>NC_086378.1:35831949-37125746 GCF_036588685.1 Mytilus trossulus
AAATATTTCATTCCTCGAAACATACCAACATGGATATGCTTTATTTGATTATTGTTCAATGTAAGTACACGAATAGAATTCAGTAGACTGTCAAACGCATCGCTTGAAATATCCGTCAGCTTATTATAACTTATATCAAGATTTACTATTTTTTTCGCTCCCGTGAAATATGTCTTCCATAAATGTGTTAAGCGATTGTGCTGTAATAATAAATGATCCAAGGACAGTAACTCGAATGAAAAGTTTTCTATAACATGTATATCATTGTTTGATAAGTCTAGAGTTTTGAGATTATACATGTCTTTGAATGTGTCTTGTTTGATTTCGTCTATTTGATTATGTGATACATTTAAAACCTGAATACTCGATCGCAGTCCGTCGAAATGAATCTTTTCAATACTCATAATCGCGTTGCCATGGATATATAAAGTTTTAACCTTTGAAAGGCCATGCAACGCCTTTTGCGATAAATTTGAAATGACGTTGTTTTGCAAGAGTAGTTCTCGTAAAGAAATCAAACCTGAGAATGTATCGTCTGCAAGAAATTCTAACTCGTTATCAAACAACTTCAAAGAAGTCAGCATCGGCATGTCTCGGAACAGCGTTAATGGTAACGAAGTTAATTTATTTCTTTGTAGATGCAGTTCTTTCAAAAGAAATAAATTTCGGAATGCGTCTGGATGGATAGATTCAATATTATTGTTTTGTAAATATAACCGACTTAGCATTGACTGTGCAGAAAGAACCTCGCTTTCAATAGTTTGAAGCTTATTATTTCTCAAATCGAGAACAAACAAGTTCGGTAACTGGTCCAAAGATCCCGGATCTATATTCTGAATATTGTTATATGCAAATATCAAATATTTCAACTGCTGAAATCTTGTGAATAAATTAACGGAGATATTTCGTAAAAGGTTGTAGCTGAAATCAATGTATGTTGCAGTTTCGGAAACATCTGCCAATACAAATGGTAGCTGATGGTCATGTAAAGAGACGCTATCACAGTATATGTAGTAATCTTCATTGCAGTTACACAATGGCGGACAGAGCAATGCCGTTTTTATACGCATTGTACATATCATTACGAATAATAAAGTTTTTGCCATTTTCATTTCCATCCAGTTTTCTTCATTTTAGTATAACCTGCAAAAGAAGGACAATATTGAGATTATAACAGAGAAAATATATGAAATAATTAAGATTTAAAAAAAACATTTCAGCTTCAAGTTTTTTTATGATTAAATCATGTTTTTTTTTATAATGAGAATATTTGTGTTTTTTGTGTTTAACGCCACTTGTAAAGATGTTTGAGGACAAATTGATGCAACAAGAGATACGTGTGTGGCCATGACATCTTAATCACTTTTGCAGAGGAATCGCAGAGGAATCGAAATACCGTTTTAGTGCATGCATGAAATTAGTCATACTTCTTGTCAAGTTTGAAATTAAAAAAAATGCTTAAGGTGGTACCTAACACTTCAGGGAGATAACTCTGAAAATTCAACTAGACGTTTAAATTGCGTTGTGTTGTAAAGGGAACGTTAAGCTTCTCAATGATAAAAATTGGTGTTTGTCAAACTGCTATATAACCAGTGTAATTTTTCTGATAAAACGGTTGGTTCAAAATTTTGGAAATTTTTATATTTTTGTTAAAGGGTCAAAGTAAATACTTAGTCAAAATTTTATGAAAATTAAACAAGCCAAATTAATTTTAGTGAAAGTGTTGGGTACCACCTTGATTTTGTGATTCTTTTAGTTTCAACTTTACTACCTCCAGGCCACAATTAAGTTACAAATGACAGTTTTAGCACAAATAAAAATTCCGCGCATTTAAACTACCAGACGTAATTTTCAGAACTCTCAAACGGAGAAACACCTGCTCTGTCAGAACACAAGTTTTGAAAGAAGACGAGAAGTTCGTTTCACTCAATCATAATTTTTATAAGTTTACGTATCTGAGAATAATAAGTCATTTAAACCAACTAAAAGACCAGCATGTATGACTTTTAAAATAGTACCCTGAAACAGCAGCTATAGTATTGTAACTAGCTTTCGGTAATAGTAAAGCTGTTAAAGTATTATTTAGTGTGTGTTTTGTTTTACTGAATACAATGTACTGGTAATAATTAGGTAAGCATGTTTATTTTGAAAACATAATTTTTATATTTTTTATGTGATTTCCTCCTTTCCCTTGTTTTCTTTTTGATCAAAAGTAGACAATGCGATTTTTATGTATCGACTAAAGCTTTATAAACTACACCACGTGTCTCATGTCAAAACCAGGTCAGTGTTCTATTATTTGCTTGTGTAATGATTGCAGCTGTTATTTTTGTGAGCCCTTTGACCAATTTGTCGTTGTTGATGGCAGATCTTTGATAGCATTTTAATTATTCATTCAAAACTAGTTTTAAAGACTCGGGTTGAAATGTGGTAAATGTATGAACACATAAGTTTCAGGGTCTTTTAGAAAACGGGATCTTTTTTTTCTTCAACTCCATGAACCAGAATAAGTATATGATTTTGAGCTTGTCATTCCTGATCGGACAATTCTTCCATGGAATGCAGACCAAATAATGCTTACCATTTGAACATTAGCATGGTTATACAATTTGTCGAGCTAAAGAGTTAGAGTGAGCACAAAGCTAACCTAAACTCGCAACATATTTATGTTTATGTCTTAATTAGAAATAAAACATCGGCAGTTGTCGTTATTGATAGTTTAGTGGTTTTGTCTATGAAGGAATTTAATATTGATGGCATTTATTTCCTAGTTTTTATAACTTCTTTGGACTAGAATCTATTACATGTTTTGTTTCACTGAATACCGCATGTATAACAATAAGCCAAAATCGGTCCACTAGTGTATGTGTTTAAACATATTTATTTAAAGTGGATTTGGGACACATGTTATTGCAACTTATATTAATCCCTCTCCACTTTGTGAGTGCGAGTGCTGTCTTGTAGTGGCATTAGCCTACTCTTTTTCTACAAGGGTGTCTTTTACGTGCAAGAGATATTGCTCTCTCTTAACACGGGTTAGCCATTTATCGCCCCCTTCCGACGGACTATCATCGTTCCTCAAGATCGTGTCAAGGGAGCGCCAAAAATTTGGTCCTTGAAATTATCTCCCCGGAACGTGAATCACGTTGGTGTCAAATACATCACAGTATTTTTATGTAAAATACCCATTTCGTCTAGATTTTCTTTAAAGAATTATATAGTTACTTTCCCATAGAACCAGTTAATACATTATTTCACACTGTGAGTGTCGCTATATATTTTCTATTATCCACGACTGTTTATTGATTTAGTAACGATTTCACAAATATGATGAATACGTTTTTATTGCTGGGATCTCATAAATAATCCTTTCTTGATAATAAAGCTAACAAAACACAATATTGTAAGCGTCAATACATGTACCTATAAAAACCGTCTGACACATATCATAGTTATATAAAAAAGAAGATGTGGTATGATTGCCAATGAGACAACTATCCACAAAAGACCAAAATGACACAAACATTAACAATTATAAGTCACCGTACGGCCTTCAACAATGAGCAAAGCCCATACCGCATATAGTCAGCTATAAAAGGCCCCGATAAGACAATGTAAAACAATTCAAACGAGAAAACTATAGTAAACATTATTTTCTTACTAACCATGATTCTCTCATACATGTTACAGTGAGTATGGTGCAAAGACGATTTTGAATTCGAAAAGATAGAAGGAAGTGTCAAAAGCCACTTTTCTATATAAGGAAATAATACCTGTCCCAGTCAGGAATATGACTGCGGTTTTCAATTCGTTTATTGTGTTTGAGCATTTGATTTGGCCATTTAATGAGAGACTTTTTGATTTGAATTTTCCCTGGCGTTCGTTTTTTTTATTTTACTTTTGACCCTGTCCGGGTCCGCTGCATATGGAACCAACATTTTCTTTCAGGGAAAGCAGTTCTAATCCCCCCCTTTTTTTAATTTAAAAACAAGTATAAGTGCAAAAGTAAAAAAACCAAATCAACACATTTTGTACTTGTCAGATAATCATCTAAAGTATGTGAAACGTTTGTTTGTTGTGGTTTTTAATCAATATCTGTCAGTTACGTAATATAGTAGCGACAACTATCTTAATAATACAATACGGGCATAAAAAGACATTAATAAGCCTTCTCAAAATGTGCATTCTATGTATAGTTAGAACCGAGGCAACAAGTCTGTTTACTTATATAAGTCAAGTAAAACTAATAAATACCAATATGCAATAGATTCCAAGTGTTTTGTTTACTTTTCAAACATGCAGTTATTCTTTTCAACAATTTGACATCAATTAAAAGAAATAGTTTTTAACAAAAGTACCTAATATGTAATCGACATACTTGCTTTTGTTTTAGGTGTGCACTCTGCCCTTGTATAAAATGTAGTCCATTCTAATCAAACAAGCCATACTGTCTACAGGTGTCTGTATAATATACACACTTCTCAGGTAAAGTGAATTTGATAAAATACTAAATTCAATATATCACATGTTTTATGGTGGTTTTAAATGGTTTTATTTTTATCGTCTCCCCATATGTCAGAAATTTATGCATACACATACAGACTGTTACATGCATGTATGAATAAAAATAATGTTTAAAATTTGAATGAACAAATACAAAAGGGGAAATAAAAAACTTTTCGAAGGTTGATGTCTTTATATATTTTATTACGAAACGACAGTGAAATATATCGGTTGATAAACTAGTTCTCGTTCTCAGTGATCGCATAACTACAAGACTAGGGGACGTGCTGACAGTTGGGGTCTAATTTGTGGAGTTTACAGAATAAAACAATGACGGTTAAGACATGCAGAGTATCGAAATATGACAGATTGATAAATGGCTACTAAGTGTCATATTGAGTATGAAATGCTTATGAAAATAACGTTAAATGCGTCCTAAATTCTTTTCTGGATTGACCTTTCCTCAGGAACTCAACCTCTTCCCCCACCAATGATTATAGAAAGTATTAGAACTTGAGCTGAAGATGAGGCTTGTGAACATAACGCACATAAACTAATAGCCAATTGCACCCATGGTCAACTTTGCCAGAGGAGTTAGATCCGAGAAAATGAAAATAACTTTTTAAAGTTTTGCGTCTTTCTTGTTTAATCTTAATCAGGAACGTTCAAATGAGAGCAGGACAATTTGTTTACTTTCTGCGATAATCTTGTAGATACTTATTGATAAACGTCTATTTACTGTAAACTGGCACCCTGAAATGTATGTAGAATCGAAATGTACAAGGCTGAAGTTGGATCTAAGAATAAGTGATTAAGTACAAGATAATGTATGTGAGCAAAGAGACATAAACAAATGGCGCTTTATCAATTTAGATGACAGAATAACTGAATACGATTTTTTTATTGATGCTGAAATATAAAGGCTGTGATGTCATTTGTTGCATCATCCTTTTTTTTATTAGGACAACAAATTAAAAAAAAAAACTCGTTAAATTAATATCCTCTATGCTCATATTAGAAATTACAAGCGATCAAGAGACCATCTGTATTGAAATCAGACATCTCAGTGCCACTGGCCGATGCAGTTTTGTTTGTAAATGTCAATTATGATATCTATTTCCTATCACCGCCCCTCTGTATTTCGCGCTTGATAATGTGCATATCATTAACATTACTTTTTCAACTTGGATCTGTATAAAATATTTGCCACTGGTGTATTAGTAATTTTTTACATTGAAAAATGTGAAAAATTAAAAACAAATATCAATAATTACAGAATAACATTCAGCAAATAAACAAATACAAATACAATCAACGCTTTTAAATTTCGTATTAAGCTAAGTCTGTGAGCATGCATCTTTAATATTTTTCGAAAACTAAGGATTTTCTTACCCCAGGAGTAGATTACCTTAGCCGTATTTGGCACAACTTTTTGGAATTTTGGATCCTCAATGCTCTTCAACTTTGCATTTATTTGGCTTTTTAACTATTTTGATCTGAGCGTCACTGATGAGTCTTATGTAGACGAAACGCGCGTCTGGCGTATAAAATTATAATCCTGGTAATTTTGATAACTATAATATTCATTGTCAATTATTTTCATAACCTTTTTCGACTAGAGTCAATTTAAAACTTGTCAAATTGTATTTTGGTGAATACTGTATATTAACCACAGAATTCCCCTTCTATTATAATAATTGATGTTTTGTTCACTTATACACACGTTTTATTATTCATATTTATGATATTGACAGCTATAGGTCAAAGAACAGTTGAAAATACAATCATCTTACCTTTGTTAACTCTAAATGTCGTCTACTTTTTATATTATGAAATGTTTAGATTGTATACTCTTCGAATTTTGTAAATAGGCTGGTCAAAAATTGTTAATTTTGATCAGCTAGCTGTTGTACAATGTCAGTCTTTTGCAAATTAGCTTACTTTCCATTTGACGACAGGTATATAACAAATAAATAAATAATATATTTGAACTATTGTTTCAGTTTATACAGAAAAGCAAATGAATGTCCATTAAGGTCTATAACAATATAAACCTCATCACCTTTTAAACTCGCATAGAGGCCGTAGTGATGTTCACTCGTTAATTGATGCATGTACCCTTACTTCCGAACGGCAAGGTCTCTTGTATAGTCTTCTTCTTTAACTAGAGGCTATAAAGAGCCTGTGTCGCTCACCTTGGTCTTTGTGAATATTAAACAAAGGAAGAGGACAGATTCATGACAAAATTGTGTTTTGGTGAAGGTGATGTGCTTGTACATCTTACTTTATTGAACATTCTTGCTGCTTAAAATTATCTCTATCTATAATGAACTTGGCCCAGTAGTTTCAGTGGAAAATGTTACTAAAAATGTTCAAATTTTATGAAAATGGTTAAAAATTGACTCTAAAGGACAATAACTCCTGGTCAATTGACCATTTCAGTCATGTTGACTTATTTGTAAATCTTACTTTGCCGAACATTATTGCTGTTTACAGTTGATCTCTATCTATAATAATATTTAAGATTATAACCGAAAACAGCAAAATTTCCTTAAAACTAACAATTCAGGGTCAACAACTCAACAACAGGTTGTCCGATTCATCCAAAAATTTCAGAGCAGATAAATCTTGACCTGATAAACAATTAAACCCCATGTCAGATTTGCTCTAAATGCTTTGGTTTTTATGTGTTAAGCCAAAAACTGCATTTTAACCCTATGTTCTATTTTTAGCCATGGGGGCCATCTTGGTTGGATGGCCGGGTCACCAGACACATTTATCAAACTACATACCCCAAAGATGATTGTGGCCCAGTTTGGATTAATTTAGCCTAGTAGTTTCAGAGGAGATGATTTTTGTAAAAGATTACTAAGATTTACGAGAAATGGTTAAAAAAACTATAAAGGGCAATAATTCCCAAAGGGGTTAGCTGACCATTTCGGTCATTTGACTTATTTGTATATCTTACTTTGCTGAACATTATTGCTGTAACAGTTTATCTCTATCTATGATAATTTTCAAGATAATAACCAAAAACAGAAAAATTTATTTAAAACTACTAATTCAGGGGTAGCAATCCAACAACGGATTGTTTGATTCGTCTGAAAATGTCAGGACAGGTAGATTTTGACCTGATGAACAATTTTACCACTTTCAGATTTGCTCAAAATGCTTTGGTTTTTGAGTTATAAGCCAAAAACTGCATTTTACCCCTATGATCTTTTTTTAGCCATGGCGGCCATCTTAGATAGTTGGCCGGGTCACCGGACACATATTTTAAACAAGATACCCCAATGATGATTGTGGCCAAGTTTGGTTTAATTTGGCCCAGTAGTTTCAGAGAAGAAGATTTTTGTAAAAGTTAACAGACGACGCCGGACGACGACGACGACGACGACGATGGACGACGGACGCAAAGCGATGAGAAAAGCTTACTTGGCCCTTCGGGCCAGGTGAGCTAAAAATGGACCCAAATGAGCCATCACGAACTCACAGTAAAATGTGAGATTCTGCTCAAGTTCGAAACAAAACGTCTCATTGCGACTTAAAAATTATATCATTGATTTTATCAAGTGGATGTGTGTAGGAACATCGAGTCAAAACCCCTACATCAAACCCCGAATATCTATTACATAAAACTAAAGAAAGCCACTATTAAATTTTCTGATTTCTTGACCAATTTCGATTGGGTTTCATTCAAAATCATGAATTCAAGGGTGTCCTTTGGTCCTTAATTAATTTGTTTAATTTCGCTAAAAATGATTTGTTTATATGCCGAATCAAACGTGTATTTAGATGTTTATATTTCAAGCCCCGTTTACAAAAGGTCCACATTAAGGCCAAAAGAGTCCAAATAAAGCTTTCAAATTTTTTAATATCAAAAATGTATTCATTGTGGTTCTCTTGAAATGCAGAATCTAGTAAAAAGATGTTTTTTTATTTTGGGCTTCATTTCGTTTTCAAATTGGTCAACATTAAGGTCTAAATAAAACTTTGTCTGGTTTCAACAAAAAAAAAAATCTGGTATCTTTCGTCCCTCTTTTACAGGTATTTTCAAATTAAGTTCCCCGAAGTCGCAAGCAACTTCCACACCAGTGGCATAGCAAGTAACAACTTTCACACCAGTGGCATAGCAAGTAACAACTTCCACACCAGTGGCATAGCAAGTAACAACTTCCACACCAGTTCACTTTTAAGTATACGCCCGGACCTTGACGTTTCTGACGGCATTTCCGGCCCCAGGACAGTAAAGCTGCGTGTATGGGACAACACCCGGAATCGCATGCGTTGTTTTGAAAGTCTGTAGTTGTCTATCATGTCTTTTATGTACTGTCGTTTTTCATTTTTTAAATGGCATTGTCAGTATTTTGTTTAATTTTAACTGGTGAGTTTGAATATATAATAGCGTTGGTATCTTTTGCCTCTCTTTGATTTGCTTTTTTTATGTTTTTTTCATTGAATTTGTAATCATCGCGGTTCTTTGTTTAAGTGCTTTTAACCTTATATGATGTGCGTCAGTTTACTTTGCTAAGACAGGGTTATGAATCAATCAAGTTCAACACTCAAGAAATTTCACTGTCGCCATCATGAGCTGATTGGCCATTACGACAAAAGTGTGTCAGAAATCATATCTGATATTCTTCCTCGGTCATAATAACATTCCATCATTAACGAACTGAACAAAGAAATAACACGACGAGTGGTGCCGTATACGGTGCAGACAATGCTTACCCTTCCGGAGCACCTGATTCCACTCCCGGTTTTAGTGGAGTTCGTGTTGTTTCTCATGTATTATTTATAACTGTTGATGTAAATGTCCTTTGGTTTTTTGAGTCTTTGTTTACTCCTTGGTTTTGATTGTTATTGTCTTTGGATGGAGAGTTGTCTCATTGGCACTCACACCACATCTTCCTATATCTAATTATTATATCAACATGACAAAAACATCATGATGAAATCTGTGAAATTGTAAACCAACTTTTTCGAAAGGTTCTGTTCAACTTCACCACTTGGAACGTTTTAATTAAAGGATTCCTTGTAAGTAGCAATCTCATTCATGGAAATCATGATAGGAAATGGAAGTTCTGAAATATCGTATCAAATAGGGGTACAAGGGAAAATGTACATCATATAAAGACATTTTCACATCCTAAAAGTATATTTTCACATCATATAAGGATCTTTGCACATCATATAAGGATCTTTGCAAAATATATGATTGAGTATATTTGCACATATTAGAAGGATTTTGCACATCATATACGTAAATTTGAACATCATATACGTAAATTTGAACATCATATAAGTATATTTGCACATCTTAGAAGGATATATGCACATTATAAGGATATTGGCACATCACATAAAGGTGTTTGCACATCATATAATGAAAATAGGCATAACAAGACAGGTTGGGTGTTCCATACATTATAGTGATATTTTATCATCTTAGAACTCGAAACAATATTATGAAGAAAGACGATATCCTGAGGGAAATATCTATTCAAAAATAATCTGATTGATTTACCTTTGAGTTTGTACTAATTTTTGTTTTTGTTTAAAAGTTTACTACTGCAAAATATCCAACTTGACTGACAAAGTCTGGTAATTAACGTTGCATGTAATATAAGTTACATAGTGTGCTAGTGACCTAATACGGTCAGTACGGGGTCAGTAAATTCCATATTGAGACAAGCCCTACATATATACCGTATTTCCACACTAGCACACTATATTATATAAAGAATTTATCATACCGGCTATCTTAACGTGTAAATTTAGACTAGTGATCTATCAAAATGAGCAAGTCTTCCATACTGTTAGTATTAAGAAACTGCTTCCATTGATCCTACAAAAACAGCTGCCAACAATAACAACTTGTTAGGTTTAAATATGTTTTAGGAATTTATTTCCATCCTAATCAACAATTTCTTCGTCTTTTGAAACCTTTATTATTTTTTTTTCAGTACATGCGTTTGGCGTACTAAATCATAATCCTGGTACCTTTGATAACTTTTTTTTACCCAATCATATGCCTAGAAATGTATTATTGAAGGTAAGATAATATCATGCACCAGGTCAAGGCAGCATATGTATACAAACGACTGTATGTAAAATGATTAATTCATACAGTTAAGTTTTGGCAAAACTTTTAGGAATGTTTTATCCTCCATGTTCCTCAAATTCGTACTTTATTTGACCTTTTTATCATTTTTTTATGCAAGATTCACTGATGAGCCTTTTGTAGACGAAAAAGGGAAAATCACAAAAATACTGAATTCCGAGGAAAATTCAAAACGGAAAGTCCCTGAGCAAATGGCAAAACCAAACGACAATATTTTTGTTGCATTTCGGTGTTCTTGTTGTTCCTTTAATTTCCTCTTATATAAGTTGATGTGATTCCCTCGGTTTTGGTTTGTGACCCGGATTTGTTTTTTCTTAGTCGATTTGCGACTTTAAAACGCCTGTATACTACTACTGCCTTTGTCTATAAAAGCTTCAAAATCATAGCTGCTATTTGACTCTTGTGAAAATTAGTTATAAAACTTGATTGCTTGTTGTATTCCTAATTTCATGTGGTTGATATTTCGTGTATTCTAAGAAAAAGAACACTTATTACAACAATTCTGCAAAGTGAATGAAAAAAAAATATGTTGGGAAGACGTCAAACAAACTATATATAGTTGATGTGTTTCCCTCGGATTTGTTTTTATGACACGGATTTGTTTTCTCTCGGTCGATTTGTGATTTTTTAACGCCCGTATACTACTTTTGCCTTTGTTTAAAAAAGCTTAAAAATCATAGCTGCTATTTGACTCTGGTGAAAATTATTTATAACACTTGATTGCTTGTTGAATGCATAACTTAACGTGGTTAATATTTCATGCACGCCTCCGGGTGCGAGAAGACCTATTGGTGACCTTCTGCTGTTGTCTGTTCTATGATCGGTTTGTTGTCTCTTTGACACATTACCCATTTCAATTCTCAATTTTATTGAAAAAGAACACAATTCTGGAAAGTGAATGGGTTGACGAAGAACAAACAATCTTCATCCTTAATTGATCCAAAACTTTTGTTTATCTAAAGATGATGTATACAAGTATTAATAATATTTATTTACAACATGTACAATTGTTAACTTATATACTAGCACCCGGATAGATTTACTAAATATATGTTTGCTTTTTCGGTTGGCTTGGCTTTATTACTGTCGCATCCGACATACATCTGCCCTGCTTGTGTAATGGCAAGAGAACATGGATGCAGTATTCCTGTGTCTCTTGTATTGAATATAGTTACAAGGTTGCCACAAGTGTTAAGTACATGGATGTAATGAGTGTACCAATCAACAACCAAGACGTTGGATTTAGGTGTTGCTACAATGGAGATTGGTTTGAATGGTATATTTTTGTTTACATATGGATGTCCACAATATTTATATATATCACCTCCTTGTCTAAGAACTATAACTCGACCTCGATTTTTATCTATATCATAATCCAACACATGCATATCACCTCTACGGGTACTAGTTATACTCCTGGGGTACGTAAATAAAGGTTTTATATTTTTATCATATTCAAACACATTTTCCCTTTCCCCTTTTTCACTCATCACAATTATAGCTTTTGTATGGCCGTTTTTCGCACCGACTATTACTTTGTTGTCACACGTCACATGAATTAAAATTGGTTCCAAAGGGGCTACATTGTATATCGAATTTGAGAGGTTACCAGTACGGCTGTTCATATTTTGTATCCTTGTTCCATCTGTAACCAGGAAGACCTCGTTCAAAGCAGTCACAGCTATGCTGAAGACCTTAACTGAAAATGTTGCTTTTATATTAAGGTTATTTCTTTCCGGTTTTGCTCGCTGAATAATGTTATCCTCATTGCATGATATCCAAATCGAATCGTTACGCAATGCCGATATATAATCGATTCTTGACATTTCAGTTTGATATTTTTCATCGACATTCATTCTAAGTGCTATTTTACCTGAAGAATTTTCATTGTGCTGTAAAATTCCGAAATTGTAACGGTACTTCATGATCTCTCCAGGAATAAAGTCTGGCATTGATTGATAAATTGCCTTTACTTTTGGCTGCTCGATTTCTGCATATTCACCAACGATTTTAAAGTTCTCAAAAAAATCTCCAACCTCGGATTTAGCTATAAAATTTTCTATTTCATTTAATTTGTGATTTGCCTTCTCTATTGATGTAGAAATAGCAGTTATATCCGTTTCTATGGACTGACAAATAGCCTTGTAACTCTGATCTAATTCATAATATAGTTCTTTAATATACTGGTCAACTGCATTTTTTAAAGCTTTCTGATGTGCTATTATATTATTCCTTACTGTAGTATATTTTGAGTTTTCACTACACTTCAGCTCAGAAAGTTCTTTGTTTCTAGCAGTCATTTTCGATATAAATTTCCGAGATTTATTTTGTCTTATCCTCAGTTTTTCTATATTCCTTTTGTAAACTTCACCAATTTCTGTAAAATCATGCTTTTTATGTGCTTCGGACACACAAGTAGGACACACTAAGTCGTCACATTTCTTACAAAATAGACAGCAATATTGCTCAAAATGTATTTGGCAGTGTATATGTTTATAATCAAACTCCTCCGTACATTTTTCCACTTCTGTGACATGTATAATCTTGTGGTGTTTTGTATTTCTTATTTTTAGATGAATCTTGTCTTTGCACTTTTCACATATCAAAAGTCTACAGTCTACACATTTCCATTGTATCGTATTTCCATCTTCACAGAATTGGCAGGAAATAGGTATTTGTGCTTTCCTTGCAGATCTAGAATGTGCCATTGCTTGAGTTCTACTGTATGTGTGATCATATAAATACAAACACTTTTATAAACAATTTACCTGGGTTTTATATAAACGATGTAAACAAAGTTTTCTTCTACGTTATTCATGTATAACATTTGAAATAATTGAATTGAAATATTTAACATTTTTAAATCACCACGAATAAGATATTAATGGATTTACAAAATGAAGTTAATGCAGTTAACCGTTATTTATATATATATATTGCAATAAAGATAGATAAGATGTCAAATTTTTATGGAAATATAAACAATATTTCTGCTGGTAAACGTTTGGAAAAATAAACAATATAAAGACTGGTGGACGTGTCGTCCCTGATGGTATGACCAGCCCAGTAGTCAACACTCCGGAGTCAACACTTTGCTGACATGAATATCAATAATGTGGTAATTTTTATAAAGTTCCTGTTAACGAAACTTTGCATTTTTAGAAAAACTAAAGATTTATTTATCCCAGGCATAGATTACCTTAGCCGTGTTTGGCACAACTTTTTGGAATTTTTGGTCCTCCATGCTCTTGAACTTTGTACTTGTTTGACTTTATAAATATTTTGATATGAGCGTCACTGATGAGTCTAATAAAGACGAAACGCACGTCAGGCGTACTAAATTATAATCCAGGTACTTTTGATACTAATAGATCTTTGAAAATTGTACTTGTTTTTGGCGTTACAGTTTTTGAAAACTAAAGTTGTGAAGTAAGTTTTTGTCACACGATTTGGCAGATCTGAGCTTGTCTAGATTTACAATTGATAGTTTAGCTGGTCATGCATTGTTTAATCATTTTCATAGATACGTCTTTACACAATGCACAATTCCCACAGGAGATTGTACAAGTGAGGTGTTCATATAAACATAAAAAGTAACTACGATCTACTACCGATGACTACGACAACAAAACGGATATATACGGACCAGTGCAGGTTGCCACAAATGATGCCGGATAGTATCCGTAGCTAATCCGGCCTTAAATCCGTGAATGTGTGACCTAGGCATTAAACCTATAGCTTTTTAAAAAATAATGGAAATGTTTATTCAAAACGTAGTTGAAACGTAGTATTTTTAAACGTAGTAAAACGTGATAGTGTGACTGGTGCTTTAATAAAATTAACAAGCATTGCTGGGTCTTCAATATGCTCCACGGTCCTCTTTCTAAATTTTTACATTTTTTTTATCAGCGATCAAAGCAGGGCTTTAAATTTTTTGTGAAACTGCCTATTCTAGAAGTGACCTTTCTACACTTGACACAAGTATTCCACATCCCAAACTAAAAGACAAATTGAAAGAGTTGCTATTGCTTTGTTACATAAAAAAGAATGGCCAACGTAGATGCAAGTTTCTTGTCTTAGGGAGGGATAAATCATACTTTGTTCAAACTATTGACCTGCATGATTTATTACCGGTGACCTCAACTCTGATTCAAACAAAAGAAATCTCTGAAACTGACATTAGCAATGCTTGAATTTCTTGATTGACAATGTATTTGTTACGTTTGGAGGACGTGTTTTTTAATAGCATATCGGAATTCCAATAGGAACCAAATATGCCCCTTTTTTAGTCGATTTGTTTCTTTATTATCATGATGCTGCCTTCATAAAGGACCTTCTTAGGAAGAACGAAAAGAATATATTTTAACTTTACGTTCGGCTATATAGATAATGTTCTCTTACTAAATAATTCAAAAATTGATGACTATGTTGAACGCATTTATCCGATCGAACTAGAGATAAAAGGATACAACATATACAGTTAAGACGGCCTTATATCTTGACTTTCATCTAAAAATTGACAACAAGGGTCGGTTGAAAACAAAAATTTACGACAAAAGAGATGATATCAGCTTCCCAATTGTAAACTTTCCATTTCTATGTAGCAATATTCCAGCAGCGCCTTTATACAGAGTAACTTTCTTCAAACTGAAACAATATTCCCGGGCTTGTATTCCCTATCGTGATTTCCTTGATAGAGATTTGCTGCTCACAAGGACTATTAAACCAAGAGTTCAAAATGGTGAAGTTCGTAAATTTTACAAACGCCATCACGAGTTGGTTGACCGTTATACAGATAATATCGGATATGTCCCTTACGTCGTAACTACAATCCCCTTCCCTTTTCATGAATGTAACCTACCGAATAAGACTATTTACCGGGTTTGTAATAACATGAGTAACACGACGGGTGGGGTTAGTATTGCTGTTTGACGTTTTATTCATGTTTAGCCATGGCGATGTCAGTTTATTTTCGATCTATGAGTTTGACTGTTCTTCTGGTATCTTTCGCCACTCTTTTATTGATTAAATTTAATAATCTGTAAGAAATGTGTGGATGATGAAACGTCATTTCTTGATTTTAAACAAATTAGATTTTTTTCAAAATTCTACCTGAATAGAGATGATATCGAGTTGGAAACCATTTCAATGTCTATTGCGAGACTTATGTCCGTGTTTCTCTGTCCTATATTTTCTCCCATTTATTTCTATTGTAGTCCTGCCATGTAATGTTGCCATTTTAATGTTATATATAAACATTGTCATTAAAGCATGAGGTTTGAAATGCCACAAAAAAGGTTCAACAAACCATTTTTTTTCTTAAAATGTCAGGTCAGGAAGATGGCCATTGTTGTGTTACAGTTCGTTTCTGTGTGTGTTACATTTTAATATGGTGTTTTTGTTGTGTCGTAGTTCTCCTCTTATATTTGATGCGTTTCCCCGAGTTTAAGTTTGCAACCCGGATTTTTTTTTCTCCCCATCAAATCAGGAACAGCGGTATACTACTTATTTAGAAAAAATGACACGAAAAATTATCGTTCCCGAAGTGGCAGGCCACGCGAAACAATGTTTCGTCAAAATCGGCAAATCAAAATTATTTATATACGGAATCGATTTGTAAACGAGTCACAAACGGCATGGGCATGACAAACCCATGGAAAAAATAACAACAGAATTTAATATCTGCCCAAACAGTTCGTATCTGATTGCGTCAAGTTTTTTTAAGAGCTCATTAACTGCAAAGGGACGTATCCTAACGCAGTGTAACAGGATGATACGACTTCAATGAACTCGGTATGGATTCTATGGAATAGGCTAACATGAAGACAGGTCTTTTTTACTGATGAATCGAAATTCACTGGAAGCGCAATGAACGATTTTTCTGATGAATGAAAAAGATCGGTTTTGTGGTGGCGGAATTATGGAATGGGGCGGAATAACCTTCAAGGAACGATCCGATCTCACAATTAGTGATGGTATCCTTACTGCAATAAGGTATAGGGACGTGACACATGGCACACATTTTGATGAAGTTTCAAGAGAACAATCACATTCGTGTGTTGCCATGCATGGCCAGCAGTATTTATAGATTGATCGTCAATCGATCATCTTTTGGACAAAGTTGGATGACTTATCAGAAAAAGACCGAATCCACCAGAAACCATTTGCCAGCTCTTAACAGCACTTTTCAGGGAATGGAATCCATAAAGACTTCATTCGACGTTTTATTGATTCAATTTGCCGGTGTCAGGCGGTAATAATTGCAAGAGGTGGTCATACACGGTATTGACATGATAACTTGAATATTGAGTTGCATATTACTAACCGTTTCACAAATGATATAGGATATTTTTCTTACGTCGTAACAACAATCTCCTTCCCTTTCATGAACGTGACTTACCGAATTAGACTTTTTACCGGATTGGTTATATCATCAGCAACACGACGGTGCCACATGTGGAGCAGGATCTACTTTCCATTCTCGAGCACCTGAGATCACCCCTAGTGTTTGGTGTGGTTTTATATGGTGTGTCATGTGCACTATTGTTTGTCATTTATAAACTCATCATAGATACCAGAACTAAATTTAGTATATACGCCGGACGCACGTTTCATTTATAAATGACTCATCAGTGACGCTCGAATCCAAAAAAGTTCAAAAGGCCAAAAAAAGTACGAAGTTGAAGAGCATCTGTTTGTCTGTTGACCGTTATACAGATGATATCGGATATGTCCCTTACGTCGGAACTACAATCCCCTTCCCTTTTCATGAATGTAACCTACCGAATAAGACTATTTACCGGGTTTGTAATAACATGAGTAACACGACGGGTGGGGTTAGTATTGCTGTTTGTCTTTTTTTTCATTTTTAGCCATGTTGTTGTCAGTTTATTTCCGATTTATGAGTTTGACGGTCCCTTAAGAATCTTCCGTCTCTCTTTTACTAGTCAACATAAATTTAATTATAAACAATTGGAAGTTTTAGTAATGTAGCTCCCTATATCTTATGAAATTTATGCGATTCTTATCATTTAGACTTTATTTTCTCAACTATTAATATATATTTTATCAGCAATTTTGTCCAGAGTTTAAACAAACCATGAAACTACCTCTTCAATTGATTCAAGGCATGCCTGGTGTAGGTTGGTCCCGAGGTACGACTCAGACACAAGAGGCTTTGACAGTGTTGTTTCCATTATGACTTATGTGCACATTTTACTTAATTTGATCTTTATCGATAAGATGTTTACTAGATACGATATGTAATATCAACTAAAACCCGATTTACATAATATGTTCTTCATAAAATACCTGCTGTGCCAAGTCAGGAATATGAAATTGTTTTCCAATCGTTCCCTTGGGTAACAACGTTTGCTCCTGGCATTTTTTATATAGTCTTATTTTTCTTTAATTTAGCTAATATTTCTGCTTTTTGTTATTCTCGCAATTACACCACCTATTTTTTTTAAATCGTAAAAATGGAAGCCAGTGTAGTGATGGCGCCGTTTCAATTTAGCTCTTGAAATATGATGTGTAATAGGGAGATAATTTTGACAAAGTAGAATCCTGTCCGACTTAGTTGTCGTGTTTTGAAGCCGAACATTACCGATTGTCACCAAAGACGCATAGATACTGAGGTAAGCAAGTGTATAACATGTACAGTAAGATTTATAAAAAAGAAGATGTGGTATGATTGCCAATGAGACAACTACCCACAGAATACCAAAATGACACAAACATTAACAACTATAGGTCACCGTACGGCCTTCAACAATGAGCAAAGCCCATACCGCATAGTCAGCTATAAAAGGCCCGGATAAGACAATGTAAAACAATTCAAACGAGAAAACTAACGGCCTTATTTATCTAAAAAAAATGAACGAAAAACAAATATGTAACACATAAACAAACGACAACCACTGAATTACAGGCTCCTGACTTGGGACAGCCACATACTTAAATAATGTGGCGGGGTTAAACATGTTAGTGGGATCCTAACCTTCCCCCTAACCTGGGACAGTGGTATAACAGTACAACATAGAACGAACTATAAAAATCAGTTGAAAAAGGCTTAACTCATCAGATAGACAAAAAATACAAGTGGAGGAGACCGGGTACTTATACATCCCGACACAAAAAGACACAATGAACAGATCTGAGAGAACTCGCAGTTATCTGACAGCTAGTTCAAAGCCACTAACAACTAATAAAAAAAATCATGCCTCTAAGACTAAACAGTCAATCCGTACACATCCTACATACAATGGATTAAGGGTAAGGTTGCAATACACAGTTAGGAGTTTAGTTTCGCATTATGGCTCCTGTGGATTTTTCAAATAGGAAAGTTATTGTGTAATAAAAATCATTTTTAGACAGACGAGTGCTAATTTAGCCTTCAAAGATGGTTTATATTAAAGATCATCAAGATTATTTTTTACATGTTTTATGGGCTGTTTTCTGTTTGGCAGTCCGTATTTTCATAGCTAGACCGGCCATCGGTCCAGAAATTAATGAACTGTTTACAAACACTCTTTTTATACACGAAGTTTTTGGCGCAATTTACAAAAAAAATTAGATAAAAGACATATGATTTTCATTAGATTTGCTGAATAACATATGTGCACAGTTTCAGAAAAGGTATTACTTCAAGCGATTGAAATTCTACTTTTAGTCAAATTTTGGGGAAATATGTGACATCTCCCCCCTCCCCCCTTTTGCAATATTTTATAACAAATAAATGCAGATTGTTGCCATGGATACACCAAAAAGAAATCATATTTTACCATTTTATATACTGAAAATAAAATCTATGGCAGATTCTGATTACATACATATGCCCATATATGACACAAACAGTAAGCTTAACATTGCAAGAAAGCAATGAAAAGAGAATGGTAAAATTCATTAGGGCAAATTTTAGTATTTTTTCCTGACTGTTTATTGCTACCTAAGCCAGAGAAAACATGACCTTGTGCAATGCCAAGTTACAGTTATCGACAGATTGTAGATTCATGAAAATGTATATGTATATAACATACTGGTAATATTTAGTTAGCTTTTAATCTACTGATAACAAAATCAATATTTATACCAATAAAACAATTTTCAGTGATCTTATTACAGTGCTGAATAGGTAACCTTTTAGAATAAGTTTATTTAAAGGAGCAACAAGTTTACATGGATCATTTCTAAATTTCCAGGCACGATTAACAACATCTCCGTAAAAATGAGGATGTGCTATCCCGTTAGAAATAAGTTTTCTACAGGTACAACCGAACTTCAAAACCAAATCTTTATATCTATGGAAAAAAATAGTAAAGGTTTTAAGTAATTCATGGTAACGATATCCCTGGTTTGATAATTTACCAGCAATACAAAGGTTTCGTTCGTTAAAATCAAAAACGTCACAGCAGACACGGGCATAGCGAACAAGTTGTGAAATATAAACACACGGTTAGATGGTGCCAAAGGAACATCACCATCTAAAAATGGAAAATTAATAATAGGGAACAAAAAATCGTCTCTTTTGTCGTTAATTTTAGTGTGTAATTTCCCGTTTGAAACCCAAATATCTAAATCCAGGAAAGGATAGTTATAAACGAATACATTTGATTTATTTAAAGTAAGTTCCTTGGGGATAAATGTCAGCAGTATATTGAGAAAGTTCTTGATTATTTAACGAAAAAAATATCATCAAGATAACGGTAAGTGTTGTTGAATTTATCAATTAAATGCAATTTCGTCGGGTCTTTACTGAGTTTAGTCATAAACTGTGATCCGTAACAGTACAAAAACAAGTCTGCTATTAAAGGGGCACAATTAGTACCCATGGGGATACCTACAATCTGTCGATAAACTTTGTTGCCGAAACGTACGTAAATATTATCAAGGAGAAAAGTAACAGTTTCAATCATGCCATTACACTTCCAGTAAGTATATCTAGCATATTTATCTTTCTCATTAGAGAAGAAGGCTTATTGAAGGACGCCTCCGGGTGCGGGAATTTCTCGCTACATTGAAGACCTGTTGGTGACTTTCTGCTGTTGTTTTTTTATTTGGTCGGGTTGTTGTCTCTTTGACACATTCCCCATCTCCATTCTCAATTTTATTTAAATGAGTTGCAGCAACTATATCTACATTCAGCTTTACAAAACGACCATTTAACTAAATAGGAAAAACTTTTGTTTAATAAGATAGTGTGGAAGTGTAGTGTTAAGCGTAGAAAAATCAAAACTATTAACAGAATCAAAAGGACCATCAAAAGCCCGTAATTTATCTAAAACATCCAAAGAATGTTAAATTGTCCCCTTTTAAAATTTTTATACGATGATAACTGATGTACCCATATTTTGACTATTTTATTAGTTGTGACTGTTTATTTAACGCATCATGTAAATATAACGGAATTTGATGAGACTGTTATTAAAGTGAGAGGGTTAGCGCTATAGAACCAGATTTAATCCACCATTTTCTACATTTGAAAATGCCCGTACCAAGTCAAGAATATGACAGTTCTTGTCCATTCGTTTTTGATGCGTTTTGTTATTTTGATTTTGCTATGTGATTATGGACTTTCCTAATTGATTTTCCTCTGAGTTCAGTATATTTGTTATTTTACTTTTTACACTCCAAAAATAGTTTATACCACTATGTTCATATATCTTACTTGTTACAATAGTTTATGATAAGCTCTTTAGTTTATTTTGATGAAGGAGCAGTGTTTCAATTTTTGACTCTCTCTCTGTCCATTTGGTTTTCCCCTTCACACTTGCGTACTGCGATCAACAGATGTTTTAGGTCACTGCATACGGAAATCATGTCGGTGAATTATTGTCTGGGAAACCAATAACTAATAAAAAAATTATTTCTTATTTTGGACAAATTAAAGAATTTCTTCAGAAAAGTATATGTACATAAGTTATTGAAAATAACACGGCATATTCAGGTCACTATACATTTATTGCATAGACGGAGGCATACGGATAGACGTGCAGTGATTCCGATCGTTTCACCTGGCAACAAAATAGAAAAAAAATGAAATCACGTGTGAGTTTGTTGACAAGACTCTAATGCTTGTCGAACTTTGTAAATGTTAACTGTTTGATTCCGGTACAACGGAACAGAAATATACTTGAGACCTAATTTATAGCTTAAACTCATGTAACAAACATTTGATTCAACAGGTGTAAATTCAATTACGCATGTTCCCCTTTGCGTAGCAATCAAGTTCACCATACCGGCACCATGAGGACCAATCACAATCGAGGAATTTGCAAAACGCTCCAACTGAATTTCCAGAGATGGCAAGGATCGATCATCATGAACAATTACGTCTAATTGAGCTTGCTTTGCAAAATTTTCTACCAGCAGCTGAGTTTCGTTAAAGTAAGGCATCACACGGCTTTTGGTTCTTTTAATCAGTAAAACAGAATTTCTAATACTAGTCCTATGAACATTTGGCAGAATAGTGTTGCGTAACCACTGAATCTGTTCCATGGAGGGCTTGCCGCATAATCCTACTTCCGGAACAAATAAAATATCTGCTAGTATAGTACCATCAATAACATTTTTTTCATCAATTTTTACCAATTTTAGCCATTTCATCACATATCGATTTTTCTGACTAACATGGATAAAACTATTTTGTTTTTCTGATTCAGGCAATAGTGCTAGCCCTACTAAGGCCTCCATCGGGAAATGCCATATGCCGTAACTCCAGTAGAGAGCTATCGAGACAACTCGATTATATCGTTTCAGTGAAATCTTGCGTAACGATAAGTTCCCTGGAGTAACACAGCCTCCATTTCGAACGGTTAAATTATATTTAGTATGCACAATCCAACCATCAGTAGAGACAACAACATCTTGGAATTTTGCAATTCTACCAACATGGTTTTTAGCACCATCAAAACCATGCCATAACTTTAATTGCTGTAAATCATGTTTGGCTAAAATATTACTAAGCCTTCTGTAGCTTTCCCTGGAATTCCGTTTAAGACTCTGTATATTTTCCGGATCCATCGTTATATCACCCACCATATTGGAATCATATGAAGGGAGTTCTATTGATGTTACACTGTACCAACTCATATTCTTGTTATCCCAGATAAAGGGGGCATTCTTCGCTAGCAGAGTACGATTTATTCTGATGTTTTCAGAATATACTTTCAGAGTTGGAAATGATATGAAAGAAAGTTTAGTACCACCAGATGACTGCTTCTGAACATCACTACTGGAAAACAATGAATCATATTTAACAATTGTGCGAGGGTTTGATTTCGTCCTAGACAATTTTGTATGAGAAAGCAAGAAATGGCTTAAATCTTTTGCAGTTGTCCTTTTATTGCCCACCAAATGTTTATTGTTTACAAGTAGAGAATCATGCTCTGTTAGTACAGACTTATATTGAACAGATTCTGATGCGGACTGCTGTATAATAATGGGGTGCCATATTGAAGACACATAAACCAGACAAAGAAACGCCAACGATACATAACAGTATAGTTTCCAATGTCTTGAGGAGCCGAGACATTTATTTTTGATCAAATTGAAAGAATTTACCATTTTAAGGTTATAATATCAAAACTAGTCAACCCTGATGGTTAACAAAGGATTCGATCCAAAAGGACCCCAATTCAAATTGTGTATCCTCTTCCAAGTACAACACTTTTGCGAATTTTAAATAATATTTTTAGACTGGTAGCCAATTTCACGGATGTATGCTTCTCTGGTATAGTCGGTTTGAAATCCACACAAACTGTAAAAAGAAAGTGTATAAATTAATTATAGATAATTTAATAAATGAACTACTAGTCTACCAGTTACAAAGAGATGGGAAGAGAGTTTTACCACAAAAGTCAACGAAAAAAACGGGGGAAAAAAAGACAAAAGTCATGCCTCTAGAAATCAACATGTACATATTATGCAAATTGAGTGATTGATTGTTGGTTATTTAACGTTCAAATAGCAAAGGTTCATTAATATTCAGGACTAAAAACATAGGGGTGTAACAGTCCATCATAACGGAACAGACTGACAACATTTTTTTTCTATACAGAAGGCCGTTAGTTTTCTAGTTTGAACTGTTTTAAATTGTCATTTCTGGGTCTTTTATAGCTGACTATGCGGTATGGCTTTGCTCATTGTTGAAAGCCGTACGTTGACCTATAGTTGTTAATTTCAGTGTTATTTTGGTCTCTTGTGGACAGTTGTCTCATTGGCAATCATACCACATCTTCCTTTTTATATTTAAAAGTCAGTTGCAATCAGATTAACTAAAATATAAAAAAATAATACAATAGACACAAAACACTGAAATAAGAGTATTTGCAGTTACCGAAAGTGTGTTCAATAGAAATAAGAAGATGTGGTATGAGTGTCAATGAGATAACTCTCCATCCAAAGCTAGTTACAACTAATACTGAAATAAATCTTGTTCACCCAGACTTAAATATCAATCAGTACACAACCGACGGATTTAGTCATAAATAGTCCGAGTATCGCCATGAGCTTGTATACATTGCATACATGCATGCATACATACAATAAAGGTTTTGCCAATCGAAACTTTGCAATAGAAATACTAATAATGATTATCAAATTGTCTTCAAACACAACCAGGGATTTTTTTTTTAGATCTCTTTGTTTTATACAAAAATAATCCAGTTTTTAAAGCATAAAAAAAAATTGTCACGAACACAGTGATTTCTTCGAACCAATTTAATTAGTTTTACACTTATGTGTAGTATAATTACACAATGCAAAAACAGAGCACATTATTACAGTAATGTCTTCCAAATCGAAACTGACGAATCTTAATTTTATGATAAATCATCGTAAACTCAAATTATGTCAACCGACATTAAAACTCAAATCTGTTATATTCGACAGCAAATTGAAATTTAGTTATTTTGCTTCTCCTATATATGTATCTTCAGAAGAGGTCCATAATAGTGTATACTTCCAGTAAAAGCGAACATTCTTTGCTTTCACTGCTTTTATATAAATCGACTGTCTTTTATTTTTGTTTTTCATTAAATTCTGTCGTCATTATAAACTTTTAGTGATTTCTATTTTCTAAATATTGCCCCATTTGAGTATTCTTATATTTCTTGCCCGACAAGTGCCCATCTAGGTTAAATAAAATACTATCATAATGCCTAGCGTATATATGGTATTCCACTGGCACTGGTATAGCATTAAATACTGGAAGATTGAGATCTTTAAAACTAGTTTTAACATCGCCACATGCTCAAAACATACAAATGTCTGTTATAAGTCAGATCACGTAAACGATCTTTTATATTTCAATAGGCGCGGGTCCAGTCATTTTGAAAAAGGAGAGAGGGAATCAACTGCTGGATTACAATGAAACGTTCACATAATTGAAAAAATTGCAAAAAAAAACAAACGGAAAAAGGGCGGTTCGACCTATAGGAATATCCCTCCCATGGATCCGTCAATGCTTTTGGGGGGGGGGGGGGGGAAGGGGGGAATTGCAGAAATTTTATACTTTATATATAAGATATCTTAAATAACATTTATCTCAGTTAATATATTTATACGATATCTCATAAAATATATAAGATAAGTTATATATTAACGGTATGTGAGATAACTTGGAAACTTGGAATTTGAACAAATAGCAAAACTGCTTGCCATATATTTTGGTTTTTCTTTTTATTGGGATTACGTCTTTATAGTTCTGTTTATTCCTTAAGGAAGTTAGGATATTAATATTAAGTAAGGAATCAAAAGAGCAAAAAACATATAGAGGTCAATGTGCTTGTTTTCGAGATTTTAGCCATTGAAATTTTGGCTGGAAAATGTTCTGACTCTCTTGATTTTTCATATCTATAGATACAAGTTAAAATTCTCAAAACCTATTAAGAAAGAAGTAAGATTTTTTAAGACTTTTAAAAATTGCTTATAATTATACATGTAAAAGATTGAAAAAGAGAAATGGGGATCAATAGGCATTTTTTTTAAGGCATTCAAATGGATAAAACCAATATTGCAAAATATGACAAGCGAACAACCTTTTAATAATTTTAATATCTCTTTTTCTTCTTCCCTCATATAAGATAATAACACGATGAAGATTTTTAAGCGATATGTCTCGAAGGATATACGACAATAACTTTCCATTGTGACGTCATACAACAATTAATTTCCATTGTGGCGTCGGATATTTTCTATTATGACGTCAAAATTTTAGGGGAACCCTTGTAATGTCCAGTCATCAAAAAGACATGGCTTAAATTTAATGGTAATATTATAGAAGAAAAGGTTTGTGCCAACATGAACGATTTTGAAGATCATCATCAAGCAAACAAAATGAGTCGGGGAAAATATCGTCACTTTGTTTTCGTACGTCTAATAAAATTCGTACTGCGACGTCACAATATATTCAATATGCAACCTAGATCATCCTAATGAGCACGATAATCCCTATACTGTAAACACAAAAATAACCTCATCAGACAAGATTTTTGTATACTTTGGAAAATAATGATGAGCCGATTTTCGTCGTTTAATGCCATATCAAAATAGGTTATGATACTTTTTATAAAAAAAACAACTTTATTATGAAAAACGTTACCTGTAAGAGCGTTTCTTTATTTACATAGGGAATGACGTCATGAATAAAATTCCTAACAACAGGACCAACATCGGGTACGTTTCCGTGTTTCATTTTTTAATACCTTCTTAAGCAGAAATTGCAGATCATTGCATAACCGGAATAAATAAATACTGCCAAGACCTCGGTCACCAATGATGAAGTGATCGATGAAGTGTTTTTCTAAATGAACGGATGACTTTATGATCATATTTATAATATTCATTGCCATTATTTTTTTTAATTTTTCACTATGATAACCGTAAGCGTTATCTGTCGTCGTATTAATTTTGCAAACATGCTCAATATTATCGAGAGGTAATACAGTACCTTTTCACAGGTAATACCTGCCACATATTAATCTAAATCTGTTAATGTTTTGTACAAATGGAGAAATAAGAAGATGTCACCCTCACATGGCCAATTTTTCCTAATGCTCTAGATACCTATATTCAAATCTTAGCAACATTCTTTCCGAACAGTAAGCCTACGCATACCCATTATTCATTACTTGAATCCATTAGAATAGCAAAAAGATTCAAGAGTATTGACCACTCTTCAAAATGAGTTTTTCATACCAGGTACAACTATAGTTAAAACTAGGAGAGAGAAGTGAACAAGGGATATGTTTAGAATAATGAACCATGATAAGATATAGGAAGATGTGTTTTGAGTGCCAATGAAACAGATCTCCATCCAAGTAAAAATTCATAAAAGTAAACTATTTAAGGTAAAAGTACGGCCTTCAACACGGAGCCTTGGCTCACACCGAACAGCAAGCTATATAAAGGACTCTAAAAATTACTAATGTAAAACAATTCAAACGGGAAAACCAACGGTCTAATCTATATAAAAACGAGAAACGAGAACACTTATGAACCGCATAAGCACACGAAAACCATAGAACATCAGATTCCTGACTTAAGACATGTGCAAACAATTGCAGCGTGATTAAACGTTTAAATGGTATCAAACCGTCTCCAATTTTCTGAAACAGTTAGCAACAACACAACATAGAAAGACACACTATACAATGTCAATTGGACAGCTAAACTCAATCAAAAAAGGATAGCAACATAAATTAACACACAACGAACGAATAAATTTGATCTGTGATACAATGCAAATACACATGTAGTTAATAAAAATAAGGGATGAATAATTAAGGTAAAAAGTAAATAAATACGTTTAAACTAAGGTAAAAGTATAAAACCGCTGTGCAATAGTAAACCATGTTTAGAAAAACATCAACTTTGAAAATCACAAGCAAATGAAAATAATCATTTTTGTAACGAATAAATCAACACCACAAGCACAATGTCGCAAACAAATTTGGTACCGATTAATGCATACTTTGTCAAGTTTGTCAAAACACTTGACGTCATTTTTTCAGTTTCGTTTTAAATTTTGATAGTCAGTGGTTCTGTTTTTTGTATACGGTATTTATAAATCTATTATTTTTGGAAATTGTGGTAGGCATAATATGAAACAATATAGTGTCGTTGTTAAAATAAGCAAGCTTTTACCACCGAGAACTCGACCAGTATTGATGAGGGATATTCAAACTCATCTCCTCGGTATATATGCAGCATAGCAATACAATTATCAACATCGACATTTTTTTTCAAATCTATATTATTCTATATATATATATATATTATAAATTGTGCATCTGTGTGTGTGTGTGTGTGTGTATTTGTGTAAAAACCAATTCTCTGAAATAGGTCTAAATTGTATCATAATTGAGCCAATATAATGTTGGGTTTTCTAGCTTTGAGGAAATTTTAGAAACAATGACATCCAATAAATTTGAATAGAGAAAGGACAAGGAAAAAGTGGTAGAGACAACAACCTGACCAAAGAGCAAAAGACAGCCCATGGTCACTATTGGGTCTTAAACGCAACGACAAAATCCTACACACAGGGGCGGGCATTAGCTGGCTCCTAAACAATACTTTTATATTCTTTTTTAGTCCAATTTGAAGTCTATTTCCTTTTATATTGTCCCCTATATAGAAACCTTCGAGAGCTTGATTAAAAATGGTATTATCAATAAGTTAAATTTTGTATTTTGTGTACTTTTGTTTGTTTTTTAGTCCTTTTCTTGTCCAGCCATGACGTGGTCAGTTTATATTAAACTTATGAGTTTGAATGTCCCTTTGGTATCTGTCGGTGTTTTTTTTTTTATTTAATCCAAATATAAATTTATGGTAAGTAATGGAATTTCAATGTTAAAAATAATCTATTTCAAATTATTCATTAGGAAAAAAACAACATTGTTGATGATGTAAAGGAATATTTGCCGCTGAACGCTTTTGTAATTCGATTTATGAAAACATATGCTTAACATGCAGTGCCCATTGTCCAATACCTACTGTTCAAAGTCAGTCATGATATACTTACCCTTTAGGGCACCATATACATTGTATGACTCCAGGTTTTGATGGGGGTCTTGATGCCAAGTCTATAGTTTGCCATGTTGACGAGTTTTGTATGACGTTGCGCACGATATTGGTGTCACTTTGGAAATATGGGTTAGATGGCGGGTTATTCAAATTCAAGCTCTTATCCTTTACAATAAATAGCCATGTTATGCATATCATTCGAAAGGAAATAAACCATAGAAATCAATAACATAGATGAATTTGTGCTTTGTCTATTTTTTAATGTAAAAAAATGCTCATTTCGATGCCTATAACGTCATTTTAAGGGTGTCCCGCTGTTACATTTTTTTTTATTTGCGTCTTTGAAAGCCCAGTGCGGATTCATTAGTATGTAGAATGGTTTAAAATTTTACAACTTTATTGTATACATTTAACGTTAAATGAAGTAATAGACGTTTTTAACTATAAGAGTAGGAAGATCGTCAGAAAAGTTTCAACAAAAAAGAGAAAAAATGTCCCAATTTGCTGCTCAACCCGTAAAAAAACTTTCTTTCTTCAATTTCATAATATATAACATACGAAAATGGATTTTAATAATATCAGAAAAATTATACATGTTCCGAAGAAGCTATCTGAAGTCATCATTATGTAACTGCGGTCTTATTTTAAAAACATCGTCATTTTTCCTGTGTCCAATAAAATGTCCCGATGGACAAAATAACGCAAAGAATAATTCCGAGGCTTATTATCAAACGAAATTCTACTATATCTCTAATTTTTATCAGCTGTTGACTGATATGAATGGAAAATACATTTAATTTCCTTTAAAATGATATGACATGCACTTTTGTTTGAATTGCAGGTAGAAAATCCGAAACGATCTAAGATGTCCAATGAAATGTCCCCGTAACCGTTATTTGACATTCGCGTTATAATAACGTTAAACTGGTATACGACTTTTCTTGCATATTTGGCATAACATATTTAAATGAAATGGTCTGATCTATATAAAATAAAATAAAGTTCACGTTTAATATGCATTAAAATAGAAATCTGCATTGTTTCAAGGATATATGATGTCGAAATATTTAACTGGGATACTCCATAAAGACAAGGCCCCGGAGCTATAACAAAGAGAAAACTTGGCTTACTTATGACCACACCCCCACTTTATAAAAGCATGCAAGATACATTGAAAAGGGAAATGCAACACAAGTGAGATCTTCTCAATTATCCTCCTCAGCCAGACAGTATCTGTAATTCCTAGCAATGCTTTTAAAAAATTCGAAGCTATACACATGAATGAAAATTCTCACAATAAATCTCATGAGAAAAAGTACCCTTTAGTCGTGAACATTTCAGTAAAACGTGCAATCATTTTTTCTTTTGTTGCATCGACTCATTTAACAAAAAGTTTTATCAGAGAAATACTTGTTTGTCATAAAATTTCAGTGTAGCTATAACGATCATTTTTATTAATCTACTGTGAGTGCATCTACCTAGCAATGTGTATGAAAAATGGGGTTATTATATTTAGAAGTAGTGTGACAGAATGAAGTTTGTTTTCTCGAATCTCCAACAGAATTGCCTGGTAAATAGGCATGTACAAATGTATATGAAAATTAAAATTTTTCTTTTGCCACAATTTGAGAAAGAACCGGAAAGAGAGAGAGAGAGAGAGAACGAGAGTAGTTGTCCGACATATATGATGGATAGCACACAAACATGTAGCAGCTAGCTCTAAGGTATAAATTTACAGACACTCCAAACTCATTCGAGAAAGAAAAAATAATAAATCAATCTTGTATGTGCAAATATTTTTTGTTGTTGTTTAAAGTAGATATTTTTTATCTTCACAAAACGCCACAAAACATAGCTTGAATATTGATTCTTACATCGCGATGACCGTGAGGGGATTGATTCCGATGCATTGTTGCCATAGAGATTTGACTTTCGTTTTTGACTGGAAACCGATCGCATATTTACGCGGATATCATCGATATATCGCTTGTTTTAAATTCATTTCTGCAATGAATACTCACAAGAACGAAAATTAATAATACAAACATATTGTGTCGTTTGAAATATTTATATGCATTCAAATCTATGCACACGTAAAATAGAAATGTGTTAACGCATGCGGAGGAATATAACAAGAAAGTTCTGTGGAAAATTATGAATGTCTACTCAAATCTAATCTATTGGAAAAATCGAATAGTTATTGAAGAGTGTCTACCATGCACGTGTACTGCACTTTTATTAGAATCGTAGAATAGAATGATAAACAATTGGATAAAAATTATACATACATGTAACTGCTATATACAAATATTAATTTAATATATAACAACACATCAGAATATACTGATTTGTATCACCACAATATAATAGATATTAAAGCAGTGAGGTTGAATTCCCTGTCATTTATTCATCATCCACGCACGAACTTTTCTCAGAAAAAAAATCATAGATCTCAGTTTCAGGTATAGAAATGTGATTTTTTTATAAGACAAGTGCTTGTGACCATCCACCAGAACTTGCGGTCATCCGATGTTCAGTACTTCAGTACTTTGATTATACTTGTAAAACAATGCAAACTCGAAACAAAAAGATTAAAACCGAAAACATAAAAGTAATCAGTTTGGAAACTTTTTAAAAAGTCTAAGAAGATTTAGTGTAAACCGATATACTCTGTTATATGTTGAAAATGGAAGCGCTGAACCAAATATAACCAATACATGTAGTATATAAAAAGTGCATGGAATGCATTCCTTGTCCATAGTTGTTCGCTTGAGAAAAAAATGTATCCATGTGAGCATGCACACAAATCAATTACTAAAAAATACACATCTAGTAAAATGAAAATAATTTTATCATTCAAAATCGGATTTCGGCCTGCTGGTAATCTGTGAGGTAGGTATTGGTCTGTGTAAGAATTTTCTATACTTTGCCAAATTCTATAATTTCAAATATTATAAAAAAAAATATTGATCGCCGACCCTTTTTTGAAGCTAGAATTTGTGAAAAAAAGTATCAGATGAAAGGATAGCTCGTAAAATATGTTTGCGAAAGCAAAAACACAACAATACAGAATCACCGTTCTCATAATAAAGTAAGAAGATGCGGTTGTATGACGAGACAAACTTCCATTAAAGACCAATTAATAATTTCTATATGTTACTCTATTGCAATCAATAATGAGCAAAACCCGTACCGTATAGTCAGCTATAAAAGACCCTTAAATGACAAATGTAAAACAATTCAAACGAGAAAACTAACGGCCTGATTTATGTACAAAATGTGTAAATTCCTACATAACATGAATTTTCTTAATTATTTGGTAAAACAATCCTGATTTAAAAATTGTAATCAATGAAAAAATTTCATTCATTACAATTTTCATTATATATGAACTAGTACAAAATATATATTTGTTTAGGGGCCAGCACAAATTCATCTATGTTATTGATTTCTATGGTTTATTTCCTTTCGAATGATATGCATAACGCCATCGGGTGCAGGAATTTCTCGCTACATTGAAGACCTGTTGGTGACCTTCTGCTGTTCTTTTTTCTATGGTCGGGTTGTTGTCTCTTTGACACATTCCCTATTTCCATTCTCAATTTTATTAAATATCTTCTTTTTAAAAAATAGTTTAGACCCCGACCATCTTTAAATCATTGAAAGTTGGCAACGGCATTTCTTTTTACAAAAATTAGGCAGTTAGTTTTCTCGTCTTAATTGTTTTACGTTGTCATTTCGGGGCCTTTTATAGCAGACTATGCGGTATGGGCTTTGCTTTTGAATAATATACGTATTTGTTTTTGGGTCGCTCTCCCTTTTTTTCGTTTTTGTATTGTCAGTTTTTTTTTCCGACTTGTGCGTTTTAATATCTTTTTAGTATCATTTGTTTCTTTTTTTATATAGGAATTTGATAAAAAAATAAAGATTTTCAATTACTGACTTTAAATCCAAAGTAAAAATCACTACTTGCAACCAAACTTCGAAATCGAAAAAATACCATTACTGTACAGTACGAAGAACAATACTGTTTTGTTTTCAATAGACATATGAAGATGTGGTGTGCGTGCGAATGAGAGAACTCTCCATCCAAGTTACTATTCATTAAAGTAAACCATTATCGGTCAAGGTATGGTCTTACATTGAAACTTCTAAAGCTCTGAACATATATCGACCAGTTGAATTTTGAATGGTCAAATTGCTTCTCCTGGCTATATATATATGTATATCATCTACTTTCGATATTATCAAAGTAAAACGAAAAATCTGTATAATTGAAATATAAAACCGTCTGCTTCCAACGAAGATGCACCTATAAGCTGTATAAGGTTCAAAGATGAAACAGATCTGTAACAAAATATGTAACTAAATATAACTAACTGAAACTGAAAACTGAAACTGAAATAAAGATTTAAAATATAATCTATTTTAAACCCAAACTAGGACAATTAGACAGGCTGAGTATGTTCATTTTATGAACAATAAATATTTCACTATCTTGTCATGGCATTTTCGAGAAAGGGGAATTTTCATGGTAACAAGTCTAGCCTCAAATAACAAGTCAGAAAAGCTATATGTATATGTTTTTTTTTAAATTGCGTAAAACAAGAAATAGTGCTGTGTAGATCAGTGTAATTAACAGGAGGACACTCACCTGGTCAATGGTAAAAGTCCAGGATGGTATTTTCTAAAAAAAACAATTACTGGTGATCCTGTTGTGTATTTGAGGTTTGGCTGTGAGCAAGAGATAATATTTACTCTGGACCCAAAGTCCTCTAGTGACCAGGACTTCACTATAGATTCGGGGAGTTTATTCCACTCTCTTGTTGTTCTTGGGAAGAATGAATTTGAGTAGACATCCCTCTTCACTCTAGTTTGTCTATGTTTGCCCTTGGTCCTACTATCCCCTGTTGTGTAGTATTTGGCTAGATCAATGGCAATCAACTGATGTTGGGTCTTGTAACACAGCATATGAATCTGTTTACATTGTATGTGGTGCAGTGATTCCCATTGAAGGTGGTCCAGTAACTTTTGTTAAACATACAGGAGAGATGTCTTGGTAGAATATATAAAATAGAGCGAGCTGCTTGTCTCTGTTCCTGCTCTATATCACGTGTGATGGTAATTTGATGAGGATCACAAACCGGGGAAGCACACTCCAGATATATGCGTAACAATATATTTAATTACAAATGCGGGTACCGTATAAAGATAAATTTAAGTCCTGATTATGCCAAAACATTTTTATGGCCAAGCCTGTTCATTTTGACATGACTGATTTTTTTGTTCCATACACAAGTATACACATATTGAAGGGACAAAAAGCTGCTTATCTCTTAATCTTCATTCATATCTATTCGTAAAATGTGCAAAATTACTGAGAAAGTTTATGTTCACACTAATTATCAATTTGCCGTGTATTTTGACTTATTTCTTTTCTAGTTTAGAGAATTGAGAATGGAAAATAATAACAAAATCAAAAATAGTAAAATAATAAATATAGTAGGTGGTCGAGCGGGCATAGTACAAGGCGATTTTGTGCCATGATATCTCAGTATCATCAGTTTGAATCCCGGCCAGGGAAGAACACAATTTTACTTTCTTAAATTTACAGATCTAACATTGTTGGGCCGTTATTTAGAAGAATTATATATCTAAATCATTGACACACAAGTATAAAATTAAATAAACAGATTTCCGACATTTTTTATGCCCGTGTGTGATCCGTCTACGTACCCGATTGATAATTTCGAGTATTAACACATGGCGGGATACTGTAGACATGTACAGTGAACACTGTTATTTTAAGGTGATACATAATACTACAGGGAAATAATACTGTAAAAATCAGCTAAACGTTTTTATCACGTTCTATTGTTAAGAAAAATATTAAGCTTCTCAATGATCAAAATTAGTGTTTGTCAGACTGCAATATATGAAAAAGAAATTTTTAAAACTTTTATACTTTTGTCAAATGGTCAAAGAAAATATTTTGTCAAAATTTTATGAAAAAAAAACCGAGCCAAATTAATTTTAGTCAAAGTGTTTGGTACCATATTGATATCAAACAAAATATCATTATGCTCGATGACTTCTTTATAATGAACACTCACCTGAATCTCTCATCTTTATAATCAATCAAGAAATAACAATCATTTCGAGGTATTTTTAATATGAAACCTATGGTACTATCTTTGATGAGTTTAATAAAACATATATTGATGACATGACCTTATAGTGTTAAGATGCATTTTTTCTTTTCTTCCGAGCTTTTATATGACATGAAACGTACCGTGTTAATGGTTTTATACGATGAGAAATAAGTTTTATGAAAAAAAAAAAAAAATATCAAATACTTGTGATCTTTAAAAAAAATAAGTTTCTTATGAGCTTGGATTGGAACATAATTACCATGCTCTTAATTTCTATTTTTGAAGACAAAACGGCTTCTAGCAGTCAATCTCATTAATCGAAATATCAGTCATTGAATTGAAAGTTTTTTTTCTAGAAATAAATACATGAAAAAACATAAAAAAGCAAAGTCTGAGTATCACCAACCCTAGAAAAAACTAGGTGTGATCATGAAAGTTCAGCAGATCCTGCACCATTTTGGCACCCGTCGTGTTTCTCATATGAGAACACACCTGGTGATATTTCTAATTCGGTGGGTTACATTCGGAAGAACGGTGATGGGATTGTAATTAAGCAATTGGATCATATCTGTAGTAATATGTTAATCTTTATTTTTATCTTTTTTTGTGTGTGGATCGAAACAGTCACTGAAATGGTTCATCCTCGTTTAATTGTCAATAGTCACTTTTTTCCTTTTGATAGCCGAACATGCCTAGTACAAGCGCAGTCCATCTCCAACAAACGGGTTTAATTACATGTCGATTCAATTGAAACAAGGTATTAGATCAATGACTTGCAAGTCAATAATACATCAGTGATGTTTTTTAGCTCATTGTGACAAAGGGTCAATAGGACTGCTTATGACGAAATGTTATCTCAAAGTTACACTTTTGTTAATACTTAAAACAGAAAGAATCGTATTTTATTGTATTGTGAAAATCTTAGATGATGCTCCTAATGAAATATGCATTTTAAGGTGGTACCTAACACTACAGGGAGATAACTCTCAGACTGTAAAGTCAGCTAAACGTTTTAATTACGTTGTGTTGTAAAAGGAATATTAAACTGCTTCTCAATGATCAAAATTGGTGTTTGTCTAACTACTATATAACCAGTGTAAATTTTCTGATTCACGGTTGGTTCAAGATTTTTGAAATTTTTATATTTTTGTTAAAAGGGTCAAAGTAAATACTGTAACAAAATTTTATGAAAATTAAACGAGCCAAATTATTTTAGTGAAAGTGTTGGGTACCACCTTAAATGAGAATTGCAATTCAATTTGTTAGATCTTTCATTTCTATTAAAATATTAGTGTGTTTCATTTGATTATTCCGATACATTTACGAAAAAATCAAAGCCAGCAGCTTGAAAAAAGTCTCCATGACGTCACTTTTTAATAGTTTTAAAAACTACATGAGTCATCATTTAATCAAATTTATACGAACAACTTCTACTGTTGTTAAAAAAAATTTAAAATCCGTCTTCTACTTTACTTTAACATTTATAAATCATTGAAGACTAATAGTTGTCCTGTTTATGCTCTATAAAGTAAAATAACAAAAATACCAAACTCCGAGGAAAATTCAAATCTTAAAGTCGAGTAGCATATGGCAAAACAAATTTTACAGCTCAAACACATCAAACGAATGGATAACAACTGACATATTCCCGACTTGGTTCCAGCATTTTCTTATGTGAAAATTGGTGGATAAACCTTGTGTTATAGCTTAATCTCTCACTTGTATGACAGTCGCATAAAGTTCCATTATATTGACAACGATGCTGGAACAAAACAAACAAACATAGTTTGTAAATATGTCAAAAATAGGGGTACACCTGTCATCATTGTGTTATAATCTTAATCACTATAAAACAAACAAATATGTTACAAAGAAATATGTAACAAAGAAACACAAAAAGACTTTCTTTTATAGACATAGAAAACAACTTTTATATTCCTGACTTGGTACAGGTTATTTTTACGTGAGCAATGGTGTATTTAACCTGGTTTTATAGCTAGCAGTATAAATAGCTTAACATCTCAAATTTAAGAGAATATGCTATGATTTCATTTTCACAAACTTTTCACAATGACAAAAACGTTTACACTCACTAGTGTACGTCTCACCCATACCAGATATTGACCTGTGATTTTATGAAGTTAGGCTTTTTGAACCACCTGTTTCATATGACCATAATTTCCTCAACGTTTATTAGAATGAGACATTATGTCACTGGTAATAGCATACTCTATCAACTACAATCATAGTTACTATATAAGTTTAAGTTATTGATTGTTTACAGTAGGGGGGATAAGACAAGTTCGTTTTAAATAGTAAAAAATCATGTTAGCTTCAAAGAGCGTTCAGTCATAAATAGTACTAAGAAAATATGATTTGATTGAACCAAGCAGTATATAAGTGACATAACTATTCATTGATTTAGGTACAAACTAACTAAGACAAAAGGCTGTTCTATTACAAAAAAAGGTGCAGTCAGTTTATTTTGAATTTTAAAAATATCTATGATATGTTTGAAATTCAAAGCATTTATATTTTCAGTTGATAATTGATTTCCTTTCTATGATACACTGTTATCCCTATACTGAGTCTAATTAAGGATATGATATGGCAATACAAAAGTGTTTTCGATTTATTTATTGCATATGTATACAGCGTATGAATTTGAATTGATATTCCTTCTTGATGCAGAGTGTTATACTGTTATGCTTCAACTGTAACTCCAAACATGTTGCCGAGTAAAAAATAAGATATCGTGACTTCCGTTTAGTATATTAGGTATATTTGTTCTTTTGTTCTTTTATATCACAATGACATCCAAAGAACAATAACTTACAAAAGATTGATTTGGTGACAGTCTTATAAAATGCACGTTAATATCCCATTTATAAATAAAACTACAAATAATTAAAGACATCTTCATTTGGTACGTAATGCATTGGTAATCTTAAACTTCCCCGTAGTAACCCCTCATTTTAACATGATTTATGTTAATAAATGACTTATCATTATCATATTTATTTGGTTATCATTTTGATACTCTGTTTCTTAAGTGATATTTATCATACTAGAGTCATCTTTTGTAACATATTAAACTGTTTGTAGGCAAACTAGATGTATATTTGATTATTTATTGGTTCACAATATTCCATCATGATGCAGCTTGATTTGGATTTTTTTTTAAATAAATTTTGCTGTTATACTAGATAGAGCTATTATAATTTTTTTTAACAGTAATGCTTGAAATGACAAGTATAACAAAGGATAAAAGTCACATTCAGTTTATTCAACAAAAAAAACCCCACTTCTTCAGTTGTAATACCACCAAATCATAGTACGCCACATCCGTTTACATACGAAAAAGGTAGAATAAAATATTATTCCTTTAAATTTGACAGTTGCAGGTGATTAATCCTACATTTCATTTCAGTAAAAAAAATCTGGTTCATAAACACATATCCTGACTGCTTTAAGGCATCATTTTTTTTTTTTAGTTTGCCATTTCTATAGAATACTTTGGAAACTTGAGGTTACATGGTTACTAAAGCTTGATTATAGGTAAAACAAGGGGAATATTTTATTTGATAACTTCTAGTGATGGTAATTTTCTGATATGTAATGAAATATTATCTTTATTTGAAACAAAAATCAATTCTGCACATTTTAAAAAAAAAGAGCAAATTGAAGAAAGACAAAATTGAAATGGGAAAAAACAATGATGGTATTACTATTTTAAGATTCCATTTTCACAAACATTATACAATACCAGAAATGTTTATATTCACCACCTAGTATGTTATCACCAATACGCACTGTGTAAGGAAAATGGGAAGATTAAATAGAATATAAGGCGTTGGTTTGAAACAAAGATTTTTGGATAAAACGCATAAGTTAGACATAATTGGTTATAATTTACTATTTACGATATTTCATTTTCCTTAAAGTGTTACTGAGATGAAAACAATTCCTATATTAAACAAGAGGCTCTCAAGAGCCTGAATCGCTCACCTGATTTTTTTTGGTTTAATCTCTCATCAATGATTATTTTGGCTTTTCAATTTATTTAAATGTTCTTTGAATCATCATATTATCTTCAAAAGCAAAAAAAAAATATTTTCTCCTATGTTCTATTTTAGCCATAGGAGCTATGTTTCTTGATATACAAGGAAATGAAATATAAAATTTATACTAGATACTCTGAAACTCTGAAACTCATTTAGCCTAAATTTGGCTGAAATTGATACAGCAGTTTCAAAGGAGAAGATTTTTAAAGTAAGTCAACATGATGAACAAATTGTGAAAAAAAGTCTTTAAAGGGCAATAACTTCATAAGAGGTCAATTGACAATTTTGATCAAATTGACTTATTTGTAGATCCTACTTTGCTTAACATTTTTGCTATTAACAGTTTATCTGTATCTATAATAATATTCAAGATAATGACCAAAAACTGCAAAATTTCCTTAAAATTACCAATTAAGTGACAGCAACCCAACAATGGGTTGTTTGATTCATCTGAAAATTTCAGGGCTGATACATATTGACCTAATGAACATTTTAACTCCATCTCAGATTTGCTCTAAATGCTTTCATTTTTGAGATATAAGCCAAAAACTGCATTTGACCCCTATGTTCTATTTTAAGTAACGGCGGCCATGTTTTTTGATGGATCAAAAATCGAAGCACACACTTTGTGCAGAATAATCTAAGGAACAATCATACTAAGTTTCATCCAAATCCATTCAGTAGTTTCAGAGGAGAAGATTTTTTAAAGTCAGCAAATATGATGAATAAATTGTGAAAAATTGTCATTAAAGGACAATAACCCCTTAAGGGGTCAATTGACAATTTTGATCATATCAACTTATTTGTAGATCTTACTTTGCTGATAATTTTTGATGTTTACAGTTTATCTTTATCTATAATAATATTCAAGATAATGACCAAAAACTGCAAAATTTCCTTAAAATTACCAATTAAGTGGCAGCAACCCAACAATGGGTTGTTTGATTCATCTGAAAATTTCAGGGCTGATACATATTGACCTAATGAACATTTTAACTCCATCTCAGATTTGCTCTAAATGCTTTAATTTTTGAGATATAAGCCAAAAAACTGCATTTGACCCCTATGTTCTATTTTAAGTAACGGCGGCCATGTTTTTTGATGGATCAAAAATCGAAGCACATATTTTGTGCAGAATAATCTAAGGAACAATCATACTAAGTTTCATCCAAATCCATTCAGTAGTTTCAGAGGAGAAGATTTTTTAAAGTTACCAAATATGATGAACAAATTGTGAAAAATTGTCATTAAAAGACAATAACCCCTTAAGGGGTCAGTTGACAATTTTGGTCATATTAACTTATTTGTAGATCTTACTTTGCTAATAATTTTTGATGTTAACAGTTTATCTGTATCTATAATAATATTCAAGATAATGACCAAAAACTGCAAAATTTCCTTTAAATTACCAATTAAGTGGCAGCAACCCAACAATGGTTTGTTTGATTCATCTGAAAATGTCAGGGCTGATAGATCTTGGGCTAATGATCGTTTTTACCCCAAGTCAGATTTGCTCTAAATGCTTTAGTTTTTGAGATATAAGCCAAAAACTGCATTTGACCCCTATGTTCTATTTTTAGTAACGGCGGCCATGTTTTTTGACGGATCGAAAATCGAAGCACACACTTTGTGCAGGATAATCTAAGGAACAATCATGCTAAGTTTCATCTAAATCCATTCAGTAGTTTCAGAGGAGAAGATTTTTTAAAGTCAGCAAATATGATGAATAAATTGTGAAAAATTGTCATTAAAGGACAATAACCCCTTAAGGGGTCAATTGACAATTTTGGTCATATTAACTTATTTGTAGATCTTACTTTGCTGATCATTTTTGCTGTTTACAGTTTATCTTTATCTATAATAATATTCAAGATAATGACCAAAAACTGCAAAATTTCCTTAAAATTACCAATTAAGTGGCAGCAACCCAACAATGGTTTGTTTGATTCATCTGAAAATGTCAGGGCTGATAGATCTTGGGCTAATGATCGTTTTTACCCCATGTCAGATTTGCTCTAAATGCTTTAGTTTTTGAGATATAAGCCAAAAACTGCATTTGACCCATATGTTCTATTTTTAGTAACGGCGGCCATGTTTTTTTACGGATCAAAAATCGAAGCACACACTTTGTGCAGGATACTCTAAGGAACAATCATGCTAAGTTTCATCCAAATCCATTCAGTAGTTTCAGAGAAGAAGATGTTTGAAAAATTGTTAACGACGACAGACGACGACGACGACGACGACGACGGACGCCAAGTGATTAGAAAAGCTCACATGGCCTTTTAGGCCAGGTGAGCTAAAAAGCGCGGTGCATCTGTTGACTTTTAAACCTTTTTAGAATTAACTTTCTGTCATTCTGTCATGATCCCTTGTTATAAGATGCGCCATCGGCGGACAGCATATACAGAGAAAACACGATATTGACCTGTGTTCTGGTGAAGTCTATTTGAACCAATTGTTTGGTGTTTTCATCAAGGCCATGGTTTTCCAAACTTTTATCAGAATGATACATAATTTAACTGGTAAAAACAAGCTATATAAACTACCAACATATATAAGTTAAAATATATTTTGACTTGTTATTTTGTGATGTCAGGTTATTTTGACCAAGTGTTTGATGTCGTTTTCCTTGTTTCTTCGTCTTTTTTCTTGTCGTTGTAGATACAGTGGTATTTTGAACTGTCTCGTAATCTAAGTGATTTCTGTTTTCGTGTTAGTGCATTAAATTTACTGAATAATTTTTAGTAACTGACATTTTGAGGAAGGCGGATGTAAAACGTTCCTACTCACTTTGAAAATAAATCATGTGAGGATTAGAGTGTTTAATTATAAACAGTATCAAGAAAATGTATTCAAATGATTTATATGAAGTTAAAATGTATGAATGAACTGTGAGCTAGTGCACAGAAAGTGCAGGCAGTTTCGTTGAACTTTAAATATATCAGGTATAGCTTTCAATTTAAAAACATTATTTTATGAAACTTCTATTCAGTTGATACATGATTTCCTTTCTTTGTTAAACTTTTATCCTTATACTGACACTGATTAAGGATATGATATTGCAATATATAACAAAGTGTTTTTTTTATTTACTTATTGCATATGTATATAGCGTATTAATTTGAATTGATATTCAGACAAGATGCAGATTGTTATACTGTTATGCTTCAATTGCAATTCCAACCATGTTGCCGATGAAATAAATAACTTATCTTGACTTCCGTTTAGTATATTATGTATATCTGTTCTTTTGTTGTTTTATGTCATAATGACATCCCAAGAATACTTTCCAAAAGCAATTTCAGCTCATAGGATATGCATTCAATTTTTGACAAATTAATTATACATGCATCATATTACATAAACAGACACATAATAATGAAATGTTAACTTCATTTAAATACATTAAAACACTCTTATACAGTACAATTTCAAGTATAACGCAGAGTATGAAATTCATACAATTATTAAAAGTTAGCAGCGTAGTTTCTCCGCTAATTTCAATTATTTACCATGAATGTTCAGTTCTTTAATACTTTGTACAGGTAACAATTGTGCCAATTTATAAGTAGAGAGGGTGTCTCCAAAAATACTGTTTGATATGTTTTTACCTTATGTCAGTATTTTGATTATATTCCAATAAAAAAAATTCAGTGGAACTTGTATTACAATAAATACATAATCTATCTTTCCTGCCAATATACGATATTTACAAATAAAAGGTTTATATATAATTCACTTGTTTGTTAAAGTAAAATTGCAAAGTATGTTTAAAAACATATATTTATATTATTGTCAAAATATTGATGTTGTGACACACATAGTAAATTGTCTCATTGATTAATAAAAATACAAATAATAAAAGACATCACTGGTTGGTAACGAACTGGAAAACTTGAATGTTTCTGTAGTAACCCCCTCAATTTAAAGTCATATGAAACGAGTGAGTGGTGAAAAATATTTTTTATCCAATTCTTGAACCAATGCATGTATATATCATAAACTTAGTCCTTTGTGCACGATTTTATCATTATTTTCGCAAATATATCATATATTCGTCATTTTTTTTTCTCTCTGCTTGTTATGATTTTAAAAATATGGCTGCTCATTAAATGCCGTATTTTGAAGCCGAGTTTTACCGATTGTCACCTTATAATAAACAAACCACAAAAAAGATGGGTATTGAGCACGTGTTTAACATGTATAATCAGATATTTGTTTATTTCAATGACAGATCCATGCGTATTGCGATCACCGGATTTTTACGAGGAGGGTTACGCTCTGGTCACTATGCATACGGAAAATATGTCGGCGAATTGCTTGCTGGAAGCAAGCAAATAAAAATAAGTAAATTTCTTCTAAATGTGGACAAATTAAAGAATTTTCCTCACAAAAAAGTATATGTACATGAGTTGTATAATGAAAAATATCCATTTAGTTATAAAAAACATATGCATATTTTTTTTTAATTTGAGGTTTCTTATGACTTTAACATAGTTTATGTTACCTTATGACTTATAGTTTGTTCCTTTATCTTACTAGTGTCCTTTTTTATATTGAAGATACTAGTTTTTCTAACTTTAATATGACAGAAGTAATTAAAATAGCTGGCTCTTAAATGCCTTTATCACACACTTAGGTCTATGTGTAGCTTCAAAGTATCCAAGATTGAAGACAATAATATACTTCATGACCATAATCTCTTTCTGTTGATTTTTTTACGGTTTATAGTCTCTCTTTATCATAAACACATTTAGCCCAGAACACAAAGGGGTCTTATCGTCATTTATGGGTTATACATGCTGTAAGAAAGAAACTAGCAATTTCATCAATTTTTTTTTCAGAATTCAATATCTGATATTGAATTTATTTATTTTTCAAATTTTTATTTTTTTACTTTCGAGATGAAATGTAGAGAAAACAACATCAATAATCAAAGTTATATAGATAGACAACTGAATAAAGTTTTTCGTTAATTTATAAAGGGAAATTAGTACCATTACATTTTCCCAGCATCAAGTTGGTCTTTTGTGTACCAAAGACAGGTGAAGGAATTCATATTAGGAGCGCTGTGATTGGATGTAAGGGTACAATATATTTTTTCAGTTATCTATGAATAACTGCAGTGTGTATATTTACAATATAAATTTTGAAATCTATTGAAATATTTTTTAGAGAATAATTTGAAAAGACTTCCGAAATTTCATAAATTTGTTGTAAAATGACGGCGGGCATGGATAACATGAATAAGGTCTGTTGGAAGTTAGTCATAATACAATATTTGGCTTCAATTTTTTAAACAGAAAAATAAAGTACTGACACCATACATAACTGTGTTGTCCAGGTTTTTATTATAAAAAGTGGTAAATCTAGAAAATGTTAGTATTGTCGCATATGGCAGAATAAATAGTACCATTTTTTCTATAGGTGATGAGATAATGTTACTGCATAATGTATGAAATACTGAAGATGTTTAAGTCTAGTCATAATACACCTTAATAATACTTTAAATACATAATGCATATTAATATAAACTGTAATTGAAAACTTGAGAAAGGAAATTCATCGGATATGATTTACACAACAATGTACTTTAAAGATAAATATCATTTGCACTTTACAAAACAAGAAGTTTCTTAAGTGTTATTGTTAAAATACTTATTGGGTATATTATTTTCTCCGACTAAAATGTATTTTAAAATATTTGAGATGTTGTGCTGACATTTGCATGCGTTTATGTGAAAACCTAAATGTACCTTTTTCTGGTTTGGTTGCGCAGTTGCAGTCACGCTAATGTTAGGTGTTTGTATCATCAGATAAGAATATTTCACATATAAATCTATCCGTTGGTCTGTGTTATGTGTTGGTTATATTTGATAATTGAAAGTTATTTTTATACGGGGATTTTTTTAAAAGATTGTTTGGATTTTCTTAACTAAGCTAGGTATTCAGAAAAAAATAGCGAACGCTGCAACACCCACATGTGGCGATATATGTATTTTAAATATGACTGTCTAAACTACTAATAAAGGTAAATTCGCTTTTAGCAGCCAGTATGGTTCAATTTTTTCAAGTCAACTAAGAAAAATTGATAATGAATTATGCACTAAAAAGTGTTTTTTTTCGACCTCATTGAATCCATATTAATGGGAACTTCAATTAAAGTACTTAGCTAAAGTTTGATAACGCATTCTATTGTGCGTGTTAAGCTGTTTAAATGAAAAGAATGTCAACATTGAAAGTGAAACAAAGGTAAATCATTTGATTTACTGATTCGATCAACAAAAAACATTCTTATACAGGTAAAACGATGAATAACATATATTTTTAATCTATAATAGAATGTTCAGAATGTATATGGCGTAGAATATTATTTAAATTTTTAATATACCAGGTAGATACAGGAGTGCTTTAGCAAAATTTGGATGTGGTGTAGTCCCATTACAACTGAAACTGGTCGTTATGAAAATATTGATATTTAAAATAGATTATGTTTTAACTGTAATGATGACGTTGAAGATGAAAACATGTTTTGTCAAACTCTCATGTATATTCAGATATTCGTAATGTTATCTTTAACCATGCTAGTATTGTTGATGATTTTTTTTTTACATATGTCTGATAATGAAAAAATTATGTTTCTTTTTACAAATGAAAATATTGTATTTTATACTGCCAAAATCTGCAATGAAATTTTAATAAAGCGAAAATGTATTTTATATTCATGATTGTTGACTTAAGTTGTATTTGTATTATAATTTGAGTAAAATTGTTTTATAGTCTCTCATAATTCTTTATAGGTGGCTCTTGTTGTTAATTTGTGTTTTAAAAAGCTGTATATTTTATATGTAACAAGTGGTGGGCTTTAATAAAGTATTTGTCTTGTCTTATCTTGTCTATAATATGAAATTAATTAGACCTAGAAATGTCCAATTACACGAGTTGACTTTCTGTTTTTTATCTATATTTAAGTTTTATATCACTTTTGGACCATCAGAGGTATTCGGAGGTCAACTCGATAGTTAATTGGATGGCGTCAAAACTTAAACACATACGAAACAAAGCTTTATATTATCGAGCCCATGCGCTGTAAATAGTTTATTTTATACTTTTCACAATTTGAATAAATGTTTTACATGGTTATAACTCAAATATGAGATTTTGAGTCAAATCTGTGATTATGAATTTGACAGCTAGTGCTCCCTTAAACATATTATTTTCTATTTTTAGTGTTAAAAATAAATTTAAAAAAAGGGAAATATGCAAAAGGATGATCGTAAATAAAATATAAACAGCACAGAAAAATAATCAAACCATGTTCTTGTTAATACTAGTAATGAAACTAATACTAACGCACTTAGTAACTATCATAGATATAGGAAGATGTGGTATGAGTGCCAATGAAACAACTCTCCATCCAAATAACAATTTATAAACGTAAACCATTAAAGGTCAAGGTACGGCCTTGAACACGTAGCCTTGGCTCACACCGAACAACAAGCTATAAAGGGCCCCAAAATTAATCAGCATGATTAGTAAAGTATGTGGTGATCTTTTTTTTTTACAATCAAATTTCACTTGACATTCTTTTTTGAACTACGATTTTGAATGTGTTTGAAATATGATAAAATAGATAACCACTTAAATCACATCCTAATCATGACAACAGCAAGGGAAATCATACCACTTGAATGTCCGATGACTCGGTTCTAAATTTGACAGAAAGTTTACGATCACACACCAGACGACTGATGTGTCACGTGATTAACAATGAAAAGAAAACACTTACTAAATGGCATGCGGCCGAAGCAAACTATACAAGCTATTCAAAATTCATTTGAAAGATGCGCAGCTGACCTGATAATTTCTCATTCAACCCTTCGCCTTATTTTTATCAAAAGGGAGACAAATTTAAGGCATATTCTCTCAGTCAAATAGCCCTTCCGATACTTTCAAAATAATAGATGAATAAAATTTAGAGTTTATTTTTGTCAGAAGAAAAAAGTGGGATATTAAGCAATAACTAGTCAGTAAATCAAACATGATTGAAATTGAAAATAACATATATTATAGTGATACAAAATATCTATTAGATGTCAAAGCCAGTAACAATGAGATACCGAACTAACAGACACCTCGAACTGTAACCAGGTTGAAGTGATGCCGTTGTATTTTACGAAACCCTTTGGAATTCTGAATCTCAGTTCACCTCAACTTCTGCCTTTATATGAGCTTTTGACTTTTTTAAATTCTTATACACACACAAAAGTGTGTCTGGCATAAACAATGCTTTGACAATATATGACACTTATATCTTTGATGAGTTTATTTGGTCTTATATTTGACAGTCTAACAGTTCTCTTAATCATAACTGAACATGGTAAACTCAGTTGCGGAGAGCACTTAATCAATCTCTTAATCATAACTGAACATGGTAAACTCAGTTGCGGAGAGCACTTAATCAATCTCTTAATCATAACTGAACATGGTAAACTCAGTTGTGGAGAGCACTTAATCAATATCTTAATCATAACTGAACATGGTAAACTCAGTTGCGGAGAGCACTTAATCAATCTCTTAATCAGTACTGAATATGGTAAACTCAGTTGTGGAGAGTAAATGATCGATCTCTTAATCACTACTATAAGGAATCAAATCCATTTAAACTCTTTCCTTTAAAGTCCTACATATCAATGAACAATCATGAAAGAAAAAAAACCTGCATCTTGGTCGAGTTTGGGAATTTTGAATGGAGAATCTTTCGTTCTGAAGATACATTAATTGTCAAAATTCGGATCCGGTGCAATAAAGTTAATGTTATTGATCTGAATTATGTTGTTGACACGAAGGATAAAAGTAGTTCGAGATTGTGAGTTAAAAGTTAATTACTATGGAGGCGTAAACTTGTTAATGTTTCTCAGCTGATATAAGAACCACATTGGCATTAAAGGGGCACTAGTTACGAGATGTATAAAAATCTAAAGTATGGTTTGTTTTTGTTCAATCAATAATAAAAGTGGAATAGTGAAATAGTAATTCGCTTTTAGCAGCCAAAATGGTTCAATTTTGTCAAATTAAGCTAAATAATATTGATAATGAATCATTCACTTGCAAGTGAATAAGTCGACCTCACTAAATCCGTATTTATGTGAACTTCAATTTAACCCCTTAACTAGAGAGGGACAACGCATGCTTTGTACTTGTACTGTTTATTTAAAGGAAAGGAATGTCAATATTGAAAGTGAAACAAAGGTAAATCATTTGATGACTGATTCGACCCACTAAACATCTTCTACATATAAAAACGACGAGAAACATATATTTTTAATCTATAATATGAAATTAAACAGACGTATAAAAATCCAACAGCACGTGTTGGCTAATTAATCTATTTATATCTAATCATTAGTTTATTTATGTTTACATGGCTTATATGGTCATCTGAGGTCAACTCGATATTTGATTAGATGGAGTCTAGACTAAAATACACACGAAACGAAACTACATATTCTTGACCCTGTGTTCTGTAAACTGTTTATTTCACATTTTTGATAGTTTGGATAAATGTTTCACATTGTTATAAATAAAATATGAGAATTTGAGTCAAATAGGTGACCAGGAATTTGACAGCTAGTGCCCCTTAAACAAGTTCATTTCTATGTAAAAGTTATCTTGGTAATGTTTCTCAATTGATATAAGAACTGCATCAGTATTAAGGACATTGCGTGAAAAAGCAGGTTTTTTTTAATATGAAAATCCTTGGTATTTCTATGAAACTAAAATTTATGACATATAGGAATGTTTCATTTGATCTTACTAATTGATAATTTCCTGAGAATAATAGAGTAAAATGAAAAATTATCGCTAGAAGCTAAGGGAGCAGGTGCCCGTTGTCAATGACATTAACAATGTCATCATATGTAAATTACGGTAACCGATAAACAGATTATCATTGATCATCTCAACTCGATTGCTTTTCTCACTTTCGCCTTAACGACTCATGCGAGAAAATAAATTTCTAAGAGATTGAAATCTATAGTTATCACTTACAATACAGTGCATTTCCTCATGTACTGAATACTAAATGGAATTAATTTCGTTTCTTAAGAGCAAAACTGACATTTTCTTTTTACTTCCTACTTCCTTCTTCCTTAACAATTTTGACTTATTGTAAACGGGAACGGTATGTTGTAAGTGGGCAACTGAGTAAATCTTGGGATAAACCAGTATCTAGGTTAAGAAAAAAAATAATGTTTTACATTTAAGTTACTTAACTTTTTGGTTTACAAATATAAGTTGAACTTGTAGTCAACAACACAAAAGTAAAGAACGCAGTCGGATCACAATGTCAGTTTGCATACGTCATTTAGCTACATGTTTGAGTATGCAAGATCTACTCATAATAGATTATTACCGTACCCTTGATAATTACACAATCAATCGTTCTCATACTCTAGAGTAACGCATAACAGTCTAGTTTTGAACCTCAAAACAACACAATACACTTTTAAGTCTTTTATCATGTACGCTAGAGCAACGAATTGCATCTTATGCATCTTGACTGTCCCTCTGGTAAATGTCGGCCCCCTTTTATAACGTTGATCGCGTTCCTCTATATAACATTTATCTTTCACCCTTAATATATTTAGAGGAATTTTCTTCATCAGTAACCCTTAATTGTGCAATCAAATTTAATTTAACAGTTAATAAGTACTGCATCAGGATAGAGGTCAGATAAGATCGTGCATATTTTCAATAGCTGATTCAAATCTAAGTAATTTCTATTATATATAAGAAACGTTAACAATGAGAATTGAAAAACTTACCAATTTTTTCGTTTGAAATATGAACTGCAGAACTATAAAAACTGTATCACAAAACACGCGTACACAATAGGTCTTGCAAATAATGAAATCTTAAAAGAACTGATAAGATCTTTTCGTCGCTAGCAAGCTTAGATAGATGATTATCATATCCTTTTTTTTTATATATATATTATAACGAAGATTACTTTACATGTATTCGCAGAAGTCACATATTAATCAACATCTGTCATATAGCATACAAAATTAAAAACACAAACATACCAATGTAACATATTTCTTTTTTTTCCCGCTCAATGCATTGCACAAATAATCAATTAAAAGTATTAAAAGTGTGTCATTTGATTAAAAAAAAAAAAAAAAAGCAGTCCAGAGAAAATATTATTTCGCTCATTTCGCTCAATTTCACATCATATCATAATTATAGCCATATTCAGTCATTCAAATTGGATTGGATAATGTAAAGTTGAAATTAACGAGAATAAAGGTAAATAAAGAATAACACACCCTTCCCAATTTAACTATACAATGTACGATTTTCTACTGTCATATCCAAATAATGTATGTAATCTAGGAATTTATTTTTACAATTTTATTTTTAGCTACACTAAAATTTCGATATTAAAAATAGTAGTTATTAATAAACAATCCTTAACAATCGTCAAGATGTTTTTCTGCGTTGTATCGATCTGATGAGTTAAGCCTTTTTTATTTGATTTTTATACATGTAGCTTTTTTTCTTATGTTCTACTGATATATCAGTAAGACCAGGGTAAGTGCCTTCAAACATGTTTACCCCGCCATATTAACTGTAATCGAGCGATCATAGTCGTTTTTTGCTGTTTCTCATATTTATTTTTTCGTTTAATGTTTCGCATAGATTGTTTTTGTGCTTTGTCGTTTCACCATTGTCCATTCTATATATTTACAGGTCCCGAATCAGGAGCCTGTAGTTCAGTGGTTTTCGTTGGTTCATGTCACTCATATTTGTTTGTCGTATTTGTTTGTTGTTACTACAAGTGTGGACACAGATGAGTGTGGATAGTATGGTTGGATGTTTGACAGTGTCTTATGACAAAAGAAGTTCTATGTTTCTCCTATATATGGTGTTATTAACTGTGTTGCACGGTAACAACCGATCTGAGCATTAGGAGTGTTATTTATTTATTTTTTTGTTATGTTCAAGACGGGCATGGAGGAGACAGAAAAAAACAAATGATTATGATAGAATATGTTCTACATCTTTGATTTTGGATACATTTTGTAGCTACATGTAGGAGAGCAACACATAAAAGGTTCATTTTCTCATCACTTGGCGTCCGGCGTCCGTCGTCGTCCGTCGTCGTCCGTCGTCGTCCGTCGTCCTGCGTCCGTCGTCGTTAACTTTTACAAAAATCTTCTCCTCTGAAACTGCTGGGCCAAATTAATCCAAACTTGGCCATAATCATCATTGGGGTATCTAGTTTAAAAATTGTGTCCGGTGACCCCGCCAACCAACCAAGATGGCCGCCACGGCTAAAAATAGAACATAGGGGTAAAATGCAGTTTTTGGCTTATAACTCAAAAACCAAAGCATTTAGAGCAAATCTGACATGGGGTAAAAATGTTCATCAGGTCAAGATCTAACTGCCCTGAAATTTTCAGATGAATCGGACAACCTGTTGTTGGGTTGCTGCCCCTGAATTGGTAATTTTAGGGAAATTTTGCTGTTTTTTGTTATTATCTTGAATATTATTATAGATAGAGATAAACTGTAAACAGCAATAATGTTCAGCAAAGTAAAATCTACAAATAAGTCAACATAACCAAAATGGTCAGTTGACCACTTTAGGAGTTATTGTCCTTTATAGTCAATTTTTAACCATTTTTCGTAAATCTTGGTAATCTTTTACAAAAATCTTCTCCTCTGAAACTACCAGGCCAAATTTAAACAAACTTGGCCGCAATCATCATTGGGGTATCTAGTTTAAAAATTGTGTGGCGTGACCCGGCCAACCAACAAAGATGGCCGCCATGGCTAAAAATAGAACATAGGGGTAAAATGCAGTTTTTTGCTTATAACTCAAAAACCAAAGCATTTAGAGCAAATCTAACAGGGAGTAAAATTGTTAATCAGGTCAAGATCTATTTGCCATGAAATTTTCAGATGGATTGGACAAACTGCTGTTAGGTTGCTGCCCCTGAATTAGTCATTTTTAGGAAATTTTGCCGTTTTTTGTTATTATCTTGAATATTATTATAGATAGAGATAAACTGTAAAGGGAAACAATGTACAGCAAAGTAACACCTAAAAATAAGTCAACATGACCTAAATGGTCAATTGACCCCATAAGGAGTTATTGCCCTTTATAGTCAATTTTTAACAATTTTCATAAAATTTGTAAATTTTAACTAACATTTTCCACTGAAGCTCTTAGGCCAAGTTCAATATAGATAGAATGATTGTAAGCAGCAATAATGTTCAGTAAAGTAAGATATACAAACACATCACCATCACCAAAACACAATTTTGTCATGAATTCAAATGCGTCCTTTGTTTAATATTCACATAGACCAAGGTGAGCGACACAGGCTCTTTGGAGCCTCTAGTTTTACGTGTTTTTGTTCCAAATGAGAGATGATATCTAGATTTGAGAATATGATATAAGGAGCCTGTAACTCAGAGGTTGTCGTTTGTTTATGTGTTACATATCAGTTTTTTTTTTTTTTTTATTAACATAAATAAGGCCATTAGTTTTCTCGTTTGTATTGTTTTATATTGTCATTTCGGAGCCTTTTATAGCTGATTATGCGGTTATGGCTTTCCTCTTTGTTTATGGCCGTACGGTGACCTGTAGTTGGTAATTTCTGTAAAATTGAGAATGGAAATGGGGAATGTGTCAAAGACTGTAGAAAAAAAAACTACAGCAGAAGGTCACCAACAGGTCTTCAATGCAGCGAGAAATTCCCGCACCCGGAGGCGTCCTTCAGCTGGCATCTGAACAAATCTATACTAGTTATGTGATAATGAACGCCATATTAATTTCCAAATTGTACACAAGAAACTAAAATTAAAATAATACAAGACTAACAAAGGCAAGAGGCTCCTGACTTGGGACAGGCGCATAAATGCGGCGGGGTAAAACATGTTTGTGAGATCTCAACCCTCCCCCTATAACTCTAGCCAATGTAGAAAAGTAAACGCATAACAATACGCACATTAAAATTCAGTTCAAGAGAAGTCCGAGTCTGATGTCAGAAGATGTAACCAAAGAAAATAAACAAAATGACAATAATACATAAATAACAACAGACTAACAGCAGTTAACTGACATGCCAGCTCCAGACGATTTGTCAGCTCTGTGTCGATCGAATTGGTCTCTTGTGGAGAATTGTCTCATTGGCAATCATACCACATCTTATTTTATATGTATTTGATTGTTATTATAAGTTAGTATCTAAAGTTTTAAGCGTTACAAAATACTAAATTATAAAAATAAAGTTGAATTGTTGCATATTTTTTTTTATGTTGGGGCCTTTTGTTACCGACTACGGTATTGGCATTTTTTATTGTTGAAAGCCATATGGTTGCCTAGATTTGCTTACATCCACTTCAGTTGATCTTTGGTGGATAGTTGTCTCATTGACAATCATACTACATCTCCTATTTTAATCATTTGAACATAAAACTCTATTTACTCGTTAGAGATAACAGGTATGCTAGACGCTTGTTTGGTTTGTCTACATATTTTTCAACAGAAGATATGGTAAAATTGGAACACATACAAGTCGATGTGACAACCCTCCAGAAGAGACAAAATGACACAGCAATTAACAAAAATAGGTAACTGTACGGCCTTTGACAATAAGCAAAGCCATACAACAAAGTCAGCTATAAAAGTCTCCGAAATTACGAATGTAACTATTGAAAAGCCAAATCGAAAATAAATGTAAAAAGTATTAAAAAATATTTCGAATATTTCAGCGTTTTATAAGCAGTAAGTTTACAAAAAATGGTCTTATAAATGCTATTTCGTGTTAATAAAAAAAATGCTAACAACAGGACTGGTTAAAATCTTCGCGGAAGAACTGTCTACCTGTCTGGCTAAATTGTCAACCACGTGATAGTTGAGCATAGCAATGTCACCGCTGTTTCGGTGTTAGACTGGACGTTTTTTTTTACAATCAATAGCACACTACACTTCACAAGAAAGAGGCAAGCCACTGGCGAACGGCATAATTATGATAGACCCATAACAATTCATTTCTTTATATGATAAAAACAGAACATGTATGATTTTCTTTACCTCTGGACGTTAGTAACAAACAATCAATCAGTTTACAGAATAAAACAGTTTCCACTTCTGTATAACACAAACTACGTACATGTACATCAAACAATATTGAAACAAATATTATTACAACTAACAATAATTATGACAACAAAGGGATATAAAATACTATAATAAGAGAGATGTTTTCATATTTTATGAATCAGTTTAACAGTGTGTCAAATTTTATTTTACTATTTTTTTCATGTTCTAATTCCCCTCCCCTTATAATAATCCGCATATGTGATCAGCATTCTATACGGATATACGGATATAAGCACAACTAAGAGTAGATATCTTTGAATACACGATAAACAACATAGTTTTCGACTAATTTTGTTAAATTTTCACTCGCTCACTGAGCTTTTTGAATCTTTTCTGTTAGTTGGTTTGTAATCTTGGTTCTTTTTCAGCATGTCTTTTACATGCCTTCTAAAACGGTCATCAGACACCCCATATATGAATGGATTAGATACATTGTTTATAAAAACTGCCCATAGGAATATATAAAACGCCGTTCCTTCAGCTTCACTCATATGACATTCTAAATTGTCAACAAAATGTAAAATCATTGCTAATGCATGATGAATTTCGGAACTAATAGCAAAAATTAACGTGATTACAATAAAAGTTAATGTCGTTTTTCTTGTTCTGACAATTTTTGGTCCGGAAGATGACGAAAGCCGTAAACGTTGCATTGATTTCCTTCTGTGAGTATGGAGTTTTTGCATTATATTGAAATATAAAACTGTTATAAAAACAATCACAAAAGCTAAGCATATTTGAAGCTGAATATAGAACACTCTTCCATATGTCGTAAGAAACGGATCTTTTTCCATGAAACAGATGGTTTCGGTGACATTAAATAATCCAGTCGGTCTAGTTGTCGTTCCATATATGAACATTGATTGAATTGAAATAATTGCTGCTACAATGTTAATAATTACACAGCTCCGTTTGGCAAATAGTTTGGAAATCTGTCGTTTCATTGGTTGGCATATTTTTCTGTATCTGTCAATCGCAATTAAGATGAGAAGAAAAGCAGATGCCGTGCTCGTATAATATCCAACAAAATGTCCGAACTTGCACAGAATGTTATCCGGAAAATTTTTCGGATATACCAGGTAAATTATTATAAATGGCATCAGGAAACAGCTGCTGATCTCGTCAAGTAACGCGAGACACAACACATAAGTCCGATAATTCGACCGAGCGAATTTAGTGAAGAAAATATACAATACAATACCGTTTCCAAGGAAACCAGTTAGCATTAAAATAGACACAAAAACCAGTCCAGGAATATTTCGGGTCATTAAGATTTGGTTGATATCCTCAATTGTAGTTTCATTGGACCATTTTATTCCATAAAGCCAGTCCGGACACATGTGCATTGTCGAATTATTCATTTTCGTCAACGTTGAATTGTAAATAAACAAAACTTAAAATTTTGATTTTTAATTTTGTTCCTTTGGTCAAAATCTTACATTTTCACATGACTTTCATATTCTCACATGATAAGACATTTTTTGTGTTATTATATGTTATCATCCTACACAAAATATGAAGTCGTCACATTTTCCCTCTTATTATATCCGTTTGGTTTCCCGAATTATGACGCTTGTATTTATATTTAGATTTAAATACATCTTACGTAAACAGATTTATTAAGAAAAACATTAAGAAATAGGAAAAAGTCAATTTGGTGCAGCAAGAAACTATCAACACATGAATTGTTTCCTTATTCAACTTCCAAATGTACTATAAATTATATTACACAGTCATATGAATACGCTTACACATTATTATGTACTATAATTTATAATATATTGATATAGACTAAGTATCTTTGTAAATATGCACATAAATCTAAACTACAATCATGCAACAACATGAACAAGGATCTGCAATTAAATGAATATAAAGGTTCTAACTAATACCAAGTACCAACTCAGGAATATGGCAGTTGTTATCCATTCGTTTGATGTGTTTGTTTGACCCTTTGATTTTCCCATTTAAAGAGGGGGATTTTCCGTTTTGAATTTTCCTCGAAGTTCAGTTTTTTTTGTGATTTTACTTTTTTCGTTAAGTCTTGTTTTCCACGAATTTCACATAAGAATAGAGGGACTCATACATACACTACAGTCATTGCAATATCATAGCAATAAGAACAAGCATTTGAATTGTTTTACATTTCATTTCGTGTTCCCTTTGTAGCGGACTATGTGGTATGGGTTTTTCTCATTGTCGAAGGCCGTACGGTGACCTATATTTGTGTCATTTGGTCTCTTCTAAAGAGTTGTCGCGTTGGCAATAATTTCACATTTTCTTTTTTCATCAGAACGCATTAAAAAGGCGGTTATAGGTTTGAATATTAAAGAGTGAAAATAATATTAGATAGACTGAATTAAAACACACACAAACAATAGAAAAATGGAGAGCTGTTCATCAAGTGCCTGTGATTTGAATTTTGTTAGGAGGACATAACTAGAAAGTTATCGGGTATGACTAAAACGTTTTTGCTTTGTACTGTGAAATTTTTTAAGCTATGATCATATATTCAAGTTTGTTTCATATTCATTTCAATTCCAGTACAAATGTATTTTCAGTCATGCATACAGTCTTGTCTTCACTTTTTCAAGTCTATTTTCATTTGATATGACCTTGAGGTATTGATATCATAATAAAAAGTAGTCCTCGGATAGTATTTGTAACAATTTTCTATAGAACCTATACCGTGTGAATATTTTTTATAAGATATGTTTCTTTAAAAATCATATTTGTCGGCATTGGTTAAAAATGTACTTAAATGTCCATAAATATGTAAATGTAGAATTTAAAATATTAAGATTAATTTCAGTAAATATGAAACACGTGTTATACGATACACTATACGTGTACTGAAAAGTTAAACGAATGATTCGAATGACATTTTTATGAGAGGGTGGTTTGCAGTACATGTTTAAGAGTACATAATAAAGTTCACATCATTTGTTTACAAGTTTTGAGAGAGTATAATTTATACTTTGGTGCGTTAAATTCTGTTGACTATTTATTTGTTCCTCTTTTTGTCTTATGGCTAATGTCTTAGTTTAGGTCTTTTCTCAATATGTATTTCTTATTTATTGTCTTTAAACTTGAAATCTGTCATCTGTTTATTGCAACTTTTTTTTCAATTTTTCCAAAATCACTGACTGTTTTCTATATCTAAACAAAAGCTCCCAAAATTGCTTTTGCTTTATCAGGTTTATTGTCTGTTGCTTATCGTCCAGTGGGAAATTGTTCATGCAGATTTTGGTTGAGCCTCTTTCCGAAAAGCAGAATTCAATACGTAACGTCGAGGTTTAGTATTCAGAATCGTTGATCCGTGTGTAACGTTTGTGATGCATCTTGGGTAATTTGGGCAAAGACGAAAAGCAACTGTGACTTCAAATAGAGACAACTGGTGAAATGCTTAATTTTATTCTGTATTTTGCAGTCTATGATGCCAACATGAATACCTCGTTGATTCTTACCTGCCAAACTTATCATCTTTTATGACCACTAAAAATTCATTATAATGGCTACCATTACTATAACATATATACTAGGCAGTAGTAAATATTTTCATTAAGTGATGTTTTTCTTCTCACTTTTAATGGTTACACACAAACACAGCTCTGTTTAACTGCAATGCTTAACTTTGGTCACGACCACTGCAATTTTCTCAAAACTTAATTTTGATCATATTATTAAGTACAACAAAGATTTCAATCATTAAGGTTTTATTTACTAACTCATGAATAATGCTCTGACATTATAACATTCTGTAAAAAAAAGAGCTTCTTAAGGTGGTACCTAACACTTAAGGGAGATAACTCTGTAAAGTCAGCTAAACGTTTTAATTACGTTGTGTTGTAAAGGAAATATTAAGCTTCTCAATGATTAAAATTGATGTTTGCCAAACTGCTATATAACCAGTGTAATTTTTCTGACAAAACGGTTGGTTCAAAATTTTTGAAATTTTTATATTTTTGTTAAAGGGTCAAAGTTAATACATTGTCAAAATTTTATGAAAATTAAACGAGCCAAATTAATTTTAGTGAAAGTGTTGGGTACCACCTTAAAGAAAGAGGCTGGTGGAGTATTATTCCCCGAGGGTTTCACCAGCCCAGTAGTCAGCACTTCTGTCTTGACAAGAATCATTATTGAAATGGTCATAATTATACATTAACTGGTTACTAAACTTTGAATTATTGAAATACAAAGGCTTTTTATTATTTAGGAATAGATAACATTAGATGTATTTGGCAAAACTTTAAGAAGTTTTTGTTTCTCAATGCTCTTCAACTTTGTATTTATTTGGACTTATTCACATTGTTTTATTCGAGCGTAACTGATGAGTCTTTTGTAGACGAAACACGCGTCTGGTGCAGTAATAAATTTCAATCCTGGAATCTATGATAAGTTTAATTATACGACTTCTGGCGAGGAGAAAATTATATAAGAGCATTCCATTCGATTATTCTATCATGGGAATGCTCTCTTTTTCGTCATCTGACGAAAGTATTAAATCTCCTGGATTGTGTGATTTCTTATTTTGGTGTTTTGAGTAGTATGAGAAACCAGTATAAGCAAACACAGCAGCCATCACTTGTGAGCCTCCAAGAAAATAAAATGACGCGTCCCATGTTCCTGTCATGTCTTCTAACCAACCTGTAAAAATGGAAAACTATATAGTAGTGTAAATAATTAAAAGGTTATATTCACAACACATTCTATGTCCATGAATAACATAGTTACTCTCAAAATTTGCACATTTCGTTAATGAAATATACCAATTATTATCTGCTTATTAAAAATCCAATATGGAGGATGACACTCCAGCTATCTTTACGTCGTTGGTTGCATTTCCATTGTTTATGAAGTTTTAAATGAATCACAATCATTTTGTGTACGCTTTTGAAAGTATTAAATAATTTGCATCTACTTGATTTGTATTCACCGAAATCGTAGAGATCCGATTATTAAAGTTTGTCTTCAATCCCATTCGAAGGATTCAACACTTTTTGCCACACAAACATTGCAAAAGTCAAATCATTTCACTAAATACCTAATCTGATATCATGTATGCAATAAAAAATAGAGAGAGAAAGGTGATTGCCATTGACACACATACCCACAAGAGTAATCATTAAGTGACAGTAAGCAGAAATGGCCACTATACGGCCTCCAACAATCAGAAACAACCAACCATATCAGTCAAAATGACTGTGTCATGCCAAAATGTTAGTAAATAGTATAGATGTGCAGGATGTAGGATAAAAATCGCAATCTTAGCTAAGTTTCGATTTTTTCGGAATAGCACTTCCTACTGTAATTGCAATGTATGCTTAAAAGGGATATCATCACATGTAATTTAAAACCGTTCTTTATCTCCATTTTATGGTTTAGTTTTAAAAGTCGATAACTTTATAGAAAGGTAATAAGAGCGAGCATCCAATATCAGAATAAGCTTCATCAATTCACGCATTTATGTTCCATTTGTATTAAATATACAATGTTATTTGACTAGCAAGCAATGTATAAATTTGTCATTTTTTCAAGCTAGGATTTATATTACAAAATTTTTTGTATGTTTGTTGATTAAATAAAAAAATATCACCAACTGTTATTCATTTTGTTTTTAAATATTTACCAATGCTACAGAAAAAAAATTAAAATCACAAAAATACTGAACTCCGAAGAAAATTCAAAACGAAAAGCCTAATCAAAAGATAAAACACAGCAAACGAATGGACAACAACTGGCATATTAAATTTCCTGACTTTTTAAAGGCATTTTGGAAAGGCGTTGCAAAACAGGGATTGTATGGAACAAGTTATCACTGTGACATATTCTTTTTAATGAGCAAAATCTACAGTGGCACACGTGCATCATATTCAAGGAAAAAAGTATTAATCCACCAAGTATAACTGTGCAAGTAATTTTCGCTTTTGGCAGCGTTATTTTTTTCAAGATAATTTTATATTTTATCGACTATTGACTTCGGAGTATATATTTTTGACAGGTTACCTAATATGTGGTAGAAAATACTCGTACTCGGTCATGTAAGAGCAAATTAGAGAGATAAACACCAAGCTTACAATCGTCGGGTAATTTTTTTTATGTATTCTGTAGATGGTTTTGCTGTTCAGCTTCAGTTGCTATTACTTGACAGAGTACAGGATGTCATACCACAGAGTAGGCGACTTTTCAAAAAATTACCAGGTGTAGAGTCCATGGTTTAAAAATTGTCTCTCGAACCTCTTGCTCAGTTTATTTAATATGATCTGGTCAAAATATATTGTACCACGATCAACTGTTAGCGTGCTTAGTCCGTTTGGACTTGATAGTTTATTTATCTAGAACATATCACATATAGCATAAACTTCTTGACCATTGGCGCATTGTGAGTCCAATTGTAGGACGAAGAAAAGAATTCAACCAATAATATTTTTTGAAAATTGTCTTATTTATAAATTATGCATTATTGCATCTTAGAAAAAAATACTTAAATTTTAAGCGACATATAGTACACTTACCACACAAAGGGAATCCAAGTAGGCAAAATGTGTCGTTTAATAAAAGTGAAAGTGCAAAAGCAGGTGTCAGAACTTGTAAATTTGTTGCTGATATAATCATTAATGGCATCAACGTAACGACCGATCCAGGGACTAATCCAAAATATATACAATAGAAATAGTTCATCCAAACTGCATCAAAAAACGGGAAAACAATACAAAATATGCCACTAACTATCATACTTCCGGTGAACAGAATTTCCGGCTTGACGTATTTCTTGTCTATTATCAAACCAACAAGAATTCTACCAGTCAGCTCACCAACACCGGAAGTTGTTAATATTTTAACTATGTCTGAATTTTCAACACCTCGTGATCGTAAATGTGGTGGAATAATAACAAAATTCCCAACATATCCAAGAATCGCAAATGAAAAGGCAAATGCATAGAATATAAATGTTCGACTTTTTAATATTGATTTGAAAATTTTAATTGAGTCAAAGAAACAACTCGTTGTTTTACTTAAAATACCGTCTGACGTTGTAAAGTTTTTAGAATTATGCACACTTGTGTTGTTTACTTTTAAAAATAATTCAGGCTGTTTGAATATAACACTGCCAACACAAAGATTAAGACAAAAACCTCCAAGAACAATTAAACCTCCATGTAATCCGTATACATCAAATACAGTTCTGTACAAAACAGGAAGAACTATTGTAGACACGCCACTTGCAGCTCCAACTATACCATTGGCCAAAGCTTTCTTTTTGTAGAAATAATAGTTGACGATTGTCACTGATGGCGAGTAAACAAATCCAAAGCCAATCCCTATAAAATAAACAATTTAAATCTTTACATACCCATGTTCACGTTTGATCCTAATATTTTACTTAGCTATATTTTGTAGGCGCCTACGATACCATGTATTGCGCAAGATATGTTAATTTTGCAAAACCATTGTCAAAATTGATACTGGTTGACTATGATATTTGTACGTTAATACACATATTAAATTATATATGCTGGTTTCCATTTGGATTGTTTAATTTTTTGGGAAGAAGAGCTGGTATGTATAATGTAGTAAATTTGTCCTGTTTGTATCTAAATTTACGATCATTATAAACAACACTAGTATATGCACCGAACTTTTCTTCATCGGCTTTGCTTTATTATCAATATGTTGAAAGATACATGTGAGCCAACATTAATTTACCCTTCCGGACAAACTTATATAACTACAACAGAAATTTTGACATTTTAAAGCTGCAGCTTAAATGTTATTTTCTGTTAGAGTGTAGAAATAAAGAAATAAAAGAAGGGCTTTGGTATGTTGTTACACAATTACCAGTGAAAATAAATAAAGATCAACATATGTTCTATCTATTCTGTCAAGGTCTATTACATTGTATTCATATAATAAGCTATTATTTCTGCAAACTCGTCTTCTGACATCTATTCATTTCATATACCTGCAATTACACCGTAGGTGAGGTATAACATCTGCGGATTTGTTGTCAAACCACTGATGGTAATCCCTAAACCAACAATAATACTACCAGTAAAGGTGACAACACGGAATGAATACGTCGTACTCATAAGTCCGGCCAGTGGACCTGGAACAGAAAAAAAAAGTTATAAAAACGTTTAATCTTTGGAATGGTCTTGAAAATATTATGTTATCTAGACGAAATCCATTCAATGTAATTGAATATAGATCTATGATTTCGTTAGTAGAGTAAGACACTGCCAATTCAAGGTAAAACGATCTAATTAGTTGAAGATGGACTTACAAGGTACTATTAACTTCTTATTTTATCATCTGAATTGATATACATTATATCTAAGAATTTACATGACTTTTTCAACTTTCAACGTATGCGTGTGTATATTTGTGTGTGTTTGTGATTTGAACAATTCTACATTAACTTACTGACAGCTGCCATAATAAATATCTGTAGACTATTTATGAATGCAGTACTTCCTGCTGCGCTGTCATATGTTTCTAGTAGCTCTGAATAAAGCATTCCGAACAGCTTCATTACTCCTACTGATATGAAATAATTAATACTCGATCCTGCAATCAAAACATTAGCTTCTTTAATATGAGAATAAGGAAAAGTGGGAAAAAGTTAATTATCAATGAGTCAATATCAATCAAAATTTAAAGAAATGGCTATAATTTGGATGACTTAATAGTATTCAGATGTTATAAAGTTGATGACGTATGTGCTCGCAAAGTTGTGCTCTTTGCATTGCATCCGTATTCATTTGTGGTGTAACTTAATGTTATTATAAAGCAACAATCTGGGTCACTTTAATTCGACAAACAAAAACCAAACCAATCAATTAAATGTTATCTTCTAAATGTGTATAAGACAATAGTCTGATAGGGATTAGTATTTATATTTTTGTATTTTGTCAAATTGGTTTGAAACGGGGCTTCAAACTTCTTAAATCAGCGGAAATCTGTAAAAAAAAAAACTGCCATAATAGTCTTATACATATGTTATATGGATATCACGCCATCAATGTTTAGATACGATCCGCATGATTGCTTGGACAAAGATAAAGACATTTCAAACATTGATTGCTGTTATTGAAGGTAAGTACACTAGATTCAGTTTAAAACCATTTTCATTATTTAGTCTGTTGCAAAAATTGCTTAAAGCATAATTGAATCCATATATAGTCTTCAATCATTTCAATTAAATATAATACATTTATGCAAAAACAATAGATTAACGCCACAATTTTTACACTTGCTTGAAGCAAACTTACTGTGACCAAATCTGAGGTTTAAAAGCAATATTTATGTTAACAAAATAAATGTTTCGAAACATTGACAGGAATAGAAAAGTAATACAGTTAAAAAGGTAAAAAATGCAATCACTTAATGTTAAAGATAAACACAAAAACAATTAAGGTATTGAAAATGACAAAAGAAGACATTCTTCGTGTTGTGCATTTAAAATTTATTTATTCACAATCAATTACTAATTACTTCTTTAATTGATCAAAAATGTAACAAGCTAGTTTGGAATACTAACACACTTATTCAAGAAAATGTTCCGTTGTTTTCGTCTTATAGTCTATGTGTTCCTCTCAGTTTAAGTGTGTTATACGGATTTATTTTTCTCCGAATCGAATTATGACGTTTGAACAGCGGTATACTACTGTTGCCGTTATCTAACCCGCTACATTGAATATGCTTGTGTCTGTTACAAGAAAGAAGCCCATAGCGTGCTATTTGTAGTTGTTTGCCGTCTGTCATAGCTGTGTATCCCTAAATGTCATTAGCGGTACGAAGACTGTACGTTGACAAGTAGTTTTTTTCTATCATTATTCTCTTGTCTTTCAATTTGTTTTATAAGACAGGAAAAGTGACATTACCTCAAATTTTCTAAATGCAGTAAGACTTTCTGAAGATGTTTTGGATTGATAAATTTGGAATTAAATATTAATTGTGTCTTTTTTGATGTCATTAAAATGATACCTTATCACTGTTTTTGTCCATTTATTTGATGTGTTTGAGCAATTGATTCTTCCATTTGACTAGAGACTTTCCATTTGGAATTTGTCTCGGAGTTCAGTATTTTTGTGATTTTACTTTTACTTAGGAGTTTCTGTTCTATTTTATCTTTGTTAGGTTTAATTGCCACAAATCTTTCGCTGATAAATGATAACAATTATATTAAGATTAAATAACAATATAAATATATATCAGTTAGTACTGCCTACAAGAAACAAGTAAGCGAGTTACAATATATCTGAATAGATTGTCTTTTGTTGGATTGTGTATCATTGATAAGCATACCACATCTCTTTTTATATATATTTCGTACGTATATATCTATAAAGCTACAGTAGTATACCACGCTACACTAGTATACCACTTTTGAATCTGATATACTTTTTTATACAATTATATATACTTATAAAAACGTACCGACCAAAATCATCCATGAATATCCACTATCTTTCTTTTCTGCCATGATTTTCTATTGTGTTAAAACTCCTTTGTTTTACAACTAGTATCCATTTTTACCTTAAGTAATACCTACATACAATTTAAATCAGGTACAATGTATCTACATGTATGAAGATCTTATTGAGAAGTGTGCCACAGAATTCATTACTTATTTAATGCAAGGACTAACAGCGTAAATGGTCCTACATCCACGTGATTCATGACACAACAAATAATGTACCATAAATTAAGTACATCAGATATCATTAACCGTCTATTGAATACGTTATCAAATACGCTAATTTAAGAAAGTATGTATTCATTTTGAATACGTTCAGAAACATTATAAATAATGAAAGTAATGTAGACTGTATGAATTTATACTAATCATTTTGGTATTGTTTAACGTTCATAATTGAAGTAACTATCAGTTATTATTTGGCTTTCGTCCTAAGGTCCATTTTGGTCAATTAAGCTCGCCAGGGAAATATCATTATTATAGACAAACTAATAAATTCAGTGTAGAGAGTTGAATATAAACAAACCTTGATAAACTTGTTAACCCATGCTTAAAGTGTTGAAATCGGATTCATTATACTGAACTTCATGACAAAACAAAAGCTTAAAAACTAATGACTTTTTTTTACCACAGATGACGAGAGTTAAAATATAATTGAAACAATAATCTCCCCAGAACATCTAATTTACACTTTTTAAAAGTGAACAATTCATAACAGTATTGTATCCTAGTACTACTATTGCCTGATCTTTTTTTAATGACATTGTATTATGATTTAAAAATATATGATTGTAAACTTAGTACAAAGACTTCATAAATATAATTTAGTATACCTTGTTGCATTACCTTGAAGCATTCAAATGACAATTATCAATTTTCTGGTAAATCATTTTTCCTATAAATCGGATGGTTTAAAAAAAATAATCCATGGAATGTCAAATGTCAAAACTTATCAGTTAATTTTAATGCTTCTGCCATTAGATTGTCTCTGCATATTGTTGACGATGACATTAAACCAGAAAAACTTATTGTTCTCTACCGTTCAAAACGCCATTCTATGCACTTATCGATATTGATAACTCTATTTCAAAGACATTTTGAAATCCATCTTGCACTTGGGTACTGAAATTGTAGGCATTTAATCCTTTTCTAAAACGTAAAGGTTGAAGCTTGAATAGATCGTTTCGATTTTCGTTTTAAAATAGATTGCCATAACAGCATTAAGCCAATCCTCCCGGAATTTTAGTTCTTTGACGCTCTATAACTTTGTAATTTCGTTCGTCTTTTAACATTTTGAATTGAGCGTCAGCCATGATTCATTTGTTAACAATAAATCTAGTCCAGCGTACCAATTATAAGCTAGGTATTTTTGATGAGTGTTTTGTTTTAAATATCTTATACGTCTCTTCGTTTGTGACGTCCTTTTTTTTTCTCTCTATCAAATGTGTATTTATGTATTAATGTACTTATAAAAAATGTGGCTTTTAACATGGTTCTTGTTCATCTAAAGGGTCTCTGGTATAAAGCGCAATGATCAAATGTATGTTCGTTCTTTCAAACATGAATATATGCTGAGTACGAAAAGCCCTTTTTGTATTGTATTTTTCAATATTGGTACCCTTTTAGAAAAAAATACCTGATCTTTTCAATTGAGATTTTATTAGCTTACTTATCTGTTCGAACCATTTTAACAAACATCTTAATACAACTCCTTCTGTATTGTTTATTATCACACTATTACACTCACGTTAATCTTAACCTTGGAACATCCAAATGTTAACTTTTTATAGCTGTTATAAGATTTTTGCTAATTGGAATTAAATTTGTTTTTCATGGACCTTTCGAATATTATCAGTTTTCAATTAAATTTTAATGCTCTTATTTGATTATAATGTGGGAATGTACACAACTGATTGTTGATAACAATCTTATACAATTATCTTTATGATCTACTCATTCAAAACCATAATTACATGCACTTAGAAAGATTGTATACTCGAGCAATGAAAGACGTTAATTCCTTATTTAAAATGTCAAAAGTTCACTTTCAGTTGTTTTAATTTTTAATATTGATTTGCAAATGGTAAATTTTTTATAATTTGATTTGCTTTAACTCAATTATTAATGGAAAACTACGTTTTTAGGTTTCTAGATACTTTTCATCTCGCTCAACAGATAATATAAAATGTTAAACACAAAACGTACGATTATAATAATGACAGAAAAGTAACGGAATAAAATACCATATCTAGTACAGGTCGAAGGAAAACGAAACTATGTTATATAGTCTTGAACACTAGTAGTAGTTATTGTTATTAAGACTAGGGTGCTCAACATGCTGATATGACAACATGTCTTTATGTTCTCTGATATCATAAACATCTTAGTAGGCTTAACACGACAAAATGCCCATTCGCTATGAATAATTATTAACAATAAAACTTAACCCTTATCAATAATTCTATTGACAAAAATAAAGGATTTCAAGAACGAATAATTTCGAAAGTTTTAAGCTGTATACTTAATATGATGATACTCAAAAGACGTGTTTGAAATACCGTTAATAGCTCATCAAAATCGCGGCCCGATGCCTGAAAGAAGTAAAGCAGTAAAGTTTCACCAATTCATTTCACATGAATATGTTTTGTTGTTCTTAAAATTTTATAATGTAGCTTAACTCGTTTAAATCAGTAGGAATTTACACCACAAAATTGTATATGCAAAAAGATCCAACTGAGAAAAGTCAATAATGAAATACTGTTTAAACATCGCCATCAGCTGAACCAGTCGGTTGTACTTGTCGAATTACGTTCCAGGGTTTTCGAGAAGAAGAAAAATAACTCCCTGCACATATATCATGTTTTGGTTTCTTGGCTCTCTCCTTTTTTGTGTGATATTTTTCAACTATATTTCAGAGGTAGGCAAGTCTTTTAGTAGGTAAACATATTCTGTGATCTTCAAAATTTTCTTCTAATACTCTTTTTAATTTGCATCTACATTGTTTGATATGTATGATACATTCATATTTGACCCTTTTGCATTGCATCTAATTGGATGTTTTAATTCACTTTTCTTGAAAAGAGCATTGTTTTAATCTAAAGTCAATTATATAATGTGATATTATTTGTTATACAGGTAAGATAATAAAACCAATGTACATAATATAAAAGGAAATATAATATTAATATGTTATTGATAAGAGTGAAAGACACTAGAGAGGCAAACAATGGTATTTAAAACACAATATAAAAAGATCAACACGAACCCCAAACAAAACTTGGGGTAATCGCTGGTAGCCCCCGTCATGTTGCTTATGACAGTATAAACCTGGTATTACGTCTAATTTGGTAGGTCACGTTATGGGAAAAAGGGACGTAATTATAGTTACGACACCAGGAAAATATCTGTAACATAGAGATTAATACATGGCCTTTTCTATATCGGCCCGGGTATTATTCCGAGACCCCGCCCCATATCAGCCCGATACGTAGTCGAGGTGGTGATATGGGTCGAGGGATGATACCTGGACGGATATGGAAAAGGCCACGTATTAATCTCTTAATCATATACTTCCGACAATTGTTTTATGTCTGGCAAATTAACAAATAAAATAACTAAAACAGTCAAAAACTAATTATAGAAAAGTTCAATTATGAATCAGACAAATACACTACAATTGCCCAATACTGACATCACTTCCATATTTATTTATGTTACTTTCCTTTTGAAAGAGTTTTATGATCACTATTACTTCAGGTTTGTTGTACCATAAAATGATCCATAATTGTCAATGGCATTTTATAGCAAGTACTAAACTATCCCCACAAAAGTTCCCGTTAGTTTTGACGTCGTCATGAAAAATATCACAATGGAAGAGAAACAAAGGTTCTGGAAAGATCAGAAGTAACTTGCACGAGAGGCACTGTTATGGGTTTTGTGCACGAGATACCCTGATATGGGTTATCAGCCAAGGTGGGAAATTATGGCTTGTGTACTTTCGCTCATTACACATATACAAAAGCTATATGTCGATGCTAAGTATATGATAATTTCAATTATCATCTGTGAAACGGATATTCAATAACGTTCAATCCAATCGTGATGGATTTTAAAAAACGTAAAAATAGATGATTTCAACTTAACCACTTGGAATTTTTGTTTTAATAGCCTCACTGTAAGCAGCAAACCCTATCTATAACTATATACTCCGTATTCTGGCGTTGCTGGAATGTTGCTTCATAAAAATGACTTAATCGATCTCCCCAACAATGCAAACTAAAAGTGTAAAAATGAATTAACAATATATTTATATATAAATAAACTCACCATATATACCAGGATTGAAATTGTATAATTGTGTCAGACGCGCGTTTCGTCTACAAAAGTCTCACCAGTGAAGCTCGATTTTTTTAAAGGCCAAATAAAGTAGGCAGCTCAAGACCAAGTTTTGCAAAATTCAGCTAAGGTAATCTATTCCTACGGTAGAAAAAGCATAGTTTTAAAAAAAAATCAGTTAATTAATAAGTATGACCAAATCAATGGCAATTCATGTCAACATAGAAGTGCTGACTACTGGCTGGTGAAACCCTCGGGGAAAAAAACCTCCGCAAGCAGTGGCATCGACCCGGTGGTTGAAAATGAACTCGTCGTAGATAACAGGATTGAAATTTAATCAATTGTGTAGTGTATGAACTAATACATTTAAATTATTTAAGCGCACGGTATACAAAAAAATATTAGCATTTGATACGAACTCGTAGGATAATTGAAATGTAGGACCATAAAACCAGACCAAATTTAACATTCGACTACTTTTACCAACGCAACTAATAGCGTACAACTATCATGCTCTTGACTTGTTACATACATTTAAAAAGAACTGCGTGTGCTAAATCTTGTTTGTAGCTAGCTGAACCTCCCACTTTTATAATAGTTGTTTTTAGTTTGCTGTATAATACAGAGCTTGGTATAAGTAAACATGTAACGGCTGTGACTAAGTGATAGTGAAAAAAACCCGTTTTGCATAAATTGTTTTTATCGGTTAGGAATTGAGAAACTTCATTTTTACCATGTGTAATCAAAGTGCTTACTGTAGCTTAAAATTCAAAATAAATAGTAAAAAGTAAAATGCGCTTAGGATGTTTAAACTGTGAGAGCGTACCTGATGATTTATAAGTGATTTAGAACTCCATCGTCATTATGAAACCAGCATCCACTGGCTATATGTTTTAAAACACAATTATATATTTATATAAATATAAAAAAATATTTTTTGTATTGGTTATCATATATGTTTATTTAACCGTTAAACCATATTTATCTAGCGGGTTACCACAATTGGTATTTATATCGTACAAAAAAAACCCTGTAAAAATCATTAATATGTAATGTCCAAATAACTGTAAAACATTGTACACGTATGTTGTAGGTAAGTCATTAGTCAAAGTAAACAGACTATTGGTGTCAATAGGAACTTGTCAGTCAAACAATTGTTATCCGAGATAGCTGTGGCGTAACAAAACAATATTAGTGGCTACAATGACAGACTATCTAAGGAATGACACTGATGAGTTGCAAGATTATCGTGTAACAATTAATGTGGACTAAATTTTAAAATATATGTTTTTTTCTTCAATTTGTTTAATTCCAGAACACAGTCATGTGTAACAATATGGAATTATAATATTTAAAATTTTGACTGAAAATAATGTACGATCGCAATAATTTACATACGTGTATATCCTTTCAAGACGTATCTTTATTTGCCCATAATGAAAATAAAACTGGAAGACTATGATAATTTTTTCTGAGTGTTTGAAAATTTCAAATGCATATATTTCTATCTTTTCGATAATAGCACTATACATGATATTGTTGTCAAAACTGATATACTATTGTTACAAGGAGGAACAGTTGTTTATATAATTAATTGGTATTTTTTCGTATTTTATTGAATAACAGTATGATGTAAATATGTACTTAATCATCATTCTTTAAATAAAAATTAAAATCACAAAATTGTTGAACTCCAAGGATAATTCAAAAATTAAAGTCTCTAATCAAATGGCAATATCAATAGCTCAAACACATCAAACGTATGAATAACAACTGTCATATTCATGACTTGGTACATGCATTGTCTTATGTTAATGTTTATTATTTATTTTATTACAAATGTCTATTTTATTTTGTGGTAAAACTAGTGAGAAAGTAGAAAATAAACCCAAAATAAACTTAAAGCTTTTATTGGACATACTCTTTGTTTTATTTTATGCAGGTTAAAAGAATCGAATTCGATGAATAGGTTTAATCTTTTTTCGAAGTATCTGATTTTAAACGCCTTAACATTCTTATCTATTAGTACGCATACAAATTTTTATATTGATTGGCTGAATAGGTTTTTCCTACAGCGGAGATTACAAATTAGTTCAATATCCATTACTTCAACAGCCTGCTATGATAGTATTATTTTTGATTTGTGCAGGACTAATGCAATCATGTTGGAGAGTCGTACTATTAGAAATGGACTTATATTATTTACATATTTGCAGTATGAAATATTTGGTGAGTGAAAACTATTAAAAATGTCTTGAAATCTTGCTTTAAGTATAGTAAAAAATAAGACAAACAAGTCTTAGCTCCTGTCGTAAATGAATTTTCATTTTAATTAATTCAATTACTAGTGTTGTAAGTAAAGTAAAAAAGTGTCATATTCACATGTATACATTTGCAAGTAAATAAGTTTTCATATTCGATTAATGTACCATTTACAATGCATGTCGGAATTACGTTCATCAGGACCGGAACGCTCCAAAAATATTTTACAAGAACCTTTAAGAAAGTATTTATTCATTCCTGGTAAAAAAAATTACCAACTTGTACGTAAAATTAAATGGACTTTGGCAAGGTGGTGTGATGACTTATAATCATACTTCAATATAGCGAGAAACTCTTGCACCCGGAAGCGTCCTTCATCTGACCCCTTAAAATATGTTTACTAGTTCCGTGATAATGGACGCCATACTAAACACCGAATTATACACAAGAAACTAAAATTAGAAATCATACAAGACTATAAAAGGCAAGAGGCTTCTGACCTATATATTACAATTCTGAATTCAATTTCGTTTTTAATTATTCATTAATCTATCGACATCTCATTAATTTCTATAAAGGGCCCTAAAATTATAAATGTATTACTATTCAAATTGGAAAGCCAACGGTCTAATCTATATTATAAATTGTCAGTTTGTTTTAGATTTACGAGTTTGACTGTCCCTTTGGTGTCTTTCGTCCCTCTTTTATAAATTATGCTTACTTTATTATACTATACATTCAAAAGTAAAATTACCTAAACATTTTGAGGAAAATTCAAAACGGAAAGTCCCTTATTAAACGACAAACTTAAATACTCAAACACATCAAACGAATGGATGCACTAATTTCCAAACAAAATATCGGTAGACATAATAATTGAATAATGGGGTAACTTTCCCTAAAAAATATGAAAGGATCCTACAGACGAAGTAGTTAGAATACATGTCATGAATGACTGTAATCAATTTGTAAAACAAAGGAGTAGGAGCAATAATGCCCTTATTTGGCCCCAAAAATACTGCAAATTTAAAAGTTATCATACATATTCTTAAATAACTGAAAACTTAACTAGGGTATAAGGTACTAAGAAAAACAAAAGAAAGTTGACATCGAAAAAGATATCATGGCAAAAAATCATGACTTAATTTGCATATTATTTTAAATTTCGTGATTTTCTTGTTTTTTTCATCAAATTTTAAGTTCATTTTAGCTTGAAAAGTATGTGCGCACCCAGGAAACAACTTTATATTTGGAGAGATTATGCCAATAGTTATAATAAATCTAAAGTTTAATTATTTTGTTGTTTCTTGGCTGCGCAGGATGTCTCCACAACGGAAATAAAGATAGAAAACTGCATTCATTCTGTATTTATACCCCCGCTTTAAAAAAAGGATTTATATAAGTCAGCTATACCGTGTGATGCGTTTTCAGATTCATCACTCGACAACTTCCTGTTTACCGAACACTTGCATATTTTTACACTATTATTATTATCCACTTGCGGCGGGGTATCATCAGTGAGCAGTAGTTCGCAGTTTCACTTGTTTTTAATCGTTTTTGTGAAAACAGTACATATCATGACGTAATTGTGACGACATCAGATAAAAATCTTTATGTTTTTCATTGATATTTCTTGACCCGATGCATTTTTAAACATTATGTGCCAATTTGAAATGGTTATCAAACATTTTATTTTCTTAGGCCAAAACTAGGCTTTAATGCCCCTACTTAAAGTTTGCTATTGTTGGCATTTGTTTTCTGTATAGACACATGGAAGTAGGATCTTAATACTAAGTATTGAAGACTTGATCTCTTTGATAGGCCGCTAGTCAAAATCTCACAGAAGACAGTCGTTACATGGTGTGCTAGTGACCTCATACAAGATACACGGGTCAGTAAATTCCATATGGGGATTTGAGCTTCGCTATCACCCCATAAGAAATTTACTGACACCATATATCTCGCATATAGGCCAATAACACACCATGTAACTTATTATACAATCTTGATCGTTTTATTTTGTTAATCACATGGTAATTTGATTCTTGTCTTAAATATTTTCAATTTGACTCATGGGTTTGTTATACCGGTTTTAAAGGTAGATATTAAGTCAATGATGTTTTGAATAGTTTTCTAAAAACCTTCTAACCTTTGAATACATAGTCTTTGTAATTATTCAACATTTGCAGTGTGTTGTGTTGAGAAAATTAATGTGTTTAGATATTTATAATAGTTATAAATTGATGTAGCTCGAGAAAAAGACAGAGAATTAATATCTATCTTTTGTTTATGTATATACTTTTTTTTCAAATAGTGTCAATATTATTTGTATTTAATATTATAAATTAAAATGCACAGCACACCGTTGTATTTATGAAACACGCATGTCACTTTATATAAGAAATAAATCCGAGTCTGTTCAAAGCATATTTAATGTTGGCATGCGATTTCAAGAACATATTCAATATGACAACAATAAGAGGAAAATCAAGCATTGTCTAACTTCATTAGCAAGGGCTTTCCAGTATTTTGTTTTACAATCAATTCACTGGCATATTTGTTATATATAATAACCGATATGATTTCTGGAGATAAATGTTCATAGAAATTAATGAGATGTCGATAAATCAATGAATAATTAAAAACGAAATTGAATTCACAATTGTAATATATTTAATCGGTTTACTACATAGACAAAAGAACCACTTATATATAGCAAAGCATGAATACCTGCTACAAAAAGGTCATCAAGTCATAGAGATGAGTTTTTATTGTTACCTTAACATCAGCTGTACGTATGAATGTTTTGTGCAGTTGTGGAAATTTGTTTTGACCTAAAAAAAAAAGGCATGAGTCGTCTTTATATAGAAACAACGTTGTAATTTTGACTATGAAGTCACACTTCATTTTTTTATTAGAAAACAGGGTGATCTTAGAATATTCTGTATTTACATTAACCTTATTTTTTAAAATACTTATAAAAAACAAGGATACTCCTTTTTCTAAAAATAAAGTGGCAGGAAACATTCAAAACTCGTCGGGATTAACTGACAACGCAATAGCAAAAACCACCTAGACAGACAAGTAAACAAAACAATTCATTGAAAACTAAAGACTTAGCAACACAAAAACAACACTTAACATTTTTGGTGAAATCAGATGATGTTGGAGGGTAAACATAGTCTGCAACTTTTAAACTAGCTGTACCCAAAGTGTTTCTAATGGAAGTACACTTTTTGTTGATGACTCTCATTAGTGGAGGTCTCAAAAGAAGACAACAGGACTAGATTGTACATTAGAAAATATATCCTATGCCATCTTCAACACAGATATCGCATCAATGAATTTGATGACTTTGAAGCGTGTTTTTCATTGAATTTAGTATAAGTCGCTGTAGCTCATGTATTGTAACACAAATGTCAATTATCTTAGGAAGAATTATTTCATGTCATACTATAAGCTCATTTTAACAAGGTCATATGCTATTTGTACATATTTTTAAATGAGGGGTTAGAAAGGTAAAAAACGTTTTATTTCCTTATCATGGTAAATGAGCATACAACATATGACACTAAAGAATTGATTTGATTCTAATAAAAAAAAAATAGAACACGTACGGATTGGAGCGCGTCTATAAGGTACTTGCGAGAGGTTGTCATTGAAATGAAGCACAACGTTACAGAAAATCAACGTTTTCAGACCAATAGAAGTACTAACTAACATTTTGGCATGATGTTATCTAATAATAAGCTACACCACTGAAATTTATATTTTAATCGTTGTTCAAAAAATCGCCTAAGTATTTTTTATCATATACACCCTCATTGCCATTCAATGTTAGTTTTTGTTGTAATTGAGATTGTGACACGCTGATGACTGCTGTACCCTACTTTGACTATTTTACCTATTTTATCTGTTTTGTTCACGCATTGTTGTAAATATAATGAAATTTGATGCGACTGTCATACAAATGAAAAGTTTAGCGCTATAAAACCAGGAACTGTACCAAGTCAGTAATGTGTCAGTTGTTGTCCATTCGTTTGATGTGTTTTATCATTTGATTCTGCTATTTGATTAGAGACTCAGTTTTGAATTTTCTGCGGAGTTCAGTATTTTTGTGTTTTTTTGTCATTGCAATTCAAAGGTGATTTTGTCAAGTAGCAAAATTTTAGAAGAGCGACACAAAGGAACATGTGTTTAACCATTTAAGACATGCACGACATACTAACGACATACTAACATGCTATGGATTAGAGTGCAACCTTTGCGGCTTGGTATACGTCGGTGAAACGAAAGGAAGGCTAAACAAACGTATGTGCGGTCATAGATCAGACATTAACCTCAATGCTAACGACATTCTATACCAGCATTTCAATCAGCCCGATCATTCCATCGTTTCTATGACAGTTCGCATCTCGAAAAGATATACCATAGCTCTAACAATCCTAATCGTTCAACGACTCTCCGTAGACAAAAAGAAGACTACTGGATTAGACAATTGGGAACTGCAACACCGTATGGCTTCAATGACAAAATTGATGGTATCATGTATTCTATCTAGTCCTTCGTGTAACTCGGTGAATGTGATGAATATTTTCAACTCGACTCCTCGACGTAGACGCAGTCATGGTCATCGTTAGTATACATCACCTTCTCTGCATGATGTCTCTATTAATGACTTGCTGCCATTCATACAAAAGCCGTTAGGTATTCATCACATTCGCACGAAACTTTATTCATTACCCCTTTCAAAACTTCATTTTCTGTTCAATTTATGTTTGGAATCCACTGTTACAAACCCTCATTTAAACCAATACAAACTTCAAGCTATAATTTCGGATATTGCAAGTCACAGACTTTTCAAGCCAGTTCGCATTGGAAAAGATGAGAAAGAGAAAAGATCTTTTCTAAATCTTTCCTTTGCCAACAAAGGTCTCGATGGCGTCAACCTAGGCAGTATCCTTCATCATAAATTAGTTCAATCAAAAATACCTCCTTATTTCAAAGACCAGTCTGTACCAATAATTTCTTATACCTATACCAAACCTATTGCAACTAAAATTTTCAATTACAAACGCGTTTTGCAGGATCTCGATATTGACGACTTCAAGTCTAAACCTCCTGATTGCACTTGCGCTAGTTCCCAATTCACATAATCCTGCTGGCCACGTTATTACCGGTGACCTTAAAATTGTAAATAACACTTCTCTACGAAATGTGTTATCGAAAGGTCCGAAATATCGTGAGCCTAAATCCATCAATTGGAAATACAACTTTAAAATTTGGATGGATTCAGTGGAGGATTATGCCAGGCAATGGGCGAGAAGGAAGACGTAGACGTAAGGCAGTGAGGTCGTTAATACAAATCAGAATTAAGAAACTGAATGGATCCATCAATGCCCATGCTACGTCAATCTTTAAAGACCCAAATGTTGCTAAACACCTATCCGACCTCCATGATAAATTTGTTGTTGTCCCCGCAGACAAAGCCCCTAATAACATCGTTTTTCTCTGTAAAAGTCATTACATTAATTGCTTGATAAACGAATTAGGTATAGACAAATCACTTGGAAACTCAACATATACCCTCACGACACTTACCAAAGAGGAAATCCTTGATAATAATAGGTCTGTTATTTGTTCCTTTGGTATTTCAACCAAAGAAGAAGAACTAGATCTTCCATCACAGTATTGGATAACTTAACTACATAAGTGTCCTTACAAACAACGGTATATTGCTGGGTCTTCCAAGTGCTCCACGAAACCTCTTTCTAAATTATTAACATCTATTTTATCAGCAATCAAAGACGGGCTTCAAAGTTATTGTGAAACTGCCTATTCTAGAGGTGGCGTGAATCAGATATGGATACTTAAAAATTCCAAAGATCTTTTAGAGTACATACAATCTAACTCTCTTTCATCTTGTAACAGTATTAAAACATTTGACTTTTCTACTCTTTACACAAGTATTCCACATTCTAAACTAAAAGACAAATTGAAAGAGTTGGTATTACTTTGCTTCATTAAAATGAATGGCCAACGTAGATACAAGTATCTTGTCTTAGGGAGGGATAAATCCTACTTTGTAAAGAATCACTCTGATTCAAACAAAAAATTCTCTGAAACCGATATTATCAAGATGCTTGATTTCTTGATTGACAACATATTTGTTACGCTCGGAGGACGTGTTTTTCAACAGACTGTCGGCATCCCAATGGAAACAAACTGTGCCCCTCTACTTGCTGACTTGTTTCTTTATCATTATGAGGCTGGCTTCATACAGGAACGTCTTAGGAAGAAAGATAAGAAGTTAGCAATATCCTTTAACTCTTCTTTCCGCTATATAGATGACGTTCTTTCACTAAACAATTCAAAATTTGGTGACTATGTGGAACGCATCTATCCCATCGAATTGGAGATAACGGATACTACAGATACAGTTAAGTCGGCTTCATATCTTGACTTACATCTAGAAATTGACAATGAGGGTCGGTTGAAAACAAAACTTTTCGGCAAAAGAGATGATTTCAGCTTTCCAATTGTGAACTTTCCCTTTCTAAGTAGCAACATTCCAGCAGCACCTGCATACGGGGTATATATCTCCCAATTGATACGATATTCCCGTGCTTGCATTTCCTATCATGATTTTCTTGATAGAGGGTTACTGCTCACAAGGAAGCTATTAAACCAAGAGTTGAAATCATCCCTTCGTAAATTTTACGGACGCCATCACGAGTTGGTTGACCGTTATGGAATAACCGTTTCACAAATGATATCGGATATGTTCCTTACGTCGTAACTATAATCCCCTTCCCTTTCATGAATTTGACCTACCGAATTAGACTATTTACCGGATTTGTAATCACATAAGCAACACGACGGGTGCCACATGTGGAGCAGGATCTGCTTACCCTTCCGGAGCAACTGAAATCACCCCTAGGTTTTGGTGGGGTTCGCATTGTTTATTCTTTAGTTTTCTATGTTGTGTCATGTGTACTACTGTTTTTCTGTTTGTCTTTTTCATTTTTAGCCATGGCGTTGTCAGTTTGTTTTAGATTTATGAGTTTGACTGTCCCTTTGGTATCTTTCGTCCCTCTTGTAAATTCTAAATGTTGGATACTAACGAACATTTGTAACCTGAAATTTATGTTTAGATACATTTTGTAAAGGCAACAGTATACCGCCGTTCGAAAAACATAAATCGATTAAAAAAAAACAAATACAAGACACTTCCGTGGTAAAAGAGAAATGAATAATACCAGAAGGATATTCAAACTCACATGTAGTTTTTTGTTTGTTTTTTGTTTGATTAGCTCATTTTATATGTCATTCCAAGTTCCTCATATCATCTATGTGTCAAATCAAGCAACTTGACTCCTCATAAAATTAATTGTGTAGTCATAAATATTTTGTTCGATTTCAGGTGGAGAAATTTCTTACAGCAGTCCAAACAACCAACGATATATTCTTTTGTCAAGTTTGAACATAACTAACATTAATGGACTTATCAACTTTAAAGTAAAGTCTTGTAATGATGTCCACTTTGCTCTTATTTCTGGACAAACCGAATATGATCCTTTATACGAAATAGTGATCGGTGGATGGGGTAATTCGAAATCAGTTATAAGAACAAGCAAGCAAGGATCTCCTGTCGCTCAATCGTCTGGGTCATATCTAAATTGTAACGAGTTCGTGGAATTCTGGATATCTTGGAATAATATAACTATTACATTAGGGGCCGGCGTAATGACTTTTAATAATACTGGATTTCTAACTTGGTCTCTTCAAAGTGGATTATTATCAATTCTGAACTCTGGTTTCTATACTGCATTTGGATCAACAGGGGAGTGGATATTTTATACACAAGGTATATTGCATATAGTAGATAGCAGTATCTGAAAAATATCACCGATACTAACCTTTCAAAGTATGCTGTTTAGAAATATTAGAAAATGGGGTATGATTGCCAGTGGGACCAATAGACTAATTGACATAGAAGATAGCAACTATATACAGGTCAACTTACGTCCTTTAACAAATATTAATATCCATATCGCATAATAGGATATAAAAGGCCCCAAAGAAAATTGTAAAACATAAGGCCAGAATTATGTATAGAAAAATAAACAAAAAACAAATATATAGCGACAAACCCAAACAAGTGCTGGCTCTTGACTTTGGAAAGGCGCATAACATGGTGGAGTAAAACATATACTCGGGCACCAAACATTCCTTCCTACAATTATGACAAAAAATAAAATAAAATAAAGTCTCTGATGTAAAGTTTGAAATTTTTTAACATCTCCATATTTAATAGTCCAAATAATTATGACGTCTTGAAAGGCTATTATAATTTTTTTCTTTGACGCCTTACATCGACGTCATAACGCCAAACTCATATATTCAGTTGGACTTTTTGAGAAGGAACTTATTGCTTTATTAAAACGTTTAGCTGATTTCTCCTAAAGATGCTTCATTTTAGGTGTATAAAATATATTTTTGAACCAAACTTGGTACATTTTCAATGACCTGAATTTCCGGATAATGGAAAACAATGGGTCCGGAAATTCGGGTTTTACCGAGTTTGGTGTAAACATTATTTTATAATCTCCTTAAAGGAAATCAGACAAACGTTTTAAAAAATGCAGTCGACATGTTCCCGCCTCGGATGGAATTGTTCCTTTTATTATTATTTCTGTAGGAATTAATTGGAAATATTTTGCACAAACAAACACATAAAAGGTAAGAATTTTTATATATGCATTAAGTTTTAGCCTTCAATGGAAATTTGATGGCTAAATTGAGTCTCAAAGTTGAGAGCAAAATATGCTCTCAAAGTCCAACCGAAAATGGCGGCTTCAGCATTATGACGTCGATGTAAGGCGTCAAAGAAAAAAATTATAATAGCCTTTCAAGACGTCATAATTATTTGGACTACATAATTAAGAACATAACCATTCGGCTTTTAACCTAGTGGTGTAAGTATCAACAAAATTATAATTTCCAACGAAAGCGTTGATCTTATTTCCTGACAGAAAGCAGATGTGTATGATTGTCAACGAGACAATTATTCACCAAAGTTCAAATCCAGTGGATTTAAGCAATATATGACGGTTTTTTTTTTTTTTTTTTTTTTTTTTTTTTTTTTTTTTTTTTTTTTATCAAAACCCAATTTGTGAATTTATTTCAGAAACAACCACAGAAGCAATAGAGATTACGACTGCATCGTCATGTATATGTCCATGTATACACAATACAAGTTATATTGACTCGTCAAATCTTACTAAGGAAGAATTACTGATCATTTTACACGACGAATTACAATTGATAAAAAGTACACTTCGAATAGATAAGAAGTTTTCCAAATATTTGAGGAAACTTAATTCGGCACCGGATAATAGAACATCATCAAAATCCATGGGATTAATTGCAGTTTGTATAATATTAATACCAATTATTTTGTCTATTATATCGGATATAATGAAACTGTATGCCTATTTAAAACGAAAGAAATTTAAACTGCTTAAAAGAAGATGACACTAAGATTGTATGTTTGGAGCAATTGATTAACAAACTTTTAATATGAATATTGTGAATGTGTAAGGCTATGCAACGAGAAAACGTAAATTAACTATTTTGTAGATCCCCAACCCTTTTGATATTTTTATTAATGATGTAATGTACATTTTTAGCATTTTTAGGTGAGATTTTATGACCACTATAAATATTAAGTACTTACACCAGCATCTACCTTTTATTGTAAAAAGGGGAGCATCAAATGTCATACGACGAAGAGAAACTGACACTATCATGACATAAAAATGAAAACAGAAAAAAAAAAAAAACAGCTACACGAAATTCGACTACGGTGCAATCTCGGGTGCTCCGGAAATTTTTGCAGATTTTCGGTATTGAGTCTCATTTGGGCATGTCACATTAGAAATTAATATCAAAAGTACTAGGTTTATAATTTAGCACGCCAGACGCGCGTTTCGTCTACATAAAACTCATCAGTGACGATCAAATAGAAGTATTCAAAAAGCAAAACAAGTACAAATTTGAAGAGCATCGAGGATCCCAAATTCCAAAAAGTTGTGCCAAATAACGTTGAAGGATCTCAAAATTTTCATAATAGGGGACCACTGACTGCTAAATAGAGGACTCTCTAGTCTTGCTTCAGTGATTCCCTATATAATCTTCTTAACATGTATTCCACAAAGGGATGGGAAAGACCCCCTTTCCCCTAAATCCGTCTCTAAATGTGGACAGTAGTAGTGCTAAGACAATTGGAACATATCCATAGTCATCCAAATAAAGTCATTCAACAATATGGTCAAATAACGCTTGATGACGTCAATGAAACTCGTGAAAAGACAACTTTTTTTTTTATCAGGATGAAACATTTATTGAAGAGCCTTCTTGTCAGCAGCAATCCTCAATCCAGAAATTTAGGATATTGTGATTCTATCAAATTCAATTAAAACTCAGTCTAAACAAATAGTTCTTCAAAATTGTTAAAAGACAACAGGGTATTGATGGTGGGAGAAAACAAACAGATTAGATTCATTCAACAGGTTGTAAGGCAGAAATCATAACTTTACATATTAAATACTAGTACGCTATCTATATATGTTCGTATTGAAATTGTTTCTGCATCGTGCATCAAAATGTATTCACTATACGACAAAGCTTTAAAATAAGCAGACGTATAAAATTGAAACTTGACAACAATAATACATTTTATGTTAAGCCCGTATTTTTATATAGTTTATTGGATATGATAGAATGCGTGCTTGCTATTTATTTTTCAAAAAAAGAAGACAAAAACAGACACTAATTATCCGTAAAGAAAAAAAAGAAAAAGAAACATAAAGAGGCCGAAAGATAATGTTTGACAATAGAAAAATATCTATATAATATGCAATGTCTTCTATACATGGGCGGGCAATATCGGTATTTGTTTATCATTTTTTATTTTTATGATAACAGTTTTGGAAAACTACAATTTACATTTATTTCCCGTGCCTTTTCACACAAAAAAAGATCATATTTCACGAGGTCATCGGCCGACTTTTCGCGGGTGAACAAATATCCATACCTCACGGAATCAAGGGAAATGAATTTTTTCCTCCACTGCCTATATTTATTTTTACTTCTGAATATAGAATTAACTGATTTTTTATTAATCCGTTTGGTTTTATAACTTTACAAGTTTGTCGACTGTTTTCTTTTAAATTTTATGATTGTTTTCGTTGGATCGCTGTATCTACATGTTACGTGGTCGTATTAAACTTGTCAAGTAAAAACTTTGACATAGAGCCTTCTATATAAAATACGTTGGTACGGAGCAGCAGTAATTGTATAAATTTCGTTTGGTGCAGTTAAATGCTTCAAGTGATTACTACACCTTCATCTTACCTCTGCTGGGGGTATCACCAGTTCTGGAGTTCAGTTCTTTGGTACTGGCATGCGAATACAAATAGTGTATTGATTTCTTTATTTTGGTAAAACCTATTAATCATGGAATGGATCTCCTTCTTGCATAGTTGTAAATCGTTGGCTCAGTTTGGGCCTTCATATAATTTGTCTTTCTTTTAATTATTATAGCAGCTCGTCAACGTTTCTTATAGGTTTCTTATAGCATCACTGAGGCAGCACAAAATGGATTAAAACTCTTTTTTACTCATTTTAAGTTTTGATACACTCGGTTTTTCTTTGCTATATGTTCTCGGCAATACAAAATAGGTATAGGAAGATGTGGTATGAGTGCCAATGAGACATCTATCCATCCAAATGACAATTTATAAATGAAAACCATTATAGGTCAAGGCACGTGCCTCTTAGATATCCAAAGGGCACATCAAGAAATGCTAAATAACTTAAGTGTTATGATTTAAAAAGAATATTTGAAATTATTCATGCACTACATGTATATATTTCTTAAACAGGACAGTTAGCTTAAACTGTTTGTGACGCGTCATTATAACTATATGTTATTTCATATCTCATCCGGATTGGCATAATGTCTAATGTAACCAATATATGTTTAGCTTCTTATTTTAGGATGACACTTATTGATCTACCATTAATTATCTTACTGTACATTTAACTATTAAAACATCATTTAATGGGATTTTATATAACCACAAAAGAAAAAAATAGAAAAAGGATGTCGTTGCTAATAAATCATATTAGATAAGTTTGATTGAGAAAAAAGGCAATGCATTAATGCTAAAACTGTTAATGGTTTTTATTTCATATTTTGTGTTCGTTTAATTCAGTTTCAAAAGGTCTATCAGTATGTATAGTCAATATTTCCACAAAAAAACAATTGTAATGGGAGATTGATACATGTTAAACTATAGATATTGAATAATTGAGTGTGGGAGGTTTGATTTGACGACGAACTTACAATGTATTTTATATAATTGTGCATGACATAATTCATAACTTATCATTATTATTTAAGCAAGAATAAATTAACTGAACTGTTCTCATTTTATATTAATACTCTTATCGAAATTTCTCCTAGTATGGCAAGTTGTATTTTTTTCATGGAAACATGCACAAAAAGATTTATATTCCAGGAAATAGATTCATCATTCAAACCAGGATTTGTGTCAGATGCGTGTTTTGTCTACAAAAGACTCATCAGTGACGCTTGAATCAAATCAAACCAAAACAAATCCTACAAGTTTTACCAAATACAGCTAAGGTAATTTTTGCATGAGGTAGGAAAACGTTAGTATTTCAAAAGTGTAAAATTTTGTCAATAGTTTATGATCATAACCATATAAACGATAATTCATGTCAACACATAAATACTGACTACAAAGCTGGTGATATCCTCGGAGAATAAAAATTCTTCCAGCAGTGACATCGACCCAGTGGTTGTAAATCGACTCATCATAGATACAAGGATTGAAATTTTGTATATAAGAAAATGGAGTTTTCCGCCTTTTAAAGTCTAGTATTCATTTAAAAAAGAGTTACATTTGTTGATCAAATTGAAGGTTGTAAATATAAGTGTTCTCATGAAATTTCAAAATGCATCATATATTACTGATAAAAGTATGCATTACTAATCAATACTGATAAAACGAATAACGGTTTCATCAATACCTGTCTATCGAACTTATGAATATCTAAATTATGTTTTATTAAAGTGTTTTTACGTCATGTCCGTCCATCACATAATTCGTTTTCGATTAAAGTTTGTTCAAGTTAAAATGAAGTATGTCCGCTGTAGAAATTCTAACTAAAATGTATCTCTGTCAAAAGAAAAAAATATCAATATACCAAAATTTACGTATACTTGATAAAACAGTTAATGTTTAGGCATTGCATAAACCAGTCACTGAGGGATAATAAAATATCGTAAAAAGATTGATAACCTGCGGCTAACATCCTCGTGCTTGTTCAACCAGCTAGCTACTATTTTGTATAAAACACGAATATTTTGTATGATTGCAAATGAGTTAACGATCATCCAGAGGATACATAATGTAAAATTTAATAACTATAAGGCACACTACGACCTTTATCAATGAGCCAAACCAATCTCACAAAGCAAACAAAATAATAACCCTTAATGACAAATATAAAACTATTCAAACGAGAAACCTAATCATGTATATATATAACGGCCTAATTTATGTACAAAATATAATACGGAAAACAATAGGAATACAGCAACTACTTTCAGTTATTCGAATCTAAAACAACCATGCGTTTGGTTACTATTCTCTCTTTTTTTATATAAATATTAACAGTAGACTATCGACCTCATAAAATATTGTTTTTCATTGTCGCATCATAATTAATACCTAATTTCTTCACTTAGAACAGATACACAAGGTTTTACTTGATATCAGCAATATATTTATCTGTGTGTATTACTATTAACCCTCGAAGTATAGATCTATATTCTGCACTACAAAATCATATGAAAACTGCAACCCACCAGAAACATGAAGCCGTTAACGTATAGTAATTAATAAGACAGATGTCTATACAACGAGTCAAACTTTAAGTATGAATATCTGACCATTATTGAGTCAAATTACAATAATATTTTTGGTTCCGATATTCACAGGAACTTTATATTTCTTGTACTCGCTGCTGTAACGCAATTTTGTTTAAACTTTAACTTATTACCTAAATGTAGTAATACTTGATTTTGTTAAATTCTTAAATACAAATACAGCATACATTTTGTTATAATTCGTCCGAAATTTTAGTTGATAACTTTCTGTTCTGTTTTGTTTTGATGTATGTGCTTCTCATTAAATTACACTCTAGTTGACTCACATGTTGAAAGGCCGTCAATTTTATAGTTTTCCCTGCAAAACTTGTAATCATTTAAAGGACAATGCAGTAAGTGCACTTACACATGCTAGTGTATTTAGACATAGGCATGTTTACTTTAGCTTATAATGTATAATGTCACACGATATAAAAAGTATAAGACAATATTTTCCTGAAGATCAGTTATTTATAGTTTTCCTTGTTCTATAAAAACGTTTACTTCATTTACAGAAAAACACGAGAACATTAATAATCACTTTAAAGATATTGCATATCAAGAGGGGATCATTATTGATGTAAGAAAACGATGCGTTCGACTTTTTCTTTTCAAAACATTTTTATGAATTGTGAGAGAGTATGACGTACACATATTATGAAGTTTGCGAAAGTTACATTTTCAGCGATAAATCCCTACAAATGATAATTTCTAATGTCTCCATCTCCATTAAGAATGTATATGAAATGATCAAAAATAACACCATAGATGGTTATGCACAACGAAATAAAGAATGTTGACCTTTAAACGGAATGAAAAGAGAATTTGATAAAGACAGTACATTGACCTTTATACTGGCCGAGAAAAGGGGGATCGTTGACGTGTATACAGTATGAACACTTTCATATATTATGGTCCACATTTTCCTTTTGTGAATTCCTCATTTCTTTAGTAGCATCAACAATATGTTTATATAACGCTCTATTGCAATCATACCACATATTATTTTAAAAATATAATTCGACTACACTAAACGATTAGATTACTATTCGTGTCCCTTTGGTCTGTATATAAAAATATGTTTCCATCTTTTCCAGAACTATTAAATTCTACATAAATTGTATTCAAACTGTTTAAGGAAATTGATGAATTTCCACAGATTTCAATTAGTGAACTATGATCTAGATATGATGTACAATTTTAGACTATATAAAGATGTATGGCTTGTAAAGAGCTGTAACTAATTTAAAAAGCCATTCAATTTCCAAGATCAAACATTTTCAATTTTCAAAACTTTTTTTAGTACATGAGTTGTCTTCGATTATTTGCTATTTTATCGACACTTCTGGTCTCAATGTTTAAATAAAACAAATGATATATACCCAAGATTGTTTGCCCAAATGATATGATAAGGAATTGATATCCACAGAAAAGCAACTGAGTATACCAATAGTTCTCTGAAATATCTATTAAAAAGAAAGCTAATTAGTTGGTTTGAGATTACAATTAAACATTAAAGAAAGCGTTTTTTTATCATCATAATTATTCTTTTATTTAAGCTTTACAGGAGATAATATAATCCATTAACTAAAGGATAATTTAATCGATAAAGACATTAGAATAATAAAAAGTTATCATCTAGTTAAAGATGTTCTAATAATACTTATTTTGTTTTACATATTGTATGTGAACTTAAAAACAGATATGCATAAGATGAATCAGAATTTTCATTAGAACCAGAGCAGTTTCGATTTCTTTTTATTTATTCGAACACATTCACTAGCACATTCATATGAATAAGATATGAGTGGTACATACATGTGAATAATGAGTAAATTAACAAAAACACCAAACTCATAGGACAATTTAAAACGGAAGGTTCGTTAGCAAATGACAAAATTGAAAGCTAAAACGAATCGAAAACGATTGTCACATTCCTGACTTGGTACAGGCATTTTCTTATGTAAAAAAATGTGGATTAAACCCGGTTTTCTAGCTAGCTAAACGTCTTATTAGTATGACAGTCGCATCAATTCCATTGTATTGACAACGATGTGTTTACAAAACGAGCAGGCATAATAGGTAAAAATGTTTTTTTTTTTTTAGGGTAATGGCAATCAACATATAAAAAAGAAGATGTGGTATGATTGCCAATGACACAACTATCCACAAAAGACCAAAATGACACAAAGTTTGCTATAAAAAAACCAACACCACAACAAATAGGTAACAAAGAAACACAGAAAGTCATATTGTGTTGAGCCATTTCAATTGATATTTTATAGTGTGTAATTCTATGTTGTGATGTTACATTATTGTTACAGATAAAGGTGACGGTTAAGTACCATTATAAGGTTTAAACCCGCTGCATATGGTTGCATCTGTCCTAAGCCAGGAATCTGATGTTCGGTAGTTGTCGTTTATTGATGTGGTTCATAAGTGTTTCTCATTTCTAGTTTTTTTCCCATTTAAATAGTTTTACACTAGTAAATTTTGAAGCACTTTATAGCTTGCTGTTCGATGTGAGCCAAGGCTCCGTGTAGCAAACCGTACTTTAACCTTTAATGGTTTACTTTTATATATTGGGACTTGGAAGGAGAGTTGTCTCATTGGCACTCATACCACATCTTCTTAAATCTATATAAACAAAGCATACTAGCAAAAAGGAAAGACAAGCATACAAAAATTTACTATAGCACAGCACCACAATGACAGCATGTAAAAGTACAGAGCCACGCCAATTAGATATCACCAAAACAGACCAAACAGCAAACGTAATATTTATGAAGACAAATAAAAAATACTATAACACGTTATTAAGACGATTATCAACGTCAGTACCCATAATATATACGTCAAGTTCATTGTGTATTATTTAAGAAGTTGATAAGGGATAATTATCAACAACGTCTTAGTCTTTCCGTTGAACTTTTTCGGAAAAAAACCCGAGACGTTCTTGGACACACCCCTGGTTCATAAACTTTGTACTCAGACACTAATCCCACATAAGTTAAGATGAATGATAGGTGTTTGAAAACCCCAAAAAGTAAATATTCGGATGGAGTTTTATCATTTTATTATGTTTTGTCACACAAGAAAATAAACCTATTTAGTTATTTGATTTGAATATCAATTATGGAGAAGCTGTGAATACGACTCATTTACAACAATCTTATGACAAAATAATCGAAAATCTACATATTACCATTTTCTTAAATGATAGATGCGCTCGATTAAATTGGTTTTTCATTATCAGTGGGTGTACCTCTGTCAAGTCACAGTTTCCGATTAACAAATAGCACATTTAATAGATACATACGTCAAAAATGTTACCAAATATATGCGTTTATCGAAAAGTGGTCAAATTATCATGAAACTTGCGTATATGCATTTTTATGTTTCTTTGTTACATATTTGTTGGTTTTTATAGTGATTAAGATAATTAGATTAAAATACCATGTTGATTACTGTAACAAAGTGCATACTTCATTTGCTTTGATATTGTATATTAATCAATTATATCAAAATCAATCATATTATGTATTTTGTCTAAACTATTTTTAATTTAATTTACATTATTTTTGAATATTATATTGTAATTATTCTGCTCATTTTGGGCGCCATAATTAAATATTTGTATGTTTGCTTGTTTATTTGTTTGTTGAAACACAATTTTGACATTTTTACCTATTATGTCTGTTTGTGTTGTTCACACATAATGGAATATAATGCGACTTTCATACAAGTGAGAGGCTTTGCTAGCTATAAAACCAGGTTTAATCCATCATTTTCTACAGAAGAAAATTCCTGTACCAAGTCAGGAATAAGGTTGTTGTCATCCATTCGTTTGATGTGTTTGAGCTTTTGATTTTGCCATTCGAATAGGGACTTTCCGTTTTGAATTTTCCTGTGTGTTCGGTATTTTGTGATTTTACTTTTACTGCTTCAGATGACTTCAGTCATTGAACAAACGATCAACTTTTATCAAGAATAACCCTTTTTGCAATTAATCAAATTAATATTATTTGTTTAACTCAATGTTGTTTTAATTAATTTCACTATTTTCAATAGAAAAAAACTATATTTCCAAAAATTAAGAATCAAACAATTTACCAATTTGAAAGAAAAATTCCTTTCCACACCACCTCCCACCCCGTCCTAAGTTAAATGAATGTTCCTTGTTTTATTCTTATTGACTGCGAACAATTCATTTTTTTTGCTTTGCCTCCAATCCGTATTCATTTATATATATGAATATATTTTACTATGAAGTTTACTGTAAATATGGTATCTTTGGTCACCTTTAGACCTATATTTCTTTTTAGAAAGTTTTATTTCAAGCACCATGTTTCCTTTCCACACCACCCAACCCCGTCCTAAGTTAAATGAATGTTCCTTGTTTTATTCTAATTGACTACGAACAATTTTTTTTTTTACTTTGCCTTCAATCTGCATTCATTTATATATATGAATATATCTTACAATGAAGTTTATTGTAAATATGGTATCTTTGGTCACCTTTAGACCAGGATTTCCTTGTAGACAGTTTTATTTCAAGCACCATGTTTTGTAGTTCTTTTTTCTCCTAAAGGAATTGATTTGTCCAGATTTGTTGTTTATTATTTCAAATTTACCAGTGATTTGACGGTGCCATGAACTCATTATTAATTCATCTACTATCCTATTTCCAGTGCTAAATTTTTTATCGATACCGTTGTATATCATAAACGTTATTGCTAAAATAAACCTCTAACGATTGCAGTTATTCAATGTTGTACAGCTTGTTTTTAAGTTCGATCATCTTATTTTTGTGTCTTACCAATGGTGAGTATATTTAGTTATAAATATGTTAAATTAGATATAACTTTTTCAACAGAACATTGAATTGTTATCTTAGATGTATAAATTATTAGTTTATAATCTACGCAGCAACTTCCCTGCTTGATAAGTTTTATCAATTACTTTGAGCACTATGTCTTACAATATTTTCAAAATATTGGGCGATAATATGGTCTATGAGTTGCAGTCTCGGTCTATTTCTTAATCGTTGGGCTCCAATTCTTGGCTCTAGTGTCCCCTCAGTTATTTTTCTAGGTGTTTGTGTCCAATAAAAGAGCACATGAGATTTGTAAGTTAGGATCCGGGCTAAGGATACATGGTTTCGGGCTCAGAAAGTATAGTTGGACCCTTTTATATATCAACCTTAACAGTTCCCCTAATATTCATTATATTAACTGCTCGTATTAAACCAATCAGATTTTAATCGAGCAATTTGACATGTTTCTTCGAGTAATAATGATTGTAGATCAAAAACAAAGCACTGCTTGCATTTAAAGCATTTTTTCATGCGCCTGTTATGTTACTAGAGAAAACAACACAAGCGACATAAGTATCTACTTTATACGTAAATGTTACTTAACAACTTTTCCCAAATCATTTTTAGACCGTTAAACAGGTGAAAACGTATGTATTAATCACTGACTTTGCATACGTAAGATGGAATGTCGGTGATTGTTTTTACAGATTTACATTTTTTTGACAGTAAGCAAAAAAATACGATTTTTATAGATAAAATGAAATATATCAGTATCTTTTTATTTAAGTTGACATATTTGATACCTTTTTTTCCAAATGGATTTATTTAAGTTTTTGGTGAAGACGGCATTTGTATCTTTACAGTTGTTATGTTAATGTGCAATGTTATTTATCAACCGATGAACAATTTTTTAGATTACTAGAAGATCTTTGTAGAGCCCACTGTCAGCAATTTCAATTTTTTAAATGCGTCGCAGCGTATACTACAGGAAATCGAACAAACTTTGAAGTTTATGGAAGGAAATAAATCCAGATTTTAAAATTATAAGGAGTCAAAGCAGATAAAAAGAAATGTAGCTGATGGCTGCAAAGTTTTTTAATTTCTTTTTTGCTTTCTGAAAGTTTATCCTCTTTCATGCAGAAAGAGCAAGAGCAATTACAACATATGAAAAGTAAATTTGAAGGAATTTCAGTCATACACTGGTACACACGATTTCATATTACTTTCATTTTTTTATAGTCTGAGTAAAGCCGTTTTCAATTAATATTTATAGTGCGTCTTTTCTGTTTGTAATGTTAATATACTGCTGTATCAGGTTGAGGGTGAAGGTAGGCGCCTGTTAAAACGTTCAAATCCGCTGCATATATTATATGCACCTGTCCTCAGTCAGGAATTTAAGTCAGGAACAGTGCTTGTCGTTTGGGTTGGTATGTTTGATAAATGTTTCTCGTTTTGTAAAATTGATTAGACCGTTGGTTTTCCTGTTTGAATTGTGATACAATGGTCATTTTGGGGCCCTGTATCGATTGCTCTTATGCTCATTGCATTCTGCTGTTGCTTACGGATAGTTATGATGTTGCTGTTGCAGTTTTTAAGATTCAAATAAAGGAAATCACATTCAAACTCATTGCATGATTTTTTTTTCTATATTTATATGTTTCATGAATTTAAAGAAAAATCCCCTCTGTTCGTTCTTCCCTCAAGCAACAGAAGCAGCAGCATTACTACTTGGGAAGTAAAATGGTTAGTATTCCTATCATGGTAGACTAGTTGCCGCAAAAGTTGCAGGAGCATTGAAAACAATTTATTAAAAAAAACTTAATATGAGTATTTTAAGCAGCAACAACAACAACACTCTATCCTAAAGTAGCGGCAGCAGCAAAACACACACAAGAAGGTAGTGAGCACAAGAGCTGTAGAGGAAGTAAAAGCATTACATGGACACACCTTGTATATGACTCAACATGAAGCAACAGCAGCAGCGACAATACTTTAAAATGTGAAATGAGCATTACTACACTTGGCTTATATTTAATAACACAACTTGAAAACGTCATCGAAAGCACCCAAATTAGAATTTTATTTTTTAAACCTATCAATATAAATAAAAAGATGTGGTGTGAGTGCCAATGAGACAATTTTACATCCTAGTCAAGTCCATATATGAATTTGAGAACGCGGACCTTATAGAAAGCACCCAACCCTTAAAGCCCTGTATCGTAGTTGTACCGTTATAACTAAACTCCGAACATTGATCGATTCTGTTCCGGGACTACTTTAATTTACTCCATCTTATAGTGAAGAGTTGGTCTGAGCTAGAACTGCCGGTGATTTGCATTGTAACCCAAGATAAAAAAAAAACACACCTAGAACTATTTCTATACAAATCTACCCATCCGAGAAGTTCAGAACCAAAAAGGCGGAGAGATGTTGGTACTCCCAATCGGCACTCCAGGGACGATAAAGAAACTAACTTCGGCTGTATAACGTTATCCAACATTGAAGTTTAAATATATCTTCTCACAGATAAGATGAAGTCTTTTTTCCCTACAGATTCAATTTAGTTTCGCGAAATGTTGCACAATTCTGAAGCGCAATTCACTGCATGATTTCCCGAAAAACCTTTTGAAATTAAAAGATGCGGTTAGTATTCCTATCATGGTAGACTAGTTGCCGCATCACAATGTAAGGGGTATATTCACATCACTTAATGTCATACATCAGATATTTCAGGAAGCTACCATTTGATTTTAGAGGGGGTGGCTACGATAACAATTGTGTACTTGTAAAACCTTATCAACAAAAACTGTAATGATGAAACAAATGTTTTAAGCTCTTTGAGGAAACAAATGTTTTAATCTCATAGATGAAATCCGTTTACATGGTGTCAACAAGAGGAAACATCGATGTCCATGGTATAAAAGCGTCAAAAGGGGGATATAAATAAAACATAAAGATCACAGAAAACTATTTCTTAAGGAAATTATTGTTTAAAAAACAAATTTCATTCTTGCTCCGTATCACTAGTTTCCAATAAATTCTTATCTGTCAAGTTCGTAATCCAGTCGTAGCCATATAAGTTAAAGCGACCTTACGACAACAATTACATAAACCGTCAATGAATTGTAGTCTAGGCCTTTTATCTGCAATATAGTATTATGCTTTTTCTACACAAAATGTGAAGCTCTGGATCGACTAAGTTTTGAAGAGACCAATAATTTTGATAGACTTATCTTTTAAAGATTAACAATAATATATTAAAATCCTAATTAATGTACAAAAAAATTAACGAAAAACTAATATGTAACACGGCACCAAACAACAACCACTGAATTACAGGCTCTAAACTTGGGGAGAGGCACATATGTACGTAAAACGGATTTACACATGGTTAGCGGAGTCCCAACCCTCCCCCTAACCTGGAACAGTGGTGCTATGATACAATATAAGAACGAAATGTAAACATTATCTGAAAAAGGCTTATCTGTAGATATTCGGTCTCCACAGTATGTCATGTACCTTTTGGGAACCAGCAAATATATTTGCTATTCTCTTTATTTCATATCAACGTTATGTTACATATTTATATATGTCGTTTAAAGCCAAGACGCAAAGATATGCTGATCAAGTTTAACTTGAGTTAATTAAACTAAATAGATGTGTGTGGGACTTGTGCTTAATTAGCCAAAAAACATTTTGTTGATTGATATGGATCGTTACTCATCTAGTCTAGTGTTAACTGGTTATACAAGTTCCTGGCCTGTGAAGTTGAGCTGTAGGAGACTTTCATTATATTTATTTGTCTGTCTGTCTGTCGGGTGGTCTTGTCTGTCTGTCTGTCGGGTGGTCTTGTCTGTCTGTCTGTCAGTCTGTCTGTCTGAGGGTCTTGTCTTTGTCGGTCTGATGGTCTTGTCTGTCTGTATGATTGATGGTCTTGTCTGGTGGTCTTGTATGTCTGTCTGTCTGGTGATCTTGTCTATCTGCCAGTTTATCTGGTGTTTTTGTCCGTCTGTCTGTCTATCTGGTGTATCTGTCTGTCTGGTGGTCTTGTCTGTCTGTCTGTTTAGTGGTCTTGTCTGTCTATCTGTTTAGTGGTCTTTTCTGTCTATCTGTTGGTCTTATCTGGCTGGCTGTCTGTCTGTGTCTGTTTGGTGGTCTTGTTTGTGTGTCTGTCTGGTGGTGTTTTTATGTGTCTGTTTGGTGGTGTTTTTTTATGTGTTTGTCTGGTGGTGTGTTTTATGTGTCTGTCTGGTGGTGTTTTTTATGTGTCTGTCTGGTGGTGATTTTTTATGTGTCTGTCTGGTGGTCTTGCCTGTTGGTATGTCTCTCTGATGGTCTTGTCGGTCTGATGGTCTTATATATATTTTGTCTGAACATCTGTCTTTCTGTTGGTATTGTCTGTCTGGCAAATGTCCATGACTAAATCCAGACCAAGTCCGAATTTGTTTTGGTCTTATGAGTTTGGCCGTGTAATTCTTTATAAGCTGGATACTATCCACACTAGTCTGTGTCCACACTTGTTTCATTCGGTATTTCATAAACCTATTTGCGAGAAGTTCTTCCCAAAAAGTAAACTTCGTTATTTATGTGTTCAACCTTACTGTGGACATTCGTTTAAAGAGATGTTTGGTACAATATGGTCAGGAGATAGCCACTAAGATGCTCCGTTAATTTTCTTTCTAATGTTTAAAACATCATAGAAGGAACGAACAATCTTTTTATGTGTTTAAAAATTTGGTGCGGAGGGGCATTTTATTTCGTACAGACGTTTTGATGAAGTTTATATGAAGCAATAAAGAATAAAACTTTTAAAAGATCCTTTGTTTAACCACAAAAGATGAATGGTCGATATCTAACAATATTAACAATTAGATAGCTATATACTGTTGATTTTAAGCAACTATTGGTTACCGTATGACCTTCATTATTGACACACCCAGGGCTCAATTTAGATTGCCTTAATTATGTAATGATGACAATAAACAAACAAGAACTATTTTGATATAAGATATACGACACATTTATATGTTGGCGTGAAGTTTTGTATCAACCATAAATATTTATATTTATATTTTTTTATAATTTCACACAAGTCATGTTGATTCTGACTTGACTATAAGGTATACCCTTCAAAATACGTGTTATGATAACTATACACCAAACATAACTTTACGTCAAACACAACCTTAAATTAGAGATACAACCTATTTTGGTGTGAATATCGTGGATAGACGGTCAACAAAGTGAGATGATATTTGTATTTTGAGATTTTTAATTTCAATTATAATATCATAATAGTAATATGCTTTGACTTAATTTATTAACCCTTGGTATTTTAAACAAAGTATAAAAGATGTATAGCAGTGTCTCCAGTTATTGAATCCTCAACTGGATATCAGCTCTGTATACCTGCCTTTGCTTCCATTAATTACGATTATTTTTCTTGCGATTTAATGGTCAATAATTTTAAGTTACCAGAATCACTAAATACTAAAAAAATCAAAACTGCTTTTTCAAGTTTAAGACGTGCATGTTAGCTTAAAGATCGACTAATTGTGCACGGACGAAATCTCTTTTTTGGAAAGGGAATTAAAACGAGAAAGCAAACATGTGCGAACCAAACACAAATATCATAAGCAGCAACAAAGTCAAGCACTGAGTAGCATATGACCGAGCATAAATTATGGAGGTGGACAAACATGTTTAGCGACTCAAAATTATCTCCTAAGTTTAGAAAGCGATGCCACAGCAGTCGGTAAAAATCAGTTTAAAAAGACAGTTGCAACAATTCACAAAAAATAAGTCGTAAGAAATAGTCTAAGCTAGGAAATAGATTAACGATCTGAGATTTTAATGTCCGGGATGACGAAGTATAAAAAAAAATGAAAGACGAAAACATTTCAAAAAGACCACACCAGACCATTAAGCAGAATTCAGCCGATTAATGGCATTGGGCTGTACCTGTTTTTTTATCGGTTTGTTTCTACCAAACAAAAAAGACTTACACGTACAGTATCAACCAACACAAGATTGTTTAATTGTCCAATGTATTCATGATTCCCTAACTGAAAATAAACTTTTTCCACTAGTGTTGTCTTAATTCAAATAGTTTTACTAGTATCCTAATTAGATTAAGGAAAAATATGAAGATAAAGGCGAAATTATGGTTGAATGCATTTCGGGAAAAGGGAGACAATTCAATCTCAAATATAGTCTTAATTTTGATTTCTTATGTATACTTTATGTATGACGTTAGTAAAGTCAGATATCGAGAATTCTCTACTATACGCGTGACGACAAAAGAAAATTGAGGAAAAATCTTTAAATCGTGTCAAAGTATGGAAGTTTTTCCAGGCAAAAGGTCACCTTCGGCCTCAAAAAGTTACAGTGGTTGTTTAATGTACAGAAATCATTGCATTCACTATACACGAAGCATTGGACTAATAACGGCTTCTTCTGACCGATGTGATAAAGACATCACATACAAAAACTCATTGTTTTATAAATCAAGGAATATATCTCCCTCATGCAAAGCTCTGATTCCTTTCACGAATTTGGCTATACTTTTTGGACCTTTTAGATTATAGCTCTTCATCTTTTATATATACTTTGGATTTCAAATATTTTGGCCACGAGCATCACTGAAGAGACATGTATTGTCGAAATGCGCATCTGGTGCAACAAAATTGGTACCGTTGATTATATTACTACCACTGGGTCGATGCCTCTGCTGGTGGACTATTAGTCCCCGAGGGTATCACCAGCCCAGAGTACTGGCATGAAAATACGGATTTTTGTGTTATTAAAATTTACTGTTACAAAATATTATAAATTATTATAAATTAAGGAATTTATCTCCCTCATGCAAAGCTCTGATTCCTTTCACGAATTTGGCTATACTTTTTGGACCTTTTAGATTATAGCTCTTCATCTTTTATATATACTTTGGATTTCAAATATTTTGGCCACGAGCATCACTGAAGAGACATGTATTGTCGAAATGCGCATCTGGTGCAACAAAATTGGTACCGTTGATTATATTACTGTCGGACGGGAATTTTTTTTTTTTTTCGAACGTTAACACTAGTGGTTTTCCGATAAAAATTCAGATGTTCCACGTTTGTTTGGGCAGGAAAACGCAAAAAAAACCCACCCACAACAGCGTTTAATAACACGACAGCCTTATAATCATAATTGTATACCCATGTCAGCTATTTGGGTTCAGTATAAACGTCCACCTGAAGGAAACAAAAAAATATAAATTCTTAGAGGAGACGAATCTTCCGTTTTTCATAATGAAAGTATAATGCACCTTTTAAAGCACATGTTATGATAAAGATATTATTTGACGTAAAGTTTATACGTTGATTTATCCTGCCCAAATCTGCTAGTGGGATTTGTTTTAAGATTCTGGAGTCGTTTTCACCAAAAAACTTACGATTAAGATTGATTGTAAGTATATTGATTTGTTCATGACTTAAGACCAAACTTAGTCGTAAGTTTTTTGTGAAATCGACTCCTGATCCTCCCTGAAGATTATTTCAACAATTCTTCAGGATTTCTGTTATAGATTGTTGCCAAGGATTTTTGTTATCACATTATACTTTATTTATAATATAAGTCAGATCAACATGTATAGGAGTACACGCTTTATGATACCGAAGTTTTTTCTTTCATTATCATATAAATTGCAACGAATGAGAAGCTTTAACGAACTGTAGGTTTCCGCGATTTATAAAATTTTAATTTCTCAAATGATTTTTAATATCATTGCAGTTATCAATAGGGCAAACAATACTTAAGTTTTTTTTTTTTTAAGTCAATACAAATTATCATTTGATAAAGCCTGATCTGTGTGTGTTACATTTTAACGTTGTGTTTCCGTTGTGTCGTTTATTTTCTCTTATAATTTATTTGAGTGTGAATTCACATTACTATAAGACGTGTCACGGTACTTTTCTATCCCAAATTCATGTATTTTGTTTTGATGTTACATTGTTATTCTCATCGGATTTTGTCTAATGCATAGTCCGTTTCTGTGTGTGTTACATTTTAATGTTGTGTCGTTGTTCTCCTCTCATATTTAATGGGTTTTCCTCAGTTTTAGTTTGTTACCCCGATTTATTTGTCCATAGATTTACGGGTTTTGAACAGCGGTATACTACTGTTGCCTTTATTTACAGACTGTTTATTACATTTTATCACTTGTAAAAACGGACATTCTATTAGCGTGCTGATGGAAATTAATTCTTATTTAATGCTTTCATTTTTAACACATGCTAGTATATTATTTAATTCTAGGGGTGAGTACTTCTTTGATAAATTTTAATTAAAGCTTATAGTAGTTCAAAGGTACCGGACTTTTAATTTGATACGCTAGACGCGCGGTCGTCTACATAAAACCCATCAGTGACGTTCAGATCAAAATAGTTAGAAAGCCAAACAAGTACATGTATACAATTGAAGAGCATTGCTTATCCAAAATTCCAAAACGCTGTGCCAAAAACGCTTAGGTAATGTATGCTTTGGGTGGGAATACTCTTAGTATTTCGATTAACTCAAACTTTTGCAAACAGTCAATTTATAAAAATTACCCTATAATTCATATTCATTTTAACACATAAGTGCTGACTACTAGGCTGGTGATACCCTCGGGGACGAGAAGTCTACCAGCAGTTGCATCGACCCAGGAGTGTAAATAATTTTCAAAGGTACCAGGCTTTTAATTTGATACGCCAGATGCGCGTTTCGTCTACATAAGACTCATCAGTGACGCAGAATTGAAAGGAAGTGCATATATATATATGACAATATATGATCTCCACATACATTCCCCATTACAATTTCATATAAAGCCTAAAAAGTTAAATATTTAGATGGCGTTTTATGAATTTATTATGTTTAACACATGAGAAAATCGACATTATTAATTATATTATTTAACTATAGATATATGTCGAAGCAGTCAATTAGACAACCATTTGACGATTAAAAATTTCAAAAGTCACCAATTTATCATTTTCTTCAAAGAATAAACAGCAGAAGAGAGGATTCACTTTTCAAATTCTTATTGCATTACGTACATTTTTGTTTGTTTTTCAATAGAGTGTATATATCTGTTAAGGCCTGTTTCTGTAGAACATTGACTTTAAAAAAATTATCTAGCACATTTAAGATCGATGATTGTGTCAGAATTATTACCAAAATGAGAAGAAGGGTTCTTTTCAAATATTGGTAAATGATCAAACAATGGTCAAAACATCATGAGACTTGAATAAAGAGATATTATATCATAATTATAGAAAAGAAGATGTGGCATGATTGCCAATGAGACAACTCTCCACAAGAGACCAAATGACAAAGAAATTAACAGCTATAGGTCATCGTACGGCGGTCTTCGTAAGTGACCAAGGCTTATACCACAAAGTCAGCTATAAAAGACCCCGCAACCAAGAATACCATATTGAATTCTATTCTTAACAAGTATTCAAAAACATGTTGTGTTATAAGACATTGAACATTCCTATACAAAGTATGGATTTCTTTTAATTGTGCATCGCTTAAGAAAATTATATTTCAAGTCATAATTGCCACACAAGCAATATCCTAATCATAAAACGTCAAAAAGGTTTATGCGTTTCCCTCATTTTTAGTTTGTTACCCCGATTTTGTTTTTTGTCCATGGATTTATGAGTTTTGAACAGCGGTATACTACTGTTGCCTTTATTTACTGCAACTGCGATTTAAGTTCAACAAGACCGATTTATAATACTTTACTATACCAACAACCAATAAAATAATTCAGATATAACGGTATGTTTTCCATTCCTTTAAGGAGAAAACCCGCTTATTTCGCGAAGAATATCGCGAAGGTAAAACAACTGTTTGGGAATTTGTGCGTAGGCATCACAAAATACGGTGGCAGACTTACGGTTTGCTCATTCTCGGATCTGGACTTTGAAACATTTTGAGACACAAATACTTAAAAAGCACAATACAAGCTATAAAAGTTGCGTTGATAGGCTTGAATAAGTAAGCAATAGGGGCCGGTTGAAGGACGCCTACGGGTGCGGGAGTTTCTCGCTACATTGAAGACCCATTGGTGGTCTTCGGCTGTTGTCTACTCTATGGTCGGGTTGTTGTCGCTTTGACACATTCCCCATTTCCTTTTTCAATTTTAAAACATACATACTAGTACCTGTAAGATCTATGAGAAATCTTGATTTTTCTAGTTACAGTCGAGATGAACTTTTATCTTAAATTTAATGTTCATTCAAAGAAAATGATATCTTTGTATTCAGTTCAGTATAATAATACAAATATGGCCTTCATGAAAAGTTTATATTCAAAATTATAAAATCTCGATTAACTCGCAGTCCTACGGACCTCGAGGAAAATTACCTTTCCTCGATTGAATAATTTCGGATATTAACTTTTCATGGAGGACAAAATTGTATATTAAGAGTACTGAAAGAGAAGTTTTCGGCAATAATGAAAACAGAACAAATGGTTTAATAACCATTAATAAAAACAAATTGAAATTAATTATTGTTTTGTTTTTATTATATCGGTGTCGATTGTTATGATAATTTTTACAGTTGAAGTTTGGAGAGGCACAAGCTTCATTTGCATCGAATTTACATTATCTCGCATTTAGGTACTTTCTTTTATTGCCTAGTTCAAAGCAAAAACCATCTCAGGGGTAAAATTGATTGAATTCAATAACTATACATAAACTCATCATAGATACCAGGACTAAATTTTATATATACGCCAGACGCGCGATTCGTCTACAAAAGACTCATCAGTGACGCTCGAATCCAAAAAAGTTAAAAAGGCCAAATAAAGTACGAAGTTGAAGAGCATTGAGGACCAAAATTCCTAAAAGTTTTGCCAAATACAGCTAAGGAAATCTATGCCTGAGGTAGAAAAGCCTTAGTATTTCAAAAAATTCAAAATGTTGTAAACAGTTAATTTATAAATATAACAATATCAATGATAATTCATGTCAGCATTATTCACCTAGACAAAGATCTGTAGATCTACAATGCTTTGTTTTGAAAAAAAAATAGAAATCGTGAGACAAAAATATGTTCAGTAACATTAAAAAAAAACCACAAGGGACATATACACGCAAATAATCGAAAAAAAGTGACATGACCTTGCATAATTATACAGCAGAGAGGATTCACTTTTCAAATTCTTATTGCATTACGTACATTTTTTTGGTTTTTCAACAGGGTGTATATATATGTTAAGGCCTGTTTCTGTAGAACATTGACTTTAAAAAAAATATCTAGCACATTTAAGATCGATGATTGTGTCAGAATTATTCCCAAAATGAGAAGAAGGGTTCTTTTCAAATATTGGTAAATGATCAAACAATGGTCAAAACATCATGAGACTTGAATAAAGAGATATTATATCATAATTATAGAAAAGAAGATGTGGCATGATTGCCAATGAGACAACTCTCCACAAGAGACCAAATGACACAGAAATTAACAGCTATAGGTCATCGTACGGCGGTCTTCGTAAGTGACCAAGGCTTATACCGCAAAGTCAGCTATAAAAGACCTCACAACCAAGAACACCATGTTGAATTCTATTTTTAACAAGTATTCATAAACATGTTGTGTTATAAGACATTGAACATTCCTATACAAAGTATGGATTTCTTTTTATGTGCATCGCTTAAGAAAATTATAATTTCAAGTCATAATTGCCACACAAGCAATATCCTAATCATAAAACGTCAAAAAGGTTTATGCGTTTCCCTCATTTTTAGTTTGTTACCCCGATTTTGTTTTTTGTCCATGGATTTATGAGTTTTGAACAGTGGTATACTACTGTTGCCTTTATTTACTGCAACTGCGATTTAAGTTCAACAAGACCGATTTATAATACTTTACTATACCAACAACCAATAAAATAATTCAGATATAACGGTATGTTTTCCATTCCTTTAAGGAGAAAACCCGCTTATTTCGCGAAGAATATCGCGAAGGTAAAACAACTGTTTGGGAATTTGTGCGTAGGCATCACAAAATACGTCGGCAGACTTACGGTTTGCTCATTCTCGGATCTGGACTTTGAAAACATTTTGAGACACAAATACTTAAAAAGCACAATACAAGCTATAAAAGTTGCGTTGATAGGCTTGAATAAGTAAGCAATAGGGGCTAGTTGAAGGACGCCTACGGGTGCGGGAGTTTCTCGCTTCATTGAAGACCCATTGGTGGTCTTCGGCTGTTGTCTACTCTATGGTCGGGTTGTTGTCGCTTTGACACATTCCCCATTTCCTTTTTCAATTTTAATACATACAGACCTGTAAGATCTATGAGAAATCTTGATTTTTCTAGTTACAGTCGAGATGAACTTTTATCTTAAATTTAATGTTCATTCAAAGAAAATGATATCTTTGTATTCAGTTCAGTATAATAATACAAATATGGCCTTCATGAAAAGTTTATATTCAAAAATTATAAAAACTCGATTAACTCGCAGTCCTACGGACCTCGAGGAAAATTACCTTTCCTCGATTTAATAATTTCGGATATTAACTTTTCATGGAGGACAACATTGTATATTAAGAGTACTGAAAGAGAAGTTTTCGGCAATAATGAAAACAGATCAAATGGTTTAATAACCATTTATAAAAACAAATTGAAATTAATTATTGTTTTGTTTTTATTATATCGGTGTCGATTGTTATGATAATTTTTACAGTTGAAGTTTGGAGAGGCACAAGATTCATTTGCATCGAATTTACATTATCTCGCATTTAGGTACTTTCTTTTGTTGCCTAGTTGAAAGCAAAAACCATCTCAGGGGTAAAGTTGATTGAATTCAATAACTATACATAAACTCATCATAGATACCAGGACTAAATTTTATATATACGCCAGACGCGCGCTTCGTCTACAAAAGACTCATCAGTGACGCTCGAATCCAAAAAAAGTTAAAAAGGCCAAATAAAGTACGAAGTTGAAGAGAATTGAGGACCAAAATTCCTAAAAGTTTTGCCAAATACAGCTAAGGTAATCTATGCCTGAGGTAGAAAAGCCTTAGTATTTCAAAAAATTCAAAATTTTGTAAACAGTTAATTTATAAATATAACAATATCAATGATAATTCATGTCAGCATTATTCACCTAGACAAAGATCTGAAGATCTACAATGCTTTGTTTTGAAAAAAAAATAGAAATCGTGAGACAAAAATATGTTTCAGTAACATTAAAAAAAAACCCACAAGGGACATATACACGCAAATAATCGAAAAAAAGTGACATGACCTTGCATAATTATAAAGCAGAAAAAGGGGGATGTTCAATTGGTAACGTTTGGGTAAGCAATAACCGTACAGTATCTGTTCAAAACAACCGTTGGATCAAGAAACATTTTAGCGAACGAGGAAGGAAAGAGGGAAAAGTTGAGCTATACAATCCGGTTTGACCCATCATTTTCTTGGAAAAAAAGTAGAATACTAGTAACAAAAAAATACGAACAACTAGGAAAATTATAAATGAACAGTCCCTATGTGAATAGAAAAATCAAAAGCTAAAACACACCAAACGAATGAATAACATCTGTCAAAACGACTGTACCTAGTTCGGTTAACGACAGATGTTTTCCATTTGCTTCTTTGATTTGATAGTCAAGCGTTATTTTAGGTAGGTATTGTGGGATTCCATTTTAATCTTGTCCCGTGAGCTGGATTATTAAATGGCAATTTTTTCTATGACATACGTGCAGATTTCACTTTCCTTGATGGTAAATTGATTAAAAAATATGTTGATTTGTCAATAATTTAGTAAATATGTAAAAAAAAAAGTATTTCAAATCAAAAGATATATATGGTGTTGTCTATTTCAGGTGAGGATATTCAATATAGTACTCCAAATAGAAATAAATATGTCATATTGTCAACTCTAGGAATCACGCTGACACACGGATTTATAAGCTTTAAAGTGAAAGTTAACAGTGACGTACATTTTGCACTTATTTCTGGAAACACTGAAGATGACCAACTCTATGAAATAGTTATCGGTGGTTGGAACAATACAAAATCAGTAATTAGGACAGTTAAACAAGGCAGATCTATCTATTCAAGAAAGGGTACTTTTCTAGACGCTGGAATCTTTAAAGAGTTCTGGATAAGTTGGAATGACGACACTATTAATGTTGGCTATGGTCTGGATGCTGCAAGTGGGTCAATATTTCTTGAATGGACCAATCCGGATGGATTATTGCCAATCCGGAATGCCGGATTTTACACTGCATTTGACTCAACTGCAGGAGAGTGGATATTCGATAATCAAGGTATGGATATAAAAAAAACTAACCAATAGTACAATTAAACAAGTAACATACTGTAATTTGAGTGTTTCATACCATCATCTTATTTCCATCTTTTGTTTTTTGCCGTTTTAGAAACTGTTGCATTACTGGTAATATTTACAAAATGGCGCAAAGAAAATTTCCACTATGTCATCAATGTCCTACGAAGTTAAATATAACAAATGACGAGAAGTTATTTTTGTGTATGAAAAATTAAATAAATCAGTCCTTTACATAGGGCAATGGCAAGTACAATGATTGGTCTTATATCTTTTATTCTTTTTTATTATACAATATGATCATGTTTTGTAAGTTCCGTCAAAGAAACAGACGATACCAATGAGACAATCAAGACTCGTACATCAATAATAAAACAAAACATAGGCAAAAAAAAAAGAAACCACAAAAAAAGAAAACAGTCTACAAGACACTACATAGAAACTAAAGACTGAGTAGTATGAAACCCAATAAATTTCGAACAATTATAAGTTTTGTAAACAGATTTGATGATCATTGATTCGAAACACTAAATTCTGCATGTGTTACAAAAAGAGGATGATAAAGAAAATTCAAAACACACAAAATGAAGGTGATGACCAAAGAAGATATATAATGCCGCAATTTTTTTCAATTTTTGTTCAAAATTTTCCAAAATTTACAACGTCCATTATCCACCTTTTTTTTTGTGGGATGTATATTAATTTTTCTTACTGTTTGTATCAAAAATGAAAGTCCAACGTCAAGTGAAACGCGCCAATTCAAAAGAATGGGTGACCCGTGTGCAAACCGGACACCGGGATCAGAAAAGGGCTCCGGCTACGACCAAAAGTATGTGTAGATAGGAAACAACAGAAAGAATCGTCTGTATATTCTTTTCTCGCAACTATATTTGGAAATAAAAGAAAAAGGAATTTATCAGGGGAACAAAATATCAAACTTTTAACAAAGCTTTTAGGTCCGTCAATATCAAAAAGGTAACTATGTAGACAATCGCTGCATATTTGCAGTTTTAATTGATGAAAAAAACACTACACTACAGTCCCGTTTAAATATAACTATTATTTTGTAGTGGATATAAATATGAGAAGTTGTCTTACTGCAAGATAGATGATGGAAATAAAGTTTGTAAATAGTACGTTTGTAATACATAAGCAAATTGTTCTGGCTGCTTCTTTCCATCTTTTGATTTTCAGACGTGACTGCTGCAATTACGACGATAACAGAAAGGACAACTTATCTTGAATCAAAGATCACAACTGATCACACATCACAGACGACAACAATAGTACCATCGTGTTTATGTCCATGCTCAAAGATGGGAAAACGGAGAAATCTTCAGTCACAAAATTTAACAAAAGAAGAGCTAGTAGTTCTCTTAGCAGATAAAATAGAAGCAATAAAAAAGGAACTCTCAGTTGAAAAGAAATCCTCCTCGAAATACATCCGAAAAAATTACTTCAGCTCCAGATGACAGAAAATCGTCAAAATCTATGGGATTTGTTGCAATTCTCGTTCTGTGTGTACCTCTCGCTTTTATAGTAATGCCGGACATTTTAAACTTATATCTGTATTTAACGAGGCGTTAATGAAATGAAAGACATATATGTGTTATTCCGTATCGTCTTGGAATTCCTCGGTTTAGAATGAAAATTATTGTATGTACTCTTAATTTAATATGAAGTCCCAATATTTGTTGATTGTAAATGGGAATTCTTTAACCAATCACGACAATAAAGATACTACCAAGAACGCACTATTACTCTGATAGCATGAATTGATGCAATATTCTGAAATTGTATTTACTGGAGTATGCGCAGTGCATATGTACGAAGTGAATTTTACGGCATGGTACATGAAAACCTGAATTTCTGCAATCCAGAATGGTTGCAACTTAAACATAATCTATACTATTAAACGAGAATACCTCATTTTGGGTGTCGCTTCTCTTCCTTCCACAATAAATCAATCATCATGCCTCTGTGTCCTATAGATAACATGCATAGTCGCATTTGTCATCCATTCTTATGATTATTCAGATTGAGTTATTTTGGGAGAAAAACGACAAAAAAGGAGTCCGGAAATGATTCCGTCATCAGACTGACTTTTAGTCATAGATAAGACTTCCTGTTTGAAACATGCGATTCAACCAATCATATGATAGATAACAAAAAAAGAAAAATAGATAAGCCAATCAGAGCGTTCTCCATATCATGGTGTTTAGATCGCAAAAACCACAACTATTATACCCGTTTAGAGAGGACAATTATTTTTTGCGTTTATCTACATGTAAACTACGATTATACTTCTTTAATATATAGAAAATCTCTGTATTCTGTCTACTGGTTTTTTTTTTAATGTTTACTATTTAAGGGTCATACCAGTTGCATTTATATTAAAATAAGTAAAACATGTGACACAAGTACAACCAATCGTAGAGCGTTCTCCATATCATGGTGTTTAGATCGCAAAAATCACAGCTATTATATCCCTTAGAGAGGACAAACATTTTTCGCGTTTATCTACATGTAAACTACGATTATACTACTTTAGTATATAGAGACTCTCTGTATTCTGTCAGGGATATATAATTTATTGTTAAAAGGGAAAATAGTGATTTGGCAAAAATGAAAGTAAGGTAGAGATTATAGGGAGGCAGGACCTTTTTCGGGGCGTCGGGATCGGGTGTTTTAAAGCTCTGGATTTGGGGATTAATCCTTACGGGATCCGGGAATATATTTTTTTATTTCGGGATATCAATTTCTTTAAATTCTGCATCTCGGGATTTCATGGTTTTAAGCCCGGGATTTCGGGATCAGGATCCCTCCGATCGACAATCCCTCAAATTAACCTTAGTCGGTATTAGTCATTTATACATGATTCAAATCCTACCATTGGCATATTAATAAGGCTCTAAAAAAAGGCACTGATGGATTGTCATAGAAGCATATTTTTTAGACTAATAATGGTCTATATATAAGCACTTACATTTATTCCATGTTAGAAACGGTGCAAATTTTTAATTTGATTTGACTTTGACCAAAAGAGGCATTGTATCAAAGGAGAAGAATAATTGTGGTCGTAGGTCAGAAACACGAATATAATTGAATTTAATAGAAAGGAAACAAATATCTGACTTTGAAAAAAGGGAGATACCTTTTATGTAATTCTCAATACATAATATCTTTTACAAAAAATCATCCTACAACAGTTCACAAGCTGTATGTGCCCGCGATTTCGCGGGTGTGTTTTAGTTAGTAATATAAACGTAAACATCTAAATTTGTATGAACAAGTGTATACTCAACTAACGTTGCATGCTATCGATAATTCAACAACCCAACATAATCCAGACATCGTATTTTTTTTCAGTCAGTCTGGTGATATTCCAAATTTTGGATAGAAGTGATTGATACATGTATAAATGATCAAATTGCATCTGAAATTACATTAATATTCATTGGATATATTTTTGCGTTGTTGATTACAAAAACTTTGGATTTTAACTACACTGTATATAAATCATAAATAATTTGGATTTTACTGTCTCATACGGTATTTGAAATAAGATTAATAAATTATCATTTTGATTAATAAATAAATGTAGCCTTGTAATAAGAATTTGATCCTAGTGACGGCAATCAGTCCGGTACCCACGAAAGTAGCTCTTAAGAAATATAACTTTAATTCAAAATGGTGAATGTGTTATTTTTAAACAAGTTTTGTAACTGAAGGTAGATTTCTTTGAATTTTGATTAATTTAAATGTAATCAGGCGTCAGGACATAGAGAAACATGCCTGAATTCTAACCTTTATTCCTCCCCGTTAGTGACTTACAGACCCTGCTATTAGTCGGAACAAAATATTTTGCAACAATATGCCAGTCATGAGGCACTGAGATTGTACTGAAAAACTTCGAAACAAATGCCTATCCGACCGTGCGAGGGCTAAAAAGCCAGTCAAGGTCGTTAAACACTTCCATATATACAAATGCCTAACATGAATCAGAAATTCCAAGGTGGCTTGAACAACACTCCATTTATGAATTTCAATGCGTTTCAAGGAGGCAAATAACTGGCTCCCTGTTCCAAACATGCCGTTTTCAGATTTTTTATCCTCATCAAGAGACAAATGACTCGGAAGTTAACATCTATAGGTCACCTTCAACAATGAGCAGTTTTAAATTTCTACTTTCACCTCAAACACTTTTAAAACTCATCTCGACCCTATCTATAAGTTTATTAACGATACCATATTGCAGTATATGTATAAAGTTCTATACTCCTTTATAGAACCCGTAAATAGATTATAGATATAGGAAGATGTGGTGTGAGTGCCAATGAGACAACTCTCCATCCAAATAACAATTTAAAAATTAAACCATTATAGGTTAAAGTACGGCCTTCAACACGGAGCCTTATGTTTAGATACAACACCTTAAAATATAACGATCTTTCGAATAAACTTATTGCGCATATATTGTTGATTTTGTGTCTTTCGGAATACCGGAAATGCCTACTGTCTTTTCGGAATTCTGATATTTTCTATGGTCTCCTGTGTATGTTTTAAAAATAATTTACAAAAAGAAGTTTGTATTCATAAGTAAAAAATAGCATAACTTAGTAACAAATTATGATCTTTAAATCTTATAATTATCCGTTTTCATCGTAGTTATTTCCATCCCATTCTTTTCCCCAAAGAAAACGTAATTGAAAAGTAGAAATCTGGTTATCTTATTGTACTTAAATAAGAATACAGTTCTCATACGGTTATATTGTTGGCCATGTGTGATATCAGACACATCTATGCTGTCGCCCGATGATTAAGGGGCAAAAAACAAAGACTGTCAATCTTATTTGGTAAAATTCAGATCCATCTTTACTCGCGTGCTCATTGAGGTTACCAAAATCAGAGATCAATATTTCAATTAGCTTGAAAGGCTGTCAGATCACTTGGATTTTTCAGTTTACAGGAAATACGAAAAACAAATAAAATTTCAAGTATTAAAAATTTATATATAATTATATTAACTGTGGTTTGAAATGAATCTTTTTTAACAATAGAATTAATTTTCAAGCTTCCTTGTTGAAAATAATATACGCAATTTAAAAATCTGGTTCCTGCAATCAGATGTCCGTTGAATCCGGATATTAAATTGTATAAAGAACATAATTTAAATGATCTAGGAATATGTTTATTAGTAAAATAATGTATGTGAACTGACAAAATATGTGAACGATATGAGTCCGTAACTATCAAACTATCCAATAACCACATCTTATTCTTAATCTTGACTACAAATGCTATTTTACTGTTAAAATCGAGTGTCGATATATGGTATTAATATATGGCAACAGACAACAGACATTTCAATGATAATTCTCTGCGTAGTTCAGTATTTGTGTGATTTAACTTTTTACAAGGTTCTTAAACGTACAACACCAGTTTAAATCCACTAATGTGTACATAAGAAACTCCCTGTATCAAGTTAGGAATAGTAAATATGTTATACATTCATTTGATCTGTTTGAGCTTTATTTTGCAATTTGCAATTATATTACGGACCACCTGTTCTGAATTTATCTCGGAGATCAGTATATTGGTTATTTTACTTTTTACCATTAAAAACAGATTCTCACGAGGAATTTGATTATTTACGGTCCCATTCTGACAGACAAACAACTTACCAGTAATTGTTTCACAGTCGAATATACTTTTTATACTTCTTTTTGCTACTTCTATTTCGTTTCCTGGAACACGGTTACACCTGCTTTTAAAAAAAATGAGCTGACTTTCACGCTTTATACTGGAACATAGATTGTGATTATTTTGGCATTTACGCAAGAGGTTTCGGTAGGCATCCACTATTATTTTCATAAAATGTGCTTTTGCTTAATCAAATTATGAATATTAAAACAGCTGTTTTTATCAAAAGTGTACACCAATATTTCGAGTTCGAATAAATTTATACGTCATAAACAATGTAAATTCAACATAAGACGGGACGTCATTTTCATTTTGTGTAAGAATCTTTAAATTATTATAGTACTTTAGATTCTGCAAATCCAAATTCAACATTTATAATAGATAGCGACTGATGGATGACACGAAAACCTGATTACCATAATGTTTTACTCAAGTCAGCCTGTTGGGACAATTCATAAAAATACAAAAAATACACCCTAAAATATACGAGTTTTCCGTATTTGATTTTGAAAAAGAAACCAGAATATTTTGAAGCTAATTTCATTGTAAAGTTGTAACTTATTATCTTTAATTTCAAATTTTAAGCGTTTTCTAGCAGCCCAGTTAGCCAGTACTTCGGTACTGGCATGAAACTACGGATTTTTTGTGTTATTCAAACTTTCTGTTACAAAATGATAGAAAATATTATAAATTAAGGAATGTATCTCCCTCATGCAAAGCTCTGATTTCTTTCCCGGATTTGGCTATACTTTTTGGAACTTTTAGATTATAGCTCTTCATCTCTTATAGATTCTTTGGATTTCAAATATTTTGGCCACAAGCATCACTAAAAAGACATGTATTGTCGGAATGCGCATCTGGTGCAAGAAAGTTGGTACCGTAAATTGTATTCTAGCAAACAACCTTCTCATGTAATTTTAGTTTTAAATTTTGGTCGTACGTGAAGGATATATATGCAAAGATAAACTCCGAGAACACATTTCCCTTTTCAATAACATTTTCTAAATATCACAGAGTTCCGCCACAGATTGTTGCCAAGGGTTTTATAATTCTAATCGTATATCAATAAATAATTTAAATCAAAATAGGAGTGCAACAACAAAGAAATCGATGTTTTTTTTATTGTCAAGAAAAATTTTACCGATGATTAGCTTACATACATTCAGGGTTTTCAAAATTTATAATGATTAATTTTATACATGTATGCAGTTATTAATAATGCATATCATACTTTTGTTTTTAGTAGTCAATACAATTTCCCACTGTAGTTTGATATGACAGAACATTGCTTTAGATGTTTTATAACTTGAAAAAGGGGTTATCTACTAGCCTGCTGATGGAAGTTGGTTTACATCTATTATTTTCAGTAATAGTATATGCTAGTGTATTAACTTATTCTATGGGTGAGTACGTTTGTAAAATTTAATATTAAAGCTAACAGACTTTATAGTGGTATTTATGTGTAAGCTACATATGATCTTCAAATTTATAAGTCCTTCTACAATTTTTTTAAAGCCTAAAAAAAGTAGATTATTGGGATTGAATATTTTGTTATTTAATTTCAACACAACTATCTAAAAGGAACAGAATGAGAAATGAGAATGGAAAAAATTAAAACAGACAAAGGGTTTTATTATCTTTTATGTTTTTTGATGAACATGTAACGTGTTTTTTTTATATTCATATCAGTTTTCTTGAACTTTAACACATGTTTAAACAATTACACAGTTTTCTAAGAACAATCGTCATTGTATTCGAATTATTTCATATTATTACAGTTAAGGGGGGTCAGGACTATTCAACTGCGAATAATTTCACGCATGAATTACCAAGCACACAAAAATTTTGTGTCGTAAATTCACTATTATTTTTTTTTAATATTTTGGTTGACTAAAAAATGTTGAATAGTTGTGTAATTTTGCCACTAAAAAATCATTATCGTTATGTGTATCTTTGAAAGGCTCTAAATTACATTTCACCCAATTTAACCATTTTCCCGCTTAAGTTTTGTGTTTTAAGGCAAAATATATTTTTTTCCTTATCGTTGAAATCTATTTGTTATTTGCTTATTAAGTCATTTTTCAGATTTTAATATTACAGTTTTGGACCAAGTGTCACAGACAATTTTTTTATATTTCGATAAAAATATGTCAACACCTCTATTTTCCCCTTTCATTTTTGTGAAAAATGGTTCATTTTACATACCTGTTTAAAAGTAATTTTGAGCTAAAATGGTCCGGGACTCCTATTTTTTTCGACAAATTTGATTCACTCTCTGTAAAGATAAAAAAAAAAAAAAAAAAAAAAAAGGCACTTCTGACAGAAACTTCGAATAGGCCCGAGCCACCCTAAATACTTTTTATTTTTGCCTATTATGCACTAAACTTAAATAAGTTGCTGCTTGTTTCAAAATAGTCAATTGTAAACATAATACAGTTAATTGGCAGTGCGTCATTCCTACAATGTTTGCATTTTTACAATTGTAAAATTTAATAAGCGTAATAGGGAGACAGTTTCGACGAAGTAGAATTCTAATTGAATTGCATAAAAATAAAATAGGATTCGAAATCGCCGAAGTTATACCATTGCGTTCTGGCTTAAATTCTTAAATCAATTGACAACTTTTACACAAGGAAAATTAAAAAAAATATAAATCGATCCAATTCACTGTTGATATAATTATGAAAACAATAATGTGACCATATTTAAGTAACCAAATTAATAATTTATTTTTGTCATGATATTTAAGCATATTGTGAAGTGATCGTTTAATTTGATATTTGAAAGAATTTCCTTGGGATTAGATATGCCTTATATTAATTAAAAAACCTAGGAAAGAAATTTGTACACGAGATCCCTATAAACAAGTATTGTTTTGTTTTGGTATAGTGTGTTCCCTGTGTAAATACATTAACAATTAAACTATGTGGACTTGTATCTACCTGTAGGTAAAATGGTCAAAAAATAATCATTCATAAGGCTTATCTCAAAGACAAAAAATATCTTTAATTTGACTTCCATACATATATAGTATTGATAGTATATCACTTACAATGTAAGGACACTCCAATGTCATGAATGCTTTCATTTCGTATAACCTAGGGGACGTATGCAAAAAAATACTAACGAAAGTAGAAGGTCTGCTTAATGAGGGGGGGGGGGGGGGGCAAGGGGGGTCCCAATAACAGCAGAACAACAGATTGATTTGGCTCATAACAGATAACAAGGAATAAAAATGGACAAAAACAGATAACAGAAAATGAAATATTAAAATAATTCGGTCTTTGACAAATCAGTATTTCTTATTACGGATATAATCCTTTGTAATGCATTCCATTTTCTATGACTATGTTTTTTTTAGTATTAATTTATGTATCTAGAATGTGTTTAAATTACTACTCAATATATTATAATACTTTTTTATACGCTCGTTTACGGAACGTATTATGGTATACTGTTGTCCGTCTGTTGTCAACATGTCGGACATTAACTTAAAAACTCTTTAACCAATTTGCATTAAACTTTGGGAAATTGTTTATATCTATTGACGCGAGCTCCCTTTTTTTTTTTTTTTTTCTTTTAATCAATTTTAGATTTTAAGTTTCTGGGTAATGGGTTTTTATTCAATAAAATTGGTGTTTTTTTTCAGTTTTCTGATACTATCTCAAAAATGCTTTCACAAAGCAAGGAATTTTGGTGAATTGTTTATATCTATTAACATGAGGTCACTTTCAATTTTTATAAATTCTAGATTTTACGTTTCCGAGTTAACAGGTTTTATTAAATCAAAAGGGGGGATTTTCCAGTTTTCAGACATTAACACAAAAATGTTTTCAGCAGTTCTCATGAAACTTTGCTGATATATTTATATCTATTGTTGTAAACTCCCTTTCGATTTTGATTAATTTTCGATTTTATGTTATTGAGTTAAGGGATTTTATTCATTAGAAAAAGGTGGTATATTTTCTAGTTTTCAAAAATAACTCAAAAATGCTTTCAGCAGTTCTCATGAAACGTTGGTGTATTGTTTATATATATTGACTGAAGCTCCCTTTGTTGCTAATAAAAAAAATGACCTAAAAGAGTTTGAATATTCTGACTTTTTCTAAATGACCATTTAATGAAGTGTGTGAATTTTTCTTCATAAGACTTTGAGGCAAAGTGGTATATAGGGTAGAAAAATTAAAAGCACCAATTATAAGCATGCAATTTATCAAGTACTTCGAACGAATTTTGACACTCCAAAAGCAATTTATTCCACTGTTTTCAATGGCCTTATTTGAACAATTTTTTATCAGGTTTTTGATTGTACCAAGTGTACTAGTAATTAGAATACATAGTTAAGTAGGGAAACAATGGCTTGAAACGAAATAAATCTTTGTTTGTAATGAGTTATGTGCAGCTTCGGACCCAAGTACATGGTTGGAACTTTCATTGTACAATGCATTTGGTTCTGCTTTGAAAAGAATCACAGAGCTGAGTCTATATGAACCATATTATATAAAAGGTTAACTGGTTGTTACGACCTAGTCCTTAATTGAGATCATTGTCAGATATTCCTGGCCATATGTTTTCCTTTTTGTCATATTAAGAATTGTTTTAATTTAATATGTTCGTACGGGAAACAAGGAACATTATTCTCATACAAAAAATTAAGAAAATTCTAAATACACATTCATAAAAAAAATGGAATTTATTACAAAGGATAATCATAAGATATACATGTACTTGAATTGTCCTGGACCTCACTTCTGTGATGGGTATATGTTAATGGAATCCTTCTCTGAATACGGGACAAATATATTAGTAGTGGTAGACCCCAATGTGCAATGATCTTCAATTTATACCGAATATTGACTGTCAAAAAAAATCACTAACATTCCAATTTTCAATAACAGTTAACAGCAAATACATTATCACAATAACAGATAACAAAAAAACTGAAAGCCCAATAACAGCTAACAAAGAATAAGACAATAACAGCTAACAGCAAATATATTTTCAAAATAACAGATAACAAAGAATTAAATTGTCCCATAACAGCATAACAGTTAAACCCTTGCCCCCTCCTTAATATTTTTATATGTTCCTTTGTATTGACACAAATGGATGAATTCAAATCTACACGTTTTTCAATATGACGAAACCATAAACCCCTGTCATACAAATGGGAAGTTTAGCAGACTGTATAACCAAGTTTGACCAACCATTTGTTTCGGGTAAGGCTTTAACAAAATCAGAAATATGACCGGTTGTTTTTTAATTTGTTTCGTTGGTTGATATTTTCTAGCGTAGGGTTTAGTCAGGTAATGTAAACCAACTTATTTTTGCGGATACCTTATTTCGCGGTTAGCCCTATATAGTCCATTTTGCTGCTATTTAATTTCGCGATTTTCTAATTTACTAGAGGTGTTAAGATAAGGTAAGATTTTTCTATGACAAACGTGATGATTTCAACATCCAAATTGTCAACTGTTCTCAGGAGCATCATATCCTCTACTCCATCGCATGCCATTTACATAATTCAGTTAATACGATACGCTCGTGAATCATTACACGTTACGGGCTCCATCAACAGTGTGTGTTCAAAACACAAAAAGCGTACAGAATTACGAGGAAGAACGACTGAAGTCGACGCTATCTAATAAGTTTGCGGTCACCATCACGATCTAGTTGACTGGTACGATGAGTCGGTGTCTAAGCTCACTACATGTCACATGTTTTGAGGTCTTAGATCTTTAGACACCAGTCTGGTCTGTAATATTATTACTGTGTTCCATTCCCGATTATCACAGTTTGACTGAGTGTTAATTTGCATATTGGAATATGCATGAATAGCCGGAGACGCTGATCTTGTCAACGCACTCGGCTCGCTCCCTCCCTGTTTTTGTTTGTAACCTTGATTTGTCTCATTCTAATTGGCAGTTTCAGAATCTAGAGCATCATGGGTAATTTCATTGTTCGTACCCAAAAATGAAAAAAACGTCACGCCATTGGTTAAATTTTTTGTTAAATTTTTAACCAATCATGACGTTTCGGTGTACACTTTTGAAAGACAATAACAATCAAAACCAAGGAAGGAGTAAACAAAGACTCACAAAACCAAAGGACATTTACATCAACAGTTATAAATAATAATTAAGAAACAACACGAACTCCACGAAAAACCGGGAGTGAAACCAGGTGCTCCGGAAGGGTAAACATTTCCTGTACCGTATACGGCACCCGTCGTGTTATTTCTTTGTTCAGTTCGGTAATGATGGAGATTATTATGACTGAGGAAGAATATCAGATATGATTTCTGACACACTTTTGTCATAATGGCCAATCAGCTAATGATGGCGACCGTAAAATTCCTTGTGTGATGACCTTAATTTGATTGATTCATAGCCCTGTCTTAGCAACTTTTGAGAAAGCGTTTCGTTCAACAAAATCAACGTACTTTGAGCTAGCTCAAGAGTAACGTATCAGTTGAGACACATATACTTCATATGCTGGTGCCGCTGGGATGTTGCTACACAGAAATGGAAAGTTGACTATAGGAAAACTAAAATCATCGCGTTTGTCATAAATTTTGGTATTCAACCTACCATCAGTAGTCATTTCGAGAAAAAAGATCTAAATATGAAGCAGATTTATCTGTGTCGGTAGTATCTTTAATTTCAAGTTCACTTGGATATATCAAATGTAAGTGATCACTGAATCTATTATTATTAAGAGACAGTACATCATCAATATACCGAAAGGTGAAATTAAAAGACTGGACTAATTTCTTTTCTCCTTTCTGTACAAGCCCTTGGATAAATTCTGCTTCATAGAAATCTATTAAAAATATTACCCAGGATGCATTAGATTCTGAAACGGCGAATTGATTTACAAATGTATTTCATATCAAATCATTATTTGTATTATCGTGCTGTCCATTTCAGGTGAGGAAATTCATCATTATACTCCAAATAATCGAACATATACCATATTGTCCAATCTAGACATCACCCTGACACGTGGATTTACAAGCTTTAAAGTGAAAGCTAAAAGTGACGTACATTTTGCACTTATTTCTGGAAACACTGAAAATGAACAACTGTATGAAATAGTCATCGGTGGTTGGACAAATAAACAATCAGTAATTAGGACAGTCGAACAAGGTACACCTGTCAGTTTAAAAGAGGGTACTTTTCTAGACGAGAAAATCTTTAAAGCTTTCTGGATTAGTTGGAATGACAACACTATAAATGTTGGCTATGGTTTGGAGGCTGCAAATGGGACAATGTTTCTTGAATGGACCAATCCGAATGGATTAAGGCCAATCCGTAATGCCGGATTTTACACTGCTTTTGGCTCAACAGGGGAGTGGATATTTTATAAACAAGGTATGTAATTTAAAGAAACCCAAACAAAAACCTAATCAATAATACACCAAAAAAACAAGTGAAATACTCTAATTTGAGTCTTTCCTACACACATCTGCTTCCACCATTTTTTGTTTTTGTTTTACCGTTTGCTGTTCCATTATTGGTTATATTTTAAAAATAGCGTGAAGAAAATGTCCGATGTGTCAACTATTGTCATTCGTAATGAACTATAACTTATGACGAAACGTTATCTTTGTGTATGCAAAATGAAATACTGAGAATGTACTTTTATTCGTTGGTACCAATTTTCGTGGTTTGATACAAAAGCTTTATGTTCTTGGGTTCCGAAATTCGTGGAATTCATTTTTTTTAAAGAAAAAATCCATCGTAGAATTTGAAACCGTTAGAAATGATGTTCTTATATATGATTGACTGCTGTTTTATATTAATGTCTGTGATATTGCAAAATAAGATGTTCATTTTCACTTTCTTGTTCGTCTTTTTTTTTTAATGAAAACATTCATTAAATATTTAATAGCTTAATTGCTTTTGGATATAGGCTATGCTTACAAATTTTCTCGATTGGATGATATTGCAAAGGAAAACTTTTAATTGTCGCATATGTGAAATCATATCAACTGATCAACTGATAAACGATCATCAAACGTGTAATTTGGGCCATAAACGTGTCGCCTAGCCAGGTTTAACCAGCTTTGTTTTCTCAAAATTCCAGTGCCAAGTCGTAAATATGTCAGTTGTTATCAAATATTTTGTTTTTATGTGTATTGGCGTTTGTTTTTGTTGCACTTCTTTGTCCCTGTTGATCCTAACGTTTTTCTTTTATGGATAATGTGTTTCCCTCGGTTTTAGTTTGTAACCCGGATTTGATTTCTCTCAATCAATTTATTACTTTCGAACACCAGTATACTACTGTTGCCTTTATGTAAGCAAAACAGTTACATAAAAAATTCTTACTTCGATGTCGAATTTAATTCCCTAGAAAAAAAAAAAAAGCAAGCCAAACATAATTTTCTTTTTCGTCTGAGGAATTTGAGCCTTTAAATATATCATTCGGTATATAATCACCTGAAATCTTACTCTCATTAATCAAAACTATATTTTTAGTTAGAATTTAATGGTTTAAGGTATCCAAATTCAGAATTCTTCAAGGATTAAATCCTCTATTTTAACAGTTTTAAATAAATGTCATATTTTACTTTGCTTAACTTCAATGTATTTTCTAGATTAAATCAACAACGCTCGTATCCATGTAGTCAAACCTTTCCATCTATGTCTTAATCTTGACAACATTTGTTATATTTCATTGGACAATTATATTCTTGGATAAAACTATCCACGAACACCACAACATTAGGTACCCAACGAATAAAAGTACTTATACGGTAACTCAGGAAATGAGAAAATTAAATGGCAAGTTCATTGATTGGTTTAAAACGAAGATCCAAAATAATTTGACAAAAATCCATAATAAACCAAAAAATGCTTCCCCGAGTGCAACCAGATACTATCTCAGATTTCGAACCCTGAACAGTTGGGACGCAGTATTCAAGCTTAATACTGTCTGAATTTGGACTTTGATCTTATTTTTAACATAATATAGTTTTCTGACACAATTTAAATGTGGTAAAAGATCTTTAAAATTTACAATGGTACATTTAATTTACCTAGAACAGTATGATATCAAAATAACATGGTTAGATTCAACATATAAAAAAACAAGAAGTTAATTTAGTTGAAAACAAAGAAAGTTTAATTTTCGACATTTCAAACTTCATTATGGACTTATTTGAAAAAAAGACCAAAAGTATATGATGTATTTGTATCTCCTACCATAGCAGTATGTGTTGCTTTTATATATAAATCAGAAATATTAAATGTAAAAATGGATAATTTTTGGGAAAAGAAACCCAAAAATTATGAAAAAAAATCCCACAAAAATTACCCCCCCCCCCCCCAATTACTCACAAACTCAATCCCAGTCTTCCCGTTGTGGTATGGAACCATGTAGTACAATTACAGAGAGATCCGTACACTTATAATTACACGAAAGTAATTGTCCGGAAGTGACACAAATGCTTGTTCACTACCCCTTTTTGTCCCCAAATTCCTAATCTGTTAGTTCCAAAAACCCAAAAATCAATCACAACCTTCCTTTTATGGTATTGAACCTTCTGGATAAATTTTATGGATATCAGTTTACTTAAACTTTTTGTCCGGAAACAAAATGTGTCTTCACGACATGATAGCATTATACGGACGCAATGTGTCCGGTTGTATAAAAATGGTCTTCAAAATAATACATAGAAAACCAAAATTTGGGCAGTAAATACTCATAAAACTATCCACGAACACCACAACATAAGGTACCCAACGAATAAAAGTACTTATACGGTAACTCAGGAAATGAGAAAATTAAATGGCAAGTTCATTGATTGGTTTAAAACGAAGATCCAAAATAATTTGACAAAAATCCACAATAAACCAAAAAATGCTTCCCCGAGTGCAACCAGATACTATCGCAGATTTCGAACCCTGAACAGTTGGGACGCAGTATTCAAGCTTAATACTGTCTGAATTTGGACTTTGATCTTATTTTTAACATAATATAGGTTTCTGACACAATTTAAATGTGGTTAAAGATCTTAAAAATTTACAATGGTACATTTAATTTACCTAGAACAGTATGATATCAAAATAACATGGTTAGATTCAACATATAAAAAAACAAGAAGTTAATTTAGTTGAAAACAAAGAAAGTTTAATTTTCGACATTTCAAACCTCATTATGGACTTATTTGAAAAAAAAAGACCAAAAGTATATGATGTATTTGTATCTCCTACCATAGCAGTATGTGTTGCTTCTATATATAAATCAGAAATATTAAATGTAAAAATAGATAATTTTTGGGAAAAGAAACTCAAAAATTATGAAAAGAAACTCAAAAATTATGAAAAAAAAATCCCCCAAAAATTACCCCCCCCCCCCAGTTACTCACAAACTCAATCCCAGCCTTCACGTTGTGGTATGGAACCATGTAGTACAATTTCAGAAAGATCCGTACACTTACACGAAAGTAATTGTCCGAAAGTTACACAAGTGCTTGTTCACTACCCCTTTTTGTCCCCAAATTCCTAATCTGTTAGTTCCAAAAACCCAAAAATCAATCACAACCTTCCTTTTGTGGTATTGAACCTTCTGGATAAATTTTATGGATATCAATTTACTTAAACTTTTTGTCCGGAAACAAAATGTGTCTTCACGACATGATAGCATTATACGGACGCCATGTATCCGGTTGTATAAAAATGGTCTTCAAAATAATACATAGAAAACCAAAATTTGGGCAGTAAATACTCATAAAACTATCCACGAACACCACAACATAAGGTACCCAACGAATAAAAGTACTTATACGGTAACTCAGGTAATGAGAAAATGAAATGGCAAGTTCATTGATTGGTTTAAAACGAAGATCCAAAATAATTTGACAAAAATCCACAATAAACCAAAAAATGCTTCCCCGAGTGCAACCAGATACTATCGCAGATTTCGAACCCGGAACAGTTGGGACGCAGTATTCAAGCTTAATACTGTCTGAATTTGGACTTTGATCTTATTTTTATCATAATATAGGTTTCTGACACAATTTAAATGTGGTAAAAGATCTTTAAAATTTACAATGGTACATTTAATTTACCTAGAACAGTATGATATCAAAATAACATGGTTAGATTCAACATATAAAAAAAACAAGAAGTTAATTTAGTTGAAAACAAAGAAAGTTTAATTTTCGACATTTCAAACCTCATTATGGACTTATTTGAAAAAAAAAGCCCAAAAGTATATGATGTATGTGTATCTCCTACCATAGCAGTATGTGTTGCTTTTATATATAAATCAGAAATATTAAATGTAAAAATGGATAATTTTTGGGCAATGAAACTCAAAAATTATGAAAAAAAAATCCCCAAAAAATTACCCCCCCCCCCCAGTTACTCACAAACTCAATCCCAGCCTTCACGTTGTGGTATGGAACCATGTAGTATAATTTCAGAGAGATCCGTACACTTACACGAAAGTAATTGTCCGGAAGTTATACAAGTGCTTGTTCAGTACCCCTTTTTGTCCCCAAATTCCTTATCTGTTAGTTCCAAAAACCCAAAAATCAATCACAACCTTCCTTTTGTGGTATTGAACCTTCTGGATAAATTTTATGGATATCAGTTTACTTAAATTTTTTGTCCGGAAACAAAATGTGTCTTCACGACATGATAGCATTATACGGACGCAATGTGTCCGGTTGTATAAAAATGATCTTCAAAACAATACATAGAAAATCAAAATTTGGGCAGTAAATACTCATAAAACTATCCACGAACACCACAACATAAGGTACCCAACGAATAAAAGTACTTATACGGTAACTCAGGAAATGAGAAAATTAAATGGCAAGTTCATTGATTGGTTTAAAACGAAGATCCAAAATAATTTGACAAAAATCCACAATAAACCAAAAAATGCTTCCCCGAGTGCAACCAGATACTATCGCAGATTTCGAACCCTGAACAGTTGGGACGCAGTATTCAAGCTTAATACTGTCTGAATTTGGACTTTGATCTTATTTTTAACATAATATAGGTTTCTGACACAATTTAAATGTGGTAAAAGATCTTTAAAATTTACAATGGTAAATTTTATTTACCTAGAACAGTATGATATCAAAATAACATGGTTAGATTCAACATATAAAAAAACAAGAAGTTTATTAAGTTGAAAACAAAGAAAGTTTAATTTTCGACATTTCAAACCTCATTATGGACTTATTTGAAAAAAAAGCCCAAAAGTATATGATGTATGTGTATCTCCTACCATAGCAGTATGTGTTGCTTTTATATATAAATCAGAAATATTAAATGTAAAAATGGATAATTTTTTGGAAAAGAAACCCTAAAATTATGAAAAAAAATCCCCCCAAAATTACCCCCCCCCCCAATTACTCACAAACTCAATCCCAGCCTTCCCGTTGTGGTATGGAACCATGTAGTACAATTTCAGAGAGATCCGTACACTTACACGAAAGTAATTGTCCGGAAGTTACACAAATGCTTGTTCACTACCCCTTTTTGTCCCCAAATTCCTTATCTGTCAGTTTCAAAAACCCAAAAATCAATCACAACCTTCCTTTTGTGGTATTGAACCTTCTGGAAATATTTTATGGATATCAATTTCCTTAAACTTTGTGTCCGGAAACAAAATGTGTCTTCACGACATGATAGCATTATACGGACGCAATGTGTCCGGTTGTATAAAAATGGTCTTCAAAATAATACAAAGAAAACCCAAATTTGGGCAGTAAATACTCACCAAATTTTGAAAAATTCAAAGTTTTGTTCTTGTATTGCTTTGTGAAAAAGTGATTAGAAATCCTGTTTTCCGTAGGGGGTACAAAAAATATACAAAAAATGAAAGCGATGACCAAAATCTTTATAAGGCAATTTTTTCCAACTTTTGTACAAAATATTTGGAAATGTAAAAATTTCTTTTCCCCGCATTTTTTAGAGGGTTATTCTATTTTTTCTTGCTTCCTTTTTCAAGAATGTGACCAACCGAATAAGACTATTAACTCGTTTTGTAATAACATTACGGATGCCATATGTGGAGCAGGATCTGCTTACCCTTCCAGAGCACCCGAGATTACCCCCAGTTTTTCGTGTTGCTTACTCTGTAGTGTTCTATGTTGTGTATTGTGTAGTTTGTTTGTCTGTTTGTCTTTTTCTTTGTTAGCCATGACATTGTCATTTTCTTTTTCAACTATGAGTTTGACTGTCCCTCTGGTATCCTTCGCCTCTCGTTGTCTTCTACAAGAATATTCATTGTAATAGAATGTGCATGTAATATTGTTTTTATCTCATTACCAAAACTTAAAGCACTGTATCTGCATTTGTTTTTGTTTGCCATCTAGTTTTATTTTTTAGAAGTGACAACTGCTATAACAACACACACAGAAAAGACAATTGGTCTTACATCACAGATGACAACAGATATTACATCAAAAATTACCACTGACCGCACAGCACAGATGACAACTGATCGCACGTCACTGATGACAACTGACCGCACAACACTGATGACTACTGACCGCACATCATCAAAGATGACAATTGACCGTACATCCCAGCCGACAACAATACCATCGTGTTTATGTCCCTGTTCAAAGATGGGAAAATGGAGTAATCTTCAGTCACAAAATTTCACAAAAGAAGAGTTAGCGGTCTTCTTTGCAGATGAAATAGAAGCAATAAAAAAGGAACTGTTAGTAGAAAGGAAATCTTCCTCGAAATACATCCGGACAATTACTTCAGCTCCAGACGATAGAAAATCGTCAAAATCTATGGGATTTGGTGCGATTTTCTTTTTGTGTGTACCTCTAGCTTTGATAGTATTGTCGGACATTTTAAACTTATATCTGTATTTTACGAGGCGTTAATGAAATGAAATATATGTTTGTGTTTGCTGTTAGATCAGTTAAAGTCGTTCATTTCAAATTAAGCTTTCTCTAGCGAACAACCTGCTAATGGGATTTTAGTTTTTAAATTCTACGTGAAGGATATATATGCAAAGATAAACTCCGAGGACACATTTCCCTTTTCCATAACATTACCTCAATACCAAAGAGTTCCGCCACAAATTGTTGCAGATTTTTATAATATCAAACTTATATCAATAAAAAATTTAGATCAACATAGGAGTGCAATATAAAAAATATCGATGTTTTTTTTATTGTCAGGAAAATTATAACCAATGATTAGCTTGCCTATATTCAGGGTTTTCAAAATTTATAATGATTGATTTTATACATGTATGCAGTTATCAATAATATCATACTTTTGTTTTTAGTAGTCAATACAATTTCTCACTGTAGTTTGATCTTACAGAACATTGCTTTAGATGTTTTATAACTTTTAAAACTTAACATTAAAACTAACAGACTTTATGATGGTATTTACATATAAGCCATGTATGGTCTCCAAATTTATTAAACCTTCTACAAATTGGTAAAAAGCCTAAAAAAATAAATTATTAGGATGGAATTTTTGGTAATTTAATTTCAACACAACTACCTAAAAGTACTGAATGAAAAATGTTCGGCCATATTCAAAACAGACAAATGGTTTTATTATCTTTTATGTTTTAAATGAACATGTAACGTGTTTTTATATTGATATCAGGTTTCTTGAACTTTGAACATTTAAACAGTTTCCTAGGAACAATCGGCATTACATTCGATTTTTTTTCATATTATCACAGTTAAGCACTTTCTCTTTTTGCCTATTATGCACTAAAGTCAATTTAGGTGCTGCTTGTTTCAAAATAGTCAATTGCAAACATAACTTATGCATGAGGAATTTAGTTTTAAAATCTTATTATTACGAAATTATAACAGAGGAGAATATATAGTAAGCGCAATTATTTGGCTCCTGAAATGTACAAATATTGAAATTATTCATACCGCTCAAAACTATGTTATTTTCATTGATTTATGAAAATGATCATATAATATGGACATTTCCAGTTCATATATATGGCAGTTGAAATGTCTCTTTGACGCCATTATCATATTGAACTTGACATGTATGACCAGCCGTTTTACACATTATTCTTTTTTGAAATTCGTTATGTGCCAAGATCTTTGTCCGTATTTTCATCTTTGTATAAAAAAATCTTTTAACAAAATATCTCCCCTTGAGAGGCCATATGTTGATTAATGTATCTCAAAATGAGACTTCGAAGTTCCGTCAGTTTAGATTAAAATAAACGTTTTTCATTTATACAATTAATTGGTATTGAACATTTCTACAAAAACGTAGAAAAATAATATTTATAGATTTTGTAAATTTGAAGCAGACAGTTATGAAATGTTGCCTTGATACTGTAAACTTCATTTTTTTGCATTTTAAACACTGCGAAGATCAAAAGATTGACAGCTTTGTGTTTATTGTTCTGACTGGACTTAGAGTTAATGTATGCAGATGAGTCGTGACAACAGAGTGTGTTCGAATAAATAATTTATTTTTACTAAAAGTACTTGACGACAGACTTTCCATAAAAAAATCATCGATCAAATTCACTATTGATATTATTATGAAAACAATAATGTGACCATATTTAAGTAACCAAATTAATAATTTATTTTGTCATCATATTTTAGCATATTGTGAATTGATCGTTTAATTTGATATTTGAAAGAATTTCCTGAGGGATTAGATATGTCGTATATTATTTAAAAAACCTAGGTCAGAAATTTGTACACGTACTATTAATGCTATAGCGTTCCCTGTGTAATTGAACTATGTGGACTTTAATTTTAGTTTCTTGTGCATAATTCGGAGTTTAGTATGACGTCCATTATCACTGTACTAGTATACATATTTTTAAGGGGCCAGCTGAAGGACGCCTACGGGTGCGGGAATTTCTCGCTACATTGAAGACCCATTGGTGGCCTTCAGCTGTTGTCTGCTCTATGGTCGGGTTGTTGTCGCTTTGACACATTCCCCATTTCCTTTCTCAATTTTATTGTATCTACCTGTAAGTTAAATAGCCAAAAAATAATCTAAAAAATAGACTTTTCTCAAAAACAAAAAATGTCTTTAATTTCACCTCCATATAACATTATGTCATTTACAATGTAAGGACACCTCAATTTCATGAGTTTTTCATTTCATATAACCTAGGGGTCGTGTGAGTAAAAACACTAACGAAAGTAGAAGGTATGCTTTACATTTTGATATGTTCCTTGGTATTGCCACAAATTGAGGAATTCAAATCTACACTTTTGTCAATATGACGAAATCATAAACCACTGTCATACAAATGGGAAGTTTAACCGACTGTATAACCAGGTTTGACCCACCATTTGTTTCGGGTAAGGCTTTTAATAAAATCAGAAATTTGACCGTTTTTTTATTTGTTTCGTTGGTTGATATAGTCTAGCGTAGGGTTTAGTCAGCTATTATGGACTTCCCTTTTTTAGCTCAACTGGCATAAAAGGCCAAGTGAGCTTTTCTCAACACTTGGCGTCCGTCGTCCGTCGTCCGTCGTCGTCGTCGTCGTCGTCGTCGTCGTCGTCGTTAACTTTTACAAAAATCTTCTCCTCTAAAACTACTGGGCCAAATTAAAGCAAACTAGGCTTCAATCATAATCGGTATATCTAGTTAAAAAATGTGTGGCGTGACCCGGCCAACTAACCAAGATGGCCACCATGGCTAAAAATAGAACATAGGGGTAAAATGCAGTTTTTGGCTTATAACTCAAAAACCAAAGCATTTAGAGCAAATCTGACATGGGTAAAATTGTCAATCAGGTCAAGATCTATCTGTCCTGAAATTTTCAGATGAATCCCAAAACCCGTTGTTGGGTTGCTGCCCCTGAATGGTAAGTTTAGGGAAATTTTGCTGTTTTTGTTTATTATCTTGAATATTATTATAGATAGAGATAAACTGTAAACAGCAATAATGTTCGGCAAAGTAAGATTTACAAATAAGTCAAATGACCAAAATGGTCAGTTGACCCCTTTAGGAGTTATTGCCCTTTATAGTCAATTTTTAACCATTTTTCGTAAATCTTAGTTATCTTTTACAAAAATCTTCTCCTCTGAAACTACTAGGCCAAATTAAACCAAACTTGGCTACAACCATCATTTAGGTAACTAGTTTAAAAAATGTGTGGCGTGACCCGGCCAACCAACCAAGATGGTCGCCATGGCTAAAAATAGAACATAGGGGTATAATGCAGTTTTTGGCTTATAACTCAAAAACCAAAGCGTTTAGAGCAAATCTGATAGTATAAATTGTATATCAGGTCAACACCTATCTGCCCTAAATTTGTCAGATGAATGAGACAACCCGTTGTTGGGTTGCTGCCCCTGAATTGGTAATTTTAGGGAAATTTTGCTGTTTTTGGTTATTATCTTGAATAATATTATAGATATAGATAAACTGTAAACAGCAATAATGTTCGGCAAAGTAAGATTTACAAATAAGTCAACATGACCAAAATGGTCAGTTGACCCCTTTAGGAGTTATTGCCCTTTATAGTCAATTTTAAACCATTTTTCGTAAATCTTAGTTATCTTTTCTTCTGAAACAACTGGGCCAAATTAAACCAAACTTGGCCACAATCATTCCTGGGATATCTAGTTTGAAAAATATGTCTGGTTACCTTGCCAACCAATCAAGATGGCCGCCATGGCTAAAATAAAACTTAGGGGTAAAATGCAGTTTTTGGCTTATAACTCAAATACAAAACTATTTAGAGCAAATCTGACTGAAGTTAAATTGTTTATCAGGTCACGATCAATCTTTCCTGTAATTTTCAGGTATATCCAACACCCGTTGTTGGGTTGCTGCCCCTTAATTGGTAATTTAATGGAAATTTTGCTGTTTTTGGTTATTATCTTAAATATTATTATAGATAGAGTTAAACTGTAAACAGCAATAATGTTCAGCAAAATAAGACCCAAAAATAAGACAACATGACCAAAATGGTCAACTGATCCCCTAAGGAGTTATTGTCCTTTATAGTCAATTTTTATCAATTTTTATTAACATTTGTAAATTTCAACTAACATTTTTTACTTAAACTACTGGACCAAGTTCATTATAGATAGAAATAGTTGTAAGCAGCAAGAATTTTCAGTAAAGTAAGATGTACAAACACATCACAATCACCAAAACACAATTTTGTCATGAATCCATTTGCATCCTTTGTTTAATATTCACATAGACCAAGGTGAGCGACACAGACTCTTTAGAGCCTCTAGTTTATTTACATTAGTGTTCGATATTTTTGTGGGTGCTTTTTCTATAACAAACGTGATGATTTCAACTTCCAAATTGTCAACTAATCTTATGAGCATCATATCCTGTTCTCTATTGCATTGCGTTCATATCTCTCAGTTAAAACGGTAGGCTCCATTAACAGTGTGTGCTCCTTACACAAAAAGCGAACAGACTTACGAGATAGAACGACTGAAGTCGATGCTATCTTATAAGTTTGCGGTCATCATCAATAATTGTTGACCGGTATGATGAGTCGGTGTCATGTCGACATGTTATTACGGTCTTAGATCTTAAGACACCAGTTAGTCCAAATAATTATGACGTTTTTGAATTTTTGCTTTGACGCCGTCGATGTAAGGCGTCAAGGAAAAAAAATAATAGCTTTCAAAATGTCATAATTATTTGGACTAGACAACAGTCTGATCTGTAATTTTATTTTGTTCTATTCCCGATTATCACAGTTTGACTGAGTGTTAATTTGCATATTTGAATATGCAGGAATAGCCGGAGACGCTTATCTTGTCAACGCACCCGGCTAGCTCCCTCCGATTTTTTGTTTGTAACCTTGATTTGAATTATTATAATGAGCCGTTTCAGAATCTAAAGCGTCATGGGTTATTTCATTGTTCGTACCCCAAAATGAAAATAACGTCACATCATTGGTGAAATTATTAAATTGTGTACACTTTTGAAAATATAACCCAGGATGCATTAGATTCTGAAACGGCGAATTGATTGACAAGATTTAATCATCGGATAACTGTAATTGCCTTATTTTGAGTCAATGAGTGAATACACACGACTTTAATAGTTTATGTGAAGATGAATTGATTCAAAAATAAGTTAAATTTTTCAATAGCTTGATAAATATGTAGAAACCATTTAGAATGTATTTCATATCAAATCATAATTTGTATTAATGTGTTGTCCATTCCATGTGAGGATATTCATTATAGTACTCTAAATAGACAAACATATATAATTTTGTCCAATCTAAGCATCACCCTAACACATGAATTTATAAGCTTTAAGTGACTTACACTTTGCACTTATTTCTGGAAACACTGAAAGTTACCCAATTTATGAAATGGCTATTGGTGGTTGGACAAATACACAATCAGTAATTAGGACAGTTTAACAAGGTACACCTGTCGATTCAAATAAAAGTTGCTTTTATACGAGGGAATCTTTTGGATAAGAGATCTGGGAACAGCCATTCCCTATGGACGCAATGACAAGATTTATGGTGTAGGTATTTTGTCTAGTCCAAGGTGTATCACTGTCAATACATTACAATTATTCAATATTTCTGCTAGACGAAATAGAAGTCATGGTCACAGAAAATATATACCACCAACTATGCACACCGTGACAATTGATAGTCTAATAACGTATGTTCAAAAACCTTTAGGAATCCATCATATCAGAACTAAATTATACTCCATTCCATTGTCAAAACTTTTTTTACTATTTCAAGAGACCCAAAACACTTCCGTTACTGATTCTCGTTCTGTTTTGTATAGATTTGTTGCAATTATCATATACATTGCCAACCATAGACTATTCAAACCAGTATCGACTACATCCAAAAAGAGGCTCTCAAGAGCCTGTGTCGCTCACTATGGTTTATGTGCATATAAAACAAAGGAAACAGATGGATTCATAAAAACATTGTGTTTTGGTTATGGTGATGTGTTTGTAGATCAGACTTTACTGATCATTATTGTTACTTACAATTTTCTCTATCTGTAATGAACTTGGCCCTTTAGTTACAGAAAAAAACACTTTGTAAAAATTTACCAAATTAATGAAAATTGTTAAAAAATGTCTATAAAGGGCAATAACTCCTTAAGGGGTCAACTGACCATTTGGTAATGTTGGCTTATTTGTAGATCTTAATTTGCTGAACATTATTGCTGTTTACAATTTATCTCTATCTATAATAGTATTCAAGATAATAACCAAAAACGGCTAAATTTCTTGAAAAATTACCACTTGGGGGCAGCAACCCAACAACCAGTTGTCCAATTCATCTGAACATTTCAGGGCAGATAGATATTTACTAGATAAACAAGTTAACCCCTTGTAAGATTTGCTTTAAATGCTTTGGTTTCAGAGTCATAAGCCAAAATCTACATTTTACCCCTATGTTCTATTTTTAGCCATGGCGGCCATCTTGGTTGATTGGCCAGGTCACCGCACACAATTTTAAAACTACATACCCTAATGATGCTTTTGGCTAAGTTTCGTTAAATTTAGTTCAGTAGTTTCAGAGGAGAAGATTTTTATAAAAGATAACAAAAATTTATGAAAAATTAGTAAAAAATCACTATTAACGGCAATAACTCCATAAGGGGTCAACTGACAATTTCGATCATGTTGACTTATTTGTAGATCTTACTTTGCTGAACACAATTGCTGTTTACAGTTTATCTTTATAAGGCGAATTCAAAAGTTACGATGTACTATGAGCACAAGAGTTACTAACTCTTTTAGGAATCCGGATGTTGTCGGTGCCTTATCCTCTTTGCATGACAAATATGTTGTTCCAGCAGATAAAGCTTCTAATAATATTGTCTTCATATGTAAAAACCATAATTTGCAATGTCTCACAACAGAACTTGGAATAAATAGAACAGCTGGTAATCCTACACATCATTTACCAAGGACGAGATTTCACAAAATCACAAATCTGTCCTTCTTTATTTTGGTATCAACATCGAAGAAAACGAAGAAAATTTACCCGCATTATACTGGATAACAAAACTAGACAAAACTCCATATAAAGAACGATAGCTGGATCATCAAAATGTTCGACTGAACATCTTTCTAAAATACTGACTACTATTTTTTCTACAGTTTAAGATGGGCTTCAAAAATATTGTGATGAGATATATTCTACCAGTGGTGTTAACCAGACGTGGATTCTCAAAAATTCGAAAGATCTACTGCTTAATCTTCGATCACAATCGTTGCAATTTTGCAGCAACATAAAAACTTTGGATTTTTCGACCCTTTACACTGCTATTCCCCATGCTCAGTTGAAAGATAGACTCCACCATCTAATTAAACAGAGCTATTTCTATAAAAATGGGAATCGTAGATACAAATTTCTCGTTTTGGGTTACAATAATTCATATTTTGTGAAGAACCACACTGAATCTTCCAGAAAATAAACTGAATATGATACTACCAAAATGCTGGACTTTTTGATCGACAATATATTTGTTGAGTTTCGAGGATTCATATGTCAACAGACAATCGGTATTCCTATGGGTACTAATTGTACACCCCTACTAGCCGATTTGTTTTTGAACTCGTTAAATCATAATTCATTCAAACCCTTCTAAAAGACAAACAGAAAAGGCGTCTTGTGAAAAACTTTAATTCCACTTTCCGATATATTGATGATGTCCTATCACTGAATAACCCATATTTCAGCCAATACTTGCATCTCATATATTCCAGCGAACTTAAAATTAAGATACTACTGATACTAGAAGGAATGCTTCATACCTTGACCTTTCCTCAATATTGACACAGATGGACGACTTCACGCGAAAATCTATGATAAACGGGACAATTTCAATTTCCCATTTCTCAGCAGTAACATACCCTCTGCACCTTCGTATGGTGTTTATATATCTCAATTATTACGTTATTAATAATACGTGCATGTTCACACTATACGGACTTCATATACAGGAGTGTGCTCCTAACGCAAAAACTACGTCAACACGGTTATGAGGAGGACAGATTAAAAATGACACTCAGTAAATTTTAAGGACACCATCACGAATCCATACGATGCATCTTTGTCCAAACTAACTATGGACATATTTACCACGTGTTAGATTGTGGTTTGTCACTTCAGCGTCTGATCTTTTTTATTTCCGAACGTGACTTATTCTCGAATGTGACTGTTTTGCTGACTGTGAATTCGTATTGCTCCAAGACGTGGCACGGTACTTTTCCATCCCAAATTAATTTGTTGGGTTTTGATGTTGTGTTTGTTGTTGTCATCGGATTTTGTCAAATGTCTTAACGTTTGTAGGTGTGAATCGTATTGTTTTCTGTTGTATTATTGAGTAGTGTTGGGGATAACTACTTATCCAGTTCATTTGGAAGATTTAATTTTGGATCAACGAAATTTACACTATAAATTTGGTTTGCAGTTTGATCAGAAGAAAAACCCACAAAGCTAGATAATACAATTAATTATCTAATTACTGCTATAATTAAATATTAATTTGTATTATAATTTTCAATGTTATTAATATAAGTTAGATAAGTCATACAAATCTAATCTTGAATTTCATCCAAATTCTTGCTTAATTTTCGGAACACGTTTAAGAAATTTAAATGTGACGTCACTTTGGCCGTTGCATTGACTATGGCTAACAGGGCTGTCATTAAATTTAGGACAAACATCGGGGGACCAATACCAAATAAACTCATCATAGATATATGCCAGGATTAAAATTTTATATTTACGTCAGACGCGCGTTTCGTCTACAAAAGACCCATCAGTGACGCTCGATTCATAAAATGTTTCAAAGGCCGAAATATAGTACGAATTTAAAGAGCATTAAACACCAAAAGTTCCAAAAAAAAATTGCCAAAAACGAAGTTATCAACTTTATTTTGACTTAACCCCAAAAATTAAGGTGACAGCTTTTGCACTCAGCGGAATTGCAAACTTGTTCCGGAGACTGTTATAATAAAATACGTACAGTGGATTACCAATTTCTCCGGATGACAAAAAACATATTGCCCGTTGTTTTGAAAAGTTAACAATAAATTTAGGGGTGACTATCCATTATGTGAAACCAGCATCCGATTCGCGTTGACTACAATAAATGTACTCTCAATGTCCAATTGTGATTTGCATCGAGTTTGAAAATAATATTTGAAATTGTTCCCATTTTTTTCTTTTTTCTTATCTAATGCAGGAGTACCGTAAAAGGTGTTAGATATTTTTTCAAAAATGTTATAAATTTTTTAACTTCTTACATGCAATCTTAACAGGATGGAACAGTAAGCTCAATCTACAAGAATAAATATAGTACTTAAAATTTATCACAAGTAATGTTGAGTTTCTTTTCACCGTTTTTGATGTGTTCCTTCCAACTACAGATACCATAGAATTGAAGAAAATGTGTTTCAATATCAAATGATTCTTTAAATTGATTAAAAAAGATAAATTCATTGTTCTCATTCAGTAAACATGGTAAATCAGTGACACGCAATATTCATGTATCACACCATTTAAAAAAAATATAGTTTTATTTTCAATTTTTAAAAATGTATTACCAAATAGGCTAATGATGTCATTTTGTTCATGGGTGCATTTCGCAGTTAAGGATGTACTTAGGCGAGATTTTGGAAAGAGTGTCAATTATTCGGACTCCTTGGTGTTTTCCATACAGGATAAAACAGTTTGCCCCATAACACTTATTCATCTTTTAACATAAGACTTTATAGCTCATAAAAGGTCATTTGAAAAAATTTCAGCAGATTCTTGATTTTTCCACATTTGGTTTGAGATCAAAATAATACCAATGCAAATATAAGGTAAAAGTGCGAGTCAGCCTTTTCCCCGCTATATTTTATAAATCAAATATCTCGAAAATGAGCTCCATGACCTATCAATATCTTTAGCTTATTTTTATACTAGACTAATACTCTTCGAGCTTAAAGCATAAATTTTAAAACTCTTGATTTATTAAATTTTACCTTATATCACATAAGTAAATCCTTAAGCCCAATTAAGAACAGCGTCCGTCCAAAAACTATTAAAATATACTGAAATGTGTTAAATAATATCCTTATTCAAGCCCCCCATTTTATTTGCGACCTATTGCCTACATTTATAATTGAAAAGATTGGCAAAAATTGAAAGAGTTTTCTTTGATATTTGAAGAACTAAGATTTCGCTACCTCAGGAATAGATTGCCTTAGCTGTATCTGACAAAACATTTAGGGATGTTAAACTTTGTATTTGTTTGGCTTTTTAACTATTTTGATCTGAGCGTCACTGATGAGTCTTGTGTAGACGAAACGCGCGTCTGGCGTATAAAATCATAATCCTGGTACTTTTGATAACTATTTACACCACTGGGTCGATGCCACTGCTGGTGGACGTTTCGTCCCCGAGGGTATCACCAGCCCAGTAGTCAGCACTTTGGTGTTGACATGAATATCAATTATATGGTCATTTTTATAAATTTTCTGTTTAAAAAACTTTGTATTTTTCAAAAAACTGAGGATTTTCTTACCCCAGGAGTAGATTACCTTAGCCGTATTTGGCACAACTTTTTGGAATTTTGGGTCCTCAATGCTCTTCAACTTTGTATTTGTTTGGCTTTTTAACTATTTTGATCTGAGCGTCACTGATGAGTCTTGTGTAGACGAAACGCGCGTCTGGCGTATAAAATCATAATCCTGGTACTTTTGATAACTATTTACACCACTGGGTCGATGCCACTGCTGGTGGACGTTTCGTCTCCGAGGGTATCACCAGCCCGGTAGTCAGCACTTTGGTGTTGACATGAATATCAATTATATGGTCATTTTTATAAATTTTCTGTTTAAAAAACTTTGTATTTTTCAAAAAACTAAGGATTTTCTTACCCCAGGAGGAGATTACCTTAGCCGTATTTGGCACAACTTTTTGGAATTTTGGGTCCTCAATGCTCTTCAACTTTGTATTTGTTTGGCTTTTTAACTATTTTGATCTGAGCGTCACTGATGAGTCTTGTGTAGACGAAACGCGCGTCTGGCGTATAAAATCATAATCCTGGTACTTTTGATAACTATTTACACCACTGGGTCGATGCCACTGCTGGTGGACGTTTCGTCCCCGAGGGTATCACCAGCCCAGTAGTCAGCACTTTGGTGTTGACATGAATATCAATTATATGGTCATTTTTATAAATTTTCTGTTTAAAAAACTTTGTATTTTTCAAAAAACTAAGGATTTTCTTACCCCAGGAGTAGATTACCTTAGCCGTATTTGGCACAACTTTTTGGAATTTTGGGTCCTCAATGCTCTTCAACTTTGTATTTGTTTGGCTTTTTAACTATTTTGATCTGAGCGTCACTGATGAGTCTTGTGTAGACGAAACGCGCGTCTGGCGTATAAAATCATAATCCTGGTACTTTTGATAACTATTTACACCACTGGGCCGATGCCACTGCTGGTGGACGTTTCGTCCCCGAGGGTATCACCAGCCCAGTAGTCAGCACTTTGGTGTTGACATGAATATCAATTATATGGTCATTTTTATAAATTTTCTGTTTAAAAAACTTTGTATTTTTCAAAAAACTAAGGATTTTCTTACCCCAGGAGTAGATTACCTTAGCCGTATTTGGCACAACTTTTTGGAATTTTGGGTCCTCAATGCTCTTCAACTTTGTATTTGTTTGGCTTTTTAACTATTTTGATCTGAGCGTCACTGATGAGTCTTGTGTAGACGAAACGCGCGTCTGGCGTATAAAATCATAATCCTGGTACTTTTGATAACTATTGTCCTCAATGCTCTACAACTGTAACTTTATTCGGCCCTATATTTTTTTTAGTTCGAGCGTCACTGAAGAGTCTTTTGTAGACGAAAGGCGCTTCTGGCGTAAATATAAAATATATCCCGGTATCTATGATAAGTTTATTGAATAATTTATGGATCCATGTCATTTTCAGTGCATAATAGAATACTTCAATTTAAGGCATCTGTATTTAGTCCAACAGTATTATATAATCCATCAGAGCATTTCTTTTGATTATTATCTGATTCCATTGAAACTTAAAAAAAAATTCAAATTTCTTAAAATGTTCAGAAGATGGATTTTGCAATATTGTTAATGACTGAATGATAATTGGCAAAGATTGAGGCTTTTTGAAGACTGTTATTTTCCTAGGCATGACATATCTTGCAATTGGTAAATCAAACTATTTAATTATACTTTTATCTTTTCAATTTTCTCTTCAAAATTATATGCAGTGTTGTCGACAGCACAAGTTTAATCTTTTTCCGTGGTGAAATGTTTATTTTAAATGTACCTTTTAGCCAATCGATATCATGGCTTTTTTTTTTAAATTTGCTCGTAAACACTAAGAGAACTATTTAAAAAAATACAGACAACTTTTTTATTTTAATACTTGTTGAAAGATTTTGGTCCAATACAGATGTCTTTTTGTGAATTATGTCTGTTTTAATACTTTAATTGCTACAAATAAATATTTTTAAGCTGAAGGTCATTTAATCTATATTTTTCCCTATCAAAAAGAATAAGAAAACGTGAAAAAAAAACATTTTCCTAGTACAATCTGTGTTTTATTACAAATAATTACAAATTACAAATAATTGGCAAAAATCAAGTAGCTAAATGACAGATATAAAAATTACTTACACGCTACAACTTACATGTAACAGTATAAAGCTACAGACCAAATATTAAATCATTTCCTTTCATAGCAAGAAAAGCCAGAAAATTGTCGTACGGACGTACGAACGTCGTCCAGTGGTTACTAGTACTGCTTCAACCTTCGATGACTCTGATCAAATATTGAAATCATACCCTTCAGTAGTAGCTGGGAAATCCTTGACGAGAATTTACCTAGTGATGTAATATTTCCAACTATCTGCAAACAGGCAGTAGCTAAATAGTAGATTTAAAAAAACAATTACACGCTACATACCAAATATAAAATAATTCCCTTTTAAAGAAGTCTGAAAACTTTCGGACGGATGGACGGAGTCGAGTACATGGTTACTAGACCTGCTTCAGACTTCGGTGACGCGGCTAAAAATGGTATGACAATGAGGCTAAAGTTTTGTCAAAGGTCTTCATCGAGATAAAAGCATGCGTAGTGATTAGAAAACCAAGGCATTCTACTTTATATTCTACCTTTTCACCTTCACTTTTGATAACCTTTTTGATCTATGATAAGATTGTTCTATATAATAGCATCACATTCAATTGACCGATCTTTTCATTCGACATGATGAGATCTTTACTGGTAGTGGCTTTGGCTTTGTGTGCAGTACATTGTAATGGATTCCTTTTTGGACATGGTAAATTGTTAATTGCATAAAAATTGTTAATTCAAATATGTAATTTGTATAATTCGCTTTGCTATTTATTTCCGATATTTTTCATAGATTGATTGAGATAACAAAGATGAGAAAACGCTGTGTAAGTTTGCTCAAATTCATCAAAATGGACTCTCTAGATATGTACATGCCGGTGTCATTTTATTTTCGACTTATGCGTTTGAATGTCCCTCTTTCGCCTCTCTTTTTTGAAGAACACTTTAATTTCAAAAACCGCATGACGTTGTCACTTAAAATACGACTTAATCGTGTGACGACTGATTGTCAAGAGGAATACAGGCACATAGGGTCAAACAACCATGATATCGTATTTCGAGTGGGAGTGACAAAATAATGCTAGAAAATAAAAGAGAAAAGAAATAGTCTTCCCAGAATGAATTCTTACTACGACTGTGATGGAAAAACTAAGGATTTTCTTGAATATCAATAATGTGGTCATTTTTATAAATTTCCTGTTTACAAAACATTTAATTTTACGAAAAACTAAGGATTTTCTTATCCCAGGCATAGATTACCTTAGCCGTATTTGGCACAACTTTTTTGGAATTTTGGATCCTCAATGCTCTTCAACTTTGTACTTCTTTGGCTTTATAAATATTTTGATATGAGCGTCACTGATGAGTCTTTATGTAGACGAAACGCGCGTCTGGTGTACTAAATTATAATCCTGGTACCTTTGATAACTATGGAAACGATTATTCTAAAAGGCCATGTACAAAAACCCGTTCCATATGTCAAAACGATGAGTATCAAGTTATGTCAGGAACGAAGAAGAAACGAATAAATTATGATTATCGTTCACACAAACTACGTATTGAGTGCTGGTTTAAACCATTGAAAACAGTTTTTAAAGCACTTTATATTGATAGTAAATGTTCATAGTTTAAAGAGAAGCTTACAAATTTACAAATTTAGTCAGTAATACTGAACTATAGATAAACCCAACATATTGAAACATAACTGTTACATTTATATGTAACATTTTTTCTTCTTTTAAAGGATCAAAATGGACTAATCTAAAAGGTACGTAAAACTAGTCTATGTATTGTTACACAGATATCAAGCCATTTTAAACAACACTGTAAGATTCAAGAAAAGGGCCTATGAGTTATTTCATCGGTAGCCAATTTGATGAAAGCAATGTTACGATTGAAAAATTATCTTATGGTGTCAAAATAATCATTTTAGGAATGGATTGACGATTTTTTGACAATTGTCATTTATTTGGTATTCTTGCATACTTATCAATTTACTTATGACAGTTTACAAGTTCCTTTTTTTTTTAAATAGTTAATATAATAGCCAAAAACTATGAAGTTTGTCTAAAAATTGTGTGTGGAACATGTTTTCCAATGCATTATTTGAATTTTTTGAAGTGATGTCGTTTTGAATACTAAGGCTTTTGTATCTCAGGAATAGATGAGTCTATGCGACTGGCATAAATATAAAATTGCAATCCTTGTATCTATGATGAGTTTATTTACAATTATTCTTCAGTAACATGGGGAGTAAATCCTTTGAGCAGTACCAGTTTTGTAGCTATGCCATTGACAGAGACTGATGCCAAGTCTCAGGGATTTCAGAAGATTTCAGATTGTGGAGGTATGATATACCTTTATATAAAATCTTGTTTCCCATACACTTTTTATCCATGGCGTTGTCAGTTTATTTTTAATATATGAGTTTGACTGTCCCTCTGGTATCTTTCGTCCCTCTTTTAAACTATCACAACACATAGAAAATAGGTAATGAAAAAAAAATCAATTCATGTAGTTTCAGATGTAAGAATACACCTATTCTTGACTCTTTATAATCTTATCAATTTTTGTTCAAAGACTACAGTAATGTTTTACGTATATTAATAGTAAAAATGAACGTTTTTCAAAATAATTTTAAAGGAAAATTACAATATTTGAAAATGATTTATGAATATAATTTTTTTTTTTAAAAGAAAAAAAATCATTGCGTTTAAAGTCTGACGCGAAAAGGTGTGTTATACAATGCTAGCTGACTAAACCGAATCCTGTATAAACCGAAAACATGTATAAACAAAACATGTTCGTAAGCACAGTCATATAAAATTATGTGCGTTGTGAACCTGATAAAATCGCACATCGGTCAAAACCGAAAAAGTTCGGTTTAAACACTGTATAAACATTATGCAATTACACTAAAACGTAAATGATGCTATAGAGAACTAGACTATGTGTGGCTTCCCTAAACAGAAACATTTCTATGGTTTAAAAATGTTTTCATTTAAAGTCAATCTTTTTGTGCACACTTTCTCGGAAATTATGCAATATCATCAGTAAATATTTGAGGTTTACCTTTTCTTGTTTTTAAATTGTGTTACATTAAAAAATCACTCTTAAAAGTAACTGAAAATGGAAACCATATAATTTTAAGTTAAATTCATAATCATTACACTTAGTATATTTTATAATTATCATCTAAAAAATACAAAATAGAATTGTGATTTTAGTAACATTGTCAGTATATATCCTAACAGTATAATAATTTCAAAATAATGTAAATCTTTTATAAAACTATGAAGATAATTTGTGTTGATAACATGACAATAATTCTTTCCGTAACTTGCATTCCTTTATTCTTTTATTTTATTACTTTGATGAAGATTGCATTTTTACCTAAACAGATTCTAGTGGTTTACATGGCATCCGGTATGTTAAGGACAACGATATGAATCTCATTTTGATATATGATGTGCAAGGACATATTGCTGGAATTTCTGCTGCGGTTAGTACGATACTATGTCTAATCTTCATTTTTCATGTTTGTTTGGTGCCTTTGATTAACTTCTAGTCGCAAAACAATCATACCTATTCCGAGTTACCTTTTTTTCATTTTCATTTGCACAACCTTCGAAAATGGGCTCAACATACTAATAGTAAATTGTAAAAGACGCTAGTATGAACAAATTTGAAACAAAAGAAAAATCAACCAAATATTTCAGAAAATAAAGGCAAAAGTAGTATACCGCTGTTCGAATGTCATAAATAGATTGAGAGAAAACAAATCCGAGTTACAAACTAAAACTGAAGGAAAACAACGAAATAACAGAAACACTAAAGTGCAACCAAAAAAAAACCCAAACGACAATGCAACACACACAGAAACAAACTATGAGATAACAACTGCCATTTACCCGACTTGGTACAGGACATTTTAAGAAAAAAATAGTGAGTTAAACCTGGTTTTGTGGCTAACCAAACCCCTCGCTTTTATGACAATGTAAATATAACACTCAAATGACAACATTACATGACAGGACTACAGTATCAAATAATGGAGGAACAATCAGGACAGGGAAATCATAAATAAACATTACAATAGAACATTTCGACATGTTAATATAGACCAGACGACGTAAATGGTAAATAACAATCTAAGACTTGGTAAAAATGTCCTTAGATCGTTTAGACAAAGACGCATCGTATGGATCAACAAATTCGTGAACAATAACCACTGAATTACAGGTTGCTGATTTGGGACAGACACAAACACAGTGTGGTTGTTTTAGTTCCCTAACTCTTAAGATCTTTTGGAAAGTTGTTGACTAATCGTATTGGCATTAAGCATAAAAACAAACAACATAAACACAAAAGACTCAAAGTATCGACCTAAAAAAAATCGCAGTTACAGAAAGATAGTTCAAAGCAAATTTCGTTTCGAAACATATTTTCATAGACTATAAATATCAAGGAGTAAATATTCAACGGAGTTAGTAGACGTCATAAGTAGTTGAGACCTTACACAAGCTATGCAAGCTTAAATCCATTCTGGTTTTCATCTTGTTTGCTGTTTGTGGAGCACTGTCAAACGTTCTGTCAAGTTTTTACCAAATTTTGTTGCTTCTTATTTTACAGGTTCCAACTAATATGGCAAATGGATGGCCACATGCCTTTCTTAAGGGACATCCTTTTATCAAGTCTGGCAACCACCATCACATTTCTGCTTATTTTGTTGATCCTGGTAAGAATGTACATGTACATAAAAAAGTAAACCCTTTTGAGTTATACCTAGATTATCATTTAAGTCATCAAAATGAAAATCACTCCATTGGAGAATGCGTACATAAATGCAACAGTAGAATACATGTATCGCTGTTCAAAGGTCATTTATCGATAAAAAGAGAACACATCCGAGTTACAAACTACTAAAACTGTGAAAAACACATCAACTATAAGAGGAAAACAACGAAACAACAGAATCAATTAAATGCAACAAAAACAAACGCCAATGCAATATACATAGAAACGAACTATTATAAAACAACTGCTATATTCCTGACTTGAAACAGGATATTTAAAACAAAAATGGTGGGTTGAACCTAGTTTTATGGCTAGCATAACCTCTCGCTTGTATGGCAATGTTAAAAATACAGCTTAATTCACAATAGTACGTGATAGGAATACAATACAAATAAATGCAAAAAACCTTAGGACAGAGAAATACATAAATAAATAATGTAATATTATATTTCGTTATGTTAAACACAGAATTACTACGAACACCTACCATTAATTTACGACAATATACAAAAACAGCAGAGGAGAATTTTTACCTGTGCGTCACACGAATGTATCAACGCCACAAAAACACAAAATCGGGATTAAGTTTGTAATGGGGTGATTTGATTTATTTTCTCACAATCACAAGAATATTATTATAGAATTTTGTAGGGTAAAGGTGTAATTTGCTGTATTTTCCAACTTTGTCGGTTTTTCTTCTAATTCAAACTGAGTAAAAATAAATCCATGGCATATATATAAGTGGATACAAATGTTCTCTATTTAGATAACTTACAAATATTATGTAATTCGCAAACAGATTTAATCAAAGCAAACACAAAACTTCCAAATACCTTTTTATTTAAAATGAATTAAATATACGCTATATCATGGGCACGGGGGGCATAAGTAAAAATTTACAAATGATTAACTAAGATAATGTTACTCATGTTTAATATTTTGTTTTAGTTTTCTCCGGCAATTTTAATAAACTATACCTTATTAAACAGAAAAATCCTATAACTATATATGTACGGATTAAGATGGAATGTTAATATTGCGACTGAAACAATATACTTTGTATTTTTTCGATGTTTCTTGATAACATCAGTCAGCCTGACTAAACTAGGTTTATATATTTTTATGATGATGCTGAATACTTTTATTGTAAATTAAACTACATATATTTTCCTATTTTCCTTTGTTTATCGCTATAATACATAAAACAAATCAATATTTCCATAGCAATTATTTGCGCCTCTGGAAGATCTACAGCCTTATACCACCAACAGGGGGTAGGCACTGATCTATACATTCAAAACGGAACAGATCCGATAGCTGACTCCATCAAAATACCACATCTACAGAGTGGAATAACTTCTACTCACTGGACAAAGGGGAAATGTTTTCCTACAATGGGTACGTTATTTCTATAAGATTATGAAAAAAAGCCTATCGCAAAACAGACATTAAATTCAAATTTCCACTATAGCCTTTAGATCTTCCCGTCATACTTAAACTGTAGCAGTGATGTTTTTCGTTTGCATGAAGTCTATAAAATGTGGCATTGTATGAACTGCTACAAACGAAAAATATTCAAAAATAAGTACAGGAGAAGACTTGGTTATAAAATATTGAGGTACTAGTTATCAAAAACAAAAATAATAAAAAAAAATAATAGAATTGTGTCATATTATGATTGAATTTCTAAACAAACTAGTTCGAAAACTATAACTTCACTTTAAGAGGTATAAATATCAATATTGGGTATTTGTTATAAACAATCTATTTTATCTACTTGGACATAAAACTAATTTAAACGAATTATTAACAATTTCTTGATAAAACGAATCTTTAATCTATTTGATATATAAAAAAAAGAAGATATGGTATAATTGCCAATGAGACAACTCTCCACAAACCAAAATGACACAGCAATTAACAACTATAGGGCACCGTACTGAGTTATGATTCAAATTAACATCACAAGCAGATCAAAATGTTATATAAAACTTTGAAAATGATGTAAACATCTGTTTTTTTAATAACTTAAAAAATAATCTTAATTTCTTATTACCATTCTATATCGCATCTAAAAATACCCGCAGTCACTCAAGTGCACCTGTGGGAGGCCAGCTCGAAGACATTTTACAATATAAACGAACTGAATATAATAATAAATCCATGGCATGTCGACTTACGTAGATAGTTGTGTAGAGATCATTGGCATCGTGCATCATCTTCTTATTTGTTGATAAAATATCGTCTTTTACGAACAGCTTACTTAAAAAAAAAACACCTACCAAAAGCATGAGAAAGGGAGGGGGTATTATAATATTTTTGTTTTTGCGAAAATTAGAACACTAGAATGGATTTAGATAAGAAAAACGTTAGAATGCAATTAGATATTTGTATTTGTTTCGTAGGTCTCCATTACTGGTACAACATAAGAAAAGATATGAGTTGTGATGAATTTTATCCAAGTTTTTTGTTGTATAATGGCGGTAAATTGAATGCTTTTGGTTGGGCTTTTATCGCAGACTTGACTTCACCTAGATTAGAACATCCACCACAATCAGTTATATCTGTGAGTATTTTCAAAGCATTAATTCATTACACATTTCAAATACTCCTATCAAGTTTTTAAAATGATCACATGAAGCAAAAAGTATCGAAGCGAGTCCGAAATATCATATTTATATAAGTTTATTTATTTACTTTTTAAACTGTCTCCCTATTTCAAATTGCATATTTTACTGACGAGTCAAAAGTGCACATTAAAGCTTAAAACGTAGGTTTTTCGCTGTTTTGTTACTTTCCATTAGCATGTGTTTATTTTTTTTAGCATTTATAAAAAGGAACTTAGAATCTGATGTTTAATCCATAAAGAGATAGTTATACATTTTTTTGTCATTAAAAGTTTACAGTATTTGTGGTAAAACATGTCAAAACGAACAATACACAAAGAAGTATTCACACACAATAAAACCAAAAAAACACACAAAAAAAACCCTCAAAACATAAGTGATAACGTTACAATATTAGGATAATGACTGATTTGAAAGTTTTATCAAATTGTACAAAGTATATTTGAACTGTTCAAATCGTAATTAATCAGGACTTGATGATCTATACTAATTTTATCAAGGGAACAAAACTCGCAAACGAAAACAAGTGTTATTTATTATCAATCAATTTTTGGGGTTATATCTTGTAAAATATTAAAGTCTTCAAACTTCAAATTAGAAAAAAATATTATGATTGTGTTTTTATGTTAAATGAATAATTTTTATTTAAAAAAAACTTTTCTCTAATTCTACGGAAATTTATCCCTTTCCGAACCCATTGTATAAAAAAAAAAATTAACGTGTGGTTGCCAGTGATCTCAAAAGATGATTGGATGATTTTAAGGGTGATTACCTTTTTAGCTAACTGGATGAATCAAAATGTGCTAACAGGTATTAATAAAATCGACATCTTCGTGGAATTTGAAAGGCACTCGTTAGGGATTTTTGTTAAACAAAAAAAGAAAAATGTTTTTAATTATTAGAGAAACAGATTCTTACATAGTTATTCGTGGATTATCGGATTTATCCAATCTCGAGAGTTAAATTATAAATTTTAAAGTCCTCGCCGATGATCGGACTTTAAAATTGATAATTTAACTATCTCGATTGGATAAATCTGATAACCAACGAGCAACTATGTAAGAATCTATATATATATACACATATACTTTTCTCTAGAAAATTCTATAATTTGACCAAATTTAGAAGAAATTTCTTTTTTTGAAAAAAGTAAAATCACAAAAATACTGTACTCAGAGGAGGTCCCTAATCACATGAAAAAATCAAAACACATAAAAAACGAATGGACGAGAACTGTCATATTCCTGACTTGGTACAGGCATTTTCAAATGTAGGAAATGGTGGATATATAGCGCTAAACCTCTCAATTTGTAGGACAGTCTAATTAAATTCCGTTATATTTACAATGATGCGTGGAAAAATGGGTACAGCAGTCATCGTCGTGTTACAATTTTATAAGGAAATACATTGCTTCGTGTGTCTGACGTCATTAAATTTTATACGTCACATATTTTTGTCTTTCAATGTTTAAACAGACAATTTTAAAATTTCACATGGGCAATGTTAGCATACAGGATTAACAAATCAAAAGTATGTAAGGATTAATTTTAGAAATAGACTGACCGAGATTCAAAATAGTCCAAAAGTTCTATAGAATTTATAAGAATCCACAAATGATTCATTCCACTTCGCGATTGAATAATTTTGACGTTTGTGGTTTAACGTATTTTCTAATTTATAATAGAAATATAACATAATGAACAATAAAATACTGACAGGATCTTTTAAAGTACAGAGTCACGTTATAAGATCCAAAGAAACACAAAAAAGTCGCATATACAAAACACACCTGCAAAAATGAAAGATAATACAAACACATTGACGGGATGTTTAAGTACCGAGCCACGTCAAATTGATATCACATAAAATAATCCAAAAGTAAAAGTAAAATTAATAATAGAACAAAGAAAAATAAAAGAACGCTATAACACGTTGTTAAAAAGATAAACACAGTACGAAGAAATTATCCATCAAAACCATCATGTATCACTTGTGAAGTTGATACGGAATATTTATCAACAAGGTCTTGGTACCTTCCGATGAACTTTTTTTTTAGAAAAAAGACGAGACGTTAAATTGTTTGCTTCCAATAAACAATTCGCCGAAAAAATGTTCATGTGCAGTGAACTCAGAGTGACCTTCTGGTAAAATTTCGGTGTTCGCAATACCCATGGATCTGTCATTGAAATTTTTTTTTTTATTATACATGCATGTTATACACGTGCTCAATATCCATGCTTTTTTGCTGATTGTTTACGAAGGTGTCAATCGGTAAACTACGGCTTCAAAACGCGACAATTAATAAGCTACCATATTTACGAGAAAAAAAATTGACGATTATTAGATATGCATGCGTAAAAATAAGAAAATCGTGCACACAACTTTATGATACATACATGCATTGGTTCAAGAATTGAATGAACATTATGTTTCACCCGTCAACCGTTTAATATGACTTTAAGAAATTAATAGCATATGCATAAAAATTAATGGTCATTTTAACTTAACAACGTCAAAAGAATCACAAAACGACAGAATCATTGGTTTTATAATGTTTTTTTTTTATAATATAGAGTTTCATGAATCCAGTACCAGACTGTTTGTTAAGCGCTGGAAAATTATCTACGATGCACATCTATTTGTCCAACAACCCAGTTTTGGACACATGCTAAGATTGACATTACTATTGTGTTTATTAAAAAAAATATTTCGTAAACGACATTGTTTATGGTATTTCTTTCAAAACTATTGGTCTATTTATATTTTAATTAGACAGGCAAAAAGCAAAATATTAAAAATACAGAACTCCGAGGAAAATTCAAAACGGAGAGTCCCTAATCAAATGGCAAATCAAATGATAAAACACATCAAACGAATGGACAACAGCTGTCATATTCCTGACTTGGTACAGGCATTTTCAAATTTAAAAATGGTGGAATGAACCTGGCCCTTCCGCGCCAACCTCTCAGCTGTATGATAGCCGCATCAAATTCCATAGAGATACAGCCATCATCACCGTGACACAATCTCAATCAGAACGAAAACAAACAAATATATAACAAAGAAGCATGAAAAAAATATGAAATTTAACAACCACATACATTGCTACTTATATGTGTATTTAAAATCAACCAAAATGACTGCATGGCGAGGTTCACATCAACTCGCGTGTTTGATGTTAGAATGTAACGTCACAGAGGAAGAGATATAAAATAATTTAGTCGTTCAAAGTATTTTCAATATTATAATAGAACAATAACATAATGACATTATAATGGAACAATAACATCATGACATTATTAGGGAACAATAACATTACTGGTGGGATGTTAAAAGTACAAAAACAGAAGATTATAACATGTATTTGTGAGGGGGGAAAATGGAAACATACAGTATAGTTAAAACGCCAAGGTGTTTTCCTATATGACATGAATCTTTTCGAAAAGTATGAGCCGTAATTTGTATTTTGAATCTTCCTTTATAAAGAATGTGGGTTATTTTATAGAGAACAAAACTATGGTTACACTTCCGATTTTCAAACTAAAAACAGTGTACGTCTTCATGAATAGATGCGTTAATGTTATACGAACAGATTGAAGACAAAACCACTTGAACATGTGCTCACTTATTTAAGTGGCATTTATATAAACTTTTGAAGAAAGTAAAATCACCAAAACACCGAAGTTAGAGGGAAATGTCTGTCTTCATGATAAGGCAATATGGCATATATGCAAAGAAGAGAAGTGTTAAAAATTTTGTCATAGGTTTCTCCCAAGTTAAAGTTATCTGTTTACTGTTTTTTTTATATTTTCTCCGTCTCTGAGTCCATTATAGTGTTCGTATCAGAGGTAAAAAAAAATGTGTGGTTCGTAGAATTGGCCTACAAATAGTCGGTTAACAAGTAAGTTAGTCAATGAACTACTGTTTTCTGAATAAATGATCTTTTCCAATTATCAGTAGCTATCACTTAAGCAGGTCAAAAAGACTGATTACAGTCCTGTCATTCTGACGAACGGTTGAAGACATCGTAACTTCCCATATTTTGAAGGGAAAACAACTCGTGGATGTCGGTTTTATTTATAAATAACATGCATTGTTTTTGGATTGTAAACCCTACGCAAGGGCATTATTACCAGTTGAGTACACTAGGGTAAACGCATATAAACGAATTGAAATTAGGAAGTGAATGCATTTTTGTATCAATTTCTGTAATCACTGTGACCATCTTGATTCGAAACGAATGTTTTCATTTGAATAGCTAGTCACCACTTTAGACTAGTTTAATCATGTATATCGATTATATAGTCATTTTATAAAATTTACTGTTTTTCAAAACTATGTATTATTCTTGATAATAATGATGTTTTGTCCCAGGCGGATATCCCTGGCCTCACAACTTTTTGGAAGTTGTTGTCCTCGGCGATCTTCAACTTTATAGTTGTTATGGCTTTCAAACTTTTTACATCTGAGCATAGTTTTGTGTGGACGTAGCGCGCGTCTGGCGTATAAGAATATTTTTTAACCTGTTACCTTTTGATGGCTATTATTCGTTTGTTTCTCTGTCCTATGTATTCTCCCATTCATCTGTTTATTTATTGTAACCCTGTCGTGTAATGTTGTCATTACAATGTTGTACTTACCATTGCCATAAAAGCGGGAGGTTTGGCTAGCCACAAAACCAGGTTCAATCCACCATTTTTTTTCTTAAAATGTCCTGTACCAAGTCAGGAAAATGGTCATTTTATAGTATAGTTTCTGTGTGTGTTGCATTTAAGTGATTCTGTTGTGTTGTTGTTCTCCTCTTATCTTTGATGTGTTTCCGTCAATGCAATGATGGTTTGTGGCCCGAATTTGTTTTTTCTCAATCGATTTATGAATTTCGAACAGTGTCAACAGCGATATACTACTGTTGCATTTACTAATGTCGCATATTTTGTTTTAATTTTGCATACAACCTGTGTTCTTTGAACTACAAATGAAATTCGAAAAATAATGTGCATTTTTATTTATGCCCAAAACAGCGATATTGAGTCATTTAATTGTTCACAACGAAGAAAAAGCAGGTACGTATGCCTTGAACGACAAAGTAATAAAATATTTGAAAAAATAAAAGGCACAATTTACAGAGACTGTACATTTATTCTGTACAAGGAGACAAGATCTAGACGTGTCACAGGGCTAAGTGTCTTTCATTTGTTACCTACCAATGTTGTACTATTTCGTGTGTCAGGGTATGACCATAAAACAAATTCATCGGGCAACTGAGAGTTAACTAATAAAAGGATACTCAGGCCGGTCTATACGTTCAAAAGTTATATCCTGTAAAAAAGAATGTAAAACTAGTAATTAATTTTGGACTCGAAGATTTCTACTTCATTGTCAAAACAAATTTATCCTTTCATTCTGTGATTTGACAAGTTTGAAGATTGGAACTGTTCATAAACCTTGGTCTTCAATTGAAAGTAATATTAAAGATGTCTGCCGTGGTGCCATAAAAACCCGTCTAATCACAGGAACATATGTACTTCAGTCTAACATAAGTAAATTTAACCAACATGAAGTCAGCGCTGTTTGTTCACCAGCTTGCCAATGTGACGATGAGGATATGGTATATTTCATTTTAAAGTGCAACGCTCTAAATACAGAAAGACATATATAGAGGAATTAAAACTAATAATAAATAGCATAAGTAATCCAAATGTGTGTTCATGATAGAGGCGAGTTGGAGCCTGACATGTGTCTATTAACACAATTGATTCTGGACCCGGGTGTTTTGATAAAACAGAATATTTTATCAGGTAGTGAATAGACTCTCATTGAAATAGAGGATTGCTCAAGAAAACTGTGCTTCTCCCTCTATTGTGGAAGATCATTGATTATAAACTCCAAACAGTGATCATAAACTCAGAACATGTATTATAAACTCAGAAACATCAATGGTGTATATAATTTCTTAAGGCCCTGAATTCAAAAGTGAACATTGAATTTTTCTATGTAAATACTTATTGATAAGATTATCCCCTATTGTGACTATACATTTTATTAATAAACATTAAATATTTTACCCACTTTGCGGTTCACCAATATAGTGAAAGATTATACATACTTAAGAAGAAGACGAGCAGTTAACAGCGAAATGTTTGTCTTTGAACATCATATTGGATTAACAAAATGAAAAAGTCTCCGATTAGATTATAAAAAAAATACACCCGAAACTTGCTATGTCCAAGATCCCAGGTTATATGTGCTCCATGGTAGGAGGAAATTAAGTGATAAATGTAAACACTTTCAACACTGAATAAATCGATTCTTTCCCCAGTCTTTATTGTATCCAGAAAATTATTTGTTTTTCAGTTTAGCATGTTCATATGCCAATTATTGTCATATGCGTTTGTGAATATGTAAGTGATATATCATCGTTCAAGACTGTTAGATACAGTTCACAAGGTGAAGCCGGGTTCTTTTACACGCATGCATGTTCTTCCACAAACTCCCGATACTCACTGATGATTCGACCAATCAAGTAGTGAACACGTGAACAACAGTTTCTGAGAAATCATATTTGAGACTTTGCTAGGCTTTAGCTCGTAATATTAGTATAAAAGATGTTCATTGCAATTAAATTGGCACACAAAGAGCATAATATTATAATATCAAAAGTCCATTACAGAGTTGGGGTAATTGTAATTGTAATCTTTAATCAGCTGTAATTGATTACAATTTTTAGATCACTTTTCCTTAAAGGAAATGTGAGCTTTTGCCATCACTTGGCGTCCGTTGTCGTCCATCATCGTCGTCGTCGTCGTTGTAAACTATTTCAAAGATCTTCTCCTCTGAAACTACTGAACCAATAGACCACTTTCGAGTTCATCCGTCACCGCAAAAAACTCGTCAATTATACGCGCCTTTATCACTGTCATTTGTGCGTTTAGGGGCGTCGTCACTTCCTTCCAATGTTGAGCGAGTGGTTGGAAAACTATAATTCTTTATTGTACGAAATATTCGGCAAATTGAATTCTCAAAATTGACAACCAACACCGCTTTCATTAGGGAATTGTCAGTAAGTACCTACAGAGCAACCAATATTTCTAGTTTATCCTGCACAAAGACGATCACTAAGACGCTTGATGAACGTAAATAGTGCAGGGATACAGGCGAGCCCCTCTATCTGGTAAATGACGTCATAAAGGCGTGCGTAATTGACGAGTTTTTGCCGGTGACGGATGAACTCGAAAGTGGTCTATTACAACCAAACTTTAGCTGAATGATCCTTAGGGTATCTAGAATACACCTTATCGCTATTTAGCCATTCCGGGAAAAAACAGTCATTTATAGAACTCCTGTTAAGGTCACCGGCCGAAAAATGGAGGTCATCAGGAGTGAGCTGAGGGAGAAAAAACTTTAGAGAGTGATCATCAAGAAACTTTGATATAGTATGATCCACTTTTTAGCTCACCTGGCTTAAAAGGCCAGGTGAGCTTTTCTCATCACTTGGCGTCCGTCGTCCGTCATCTGTCGTTGTCCGTCTTCTTTAACTTTTACAAAAATCCTCTCCTCTAAAACTACTGGGCCAAATTAAACCAATCATTGATGTACCTAGTTTAAAAATTGTGTTTTGTGAACCGGCCAACCAACCAAGATGGCCGCCATGGCTAAAAATAGAACATAGGGGTAAAATCCAGTTTTTGGCTTATAACTCAAAAACCAAAGCATTTAGAGCAAATCTGACATGGGGTAAAATTGTTTATCAGGTCAAGATCTATCTGCCCTGACATTTTCAGATGAATCAGACAACCCATTGTTGGGTTTCTGCCCCTAAATTGGTAATCTTAAGGATATTTTACTGTTTTTGGTTATTACATGTATCTTGAATATTATTATAGATGGAGATAAACTGTAAACAGCAATAATGTTCAGCAAAGTAAGATTTACAAATAAGTCAACATGACCAAAATGGTCAGTGGACCCCTTTAGGAGTTATTGCCCTTTATAGTCAATTTTTAACCATTTTTCGTAAATCTCCATGATCTTTTACAAAAATCTTCTCCTCTGAAACTACCGGGCCAAATTAATCCAAACTTGGCAACAATCATCTTTAAGGTATTAAGTTTAAAAAATGTGTCTGGTGACCCAGCATCAAACCAAGATGGCCGCCACGGCTAAAAATAGAACATGGAGGTTAAATGCAGTTTTTGGTTATTACTCAAAAACCAAAGCATTTAGAGCAAATCTAACAAAGGGGTAAAATTGTTTATCTGGTCAAGATCTATCTGCCCTGAAATTTTAAGATGAATCGGACAACCTGTTGTTGGGTTGCTGCTCCTGAATTGATAATTTTAAGGAAATTTTGCTGTTTTTGGATATTATCTTGAATATTATTATGGATAGAGATAAACTGTAAACAGCAAAAATGTTCAGCAAAGTAAGATTTACAAATAAGTCAACAGGACGAAAATGGTCAGTTGACCCCTTTAGGAGTTATTGCCTTTTATAGTCAATTTTTATAACCATTTTTCGTAAAAATTAGTTAACTTTTACAAAAATTTTCTCCTCTGAAACTACTGGGCATCAGCAAAGTAAGATCTACAAACAAGCAAACCAACCAAGATGGCTGCTACGGCTAAAAATAGAACATGGGGTAAAATGCAGTTTTTGGCTTATAACTCAAAAACCAAAGCATTTAGAGCAAATCTGACAAGGGGTAAAAATGTTTATCTGGTCAAGATCTATCTGCCCTGAAATTTTTAGATGAATCGGACAACTCGTTGTTAGGATGCTGCCCCTAAATTGGTAACTTTAAGGAAATTTTGCTGTTTTGGGTTATTATCTTGAATATTAATATAGATAGAGATAAACTGTAAACAGCATTAATGTACAGCAATTTAAGACTCAAAAATAAGTCAAAATGACCAAAATGGTCAATTGACCCCCTAAGACGTTATTGTCCTTTATAATCAATTTTTAACAATTTTCATAAAATTTGTAAATTTTTACTAACATTTTCCACTGAAACTACACGGACAAGTTCATTTTAGATAGAGATAATTGTAAGCAACAAGAATGTTCAGTAAAGTAAGATGTACAAACACATCACAATCGCCTAAACACAATTTTGTCATGTACTGTCTGCTTCCTTTGTTTAATTCACATATGATATACCAAGGTGAGCGACACAGGCTCTTTAGAGCCTCTAGTTTTTATAAAGCATGACCAGTCAGAGATATAAATTTATAGGGTTATTACAGAAAATAACTAACATGTGTTATTACAGATACTTTTCTTTAAATTTTCTAAATCTGTAATAACATGTGTTTGTTATTTGTAAAATTATTTAATCTATAGTGGACTCTATGGATCTCTTGAGACTCTGCGCAGAAACGAAATGCATAGCCTTGATAATTAATTTTTAAATTTAATTAATACATTTTTGATTAACCATGGTTAATCAATGAGACAAGGCTATTAAAGAATTAACTTTGCTGTGATAACAAGGCTAAGTTATTAAAGGAATGTAACTTATTATATAAGACACTTGGGAATTACTGAGAAACTTGCGCAGAACCTTATTACATGCTCTGATCATTATTTCTTACAATAAATTTAAATACATTTTAATTAAGCATGATTTATGTCTGAGCAAATGCTTTGAAGTGATATAGATAACACCCTTTAGTTATTACAGGTATATTTTTTCTGTAATTACATATAGGTGTACTATTCAAAATTGGAATACTATGAACAGTTATATCTTTCAATAGTTAAGTATACATAAAGACAATAGTAATATCAATAGAACTTGTATACATTTTAACTAAACTTATGATGTATATTGTCCGTTTGAAACAAGTAAAATACGCATGTTATCACAGGTCTTTGATTTTTTTAGTCCACAATAACAAATGTATGTTATTTTCCTGTAATAATCCTATAGAGTTATATCCCTGACTGATGACAATTGGTTTGTATACTTCAGTAAAAAAATAAACTGTTACAGTATTGAAAAGTCGTCAATAGCCTAAGAAGAGACATATAATTCAATTATATGTTTCTGGCCTTAGTAAAAGATATTGTACATATATTCACAATTTAAAGATGTACATATGTATATTTGATAATAAGTGTTATATTCAAGTAATATGTTTTTTTTATTTGGCAAAATCAACTTCTGTTGGATAAACTGGGATTAAAGAACATTATTTCACAAAAACTGAATGATCAATTCATCCAACATTGGTTTTCACAAATGAATAACTCTTCAAGAGGTGCATTTTATTCATTTTATAAAGAGGAATTAGTTTGGAAACCTATTTGATAAAGTTGAAGCTGTGTGACAGGATTTATATGGCAAAACTCAGATGTTCAAATTTAAAATTTCCTGTAGAAACAGGAAGATGGTCTGGAATTCCAAAAATGCAAGAATTTGTCATCTCTGTGGAAATGGAATAGGAGATGAATTTCATTATCTTTTTAAATGTCAAAAACAGAAAATAAAACTGCTTAGAAATAAATATATTCCACAATATTATACTGCAAATCCAACAGAGTACAAATTGAAACAGCTTTTAACATTTTGTCATGTAGAACTTTACAAGAACCTAGCAATATTTTTAAAAATTCTTACACAATACTTGTGATTTATGTTAGTCTTTTCTTTTTTTTTAGTTGAATGTTATGGTAGTTTGTAAATTGAAATTTTGCTATATTTTCCCAAGTACAACGTATGTAGCATTATTATGTTTAGTGTGGATATATTGAGTATAAACATGTGTATACGTGTATATATGATGTCCTCTTGTACACCTATGTGTCTGAGGTTTATTAATAAAGTATTGTCTATTGTCTATTTAACCCTTTAATAATAATCTTTTGTTAATGTTGTGCTTTTGTCAACTTTGACTTGACATATAGGAAACCAATTAAGGTTTGTTTGTATTGCAATTACCAACTGACTACTGAGTATAGCTGTAGGACAATATATATGGTAAAAGATAAATCAGACATGTGACAATTTATCCAATTAGCACAAAATTAATTAAAAGTTGGACAAATATCTTGTTTAAAATGAGCAAATTTTTGTATGTATTTGGACTGGACACTTAAAATACAATGATTTTTAGCACTTGTATTTTGTTTACAATTTGATTAAACTGTTAACTTGATTTCATCCATATTTTATTTTCCATAAACTGCACCTTGAAACAAATATAAATTAAAGTCTAGGAAATGTCAGAAAACAAACAGCAAATACTTTTTATACTACTGCAAAAATTGAAAAAAATTTCGTCGTATATTGCTATCACGTTGGCTGCGTCGTCTTCGTCGTCGTCCGAATACTTTTAGTTTTCGCACTCTAACTTTAGTAAAAGTGAATAGAAATATATGAAATTTTAACACAAGGTTTATGACCACAAAAGAAAGGTTGTGATTGATTTTGGGAGTTTTGATCCCAACATTTTAGGAATTAGGGGCCAAAAAGGGCCTAAATAAGCATTTTCTTGGTTTTCGCACAATAACTTTAGTTTCAGTAAATAGAAATCTATGAAATTTTGGGGCAAGGTTTATGAACACAAAAGAAAGGTTGGGATTGATTTTGGGAGTTTTGGTTCCAACAGTTGTAAGAATTAGGGGCCAAAAAAGGGCCCAAATAAGCATTATTCTTGGTTTTTGCACAATAACTTTAGTTTAAGTAAAAAGAAATCAATGAAATTTAAACACAAGGTTTATGACCATAAAAGGAAGGTTGGTATTGATTTTGGGAGTTTTGGTCCCAACAGTTTAGCAAAAAGGGCCCCAAAGGGTCCAAATTTAAACTTTGTTTGATTTCATCAAAAATTGAATATTTGGGGATCTTTGATATGCCCAATCTAACTGTGTATGTAGATTCTTTATTTTAGGTCCTGTTTTCAAATTGGTCTACATAAAGGTCAAGGGGTCCAAAATTAAACTTAGTTTGATTTTAACAAAAATTGAATCCTTGGGATTCTTTGATATTCTGAATCTAAAAATGTACTTAGATTTTTGATTATTGGCCCAGTTTTCAAGTTGGTCTACATAAAGGTCAAGGGGTCCAAAATTAAACTTTGTTTGATTTCATCAAAAATTGAATCCTTGGGGTTCTTTGATATGCCAAATCTAACTGTGTATGTAAATTCTTAATTTTTGGTCTCGTTTTCAAATTGGTCTACATTAAAGTCCAAAGGGTCAAAAATTAAACTAAGTTTGATTTAAACAAAAATTGAATTCTTGGGCTATTTTGATATGCTGAATCTAAACATGAACTTAAGATTTTTGATTATGGGCCCAGTTTTCAAGTTGGTCCAAATCAGGATCCGAAATCATTATATTAAGTATTGTGCAATAGCAAGAAATTTTCAATTGCACAGTACTCAGCAATAACAAGAAATCTTCAATTGCACAGTATTGTGCAATAGCAAGAAATTTTCAATTGCACAGTATTGCGCAATATCAAGAAATATCTAATTGCACAATATTGTGCAATAGCAAGAAATTTCAATTGGAGTTATCTTTCTTTGTCCAGAATAGTAGTTGAATCAACTTAAATCATTGTTTTATACAATATACAATGTATATTCACTTTTACTACCAACTGATAAATTAAAACAATCTTTACCATTTTAATATTTTATGATGTATTTAAATGAGTAATTATTGTTGCAAACTCCATTAGAAATTTGAATTGAGATTGGTTTTGGAACAAAGGAAAGGGGGATGTGAAAAAAAAATTAGGGGGGGGGTCAATTTTTCTCATTTAAAATTTCATAAATAAAAAGAAAATTTTCTTTCATTTTTTTAAGAGGATTAATATTCAACAGCATAGTTAATTGCTCCAAGGCAAAACAAAAATTTTAAGTTCATTAGACCACATTCATTCTGTGTCAGAAACCTATGCTGTGTCAACTATTTAATCACATTCCAAATTTAGAGCTGAATCCAGCTTGAATGTTGTGTCCATACTTGCCCCAACCGTTCAGGGTTCAACCTCTGCGGTCGTATAAAGCTGCGCCCTGCAGAGCATCTGGTTTGTTTTGTTGATAATTCTGCAACAATTTAAATCTTGCACACCATTCATTCTTTATTCTTGTTGGATATATATCAAACAAAACTTCATATGCACAAAAGGATAAATATATCTTATTAAAAGGGAGCATTCATAACCATTAAATAATTATGTCTATACATGTAACTGATACAGCATCATAGGGGCTGTTCCGTTTATTTTACTCACCATTGGCTCTATTTCCAATTAATGACCAATGAAAAATTAAAATGAGGCTCTGTACATGTAGCTGCAAAACTGTAGGTCTGTTAGGTCCTTATTGTTTGTTTTTTTTTACTGTTTGCAGACCATAGGGTCAGCAAATAGTAAAAAAAATTAACATAGGTGCTAAGCTACAGTTCCGCAGCTAGAAGCTATGCTGATAAATCAATAAATATATACTATGTACATGATATAGATAATGATTTACATCTATTTCTAACAAGGGAAAAACCCATGATAAGTAACTAAATAACAAAACATTGGCGACCCTAAAAGGCAGCAGATGTTGGGTCAAAAAATCTTGATAGTAAACTGGACAAAAGACATACTACAACAACACAAATTGTAACAATGACAAGATTATAATAAATATTCACATGAGAGATTGTTACTCATTTTGGGAATAGTTCTTGCACCCCATTTGGTGTTCCCCGACTTGTGTAACAAAACGGTACAGAAATATCTCAGTTTAATTTTATGTAATGGTTATCCAATTATTTGGTTTTGATTGACTGATATACATGGTATATGAAAGATTTTTGCTGAGACTGATTATTTGTTACCTCTCAATACGACAATGTGTGATGGCGGTTTTCCTCTATTTCAGATATTTGCATCAAGCATTTTGTACAGATGAAAAAAGAAAATATGATTTCAAGTCTGAAGAGGTAAGAAACATGAAAAAATAGCAAAAATAGCAAAATAATAAATATACTAAACTCCAAGAAAAATTCAAAATAGAAAGTCACTCACCAAAGCCCAAACACATCAAAAAATTGGAAAACAACAGACATTTCCTTAACCCTTAGGCTAGTTTTATAGCTAGCTGAACCCCACAGTTACATTGTATTTTACTATATGCATAAAATAAAAGATAGAATTGTTTTCATTACAATGTGGATGAGGTCAATTCTTGGTATTTCTATGTCCCAGACCCCAAAGTTCTTCTTTAACTCATTAATCATATCACACTAGTTATACATATTTATACTGTTGGGGCCAAAGGTTCTAAACGCCATAGTTATATAATACAATTAACAAGCAGAGGTCTAAACCTTGTTTGTTGAATCTAATATTGAATACTTAAACATTCTTGTTTATTCAATATTGTTCCCTGTTAAAAGAGAAATAACAAAAATACAATGAGGAGATTACAAAATGGGAAGTCTCTTACAAATTGCAATATCAAAAGCTCAAACATATCAAACGAATAGATAACAACTGTCATATTGCTGACTTGGTACAGGCATTTCCTATGTAAAAAAATGGATGATAAAGCCTGAATTTGTAGCTAGGTAAACCTCTCCCTTGTTTAACAATCGCATGAAAATTCCATTATATTGACAAGAATGTGGGAACAAAATGAACGTACAGTGGCCAACATTTTCATTATTATGTTATACATGTAATCTTAATCACTATAAAAGTTGATGGACAATAAATAAATTTTCCACCTAACATGCTATAAATGATAAGTAAAGCAAGATTTTAGCCCACTCAAGTTCCTTTTTTACAGGAAAGATATTCATATTTGAAGTTCCTTTTTGGCCATATTGCACTTTTCATGATATAGGTACGTTGACATCCTTGCCATTCCTTGTCTTTTAAACATATTGCTTTCGGCATTCCTGTAAAGTTAAATCTAAAAAGCATCTCAAACTCATGCAATTTTTGTCTTGCTTGACGGACTCAAAAAGCAAGACATACATGACATATGTATGCTGTTTCCAGCGATGGTGGTGTTGGTGTCAACAATGAATTCGTTTGTGATTAAGGCTAGTTTATGGTTAACCGCTAGTGGTAAGTCAAAGATATTTGGTTTACAGTTGTATTAGTATTGGCACATCTCATTACCATGGAGATTATTTGGCCCCGCCCATTCAGTTATGATCTATTGACTTCGAAACTTTTGCTTAGTTCTCTTGTGCAAGTTTGTGATTAGGTCAGTTTATTGGGAACCTCTAGTGGTAAGTTAATGAAAACTGGTATGCAGTTGTATATGCATTGACATATCTCATTTCCATGGAGATTCTTTGGCCCTGCCCCCTCAGTCATGGTCTTTTCGCTTTGAAACTTTTGTTTAGTTTTCATATTCTAGTTTGTTAGTAGGTCGATTTATGGGGAACCACTAGTGGCAGGTCAATGATATTTGGTATGCAGTTGAAATAGCATTGGCACTATTGGCACTTTTAATTACCTTGGAGATTATTTGATCGAGCCCCCTCAGTTATGGATTATTGACTGAAATTTTGTTTGGTTTACATATGTTAGTTTGTGTTTATGTTTTTTTTTAAAGGAAACAACTTATGATAAGTCGATCGTATTTGGTATGCAGTTGTATTAGCATTGACACATCTCATTTTCATGGAGATCGTCGGTAGTGTACCTTCAGTCATGGTTCATTGACTTTGAGTATTTGCAAACTTACATGTGAAAGTGTTGCTATTTTAATTTCAACACTTGCATGATAGTTATAACAAAAAAGCGAGACATCTCTGTGATAACAGTTTATCACAACTTTATTTTTATATTTTGCAAAGCCAATGTTTCAATTGACATTAAATTGTATCCTAAAAGTATTTTTAAATATTTAATTAGGTCCATGCAAGATGTGGAAAATAGCACTAAGCAGAACTAAATATGTCTTTTTTGTTTTAGGTACACAATAGCATTTTTTCCGAATTAAAGGTGAAATTGAGGTAGACTAAGAACATTACATAGATAAAAAAGATTTTAAATTGACAACAGAAATATGGAAATAGACGAGTCCAATGTCTTTGAAATTGACAATGAGACTAAAATTAGAGAAGAAGTTGTTGATGGCAGCTGTCAAAAGATGGATTTCGGAGACGTTGAAAATCAGAAGAACCAGACTCTAGATGAAGATGAATATGGATATGCAGATGAAAATTGTGACGATGAATATGATGATGACGATGAATATTATGAAGACCTTTTTTATGGGGATGGGGTAGATGACAAAACCTTTGAAACGATGAAATCAATGATCTTTTATTGGATAACAGCGACAAAGAGGTTAAATGGACGTATTGAAAAAGATGCAGAGAAATATTTAGTTTCTGCACTAGCAGTTTGTAATTTTGAACAAAGAAAAGCTTTGATGAAAGTACAAACAGTAGAGCATACTCCATTGTCACTTTCTTGTGAGATTTCAAATCTCCGACTCGTCAAATTTTTAGTTGAGCACTGTGGAGCTGACGTTAATGAATTCTTTGGTTGGCCATTGTATTGGTCAATTTATAAAAAGCACAAAAACATTATCCAGTATTTGGTAGAAAGGAATGCAGATGTAGGGATGTGCTTTGTTAACAATTGCAACATGCTGATGGCCTCCCTTGATATCTACCATGGAGGTTCTATGCCCATAGCAACAGGCAAAAATATGAATGAAATTGACAGATTAAAAATAGTTCAACAAAATCAGCAGGTCAAGATTACTCCGTGTACAGATATAGTGAATCTCTTAGTAGAAAATGATGCAGTTAGAAAAAGTAGTCCTCTCATATTGTTTAATATTTTAAAAGTATTTTTAAATGATAAGGAAAGCCACACTAATGTTAATTTTAAGAAGGTGTTAAATAAGATATTGAACCTTGACGAAGTAAAAGATGAAAATGGAAGGTCAATTCTTGAGCAAGCTATTCTCGAACCTAAGATAAACATAGGGGCTGCTACTTTGATTTTAAAGAAAGGGGACATTAATACTGTAAATACATTTAAAGCGGTTCGTGTGCCAACACTAGAAAAGAACTTCAGTGATTTGAATGAGAGTGTAGATGCAATCTGGACAGATATAGTGAAGGAAAGCAGGTCAGAGAACAAAATATCTTATTTAGGTCTTTCCAGTAAGCACTGTTTGCACCCAATTGTATATGCTGCATATCAAGGAAATTTAAAACTTTTGGCATGTCTCATGTTTTTTCCGAATATACCACTGACAAATAAGCTTGATGCAGTTGAGATTTATGGTGCTTATCTTGTTATTAAATACCTGAAATTTGCAGATGCTTTACTTTGCTGGAATGTATCTACGGAGATGAGACTAGGAAAAGATATAATTTCTTCGCTGAATCCTACATCTGCGATAGGCACTGGTAGTGATTTACATAAATTGTTAAAGTACCTGCATGACGAGTATTACCAAAAAAGAAAAGAATCAGAACAAATTATGAAGTCAGTAATTCCATATCAGAGGTGTGCCTTTGACTTCCAGTTAGAATTTCAGTCCATGGAAGATCTAGAACATTTAGGACTAGAAACGTCTAAAGATATTATAATACAGGCCGGTCTGCTATATGAAAGGGTGATCGGGTATGGAAATTCTTTCACATTAGCAGTCCTGTTATTAGTCTCAAAGCGTTATCACCAAGACCAGTTTTTGGGACATTTTAAATCCAGTATATCTTTGTTGACAAGCAGTCTTTGCTTTTACATTAAGAATCAAGTGTTCGATAGAAAGAAACCTTTGATTGTTATACAGCAGATAGTAAAAGCACTTGCACTTGCAATATCGAATGAAAAGCTTCGCAAACAACTTGACTTTGATACCATTATGGCTATATTGAAATGTATTTTCTTAGTCTGCTACAAGTTTCCAGGAGCTAGTACACAGTTTGTAAAAGATCAAATGACCTTTTTGTTGATTATAATCTATAAGATTGATGGACATGAAAAGACTAGTGATGAAACCAGCCAGTTCAGAAGATGTCTATTACAGATCGTCAAGTTAGACATTACAGATTCATATAACCAGACATTACTGCATTATTCTGTTTTAATCAGGAAAATAGTGTTGGAGAATATATATGACATTGACAAGAATGGTATTTTCAGTCTTCCACCAATTAAATGGTGGTTATCTCAGTTTGAAAATTCCTTCCGTGTGACACAACTCCTACTTGAGAGTGGAGCAGACCCTAATGCATTTGATGTTAATGGCCAAACACCTCTTCATACATTCTTCCTAAGTTTTGAGTCTGGGAAAGATCTTACTCAAGAGGATAAAGTTGCTTTGGACGCACTTCTAGACGCTGGAGCTCATCAGGATTATATAGATGTATGGGAAATGACACCCATTGATTATTCCGAATTCACTTGCCTTCCTCTTTGTAGGGCAAGTAATAGAACACTGCAGTGCCTTGCTTCAAGAGTCATATTGAAAAATGGTATTCAATTCAAAGGGGAACTATCTGTTCACTTGGAAAATTTTGTGAGGTCTCATGCAAGGCATGGAAAACTTTCATCCAACCACCAAGAGAAATACATGTATCAAATGAACATGATAGACAACTAGTGAGTATCTTTTATTGAAGATGCGAAATCATGTAGATAGTTCTTGTTTTTGTGTTATGTTTGTTTTATAATTTTACATGAAAAAAAACAGCATTTTCACTGACCTGTGTTTGTTTATCCTGTGTTTGCCAAGACTGATTTATTGTTGGTTTCCTAATGTTAAGTAGCAAATATTCCATGCATGTTCTGGACAAGCTTATGTTGCAATGGTAGATAGACATTTGATAATATCAAATCAAATAATAATGATATCAGTGACATATTATTTTGTTAACCAGCATTAATTAATGAATGTTAATTGGTAGATCTACGAGTGGATATCTGACACACGATAATGAAATTTCAATGTGTCTTTTTAGTAAAATGTTAATTCTTGCAATGTCCTCTAGAACTGTGACAGCTTAACCATGTCAACATTTCTCCATCATATTTTAAAAAAGACCTAATTTATATCTAAAAGTAAAATAACAAAACAACTGAACTCCAAGGAAAATTCAAAATGGAAAGTGCCTAATCAAATGCGGCAATATTAAAGGCTCAAACACATGAAACCAGAGGCGGATTATGGAGGGCCAAGGGGGCCACCCCCCTTTTGGGGAAAAATGTTGTTGCTTATATAGGAAATCACTGAAGCGAGACTGGAGCGAGCCCCCTCTAAGGTCAGTCAGCGGGCCCCCACTTATGAAAATTTCTGGATCTGCCACCTGAAACGAATGGAATACAAATGTCTTATTCCTGACTTAGTATAGGCATTTCCTTATATATGAAGTGGTGGATTAAACCTGGTTTCATAGCTACCAAAATCACTCACTAGTATGGCAGTTGCATTAAATTTCATTACATTGACAATAATGTGTGACCAAACAAACATACACAATAAGAAACACAATGGTAAGCTAAGGTTCTTATAAAGAAAAAAGAGAAGAAATAGCATATTCACACCAAAGGTATAAAAGCTCACGGAACAATATAGATATTTTGCCAATTCCAACCATGGACTGCTGACAATGATAACATTCACACGATACCTATAAAAAAGAAGATGTGGTATGATTGCCAATGAGACAACTATCCACAAAAGACCAAAATGACACAAACATTAACAATTATAGGTCACCGTACGGCCTTCAACAATGAGCAAGCTACATATGGCCAAGTAAAAGTGTGTACAGCGAGTTTGAAAATACCAGTAAACATGGTGAAAATTCTTCATCTGACTGCAGTTTATTAAAATTGCATTCTGTCTTTAGCTCCTTAATATGAAGATGAAAGTGCATACTGTGTAATTTATCACTTGCTGTACTTGAGAATGAATTTATGTTGGAAATATATGCTGTGAATATTTTAATACATGCATGTATCAAATAAACTCAGCATTATCAAAGATTCATCAAAATGAGGTCAATGTCAAATGAACCATGTCACAAACGGACAGACGTTTACACCTTACAATCATTCCCTACTAAAATGTAGTAGTATAATTTCTGTAAGAACCCTGGAAACATCTGCGAATAATATATGAAAATATGGTCACACGAACCCTGCTAGACAGACATTAACACCTTACAATCATTCTATACACCAAAATATATATTTGAGCAGTTGCTTATCGTAATTGATATTGACAAAATCATGAAAACTTAACATTGACAAATGAACCATGAAAATGAGGTCTAATCATATAAAAACTGCCAGACACATGTACACCTTTCAATTATTCCATACACAACACATCGTGGCCTCATTGGTTATAGTATCAAGAAAAACAAAATGAACAAACACCTAAATATTCGTCCATTGAACGATGAATTCGAGGTCAAGGTCAGGTGAAAAGTGTCAGTCTGACATGACATGTTCACCTTACAACTATTCCGTACACCAAATAAGTTAAGTATATTGCTTATATCAACGCAAACTTAACCTTGGCCACTGATCCATGAAATGAGTTCGAGATCAGAAGAACCCTTATACATAGCATGGACCCCTAATATATTTTTAACAAAGTATTTATTATTACAAAAAACGTTAAAACAAAAGAGTAAAAATAAGGTATTTACATACATCCAGGTCTCCTTCGTGTACCTTCTGAAATATAAAACTTTAGGCCAGACAAAAATATGATTAAGAATCAGGTATCTGTAGGGATGATAACTCGATAACGATTTTCTAATCGAGTGATCTCAGTATTCGTTTGATTTATCGAGCGATATTCAATTACTCGCTCGATAAAACATTTTCCAAAAGAAAAGAAAAAGAAAACTTAAACCCAGTCCAGACCCTTCATGTTGGTGCTAATTGAAAGTTACCACATGGATATGGAAAGTTTACAATATGGGAATTAACATCCTCTCTTCTTTCGAATCGTTTATTATAGTTTGCAATCGGAAAAAGTTGAATTTCGAATTTCATATTTCTGGAGATATTTCACTTTGATAAAAGCATGCTTTCCTTGTGTTTTTTTTCTCCGGTCTATGCCCCAACTACGATAGTAGAGGGGCATTATGTTTTCTAGTCTGTGCCTCCGCTCGTCCGACCGTCCGTCCGTCCGTTCGTCCTGCACCAGGTTAAAATTTTTGGTCAAGTAATTTTTTGATGAAGATGAAGTCCAATCAACTTGAAACTTAGTACACATGTTCCCCATGATATGATCTTTCTAAAATTAATGCCAAACTAAAGTTTTGACCCCAATTTCACGGTCCACTGAACATAGAACATGAAAGTGCGAGTTTTTGGTTAAGGTAGTTTTTGATGAAATGGAAGTCACATCAATATGAAACTTAGTACACATGTTCCTTGTGATATGATCTTTCTAATTTTAATTCCAAATCAAAGTGTTGACCCCAATTTCATGGTCCACTGAACATGGAAAATGATAGTGGGAGTGGGGCATCCGTTTACTATGGACACATTCTTTTTTTTTTTTTTATATTATGCCAAATTTCGCATAAATTAGCTACCATAGCTAAATGTTATGTGGGGAAATAACGCGAGATCGAAAATGCTTATCCAAAGTGGAAGGTTGACTCTATTATTATGTATATATAGATCGTCTGCGTGCTGACGTCATGAGTTCTATAACCACACAGTTCAACAAGTCCTATAAAGGGTCCGTCAGAGTGAGAGCAATTTTGATCGAATGGTTGCATCTAGAATATGAATATGACTTGTACGGCTTTGATGCATTCTTTGCAGGAGATACTTCGTACCCGGTTTTGCTTCTTTCGAAGTTCATTCGACTCTTTCAGTTTTGTTAAGTTTAATACCTTGAATTTTATAAACGATTTGTGAGATTTGAAAACAGGTTCACTACGTGCTGAATACATTGTTGGTCTCTAGTGATCAAGTTACAATGAGGTATGTTCCTGCTCATCAGCAATCATGATGGATTGTGTGCGTGCCTCGGAAATTGTACATGATGATTGAAAATGATTTGTATCAGTGGCGGACCCAGAGCTGTGGTTGATGGGTTGGTACCCCCCTGATGTATATCAACCTTCTGAATTGGACATATGGGTTGAACCCAATCCCCTTTCTTGTGTATAAAAATTAGTTGCTCGAATTGAACTTTTTTGAAAGTTTTTTCAAAATTAAGTATTGTTGCAGTCGAGATGATTAAGACATAGGGTATTGAAAATGGGAACTGTTAGAAATGGTATCAGCCGTGGTGTTTTACTGGATTGACGTCCCCAACTCTCGGCATTACCGAACAATACCATTTATTTAGATCAGGAAATGCATACAAATGTATGAAGTTTGAACTTCCGTTTTCTTAAATATTGAAAATAATCATGAGTATACCAACGTTCATCAATGGCAGTATAATGACAGATTTTTAAATTAAACACACTTATAAATTATTTTAAAAACTTCCGCAATTGACGTTAAAAGTGGGTTATTTTTATCCCATTTAAATTTCAATGTCTCTTTATATTATGTAACACGGAAGTGATTGTGTATTTATTTTCATATGTTCCCATACATGTACATGTATCTCCATCATGGATGCAGCTTTTTTCATCTCCTGTATTTTTTTTATACTTGTTATTGATGGGAACTATGGTAAACAACTGCCTCCTGTTATACTAGGTAACTATCTTTATTTAGAACTTACAGTACTAACGGTAAGATTGCAAATTTGTTTTTAGCTGTTCCTTTCTCTAGCCGCGGGTCAATAATCTTAAGTATAACTTCATATTTTTACACGATTTAAAGTACATATAGAGATAAACTAATAAAGAATCTTAGAAACGAAGAATATGCAAAGGACACAAAAAAAACTTAGTTAATGGCATATAACACCCCCCTGTTTGTCAAGGAAATCCTTTCCAAATCTACATTCGAAAGAGGACAAAAGGCGTTGTGTCGTACTTTTGGGCATCTAGAATTAAGAATATGTTTTATTTCATTTTTAACAATATTATTTAGCAAATACGTAGTCGGGTAAGTCTTTAGTCAGAAGAAAAAAAAACCAAATTGTATGAAAGAATTTATAGCTAATAGAGATAATACATTTAGACAGAATTTATAAGTTTCAAACTCGGCGAACCATTCATGAACATTTTTCTTCTAATTTATTCAGTTCCTGGTGATGGAGGCACTCGAATAGAAGGAAAATTGGACAAACCATCGCATGGTCCGCATGTTACCTGCACCAAAGTAACTAAGCATTTTTATACCATGTGGGTACGAATATTTAGTGTCCTGACTCCAGAAGCGACGGATTGCTTTATTTCAAACTTCAGGTATTATTATTAATATTTTATTGAGAAAGAATCATTGGAGTTTTTCAGAATTTATGAAGTTGTATTCTGCGGCAAATTACCGGTCATATTATTACTTGATTTAAAGTTTTGATTCAGCAATTCAATTTATTGTCCGACTTTCTTCTCAAAAATAAGGAAAAGAAATGTACAAAAAATGTATATTATTTGATCTATATAGTAACTTTTGTCATATCTGAAGAAAAACATATTAGATATGAATCTTAAAGATTTAAAAATACTGAGTCGTACGATTTATAAACAGACAGCAGAAAGATTTCTTTTCTTTTCTGTTTTTGTTTATCTTATTATGTTTTCCACGTGTAGTAATCCCATTAAAAAGTATTCGGAAAAGGTTTTATCATAGTATAGCTACATGTATATTCTCATCTACTGTAACATTTAGTTTCTAAGGTTTACCACATCAAATTATTTCAGTTTTAAAGACAAAAAACGACCTTAAGAAATTATGTTAATCCTCTTCGATGTTTAACTGCGATACTCACTTGACCCCCCTTTACCGTATATGTTCTGTATCCTCTCCTGACAATTAATGCTTACATACAAATAACACTCACTTTTATATAACAACAAAAGCTAGTATGTAAATAACATTTTACAGACTTATATATAACAACAAGACACACACAACCAGTTATCCTGACGGAGTTGACATACGGGTAACTGGATTTGGAGATACGGAAAGTGTCGAGTGGCTAACGGATTTTCACATTTCTAAGAAATGTAAGTAGACATTATAAACATTACAAGACTAGTTATACATATATTATATGTCTACATTTTTAAACTGCAAGATTAAAACATATGTATATTCACTTCAGACAAAAACATAGTATCTCGCTTGAATGATCCACTATATATTTAACAAAATAATTGAAACACAAATTGAAAATACGGTACTAGGTTTCAAAATTTCTTATCTAAACACCGATTTGGGGCAAAATAAAATCTCGGAAGAATTACTCTTTTAACAGATTCCACCTGTTCAAACTTGAGAATTTCAGAAAGCTAATCGTGTGTATGAGTATAAATGTTCTCAGCTAGATGCTCAAACTTGCAAGTAATTAACATTTCGTTTTTATTTTTTAGTAGTTGGTTACTATGCAATGATAGTGCAGAATATGGTAAAGTGGGGTTACGTTCGCAATAAAACTGTACGTGGGGCTCCATATGACTTCAGAAAAGCACCAAGTAAGTATTCAAACTATGACAGTAAGATAAATAACAAAATCAGAAATTAATCAACAGTATATCACATTATCTTAAAATTGCTTAAAATTCAGTTGTTAAAAAGCGAGAATCATTAACTATGTATCTACTCATTCCAAAAGTTAGGAGACGCCCGTTTTATTTATTTGGGGAGTATTGTGGCCTTTTCTTAAATTTTGTGGTACAGACTATTAGTTTTCATCCTGTATTGGGAAAATTTTTGTTTCTGTCATTACCAGGTCAGATTATGCATGTCCAAAAACCTCCACAACTCCCCATGAATATCAAATAGTCTTCCCCCAATGAATGCAACACAGAAAAGTGTCCATTCATCAGCTCATTCACGTTCTAAAGAGTGGGAATGCAAAACCACAATGTACAAAATGTACGTAAAATGCTTGGATGACTCAAAATCTAAAAAAAGCAAACTTTGGAAACTACTTGTGTTACATTTTTTTCTGATTATGTAGATGATTTTAAACTAAATGAAAAAGGTCTTTGGATCGATCTGATGAGTAAAGACATCTTCTATTGATGTTCATAGTGTGTTCTTATGTTGTGTTGTTACACTTCTATCCAAGGACAGTGGAGGTTGAACGCTCCGGCACATGCCACATTCTTTATGTGCCTGTTCCAAGTCAGGAGCCGGTATAGTTCAGTTGTTCTCTTTGGTACATGTCTGTCATAATTGTTTTCGTAAATTGTTCTGTTTTAAATTCGGCCGTTAGTTATTTCATTTGATTTGTTTAAAATTTTTCATTTTGAGACCCTTTTAATAGCAGATTTTACAGTATTGGTTTTCTCCTAGTTTAAGGCCGTACGGTTGCTTATAATTGCTTACATCTACTTACTTCAAAGGCGGATCCAGGGAGGCCCGCCCCCACTCTCGTGTGAAAAATTTGTAGATTATATAGGGATTCACTGAAGCATGACTAGAGCGGTCCCTCTTTGGTCAGTAAGCGCCCCCCTTTTATGAAAATTTCTGGATCCGCCACTGATAGTTTTTTAGAGACTCGCACTTTTTTCGCATTATATTTTAGTAGGTTGAAGACCTGGATACTTCATACTTTGTATATAGATGCGTTATAAAACGAAGTTTCCGTCTGTCACATGTCCATTTTGCTTGACCTCATTATCATGATTAAGTGGCTACTTGAAAGAAAGTTAAGATTTTTAGTAATGTTAATTTCTCTCTTAAATGAGTTATAGGATATTTGTATGTGGGTATCTTGTAAGGTCCTAATGTCCGTCAAACAGTTTTCACTTGACCTCGACCTCATTTCATGGATCAGTGAACAAGGTTAAGTTTTGGTGGTCAAGTAACTCAGATGCTATAAGCAATGGGTCTAGTATATTTGGTGTATGGAAGAATTGTAAGGTGAACATGTCCAAAATGGCAGATGTCATCTGACCTTGACATAATTTTAATAGTTCAGTGGTTATAGTTTAGTTTTTGTGTTTTGGTCTGTTTATTCTTATACTGTGTGTAATAGGTCTACTATATTCGGTATATGGAATGATTGTAAGATGTACATGTCCAACAAGCAGGCATCATCTGACCTTGGCCTCATTTTCATGGTTCAGTGGTCAAAGTTAAGTTTTTGAGTTTTGGTCTTTTTTTCTAATACTTTATAAAGCAGGTCAACTATGTTTGGTGTATGGAAATATTTAATGATGTACATGTCACTCTTGAAGGTTTTATTTCACACTGACTGCATCTTCACAGTTCATTGCTCAGTGTTAAGTTTTTGTGTTTTGGTCTATTTTTCTTAAACTATAAGCAATTGGTCAACTATATTTGATGTATGGAAGGATTGCAAACTGTATATGTCTGTCTGGCAGGTATCATATAACCCTAACTCTAACCAAATACTAACCCTAAAAAAAGATGTGAGTGTACTTTAGTTATTAGATATAGTGACACAACAAATCAAAATAAATCAACAGGCCAACACATGAAGTGGACTTCTATTTTGTAGGTTCCTTAGGTCCTGTAGTGCTTACCGTTTTAACCTGTTTTTTCATTCTTGGCTTTCCTATGTTTGGTTTAAAGCGTTCCGCGTGAAGGTCAATCCAGGATGCACATTGGACGCATTAAATTTACAGAGTGTTATTTTTATCTAGATTTTCGAAATCGAAAAGTAAATGAATTTTCTCAACATTTCGATATTATATCATATATTTCATGATTTGTTGAAAGCGCTGTCCATGCAATCATTGATTTCTCTCCTGTATATATCTTATTCGTCTCCGGTACATATATTTCCATGTGCATAATACGTTTCGAGTATCTTTCAAAATCCTTTATTTATCTATGTATATACTCGAAGAGAAAGAAAATAATGCGCAAAGCAAATTAAGAATAGAGAAATATCACAAAATACATTAAAGACTACAGAAATGAAAACTTTCACTACCATACAGACCCTCATAAATATAAAATACCAATCTCAGTTCCAATAAAAATGTTTATTAAGGTTTAAGTTCTCAGAATGTTTCCTTCGTAGACTTTTTTCTTTTCATAAATTAATAAATAAACAACATGTATAGAAAAATCTTTATATCAATAGAACAAAACATAAAAATAAAATTAAAAAAAAAAAAATCATAATTATTCTGCCCTTTTGGGTAATACATCAGTTTCCTCTCGATCGGTTTGATTCTTCAACTGGTACTTTATCGTCTTCAACTGAGCCTCGCTTATAACTTGGAATAGGTGGAAGTAGTGCATACCCAGATAATGATGACGTAGGACGATACATTTCGAACGTATTGCCATCTATAATTGGAGGAACTTTTGGTGATCCACATGCCGATAGAGGTCGGGGTTCTGTATTCGCAAAGGCGGTTAACAACGTCGATAACCTTACAGACGACATCGGACGTTCCATTTCCGTTGTTTTGCTTGTACTATTTATTGGCGGAAGTATTGTTAATCCAGAGGCTGACAATGGTCGGTTTACATACGTGTCACTTCTGCAGACGATTGGTGGTAACTTTCCCATAACAGAAGGTGACAATATTCTGTTTTCATCTAAGGATTCCTTTCGTCTTTTCTGTGTGGAACGATTTAATCCTGGTGTTGATACAGGATGACTTGTGTTTACCATTGCATTCTTGGTATGTATTGCCGGTAACTGCAGGAATGCTGATGTTGAACATGGACAAGTTCTTTCGCCTTTCTCGCCTATGGTCATGGGAGTAGCGGAAACAAGATTTCGATTTGCTTCGGGAATTTTAACTTGCTCTTCTCTCTTTAAATAACTATGAAATATTTGTGGTAAATGTTCATTCGGATCAAGTCTTGGTATTATGCAGTCACTAGGACGATGTATTTTATCTTTTGGAATTGGAATTCTACTTAAAGCTGCAAGTGAGCGTCTACGTTCATCTGTTTTTCGCTTGTCTTCACTCTCGTTCGTATTCCAAACAAACCCCTTTATTCGGACCGGTATTCTAGATTTTTTTGTGATTCTGGGCAATTTTGTACCTCTCTCTCTCTTTCTAGGCGATCTTCTATCATCACCGTTCGGACTTTTAGCATTTCCTGTGCTATTGATTTTAATATCAGTTCCTCGTCTAACTGATATTTTGCTCTCCGGGTACGATCTTGCAGACATCGGGCATGTTTTAGTAATCCTCAATACACGGACAGGAATACTTCTGGCAGAATCAAAGCGTGGCTTCTCTTTGTTTAGATCGGTTAAAGACATGTTTTTTTCGTCAAATCTCCTAACCATAACAGGGATTCTGCTTGGGATAATAGTGGTGCCATGGAGAAATGAGAATCGGAACCTAATGTCATTGTCATCTTTCCTGATGACGTCACTAGTTACCTTTCTCGCGATTTTTCCCTTTGTAACTTTTCCTCCGAGATTTCCTCTATTTGATAGTTTTTCCACAGTTGTTCTAATAGGTACTATAGGCAATTTCGCATGCTTCTCTCCTTTTAGGACTTTGCTAACGTCACTTTTGCATTTTGTTTCGTTTTCCTGCTTTCTTTTGATAAAGCTCAGCTTTGGTTTAGGTTTCAGTTTCTTGGGACTCTCGAAAAAGACATCAAAACTTACATTTGGCTTTAATGCATGCTCTTCTTTGTATGCACTACCAACATTTTCAACAGCAACTTGACTGTCATCAGTTGTTGCATCTTCTTTTTGTTCGTTATCATGACTTTTATCTTTCTTTTCATCAATTTGAAACTTTGCCTTTCTTCCACCAGAAGTGAGTTTTGGTTTAGTCCTTTTTTTGAGTGGACTGTCAAACATAATTTCAAAACTAGTATTAACTTTCTTTTCCTCCAGTTTAACATCTTCAATATTTCCATTGCTCTTAATATTCTGGTCTGTGACGTTCGGCTTTAGATTGAAGGTTTTTCTATTTTCCGAGGATAGTTTGGGTTTAGTATGTCTCTTTGGTTTTTCAAACAAAATTTCAAAACTAGTATTAATTTTCTTTTCCTCCAGTTTTACATCGTCTTTGTTTTCATTCCTCTTAATATTCCGGTCTATCACGTCAGGCATCAGGTTGGCGGTTTTTCTTTTCTCGGAGGAGAGTTTGGGTTTAGACATTCTTTTCTTTGGTTTTTCAAAAATTATGTCAAAACAAGTATTAATTGTCTTCTCATAACCAACTTCATTTGTACCGTCTGTATCCTCACAACAACTTCCGGTTTGGTCTAGTGGCAGAACTATTATTTCCTTCTCGTCGCTTATTCCAGTAACATCTACGGCGGCCTGGTCAGCATTCTCAATGTGGACTTGTTTCAGTTGTAATTTTTCTTTTTCTTTTTTTTCTTCTCCTTTTATCAGATTATCCAAAATTCTCAAATTTGATTCAATTTTAGCTTTATCGGTACTGATTAGACTAACTTTGATTTCTTCAATTATGCCAAAGCTAGTTTTCAATTTCTTCTCAACACCGACTCCATCTGTACCGTCTATATCCTCATAACAACTTTTGGTTTGGTCAGGTTGCAGAACTGTATTTTCCTCATCGACTCTTATTTTTTCATTAAGGGTGCCATCTATTGCCTCATCAGCATTCAGAGTTTTGACTTGTTTCAGTTGTGATTTAGCTTTTTCTTTTTCTTCTTCTTCTCTTATAAACTTATCTAAAATTCTTAAATTTGACTTCATTTTAGTTTCATCGATACCGATAAGACTAGCTTTGATTTCTTCATGGTACAATTCATTTTCCTCGTAGTCTTCTTCTTCCTCTTTTTCAATAGCCCGTTTTTTAACAGCTTCGTACAATTCTTCTGGATTTCTAGTATACACATTTATATACTTTTCTAAGGAAACACATTCGTCGCCCATCCGCCATTCGAAATTTGGGCGCATTTTTGTACCATCTCCTTCAAATACGGATTCCATGCTTAAAGATTTCTTCAGACCATGTTCTTTCAATGTTTCAGTTGGAAGTTTTTTGACTGTTCCACTCAGAGTATTGAATTGATTATTTCCATTTATCAATTCTACAACATTAGCACGGTCTGCTTGTTTTTTATCATTAGATGGTCGTGGTGAATTTGGGCGTCCAAGCTTTGGTCTTGTCCTCCACATATTCAAACTTTCTCCACCTTGTCCCCAGTTCTTCCCGACTGATTCATTTTTCATGATTCCAAATTTTATAGGAGTATCATCGCAATTCTTTCTATTCTCATCAAAGTTGACTTGTTTATCAAATTTGAGGTCATAGGCAATGTTTATCGATGTCATGTCTTTCCAGTCGCAATCTTCATCATATTCACTATTCTTATCCCTGGTTAAATTTTCTATTGCATACGTAACTTTTAAATCATCCAACCCGGTTAAAGACTTGTTTGCTGGAATTTCAGAAAACCTTTCCAGATCACATGCCTCTGTGACAGCTGGGAGTAGCTCTGTCTCACCAAGATGACCGGAAACTAAGAATTTCCTGTTACCCTCTCGCTGTATAAACGATGACTGAGATGGTCTGATGTGTTTACGAGGGATAGGGTCTTGTTTTAATGGAAAAGACTTCTTTTTGTAATCAAAAGAAAAACACTCGCCAAACGCCTCTAAATATTTCTTCTTTAAAAATTCTGATGCCATAGATACCTCAGTAAAATACGAGACATTAGTTGGGTATTGTCCATATTTACGGAATATTTCCGTTTCTCTATGATAAACGGGCATGTACTTTGTACGGAATGCTTCTTCTCTCTCTTCTCGCTCGAGATCTTTTAATGTTTGTTCCAATGATTTAGGTACCAAGCTTGTTCCGGCGTCGTCAAAGGTAAAACGTTCTGGGTGACGAGCATGAACATAATTAAGTTCACCTTCAAGCTTCTTTACCATTTGAGACTTCAGATTGAACCAATCTTGCTTTTCTTCTAGCATTAATTCCAATTCGATGATTCTCTCATTCTTTCTTTTGATTTCTCTTTCAACCATATCAATGTCTGACTCAAGATTTTGGTCTTTCCGTTCTGACCTAAAAAAAATAATTAATGTGTTGTATGTAATATTTGAATACATACATATATATACCCTTTTAAAATGATAGGTCAAATACTTTCTTTTTATCAATTACCCCTCGTATTTTTTTCTCAGGCTTCTATATGCTATTAAATCAGGAGACCTCATTTTGTGTGTCGCTTTCTTCCACAATGAATAGAATAATCCCACTTCGAGTCCTATATAGGTACCATGTATTGTCGCATTTGTCATCCTTGCTTATGATTATTCAGTATGGGTTATTTTGGAAGGAAAACGAAAGAAAGAAAATTGTTTCCGTCATTGGACGTAATTTTCAGTCAGACTATACTTCCGGTTTACGTTTTTCTGTATTCTTTGATGTTATACTATGAATAAGTGTATTTGCTATCTGCTTTCATTTTCAAGTTTACTATCCAAGGCGGTCACAGAGTTTGTTAAATAGAGAGGGTCTATATAATATGTCAATGACCGCCGTGGATCGATTAGTAAATTGAGAGTTGATAGTAAAAAGCAGACACTTAATATGGTAATGAATGTTCATAATATACAGATAAACTAGAGAGAGCCGTGTTGTAGTGGTTAGTGCATCGGACTACTAACACAAAGGTTCCTGGTTCGATTCCCGTTCAGGATGAAAATTTCAGGAACTAAATTTTCGGCTCTCCCTTGACACCATTTGCGAGTATGGTCTTGAGGAAACGATGATAGTCCGTCGGAAGGGGACGATAAATGGCTGACCCGTGTTAAGAGAGAGTCATATCTCTTGCACGTTAAATACACCTTTGTAGATTTCGAAAAAGAGTAGGCTAATGCCGCTACAAGGCTGCACTCGCACACGCGAAGAGGAAAGGGATTAATATAAGTTGCAAAACTTGTTTCCCAATCCACTATAAATAGATATGTTTAAACTACAAATAAACGCTAAAATAATTGAAATTAATAGAAAACCAAACAATATTGGGAATTTTGGGAAAAAAGGAGGAGCCGTGCTTGGAAAAAAAAAATGTCCTGTCCCAAAGTACCAATTACTTTTAATACCTTTCCTCAGGAAATCCTCCAGTAATTAAATATTTTTACAAAATTAATATTCTTTCCTACCACAATTTATATACTTTCAAGCAAGCTTAATGCCCGCGAAATTTCGCCGATGTATTTAAGTTATATTTAAATTTCTCTACAGAAACTTCTATATCTGTCAATGCGTTTGACATCCTACGTCTCTAATACATTTCAGATAAACTATTTCAACTGCTTATCATGGGCCCTTTAAATTTACTTGTTGTTTTTCATACCATTATCCATTAATTTAGTTCCATACATTTAATATGGAAAATTCAGAGAAAAACAAGAATGTGTCCCCAGTACACGGATCGCACTATCATTCTCTATGTTCAATGGACCGTGAAATTGGAGTCAGAACTCTATTTTTAACATTAAAATTAGAAAGATCATAGCATAAGGAACATAAAATACCAAGTTTCAGGTTGATTTGACTTCAACTTTATCAAAAACTACCTCGACCAAAAACTTTAACCTGAAACTGGACAGACGAACGAACGAACGGACGGATGGACGAACACAGACAGACGGACGGAAGAAAAGACGAACGGACGCACAGACCAGAAAACATAATGCCCCTCTACTATCGTAGGTGGGGCATAAAAATCTAAAACCAAAACATGACTTGAACCCGGGAACCCGGACAATGCAAGCGCATATACATGGGGTCATACATAATACAACTAAGACAGCAAACAATGCTTTACGTTCATATTTTATGAGTGGGGGTCCATATAAATCTACTAGATCGAAGAACGATTGACCTTAATAAAAGCTAAACTCATAATGTAAGGTGATATCTTTCTGTTTGAGCCGTTAGGACTGTATAAAAAACACATACATTTTGTATCTCACGTCTCCTGGTCCGTACGTCGTTTTTTAACCACATGCATCTTATAAATAAATTTGGTGTATTTACTGTCTTCTGATTGGTTAAAAGTATTAGTTTTATTTTCAATGTTATCAATTTTAATGGAGACACGCCCACTCTGACGTTGTGTATTCATACACCAACATGTGTGTATATTGTTATTGCTTTAATATAAATAGTATTAAAAGTTCTTTGAGCCTTTTTTTTTATAGAAATTCATTTATAATGAATGGCAATAATTAATTTTGACTTTATTGAACCATAAAACTAATAAAAATCAGTTTTATGGTTCAATAATACAAAATAAATGATATCCATTCATTAAATACTCGACAACCAGATCGCACAAATGAAGCTGTAGAGCAGCCTTTTCCTAAACTATAAATTTGGTTAACGGAAACTAGGAATTCTGACGCAGACGGCCATCGCTTTATATACGTTTGACACAAAGAGCAGCTGCTTTATATCTTATAATTTTATCATGTAAATTTCTTAATTTTCCTCATTTTTTAAACTTGTTTAAATAATTTTATAATATCCCTTGAATGAAATTTATTGATATTCATGCCTAACAATATTAGTATTGCTCGATTCTGTGTTCTCCCTGGATGTTTGACTATCATCTATATTCGTAGATTAAAGTTATGACTGAAAAAAATAAAGAGTGAACTTTTCGTATACCTCCGTGAAAAAAATAAATGTCAAAAAACATTCCTGTCTGTGGTTAATGTATGTGTCGTCTTGCATGATATAAGTTAAAATAATATACTTACTGCGAAAGCATTTCTTCATACTGGTAGTCTTGGTCCTCTACCATATCGTCAAACTATAATAAATAAAAAAGGGGGTTACTTTTAACAGGCATAAGAACATGATGTTATCGAAAAAAAATAGTATAAACCAATTCAACACTATAACATCTGACGTATATGAGCAACAGATAAAACCATGAAATAACATTACCATGCACGCAGAAAGACGGAAATCTAAAAAAGGGGAACAAAAATAAACATTCCTTTACTGACGAGTATTTACATGAAGTTTATACATGGCTTTTGTCGTTTCTTTTCTTATCGTCTTTTTCTTACTTTTTTTTATCAATGTAGATTTTTCTTCTTGAGAATTCCTGTTACTCAATCCCAACGTTTAAAATAAAATTAACGGTACCAATTGTCTTGCACCAGATGCGCATTTCGACAATACATGTCTCTTCAGTGATGCTCGTGGCCAAAATATTTGAAATCCAAAGCTTATATAAAAGATGAAGAACTTTAATCCAAAAGGTCCAAAAAGTATAGCCAAATCCGTGAAAGGAATCACTCGATTCAGAGCTTTGCATTAGGGAGATACATTCCTTAATTTATAATATATTCTAATATTTTGTAACAGCAAATTTTAATTACACAACACATCAACAAATCCGTATTTTTATGCCAGTACCGAAGTACTGGCTACTGGGCTGGTCCCTCGGGGACTAATAGTCCACCATTAGAGGCATCGACCCAGTGGTAGTAATAAAATTAACGATACCAATTTTCTTGCACCAGAAAATGTTAGATTTGACTATTATGCAACAACAAAGCCAGAATTACTTCATTGAAATATATTGCCTTTTTATTTTACAATGCTCTGACAGTTCCAAATAATGGCTAGTAAATATAGAATTCTGTAATTTTATGGTGGACCTCATTTAAATATTTATTTTAAACAGGCGAATAATCCGTCTATTATACATCGATACCAAATATAGTGCCCACCAAACTCATTCATTAGTCATTTATTTCCAAAATGGTTTGAAAACAAAGACCAAACAAAACTGCTTACAATCTGTATCAAAACTAACTACGAAAACGAGTGGATCTTTATCGAAGTATAATATTTTCTATCTATTAATATAAATATGAAAATAGCAACTTACCTTCGTCTTCGATGAATTCTTCTTAAAATTAAATCTCAATATCTTCAAAGACTGTTCAGATTTATCATATACGTTAATGTTTGCGGTCGTGAAGTAAAAGCTCCTTTCGACAACAGAGAAGTAGGTTTCTTCTGGGCGCTATTGTGACGTAACAAACAAAATATCTTAGACGTTACCAATAGAACTGCACATGTTCTGTTGACGTTATCTGAATATGTGCACACACTGCGTTTCGATAATGCGTTGAATGCACATACATTTAGTATGCTTGACAATTTTATTAATTGGCATTACATCTCATAGAAGATTCGCATAACTATGGGCATGGCTGATGCTTAACCATGGATGGATTTAAAGATACTTAACAGACAGTGGCAAATATTACACGCATATTCATACCAAGAAAATTTTAAACAAGAGGAAACACTGAACAGATGAGATAAAGTATACGATGATTGCAAATATTTTGGAGGAAGGCCATTTGTTGAGCCGAAATATTTCCAATTATTGTATAATTTATATCATCTTTTCAGTTTTTCCATCTTTGTGCGATGATATTAAACACTTTTTAGTTTTTTGTTTTCCATATATTTATCGGTATTGTTACACAATCTTTTGTTAATTTCTTAAAAGCTTTATATTTTAGAAGGTGGAACACCTGAATGCTTCATACGTTGTATATAGATGTCTCATGTTATAAAGTTTCCGTCAGTCACATGCACAATGTCCTTGGCCCCCCATTTTTTGAAATCATCAAAAGTGTCTTTTAATAGATAAGTATTAAAATAATCATTCAAGAGAAAAAATCCCTAATTATACGTTGTTTAAATTGTTATAAAAACACAGAGGTTTAATTTGTTTATTTATTTTTTTCATCTAGATTCATATTTCGCATTAGTTCGATTCCCATATCGCCTCAATATTTTTTTTCCTTTTTTACCTGGAATTCCCAGCTAAGGCGAAATTGGAACACACCTTTACAAACAGTTCTGGATCCGCCACTGCATTTGACCTTATGTGGAATCCAGGATAGTTGTCTAATTGACAATAATACCACATCTCCTTATTTAAATTTGAAAATCTTTAATATTTTTTTGGCTTGATCGTTATTTCTCTCGATTACCTCGTGAGAGGAAATTATTAAAACAATAAAATTTGAACCCATGATAAATAATTTTGAAATGATTTGAAATGTTATTGGAATTTATATGTTAAAGTGGAACAATGATCTATTTTCTGACAAAATGTTCAATGTCCGTATTGTAAAGGAAATTTTATAATTAAAATACACCAGCTGTTTTAAGAAAGTTTTTTTGTTTTTATTTGACAAAAAGAAAGCAGGGGAAATATAATATAATAAAAAACCCAGAGCTAAATAGAATCATGTCTATAACGACGGGAAAATTTTGGGGTTACTGAGGCCTACCCCCTTAATGTAAAACTTGGCAATAAGTAAAACACGAAAGTTTATAAGCAGGCACAGTTTTTACTTAAATGAACTTTTTTTAATTTTAAATTAATTGTGTGTTGCCAGTATGTTTGTGTACATGTTGCTTTGTTTGAATGTAATATATTGTTCCATGCTTTATGGACAGGGCTTAAATAGGCTATGTCTGTTGCTCAATCCAACTCAATTTGTTTGAATAAAAAAAACTGTTTAAACTAAAAGAAAAATTGTCGATTATGATATGGATTCGAAATAAATGTACAAAACCGTGCATAGAAAACTCATATTAGTTTAGCTAACATGCATGCATTAGTTAAATAATTTCATTAAAACTACAATTTCAAAAACACGTTTCATATCACTTTAAAAATCTTAATTTTGTTTTCAGACGAAATGAGTGTTTATTATTCACAACTTACAAAGCTGGTAGAAGAAACATACACTATAAACAACAACAGTAAAGTTGTGCTTTTAGGTCACAGTTTAGGTAACCTTGTGATACTCTACTTTCTTAACCAGAAACCACAGGAATGGAAGGACAAATTCATCGGCTCTTTCGTCACTTTATCTGCGCCATGGGGAGGCAGTGTCAAAACTATCAAGATGCAGGCGTCTGGTATTTAATACTTTTATTAATTACATGTACCTCATTCATGTTTCTTGTAAATTTTTCCTACTGTTATGTGTTATGCAAATAAAAAGAATAAATTCGATCAACATGAACAAGATAAGCAACATTTCTGTTGTTGTCGATATGCAAATAAACCGGAAAAAAATCGATGTTTTAACAAGAAGGGTCTAGAAGGCGAAAATACTTAGACATACAATTACTAATACTTTTAGTTTTTCCTCGAGTAGTTAAAAATATGTATACAAATTGAAAAAATATTCACTTACATATCTATTGTAGTAAGTACCGGGGAAAACATTATTTAAAATCTACCACTCACTATAAAAAAAATCTAAATTACTTAATATTTGAGTGCAATTTTGTGACCAGTATTTGAGTTTAAAATAATATTTTTTTAAAGTGTGCACATAGTAGACAGATAGATAAACAACAGCATTATAAGGATCCTGAGAGAGGAAAAACTTATAAATAAATCATGTCTCACTTGGAGAGAAGCTTACTTAATCTAAGAGTTATCTTCCTTTATCTAAAATAGTCCGGACATTTTACGTTTTAAAACATATTGAGTAGACACACACATTGAAGATTTAATAACTAGTATAAAGACATAGAATATATGTGTCTCTTGCATGAGAAATAATGCTAAACAGAAAATAATCACAATTGTTATTCTCTATATTTGTTTAGGTGACGATATGAATATTGCGACAGTAAAGGCCTTACGAGCTCGCTCAGTGCAACGATCGATGCCAAGTTCTGCTTTTCTGCTGCCTTCAGATCAGTTTTGGAATAAAACTGAAGTTCTGATTCAGACACCGACAAGAAACTACACAGTGGGTGATTATAAACAGTTCTTCACAGATATAAATTTTCCTGATGGATATCTTATGAGGAAAGACACCGAGAACTTGGTGAATCCGATGAAGCCTCCGAATGTCCAGGTTCACTGCTTATACAGTTCCGGGTTACCAACTGCCAAAACCTTGGTGTACACAAAGGATGAATGGCCAAACAAACAGCCAAAGCTAATAAATGAAGATGGCGACCATACAGTTTCTCTGCGAAGTTTAGAAGGTTGCCTACGTTGGAAAACTCTTCAGAAACAACCTATTGATTCGAAACAATTTCATGGGATTAAACATCTAGATATGCTGAAAGAGGATATTGTGATAGACTACATCAAAAGCATTTTGATCAAATAGTTCATATTTGAAAAAACTATAAGATATGAGAACTTCCTCATTAAATTTTTAATAGAAAAAGTCTTTAGAATTTTTTTTATAACGTTATTGAATTTTTGTTATTTTACTTTCTTTATGCATACTACATAGATGCGAACTGAAAACGAATGTCACAATCCTAAAAATTTTGGTGACATACAATCTGATTAAGAATATATTGGCACTCCCTGCTTGTGCTTATATGAAGATTACGATGGTACAGTGTGTGTTTGTGTTGCTGTTTTTGTAATAAATAATAGGCTTTCTGAAATGAGATAAAAAGTTTCTGTAAATGATAAAACCTTTTAATAATTACAAGGAACAACGACAACACAACAAGGAACAGGGCATGTTGCATATCTTTTATATTCGTAGCCTCAACTATCATACGAACAATTAATTAGAAACACCAGGCTTATGGTAAAAAAAAATAAACTCGAAAATTGATGTTAGAGATTTCGTTACTTCAGTACTAAATCTAACTTAACACTCTGTGTAAATTACTTCATAGATACAAAGTTTTTATGTTTAAATTTGGCTATACGTGTAAACTTGTGTTAATTTTATTTTACAAATAGGAAATCCCATCCTAGTTGTTAGTGTTATGTTGTTTACAGAGCTCGTTAAATTAGTTTCGATCCATGTAAACTCATTGATGGCTTGAATAAACTTATACTTAAAGAATTTAACTTTAATTTAAAGATCGGCATTTTGCGTCTTTTGCAGTTATGTTATTTGATTTTTATCTTCGTGTAACTCAATGGGTCAATCTATTTCCGACTGAAGTTTAGAGTTAAATGTTTGTTCTTATTTTGTACTGTTAGACCACTGTCATTAGTTAGGGGAAGAGTTCAGCGCTCAAAACATATTTACTTTTGCCATATTCTATATGTGTCTGTCTTGAGCCTATAATTCAGAGGTTGACGTTGATTGCTATCCGTCATAAATTATTTTTTTCATGTATTGTCTTGTTATAAATCAAGCCTTGCTGTAATTTGTCGAATTTATTTCATTTTTGTTATGTGTTGGTATTGCTCATTATTGAAGGCCCCCATATGCCCGATTGTTGCTTACATTCGCTTTATTTGTACCTTATTGGACAGGTCTCTCACCAGCAATCATATTACATATTCTTATTCCTATTGTGTAAAAAAAACATACTTTTTGGCAAGTTTAAAAAATAATGACTCGAAAGAGGAACAAACTACACCACAAAGGACATATATGGAAATCACATAATGTTATGACCTTTTTAATAAAAAAAAACATTTTAACAATATTACAATGGACACATGACTAACTATCAACCAGGAAGCTGAAACTTAAATTGTAACAAAAAGGTTTGAATTATTTCCGTGATAGAAATAGGCATTTCATTACTTCATGCATTTAACCATTAAACATTTCTATTGTTTAAAACGGAAAATTGTGTATTTTTTGTCCAAATGAATCAATTGCTCACATGACGTACTAGCATGCGGCTGCTATACTTTGTGTGTTGGATATTTATTGAAAGAAGTGCCCATTGTAAACAGCTACCTCCTGTGATTTTGGGTGAGTTTTTTTTATAATTTTCTTTAATACCAAACTTTATTTATTTCGTCAATTCATTTGTTTATTTCAAAATTCTGTAAAAAAACCAATTTCAAACCACAAGCAAATGGAAAGAAATTGTCATTACTCTATTCAAATATATTGAATATCACCATAAGAAGTAAAATAGACGTACAAATATGGGACATTTCGACTCCTGTTCAAAGTTGTATAAAAAGCTATCATACCTGATACCACCACTTCTTATTGGCTTAATGCACTTATGCTACACGATGAATTGGATTTTAACACACAATTTCAAACGGGGGTCGGGCTAAATATTCATACATCTATCTTAGCCAAACAGACGTCCCAGTTAAGCAGGGGAACCATATTTCTAAATATAGTCACTGTCCCGACTCCGGATTGGGGGCCATATTTCTAAACATAGTTACTGTCCCGACTCCGGATGGAGGACCATATTTCTAAACACAAGTATCCTTTTGATTTTATAGCATGAACTTAAAATGGGTTAAAAACAAAACTATATAAAACCGTTCGGGTAAACCGTAACTTTTGACTTTTTTAGAGAATGTTCCCGAAAAGTGTACGTTCAATAGTTTGCACTAATCAGAGATAATAGGGAATCATTCGTAATATTTCTTCCTGAAGACGTCGCAAAACGTTTTAATCACGTTTTAATTCGTACATTTATTGCTAAAAGACAAAATAAATATATTGTGACTCCTGTATAAAGTCTGTTTGTTGATTTGTGTTTCCTCTACAGTTCCAGGTGATGGCGGCTCAAGAATTGAAGCGAGGCTGAACAAATCTTCACATGGACCTTATCCACTGTGTGACCAGCGTACAAAAGATTTTTATGTTATATGGGTGAACATTGCAAGTGTTGTTCATCCCCTTCCGACCGACTGCCTCGTTGAAAACTTTAGGTAAATGGCTTTATTTTGCCGTTTACATGCATTGTTTGTTCTATCCATACCTTCCGAGGAGTGGTACAAAAAAAGGAAAATCACAAAACTCCAAGGAAAAGATCGTTTACTAGTATCAGCTTTCTGTCTTTAAAATTATAAGCTAAGAAGGCGGGCATACCCATTGAATTGTTCGAAAATAGTTTGTTTCCATATTCAACTTTCGTCGTATATCACGTATTTTTGAGGGAAAAAAATTGCATATATCATTGCCTCGCATATCTTCTACAAAAAATACAAAAAAACAGTACTTTAAATAAAACGTTAAAAAAAATGCGTGTTTTTTTTATTGAACCTAAGTGTATATACCCAGGTTTTTGAAAATATTTATATGTTTTGAAACTAGCAGTTGACACAGCCAATGCATTAGTATAAATGATAACACTGTTGTTTGTTTTTCACATACATGTATTTCTGTTTCAATGTGCATGTTTCAGTTCAGTTCTTTTTCTTTTAGTATTCTAATAATTTCAAAGACATAATTACATACTATGCTAAGCATGTGACCTCTATTAACAGGGAAAAATATAAAAATGTCCATTATATATTTTTTTAGATTAGAATATAACAACAAGACGCATAGAACCAGTTATCCAGAGGGTGTTGACATACGGGTACCTGGATTTGGTGGAACAGACAGCGTGGAATGGTTAAGTGATACTCATTTTCCGAAACGTAAGATCATCATGCAGACAATTCCTTTTATTAAAACTAAAAAAAAACATCATCAAAAAAGTAAAACTAAACAAATGAGAGGAAAACGATCTAGTGTAATGAGAAGCTATAATGTTTGTCTTTAGAACCTTTATTCGTTGTCTTGTAAGCCTGATACAATAAAAAAAATATAAAAAGTATAGTGAAATAGATTAATTAACTTGGTACCGGCGCCATGTTCTCTCAAATTTCAATACCTATCTTACATCTCTTAAATATGTGTTAATAATTCCCCTACTCCCAAAAAAAGATTTAATAAAAATATTAAGGAATACGTATCAGATTCAACCATCGACGGCCTCTTTTTACTTTCTTTGTGATGATTTCTTTATGCTGTATGCTTATCAATGAAGTCCTCCAGAAATAATGATTTTTTCTTCAGTCGGTTACTTCCACGAACTAGCAGAGAATATGGTAAAATGGGGATATGTTCGGAACAAAACCATCAGAGGTGCTGCATATGATTTCAGAAGATCACCAAGTAAGGCAATTTAAAACAAAATGTACAACAAAGCGAAGCATACACAATCTGTAACCATGAGTCGTACTTACAAGGAAAGTCCAAATTCAAATTTCTCGAAAGCAAAGTAATAGTTAATACATTTGGAAACAAATATAAAAAGGATAAAAATTAATACAATTAAAAAACGTCTTACAATAAACTTAGAGACGAGAAGTTGCATGTAACCTTTAATAGAATTCAATAACTACTGACTGTACATTTGGCAATAGCTGAGACTGCAATGCCAATTTTGTTTTATACTTATGGTAACGAAACGATTTCTGAAGTGAAAATTCAGTTTCTGTCAATTAAAGTTAACGATAACGAATCTACCTTGACTGCCGGAGTTCGGGCAGATTTTTTTTTAAAATTTCAACTTAGACTTTAAGACTTGTAAAATATGCTGTTTCTGTTCATAACATATGCCATCTAGAATTAATAATAACATTGATAAGAGTCGAAAAAATTGTTCACTAATGAGCAATCTCAAGATTCATACTGTTTCATATTTTAAAGCATAACATTACATGACTATCAATTTTAGATGAGCTTGAAGATTATTATACAAATTTGACAAAGCTGGTAGAAGAAACATACTACATGAACAACAACACAAAAGTTGTTATTTTAGCCCACAGCTTAGGAAACCTAGTAATACTGTACTTTCTTAACCACAAAAGACAGGAATGGAAGGACAAATACATCAGATCATTTATAACACTTGGTGCACCGTGGGGAGGAAGCGTCAAAGCATTGAGGATGATTGTTTCTGGTAAATATTGAAAAATAATTATTTATTGCAATATAATTCATGCATTTTAGTTAAATCATCTAAACGTGCATTTAAATTCAAGCTATTTTTTTAATAATATTTCAATTCGAAGAAAAAGTGAAACTGCTAAGACCAAAAAAAAAAACGACAAAAATTCAAACAACAGTGTACAAAACACAACATTGAAAACTGCTGAATGAAAATCACAAACCACACCAAAAACCGGAGCAATCGCATGTGCTTTAGATGGATTAGCAGATCATGATCCGTGAACTGTGCATTGCTTGAATACCGAATATTTGTTTTCCCAAATTCATTTGTTAAGGTATTTTAAGGAATTCGTATGTGTGTAATTTGCAATTTTTGGGACATTTTAAGCATTTTCAACATCAGAAATGTGACAATGTCAAAACCTCAGGATTTGACCTTAATTATTCGAATAATTTTTTTTCAGGCGACAATGTCAACATCATTACAATCGCAGCATTAAAAGCTCGTCCAATGCAACGCTCTATGACAAGCTCCGCCTTCCTTATGCCGACCAATCAGTTTTGGAGCAAGTCGGAGGTTTTAATTCAAACACCTAAACGGAACTATACTGTGAACGATTATCAACAGCTCTTCAAGGACCTTAATTTTACAGATGGGTTTTTAATGCGAGAAGATGTAGAAGGTTTGGTCAACCCCTTGAGGCCCCCGAATGTGGAAGTCTATTGTCTCTATGGGAACGGTTTGAATACTACAGCTAAATGGGTATATGGAGAAGGCGCATTTCCGGACAAACGACCAAAACCTGTGGATGAAGATGGCGACCAAACTGTTAATATCAGAAGTCTCGAGGGTTGCTTGCCATGGAAACATCTTCAAACACAGCCATTCCACTCGAAAGCATTTCAGGGAATTGGTCACGTGGACATTATAAATCATGGTGTGTCTATCGGTTACATTAAATCAGTCTTGACGAATTTAGACTGAAGAGCTTTTCTAAAGCATTATTATGTTGGGGAAACATTTTACAATCGTGTTTTAAAAAGAATAATATATGCAGTTTCAAGTTTTTTAGTTCTATTTTATTTCAAGATCCCGTGCATCCATGCCTATAGGTTTTGTGAATATTAAGCACACAAATTCATAAAACTTATCAAATATATATATTTTATCCAACGCAATAATAGGTTTGAACTTAGTTTTCAATTTAGACTCGTTTATATATATATAGTCTAAATTGAAAACTACGTTCAAACCTATGATTGCGTTGGATAAAAACCGCAATTTTTATACGTGTGCATGTAAAACAAATTTCGTTGTAGAACGGTCTAAAAACAGCACAAACAACATTTTCCAAAAGACCAAAAAAGTGAAAAAGTATATCTTAACAACACGCATTTGACTTACAAGTTACAGGTCGAACAACTGATGTTTTTAACCCTGCTGACTGCCATTGGCGATTGCCAAATAAAATTAATCACAAGCTATAACAAAATGGATCTTAATGTAAATTTAATACTAAACAGAAAAAAAATAATATTTAAACTTGTGGCCACGATGTTATGCCACAAACATACGGTGTCAATATTTTTTTAGTACACCAGATCCGGATTTCGACAATAATATATACGATGTTATGCCACAAACATACGGTGTCAATATTTTTTTAGTACACCAGATCCGGATTTCGACAATAATATATATATAGATCTAACATTGTTGGGTATATATAACTCGTCTAAACATCAACCCAACAATGTTAGATCTGTAAATTTGCTTTCGCAAAATATATATATATATATACAACTCGTCTAAACATCAACCCAACAATGTTAGATCTGTAAATTTTCTTTCGCACAGCCATGTATCACCATCATTGATGGCGATCTGATGGATACATCTGTTGTAGAGTTGTCACTGACTCAGACGTACTTAAATATATAGACACCAAATCGCCTGCACTGTAGCCGTCCCACTAGACCACATGACCACCTGGGCTTAAAAAAAATGAAGCTTTCGGTGGCCGGGTGTTACCTTTCCACGTCAGTTTTTTTTTAATCTAGCGTCGTACTACAGTACATGATATATAAGGCATGGAGATCAGCTAAATTATCTATAGTGAAGGATACTGCAAATTAATGTACAGTCATAGAAAATAATTATATTTATAAGTACGTCTGAGCCAGTGACAACTCTACAACAGATTTATCCATCGGATCACCAGCAGTGATGGTGATACATGGCTGTGTACATTATGTATATATAACTCGTCTTAACATCAACCCAAAAATGTTAGATCTTTTCTTGTTCTTCCCTCGCCAGGATTCGAACCCATGCTACTTAGATATCGTGACACCAAATCGCCTGCACTGTAGCCGTCCCGCTAGACCACACGACCACCTGGGCTTCATAAAAATTAAGCTTTAGGTGGCCGGGTGTTACCTTTCCACGTCAGTTTTTTTTAATCTAGCGTCGTACTACAGTTCATGATATATAATATATGATCCGTTCATCCTATATATTGACTCTTAAAATTCAAGAGTTAATCTAAAAATGAGGGTACTTTCTCTAAAAATGAGGGTGCTTTTTATATGGCCTTCCAAATACCGTTTCGATCCCTAACATCACTGAAGAGACATTTATTGTCGAAATCCGGATATGGTGTACTAAAGAAATATTGACACCGAATGTTTGTGGCACAACATCCTGTCCACAAGTTAACAATTTTTTTTTTCTGTGACGTATTAAATTTATAATAAGATCCATTTTGTTACAACCTGTGATCAATTTTATTTGGCAATCGCCAATGGCAGTCAGCAGGGTTAAAGAACATCAGCTGTTCGACCTGTTAGTCAAATGCGTTTTGTTTAAATATACTTTTTCACTCTTTTGGGTCTTTTGGAAAATGTTGTTTGTGCTGTTTTTAGACCCTTCTACAACGAAATTTGTTTGACATGCACACGTATAAAAATTGCGGTTTTTATCCAACGCAGTCATAGGTTTGAACGTAGTTTTCAATTTAGACTCTAATATATATATATATATATATATATATAGTAAGGCATGTAATGAAACATGATTAAATGTATAAAATGTGTATGATTAAGCGAATAAATTGGAGGCATATATGTGTTTTTTTTACTGATAGATTGACAGTTTTGCTAAATTTTGATATACAAAATCACTCATCCGTGCAAAGGTTGTTGACACAGTGTTCAAAACTATCTACTTTTCTAACTACTAGAACACACCCGCGAAATCGCGGGTATATACTGCTTGTAAACTGTTGTAGGATGATTTTTTGTAAAAGATATTATGACTGGAGAATCTCATAGAAGGTATCAAAAGCCCTTTCTCTTTTTTCAAAAGTCCGTTATGTGTTTCCTTTCTGTTAAATTCAATTATTTTTCGTGTTTCTGGCGTTATAACACAAATATTCTTCCCCTTTACTACGATGCATTTTTTGGTAAAAGTCAAATTAAATTAAAATTTTGCACCTCTTCAAACATGAAATATATGAAACTGCTTATAGACCATTATTATTCTAATAAAATGTGCTTGTAGGACAATCCATCAGTGCTTTTCCTTTTGAGAGCCCTATTAACATGCCAATGGTAGGATTTGAATCTCGTATAAATGACTACGGCTCATTTAAGGGGTGGTCTGAGGGCCCTGATCCCGAAATCCCGGGCTTAAAAACATGAAATCCCGAGGTGCGTATCTTCACGTAATTCATATCCCGACATCCCGAAATTAAATAAAAAATATTCCCGCATCCCGTAATGATCAATCCTGAAATCCCGAGCTTAAAAACACCCGATCCTGACGTCCCAAAATAAGTCCTGCCTCCCTCTTATCTCTACCCTACTTTCATTTTGGCCAAATCACTACTTTCACTTTCAACAATAAATTGTATGCCCCATTTATGGGACTTATGTTCTAGCCTGTTCGTCCGTTCGTCCGTTCGTCCGTCCTTCTGTCCGGCTTCAGGTTAAATCTTTCTTATGTTAATGCCAAATTAGAGATTTTACCCCATTTCACGGTCCACTAAACATAGTAAATGATAGTGCCGATATGGCATCTGTATATTATGGACATAAGTCATTCTTGTTTCCGGTGACATATTTTACTTATTTCAATATATATATGCAACTGGTATGATCCCTTAGATAGTAAATATTTCAGAGAAAAAGAAGACAGACTGATACAGAGAGTCTCTGTATATTATGGTAGCATAATCGTAGTTTACAGGTGGATAAACGCGAACACATAATTGTCTCTAAGGAGGTATAATAGTTGTGGTTCTTGCGATCTAAAAACCATGACATGGAGAACGCTCTGATTGGCGCCAGTCTGATAACGGAAACAATATCCGGACACGTATTTTGTCGTTTTTCTCCCAAAATAACTCAAACTGAATAATCATAAGAATGGATGACAAATGCGACTATGCATGCTACCTAAAAACACAGAATCATGATGATTAACTTATTGTGGAAGGAAGAGAAGCGACACACAAAATGAGGTCTTCTCGTTTAAGAGTATTAGATATTTTTTGCAACATTGCGGCAGGAAAAAAAAGAATGATTCCGAACTAAATCATTTTCTCACGTTTGTGACGAAATTTAAGTAACTTAACAAAACCTGGATAAAAGACTTTTCATGATCAAGAAATGGTAACGGCAAAACGGAATTTTGAATTTGCTTTTGCATTTTAATATTCGTATATAACATAAAGACAGCGGGATTTTTTAATTTTTTTTTCATGGTCAAATATTTAGATACAGTCATGATTCAGATTTGTTATGAACATAAATGACTACTTTGAATTTTATCAAAATTGAACATAAACTTTTCTATGAACAAGAAATCGCTTTCTGAATGGTACGAGTAAATTGATTTAAGTTTTTTAAAACATCAATTATAACCTTTTCAAGAAATTTCAGGAAACTTTAACAGAAGTGTTTTCACAATCAAGAGATGGCATTAAGGAACAAAATTTGATTTCCCCACATTTTTTAAATTTCCATTTCATGTATAACTAGATTCAAGTTTTTGTAGTGATCCTTAAGAAACAGGCCATAGGTTTAACATTTTTTAAACGCTCAGGGTAATGTTCAAAAAGAAAAAAAAATACTAAAATACCAAACTCCAACGTACGTGTCCAAGGAAAATTCAAAATGGAAAATCTTTTTTTCAAATGGCAAAATCAAAAGCATCAAATAATGCACGGCCGACACTCGGCTAACCGAGAGATAGGTCGGTTAATCTATATTGAGTATGCGGCTATATCGGCGTTGGGTCTGTTAATCGGGTTGGCTAAAGTCTGTTAATCAGGTGATATCGTGAAAATCAGTGCAAGGTCAGCATGTTTCATTGTATAACTTTTTAATTATATTTATATCATAAAAACTATTCATGTCTGGCAAAATGATTTGGAGTACTGAATCCAGTGGTGTAATTATTTTTCTTTCTAGCTTCAATAAACGATCTATAAAATGAAAAGGCGAGTTACTCATCAGTAAATTTATACACATTTTACACACACAAAATGTACACAAAAATGACAAGTTGGTTGAGTTTACTTGCATGCAATCTTTTGAACACCAAAAAAAGACTGGCATTATGTTTGTTTACCATATTAACATCAATATGTAAAAAATCGACACGAAAAACTGTATTTTGGTGACATAAATCAATTTTTGATAAAAATATGGTCTGTTTATAGGGTCGGATGTTAATTGGTCTGTTAAGAGTTATGAATGACATAACAAGTATAACTTAATTGCTATATGGGGTGTTATCTGAATAAAGAGATAGGCCCAAGATTAGTGGCTAGAATAAATGGAAACAACACATGAACAATGAAACATAAGTTTAGACAATGGAATCTGAAAATTGATAGAAATGATTTTAAAAAGTGTTAAAAAAAAAGTAATATTAATTTCATCAAAGAATGGTCGCATATATCATGTGGATTCTGTTTCATTGATATGAATGGCACCAATTTGTCATTTACTTAGTTAACAAGTACATAAATCAGAGATAAACTTCGTAATGTTTTGATTTTTTTTTTATCAAATGAACTGAAATATGTTTATAATGCAAACAAATATAGACAAACCTTTCAACAACAACCTTTCTCTACACCGCCTTGAAGGTCACTCGATAGAAAAACAAGCACGTTTGCGGACTGCGAGTCGGCTAAATGACTTACGATATCATAGGAATACATCATTACTCGAAAAATAAAATTAATATCATGCATTTATTGTGATTGACAGGAATATAAAATTATCTTGTTATTACACATTAAAACAGCACCCAACACTTATATAAAAAAAACTTACTAATGTCTATTTCTTGTTTAGAACCACGGTTTAGAACTTGGTACAGACATTTCCTCAGGCAGCAGAAAATGAGAATGATGACTCGGTACAAAGGAAAATACATACCGGAAATAAACTCCTCATAGATACCAGGATTGAAATTTGATATTTGCGCCTTATATTTACGCCAGACACCCATTTCGTCTAAGAAAAACTCATCAGTGACGCTCGAAAAGGCCAAAAACAAAGTTAAAAAGCATTGAGGACATACAACTAATACCGGCGTCACACATCAGCGTCACTGTGCTTAAACGGCCGAGGGTAACTTAAGTTGCCCACAGCCCAAGATGGAGACGCCTGGCTTCGGTTAGGAAGTTTGCTCCTATATAATTACAATACCATGAATGCAAAAGAAATGTTCAGTAATTAAAAAGTTACATAAATCTTTTAGGAAAACTCTGCAATGTAAAACGTGGTTTGTTACTACAAAATAAACGATTACAGCATGATTTGCCAAAACACTTATGATGTCCGTAACTTCAAAACAACTTGTCCGTAACTTTTTTCTTTATACTAATAGGGATGTCCGTAACTTTAGCATGATGTCAGTAACTTTCAAAGAACCTTTATTCGTGAATGTAATTATTTAAAAAAAGAAAATAACAAAAATACCGAACTCCTAGGAATACTCAAACAGGAAGTCCTTTACGGAATGGCAAAGCCATAAGCTCAATTTAACACAACAAACGTATGAAAAATAACGGTCATATTCTTGCATTGGTACAGGCATAAAAAAGTAAAATTACAAAAATACTGAGCTCTGAAGAAAATTCAAAAAAGAAAATCCCTTATCAAATGGAAAAATCCAAAACTCAACCGAATGGACAACAACTGCCATTTTCCTGACTTGGTACAGTTGGAAATTGTACGGCAAAATTAATGTATCTTACATTCTACTTGCTTGGTAGATTGTTAACTGCTTAAGTTTTAGATGATAAATAATGACATGCAGGTTATAAAGCTCACCATTTCCAACTGTAGAAATTACATAAATAGTGAACAAAGTCATATGAAAATCACCTTAGGAGAACAAGTTCGGAGGTCAATCCTTAGCAGAAATACATAGATGAATCAGTCCAAACCTCTAAAGAAGATATGTATGATTTGATACCCGAACTTATTGAATTCCTGAGGTCAATGCAACTTTTAGAAGATTTTAAATCTTCTTTATTGCTATAATAAACTGACACCTGTTCAACAATACAGCCTTCCATCTACTCCTAGATATTGGCATTTTTTTCTCACAATCAACAACACATCAACCTAGACATAGTGAAGAGACCATACTTTTTGGCTAACAATTCAGAAGTTATTTAAAAGAAAGAATATATTTTTTGTCCGCGGCTACACAGTCCAAGGACTCATCGGTGAACAATCTTTAAAGCTAGAAGAATGTTAGATAAATTTCGCCGTACCGTCAGATCCCGTTTTATCCCGGGAATGATTTTTAAAAATTGACGGAAAAACCGTGACACTCTGGTTTGCTATTTTCTCTTGTTTAGTTTGAAGCATATCGTTATTGTATAAATCTATGTAATAATTAAGGGGTTTGATAGTGTTTATTGTCCTTTAAGTGTTGAAATTGTTAATCTTACAATTTAAAAAAAGAAGTTACCCACATCCGAAAATAAAGTTACGGACAGTCTGGTTATTTTTGACTTATAAGTTACGAACATCTCATGCATTTCTTAAAAGTTGGCCTTGCGCTAAAGTGAAGTCAAAATTAACAAATTTGTAGTGATGGTAAGTGATTTCTTTATTCAAAAATCCTATCAATATTTACATAGATCATGAAAAACGTTGCAAAAAGTAGATTTCGTATCAACTATCATCTCAATGAGTTTAGAGTCCGCCATATTGGGCTGTGGGTAAGTTACCCACGGCCGTTTAAGCACAGTGACCCACAGCTCCGGCGTTTTAAAAATCATTTACGCTGCCAATATGCTTTAAGCGTGTATTGGACGTACTAGAAGCGTACCTAAGGCTAAGCGTTTATCCGGCGTTCAAGAAACGTATGTTGGCGTATGTTGTATGTTTTTCATGCTGCATAAAAATTTCCTCGGGTTGTAACGTTCATCAAGCGTATTTACTTTCCTTCATAGGCTAGAGGTGTAGGGGTAGGTTGATATCTCCTAAACATGTTTATCCCCACCGCAATTTTGCGCCTGTCCCAAGTCAGGAGCCTCTGGCCTTTGTTAGTTTTATATGATTTTTAAATTTAGTTTGAACTTTCTTGTGTATAATTCGGAGTTAATTATGACGGCCATTATCACTGTACTTGTATGCATATTTTATAGGGAAAACGGTAGTATTTAATTTTCCCAGCATTAGGTTGGCCTTTTGTGTACCATGACAGGTGAAGGAAGTCAAATTAGGAGCGCTGTGATTGGATGTAAGGGTACAATATATTTTTTAATTTTTCTATGAATAACTGCAGTGTGTAAATTTATAATATAAATTTTAAAACCTATTGAATTATTTTCTACAGAATTATTCGAAAAGGCTTCCAAAATTTCATAAATTTGGTGCAAAATGACGGTGGGCATGGATAACATAAACAAGCTCCGTTGGAAATTGGTCATGATACTATTTGGCTTCAATTTTTAGAATACAGTAATAAAGTTCTAACACCACACATAACTGTTTTATCCAGGTTTTTATTATAAAAACTGGTAAATTTAGAAAATGTTAGCATTGTCGCCTATGGCAGAATAAATAGTACCGTTTTCCTTTCAAGATGGCAGCTGAAGGACGCCTACGGATGCGGGAGTTTCTCTCTACCTTTAAGGCCCATTGCTGGCCTTTGTCTGTTGCCTGTTCTATGGTCGGGTTGTTGTCGCTTTGACACATTCCCCATTTCCTTTCTCAATTTTACCTTTGTATTTCGAAGTACTTCAAACTTATGCAACGCGCTTTGGACGATTGCTAAGCGTTCCTATGGCGTGCAACTAACGTATAACTTTGTCAGTTTTCTCTGTACGTTTGGTGCACGCTGGTCTATCCGCCAATCTTTGACGCCGGCATAGGGTAATATATTCCTAAGGTAGAAAAGCCTTAGTATTCCAAAGAAACGCATGGAATTTAACCAACTGAATTGAAACACATGACAGATTCATATATGATACAGACTTTGAACAGACAAAAAAACAAGGCTGATTGATAACTTGGCGTAAATAATAAATTCATGCGAATTCGAGCGGCCAATCAGTCCATATAACGCTAATTTGAAGTGACACACCCTTTTAATGAAATGCAGAAAAAAAAATTCAAATAAAAGTGCTCTTTCTATAAGGATAGTTTTTACTGTTGCACCGTATTTTATTTTTTTTGTCATAAGTACATCTCATTTTTTCAATGTGAAAATATAAATTCAAGGTAGTAAGACTATTGTCGTGGCTAAATGACTCTTAACTGACACGATTTAAATTGTCCAACCCATTAACAGACTGTATTCCCCTAATATTCATTAAAATGTAGTATAACTCAACTGATATTACAATTATGAAATATTTATCAATGAAAATTTATATTTTAGAACCAAAGTACTACTTTGTGTCCTTTAAATCATATCTAAAAATGGTTTTTGGCCTTTTATCTAAAATATTGCTATGCGTACAAGCATAAAAACCACATACTTGCGCGACGCCTTTTCGATTTACTTAAAATTGCAGAGGCAATGCATTTTTTTTAATGGTGGAAAATGTTCTATGATAGATATCATTTTGTCAGACACTTTTCTTTTTTTGATGTGATTCTCATAATGTGCCAAAAAATTAGTTTATTTAACAGAGTTTAACATTAAATTGTGAGTTTTACTCTTAACAGACGTATAACCAACCCGATTAACAGACCCACCGCCGATATAGCCGCATACTCAATATAGATTAACCGACCTATCTCTCGGTTAGCCGAGTGTCGGCCGTGTAATGGAAAACGACTGTTATATTCCTAACTGGGTACAGGCATGTAAAAAAATGGTAGATCAATCTGGTTTTATAGCTAGCTGAACATCTCACTTGTATGACAGTCGCATATGATAACTCCATTACATTGACAACAACTGTGAGCTAAATATATAGAAAAAACAGCCACAAACGTAAAAAAATAAAATGGTGCACAGCAAACAATCACCGTAAAAATAAATAACTATAATTGCAAAAAAGCAGAACAAAAATGGCACACAGATACTCGATAGACATGGCACATGTCCAATATAAAAGACACGAATACAAAAATGACCATAGCAGAATAGCACAAAGACAAATAAATAAAAAAAACCTATGACACATAATTAAGATGATAAACAACCTAGAATATATTCTTCAAGACCTACTGGGTTGCTGGTCTCGTCAGAGAACATTTTGGAAAAGTGTATGAAAGCGGTTTGACAGACCCCATATGCCATAAATGTGAAAAAAGTGAATTCTGGCTCTTCTGACCGGATCTGAAAATTGATGATATTATTCATTATTGAATTTAGAGTGTAGTAATCTACGTGGTTTTGGTTGTAAATCTTGTGTTCGCTTTTCTACCGTACCTCCTATTTGTCATGATATATTGTTGAATCTCGTAGTCGCTCTGAGCAGTTTTCGCGAAGGAACACCATGAGATGTACATAAAATGCAACGTGTTCGTTGCAATTTTTCTTTGCAATAAATAAGTTATATAATTGGAACACAACGGGGTCATTTTCTGCCAGTATAGAATCCAAGGTATAAAGCCATAAAAAAACTCGTGAATAATTATAATTTCATTCGTTTAAACGGGCAGTGCATTAGAGTGAAATTAATTTCTCCTGGGTGTTTCATCATATGTAGCATAGAGGGCGTAATGTTTTCCCGCTTCAAAATTATTTTCGCGGTATTTTATTGCCTATCGTCGCTGTTATGCAAAAACCTCGTATCTCAATTTTTTGCGGAAATCTTTTTATCGATTATTTTGGATTAAGTATGTATGTTCCATTGTATGCGAAAATATCTGATCTTCTAACCAATCATTAATCCGAATTCTGACATATGACGAAAAAGTGTAGTCGGATTGGTGAGACATTATGTTGTGCGAAAATATCGTATTTCAAAAGAAAAACACTTTGCCCGGCAGCTGACATTATAACAGGAAGAGTCTAATCAATTTCGGATTCGCAACGCTAATATATTAGCTTAAGAATAAGGAAAAGCTTTGAAAATACAATATAGTAGCAGAAAGTTTTGCTCGTCTTGGTAATTGATTGGTTAAAAGATCAGATATTTTGGCATACAAAGGAACATACATATTTAATTCTAAAAAAGCGATAAAAGATTTCAGTTTTTACTGCCTGGTGTAAAATTATCAAAACCTTAGATACGAGGTTTTTGCATAACAGCGACGCTATGTTATCATTCAGCACGACATCGTCAATCTGAGCAGTCGAATTTTCTTGGTACGCTGCCTATCTTGAATTTGACAATGAACCCAGATTCTCCATTACTTGAGGAATCTCCTGTATGGTGTTTCACAACAGGACATTTTCAATATTAGTAAACAACAATTAAAGTTTCAACAGCAGCCCTTTCGAGAACCTCATCCCGGTTGTATATGCCGTTTTCCCGTTATATTGCAACATGTCCAGCATGAGCGGAAGTCAGTCTTAAGTTTCAGGAAGGAGCCTGCTATGGTTGTGGCTAACCAATATTTGAGAAATAGATGCCTATTCAACTCGAAAGCAGTCTATGGTCCAAATCAGGAATTATTTATAAAAGATGAGTATTTAAATATTTATATTAGTAGTCAATCGAGTGCACACTTTTCTCACACACGACTACATTGAATATGAACAAGGTCAGTCTAAAATTATCGTCAGAGATAGATTATAGAGATATATTGATTTTTGGTATAACATTGGTTGTCATGATTTCATTACCGACAATTTAAATACCGATACCATTTTACACGCTTATAAATACTCTTTTGTTAAAATTGTACTACACGGCTGTCCGTTTGTTTACAAAACATTATTCTGATATTACATACAGTGATCTTGTTTTATAAGCTATTGAAGATCTTTTGTTTAGAGGACTTATTATTGAATGTACTGATGTAAACCAATGGTTTGCTTATTCACTTGCCACCACTTGCTACCTCTGTTCTAAACAATGGTAATCATAGTTTTAATTTTAGATATATATTGTAGGTCATGTCATTTACATCAATGGAAAACACCTTTGTGAAATTTGAAGATATCTTGGTAGATATGCAATCTAATTAAACATATTTTTATTGTTTAACGTTTAACATTCAGCTTATCGCCAGTTGGCATATACGATCTGCATTCTGATCATCTTGGTTTTTACTGAACATATGACGAGGTATAATAGTTAAAGACTACTAATCCTTGGATGGAAGTTCATATATATTTTTATTCTCGTTCTCCTTTTTGGGATGAAGTTTTGCTTAATATATATTTACTGAAGTTACGTGACCACTAATTAAATTGATGTGAATGATAAGAAATTTAAATTTTATGTATATAGATTTATGGATTTGTCACCGATTCTGATATTAACGTGTGTACAGATTTTGCCACCTGAGTTAGACAAGACCTTATTGATCAAAGTGGTTGTATCCACATGGTCTCCCAGTTATACATTGACATATTTGGTTACTAAAGTATTTCATTCATACAGAAAAAAGCTATCATAAGCATAACCGGTTGAGAGACTCATAACTGTTTGATACCATAAAACAAGTTAAACTATCTTCAGAATATTGAGGTTAATTTTATGGGAGAACTGTAGCTTCCGTTGGTCAAATTATATCCATTTCGTATATATGTCATAGGAATGTGGCTATACTATGATTGAATCATTAGTTTTGATGTTATATCAGCCTATATGAATCTAATATTGGACTTTCAGTTCAGTAAGATTATTGCTCAAGGTATGTGTCATGAATACGATGTATACCATAGTTCTATTTGGAAGAACTTACGGCTGTTAAATATATATGGCTTCTTGGACGGATTTTATGAGAGATAAAAGCATTGATGGTTTACGGATAACCAAAACTTTTTGTTATTGTTTATATAAGGGCAGTATGAAGCCTTATTTGCAGATATTGCGTATGTCATTTTTGTGACTTGTTAGAAGCACAATTAAGTCTTGTTCTTAGAGGTTAAATGGATACCTAGGGCATAGATAACATTGCAGACTATATAAGTCGTATTATAAATACTGATGACTGCCGTTTTGCAGTACATAATTTTGAATATTTGGATTCCCTGTTTGGGTCCTCGTGAAATTAATTGGTTTGTTAGTGATCATAACCATCGATTACCTGTATTTTACTCCAGGTATTGGAATGTACATTCATGTTTATTGATGCGTTCACTATCTATTGGCAAGGTTTTAAATGGGTGTTATGTTCCCACAGTTTGCCTATTATCGAAAGTCCTTATGTATACATGCAGCAGTGTAAGGCATATTTTACTATTATTTTACCATTTGAGGAGATCGGCGTATTATTAGCCGTTTTTATATATCAAAGGAGATAGAATAATTTATCAGAAGGTATAAATGGGTGGTATGCTCCCCCAGTTTGCCTATTATTGAAAGTCCTTATGTATACATGTACAAGGCATATATAACTATTATTTTACCTTTGTGGAGATCGGCGTTTTACTGGCCGTTTTTATGTCCCAAAGAAGATAGAATAATTTATCAGAAGGTATAAATGGGTGGTATGTTCCCCCAGTTTGCCTATTATTGAAAGTCCTTATGTATACATGTACAAGGCATATAGAACTTTTATTTTACCTTTGTGGAGATCGGCGTTTTACTGGCCGTTTTTATGTCCCAAAGGAGATATATTTATTGATCAGGTGTTGGGTTTACATTACCTACCTATTAACAAAGCTAATTTTTTATTTGGTAGAGGGAATAAATCGGCTTTTGGTATATGGATTTACCATTTACGGTGTTGGCTATTAGAATGGAGTTTATGGTGACATTAAATTAACTAGTATTAACTTGGTGATAGTTTTCATGTATTGGGGTAATTTTTATTGCATATGCTTTATTGTAATTTTTCATTTTATTGGTGTATAATGTATTGTATTGATGAATTATTTGAAAACTTGGAAGGAACCACATATCAATTTAAATTTATGTTATTTAATATGTTTTTTTCAGGTGTTCAGAAACGATATTGCTTTGTCTAGTCCTGTATGTATCTGTATACTATAGTATAGAGGGGTGCACTCGATTACTGGTGTAGATTCTACAACAGATTCTCAATTAGTGAAATATGTTTTTTAGGATGTTGAAAAGAAATTAGGCCCACAAATCTGGAAGGAAGAGCCGATGAGTTATTACAGGATGCGTATAATAAGTTATTTTGTGTATATAATCGTTTTACACAACGTACCATTGGTAAGGGGGGGCAAGGGGGGTCCCAATAACAGCAAAACAATGAATTGATTTGGTGAAAAACAGATAACAAAGAATTGAAAAGGGACAATAACAGATAACAGTAAATGAAATATGAAAATAAATCTGTCCACGACCAATCCAGTAGATTAGTCCGAGATTACTCTGACAAAACAGCAGTCGGACTTCAGAGTAATCTCGGACTACAGTACATGACTCGTAGATCTTAGCATGTAACTTGGGGTATGGACCTAGAAAATTGTAATTTGTGTAAACAAGACGTTTCGGTCATTGAGGCAGTTCTGCCTTGGTTGATTTTTTTTCTGTAACTTGTACAATAAGTTTTAGTATGGATGTTGATTTTTTCTGAACGAAATCACTAGTTTCTGTTTTTTGAAATAGGGATATTTTTAATCTAGAGCATTTGAGGGATCAATTTTTAATGATTTAGGTTTTTTTAATTAATTTTTTAAAGTAGTGCAGCCAGTGACACTTTATTATCACGATTATATTTTTATATTTTTTATTTCTGAAAAGCAATATTTATACTTTACAAGTAATACAAAAAACATTGATGCACAATATATTTTTTTTTATTTAATGACCTCATGATGAAACTAACTTATAAAATACAAAAATACCCAGATCAGATAAGACAGGACAAGTAACTGACACACGCATGCCAGTTATGGTTATTCTGACAATAGAAATTGACTCAAGTGACAATGCTGGTGGACTATCAGTCCCCGAGGGTATCATCAGCTCAGTAGTCAGTATTTCGGTACTGACATGATTTAACAAACTTTACTAAAATTTGTCCGTTTATAAATTTATGATTATTAAGAAACTAAGGTTTCAACTCCCTCAGGCAAAGTTTGCTTTAGATGAATTTGGCTATTTATTTTAGGTATTTTTGACATACAGCTCTTCAACGGTTTCGGTACTTCTACATCTTCGGATTTCAAATGTTTGGCATTGAGCGTTCCTGATGAAGGTAAATCCAGAAAAGCGCTTCGGACGCAAGAAATTAATAACGTGTTGTTTTCAATATTCTGATAGTATAATAGAGATTGGACCTATTGAAACACCAATCATGCATCTTACGTGAAATTATAGAATATGGAAAATTTGGGTACAGCATTAGAGAAGCTGTAGGATTTTAAATAGGGTATTTGTCGAAAAATTAAACTGAAGGCACATCTTTATTTGTATCAATGGTTTCTGAGCTTCAATTTTCGCCATGTGAAGCAGTTAAAAAGCTTTTTAAAATATGGTGAGTGAAAAGAGAGCTAGGGAATAGCACTGATAATATAAATGCTAAAAGAAAAAGATGTTGTATAGTTTTCAAAGCCATAATTCAGCCCATACCACTTAGGAATGTAAAACAATTCAAAGGAGTAAACTAACTGCCTAATTTATCCACAAAATAGTGAACGGGAAATTTAGTAACACAGTAACAAACTACAACCACTGAATCCAGGCTCCCTCCTGACTTGGAAATAGTCACATACAGAGTGTGCCTGAGTCAACTTAATCATGCTAGTTGGTGTCTCATCCTCCCCTAATCAGGGACAGTGGTGTAATAGTACAACATAAAGATTATTATGTGGTCATTGAATAAAAAATATCTATAGGGTGTACCAATGCTTTTTTATAACAAAATCCATACTATAAGTTATTGTACAAGTAATGAGTGAATTATAATTTGTACAAAATGCTACATGTTCACAGACAACGGAATTTATTACAAAGGATAATAACAATATATACTGGAATGGTCCTTGGTCCAATTGATTTTAATATGTTTATGTGATGTATGTTACTGATATTCTTTTGCACATACAGGGTCACCCAATACTACCAGTAGAAAGACATCAATGAAATACATTGTTAGAAGATGTGGTAAGCTTGCCAATGAGACTATTATCCATTCAAATCACAATTTTCAATTATCTTCAATTTCTACGGAAGATTGGCTTTCAAATGATGCTAACATTCCAATTTTCAATAACAGGTAACAGCAAATAGGTTCTCACAATAACAGATAACAAAATAGATAAAAGTCCTATTACAGCTAACAAAGAATAAGATAATAACAGCTAACAGTAAATATATTTTCAGAATAACAGATAACAAAGAATTAAAATGCCTCATAACAGCATAACAGTTAAACCCCTTGCCCCCCCTCATTGGTGCGTGTATATTGGGATATCTATGTTTTAAGTGTATCAGAATTGTTGAATCTGCGTTATTATGCAATTAATTGCAAGTCAATACACATTTCAATTTGTATCGGAAAAACGGATATTTACAGAGATGGAACTGGTTTATTATTGTGAAAAACGCACAAATTTGCGTCCAGTCCTAATTTGGAATTATATATGCATAGAGTAGCATTTAATCTGATTAAAATTTGTATTCGTAATAGTAAAAGTTCAATGATAAGTTAATATTGATATTAAAAGACCTCCGAAAAAAAAGGGATGTTCAGATCCCCGAGCCCGAAGGGCGAGGGGATTTGAACAGCCCTTTTTTGTGAGGAGGTCTTTTAATGTCATTATTAACTTAATCATTGAACTTTTACTGACTTACAAACCGTCAAAAATATAAGAAAAGTACATAAAAAGCACTTGCAGAAACCTAATTCCCCTGAACTAGACGAGTCTAAATATGTTCAACTTAAATGATAGTTAAACAGTACTCAGACTGATATATACAATTAACAGTTACCAAATTGAAATGAAAACGGACCGATTTAATGGCATTACATCATATAATTATTATTGATGATAAAAAAATAGCATCTAATAACACTAAATGATAGTTTTACAAAACTAGGGGGTGAATTTATATTTTTTATCCAACTTTTCAAAATAACGATTTCTTATTTAATAAATCAGGCAATCAAAACCCCATACAGACCTCATTTATAACTGACCAATGAATATTATGCCCAACAACTTCATGCTATATATACTTGATGTTTTTGATCTGTCAGTAATCATGAAATAGATTCGTAAAGATCAGACCTTAGAAAACAGTAAGTAAACTCTTCCAACAATTAGTTTTTTAAACAGCTTGTTTCAGAACTTCTAATCGAACAGACCTAGATGCATAAGGTCCTTCACAATATTCATCCGGTAAATGTTCCTTTTGTATCTGATCCTACATTACGTTACATGCGAATGCAAAATCAGTTTTGTCTATTCAGTCCAATTAATAAAAAGATCTTGCTTTATTTGTGTTTTTAAAATAAAAAACTATGCATGCAAACTTCAATGAATAAAACCGTATTAAACTAGGTTTCACTGGCCCGATCAAAACTTGTGAGGCGAGATATATTCGCAAGGTCAATGCATTATATGAAAACAAACTCTTTAATTTAGTCGTCCGTTATTCCCTTTTCATGTCTAAATAAAGCAAAAACACCTGAAAATACTTTTATCTTTCTTAGTTTTATCCTTGCCTGGCAAAAAAAATCATATGTTATAAATCGTATTAAAACAGTAGATAAGAACCATAGTAAAAAAATATTTAAAACTTTTTTAATAAGCATTCAGTTATGTGATAAACTGAAGAGACCCCCCCCCCCCCCAAAAAAAAAAAAACAACGACAAAACCAAAAAAAAAACAAAAAAAAAACAACATTTGAATGGGAATCTTGTCTTTGCGTGCTAAGTACTAGTACAGAGAAATCAATTAAATTGATTGATTGTTGTTTGCTTAACGTCCAGTAGCAAATATTTCATGCATGTTTATGACTATAACACATAAATTTTAAATACTATAGGTAGGTCGTACAATAGGAGGTCGACAGTGAGGTTGGACGTGAAACTTTAAAATACCACTGGAAAATGAGGGTAATATTGAATAAGGACAGAAATTTAGACTTGAAACAGCTGGCAATATTCGGACCACACGAATAAAAGGTGCAAGAGTTTTTAATTTGCCGAGAGCGTTGATCCATAAAATCCACCCTGAAGTCGATCATCCATGTTTACGTGTAGTTTAAAATATCATTTCACGCATCCAATTTAGATTAGATACTTTTAGCTAGCTTTAGTAACTGTGAGAATTTTGTGAAACTGTATTGTGTATTGTACTTAAGTTTTTGGTATGATATTCTGTACTTCCGATCCCTACCGCTCTCTTGGTTGGTCTCGTGTGGGGGCGTTCGGATCGAGAGCGGGAGGTCATTTGTTCGAATCCCGAAAGGCTCAAACAATGACGTTAATTAAATTGGTATTCTATTTCAACGCTAAACACATGGATTCATTGACTAAGAGCATAGACTGGCCGGCTCAGAGTCGGAAATGTGTCCGGTTCGGGTGACTTTTCTTCCTGCGAACTAATATCTTGTGAACTTACACAATAAAAAAAACCGACTCAGCTTAACGGGGTTAATACTCTTATTATATTTACATGTAATCGTCCTGAATATTAATTTTATTTGCCGCTGGTCGTCATCCATTATCATTATATATTTTACCGTTTTATTATACAGTGAAGGGTTTTTCTTTTACTGGTTTACATTCCATTTTCTTAAATTTTCACGAATCAAAATTAAAATATGGCAATTTTGGTGAAATTTTTCAACCAAACACTTGTGATTGTTGGGATATATTTTACGATAATATAATTAAATCAAATGTGCCTTTTCGGATATATAATATTTGACGGTAAATATTATTGAATTAACTCCGTATAACTACTATTTAGTTATCGGTCGGTGTTGAGCTTATTATTCTGTATACCCATCTTTCTATAAAAAAAAAAAGACCGAATGTTGATTCTAAATATTTTGATTTATCTGTGTCTTTGGGTTGCTGTCGAATTAATGTATACCTTTATCTCCTTTTATTCAAAACCAAATGATTCGCTTGGGTATAGAAATATTGACATCTCTGGACCTCTCCCGTCCCACAGTTTACCCTTGCTAAATGGGTGCGTTCGTTTGGCTTTTTGGTTATATAAATACACAGAGTCCGATCAAAATATGATAGGAATATATATATCCGATGCCTGGTGTAGTGAGAATTTCACGCTATCTTTACCTTAAAAAAACATTCGAGGGAAAGACGATCTACGCACGAGTTGAATGATTGAAATGTGTAAACAACAAGAATGGTCAGCTACATCTTTTCAAATAAGTCGCATGGCTGATTTTAACAACATTTTTGGTGAATTTTGCTAGAACAATAGTAGATGAAAAAAAAATGTAACAAAACCGATCAGCAGGACAGAATAAAAAGATGAAACGCCCAAAATAAGTTGAATCTTTTTATAAATTGTTGTCAACCTTTTTTTGCCAGTTTGTTTGTTTGTTGCTTTTATGACAATTATTATACCAGTCTGAGATATAAATAAACTTGAAACAGCAAATGTTGTCACCTAGACGAGACAGCCGTCATTGTACGCTTCAATATATGAGTTATTGCCACTCATTGAAGATTGTTTTTCTGTTCTAGTCCCTCCCCTATTAGTTTTGCTGGAAATTATACAATGTAACCCCTGATGTGTACTACAACAACGGTTTTTTTTAATGTTAAAAAAAGATTAAATGCAAAGAGAAAAATGATGGAAGAAATGCTAAGATTTACGCATAAAAATTCAAATGTAAATAATAATGAAATATATAAAAATTGGAAAACTGTTTGAGACTATAATCAACTGAGGACAAATGGTTATACATCACTACATGAAGCTGATTAATGTATTGCTCCTATTTGTCCAGTGGCAAATATGTCATGCATATTCACGACTAGATTCAAAGTGGATAAATCTGAAGGAAATGCTTACAAATTTAGAGTGGTACTTTTTACTATAAGGCAGAGCGTTCGCTAGAGGTAAAACGTATGCCGTAATAGAATAGATTTCAACCATAAAGATCGAACCCGTAAGTTAAGCTATTAGCCCTCCTTCCCTCTTTTTTCTCCACGATAGTCGAATGTCATAAACAAAACGTCATGAATTTACAATCAAAAACGGCCACTATAAGTAAATGAGATATGGACTTTTTTTATAAATAAATTCCTATTGCAGCCAACATCTCCCGGTTCGGGACATGCAGCTTATTATTTCCACAAATACCGCCTGATTATTGACCAAAAGCACTTTGAATCAAACAAATACCGTGTTCACGGCCGACACTCGGCTAACCGAGAGATAGGTCGGTTAATCTATATTGAGTATGCGGCTATATCGGCGGTGGGTCTGTTAATCGGGTTGGCTAAAGTCTGTTAATCAGGTGTTATCGTGAAAATCAGTGCAAGGTCTGCATGTTTCATTGTGTAACTTTTTAATTATATTTATATCATAAAAACTAATCATGTCTGACAAAATGATTTGGAGTACTGAATCCAGTGGTGTAATTAATTTTTTTCTAGCTTCAATAAACGATCTATAAAATGAAAAGGCGAGTTACTCATCAGTAAATTTATACACATTTTACACACACAAAATGTACACAAAAATGACAAGTTGGTTGAGTTTACTTGCATGCAATCTTTTGAACATCGAAAAAAGACTGGCATTATGTTTGTTTACCATATTAACATTAATATGTGAAAAATCTATACGAAAAACTGTATTTTGGTGACATAAATCAATTTTTAATAAAAATATGGTCTGTTAATGGGTCGGATGTATAAAACTCGGTCTGTTAATTAGTCTGTTAAGAGTTATGAATGACATTACAAGTATAATTTTAATTGTTATATGGGGTGTTATCTGAATCAAGAGATAGGCCCAATAGTAGTGGCTAGAATAAATGGAAACAACACATGAACAATGAAACATAAGTTTAGACAATGGAATCTGAAAATTGATAAAAATGATTTTAAAAAGTGTAAAATCAGAGTAATATTAATTTCATCAAAGAATGGTCGCATATATCATGTGGATTCTGTTTCATTGATATAAATGGCACCAATTTGTCATTTACATAGTTAACAAGTACATAAATCAGAGATAAACTTCTTAATGTTTTGATTTTTTTATCAAATGAACTGAAATATGTTTATTATGCAAACAAATACAGACAAACCATTCAACATTAACCTTTCTTTACACAACCTTGAAGGTCAATCGATAGAAAAACAAGCACGTTTGCTGACTGCGAGTCGGCTAAATGACTTACGATATCATTGGAATACATCATTACTCGAAAAATAAAATTAATATTATGCATTTATTGTGATTTACAGGAATATAAAATTTTCTTGTTCTTACCCATTAAATCAGCACCCAACAATAATATAAAAAAAACTTACTAATGTCTATTTCTTCTTTAGAACCACGGTTTAGAACTTGGTATGAGAATGATGACTCGGTACAAAGGAAAATACATACCGGAAATAAACTCCTCATAGATAACAGGAATGAAATTTGATATTTGCGCCTTATATTTACGCCAGACACGCGTTTCGGCTACGAAAAACTCATCAGTGACGGTAAAAAAAAGTTTAAAAGGCCAAAAACAAAAGTTGAAAAGCATTGAGGAAGTGCAACTAATACCGGCGTCACACGCGTGAATTGGGCGTACTAGAAGCGTACCTAAGGCTAAACGTTTATCCGGCGTTCAAGAAACGTATGTTGGCGTATGTTGTATGTGTTTTATGCTGCATAAATATTTCCTCGGGTTGTAGCGTTCATCAAGCGTATTTACTTTCCTTTAGTGGCTAGAGGTATCGGGGGAGGGTTGATATCTCATAAATATGTTAATCCCCTCTGCAATTTTGCGCCTGTCCCAAGTCAGGAGACTCTGGCCTTTGTTAGTCTTATATGATTTTTAATTTTATTTTCTTGTGTATAATTCGGAGTTTATTATGACGTCCATTATCACTGTACTAGTATGCATATTTTTTAAAGGGCCAGCTGAAGGACTCCCACGGGTGTGGGAGTTTCTTTCTACATTGAAGACCCATTTGTGGCCTTTGTCTGTTGCCTGTTCTTTTGTCGGGTTGTTGTCGCTTTGACACATTCCCCATTTTCTTTCTCAATTTTACCTTTGTATTTCGACGTACTTCAAACTTATGCAACGCGCTTTGAACGATTGCTTTAAACGTTCCTATTGCGTGCAACTAACGTATACCGACTTTGTAAGTTTTCTCTGTACGTTTAGTGCACGCTATAGTCTATCCGTCAATGTGTGCCGCCGGCATAAGGTAATCTATTCCTAAGGTAGAAAAGTATGGTGGCCGGTTAAAGCCATTTCGCGTTTTCGCGTTTTCGCCCATCATATTATATAGGGCGAAAACGCGAAAACGCGAAATCGCGAAGTCGAAAACGCGAAAACGCGAAGTCGAAAACGCGAAAACGCGAAATATTTTTTCTTTCCGATTTCGCGTTTTCGACTTCGCGTTTTCGCGTTTTCGACTTCGCGTTTTCGCGTTTTCGACTTCGCGATTTCGCGTTTTCGCCTTTTCGCGTTTTCGCGATTTCGCGTTTTCGCCTTTTCGCGATTTCGCCTTTTCGCGTTTTCGCGATTTCGCGTTTTCGCCTTTTCGCCTTAAATTATAGGTATATTGATCCAATATCCACCCGTTTATAGTATGGATCACATTTCCGACCTTACATTGATTACGTGCTACGTGTACAATGTTTCGAGTTCTTTCGGAATTATATTCCAGGTAACTCTCTTCAGAGGTCGTCCGTTTTATTTTTATTTTTTATTTTTATTATTATTATTATTTTTATTTTTTATTTTTTATTTTTATTTTTATTTTTATTTTTAAATGTTTGTTTGTTTATTATTTTGTACATTTTATTTATTATTGTACCTTTTATTTATTATTGTTCGTTTTATCAACGTATGGATAACTGGTTTTGGTTATTGTTTAAGATACGTTTCAATATGCATTTTTCATTGTCAACGCACCTTCCTTTGGTTTTAGTATAACTGTCTAATTAATTTCTATTGGGAGACATTGATTTATTTCAAGTGTTTCTTAACGATTTCCCCAATGTTCCTGTTTCTTTTGAATGCTATTGTGGGTTTTTTATCAAAGAGATTTTTGAACTGTGGGTTGTCTTGAATTAAATGCCAATGTTTTCTTATAATGGTTTGTAAATTTTCCGCATTAGCGTGGTATTGTGTTATGAAAGATATATTATAGTTATCTGTGTTTTTGTTTATTCTTGTTTCTTTGTTTGTTAATTTGTTTAATCTTTCTGTATGGGAAATATTTCTTAATATTTTATTTACAAAAGCGATTTTGTAACCTCTTTGTATTAATTTTTCTGTAAATAAGTTTATTCTTTCATTAAAATTGTCAGGATCAGAGGTATTTCTAAGAATTCGTATTCCTTCACCTTTAATAAAGGATTTAAAACAACTTTTAGCGTGGTTAGAATTTTGGTGTAGATATTGGAATTTTTCAGTTGGTTTTGTGAAACATCTAATATCTAAGATATTTTCTTTTTGAAATCTCTGTCCTTTATACGTTTCTAAGTCTAGAAATTTCAAACTTTGTCTGTCAATTTCATAAGTAAATTGCAGTAGGTTGTGGTTTGTGTTTGCTATTTCGAAAAGAAGTTTAACTTCTTCCGTAGTACCTTGAAATAAAATATATCCATCATCCTTCATACGTTTATGAAATAATATTTTGTTTTTGTGTGGAAAGATGTTTAGAATTTTATTTATATGTTGGTATATAGCTATATAAAATAAAAATAAAACGGACGACCTCTGAAGAGAGTTACCTGGAATATAATTCCGAAAGAACTCGAAACATTGTACACGTAGCACGTAATCAATGTAAGGTCGGAAATGTGATCCATACTATAAACGGGTGGATATTGGATCAATATACCTATAATTTAAGGCGAAAAGGCGAAAACGCGAAATCGCGAAAACGCGAAAAGGCGAAATCGCGAAATCGCGAAAAAGCGAAAAGGCGAAATCGCGAAATCGCGAAAACGCGAAAACGCGAAATCGCGAAAAGGCGAAAACGCGAAATCGCGAAGTCGAAAACGCGAAAACGCGAAAACGCGAAGTCGAAAACGCGAAAACGCGAAGTCGAAAACGCGAAATCGGAAAGAAAAAATATTTCGCGTTTTCGCGTTTTCGACTTCGCGTTTTCGCGTTTTCGCGTTTTCGACTTCGCGTTTTCGCGTTTTCGCCTTTTCGCGATTTCGCGTTTTCGCGTTTTCGCCCTATATAATATGATGGGCGAAAACGCGAAAACGCGAAAAGGCGAAAACGCGAAATCGCGAAAACGCGAATTTTCGCGTTTTCGCCCTATATAATATGATGGGCGAAAACGCGAAAACGCGAAAAGGCGAAATCGCGAAATCGCGAAAACGCGAAAAGGCGAAATCGCGAAAAGGCGAAAACGCGAAAACGCGAAAAGGCGAAAACGCGAAATCGCGAAGTCGAAAACGCGAAAACGCGAAGTCGAAAACGCGAAAACGCGAAAACGCGAAGTCGAAAACGCGAAATCGGAAAGAAAAAATATTTCGCGTTTTCGACTTCGCGTTTTCGCGTTTTCGACTTCGCGATTTCGCGTTTTCGCGTTTTCGCCCTATATAATATGATGGGCGAAAACGCGAAAACGCGAAAACGCGAAATGGCCTTAACCGGCCACCATAGAAAAGCCTAAGTATTCAAAAAAAATGGAATTTAACCAGCTGAATTGCAACACATGACAGATTCATAGATGTTACAGACTTTGAACAGACAAAAAAATAAGGCTGATTGATAACTTGGCGTAAATAATAAATTCATGCGAATTCGAGCGGCCAATCAGTCCATATAACGCTAATTTGAAGTGACACACCCTTTTAATGAAATGCAGATTTATTTTTTTTTAAATAAAAGTGCTCTTTCTATAAGGATACTGTTGCACCGTATTGTAATTTTTTCGTCATAAGTACATATCATTGTTTTCAATGTGAAAATATAAACTCAAGGTGGTAAGACTACTAGTATTGTCGTGGCTAAATAACTCTTAACTGACACGATTCAAATTGTCCAACCCATTAACAGACTGTATTCCCCTAATATTCATTAAAATGTGGTATAACTCAATTTATATAACAATTATGAAATATTTATCAATGACAATTGATCTTTTAGAACCAAAGTACTACTTTGTGTCCTTTAAATCATATCTAAAAATATTTTTTGGCCTTTTATCTAAAATATTGGTATGCGTACAAGCATAAAAACCACATACTTGCACGACGCCTTTTCGTTTTACTTAAAATTGCGCAGGCTATGCATTTGTTTTAATGGTGGAAAATGTTCAATGATAGATATCATTTTGTCAGACACTTTTCTTTTTTTGATGTGATTCTCATAATATGCCAAAAAATCTGTATATTTAACAGAGTTTAACATTAAATTGTGAGTTTTACTCTTAACAGACTTTAGCCAACCCGATTAACAGACCCACTGCCGATATAGCCGCATACTCAATATAGATTAACCGACCTATCTCTCGGTTAGCCGAGTGTCGGCCGTGGTGTTCGTTTCACCCTTTATTACCCTACCGCAGAAATACTACCTCAGGTGTTGGTTCACCATATTTAAATTCTTTAATTGTAAATTAAGGTATTTTGCTGGGTGTTTTTTTCCCGATCCTATTTCGGACCCCCTGATTTTAAGAGGGCGTATCTAATAAGTCATGCCCGATTAACTTTAAGTAAATTGGACCTCAACTTAAAGACCTACACCGGGTAAATAAGTTCGAGGTACAATAAGTAGACAATAGAAATCCTTTGTGATATGAGATCGTCCCAGGTTTCTTAGATAATTATTTTACGTTGAATAACAATGAAAAATGCACGAGCAGGTTTGTAAATTCAGGAATTGTCACAAGTGAAAGAACTTTTTGTTTTTCGTTCAACAAATTAGCCTTTAAACTATACAAGGATGAGGGAATTTACTTTGATGCAATTTTCTCCATTTGTTACCGATATAAAAGCATACGGTTTATATAGTTTACGATCTTGTGGTGCTATTACCGCTGCAAGGTTTGGTTTTTCAGATAGACTTTTTAAACGTCATTGACGTTGGAAGTCGGACACTTCAAAGGATGGCTATGTGAAAGAAGATTTATCAGAACGTTGGATTGTTTCTCAGAATTTGGGAAATGAATATCTTTTTTGTTTTATTTACATTTGGACTATATAATTTTGCATACATAGTACTTAATAGCTTCCCGTTCTTTGGGTTCAGCATCGGCGTTGTCGTGCGACTATCCACTTTACAAAGTCTTTTGGTATTTATTATAGCCTTTTATGGCGTTTATATGCAGAGTGTGTACATACATTTGTATATATATACTTGGATATTTGGTACAAGTATTGGTTATACTTGGATATTTGGTACACGTTTTGATTATACTTGGATATTTGGTACAAGTATTGATTATACTTGTTTATTTGGTGCAAGTATTGGGATTATGTCTACATTGATGGGTGGTTTATACCAGGAGAATTATAATTTCATTCGTTTAAACGGGCAGTGCATTAGAGTGAAATTAATTTCTCCTGGGTGTTTCATCATATGTAGCATAGAGGGCGTAATGTTTTCCCGCTTCAAAATTATTTTCGCGGTATTTTATTGCCTATGTTATCATTCAGCACGACATCGTCAATCTGAGCAGTCGAATTTTCTTGGTAAATTTTAATTCTGGTTAAAGTTTATTAAGCTTTTTATTTGGAGAGTTTTTTGTGTCGATACTGATGTTTGAGTTATATATTATATGTGTAGATATATATGTATGTATTGAGATTATTTATCATTAAATATAGAGCATCGGCGTTGTCGTGCGACTATCCACTTTACAAAGTCTTTTGGTATTTATTATAGCCTTTTATGGCGTTTATATGCAGAGTGTGTATATATATATACTTGGATATTTGGTACAAGTATTGGTTATACTTGGATATTTGGTACAAGTTTTGATTATACTTGGATATTTGGTACAAGTATTGATTATACTTGTTTATTTGGTGCAAGTATTGGTTTTATGTCTACATTGATGGGTGGTTTATACCAGGAGAATAAATCTGTATCTTCTGATTAAACTTTCAATTTACAATAATCGGGCCAGTTAATTTAGGAACTCGTAGAGTTGGGTGTATTCAATCAGGAGAGGCACAGAGAATAATGTATGTGTAATGTATTTCAAAATATGTAAATGAGTAAGTATGTCAAATAATCAAATATTACTAGTTTTAAGAACAAAAAAGAAAATTAAAATCGAAACATGTATTTATTTATTCCTTGCACACGTTCAGGCCGGAACGTCTTAAATTTGCATCTAACACCTAAGGCAGCAACCATTTGATTTTCGGGGGGGGGGGGGGGGGCTATGGTTTTTTGTTCGCCTGCAGCGAAAAACAATCTATTTTTTTTTCGCGACAAGTCAAAAACAATTTGTTTTTCTTTCAATTTTAGCATTACATATAGTGGCAGCTTAGGGTGAAACAAACAATTTTTTTTTCTCAGAATCAAAAACAAATTATTTTTTTCTCCAAAAACTGGAAACAAACTTTTTTTTCCAAAAAAAACCATACCCCCCCCCCCCCCCCCCCCCGAAAATCAAATGGTTACTGCCTAATTCAATTCAATTCAATATTTTATTGGAAAGAGCACAATAGAGGCGTGATCCAAGTACAGACAATTATAATATTAAAACAACATATAAATGAAATAAAGATTCATGTAACAAGCCATGAGCCAATTCTATGTATGCTAATACATTATAGACTGATATTGATACCATAGACTTATATTTCAGTATTATTATAGATTTTTGTATATTTACTTAAAACACACAATACAAGATATTTATATATATATATGTATATGCACAAACTACTGTAAAAGTTTATTATCTGACGAAACGGTATGGTGGTCTCTCAAATCAAGAGCTTCTTCAATATACATACAAATAGATTGTAATTCCTTTTCAGACATAGGATTTAACATTTTGGTAAAATTTTCATGCAAATTATTTGAATTAATATCCTAATATAAATATATTAATAGAATTACAAAATTTTCTTATCATGGGAGAAATTCACATTGAAATACATGCATAATACATTTGAAAACAAGCGATTAATGTTTATAGTGTATTCTGATTTTCACAAATGTGCTTTCCATAGTTGTACCGACATATTTTTTATTATCTCCCCTTTGTTTTTGTTTTGAGACGCACGTACGTACGTCACGTAGATCATAGATGTGTATCAAGCTGTTACTAGTAGATTCTATTAGATGTCGAAATGTCCAATTAAGCTAATTTTACCTGTCATAGTCTACCACAGTGTAAGTTTTTATATTTTATAATTTGATGTCGATTATAGTAATTTGTATATTTTATGCCGAAAAACACATTCATGAACATGATGAATGCTTCGTATTTTGTTGATTACAAATCACACTTTGAAGGGCTGGATGGGGTTTACCGAAAAGAGAATTGCCAAAAAATTAAGAAAAGATAATAATGGACCAACAAATAAAGAATGGGGTCCAAATTTATAGTGAATAATTGCGCAAAAAATCATCCGATAAAAGTTTTAAAGAGGTTTCTTCGACCCCGCTTGGTTTGAGGTTGGTTAAACTTAATTCCAATCAATTCGAACTTGCCTTTTAATTATATATATAAACTGATGATTTCATAGCAAAAAACGAAATTTCGTCGAACATCAGTCGATCTACAAATAACTACATGTACATATGAAAATATAGTGATTTAAACTGTGTACCTGAGTGGACCATATCATAGTAGGGTTAGTAGGGTAACCAGTATCGAAAAAGACGTCTAGTTAACGTATGGAACGCCACGACTGCCTTATGTTAATAATCAGCATTATACGCAGTGTTCACAGCATTATATGAAGTGATCACAGCATTATAATATGTAGTGCTCACAACATTATATGAAGTGATCACAGCATTATATGCAGTGCTCACAGCATTATATGCAGTGTTCACAACATTATATGAAGTGCTCACAACATTATATTAAGTGCTCACAACATTATATTAAGTGCTCACAACATTATATTAAGTGCTCACAACATTATATTAAGAGTTCACAACATTATACGTTTTTTGTTGTATGATGAGATTGATGTATGATGAGATTTATGAATGATGAGATCATTCGGTAAACTTCGTTTTTTAGCGGAAATTACCGAATCCATAATAGGTAAATTACGGTAAATTAATGCCCAGCAAACAAATTTAAACAGTTATTATTATATATGTGATCATTAAGGCAGTATACAATATTTAAAACGGATTGAAATAAGTAAATTAAGTAGTATGATCAATTTAACCCAAGTTTATTCCACACCAGGGCATTTTAAACTTATTTTGAGGATTAGTTTCACCATATTCACAACTTAATATGTATATATATTTACTAGAACACATCCGTGATATCGCGGGTCTGTGACTGAATTAAAGAATATAACTATGCGTAAGCCTTATTTTAGTATTGGTATTGTCATCTGATAAAGTCATGCCGATTATAAGAGGAAGTTTTCTCTGCTTTTAACATCTTTCTGTTTGAACCCGTCGACCTGGAACTTGTCAATTTAATATTGGTATTATTGATTTTGTTTGGAAAACAAAAGTCTCTGGAAAGGAGTATTTTTTTAATCAACAGTTTTGTCCTTTATGAGTTATGAATAAAATTGAATCTTTGATTCGCTGTTTTACGTCTAACAAATTGAAAACTGTACATGCTGTACCTATACGCCTTATTTTAAGTCCAGATTTTTATTATTCGTATTGTCATCTTAGAAAGTCATACGGATTAAAGTACTACAATCGGGAACAATGTGACAATGATTGAATTAAGTTGTTTCAACCCTGTGATTACGACCCGTGTATATAGCAAAATCTTAAATACAGCGTTCCGTGGTACTCCTGTCAGATGCGGAACGTACAGATAATGTAATAGTTAACAGGTGAATATATTATTGGTATCGATTCGACCCGGAACTTCTTAATTATTGGCAATATTAATTATGTGGAAAACAAAAGGGTCTGGAGTGATGTTATTTTTAATCAACAGCATGGTACTATATTAGTTATATATATTCTCAGTACTTATAGTGTCTTTTTATTGTTGGGATATACAAGTACCCGCCCACATGCACGTTCACTCTATTTTCTTGTTAGATCATATGTATTTATATTTGTACCCATCTAATGAGTTAATATAAAAAAGAAGATGTGGTATGATTGCCAATGAGACAACTATCCACAAAATACCAAAATGACACAAACATTAACAACTATAGGTCACTGTACTGCCTTCAACAATGAGCAAAGCCAATACCGCATAGTCAGCTATAAAAGGCCCCGATACGATCATGTAAAACAATTCAAACGAGAAAACTAACAAGCCTTATACAACTGATTTTCATAGTTCGTTCTTATGTTGTTCTGTTACGCCACTGTCCAAGGTTAGAGGGAGGATACCAACATCCCGCTAACATGTTAAAACCCGCCACATTTTGCATATATGTGGCCGTCCCAAGTCAGGAGGAGCCTTTATTTCAGTGGTTGTCGTTTGTTAATTAATGTGTTATATACATGTTAGTTTTTCGATCGTGTGTTTGTACATAAATTAGGAATATTTTTCGTTTATCATTTCGGGGCCTTTTATAGCTGACTCTCCGGTATGGGCTTTCCTCATTGTTGAAGTTCGTACTGTGGCCGTTTAGCTGTTTAAATTTCTGTGATGTCATTTTGTCTCTTGTGGAAAGTTGTTTCATTGGCAAGCATACCACTTTTATATATATACATGTATGTACCGTGCAAACTGACGAACAAACGTAGTAAATGTTTTATTCATCCCCACAAACTCAATTTTCATAAGAGCTGATAACTTTAAATGAAAATGTTAAACAGGGTCTTGAAAGGGTAAATTTTTCTATGAAAGTTTAAATTTCTATATAAGACTGCTGATCATATTTAGAAGACAATCTTAGTACTTGCCGTGCTAAAAAGCTTGTAAAAAAATGGAATAATTGATGTAAAGTTATGTTTAACACCTACAGTGAAATGCTTTAAGCTGCATTTTCCATATCTGTTAGATACTTATTCATGTAAAAATGCCAAATTCTGAAAATCGATGCCAAAAATTACTCTATCATGACATATATAATCTAGCGTAATATGGCACCTATGTGTTATAGAAAGCTGACTGTTTTATTTAAAAGTTAATTAAGCTTTTTAAAACTGAGTACGGACTATAAAGTGGCACCTTGCTAAATTTCTTCAGTAGGAAATGAACTCGAGAATATATCATACAAATTTTCCTACGATTTTTCATTAAATAAACTTTTTATTATTTAACTTACATTTTGCCATTCGTATTTCTTACGACGAACAGAACTACTTCAATCATTCACCTCTCAGTTTCATCTTTTCCTTACTTATTTCAATCAGTTTTAAATATTGTATGCTACCTTATGATAACATGATTTTAATAACTTTTTAAAGTTTGCTGGGCATTACCGTAATTTACCAATTATGGATTCGGTAATTTCCGCTAAAAAACGAAGTTTACCGAATGATCTCATCATTCATAAATCTCATCATACAACAAAAAACGTATAATGTTGTGAACACTTAATATAATGTTGTGAGCACTTAATATAATGTTGTGAGCACTTAATATAATGTTGTGAGCACTTAATATAATGTTGTGAGCACTTCATATAATGTTGTGAACACTGCATATAATGCTGTGAGCACTGCATATAATGCTGTGATCACTTCATATAATGTTGTGAGCACTACATATAATGCTGTGATCACTTCATATAATGCTGTGAACACTGCGTATAATGCTGATTATTAACATAAGGCAGTCGTGGCGTTCCATATTAACGAGTTTAAGTTAACCACAGTCGTTTGAATTTTAGTGATATATTATATCGTAACGGTACCCAAATTGCACCTATTTAGCAAAAATAGCAGTGGAAATCTTACAAGATTTCCTAGAGACTATAAACACGTTGTAATTTTATGATCCGTTAGTATGCACGTCTTTAAACATAGCTACACAAAACGTTTACAGTATTTATCAACAGATGAAGTGTTTACTGAAAAAGCAAAATGTACTGAAACGTTGCCATGCGACGTCATCAAAACGTCATTTTTTAAAATTAGCAAATACAATATGTTTCAAGTATCCATTTCTTAAAAAAAAAGTAGAGTAAGCATGGACAAATATCCAATTGTTCAAAATATTTGAAAAAATAAACAAAAGCTCTGTTATTAGACTTTTGACGATGCAAATTTAAGCATGGATGAGGGGGAGGACATGGGTAAGGGAGACAGGGAGAAAGGGGTAGGAGAAAGGAGAGGAAGGCTGGGAAAAAGGAGAAAAAGTTGGAGAAAGGAGAAAAAATAAAATATCTCTCCTTTTAAAAAATTATCTAATATTTCAAGAAAAAATATCTCAAAAGGAGATGTTATATTCTAATGGGAGAAAGGAGAACGGGGGTAGGAGAAAGGAGAAGAGGGATAGGAGAAGGGAGAAGAGTATCCCCTGTTCTCCCCCTCATGGATGCAATTTGGGTACTACTCATTACAGAATCATTGATGGTTTGGAGGTTAGTTCAGACCAATTTTTCTATGATTCCATATAAATTGAAAATCAAATTGGTGTACCTATATAATACAGAAGGATTCGGCTACAAAATAAACACAAAATGGAAATGTTTGTCTTGATCATTAAAAACGTAGTTGAAAAAACTGTCAAAATAGGTGCAATTTGGGTACCGTCACGTTATATATATCTAGCGACTTTTTTCAATTTTTTTGGGTTAATTTATCACTAAAATTCAAACGACTGTGAGTTAACGGATAACACAGGGCTATTATTACAGACTAGGGGAATAGCTCTGGTAGCATGGATGGAGGCGATTACATACGGACACATGAAAACACATCAGCTCCCATTTCTATATTTTAATCAGACAAAGATGACGTCACAAACATAAATACAAAATACTGACAAAAGGGGAACAACTCTCTCTTACAAACAGAAACATAATCTGACCATACATACTGATATATAACACTATATTTATATGCAAACTATTGGAAAATCATTATATTTTCCAATCATGAATGTCGTCGTAAGCTAGCGTGGTCACGTTTTTCAAAATTTTGTGGTTTCTTAGGGTACCCAAGAATACCTCATCATACAGGTCATTTTCAACACGAAAAATAGAATTATTGCCTTTTGCGTTATTTATTCAAATGATACTTATCATTTAGCTTAAAAACTTATAAGATTTTATAATTTATAAGATAACGAAAGCTGAAAAGATTTATATAATTTAAGTAGAAGTGTTTCATGGTTTTAGTAAGACTTTATTTAGGTGAAATTTACCTCATTTTGAACGAAAGAAACTTTATTGCGTGTTACTTTCACGGGATCTTTACTTTGATTACACCAATAAGACATGGCTCATATGTGTGCCAATTTTCTTTCGTGTAATATTAATCGGTGCGAGGAAAATAGCTATTTAGAACACAAATTTAGTGATAATTCTGACTTGATTCAAACACGCCTTTTCCCGTGCCGTTAATCGTTTTGTAGCTTACACTATCAGGTCATTATCTAGCACAATTGTCACTAACTTCAATTTTCTTTTTTGGCTTGTATGGTCGAATTGTATGTTTTGAATAGTCTAGTTAGTGTGTTTTTTTTTTCTTCTTCTTCTTCTTTAGGTTTTCAGTAGTCCTTCATTATCTGAAGATTATATACTGTTTTGCGCTGCGTGGCCTATATATATATATATTTACAAAAACACAAAAATAATTGAAAATGAATTTGGAGTGCGTAAACAAAAAATAATTTTAAATTGTGATTAAAACTATGTACATAGGCTAATAATGAGTTAAATGAATTTGTGGAGAACAGTTGAGGTAAGCTGTTCTCTGAATGTGTCAACTGTGGTTACGGCGACTGTGTGGACTGGTAGTAAATTCCACTGAGTACATTGTAATAGTGTACAGAAAAAATGAAAATTTATATGTATCTTTTTTGGTAGAAATGTGTCTGAAAGTGAAACTATGATTTTTGCGGATTCTACTGTCTGATGGTATGAGAATAGCAGATGGGATTGCTACGATTTGCTGTACTATTTTGTAGAACATTGTCTGATGTCAATCTTGTGCGTAATCTTCTTTCCTGTAGTGTGGGCCATTTTAGTGAGTTTATCATGTCTGTATGACTGCTGATGTTATGATACCTGTTACAGACATATCTGGCAGCTCGTCTTTGGACCATCTCAATTTGAGAGGTTTGTTCAACTGTGTGAGGGTCCCATACTGTACATGAATATTCAAGCTTGGGACGAACTAGTGCCAGATATGCCTGAGTTTTGATGTTCTGGCATGATGTTTTTAAATTTCTTTTTAAGAAGCCTAAAGATTTGTTACCATTTGCTATGATGTTGTCTGTATGTTTTGACCAATTTAAGTTTGCTTGTAGTGTAATGCCCAGATATTTAGCTGAAGTGACTAGTTCAAGTTTGTAATTGTGCAGGATATACTAGTCATGTTTAAATTGTTTTTTTTCTTTTGTGATACTGTAAGGACTGTGCATTTGTCTGGATGGAAATCCATCAACCAGTCTTGCTCCCACCTAGCAGCTGCATCGAAATCTAACTGGAGTGCATCACAGTCACTTTGAGATTTGATGGTTATGTAGATAATACTGTCGTCGGCAAACAGTCTGAGCTTACTGGATTGTAAGTACTCTAGTAGGTCGTTGATGTATACCAAGAATAAAACTGGGCCCAGAACTGTGCCTTGAGGGACACCTGAGGTGACGGGAGCCAGGTCAGATGACTCTCCATCCAGGACAAACTTAACATAATAGTTAAGTTTGTATAAAAGTCTTTTATGAGGGACTTTGTCAAATGCTTTGGCAAAGTCCATAATAATAAAGTCTGTTTGTGTGGTATTGTTGTTATTTGCTGCAAGCTCTTGTATGAATGAATGTTTTAGGAAATATGTTTTTTGGTGGTTTTTGAATTGATAGTTTTGTTATAATTGTAATATACAAATCGAATCCTTCGGTCACGTTTCAGACCCGGAATATGGCACACATTCACAGTCCTGTTAAACTATGCCCACTATCAAGACCTAAATGAAGTAGGAATGAAAAACAATGGGATAAGTGTTGTATGTCAGGGTTCTCCTACTGACTTGCTTATTAAGATGCGAGGAAAAAGCACAAACAAAAGCTCTATCGAGGCTATGGGAGCACGGAAAGATCATGTATATTTTAGTATATTACATAATGCTGCAGATCTAGACCATCTTCGTACTGATGATTACAAAATATTGTACCACCATTCTTGCTATAAATCTAACACTAGCAGACAAAACTGCTGAATCAAGTTCTTGTCTGTAAAAATGGTTCAGGTCATATGCATGTATAGAAGGTCGTCAAATTCCTGACTGGAAAAAGTTGAGTCCGTGAAAACCATGCCTTAATCAGATTTCTTGGCGAATCGATAGTTCAGCATCATGGTAGGTCAACAGTCAGTATGATACACGAGGAAGAAGTCATTTGTCTAGCTAGCACTTCCAATGAACATAAATCTGCTCAGAAGGAATATTCAGGTTTTAAGAATAATTTTGTACGCCTGATGAAGAAGATACTGGCATAATTTTACATGCTTTTCGTGTAGACAAAGAGTTCGGTGTGAAAGGAATCAAGGGTAGGATAATAAAAAAAGTCACAAGATACAGATGTCCTGATCTTATGCGTTCATTACTTAACCTCCATGCAGCATACGCATAAGCTATGGTTTCAAACAGGCACTATAACTTGCACACAAGATTTGCGCCGCTATATACCTCTACGAAATATGAAAACGTCTTGGGTTTGCCATATGTAACATTCTATCAGCCGCACATGCGATACAACTTCATCCCTGTTTGGGATCGGTAAGCGCTCTGATTTTTAGTCTTGAAGGACAACCCAGATGATTTATCGATTTGTCAAACTTTCTAATTGTGACATCGATGAATCTATAGTTGCAGCTCGTGTCAGATCTTGTTGAATAATCCCAAATCAAAACTCAAAATAAATCATTGTGACCTTAAAAAAATTAGCGTAAAATTGGCTACAATTTAAAATTTCTCCCTTGTCAAACTTCATCCTTGTGAATCTAAATCTAAACAATATGTAATAAGAGCTTCACTCCAGACATAAATTTGATATCTTCCCATATAGCAAAACTACCCTAACATTCTACTCTTCCGTTCGGATTGGAAAAGAAGAATGACTTGTTCCTCTATCTCGAAAGTCAGATGTCATATGCATTTCTGTAAGATTTAGCTTGTACTTATAAGGGGAAATCGGTGTTTTCAAAGGGTTGCATTTGTTTCGAACAAAATCTATCATATACAGAGTTATGCCCATGTCAGGCAAATGACATATGTCAAAATGTAAATACTCGTCTGGTTGCAGTTAAAAGCATTGATGACGACGAAGATGACGATACATATAAGATTTCATTTTTCTGTTTGTGCCTTATGAATCATTGTCAGCTATCGAATGAAAATTAAGCAGTCCATAATATTTTCTAAACAACAAATAAAACATAATTATACTCAATTTTGAAATCGTGGGATATATTGTAATAATCTATAGTGGGAAAGGATATGTAGAAAAAAAGAAAAAAAACAACTGCCGTATGGTCTCTTGACGTGGTTGGGTGGGTGGGCTTAAACTACAGGAGACCATAAAACGAAGTAGATAATACCAGCTTCGATCATAATTTTCTATTTGCATTTGTTCTTTTTTTCGTCTTTTTGCCATGCTGTTGTCAGCTTGTCTTCATTTTATATGTTTTTAATGTCCCTTTGGTTTCTCGCGCCTTTTTTGTTTGCAATTGTTTGTAAAACACATCGGTGCTGTACATTACCCTCTCCCTTATTATATTTTTTGAATACTTGTAAACTTTATAACTAATTGTTGCTCATTTACTCATCTGTATATATGTAGGATGGGGTGTTTAACCGGTTTCTAATAGACGTTTTGTTTTTAAACTTTTTCTCCGTTTGCGGTAATTTTACTTCTACCTAGAGCTTCAGTTTATATTCAACCAAGTTTTACGTTAATGTTGCACAAATTTCGAAACAAATCATTTATATATACTATTTCACACCCAATAACAGAAATTTGATATTTACCTAGAAATTGACGAACACCTTAGTATACTATCAACAGTCGTAAAAAACACATTTTGTTTTCGACAAATTATTAAAGTTAAGATTTAAAAAACATCTTTAGATCTTACTTGTAATGAATTGAATACAAAAATTCCAAATTTAGAAATTGAAATAGGTCAAGGTGACTGTTATTTAACAGCTGTTTGAAAATTTCAAATTTGCACCCTTTTTGCAAAATAGTCGATTTAAAGTCATTTTTAGTGATAAAAATATAAAATAAGTTCTAAATGTAGATACAAAAGATATTTTCTATAAATTAATTATTTTTATTTTGCTCCAAACGCATATATGTAAGAGAAACAAGCTATCTAAATGTGACTGTGCATTTTTCTAGAATTTTTGCTTTGACCACTGAGCCTGATTTAAAAAAATCGTAAACCATCTAATGCGTTGATTACTAACCCTACTATCAAGGGAATCTCCACTGTTTGTTAATTTTATCACCTTCTTTAGGAACGAAAAAAAGTGCACGGCAAAATCCAGTTAAGTTATGAATTTTCTAAATCATACAATGCATTTGAATTCTATTTATCTAGGGCATGCTATGCCTTAAAACTTTTCCAGATGCACAGGTTTGTCAGAGTATTAGTACTTAGAGTTAATTTTGAGGTGAAATACGGCCATTTTAGCCAAAGGGTCCACATGAACCTTAAACTAATATCTCTTTCAGTTTGAGCCAACCATTTTCCTGACAATTCAGAAACTTCGCTCCTTTAGTTACTAATGTATATTGAATGCCATAGGTCCATTCGTTTGATGTGTTTGAGCTTTTGATTTTGGCATTTGATTAGGACCTTTCTGTTTTTAATTTTTATTAGAGTTCAGTATTTATGTGATTTTACTTTTTTTGATAGCCATACATGATGTTTAATTACAGCCTTTTAAAAAAATCCACAAAAAAGTGACTTATATTACGTTTTTTTTTAAATTTATTTTCAGTTTTCAAAATGGCCGTTGCTGAGAAATTTGCAGATCAACTTGACACTTGGAGGTATCCCGTGTTTACTGTTGGTCCAGATGAAGAAGCTCTCAAGCAAAGAATTTTACAGAATACATACCTTGAAAACATAAATATAACTGCTTATGATTGGGATGAACATTGCTCTGCGGTTGATTCCGTTCTTGAGAAAATATTGCTTATATTGAAAAAATATGCGAATAAGGAATATGAAGGATTGATTATCCATGGTAGCCTAAAGCAAGGAAGTTCTAGAGAAGGACTGAAAGTCAATGATGCTCTAGAGTTTGACTGTTTAGTTCATTTTGAAATAGAAGGCATGCAGGTGACAAAATGTCCGGTCTTTGATTATTCTGAAGAAGAAATGCCTGAGTTCATTAAATTACGCGTCGAAAACCCAGAATATTTGTTAAGAATCTATCCGTGGTTGCGCCGCTGTAAGATTTTTACCAAAGGAGGATTAAATGATACAAATTGCTATGTAAATACAAAAAAATTACAAGAAAAAGTGTTCAAGGCATTGGTAGACAAAACTCGTGAACATATCTTTAAGCGATTGACGCCTGAAGATAGAATAATTTATACATATCGACGGTCTGTTAAACCACCATCGTTCCCGATACAAATTAGTTTAGACCGGGAAATATCATATGCTGGCGATGTGTACACAAGAGTAACACTTCAAGGTGCCACACTACCGGGACAAAGGAAGATACCAACGTTGGACATTGATATTGTTCCTGCATTGTTATTGCGTAAGGACTACGTCCCCAATCCGTATACAGTGAACAATAGAAATTGCGAGAAGGAAATGACGTGCGCAGTTTATGGAGTAATGAAATGGACACAAAGACTGCACGAATCTGAACTAACCATTGATCGTGAGTATATCTGGAGGGAATCTACATGTGGATATGAAAAACTTATCTGTGACGTTGGACGGAGAAATCCTAGTCAACGTTACTTGATGACAGCATGTCGTATCGTCAAATCTTATGTCACGGGAATAAAATCGAATCGTCGAGAAACAGATCAATTACATTGTGTTGCTGTTTCGTACTTCTTGAAAAATATATGTTTTCATTGTATTGTTCTACTGACTGTTCCAAGCAAGACCAAATCACTTTCAGGAGTAAAAGAGGCGCTTGGATATTTTCTGCAATTTCTTGAATTATGCATAAACAGTCGCAATCTTCCCCATTTTTTCTATGGTAATCCATGGGTTCATGTTATGTTCCCTAATTGCACATTTGGAAGTAATAAGCCGGAAAAGAACCTATACGGAAGAATATGTAAGAATACATTTATTAATGCCGAAAAAGCTTTTCGAAAGATGCTGCAAGATTTAAAAGGATTGTATACAGAACTTGACTCATTGGATCCTGACCGTGTAGGACCATTCAAAGAATTACTTGGTCTTACGCATGAGTATCGAGTGCCAGAGTAAACTATCAGTAACTTTGAGGCTATTTCATCGTGTGCACTGTTTGTTTTGTGCGTTATTGTTTATGGAATATTAGTAGCTGTTCTAACACGTGACACAACGGAGTCCTTATCTTAGTGCATTATTGTAAAATTGGAACACAATCCTTCACAATAAACACTTTTTATACGACCGCAAAAATTGAAATTTTTTTGGTCGTATATTGCTATCACGTTGGCGTATTCGACGTCGTCGTCGTCGTCGTCGTCCGAATACTTTTAGTTTTCGCACTCTAACTTTAGTAAAAGTGAATAGAAATCTATGAAATTTTAACACAAGGTTTATGACCACAACAGGAAGGTTGGGATTGATTTTGGGAGTTTTGATCCAAACATTTTAGGAATAAGGGGCAAAAAAGGGCCCAAATAAGCATTTTCTTGGTTTTCGCACAATAACTTTAGTTTAAGTGAATAAAAATCAATGAAATTTAGACACAAGGTTTATGACCACAAAAGGAATGTTGGTATTGATTTTGGGAGTTTTGGTTCCAACAGTTTAGGAATAAGGGAATAAAATAAGCATTTTTCTTGGTTTTCGCACCATAACTTTAGTATAAGTAAAGAGAAATCTATGAAATTTAAACAAAAGGTTTATGACCATAAAAGGAAGGTTGGTATTGACCCCAAAGGGTCCAAAATTAAACTATGTTTGATTTCATCAAAAATTGAATAATTGGGGTTCTTTGATATGCCGAATCTAACTGTGTATGTAGATTCTTAATTTTTGGTCCCGTTTTCAAATTGGTCTACATTAAAGGTCCAAAGGGTCCAAAATTAAACTTAGTTTGATTGTGACAAAAATTGAATCCTTGGGGTTCTTTGATATACTGAATCTAAAAATGTACTTAGATTTTTTATTATTGGCCCAATTTTCAAGTTGGTCCAAATCGGGGTCCAAAATTAAATTTTGTTTGATATAATCAAAAATTGAATAAATTGGGCTCTTTGATATGCCAAATCTAACTGTGTATGTAGATTCTTAATTTTTGGTCCTGTTTTCAGATTGGTCTACATTAAAGTCCAAAGGGTCCAAAATTAAACTTAGTTTGATTTTAACAAAAATTGAATTCTTGAGGTTCTTATTTGATATGCTGAATCCAAACATGTACTTAGATTTTTTATTATGGGCCCAGTTTTCTAGTTTGTCCAAATCAGCATCCAAAATTATTATATTAAGTATTGTGCAATAGCAAGAAATTTTCAATTGCACAGTACTCAGCAATAACAAGAAATATTCAATTGCACAGTATTGTGCAATAGCAAGAAATTTTCAATTGCATGTAGTATTTCGCAAAAGCAAGAAATCTTCAATTGCACAGTCAATAGCATGTATTTTCAATTGCACAGTATTGCGCAATAGCAAGAAATTTCAATTGGAGTTATCTTTCTTTGTCCAGAATAGTAGTTGAATCAACTAAAATCATTGTTTTATACAATATACAATGTATATTCAATTTTACTACCAACTGATAAATTAAAACAATCTTTACCATTCAGTGATAACAAGCACTTTTTTACATTTTAATATTTTATGATGTATTTAAATGAGTAATTATTGTTGCAAACTACATTAAAATTTGAATTGAGATTGGTTTTGGAATAAAGGAAAGGGGGATGTGAAAAAAAAATTGGGGGGGGGGGTCAATTTTTCTCATTTGAAATTAAATAAATAAAAAGAAAATTTTCTTTCATTTTTTTGAGAGGATTAATATTCAACAGCATAGTCAATTGCTCAAAGGCATAACAAAAAATTTAAGTTCATTAGACCACATTCATTCTGTGTCAGAAACCTATGCTGTGTCAACTATTTAATCACAATCCAAATTTAGAGCTCAATCCAGCTTGAATGTTGTGTCCATACTTGCCCCAGCCGTTCAGGGTTCAACCTCTGCGGTCGTATAAAGCTGCGCCCTGCGGATACTACGAGATAACATATTTACTTATTGCCATTCTGTTAATAAGTTGTTACATGTAATATATATTTTTGAAAAAACTTGAATTTATGTGTTATATACTGTATATATTCTAAAGACGCCACATACTTGTTACATATACATGTACATAGATGAAATTAAAATATCCTGTTGTTTTGATCCACTTGTCATGTATTAAATCAAATTATAAGCTATGAAAATATCTTGACCCATGGGCGGATTTAGGATTTTTTTCAAAGGAGGCGTTAATTGATTTCACTAAATAAATAATGCCGAGCGTAACGAGAGTCGAACATTTTTTAGAAGATTTCATGCCAAAAAATTATATATAATATACTAGTATCCCAATCAAACGTGGGTGTACATGTACGCTCTATACGCCCCTGAATCCGCCAATGTTAGCCTGAAAAAAAACAAGCTTTAATAGCTTTAAGTATGGGTATTAACTTGTCATCTTTTTTATTCGACCGCAAAAAAATGTTGCGCTCGTATATTGGTATCACGTCGTCGTCGTCGTTGTCGTCAGCGTCGTCCGAAGACACTAAGTATCCGGACAATAACTTTACTTTAAGTGAATGGATCTCTATGAAATTTAAACACAAGATTTGAAACCACAAAAGGAAGGTTGGGATTGACTTTGGGGGGGTTATGGTTCCAACAGTTTAGAACCAAGGGGCCCAAAAGGGGTCAAAATATTCTTTATTCATTGTTTCATTATTTTTCTAGTTTCCAGACAATAACTTAAGTTTAAGTGTAGGTTTATGGCACAAACTGTTTAAAGTCATAAGAAACCTCAAATTAAAAAAAATTATGCATATGTTTTTTATAACTAAATGGATAGTTTTCATTATAAAACTTATGTACATATACTTGTTTCTGAGGAAAGTTCTTAAATTTGTCCACATTTAGAAGAAGTTTCCTTTTTTTTAATTGCTTGCTTCCAGGAAGCAATTTGCCGACATATTTTCCGTATGCATAGTGACCTGAGCGTAACCCTCCTCGTAAATATCCGGTGATCGCAATACGCATGAATCTGTCATTAAAATAAACAATTACCTGATTGTACATGTTAAACACGTGCCCAATACCCATGCTTTTTGTTTTTTGCTTACTATAAGGTGACAATCGGTAAACTTCGGCTTCAAAAAACGACATTTAATGAGCAGCCATAATTGTTAAATCATAACAGACAGAGAGAGAAAAAAATTGACGATTATACGATATATTTGCATAAAAAATGATAAAATCGTGCACAGAGGACTAAGTTTACTGATATATACATGCATTACATTATTTTTCACCACTCACTGGTTTCATATGACTTTAAATTAAGAATTAGGGGCCAAAAACAATACTTTTCAAATACTTTGTATAAATTGCTTATTTCTTGACTAATTTTAATGGGGTTATATTCTTGAATTCTTTGGGTTCTTAATAGGCTGACTCTAGCGTGTATTAAGTTTTTGGAATTTGGTCCCTGTTTTTAAATTGGTCAACATGAGGTTCAAAGCGTCCAAAATAAAATTGTTTGGATTTATCAAAAATTGAATTATTGTGGTTCTTTGATATGCCAAATCTTACCGTGTATTGAAATTTTTAATTTTGGGTCCCGTTTTCATATTGGTCTATATTAAGGTCCAAAGGGCCCAAAATAAAACTTAGTTTGATATTAACAAAAAATGAATTATTGTGGTTCATTGATATGCTGAATATTAACATGTATTTAGATTCTTGATCATGGGCCCTGTTTTCAAGTTGCTCCAAATTGGGGTCCAAAATATATTTTTTTTTTAAATTTCAACAAAAAAGGAATATATGGTGTTCTTTGATATGTTCAATCTATCTGTGTATTTAGATTTTAAGTTTTGGTCCCGTTTACAAATTGGTCTACATTAAGGTCGAAAGGGTCCAAAATTTAATTTTGTTTGATTTAAACAAAAATTGAGTCATTTGGGTTCTTTGACATGCTGAATCTAAACATGTATTTAAATTTTTTATTATGGGCCCAGTTTTCAAGTTGGTCCAAATTGGGGTCCAAAACTAAACTTTATTTGATTTCAACAAAATTTGATGTATGGGATTCTTTGCTATGCTATATCTAACCATGTATTTAGATTTTTGATTGTTGGGCCCTGTTATCTAATTGGTACACATTGAGGTCAAAATGGTCCAAAATTAAATTTTGTTAAATTTCATCAAAAATTGAATTCTTGGGATTCTTTGATATGCTGAATCAATCCATGGCCATGTATTGAGATTTTGGATATAGGACTATAATAGGTAAAAAAAATAATTTTAAAGTTCATTAGACCACATTCATTCTGTGTCAGAAACCTATGCTGTGTCAACTATTTAATCACAATCCAAATTCAGAGCTGTATCAAGCTTGAAAGTTGTGTCCATACTTGCCCCAACTGTTCAGGGTTCGACTTCTGTGGTCGTATATTAAGCTGCGCCCTGTGGATCATCTGGTTTAATATACAGAGATGGAATGTAAACGACAATAAGACAGCTTCACCTAATTATTATTTATAGATAAATAAAAGTATCAATGTGAAAATAAGAAGATGTGGTATGATTGCCAATGATACAAATCTCCACAAGAGACGAAATGACACAGAAATTAACTAGTATAGGTCACCGTACTGTCTTCAACAATGAGCAAGGCCTAATTTTAGTTAAGAAATAATTGCGTTAATACCGTTTAATCAACCAGTCCACACTAATAAACAGCTTTTCTATAAAATCATAACAGTTAAGTTATATAAAACTTATATCCATAGACTAGACAGGTAAATACTATTAAAAAAAAGCACAAATTGTTTTATCGAATTTTGCTATAGTCTAAAATAAGGACAACATATCGACAAAACGTCAAAAATATGCGTGTCAGACGAAACAGACTATACGCATAATCACTTTAGCAGGGGTGTTTGTGTTCTTCAAAACAGTGTTATATCCACGAAAATTCGAATGAGTGATATGCTTTATATATAAAGTATTACAATATTACTGAATATGCGTTCCTGTAACGACCAACGCTATTTTTTGCCAAAAACAAATAGTGTTCATCATGGTCAGATTTTGGAAGATGTTAAGTTATCAAAATCTATAGGTTTTAAAATATAAGATTATATGATATTTCGTTTGTGTAAATACGGCTCACATAAGTGCATACATAGCACGGCTGGTAATCTACACACGCAGAACATTTGGTTCTGCAATGAAAACCGTGAGAGGATTTTCCAGTTGTGCTTGAGTGGAGTTATTGTCACCGCTTCAAAAGGTATGCACATTTCTAAATCGCAATTTTCTTATTCGACTGATCAAAATATTGAAAATCGGAGAATGTAATGCTGTGGTGAATACTTTAACGAAGAGATACATGTATCAATTACTGTTGTACGTGGAGTTGAACTCCTACAAAATCAGTTGCCGCACGAGAATTCGCCTAAAAAAAATACATTTAGATTTTGAAATAGTTCTATTAACAGACCTACAAGTTCAAATTTACTTTTTATTCGGTCAATGGGTATGAATGTCGTTTTGGGCGGCGTGGACACTGTCCGGTGTTGATAGACATCTTAATAAATCTAAAAACCTCATATTTTCATTTTGTCATGCGTGAGGGGATCGGTTCTGATTGAGGACATCGTCAATGCGTGAGGGGACTTGAAATCATAATTATCTGTATATACAAGCTATCAATCGTTGAACGTTGCCTTAATATGGTTAGATTGTTTATGAAAAAACAAATTTGTGTGCATAAATAAAAATCATGAGATAGAATTTTTAAATAACAATCAATGACCATGTTTTTTTTTATGAATAAAAGTTTAACCAATAAATTTGAAATATGTGTCCAAATTCGTGGATTTGGGCAAATAATCGGTATAGTTTACTACCACAATTTGATATTAATTAATATTGTAATTTTCATTGTTATTGATAAATGTTATATCAGTATTGCAAATCTAATCCGGAATTCTGTCTATTCTATTTTTGGGATATTGTTTAAAAAATTCATATATTACGTCACTTTGTGTGTTTATGGTTTTGGCTAACTCGGCTGTGAATTTTTATGTGCTTGTTAAGGTAGTTTTATGTATCCGTTTTTATTGTGTAGTTAGTCACCACTTCGATTTTATCATGTATATCTATTATATAGTCATTTTATAAAACATCACTGGTTACAAAATTATGAATTATTCGAAATAACAAGGATGTTCTTATTACAGGCAGAAACCCTAGCCGTATTAGGAACAACTTTTTGGAACTTTTGGTCTTCAATGTACTTGTCTTGGCTTTCAAACTTTTTTCGTCTGAGCGTCACTGGTAAGCCTTGTATGGACGAAAGACGCGTCTGACGTATAAGAGTTTTTTAAACCTGGTACCTTTTGTTAGCTATAATTGGAGTGTTTCTCAGTCCTATATTTTCTATCATTTATTTGTATTGTAGTCCTGTCATGTAATGTTGTCTTTAAATGATATATTAACCATTGCCGTAAAAGCGGGAGGTTTGGCATGCCACAAAACCGGGTTTATCCCACCATTTTTTCTTAAAATGTCCTGTGCCAAGTCAGGAAAATGGTCATTGTTAAATTGTAATTCGTTTCTGTGTGTGTTAAAGTTTATTTTTTTGTTGCTGTTGTGTCGTAGTTTTCCTCTTATATTTGATGTTTTCCCTCAGTGTTAGTTTGTAGTCCGAATTTGTTTTCTCAATCAATTTATGAATTTCGACAACGGTTTACTACTGTTGCCTTTATTGGAGACACATTTGCAATTTATTGGTTAGACTGTTTATTCATATACAGAAAACTTTGTGATGTATTGTATAAATCAAACTATTCAAACAAATATCAAAATTTGTGTTTTCGCGATTAATTTTTTTTAAAATACGCAATACAAGGGGAGTTAACTCTTTTCGTAAAAAATATATACTGGGCTGATATGAAATTTATCAACTTTTATTTGTAGCTAGAAACAAATCTTTGACAAAAATTTTCCTTTTATTGTTCGTAAAACCTATCTTCCCACAATGTATTTCAAAATTCTATCTCATTAATTTTGTTAATGCACACAAATGTGTTTTTATGAACAATCTGACCACATTTAGGCAACTTTCAAAGACTCATAGTTTGGATATAAAATTATGATTTCACGTCCCCTCACGCATTTACGATGTCCTCAATCAGAACCGATCCCCGCACGCATGTCATAATGAAAATATGAGGTTTTTAGATTTATTAAGATGTCTATTAACACCGGACAGCGTACACGCCGCCCAAAACGACATTCATACCCATTGACCGAATAAAAAGTAAATATGAACTTGAGGGTCTGTAATTAGAACCATTTTAGAATTTAAATGTAAATTTTTTAGGCGAATTCTCGTGCGGCAACTGATTTTGTAGGAGTTCAACTCCACGTACAACAGTAATTGATACATGTATCTTTTTGTTCAAGTATTCACCACAGCATAGCATTCTCCGATTTTCAATATTTTGATAAGTCGAATAAGAAAATTGCGATTTAGAAATGTGCATACCTTTCGAAGCGGGGACAATTGCTCCACTCAAGCACAACCGGAAAATCCTCTCACGGTTTTCATTGCAGAACCAAATGTTCTGCGTGTGTAGATTACCAGCCGTGAATAAATGAATTAGTATAACGACATGTGCATCCTTTAATAAGAGTGTGGAAGTGTTTTAAGTTAATGAAATATGACTATTTGATAGAATTCATTATTCTGTAGTAGTCAATATACGCATGTGCAAACAGACTTTATTGGATTAAGAGCATGGGTTTATTCACAAAGCGACTGATGCACGCCTTAATAGAATATAAAATAATGAACGAAAACCAAATTTGTTAAACAGCAACAAATGACAACCACTGCGTTACAGGCTTTGCCTTTAGACAGGCACATACAAAATGTGGCGGTGTTAAAATTGTTATAACCTTCTTCTAACCTGGGACAGTGATGTAACAATACAACATGAGAACAAAATTTAAAAATCAATTGAAAGAGATTTAACTTATCAAATGGATACAAATAGAAATACATCTAACAAAACACAAATAGAAAAATTTGTAAGGGTTCCGCGGAACCCAGTGTCTCGCCTACTTTTGCTGTAAATCGCAGGCTCAACAAAATTTGAGGAAAAAAATCAATTAAAATATTCCTCTTGATACTATCTTTTGATTGTAAGAAGCTTCTGTCCAAGTTTGGTAAAAATCTAGGATAGTTAATGAATCTAATAAATGTTTTGAAAACTTTAACTGCAGACTGTATGTAATGTTAACTGTAAGAAAAGCTAAGTCCATTAAAAAGTAAAATATGGAAAAAATGGATTTATTTTTTTACAAAATTTACTTCTGGAACTATCTTATGATCATAAATAAGCTTCTGTCCAAGTTTGGTACAAACCCAGGATAGTAAAAGAAAGTTATTAAAATTTTAAAAACTTTAACCACAGATTGAATGCAATGTTTCCCCGCAGAAAAAAACTAAGTCCATTTATAAGTAAAATACGGAATAAATGGAATTTTATTTTTACAAAATTTACTTCTGGATACTATCTTGTGATCATAAACAAGCTTCTGTCCAAGTTTAATAGCAATCCAGTATAGTTTAAGAAAGTAATTAAAATTTCAAAAACTTTAACCACAGAGTGAATATTTGTGGACGCCGCCGCCGACGACGACGGAAAGTAGGATCGCTTAGTCTCGCTTTTTCGACTAAAGTTGAAGGCTCGACAAAAATGGAAATGGTACCAACAAAGACCAACAACACAAAACATACCTGTCACAGTGATTGTTTATATATAATTCGAATATGCCATATTTCCGAATTATACCACTATTGAAACTACTTTAACAAATTATGAAGCAGTATAGATCAGGTACTAAAGATATATAAGCAATGTATGAATAATCGTGTACGATAAAGAGATCAATATTTTAATTAGATTGGAAAAAAAACATATGGTAGGAGGACAGACCAGAATTTTGAAAACCCCTTTCTGGTTCTTCAAGTTCTACACATGTACACGCGTATTAAATAAACCTGTAAAAAATATAATATTAACATTCAAATTGCTAATCAATAGATGGCGCTCGAGTCGTTTCTGCATATTTTACAGTTACACGTCATTAGTAATGATTGGCACTTCAATATATCTTCAAAGATAAATTGTATCCTAATTAGGTAAGTAATCTTTGCTTTGTTTGCGTAATATATTCTAATACACTCTATTTATCAATTATATGCTATCTAATTATAACTGCATTTAATTCAATGGCAAGTTAAAGTTATTTTTTAAGAAACCGAAATCGAAAGTAGAAAAGTGTTGGCTTTTAAAAAAGCTTGATAGACCTCAGTAAAATATGATAAACATGGAATAAAAGACAAGTTACATTTTGGGATTTACTTGGCCTATAAAATGAACAAAGTATCTAACTTTTGACTTGATTTCATGACTATTCATATCGTTTATGCACCAGTTATATATTATTTCTATGATTGTACAAGTCAAATAGTAAAGATTTGCAAACTAGTTACTTTGACTCTTCTGAGTTTCATGTTATTTTATTTCGGTCTCACTCATGAAAAGGGTATATTTCAAATCAAAATAGCATACGGTGTATATATCTCCCAATTGATACGATATTCCCGCGCTTGTGTGTCATATCATGATTTCTTTGATAGAGGGTTGCAACTCATAAGGAAGATATTAAACCAAGAGTTCCAAATGGTGAAGTTGAAATCCTCCCTTCGCAAATTTTACGGACGCCATCACGAGTTGGTTGACCGTTATGGAATATCCGTTTCACAGATAATATCGGATATGTTTCATATGTCATAACTACAATCCCCTTCCCTTTTCGTGAATGTGACCTACCGAATTAGACTTTTTAACGCCGGGTTTGTAATAACATGAGCAACACGACGGGTGCCATATGTGGAGTAGGTTCTGCTTACCCTTCCGCAGCACCTGAGATCACCCCCAGTTTTTGGTGGATTTCGTGTTGCTCAGTCTTTAGTTTTCTATGTTGTTTCTGTGTTCTATTATTTGTCTCTTTGTATTTTTCGTTTTTAGCCATGGCGTTGTCAGTTTATTTTCGATTTATGAGTTTGACTGTTCCTCTGGTATCTTTCGTCCCTCTTTTATAAAACGTATACACTCAACATTTAATTCTGAAAATCGGAGATAGGTCAGCATATTGATTTTAGGGATTCATTTTACGGCATATACATTGAGACAACGGAAGTCTTCGTTTATTAACTAAAATTTGACTTAATAGGTGGTCTCATCTGAATTTGTTTTCATCAAAGTTGACATATACTGTACAGTAGCCACCTTTGATTGATGTCTTACTTTCTTATTGTGCACATATATTGGATCATCAAGCAAATTCATTGTACGTGCACACATTTTTATTTATTCTTTATGCGATTTGAGGACATAAGATGGATTTTGTAAAACAAATTTGACAAAAACACAATGTAACAGCGATCAAACCAACGAAGGAACATTGTTTAAGCTGTTTTAGCACAGTAATCAAATGAAATATTTTGCTACAACAAAGAAAAACAGAATAAGTCTATGGTGATTGCCTACAGCGACAACCACCGCATGATGTTTGGTCATTACCTACAGTGACTGCACTGTGACGGCTGGTTATTGGCTGAAGGATAATTTAAGAAATAGCCGTTTATAATAATTGTATTGACAAGACTAATGTCTTTAGTGCATAAATATCCTTTTTAACCTTCTAGTTTCATTTTATATAGGTTCTTGAGTTCTTTTATTTTAGGTGTTTTACATGGCGACCAACGAAAAGATTGGAGATGACCTCAATGCGTGGCGGTATCCTGTCTTTACAGTAGGCCCAGGTGAAGATGATCTCCAGCGACGAATTTTACAAGATAGATATATTAAAGACATGAATATAAATGATTCTAAGTGGGATGCCCATAGCTCTGCAGCCGATTCCGTTCTTGGTACAGTATTGGACGGAATAAAAAAGTATGCTAGGGAGGAATTTAAAGGGCTAATTATTCATGGCAATGTAAGACAAGGAAGTGCAAGAGAAGGACTGAGAGTAAATGATGCCCTTGAGTTTGACTGTTTAGTTAAATTTGAAATAGAAGGCATGCAAGTGACAGAATGTCCGGTCTATGAATATTCTGGGGAGGAAATGGTCGAGCTAATAAAATTACGCGTTGAAAACCCAGAATATTTGCTTAGAAACTATCCATGGTTGAACTACAATGGTATTTTTACAAAAGAAGGCGTTTATGCTACAACTTACTATATCAATACAAAAAAATTACAAGAAAAGGTTTTTGAAATCATTACTGGACAAAACTCGAGAGCAAATATGTGAGCAGTTACCATGCGATGGTAGGGAAATCTATACATTTCGTCGGTCTGTTAGTCCACCAACGTTCCAGATACGTATAAGTTTGGACAGAGACATATCACACGTTGGCAACCTGTACAGCAATGTCGTGTTGGAAGGTCTAAATCAATCGTTCCAGGCAAATTATGGACATTTGCCAACGCTGGATATTGATTTTGTTCCTGCATTGGAGTTACGTAAGGATTATGTTCCCAATCCGTATACACTAAATCAGGTCTCTTGTGCCGAAACGGAAATGACATGTACAGTCTATGCTGTGATGAAATGGGCACGCAGATTAGATGAATCTGAACGGACAGATGATCATGAGTATCTCTGGCGGGAATCTACATGTGGATATGAAAAACTTATCAATGACGTTGGACGCAGGAATCCAAGTCAACGTTACTTGATGACAGCATGTCGTATCGTTAAATCTTATGTCGCTTGGATGAAATCAAATCGTCCTAGCACAAACCAATTACATCGTGTTGCTGTTTCGTACTACTTGAAAAACATATGTTTTCATTGTATTGTTCTACTGACTGTACCAAGCAAAACCAAGTCACTGTCCGGAGTAAAAGAGGCGCTTGGATATTTTCTGCAATTTCTTAAATTGTGCATTGAAAATCGCACTCTTTCCCATTTTTTCTATGGAAATCCGTGGGTTATTGAAATGTTCCCGAATTGTACTTTTGGTTGTTACAAGTCGAAAAAGAATCTATATAGCAGATTAAGTACGGATACATTTGTTCAAGCTGAGAGCGCTTTTCGAAACATGCTTCAGGATTTAAGAGGAATGTATAAAGAGTTTGACACATTGGATGCTGATCGTGTTGGGCCATTCAAAGAATTACTAGGTATGAGCCATACGTATCGAGTGCCGCAGAAAACGTTTTGTTCAATGCCTTGTTCATTGTCTGTAGTACTAGTTTTGTGCGTTATTGTTGTTGGTATAATAGTAGCCGTAGTAACAAATACCATAAATAAATAGATCCTGAATGTAGTTGGATTGGGAAACAAGTTTTGCAACTTATATGTATTGTGACATTAACATAGCATTGCGTTCTAACTTTTTAGAACTGAGGGGGCCATACCCATGACAGACAAACTCATGATTGTGTTTTATGCATAAATTTATAATTGAAATTTTAAAAAATGTTCTTTTATACTGTATTGTATTTCATTGTATTGCATTGTATTTAAAATGGACTATATATTTGTTTGTTTGTATTGCTTGACCCTTATGGGTGAAATTTTGCAATAAGTTTATTATTAATCCCTTTCCACTTTGCGGGTGCGAGTGCTGCCTTGTAGCAGCATTAGCCTGCTCGTTTTCGAAATCTACAAGGGTGTCTGTATTAACGTGCAAGAGATATGTCTCTCTCTAAGTCTTCGCAATAGTAGGTTGTGAAGTGGCTACACATTAAATGCATTTATTACCTTTTGTGATCTCTTTCAACATTTTTTCATTTATCAATCAGTTCAAATAATTACATATATTTTTTTTTAATTTATTTATTTGCTTTGCAGGTGATAAATAAGATTTTCTGTGATTAAACGTCTCAGTGAACACGCCTCATACTACCAAGTATATAAAGATAAAATTACAAGTTTCTCGTTGTTTTTTTGTTCCTGTTTTTAGAATAAGTGTAGGCTAAAATAATATACGAAGCGTGGGCGAAGATTCGGGAAGAAAACAAGTTTTTATTTTTTTTAAATTTTAAATATGTTTTTGAGTTAAAAAAAAAGAAAGATGGGATATATATGGAAAAAGTAAAATAACAAACATACAGAACTTCAAGGATTTTTCAAATTCAAATAGCAAAATCAAAAGCTCAAACAAATCATACCCATGAATACACAACTGTCATATTCCGGACTTGGTATGGAAATTTTGTTATGAAGAATGTATATGACATTAAGACAGCAATGCAACAACTAAAACTTACCAAAAAGTACAACAATCATGTTCTGCAAAGACGTCTAAGATCCGTCCAACATATAACCTTTTTCATATAGACATTGTGGAGCGTTAACAAACAATAAATGATAAGGGGACGACCATTTGATATTCTGGGGGGGGGGCTGGAGGATTTTGAAAATAAATAACTCAGCCTTGATAATTTCAAAAATAAATGGTTTGTTCTTTGGTAGTTTGAAAATAAATTACCTGACTTGGAATGTATGGAAAATAAATAACTCAGCAGGTCTTTAGCTTCTTAATTGGGCCTTCAGCGGTTCTAAAACCCTTCAAAAAAAATTTTTGCCTCGCTTCGCTCGGCGAAATATGTTTGACAATACTTTGAAAAAGGCTACGTAGAACCAAACTTAAATACTATGTACATTGTATGTATGCAATACATGTATATTGGTTGGGTATATCAAGGAAATTATATATTTAAATATACAATTCCTTGGATATATAAATGATTCTTTTTCGAAAGAAAAATATAATATACTTAATCTAATTATACCAATTGTCTTTTATAATATATTATGTATTTGTGTTTCGTTTGTTCTGTCTCGTTATATGTATTATCTTAATATGTTTGTACATATTGTCCTTTTGTACACAAGTTTGTGTCTGAGGTTATGAATAAAATCTTGAATCTTAAAATTTTTGCAGGGGATAATGATTAATTTTGATTAAATGATACGCAATAACTTGACTGTACATGTATTATTCATAATTAACAAATATTTTTAAAATTGTATGTTTTCGAATATCATAAATATAGTTGGAAAATGAATAATCAGTCCCTTGCTTTAATGAAAATGAAAAATCTTGCTTCAATAGTGAAGAAAATGAATAATCTGTCCTCTCAGTTTACAAAAATAAATAACCGATCAAAAACAAATCCTCCTGCCCCCCCCCCAGAATATCAAATGGTCGTCCCCGAAGTATATTCGTGTGACTGTTATTTACGAAAATCTCTAGTTCAATTATTGAATTTTCTACCTTACCAATTTGTTTTTAAATTCATAAAAATCAACATCTTTCTTTATGACGATTATTTTTCAAATTCTTGTATTTTCTATTTAACATATTCATCCACAGGTTTTCTAAAGACTGTGGTATAAGTTTTTCGAGATTTTGGATTGGTTGCTAGGCATCAAATATAAACAAAGATTCATCCAGAAGTTTTAAAAACAAATCTATACTATTAAATGAGAAGACCTCATTTTGGGTGTCGCTTCTCTTCTTTCCACAATAAATTAATCATCATGCCTCTGCGTCCTATGGGTACAGTGCTTAATCGCATTTGTCATCCATTCATATGATTATTCAGATTGAGTTATTTTGGGTGAAAAACGAGCAAAAAGACGTCCTGTTTCCGTCATTGGGCGAAATTTTAAGTCAGATTAGACTTCCGGTTTGCGTTTTTCTGTATACTTGAAACATACATTATTACTACGAATACAGTGTATTTTCTGTCTTATATCCGTCAATAGACGAAATTTAAGTCAGATTATACCTCCAGTTTGCGTTTTTTTTTTTTTTTACTTTGAAACAAATACATATACCACGAATAAAGTGTATTTTCTGATTATCATTTTCAAGTTTACTATCTACGGCAGTCACAAGGTTAATTTAATAGAGAGGGTGAAGATCGAAATTTCAGGATTGACCATTTCGGGATCCGGGATTTTTTTTTCGAATTTCGGGATGACGAGATATTTAATTTGTATAATAAATTCAGAACCTCGGAATTTCATGTTTTTAAGCCCGGGATATTGGGATCAGGGCCCCTCCGCAGTGGCGGATCCAGACATTTTCATACGCAGGGGCCCGCTCCGGTCATGCTTCAGTGATTCCCTATATAAGCAACCAACTATTTTCCAGAAAAGTGGGGGGGGGGGGCAAATCTGCCTCTGCCCCGACCCCCCCTTTTAATGAATGTTCATAATATACAGATAAGCGCTAAAATTATGCATGTGTCATTAAAATTAATAGAGAATAAACAAACAAACAAAAAGATTTTTTTGTGGAAAAAGGAAGAGCCGGGCTAGAAAAACAATTATCCTGTCCCAAATTACCTATGACTTTTGATACATTTTCTGAAATTCTCAAGTCACTAAATGTTTTACAAAAAGAAGAAGATGTGGTATGAATGCCAATGAGACAGCTCTTCACAAGAGACCAAAATGACACCGAAATTGATATTTTAAGGTCACCTAACGGCCTTCAACAATAAGCAAAAGCCGATACTGCATAGTCTGATATAAAAGGCCCCGAAATGATAATGTAAAACAATTCAAATGAGAAAACTAACAGCCTTATTTAGGTACAAAAATTTAACGAAAAACAATTATCACTGAACCACTGAATTACAGGCTCCTGACTGAAATGTTCATAATACATGTATGTTCATAATGAAATTAATAGAAAACAAAAAGTGGGAATTTTGGAAATAAAGGAGGAGGGTTAAAAAAAACATTTTCCTGTCCCCAAGTACCTATGACTTTTGATACTCTTCCTGAAATTCTCAAGTCATTAAATCTTTTACAAAATTCTTCCTACAACACTTTACATCCTTTCAAATACGCTCTGAATGCCCGCGATTTCGCGGGTGTGTTCTAGTTATATTAAAGCGACAAACGATCAACAACCACAATCCCGACCTGTGATTCACGAATGTCACCTACCGAATAAGAGTTCGTATAACTGAATTATTAGAGAAGTAACATGAATGCCACATGTGGAGCAGGATGTACTTACCCTTCCGGAACACCCGAGATTATCCCCGTTTTTTGATGGGGTTCGTATTTATCAGTCTTCAGTTTTTTATGTTGTGTTTTGTTTATCGTCTGGTTTTTTCCCGTTTTGACCATGGCGATGTCAGTCTTTATTCAACTTATGGGTGTGTGTTTACCCTTGGTATCGTTCGATTCTATTCTGTCATAAAAGAGTCTGCTTCGACTGCATACTTCACAGTATATGTTTTACGCAGCTTTAAATCAAATAAGATGGCATCTCAATTTTACCAAATAAATATTCACATCGGACATGTAATTTTTCGACATGTTACCTAAATTTGAATATACAAAATATATAGTTATATTCATTTTCTTTTGTGTACTATTTTTTTCTCCTATTTTTTTGCTACTTTCTTGGAATAATGAATTAATTGGCAGTTCTCATGAGCGCAGATCAGAGCCTCGTTTATTTGGTTACGTAGAACAAATTTTAATATAAATATAAGAAGATGTGGTGAGTGACAATTATGTATCTAAGTGCGGCCTTCAATCATCACGGAGCATTGGCTCACACCAAGAATCAAGGGCCCTAAAAAAATACTAAGGTAAAATTCCATTCAAACAGGAAAACGAACGCTCTAATGAAACTAGAAACGAGAACCACTTATGAACTGCATCAACAGACGACAACCGCTGAACATCAGGTTTCTGATTTAGGACAGGTGCAAACAAATGCAGCAGATTTAAACGTTTAAATAGGTACCAACCTTCACCCTAACCTTAAACATATATGTATGTTCTAGTACATGTGATGGAAAACCAAAAGATGTTGTTCACATCCCCACATACACAATGCGCATTAGGTACTAGTTAGATTTGTACCTACAATTCAATTATTTTTTTTGGAAAAAAAGGGGGGTTCTTGTTGACAGTTGTTTTTGTGTTTTCTTTTTTGTAACTCCTTTTTACTGAGGTTGTACAGAATGTTTAAAACAATGATTATGTTTTCACTAAATATATCTTATTAACTAACTATAAAGATTTAACAATTTAAGCACATATTATTTTCATCTTTCAGTAACTACACTGCTGTTTTTGGTCGTCGAACTAACACTTTACTATTTTTCTGGGATTTCTTTTTGAATCTATGTTTGTCAGCTTCTGTCAATGAGTCTCTTCTCTGAGAGTAAAAAGATTTGCTAGGAAATGAAGAGTTTCTGCTCCTCGGTCGTTGCACTTTCGCTGTTGTTGGACGAACCGGTTGTTGTGCATCAATTCCAAGTTTATCGAATTCCTGAAACATGTCTATGGATACCGGGGTATCAGAACGAGGTCGATAGTCTTTTGGTTTGTTACTAGCTTGACCACGACTATACGTACTATTACATGATTTAGGTCTGCCTAGAACAATATTATTTGCATTAACTAGTTTAGCGTTGTGTTTTGTTTGACAACTTTTACAATATTTAGGATTTGGGGTCTTTGGCACAGGAATTTTATCGTCTAATCGGGATTGACGCATGCGTTGTTCATATTTTGTGTCCGCACAAGATTTCACACAAAACTGCTGCCGACAAAGCTCACATATTTCAGATTGCACGAACTTTTCTGGACAATCACCAGTACATGCAGGTTGTAAACATTTACCACAACATCGTTTATCACGAGGAACTTTTGCACTCATTGCCCTCTTGGAATATCGTTTATTGATTTGTGCAGAACGTTTTTGTTCCCAGTCCTCCGTTTCCATCTGAAGACGTTCTAACTCAACCATTCTGTCAAGAATGTCATCGACCCCTTTTTCGCGTGACCTTTGTCGAGTTTGATCTCGCCAATTCCATTTTAAACGAGCAATCTGCCGCATATCTAATTCACGAAACGATTCAGGTAACGGATTGGAAAACGGATAATATGGATAACTTACATTGTCTGCATCAAAATCGAATTTTCTCCAGCCCTTTGCAGAATCGGGCAACAATAATGAATCCAGTTTCTCCGGTCTTAAATACAGCTCCGGAGCTAATCGATTTTCATCTACTTCAGGTTCAAAATCACTATCGTCTTCGTCATCACTACTGCTTGTGTCGTCTGTCGGGTTGCTTTCAATTCCACTCGTACTTACGTCGTCGTCTTTAGTGTCCTTAGTTTTCGATGAACTCTCATCGCCATTTTGATTATAGGTTGCTGCAATTTCTCCATACGAAGACGTAGTCAATGTATCATTTAGTAAATGCGACAAAACACGTGGGTTTAGGGAATCAAAATTACCCGGTCTGACGTCAGTAGGGGTATCTGATCGTTTAGGCTGTGCTCTATTTCTAAACGCAGATGGAGGAACGGATTTTGGTCTTGATCTTGCAGAACATCTGGTCGGCGGAGAAGAATGACTGAAAAAGTACAATCGAAAGTTATTTAATATTATAATTATGCTAAAACATTTCTGAGTTTCACGATAGAGGTGATCATAAAATTCGTTGCCATGTTTTTATTTTATATTACCAATTCAAATTAAACTGTAGTGCAAATGTCATCATTGAAACAGAACTCATTTTTCAGTAGTACATTTTTTTTGAAAATATAGGTCTCTTGCAATAATAATATAAATAACAGAACGCATTCGTGTTATCTGAAGATACAATATACCCGATATAATTTGTACAAAAACAAACAGTGTTCCTTGGTGCTAGTCTTAGGATGTCATGATGTGCAACCAAATAATTGTTTTAATGAAGCCACCGTGGCCGTGTAAACCCACTTCCTATATCGGTGCATATAGTCCGATGGTATTGCACAAACAAAACATTAACTTACAAATGTACTAATAACGGCAAAGAGTCTAATAATTTAATTAATCTGCGAAAAATAAATACATTTTGTTAAGAAATACTTAAAATATGTATTTCGCATCCTCTATACAGACAATCGGTTATATAATGAGAATATCATTGATTCATGGGCACACGAGTCTACATTTTTCGGGTTTTATTCTTCAGTGTTTTCTTTTTTGAGTTGATACCGTTTTAATGTTGAAAAACCTGTTAGCCACAACTATTGTTAAGAAAACCTTTCGGAGCCATTGTACCTTTAAACTTTTCGAATACCAACGAGGTTGATGCTGTGAAAATGTGTTTTATTAATGTATCAGTACACAAATCTTGAATTTGTAATATTAATTTTTTGGTTGTTAATCTAGAAACACGTCATGAACACTTCAACTATAAGCCCACTATGTACAAGTATACTTTATCATAATTAACTAATAAAAGGTATTTAGTATCTGATAATTCACTTCACTAGTTTGACGACAATTAGCCATCTGGGACTATTATGGTAATTATGACATAGATATAGATTTATCGATTGCATTTTCTATAGCATAGGCTACTTCCATATTGTATATTACATTACATATATCATTGTATATGATAGTGTTGAAAATGAGAATGGAATTAAAATTGAATGACCAATGCAATGCAACAATGATGCACAGATATTAAAACATTTAATATTTTATTTTAGCAATACTACACATATATAGTCAATATTTACTGAACTTGTTAAGCATCGAGCATTCAGTTACCGGCTTATCATTTGTATAATGTACTTGGTACCTCAATCTTTTCAAGATCGATCTTTAATTAAATGCCGCCCATAAATTTGAATTCCATCAACTATGGGACAAATGCAACTTATTCGTTATCCCTTCCTGATGTATGTTTTAATTCATTAGTGTTCCTCTCTCATCCTGAACATACATGAAATGTTTGCCGCTGGAATTTAAGCAACTTGCAATAAATCAATTTCAATGTTCTCTAGTTACTGTATGGAATGCGTTATGCAAAATGTCGGTCGTACATGTTTGTTTTTTTTAAATTATGCCTATGATGTGGTCAGATATGTTGTAAAACTTCAATCTCTCTATACCTTTTATCTTTTGTAATGCACTTGAAGTAATGCATCATATTTTATACTGGCAAATCACAATTGAAGCTGTGAAAGGCAACTCATGTATTCTTATTCATGATATTAAATATCCACGTCTGACAGTTGTTTACTGCATGTCAAATATTCAAGCATCCTGGATATGCATTTGCAATTATATATCATTCAATCAATCGGAATAATAAATTTCTGAATTATCATATCATATTAATATTTTTCGAATGTTTTAAGCATTTGAAATGAGGAGAAACAAAAAAACAACGTTTTCTTACCTGTCGTTTTGGCAGTTAATTGGTTTGCACCTCAGGTACGAAGTTTCTAACTCCTGTGAATTTAAAGGTGGCCACTCTTTCGGTTTGAAAGCACGTAAACTAGCAGCCAGCTGACTTCTGTATAATTGTGTAGCATTTTCCAATGGCGTTGGATTAGGTTGTTGGTATAATTTCTACAAAAGTAAAAATATGAGACTGTTCTATCAATGATGTCGAGCAATGTTATCAAAATTGTTGAAAAAGATATATGAACAATATAGGAATCAAATATCCATAATATACCTACTGGAACAAAACAGAAATATATTAAAGTAAGCAATCATAATTTCCTAGATGAATTATTAATAAAGCAATGACATTCCAACTATATACAATAATAAACGCAGTCATTCAAATCAACGTAGACTTGTTTGAATTTCTGGATTATGATTTGATCATAATCCGTTACCATGGAAATTGCTGAACAGATGATGATCTATAAAAGGAATAAACCTTTTTGTAATCAATAATTATCTCTGAAGCACCTGTCAAAGGAACTAAAATATACATGTTTATCGTGACAACCTGACATAATTGTCAGTTTCGCTTCCGTTTACAAAGTGTTTCTTTTGATAATATAATTATTGGTTGTTAACAAGAACATTAGTTATAATTAAAAAAGAGATTTTTTATTATCTCTGAACAACATTTATCTAGTTCTGCTTTGTCAACAGTGAAATTGCTTTCTCGCATGTCTTGGCTCTAACATACTAAATTGATGCAATTTTGTTTTTCTACTTCTTTTAAGGTTATGTTAACGACTCAATCACTTTGTTTACTACATAAAGCACATGTTTTATGTAATATATTTTCTTCGTAATGGAAATGTATTACTTTTTGGAGTCTAAATCTATTTTAACACACATTGCTAGTATTTATGGAATAGCATCACACATTAAGAACGTCCTAACGATAGGTTAGTGTTGTTTTATTATAAATTTGATGACGTCAAACAAGCTATTCATGTCCTTTCCACGTACGAATGTTGTCTACCATAATAATTAAGAGTAGCATTTAAAAAATACACCGATGCAAATAAGGAAAACAAGTATACCACATCTTACTTACATATTAATACTATTGCGACTATGTTCGTCAAAATGCGTTGGTCTTTGACATTTACATGTATGTACGCTGTATTGCGGCGTCGGCGTCGGGGTAAAGAACAATTGCTAAACTTATGATCATGTCTTTTTATCTTTTAAGGAACTGACAGGGGTATACACGAAACTGGGCAAAAGCAAGATCAAATATCATCGATATCACGAAAACACATAGTAAATTAAAGATTTGAAATAAGAAAACTTTTTTTGTAAACTGCTGCAAATGTAAATGCAAAAATATACAAAAAAATGACGAAAATCTCAATAGGAAGACATAAAGCATCGGGCGATTTCAGTGCGGCTGATTTCTCCTTGTCGTTTGTCTTTAAGTTATTATTGTTTTGATAAATATGAGACATTTTACTATTTTTTTTCTAACGTTGTAAATACTTTTCTAGGACATGAATTACATGTTACACTTACATTTTTTAGTAGTACTGATTTCAGTACGCTTTTTACGATACACGCTCGAAACCTGACGGCTCAGGAGCCAAATATACATTGAAAAAAGTAAGAGCACTTCGAACAATAAGGTCTAAACACAACAGCACGAATCGTCTTTATGAGTTTCTTGTATTCCGATGAAGATATTATACAGATATTATACAGTGTCTTTAACCTATCTACCATATTTCAATTCATCATTGTATTGATATCACTTCAGACAAAACAGCATGGACACTTTACGTCCTTGATTTAACTCTATAACTGACACGTATAATGCAAATACTGTAATAGATATTTTAGTTGGAAACGGATCACATCGAACATTTACATAACATGAACATATTTACAAAATTACATCAGGGCATTGGATATTATCTCTTCACACTGCACACATTACAATGACGGTAGTCTAAATAAAGACTATTATCCTAGCCATGATTTAAATCCATGAATTGTTCAAATCTCAATGGGGGAATTTAGATGGGATAAACCTTTTATGATGAAGCAAATATTGCGGCTACAAAATGAGAACACACATATAAAAATACATATTCCAGTTTTTTTTCTCTCAATCGATTGATGAATTTTGAACAGGGGTATACTTCTGTTGCCTGTATTTATCGATATGAAGAAGGGGACCACTTTTGCAAAATCTTTGATCTACCATTGACTCATTCTCCACAGTATGTAAGAACAAGTAAAAATCAAGTATGGGTATTAATGTTTTGCTCCGCCTCGTTCTATATATCAACGCTGTGCTGTAATCCTAAATTTCTTATTCATGTTTTCGGTTTTTATGTATATTAGACCTTTGGTTTTCCCGTTTGGATGGTTTTACACTAGTATTTTTTGGGGCCCTTTATAGCTTGCTGTTCGGTGTGAACCTACGCTCCGTGTTGAAGGCCGTACCTTGACCTAAAATGGTTTACTTTTATAAATTGTTACTTGGATGGAGAGTTGTCTCATTGGCACTCATACCACATCATCCTATATCTATGTTTTTTAAAGTTTTTTTGTGATTAATATTTAGCTGTTAGACCGGTCTTACGTTGTCTCGTGGCTGAAATAGCGCGTTCGTATCTTTTTATATGAGCTGCAAGTTTGGTTAGTAAGTAAGAGAGTCGAACACCGGCGATCATGAAAGAACTTAAATCCCAGTCATTATCGAGTACATATCGAAGTCATCTGTGAAAGGTACCAGTATTGACCCAGAATATCGAACAAGCTTTATCAAAGCCTGGAAATTTACCCTCGGACATCGGATTTCTTGTCATGTAAATTCCTTCCAGTGTTAAATTTTGACTAAGTAATATTGGAGTGTCTGAAGGATATCTCATCAAATTATAGATCATACAATTTTCAAATTTTTCATTAATGTTTAAAAATCCACGAGAAACAAACATGTGCTACTGTAAAACTACTAGTCATAAATAATCAAAGTTCAAGATTGTTGATAAATTGTTTGTAAGTATGAACTTGTAAAATTAATGAGAGGTTGATTAGATAAAATAGGTCTAAAGGGTGTGTATATATTCATTTACCGTGTATAAAATTGTTTAAAACGTCTCAAGGATTTTTTGAGAAAAAAATCATTCCAATAAGTTAAACAAGAGGTAAGAGTTTATGTATAGCTAAATGACACCTTTTTATTTCATTAGTGTATGATTTTTTTTTGTTAATCGAGTATATATTTTAAAAAAGAAAACTCATAACAAAGGCGATTTTAATAATAACTAATCATGATGATAGATATATATAAAAAAAAAAAAAAAAAAAGAGGTTAAGATCGGTGATTTCACACAATTAATGAACATTCGTGTAGGTAGCAGAAACAATGTTAGTTCCGCGCATGCGGTCTTACAGTCAGACATGCTCTATCAGTGTTGCGCTTACCTTTCCAGGCACAAGATTTACTTGCTAAAACACACAAGTGATCAGAATTATTATAAGTGCATACTGTTAATAAAACAATGAGCATTAAACAAACAGCTTGCTGATACGAAAACAAAAACATAATATTTAATTTCTTATTTTAAGCTGCAGCATGCGAAATCGTACCCAAATTATTTTCCCCGAGTTATTGTCACATAACTTCCTTAATTGCAGATATGACGAAACTGTTAGGACATTGGAAACTTGTCAGTAGTGATGACAAATGGGACGACTATATGAAAATGATGGGTATGTCGGTTTAGGTTTTATTATAAACCTACCTATATAGATATATTTTTAGTCTTTAGTTAATTTGGTTAGAATATTTTTTTTGCACATTGTGTATCGTTCCTATGGGGAACATGCACTCGGTCAGTTTGAACATCCGTCAATGTGTCTATTCGGCAAACAAAGTTATATGAATATAGCTGTCATCGACACCAATATGTAGCAAAACATAAATTTACGTGAATAGCGGTATTAATAATTTACCATTGAATGTTTGAAATATTAAAAGGTATAATAGTGATAGTGTATTTCAATCTTATGCCATGAAGTTCCGATACATTTTGTCGTGTTTGTAAAGTGAAGCCTTATCTGATAAATGGTAATGAGTTACTAGCCTTATTCACCAATGAAAATCCTTACATATAAACAGAGGCAAAGCATACCAAATGGATATTGAAACTAAGTCGAAAACAAACTGACAATACCATTACTTATAAGGAAGCATTACTAAAAGCCAAATATACAGTATAGAGAATCCAAACTAGAGGCTCCAAAGAGCCTGTGTCGCTCACCTTGGTCTATGTGAATATTAAACAAAGGAAGCAGATGGATTCATGACAAAATTGTGTTTTGGTGATGGTGATGTGTTTGTAAATCTTACTTTACTAGTCTTGCTGCTTACATTTATCTCTATCTATAATGAACTTGGCCCAGTAGTTTCAGTGGAAAATGTTAATAAAAATTTACAAATTTTATGAAAATTGTTAAAAATTGACTATAAAGGACAATAACTCCTTAGGGGGTCAATTGACAATTTCGGTCATGTTGACTTATTTGTAAATCTTACTTTGCTGAACATAATTGCTGTTTACAGTTTATCTCTATCTATAATAAAATTTAAGATAATAACCAAAAACAGCAAAATTTCCTTAAAATTACTGATTCAGGGGCAGCAACCCAACAACGGGTTGTCAGATTCATCTGAAAATTATAGGGCAGATAGATCTTGATCTGAGTAATAATTTTACCCCGTGTTGGATTTGCTCTAAATGCTTTGGTTTTTGAGTTATAAGCCAAAAACTGCATTTTACCCCTATGTTCTATTTTTAGCTGTGGCGGCCATCTTGATTTGAAAGTCGGGTCACCGGACACATTTTTAAAACAAGATACCCCAAAGATGATGATTGCCAAGTCTGGATTAATTTGGCCCAGTAGTTTCAGAGGAGAAGATTTTTGTAAAAGATAACTAAGATTTACGAAAAATGGTTAAAAATTGACTATAAAGGGCAATAACTCCTAAACGGGTCAACTGACCATTTCGGTCATGTTGACTTATTTGTAAATCCTACTTTACTAAACATTATTGCTGTTTACAGTTTATCTCTATCTATAATAATATTCAAGATAATAACCAAAAACTGCAAAATTTCCACAAAATTACCAATTCAGGGGCAGCAACCCAACAACGGGTTGACCGATTCATCTGAAAATTTCAGGGCAGATAGATCTTGACCTGATAAACATTTATACCCTTGTCAGATTTCCTCTAAATGCTTTGGTTTTTGAGTTATAAGCCAAAAACTGCATTTTACCCCTATGTTCTATTTTTTGCCGTGGCGGCCATCTTGGTTGGTTGACAGGGTCACGCCACACATTTATTAAACTAGATACCCCAATGATGATTGTGGCTAAGTTTGGTTCAATTTGGCCCAGTAGTTTCAGAGGAGAAGATTTTTGTAAAAGATAACTAAGATTTACGAAAAATGGTTAAAAATTGACTATAAAGGGCAATAACTCCTAAACGGGTCAACTGACCATTTCGGTCATGTTGACTTATTTGTAAATCCTACTTTACTAAACATTATTGCTGTTTACAGTTTATCTTTATCTATAATAATATTCAAGATAATAACCAAAAACTGCAAAATTTCCACAAAATTACCAATTCAGGGGCAGCAACCCAACAACGGGTTGACCGATTCATCTGAAAATTTCAGGGCAGATAGATTTTGACCTGATAAACATTTTTACCCCATGTCATATTTCCTCTAAATGCTTTGGTTTTTGAGTTATAAGCCAAAAACTGCAGTTTACCCCTATGTTCTATTTTTAGCCGTGGCTGCCATCTTGGTTGGTTGACTGGGTCACGCCACACATTTTTTAAACTAGATACCCCAATGATGATTGTGGCCAAGTTTGGATTAATTTGGCCAAGTAGTTTCAGAGGAGAAGATTTTTGTAAAAGATTACTTTAATTTACGAAAAATGGTTAAAAATTGACTATAAAGGGCAATAACTCCTAAACGGGTCAACTGACCATTTTGGTCATGTTGACTTATTTGTAGATCTTACTTTGCTGAACATTATTGCTGTTTACAGTTTATCTCTATCTATAATAATATTCAAGATAATAACCAAAAACTGCAAAATTTCCACAAAATTACCAATTCAGGGGCAGCAACCCAACAACGGGTTGACCGATTCATCTGAAAATTTCAGGGCAGATAGATCTTGCCCTGATAAACATTTTTACCCCATGTCAGATTTCCTCTAAATGCTTTGGTTTTTGAGTTATAAGCCAAAAACTGCATTTTACCCCTATGTTCTATTTTTAGCCATGGCGGCCATCTTGGTTAGTTGGCCGGGTCACCGGACACATTTTTTAAACTAGATACCCCAATAATGATAGTGGCCAAGTTTGGTTTAATTTGGCCCAGTAGTTTCAGAGGAGAAGATTTTTGTAAAAGTTAACAACGACGACGGACGACGGACGACGGACGACGGACGACGGACGCAAAGTGATGGGAAAAGCTCACTTGGCCCTTCGGGCCAGGTGAGCTAAAAAGAAAGCTTAAATATCAGCAACACCAACATTAAAAACGTACGCCTGATGAATATCAGGGGCTTCTTTCGAAATATTCAATACTTTCTAACCATGCATGATTTCAAACTTCCTTAATCTTTAAGGTCACTGAGATCATAACTGCTTGCATGATTGTAACATAAATTCTATAGGTGTCAATATAATACTACGAAAAGTAGGAAACAGTATTACTAGCTGCGAAGAAATCAAACAGACCGATGAATTATGGGAACTTCTAATAACATCTACATTTAAGAATGCTCATCTTAAATTCAAACTTGGAGAAGAGTTCGACGAAACAACCTTGGATGGCAGAAAATGCAAGGTAAATAAATTCCTTTTTTTAATCTTATGAACCAGCAAATCTAGTACAAGTTTTAAAAATCTTTAAAGGCAATTCCAGAAATTTGTATCATCAACCACATTTTTGTCTTTAATATATATATCAAACAGTCCCATCTATTCAACATAACAAAATAACGAGTTTAGTGAAGCAAGAATAAACATGTAAGAACCCTTTGATGGTATTTGATAAATTCGATATTCTGGAATGTATTGGCGAAAATGCGTCTTAAAAAAAGTTTATAGAATAGGCCTCTTAAAAAATCGCGGCAGTGAAATATTAGAAACAAATGATTTACCCTCGCCACCCCAATCATACCCCATCTACACACATGTGATTCCCTTCCGTTCTGCTTGTATCAATTCTTTGAAAAACGTGTTATAAAGGGTACAGTGGCCAGGAGTTTATATATAGATTTATTTTGAGTGCCACCCTAAACAAAAGGATAGGAAACTCGTACAACTTTATTTATTTCTAGCTTGTGGGCTGCTGTTTTATTTCATATTTTTTGGGGACACAGTGTCGTCTACTTTACTCAAGACTTATACTCCACTAAAAATTGCAGATTTTATTCTTTTATTGATACCATGAATCTGAAGCCATGTTATCTTATTGATTTTGATTATTAAATCAAATCATGCAATTTAAATGAACGTTAGAAAATTCAATCCAGATGAAAATCATAATTACATTTAATAACAGAAAATTGTCTGTCCGATATCATCATACAATGCATAAATGTGTTTTTGCCATTTGTTTTTTATCCAATGAAAAAAAATGTTACGTGTTTATGACGTTAATATTATCAAAAGACATTTATCGGGTGGTTATGCTATTAAGATTCAAGACCTCATTTTCAAATCTTGTACTGATAAATAAATGCCAATTCATATCACAAAACTTTAAATGACATTATCTTAAATCGTTATATCTTGATATATTTAAATGTAATATTTTACAAGTCCTGAGGAAACAAGATCGTTTATATGGATAATATATAATACAAGCAAACTCATTGTATCAACATTTTCAAGTTTCCATTATCTCGCTTTAATCTAAATCAAACAATATTTCGATGTCTTCGCACGTTGTTTTAACGGTGTGTTTGATTTATTATTCGACAAAAGTCTTTTTGAGGAATCAACTTTGAGAAAGTTAATCGATCGGTTTTAATACCGCTTTATATTTTTTTGTCAATATTTGAATGGGAATATAAAATATGTTTTATGCTAATGCAATTTATGTGTCTCTGTACTGCAATGAACTTGAATAAAGCTTTGATTAAATATAAATGTTACAAGATACGGTTTGTATAATGTAATGAGATATCAGATAAGGGACACCAACAATTAACAGTAGACCACGAAAACTCTGAATGCACAAAAGTGAGTAAAAAAACCACTTGCAATAGCACATAATAAGATTAAAAGAGGAAAACAACCGCAAAAGTATCAGTTCATACGGTAAAAGCATATAAACACGAAATGTGGTATGAATCTTTAATAAATGTAAATGAAAAACTGTACACTAAAGCCAATACACAAGACATTGAAAATCTGTATGCGAGCCGCGATATTAAACCAAGACAATTTTTGCGAGGTAATTAATATACTAGTAAAGGGTTTCTGAAAACCGTTAAAAAGGATCACACACAAGTTTCGGCCGTTCAATAAATAAGAAATACGACAAGAATCGTTTAGCTTCAATTTGTTGAGGAGAAAGTGGTAAAAACCTTTATAGTAAGAACAAACGGTAAAATAAGTTTAAAACCATCAAATGAACAGTTAGTGAATGGAAAGAACAGCGTCTCACATTAGAAATTTTAATACGCCACAAATTGTGCTGCAACTTTACCCTTTGGTATTTATGCTAAATAAAGCAATGGAATAAACAGAAAACAATATCGAAAACGAAATTTCTCAGCTCATTTCTGGTGTCGTTCTTTGGTACCGACATGTTTTGTTACAGACCTTTCTTATTATTAAGAAAGATCACTTCACACTGTAAATGAAGTTCAGGTACTCGTCAATCTGTGTTTACATCAGAATTCCTCTTGAAAAAGTGTTTGGGTTCATCAGTTCTCTCAAATGCTTGTTAATAGACTGCTATTCAATATGTTTTGAATAATGTGATCCTTGTTCTTTATTATCCTTTTTCATGAATTGTTGATAAATAAAGTATTAAATGTGATATTTTTCTCAAAATTTTCAGCTATGATATAAAAAAAGAAGAGACAACTCTTCGCAATAGTCCAAATACAACAGGTTTTGACAACCCTTGGTCAACTCCAGCCTTCAACAATGAGCATAGCCAATACAATTTCCAGCCAAAATTGATTACCTTATGAAATGTGAGAAAATTCATCGTTTCCCATGGTCACATTTCCAGTGGTTGTCGAATTTACTTACATATATTGTATATATTATGCAAACAAACAGATTAGCATATCATAAACTGTTCAGTCTAATAAAAACGAATAAAACTATCGTAAAACAGTTAAATATATGTATGAAACATGTCTGTTTATTGCATTTCGATTTACTTATTTATCTATTACTCTTAAAAGTATTAAATTATATGGTTATAAAATTATTTTAAGTCTCTGACATTAGATGAAATGGTGTATTTCAAACACTTCAAATTGTGCGAATGTAAAGATTTTAAGCGCCATTTTTACCCATAAGCTGAAATCAGATGACCATGCAAAGCCATAGCATTCTCAAACATAGACAAAAAAGCAATATATTTACTATTTCTTTGTATCGCTGTTCATGCTGAATTAAAAAATGGAAAAATCAGGAGATGTATCAAAATATAGGTCAACAAAATTCCCAAATGTTCAATGTAAAACAAAGCACAATCGAAAAAAATCTTCTTCAATATTATACCTCTTTTAATTTTTAAACAGAAAGGACGATTTTTATTTTCATATTTTTCAGTCAACGTTTGCCGTGGAAGGAGATGATCTTGTACATTACCAAAAAGGTTTAAAACCAGGCGAAGTGGAATCGAAAATAACACGGAAACGTGTGGATGATGATACTATGACAATCGTAAGAATTTGCATATAGATATAAGAAGATGTGGTATGCGTGTCAATTAGACAACTTAGGCTCTCCTTGCGTATAAACAGTGTTGTAAGTGTTTTAGGTGTGAAATCACCTCCACCCTAAAAAATATTATTTTGTAACGTTGTTTGGTTTGATATTGGTGTCGTATTTATGTTGATTAAGTAAAATGACGTGTTTCTAACTTATAAGAAATATCAAGACTATGTGACCTAGTGAAGCGCTTATAAATTCCAAATATAAGAATAATATGCACAAATTAAAAAAGGTCTTCCATATATACGAAATAAACGTTCCTTCATTATATAAGTTCCAAATGGAAAAGTGTTATAGACTATTATTTCCGCTGTTATATGTTCCTAACGGAATGAATGGTTTAGAGTATTTTTTCCCTCAGAAATAGATATTATGAAATGGTTTATAACAAAATTTCTAGTGGAACATCTGTTAGGTGGAACAAATACACGTTGACAGTTGTACAACATAAATTATTGACTCGTCATACCTCTTGAAATTAACACATATATATTTAGTTGTAACAATTGTCTACGAGATAATGTATAATAATCATTTTTGTTGTCTTTTCAGACTCTGGAAGCATTAGGAAAAAAACTTACCACAGTTCGAACATTTAAACGATATACACCATAATATATAACTGAATAAACATCTAGCTTTTTCCATATTCTTTCTACTTTTGTTTTATTTTATATGTCTTGTATATTTTTATACTTTAGAGTATAATAAAAAATAATAGACGTAAAAAGCATTTAAAGTTTTAAAAAAACTCATAGAGCTAAAAAAAACACAATATACCTCAATACACAGTACACAATTTCAAAAAGCAAAGACAAATCAAAAACAAAAAACGAAACATGAATTAGTGCGGATTTTCATATATATATTAAACATAATGGGCAACTCAAAACACATTTAAAAGAGAAATGCTCATTTCATATATGTTTAAGACAGTGCACTACACAGAACAAAGACATACACACACCAGACAGTACTTAAACACATGCATCCAAATAAAGTATGTGATATATATAGTGCACTGACATTGGAATAGATATATTCTTCTGTATAGTATCAGGCAATTGTATAGCCTGTTTTGAAGATTTTGAACAGGTATACAAAATAAAGTACTAAAATGTTGATCAACTTCCCGGTAGAGAAAAAAAAACACAATTACAAATTTTGAAGGTGCTGAATTAGTAAATTTGGTCCAATTCTTAGATAATAGATTCCTATTTCGTTGTACCTGGTACCGTAATTGTATTCTTTTTAAAAACTTTGATTGTTATGTCTTATTTACAAAATAATCGGATTAAATGATTTAATACACAAGAAGGCGTCACACTGTATACAAGAATTACGTCTAATCCAGTTACTTAATTGGAGTTAATGTTAGTATGATTTTTATTTCTATAAATTTAAAGATTACACTGAATTATTGTTGTCCATCTTCTGCCATTCAGCGTAAAATATGTATATATCGCGTTGTTCAGAGTTAGAACTTTGAAGAAGAAGTGGACAAAAAATGTTTTCTGGGGAGGGGTGTACATACGTATTATCAAATATTTTGGCCACGAGCATCACTGAAGAGACATGTATTGTCGAAATGCACATCTGGTGCAAGAAAATTGATACCGTTAATTTTATTGTGTGAGACATGCAGACAGAGACGCAATTGACCAACGGGATTGTAATTCGCGAAATATAAGCTCTTTTTTTTATTGTTTAATGTTTGGCACGTTTTAATTCAAATATACTATTTCATGCTTTCAAAATAGTATTTGCTTATGATACTGATCAATTATCCATCGCTTTAAATCTTTTAAAATTTAAGCATATCGACACGTGCTTTTTATAAATACTAAATCGCTCTGGATTTGTTTTCTGCTATGTCAAACGTTCGATACATGTATCGTTGTGGGTATAAACACGTCTAACCACTTGTTTCTCTATGCAAAATCTAGAGATAGTTTCATTATCAGGATCTATCGATATTGGGTTAAAATATGTATCGCTACAACTTACGAGTATAAACAATTTGTTCATCAACGAAGTTCCTTGTCGGAATTGCTTAACATTGAGCGTATGATCAGGTATTTCTCGATTCTCGAGCAGTGTTCGATTGATGTTCTATATGCATGAATCGTCACAACTCGGTTGATTCCGTACCTTCCTCATCTAACAAGGAGAGAAGCGGATACACCCGAGGATTGCCGATTGCCATATGCATATGCATGAATCTATTGTATGTATCTATTTAACACGTGACATACAAAAAGCAATAATTAAAATAAAAGACGACCCAAAACCTGTCGAAGTACCGATCAAATCCGACGTTCGATCTCAATGTTGCTGGGGTTTTTTTGGTGAAAATTAAACAATTTATAAAATTGGTAAAGAACATTCCGTGACAGATAAAATTTCGTCCTTATATTTGACCTTACATACATACATGTATCTATGACAATAATGACATTGTTAATCTTACCTTCTTTAAGCGCATTGATTTAAGCTTCTTCCTTTTTAATTTAGTTCCCATGTCATGTCATTGATATGTGAATTTTATTTATGATTCGTGTACAACAAAGATAAAAGTCCGAGTGGAATGTATCAGTACACACTAAGGTTATCTAAAGACTGTACACTTGAAATTATTTAAAACATCAGATTAAGTTTAAGATTTATCCCATTAAGATATTATGGTTTGTTGAGAAAACGTTAAACTCCCGCCAATGCCATAACTCCTTCATTGTGTTTGGGTAAATGGAAAGATTAAATCTTTGATATAGAAAATTATTACAGATCAAACAATATAAATTAACTTTATATGTATTGTTGTGAAAGTGTTAAATGAACGTGGTCAATGATATTTCAATTCTTTACTTATTTAAATGGTTTTTGTTTACTCAGCGGTGAAGTCAACTTTATAGTAAATGGACAGGCAACCACTTTAAGCAAGGTCTAGATCTAAAAGGCTTTTGCTTGCGCAGGGCGCAGCAGAACTAGGGATTGCATGCTTTTAGAATTTATTTACTATTTCAGCATTAGTGTAGTAAGTTTAAATTATTAAAAATGATCAGAAAAAAACCTTTCAAGTTTTCTGGTTATAATTACATGTACGAGTTATATGATTTATGTCATGAAAGCAAGGAACTGCTTACTCTTCCGGAAAACTTTAGATGAAATTCAATTATCATATATTTTTTTCCTTCAAAACTTTTAATCGAGGAGTGAAATTTCGAATTAAATGAAATCATTGAAAGTACTGAAGAACCAGTCGTTTACCAGCGCATGATTTAAAATTTATATTGAAAACTTTTTAAAAAATGTATAAAATTGAGAATTGAAATGCAGAATGTGCCAAAGAGACAACAACCCGACTAAAGAGCAGAAAACAGCCGTATTATCAATACTGATACTGCATTATAGGACCATGCATTTCCTAAAATGTTATTTAATACATGATCTGTGTCTCTTTTACAATAGTTCCCGAAATCGAGATTGAATGTGATGACGTTTGAATAAAACAGCCCATAATTTAACCCCGTCACATGGGTGAGCCTGTCCAAGGTCAATATTTTGTCGCTGATTGTTTTAGCTTATATCTTAGTAACTTGGTGTCCTGATAGTTGTCTTTTCAATATTACGGTGTTTAGGCCATATATATTTAGTATTTGTTAGACCATATTATTGACTGCTCTGTCAGCTGGTACTATAACAAAATACACCTTTTTCAAGAATTCAATAAGTATGTCGGTCTTTATATTGAAGTACTTTGTTTATATGTAAAGATTAAGATGTTTTCATTTGTTTTTACCACTGTAGTCAACAAGATAACTACTTTTTAAGAAGAAAAAAATAATTATTATTTCAACTTATTTTTATCAGTTTCTGGGTCAGGCCTATATAAATGAAGTTACTTGTCAAACGTTATAATGTCGGTTCAATACATGAACACGTGCCTCCTTCTTTTATAGTTGATGGAAAGATCATAGATAGACACTTTTTTGTCTTCATTGTCTTGCAATATACAAATTTATCATGATTGAAACATTGAGACGCTGGTCGGAGTTTTTGGTCAATTTTAACTTTTCTATTGTTTAAAGCATTTATTCAGTGTATTTTGTTCACTATAGCACTCTAGTCTATTGTATCTTATTAAATTATAAGGCATCCGACTCAATTTTAAAGATTATAATCTAGTTAATGGAAATGATCCAAGGTCACGTTCGAAAAAGGTCCTATTCATCATGTTAACCCGGAAGTGCCTCTGAACTATTTTCACCTTCGTCACATATTTGTTTATTTGAATTTAATATTGGGTTATTAAAATGTGTCAATGGTTGTTGAACATTATATTGCCAGCATATATTTAAATCCCCCTCAACAATAGTGATTTGTCTATTATCAACAATATTATAACCTGTACATTGTGTTCGCGGATATATCATAGACCGCCATTTTGTTTGTTTGCATAGCAACGGAGGTATAGATTAATTAACACACTGTGAAGTCCACGTGTTTTTGTTTACACAATTTAAACAATATATCTTCTCACGAATATTCATTTCTGAAGATAATCTTGTTACATTTTCCATTTAAAGGAACCTTGACATGTATTTAAATGAATGAACCGTGCGTGACCTGAAATTTAATTAATCCATTAATTTGGTAGACGAATATTCAAGATTCCAATATATAAGGATAACGTAACTTTATGCTAAACAAGTAAAAGGAAATAACACATAATTTACCAACATAGAGAAAAGGGATAATAAAAATCTTACCTGATATGCCGACGTCCGAAAACGATTTCGCAGGTTGAAACTGACATCTCGGACTTGGTCCTGCAGTCTCCTAAATTCCACCTGTTCAAAATCAGTCAAATAGATAAAATCCTTCATTACCAAAAATGAATTCGTAAACTTCAAAATTTAAAATGCCATTGACTGCTTATCACACCAAGTTAAAACTTTTAAATTGTTGTTTAAATTTATAGTTTATAAATAAACATCCGTTGTCAATTCACAACATTTAAACTTTCTTCATAGGTACAAATAAATTTAGGATACATCCGTCTCCAAGTAAAACAAAAGTGTGTTCTCGGTTCATGTGAAATATTCACTAAGTGCTTTCGCAGCGTTTTATTTGCATTAATGCATTGCCACTAAATGGGATTATAAAAAGCCAAATAATTTACATGTATATTGGTTTTGGTCTGTTTAACTTTTAAATAATTAGACTGTTTAAAACATCTGAGTGTTAAAGGGGTGTTGAATAATGTAAATTAAAATACATGACAAAGATTAAAAGATCAATGTTATTGAAGTATAATATTTGTTTTGATAAAATAAAACACAGGTAAATCCATGACTATCAGTGCAAAATTCCGATTATACCATGTCATATCCAAATTAAGCATGTTTGATATTATTATCAATAAAGAACAATGGTTGATCAATTTTTAATATGCATAGCTGCCCTAGTACATAAAATATGACAACGAAATACTGGAGATCGGCGAACCTTTGAACACTTCATATGAAATATGCAAGTAGGTCGTTTAAATAATGCCAAAAATGCACAAGACCTTAAAAGGAAATAAACGTATAATGTTACAACTTTTAAAAAAGTTATATAAGTTTGAAAATTATGATGAATTGCTTCAGTAAATGTTGATTTTACAATATTTGTGTTTGCTTGTTGCGGTTCTTTTTGCTTGTATGTCTTTAATGTCATTATTTTTTTTTTAAATCCTGAATAATCGGTTCTTTTTGTATAGGTTGAAGGTTATGCAGGCTATAATCAGCATTTTACCTTACAACATAAAGTAGAAATATTTATACTTCATTACAAAATTTAAAACACTAACGGGTAAAAATGCAAACATTATATGAACATAAGAAACACACGACACATAAAATAAGTTTAAAACGAGTCATATTAAAAGTGATAGCTAAACTCCTTCTTTTATCTTTTCGATCTCCTGTAGGTTTATTTCAAAAACTAAAAACCGCCAGCTTGCACAGCTGAATTGTTTGAAATGAGGATTGTGAGAACACATGCGGTAGGGAAATCGCGGTTGACAGACATACAATTTAAGACGTACATCTGCAACGAGTGAAGCAATAAAAACTAACAATGGATTTAGCCGTTTGATATTTTCGAAGACTACACTGATGGAAAATAACATATCACTTGACATGTTTTTCATGTCTCATAACATTGTTTTTAGAATGATATTTTCATGCACTTGATTAAGGGAGCTGATAGCAAACCCTATCATTCGGTGTTTGTTGTTTCTGCTGTCTGTCTGTCATTTTTTTTTGTGAAATATTTTGCTGTCTGTCTTTTGATTTTGTGAAATATTTTATAACCAATATTCTAGTTCAAATTATTATATACAATTTTGTTATGTCATAGCGTTTTATAGCAGACTATATATATATATCACCATCATTGATGGCGATCCGATGGATACATCTGTTGTAGGGTTGTCACTGACTCAGACGTACTTATGAATATAATTATTTTCTGTGACTGTATCTCACATTAATTTGTAGGATCCTTTACTATAGATAATTTAGCTGATCTGTAACAATAACATCTTCATGCCTTATATATCATGTACTGTAGTACGCCGCTAGATTAAAACTGACGTGGAAAGGTAACATATGGCCACCGAAAGCTCTTTTTTGAGAGCCCAGGTGGTCGTGTGGTCTAGCGGGACGGCTGCAGTGCAGGCGATTTGGTGTCACGATATCACAGTAGCATGGGTTCGAATCCCGGCGAGGGAAGAACCAAAAATTTGCGAAAGCAAATTTACAGATCTAACATTGTTGGGTTGATGTTTATACAACTCGTCTAAACATCAACCCAACAATGTTAGATCTGTAAATTTGCTTTCGCAAATTTTTGGTTCTTCCCTCGCCGGGATTCGCTACTGTGATATCGTGACACCAAATCGCCTGCACTGCAGCCGTCCCGCTAGACCACACGACCACCTGGGCTCTCAAAAAAAGAGCTTTCGGTGGCCATATGTTACCTTTCCACGTCAGTTTTAATCTAGCGGCGTACTACAGTACATGATATATAAGGCATGAAGATGTTATTGTTACAGATCAGCTAAATTATCTATAGTAAAGGATCCTACAAATTAATGTAAGATACAGTCACAGAAAATAATTATATTCATAAGTACGTCTGAGTCAGTGACAACCCTACAACAGATGTATCCATCGGATCGCCATCAATGATGGTGATACATGGCTGTGTACATAATGTATATACAACTCGTCTAAACATCAACCCAACAATGTTAGATCTGTAAATTTGCTTTCGCAAATTTTTGGTTCTTCCCTCGCCGGGATTCGAACCCATGCTACTGTGATATCGTGACACCAAATCGCCTGCACTGCAGCCGTCCCGCTAGACCACACGACCACCTGGGCTCTCAAAAAAAGAGCTTTCGGTGGCCATATGTTACCTTTCCACGTCAGTTTTAATCTAGCGGCGTACTACAGTACATGATATATAAGGCATGAAGATGTTATTGTTACAGATCAGCTAAATTATCTATAGTAAAGGATCCTACAAATTAATGTAAGATACAGTCACAGAAAATAATTATATTCATAAGTACGTCTGAGTCAGTGACAACCCTACAACAGATGTATCCATCGGATCGCCATCAAATATATATATACGGTGTGGGTTTGCTCATTGTTGAAGACTATCCTATGACCTACACCAACGTCATTTCGATACTTGTAAATAGTTGTCTCATTACTAATCCAATTATCCTTATTGAGAAAACAAATCATCATTGTATCATATTTACTTTAATTTGATAAGTAAAATTTTGATAAGCCATTTAAAATAGGCTGTTTTCGTTGTGGGTTTACTTTTGAACAATTCGTTTTTATTATCAAACACATTCTTCTTCTTGGTACGTATACAATAATATGAAAGTAGTTTTTAAGACTCAATTACCAGACCCATTAGAGAGTAAACTGTCTTACTGTATTATTTATAGTACTATTACATTTAATATTCATATTAATACATAATAATTTTCAGTTAGGCAAACTTCAAAAGCATTACTCAAGATACCGTATGATTGCATATATAGACTTAAAAATTCAAATGAATATCAGATTTGGAATCCATTGTAAATTCATTATAATAGAGAAAATACATTTGCTTGGATAACAGATACATGTATTTCATTTGAATCTCTTGTACATTTGTAAGGCAGTGATTCATTGACATTGAACTATTAACTTGCAAAAATATTCCATTTTATAAAATAAATAGTTAAACAACTTACCTTTGTTAGTTTACACATATTTTCATCTGAAAAGTACAAATTATTCATAATGTATAAACCTTATTTTCGGCTACATCACTGGCAGGTATTATATATGGTAAATCGGCTGAATAGGTTCAGATTAAATAAATTAGAAATATATTAATGGGACCTCATTGATTAAAATCCTCTTTATAATGTATCTTTTACAAGTATGCGTGGTTAGCATATTTATTGTGTCTTCTTAAGCTCGATTCAACTTTGAATTTAATTAGACATGATAAGTTCGTCCTTGTAGATTGAAAACTTTGTTACTTGTTTAGGAAGTGACTAATATGAAGTAGTTATGTGGCTTGCACGCTTTGAAAAGAAAAGAGAGAAGTTAGTATAATGCCATCATGAAGAGAAGAACCATAAATGATATCAATATGAAAGGATCTTAAATAAACGAAGTTTTTTTTGTCGTTTATTATCTTTTATGTAATAGGCCATGATGATGCATATCTTAAATAATGCTTCTTAAACTAAGATCGATCGCGCGAGTCAAGACAGCTTCCAAGTTTGTATGGAAGAGAACATGAATAGCTTCTTACAGACTGACCGTAGTCCAGTCTATTTTCAACGGTTTCAAGAAATTTTAATTGTAAGTAGTCAGTACCGGTGTAGTCAGTAATATGATCAATTTTGGTGACGGTCCAGTGACCTATAGATGCTTACATCTTTGAAACTTTGGTATTTGGGGAATAGTTGCTTTATAAAACAATACAGGAGTAACTCACAATTTGAATCAGAAATCACAAGGTGTTGTAAAAAAACCAAGGAAAAACGAATGCGACCGCAACACAGAAAAGAAAGTGACGTCTATTGCTTTGGAAGGGATGAGCATGTTCTGCTTTACATACGACAAAAATTATTTCGTAGAAAAGGTCAAATTCGATCAAAAGACCTGAAGCACAAACACTAAAAACGCAATGACAAAAAAAACCCGTCGAAAACCCTTAATTTCCTTATAAATTGAGAATCAAAATGAGAACTATGGAACAGAATTGCCTACAATAAATGAATATTGCTAACTTACCGTCTTGTGTTTCTGCTAAATCCGGTGTATTTGTCATGGAATCTGCCGCACCGGATGACCATCCAATTACACGCAGCGTCGACTGGAACAAAAATAAAAATTATGCGTTTAATCTGGTACCTAGCATCAATTGTGGGGAAATGGTAGACGGTGTTAATGAATTTGTTCTGTTACTGAACTTGTGTATATAAATATTTACTCAACATATAGATTTTTAATTTGTCCGACGTAAGGAGATTTTAACGATTAGACGATTTCTTCTACTTATTGGTGTTATGTTAAGCAATAGTCTTTTGTCGACGATCTTCGCTTTGGTATTTTAATTCCTAAATTAGTATGTAGATAGTATACTATTTACTTTAAACTCTTAGAGCTGAATGTATCTTTTTCGATTATGTGAACTTTGACTTGATCTTTTTCATCAGATTTGCATATATTTTATCATTGCCATCAAATCAGAGTAAATAATAAAGTTACGGATTTTCTTTCTTCAAAACCAACGATTTCTTCTTTTTATTTACATGTAAAGGAAATCAATTTACTCATGTGTAATAAAACTGAGTGAATATAATATTTTTTTTCCGACTTATAATGTAAGCACTTTTATTTTGAATTTGTAGGAAAATTAAATGAACAAAAAACAAACAATCGAAACGAGTTATCTAGAAGTTTATCTTAAAGTCATAATATGTCGACACCGTATACGTAAAATGCATTTTGTTTAACATTTTGAACAAAGGTGGAGCATATCAATTTATGAAACGAAAAAGTTCAAATAAATTGTGATGGTGTGTATGCTTGTCAAAAAGTGATGGTTATGTGCTTTTCAAATAGTGATGGTTACGGGCTTGTCAAATAGTGATGGTTATGTGCTTATCAAATTGTGATGGTTGTTATGCGCTTGTCAAATTGTAATGGTTATGCGGTTGTCAAATTATGATGGTCATGTGTCTGTCAAATTGTGCTGATTTGTATGCTAGTCAAATTGTGCTGGTTTGTACGCTAGTCAAATTGAGCTGGTTTTTATGCTAGTCAAATTGTGCTGGTTTATTTGCTAGTCAAATTGTGCTGGTTTGTATGCTTGTCAAATTGTGCTGGTTTGTATGCTAGTCAAATTGTACTGGTTTGTATGCTAGTCAAATTGTGATAGTTTGTATGCTAGTCAAATTGTGCTAGTTTGAATGCTAGTCAAATTGTGCTGGTTTGTATGCTAGTCAAATTGTGATGGTTTGTATGCTTGTCAAATTGTGCTGGTTTGTATGCTAGTCAAATTGTGCTGGTTTGTATGCTTTTCAAATTGTGCTGGTTTATTTGCTAGTCAAATTGTGCTGGTTTGTTTGCTTGTCAAATTGTGCTGGTTTGTATGCTAGTCAAATTGTACTGGTTTGTATGCTAGTCAAATTGTGATAGTTTGTATGCTAGTCAAATTGTGCTGGTTTGAATGCTAGTCAAATTGTGCTGGTTTGTATGCTTGTATGTATGTACTTTCAGATCTGTTCATTGTGTCTTTTTGTGTCGGGATGTATAAGTACTCGGCCACATCCATTTGTATTTTTTGTTTATCTGATGAGTTAAGCTTTTTTCAACTGATTTTTATAGTTCGTTCTTATGTTGTACTGTTATACCACTGTCCCAGGTTAGGGGGAGGGTTGGGATCCCTCTAACATGTTTAACCCGCCACATTAGTTATGTATGTGCCTGTCCCAATTTAGGAACCTGTAATTCAGTGGTTGTAGTTTGTTTATGTGTAACATATTTGTTTTTCGTTCATTTTTTTAAATAAATAAGAATAATGTGAATTGTTTTACATTGTCTTATCGGGGCCTTTTATAGCTGACTATATGCGGTATGGGCTTTGCTCATTGTTGAAGGCCGTACGGTGACCTGTTATTGTTAATGTTTGTGTCATTTTGGTCTTTTGTGGATAGTGGATACTTGTCTCATTGGCAATCATACCACATCTTTTTTTTTATATTGTCAAATTGTGCTGGTTTGTATTCTAGTCAAATTGTGCTGGTTTGAATGCTAGCCAAATTGTGCTGGTTTGTATGCTTGTCAAATTGTGCTGGTTTGTATGCTAGTCAAATTGTGCTGGTTTGAATGCTAGCCAAATTGTGCTGGTTTGTATGCTTGTCAAATTGTGCTGGTTTGTATGCTAGTCAAATTGTGCTGGTTTGTATGCTTGTCAAATTGTGCTGGTTTGTATGTAAGTCAAGTTGTGCTGGTTTGTATGCTTGTCAAATAGTGCTGGTTTGAATGCTAGTCAAATTGTGCTGGTATGTATGCTAGTCAAATTGTGCTGGTTTGTATTTTAGTCAAATTGTGCTGTTTTGTATGCTTGTCAAATTGTGCTGGTTTGTATGTTTGTCAAATTGTGCTGGTTTGAATGCTAGTCATATTGTGCTGGTTTGTATGCTAGTCAAATTGTGCTGGTTTGTATGCTAATCAAAATGTGCTGGTTTGTATGCTTGTCAAATTGTGCTGGTTTGTATGCTAGTCAAATTGTGCTGGTTTGTATGCTAGTCAAATTGTGCTGGTTTGTATATTGGTCAAGTTGTGCTGGTTTGTATGCTTGTCAAATTGTGCTGGTTTGTATGTTTGTCAAATTGTGCTGGTTTGAATGCTAGTCATATTGTGCTGGTTTGTATGCTAGTCAAATTGTGCTGGTTTGTATGCTAGTCAAATTGTGCTGGTTTGTATGCTTTTCAAATTGTGCTTGTTTGTATGCTAGTCAAATTGTGCTGGTTTGCATGCTAGTTAAATTGTGATGGTTATATGCTAGTAAAATTGTGATGCTTATATGCTAGTCAAATTGTGATGGTTTGATTGCTGGTAAATGTATTAATGTTGTTTGTTTGTTTGTTATCAAACATATTTTGTTATTTCCCTTAACATTATTAATAGTATCCTATCAGAATAGTGTCTAATTTTTTTATTGGGATATTTGATATCTGTATGAGGTCGACTGTATCATATTCATGTAGTTCATGTAAAAATGATTGAAACTTTACAAAATATATCAGCTATAACTAGAGTTTTATTTATCCAAGAAGTGTCTGAAAGGGTGAAGTCCTCTCTACATATTCATATATGCTGTTGTGTTTGTAATGTGTTTTCTTTCCATTTTCCATTTCATAATTTTACTTACTATTAAGTATGGAAGATTTACATGTTTATATACTTACTGGATCAAGCCTGGAGAAACTTTCCAAACGGACCATCTCTTCTTCTGTTAATTGTCTCCCTCTAGTACCGTTCTGTTGATGGGTTTCGATGTCGATCACACTATTCTCCTTTGTTTCAGTTCCACAATTTTTGTTTACAACATTCCCTTTGATATTATTTCCATTTGAATCACATTCCCGGACTCCAAAAGGTTTCTTTGAGGTCCGCGTTCCCTCTTTAGGGATGTTTATATTAGCATTGTTATCACTTTCTTGTGTCTGTGATTCTGTTTTCTTAGAAACTGCAGCGTTGTTTTTGGAAGCCCTGCGTTTAAGCAAACGAAGAAGAATTAATTCCTTAAAATTAGTGAATTTATTTTTCCCTGCAATTTTGCATTCATTTTCAATATTTGCAGGTGGCATTGTTTCTGCCGTTTATTTTTAGACCTGCTGCTGAAGTATTGACCTTGCTTCCTGGTACAATATGCAAGAAGACAGATCAACAAAAAGCTAATAAAAATGCACAATCAATCCTGTTTATTGTTTATGTAAATCTTTCTTTGTCGATTTATTGAAGTCCTATATTTTTCACGCTTACTGTTTCATTGTTTGCCCATGTTGATCGCATTACATATTAATGGTCTTAGCCATTGACTTATAAAATAGCTTATATTATGTATGTTCATATGCGGTGTAAACCTTAATATCACCCAAAGTAACCCTTTCTAAGGGAAAAGAATTCGATTTTAACTAAAATCAAATCAAGCAAAAGTGTTAGATCTTTAATGAGGAGATACAATGATGTTATCTGATTTCTGTATGACAACAGCATTGTTAATTAAAAGTCAATTGTTGATGAACAATTGATAGGTCTTTCCTTTTTTCTTTTATTAATTGCCTTCTTAATTAAAAAATATATGGTTTCTAAGGACTTTTATGTTCATAACAAGTGGTTGCTAAGGACAAAAATCATTCATAAGGATAAAAATATTACTGCAAGTATTAAAAATGTCATATGTACTATTCATAGTATTTAAAGTTAAAAAAAATACGTGATTGTTAAGGACTTATATGTCGTTGCTAGGGACAAAAATGTCATTTCCAGTATTAAAAATTTCATATTTATATTATTCATAGCCTTCTAAGTTCAAAAATATATGGTTGCTAAGGTGTTTCATGTCGTTGCTAGGGACTTGACCTCTGACCTTGACCTAACTTTGTAGATCTTATTATGCTGATCATTTTCGCGATTCAAAGTTTCCTTCTATCTCTAACCATTTTTGGGTTATAAGCAAACAATCATCATTTCGGACCCCAAAAACAGTTTTGGTGCCCTAGTTCCATAACAGTTGGTCCAATAATTTTAAACTCAACATAACAAATGTAGATCTCGACAAGACACACATTTTCTCCGTTACATTTTATCAGCCATCTTTTACGGTTATTGAGTAAATCCGATAACAAGCTAAGGTCAAAATCTAGGTCATGACCTTGACCTTTGACCTTAGGTCAATTTTCATGTTCATGTGAATTGATGATTATTGGTGATAATCCTAGGTGGCTACAACTTACAGTTTCTGAGTTTTAGTGGCCAACTGACATTTGTTAATTTTCAAAGGGGCATAACCCTACCAATGAGTCGTTGAATCTTTTCAATCCAAATGTAACGAAGCACCAGGGTCTGTTCCTGAACAAATTCCACCCTTTGTTTTTTTTCTACCTATTATGGTTAAGGAGTTAGAATGATAACAAGGTTTTTTGTGTTAGGGGAGATAACCCCTATAAAGGAAATGTTACGGGGTCGTGCCCTCACCACAAGATAGCTTTTGGTCAACCGATACTAGATACCTAATATCATTTCAATATGTCGCGTACTTTTTTTGGGAAATTTCGTTAAAGTTTGGCGGAAAGAATAATAATAATAATTAAACTGTCAATTGTTCTTGAACAATTGAGAGGTCTTTCCTTTTGTAATGTAAAATACATGTTCCAACAGACGTCGAATGTATTGAAAAGGTCAAGGTCTACCTTAAAAAGCTCGAAAACACACTAAAAATCCTTTATATAAGGTCAAAAACACTAAATTCGCTATCTGGGACATGACCTTGACCTTTGACCTTTTGACCTTTGTCAAGGTCAATAGTCCCCAATGACATTACTGAAGACCCCAAGGATCTATGACCTTTGGTTATATAGTAAAAGCTGATTTTGTCTTTTCAGAAACCTAAAACAGGCTTTATGCCCCTTAAAAAAGGTCAAATCTCTTCGGTCACAATGTAACAAAGTTGCGCCGTAATGATCCAAACATTTTCCACTATTAAAAACTTCTGTAAGTATAATGGTTGCTGAGATTATCCCATAACAAGGTGTTAGGTCAAAGGTCAAGGTCAACATACAAATTTGACCTTGAGATATTTTTCAAAGATACATGAATTGATGATGAATGGTGAAGATCCTAGGTGTCTACGACTTACGGTTTCTGAGTTTTGGTGGTCAACCGACACCGGTTCATTTTAGTAGGGGCATAACCCTACCAATGAGTCGTTGAATCTTTTCGATCCAAATGTAACGAAGAACTGGGGTCTGGTCCTGAACAAATTTCACCCTTTGTTTTTTTTCTACCTTTTACGGTTACGGTGTTGGAGCGATAACAAGGTTTTTGGGTTTCGGAGGGATTACTCCGAACCGACAAAATATTTCGACTCACAGGGTGAGTTCCAGATAGGTATTCATGACACCTATACAAAGTGTGAATATAAAAGCGACACGTCTTACGGTTAACGCGGCTAAATTTGTCAAAGTTTAACGGAAGAATAATAATAATAATTAAACTGTCAATTGTTCTTGAACAATTGAGAGGTCTTTCCTTTTGTAATGTAAAATACATGTTCCAAGAGACATAGAATGTATTGAAAAGGTCAAGGTCAACCATAAAAAGCTCGAAAACACACTAAAAATCCTTTATATAAGGTTAAAAACACTAAATTCGCACTCTGGGACATGACCTTGACCTTTGAACTTTTGACCTTTGGCAAGGTCATTAGTCCCCAATGCCATTTCTGAAGACCCCAAGGGTCTAGGACCTTTGGTTATATAGAAAAAGCTGATTTTGTGTTTTCAGAAACCTAAAACAGGCTTTATGCCCCTTAAAAAAAGGTCAAATCTCTTCGGTCAAAATGTAACAAAGTTGCGCGGTAATGACCCAAACATTTTCCACTATTTAAAACTTCTGTAAGTATAATGGTTGCTGAGATTATTCCATAACAAGGTGTAAGGTCAAAGGTCAAGGTCAACAAACAAATTTGACCTTGAGATATTTTTCGAAGATACATGAATTGATGATGAATGGTGAAGATCCTAGGTCTCTACGACTTACGGTTTCTGAGTTTTGGTGGTCCACCGACACCGGTTGATTTTCATAGGGGCATAACCCTACCAATGAGTCGTTGAATCTTTTCGATCCAAATGTAACGAAGAACCGGGGTCTGGTCCTGAACAAATTTCACCCTTTGTTTTTTTTCTACCTATTATGGTTACGGTGTTGGAACGATAACAAGGTTTTTTGGTTTCGGAGGGATTACTCCGAACCGACAAAATATTTCGACTAACAGGGTGAGTTCCAGATAGGTATTCATGACACCGATACAAAGTGTGAACATGAAAGCGACACGTCTTACGGTTTAGGCTGCTAACTTCGTCAAAGTTTGGCGGAAGAATAATAATAATAATTAAAACGTCAATTGTTCTTGAACAATTGAGAGGTCTTTCCTTTTGTAATATAAAATAGATGTTCCAATAGAAGTAGAATGTATTGTCAAACGCCCCCTTTTGATCATCCACTGAGATCTGTACTTTCTGTAGCTTGTGTTTTTGTAGTATATGAGCTTTCGTACATGGTCCGAGTTGTTTTAGAATTGGTCCGAGTGTTCGTGGTCCGACTTGAATTTGGTCCGAGATGTGATGATTATCTATCCCAGAATTCAGCGTAGAACTTCCTTTCTGAAACGCCATTGTAAGTGGGAACCCTGCACATTTTTTTCTTGGACTTATTCAAGTAAAACCTCCCCTTGTGATTTGTTAAATGTGCTTGAAACAAAGCAAATAAATTATTTCTAAAGGCCATTGATATATTATCATAAATTAGTGAACAGTGTATGTAATATAAAAGAAAGGATGTGAGGTATCCATCCATGACACAAAAAAATCATGATTCATGCATATCAAACACACAAAAAGCAAAGGAACAGTGCTTTTATTGCTGTTCTTCATCTCAAAGTCATAGTGAGGACTTGAACAAGGAATAAAATCTCTCACTTCGCTGCAAGTTTAAGACGGCCCCTAGCACCAGTTTGAGCGGAATTCTTGGCAAACTGACGATCATAACACAACTGTAATTTGAAGAACAAATTAATAAAGAAAATCAAACAATAACTGTCATAAATTATTTAGCCCGCCAATCACAATCAGGCGTGCAAAAACAAGGATCTCCTGTACTTGGTATTCGTAGGCGAAGATAATGAATTCTGTGCTTTTAACTTGAGTTATGTTTTACCAATTCTTACGAAATTTTAACAAATGTTAATTGCCACAATAATGACAAAATGTGTTGTATTGAATTTGGTGATTCTGAACCAGTTTAAAAAGGGATTAAATGGGGTTTCACTGTTTTTTGATGTATTTAATGTTTTATTTGTTATTCTCGTTGGGTTTTGTCTGATGCTTGGTCCATTTCTGTGTGTGTTTCATTTCAATGTTGTGTCGTTCTCCTCTTATATTTAATGCGTTTCCCTCAGTTTTAGTTTGTTACCCCAATTTTGTTTTTTGTCCATGGATTTATGTGTTTTGAACAGCAGTATACTGCTGTTGCCTTTATTAGTCCCCATGCGACACATTGCAGTGGACAGAGAAAAACCAGGTGACTGTCTGGTATTGTTAGCGCTCTCACATATGAAGTTTTTCAAGAAATTTATATAAAAAAACAAATATGTAACACAGCAACAAACAAGTTGTAAATAACAGCAACTGAATTACAGGTTCCTGACTTGGGACGGGCACATACAGAATGTTGCAGAGTTAAACTAGCCGACCCTCCCCCTAACCTGGGACAGTGGTGTAACAGTACAAATATAAGAACAAACTATAAAAATCAGTTGAAATGGCTTAACTCATCTGATCGATACACATAGAAATAAATCTAACAAAAACACGGGTACTTGTACATCCAAACATCAAAAAGACACTTAGTACAGATCTGAGAGTACTCGCAGTTACTGACAGCTAGTGAGCCAATAGCTGCAGTATCGTAGCTCTTTAGGTCCTTATGTTATTTTTTGACTATTTGCAGACCATAGAGCTACGGATTTTCCCTATTTCAAAACGTTCGGAATTGCGACCCTGGTTCAGGTCGCACTTATTTCCCTAAAATTTATTCTTTATAATCCATGCAAAGCTTGTCAATATATCTAGTTCGTTCCGTTAGATATTTTTCTAGGATATGACGTACCTATTTATGTTTGAATATTCATTTCCTTAACACTATTATCTAATTATTCCATTTGTATACATTCTCTGCCTATTTTGTTCGGCCATATTGAATCTCGTGGTGACGTCACGAAAAAACAAGAAAAGATAACTCTTGTAGGAAAGCACGTGTTAGTTTGTTTACGTTGTCTTTTATTTTATTTTCATGACTTTTTGAATGAAAGTACGTTTAATTAAGATTAAAAACTAACGGAAATAATAATTATTTCATTGAATTTAAATTTTTAGTATGAATAAAGGTTTTAAAGTCTTTTAAACACTCGATTCTCGCTTAGAAATAAGACTAAGTAAACAAACTAACACATGTTTTTCTACAAGAGTAATCTGTTCTTGTTTTTCGTAGGCGTTCCTCACCCCCAACATAGGAGATCAAGGAAATTGGAGTTATCTTTTCTTGTTTTTCGTGACGTCACCACGAGATTCAATATGGCCGAACAAAATAGGCGGAGAACGTATACAAATGGAAATAATTAGATAATATATAGTGTTAAGGAAATGAATATTCAAACATAAATAGGTACGTCATATCCTAGAAAAATATCTAACGGAATGAACTAGATATATTGACAAGCTTTGCATGGATTCTAAAGAATAAATTTTAGGGAAATAAGTGCGACCTGAACCTGAGTCGCAATTCCGAACGTTTTGAAATAGGAAAAATCCGTAGCTCTATGGTCCGCAAATGGTCAAAAAATAACATAAGGACCTAAAGAGCTACGATACTGCAGCTAGTGAGCCAATAACAACTAATAAAAAAAATCATGCATCTAAAACTTAATTATCAATCAGTACACATCCAACATCCAATGAATTTAGTGTAAAGACGTCATTAACAGTCAGAAAAAACAAGCTTGGGGTGATTTGTTTGCATTTTTGACATGACGGGAAATAAAAATATAAAGACTTACACTAAGCAGTAAATGCATGAAAAAAGATGATAAATACTTGAGCAATATTGAACAACATTTTAAACAAATCTGTTTATTGTTTAATTTAAAAGTACCGGTCAAGGAAAAATTAATTTATTTATTAATAGATAATGTCTGGTTCTTTTTTTCTTTATTCATGTACTGATAGACAAAAAATAGACGGAATGTTATTTATAAACTTTATTGAAAGAATAAAATCAATGATGTATTAAACAAATATATTTGATTGAATTCAACATTGAAATCTGGATCATAGCTCTTCATCTTTTTAGCTCACCTGGCACGAAGGGCCGTGCCAAGTGAGCTTTTTCAATCACTTGGCGTCCGTCGTTTTTAATGTTTACAAAAATCTTCTCTGAAACTACTGGGTCAAATTTAACTAAACATGGCCAAAATCATCATCAGGGTATCTAGTTTGATAATTGTGTCCGGTGACCCGGCCAACCAACCAAGATGGCCGCCATGGCTAAAAATAGAACATAGGGGTAAAATGCAGTTTTTGGCTTATAACTCAAAAAACAAAGCATTTAGAGCAAATCTGATTGAGGTTTATATCAGGTCAAGATCTATCTGCTCTGAAATTTTCAGATGAATTGGACAACTGGTTGTTAGAGTGCTGCCCCTGAATTGGTAATTTTAAGGAAATTTTGCTGTTTTTTTGGTTATTATCTTGAATATTATTATAGATAGAGATAAACTGTAAATAGCAAAAATGTTCAGCAAAGTAAGATCTGCAAATAAGTCAACAGAACCAAAATGGTCTGTTGACCCCTTAAGGAGTTATTGCCCTTTATAGTCCATTTTGAACCATTTTTCGTAAACCTGTTATCTTTTACAAACATTTTCTCCTCTAAAACTACTGGGCCGAATAAAATCAAACTTGGCCACAATCATCATTGGAGTATCTAGTTTTAAAATTGTGTGCAGTGACCCGGCCAACCAACCTCGATGACCACCATGTCTAAAAATAGAACAAAAGGGTGAAATGCAGTTTTTGGCTTATAACTCAAAAACCAAAGCATTTAGAGCAAATCTGATTGGGGTTCATATTGTTAATCAGGTCAAGATCTACCTGCTCTGAAATTTTCAGATGAATTGGAAAACGGGTTGTTAGAGTGCTGCCCCTGAATTGGTAATTTTAAGGAAATTTTGCCGTTTTTTGTTATTGTCTTGAATATTAATATAGATAGCGATAAACTGTAAACAGCAATAAATAAAGCAAAGTAAGACCTAAAAATAAGTCAACATGACCAAAATGGTCAATTGACCCCCTAAGGAGTTATTGGCCTTTATAGTCAATTTTTATAAAATTTGTAAATTTTTACTAACATTTTCCACTGAAACTAATGGGCCAATCATTATAAATAGGGATAATTGTATGCAGCAAGAATGTTCAGTAAATTAAGATCTACAAACACATCACCATCACCAAAACACACATTTTGTTATGAATCACTCTGTGTCCTTTATTAAATATTCACATAGACCAAGGTGAGCGACACAGGCTCGTTAGAGCCTCTAGTTTACAGGAATGTCCTGTACTCCCATAGTTTTCAGATTTTGTATATAAGCATAAGCCCCTTAATTGATTAAGATAATCGATAGAGAGGAACAGCATATAGAACATTATATAGCAAAATGTTCAGTACAATAAGATCTACAAATAAGTCGACATGATTTCATCTGACCTCATTTTCAAGGTTCATTGGTCAATGTAAATTTTTCGTGTTTTGGTCTGTTTTTGTAATACTATAAGCAATAGGTCAACTATATTTGGTGTATTGACTAATTGTGAGGTAAAAATGTCTCTCTGGCAGATGTCATTTGTCCTTGACCTCATTTTCATGGTTCATTGGTCAATGCTTAGTTTTTGTGTTTTGGTCTGTTTTTCTAATACTATAAGCAATAGGTGAACTATATTTGGTGTATGGAATGATTGTAAGCTGTACATGTCTTTCTGGCAAGCGTCATTTGTCCTTGATCTCATTTTCATGGTTCATTGGTCAATATTAAGTTTTTATGGTTTGGTCTTTTTCTTGTATACTATAAGCAATAGATCAACTATGTTTGGTGTATGGAATGATTGTAAGGTGTACATGTCTGTCTGGCAGGGTTCATTTGACTTTGACCTCATTTTCATGGATCATTGATAATTTTAAGTTTATGTGATACTAGTATTAAACTTTTTCTTTAGGACTATCAACGTAAAACCAATCATGGTTAGTAAAGCAGGCGAAAAATTTCAGCGTGTGCACTCTTGTTTTTCTTATTTCTATTATTTTGCCAATTATTATGAAAGCTTGAATAGATACATGTAAGTATAAACTGGAAACATGGGAAACAGTAAAAATGATCATCAATACAATATCTACATAAAGTCCACTAAATAAGATTTACAAATAACATGAACAAGGAAACATAAATGATTACAATCACAGAGAAATAAATATCAAATAGCATATTTTTACAAGGTGAGTGATACAGACTCTCAAAAGTCTGTTGTTTATTAACTTGTTGATTTTCTATTTTGACAGAAAATGGGTCGTAAAAGAAAGAGTAAAGCTACTGTAGCTAGAGAGCAGAAGGAGAGAATGAGAAGTAGACGACAAAGCAGTGTTGCCTCTATAGAGTTGGCACCTCTAGGTGAGGAAGAACTCTTAGCCAGAAGGTTGGCTTCTCCTTGTGAGAAAAATCCTTCAAATGCCCAGAGGTTAGAACCTCCTCTGGGAAGCCTGTCTATCCAAAGCATGGATATGCCACTGAGCTCTGACTCCCCACCGTGGGTTTGTACTCCGCCGAGAGTACCCTCACCAAAAGTTGGTGTTGCAGGACAGACGAAACTGGTGGTAGAAACATCATTAGATGTCACCAGTATAATTGAAACAAAGCAAAAGGTTCAAGAATACAATACTGAAACAATACTAAGAATAAACAGTACTGAACCAAATACTAGAATATACAATACTGATTCAATACTAGAAATCAATACTGAAGAATGCAATACTGAATCTAAACAAGAAATTAACAATGAACTAATGCAAGAAATGCAAACTGAACCTATACCAGAAGTAAAAACTAAACCCAAATCTGTGTACAGAACACAAGAAATAAAAGACATAAACATATCAACATTACAAACAGACCAGTCAGATTGCGAGATCGAATCCAAAATAAGGCTAACGTTAGAATTTGATGAACCACCAAAAACAAAAAAAGCAAAGTTAGAATCTGTATGTAGTTCAGGCTTTAAAATGTTGCCTCCTGATGTTCATTTAAACATAGCTTCAGGGAGTGAAGAAAGCAATAATATCAAGTCAGTAAAAGTGAATGGTAGTTCAAAAAATAAAATAAATTTTATAGGTGGCAAAGTTGATATTAGAAACAATAAACATTCCTCTGATTCTTCTCATTATAGCAAAATAAGATCAAGAAAGCTGATTCAGGGGAAAACAGAAAATGAAGAAACTGACCTTAATTTAGTAGATCAAGAAAAAACTAGAAATGAGGTAAGGAATTTAGAAAATACATGTTCAGTTAATCAACCATTTATGATGCAAGGTAGTTTCCATCAAGGTGATGACAGGTTCAGAAACAATAGTGGTAAACAATGTGTAGCAAATTCATTAACAGCCATAGCTTACAGCAAACTCAGTTTGATTGAATATTGGAATATGACTTTCTTGGACAAAATCTTGATAGAAGGGAATATTTTGTATACTTGGATTCATGGTGATAATGAAGAGTTGTTAGTAACAGAATTGCCGAAAATGGTGGAAATAAGAGATATGATTGTTAAGTGTAACAGAAAAGAGTCTATATTTGCTTTGATAGATAATAATGGTAAAATTGAATTTAATGTTCTTTCTTTGGATCATGCTCTTCAAGAGGCTCTTATTGATTCAGATGGATGTTTTGTTTGTGTAAGGGGTTTTACTAGTGCCATTATTAGGCAAAATGGGAAAATGTATTTATTTGATTCACATGCTAGAAATTGTTTTGGCTTACAAGACAGCTGTGGTAAAAGCATTGTTATTCAGATTAATGATGTGAACAGTTTGTACCAACACTTTTACAATTTTGTGCAAGGAGATGTAAATGCAGAATTTGAAGTAACAGGAATCAACATCGAAATTCAAGATGAAGATTCTGCCACTAACAATCTTGACAAATTAATTGGAAATATTAATAATAGAGAGGTTTTAGAGGATGAAAACAACTCTGACGTAGAATTTATTGGTGTCCCAACTCAAACATGCTATTTATTTAATCCAATTGATTATTATACAAAAAAAAAACTGTGTAATATTTTAGATATTAAATCAAAATTTGTTTTGAAAAACCGGCTAATGCCAACACACAATATAGGTACACCTTTAAAATCAAAACAAATCACTGCAGACGGCAACTGTTTATTCAGAGCTATTTCATATGCAGTATCAAGCAGGCAAGAAAACTTTAAACAAATAAGAACTGAATTAGTGCGCCACATCTTGTGTCATTCACATCAGTTCAATTCTTTTCTTGATTCTGAAACAGTCAATGAGTATATGAAACGTACTAATATGATAGAAGACAATGTTTGGGGAACTGAGTTGGAAATAATAGCTGCTGCTGATTTATTAAAAACTGACATTTTTACATATTTAGAAGGTAAATGGATTAAATACTCCTCAAAGCAAATCAGTAGCAAGAATAATGTGAATGATCAAGCAATTTATCTTAATAATGTAGGTAATCACTATGAAGTTGTTCTTTCTGTTTTACCTGGTGGTAAAGAAGCGGTAACATTAAACAGTAAAGAAAGTGCCAAGAAACGAAATCAATCTGGTGCAGAGAAAGACAAAATGAACTTACACTATGAACTATCTCATGAAGGTACAATGAAGAGAAAATATGAACAACATGAGTTGAATTTTCCAAAGAAATGCTTAAAGGAAGATGAAAATAGTTATGGTTTAAGTAAGAAAAAAACTTGTTTGGAATGGCCAGGTAAAGGTCTAGCTGTCTGTAAACCTCGAGCACCAAACCAAGGTTTGACAAAAAATGAAAAAGATAAACTAAAGTATCAGTTGGATGGTCAGTTTAGATTCAATAAAATAGAAAAGCAAAATAGTAAGTATGAACAAGACAGATCATACAGGGAATCAAAGAAAAGAAAAAGTATTCAAAAGTATGCAAATGATAAAGAACACAACAGCTATGTCAGAAAATCAAGCATTCAGAAATATGCTGATGATGATGATTTCAAAAGTAAAGTCAAACAGGCAAGCATACAGAAATATGCTGATGATGATGATTTCAAAAGAGAAGTCAAACAGGCAAGCATACAGAAATATGCTGATGATGATGATTTCAAAAGAAAAGTCAAACGGGCAAGCATACAGAAATATGCTGATGATGATGATTTCAAAAGAGAAGTCAAACAGGCAAGCATACAGAAATATGCTGATGATAATGATTTCAAAAGAGAAGTCAAACGGGCAAGCATACAGAAATATGCTGATGATAATGATTTCAAAAGAGAAGTTAAACGGGCAAGCATACAGAAATATGCTGATGATAATGATTTCAAAAGAGAAGTCAAACGGGCAAGCATACAGAAATATGCTAATGATGATGATTTCAAAAGAGAAGTCAAACAGGCAAGCATACAGAAATATGCTGATGATGATGATTTCAAAAGAGAAGTCAAACGGGCAAGCATACAGAAATATGCTAATGATGATGATTTCAAAAGAGAAGTCAAACAGGCAAGCATACAGAAATATGCTAATGATGATGATTTCAAAAGAGAAGTCAAACGGGCAAGCATACAGAAATATGCTGATGATGATGATTTCAAAAGAAAAGTCAAAGATCAGATATTGACTAGAAGAAAGAATGCCAAAGAGGACAGTAATGATGTTACAAAAGTTATTGAAAACTTTAGGAAAAATGTAAGTAAGGGTCCAGAATTTGTTTGTTCTTGCTGCTTTAGACTGTTATTCGAAAATCAAGTTGTACAATGTAGAAGAGAATTGTATAAACCAGGTTGTGGTAAAGATATAGCAGACATATGTATTTCTGAGAAGTATTTACATAGATGTTCAGAAGAATGCAAAGATGAATGTTTATATCAGGGAGCCAGCAGAGCTACACTTTGGATTTGTTACACATGCCATAGAAAGATTCTTAAAGGAAAAATACCTGCTGAATCTTTTGCTAACAACTTGGCTCTAGAGGATATTCCACTAGAACTTAACAGATTAAATCAACTAGAACAACATCTTATTTCATTAAATATACCTTTCATGAAAATTGTTGCTTTACCTAAGGGTGGACAAAAAGCTGTGCATGGTCCATGTGTTTGTGTACCATCAGATATTTCAAAGGTCACAACAACTTTGCCTAGATCAGAAGATGATAATTGTTTAGTGAAAGTAAAACTCAAAAGAAAATTACAGTACAAAGGTTATGAGGAATATCAATTTGTGGACACTAAACATTTAGAAGAGGCCTTGTCCTTTTTAAAAGAAAAGAATGATTGGTATTCAAATGTTGAAATAAATGGAGAGTGGTTGAATCCAATTCCATCATCTGAGAATATTTGTGTCGCTGAAAAAAAAGACAATAAAAGTTGTACAAGAATTGACAGAGTGAAAGAGGATAACTTGGAGGACAAATCAGATAAAAAAGAACAGGAAAATGCAGTTGATTCATATTTAGATGATAGTTTACAGGGTGTACAGTTGGACACATGCTTACAGCCTGCTGACATTGCACAGGAAGCATTGGATTTATTGTTTGACCAAGAGTTTAATTTATCTCCTGCAGAAGGAAATAATCCAGTCAGTTTACTGAAAGAAAAGGGCATTGAAGCAAAAACCTTTCCAGTGCATTACCCTACAGGTAAAAACACTTGGAATGAGGACAGAGAAGAGAAACTATCTTTATTAAGATATTTTAATCTGAGATTAATGAGTGTCGAAAACAGGTTTGCCAGAGATACTTCCTACATATTCTTTAGCCAGTATATGTCTGAACTAGATAGGGTCATGTCAAATGTACAGATATCGTTACGGAAAGGGTCAGCTTTTTCAGATGGACAGAAAGTAACAAGTAAAATGCTGTGCAATAAGGAGTCATTAAATGGATTATTTAGAAAAGATGAAGCAATCAAGTTCATGAAGCCTGTCCGAGGAACACCACCATATTGGCAATCTATTCAGAAGGACATTTTTTGTATGATTAGACAGTTAGGTATACCCTCATTCTTTGCGTCATTCTCATCTGCAGATTTTAGATGGAAAGAAGTTGTAGAAACCATACTGAAGCAACAAGGAGATATTCGTAATGTTGACAGTCTTAGTTGGGATGAAAAATGTAAAGTGCTTTGTAGTAACCCTGCTACAGTGGCAAGAATGTTTGATCACAGATTTCACAAATTTCTTAAAGATGTGATAATGTCAGATGCTGAACCAATTGGTCATGTGATTGACTACTTTTATAGAGTTGAATTTCAACAGAGAGGTTCTCCACATACTCATTGTGTATTTTGGGTAGAAGATGCCCCCAAATTTGGAGTAGACGATGATGATACTGTAACAAAGTTCATTGATAAATATATCTCTTGCAAATTACCATTGGAAAGTGATGACCCAGAGCTTACTGACATTGTTAAAACCGTTCAACAGCATAGCAAAAACCACTCAAAAAGTTGTCGCAAAAAAGGAACAGAGTGTCGGTTCAATTTCCCAAGACCACCATCTGAAAAAACTTTTATATCCTGTCCAATTGAAGACGAGGAGGATAAGGAACATGATGAAGATGCTGATGATAGTAAGAAGTCAGATTCTGAAAGCAGTAAACCATCTGAAAAGACATTTATACCATGCCCAATGAAACATGATGATGAAGACCATCATGATAAACATACTGATGGTAATATTAATGAGAAATCAAAATCTAAGGGCAGTATCTTAAAAGCAAAACAGATGTTAGCATGTTTATGGGATGTAATTAAAGAGTGTGAAGATAAAACTTTGACTACCAGTGAATTATTTTTGAAAGCTGGATTGTCTCAAGAGGATTTTCAAGAATGTTTTAGATGGATAACAAACAGAAATACTGTAGTATTAAAGAGAAATAAAGATGAGTTGTTTATTAATCAGTACAATCCTCATCTGCTAAAATCATGGAATGCAAATATGGATATTCAGTACATTTTGGATGCATACTCATGTGTGGTTTACATTATAAGCTATATAAGCAAATCAGAACGTGAACTCGGCTTGTTGTTGCAGCAGACAAAAACTGAGGCAGCTGATGGAAATTTGGATGCACAGCAGACTATGAAAAAAGTAGGTACAGCATACTTTCACTTTCGCGAACTTAGTACACAAGAAGCTGTTTTCAGAGTCATAGGTTTACGTTTGAAAGAGTGTTCAAGAAAAGTGCAATTCATTCCACTAGGAGAAAACCCATGCAGAATGAGTATACCCCTCAAAGAACTTCAACAAAAATCAAAAACATTAAAGATGAAGAAGTCTATAGATGATGGCAGTGATGATGATGATGGTGATAGTGATGATATTTGGCTGAAAAGTATAACTGACAGGTATAAAAATAGGCCTGATTTAGAACGATTTGATCAGATGTGTTTAGCAACATTTTGTTCCGAATATTCAGTGTTGGCAGAGACACAGATACCAAATAAAATTAATGAGGACACTACATTCAAACTTAAGAATGATATGGGGTATATAAGAAAGAGGACAAGGACTTCTGATGCTGTTATCAAATATGCAAGATTTTCTGTAGAGTCAGCTCCTGAACAATACTACCAAAGTATATTACAGTTGTTTTTGCCATACAGATTAAATGAACAATTGAAACCACCACAGTTTTTATCATATGAGGATTTTTACAACTCTGGATTTATAAAGTACAGTCAGATGGAAGACCTCAGTTCAGTTCAAAATATAGTCAACTTTAACATGTCAAAATTTGTGAAGAAAGACAAGGAGCTAGAGATTGCTGAGAAACAATTAGAAGAAAGAGGATATCAAGAGGATGCATGGGCACAACTATGTCCAGAAACAGAGAAAGAAAGACATGAATGTAATGAAGTTGATGAAAACACAACCACTCAAGAGGTAGATAGTCCTGAATTAGGAATACCAGATTTGAACCAAACTGACAAGTCAAGTGATGAAAATGGAATGGTTCAAAAAACAAGTTTTTCAAGGTCTGAAGTTATACCATTGTTGAGAACTTTAAATGAGAAACAAAAGCGCATATTTTTTAAGATCAGAGAGTGGTGCAATTTAAAAGTGAATGGTAAGAATCCACCGCCATTTCATGTTTTTGTAACTGGAGGAGCCGGAACAGGCAAAAGCCATTTGATTAAATGCTTGTATTATGAGGCCACAAGAATTCTTGCGCACTGTTCCCCAAATCCTGATGATTTGACTGTGTTGTTAACGGCACCAACTGGCACGGCAGCTTTTAATATAAATGGATTGACAATTCATAGTTCACTTTCCATTTTTAAAGGTTTATCTGTTGAGAAAGCTATGCTAGGAGAAGATAAGCTGAATAGTTTGAGGTCCAAATTAGAGAATTTACAAATTCTCATCATAGATGAAGTCTCAATGGTCAACAAAAGGTTGTTATTTTTTATTCATGAAAGGTTGCGTCAAATTAAGAAAAGGCCTGAGAAGTATCCTTATGGAGGAGTTTCAGTGATAGCAGTGGGTGATTTCTATCAATTACCACCAGTAAAATCAAAAAGATCAGATAAACTTTATGTTAATGATCCATCAAATCCTTTGAATTATCTTTGGAATGATCTTTTTTCTGTTGTGGAATTAGATGAAGTCATGAGACAGAGAGAAGATAGTTTGTTTGCCCAGTTGTTGAATAGACTAAGGGTCAAACAGAACAATTATCCACTAAAATGTTCAGATCAAGAAATGTTGAAAGAGTGCATAGATAGTGGACCAGACGAAGCTCTGCACATTTATGCTACTAATAATGAAATTAACATGTACAATAACGAAATGATTATGAAGTTGTCAAGTGAGCCCAAATTAATTGAAGCTCAAGATTTTGAAAAGGATAAGACAACAGGGAAACTTACGAAGAGAAGACAGAATTTTGCAAAAACTAATATTTGTCTTCCAACATCAATCCTGTTAGCAGAAGGAGCTCGTGTGATGATGATAAAAAATGAAGCCGTCAGTGATGGTTTGGTGAATGGTGTTATGGGTACTGTTCTCAGTATTTCAGAATTTTCAAAAGGAGCATTACCAAAAAATATATATATTCATTTTGATAATGATAGAGTTGGAAAAAATGCAAAAGTACAGAAGATAATAAATGGAAAAAGATGTGTTGGATTAGAACCATCTACAGAAAATATACCATTCAGTAATGGAACAAGAAAACAATATCCTCTGCAGCTAGCATGGGCATGTACTGTTCACAAGGTTCAGGGTTTGACAGTGCAACAGGCAGTTGTCTGCTTGAATAAATGTTTTGCATATGGTCAGGCATATGTTGCATTGAGTAGAGTTACTTCAAAAAATGGGCTGACTATATTACCAATTGATGATAAAACTTTGAACAAAAAAATATACAGTGATCCTGATATAATGGAGGGAATCAAATCCATGGATAATTTTTTGTCTCAAAATGACACCATAGTTTCAAATCATAAAGCAGGTTTGTCAATAGTTTACCACAATATTCAAGGTCTAAAGGCTCACCAAAATGATTTGAAAGCCAATTCAGACTTCCAAAATGCAAATTATATCTGTTTGACTGAAACATGGTTGGAATCTTGTAGTGATGATGTTCACCTTCCTAATTATAATCTTCATCATTTGCCAAGGTCAGCAGCATTTGCATCAAATAATCCTTTGTATGCTTCTTTACAAGAAATGAGTCATGGTGGAGTTGGTGTATATGTTAAATCAGATTCTGAGTATGAAGAATTTGATATATCTCAAAAAAATCTTGAATGTATAATTTTCAAAGTTCCGAAAATGAATGTTCTAATTGCTACAATATATAGAACTCAAAAATACCAAATTGAACTATTTTTAAGAAATGTTTGTGCTCTTTTGTCAGAATTGACACAGCTTTCAAGCAGTATTATTGTTTTAGGAGACTTTAATCAAGACATTATGAAGGGTGGCAGATCAATACAAGATTTTATGGCTTCATTCGGATTTGAACAGTTAGTACAAGAGGCAACAACAGAGGGTGGTACACTGATTGACCATGTTTATATCAAAAGTTGTGAAAAAGTACAAGTAAGTGTTATTCCAACTTATTACAGTTATCATGATGCAATATCTGTCATTTTGGAAATAAACCCTTCTACTTGAAAGCTGTATAGTATTAATAGCAAATGATAAGAGTGCCTTAAACATGTTTAAGGAAAATTCATTTTGTACAAAACGATCAAAAGTTTCCCTACATATTATTTTTCAAAATACTAAGCCAATACTAACAACCTAGTTTTGTATATATGTTCTTTATGTGTTTAAATTTCAAGTTTATTAATAGTTTCCCTTTTTTTTTTAGCTAAGTATCAAACTCTGAATTATATTATAAAGTGGAATTGTTTTCTTAACTGAATATTTTAAGAGTTTTATATGTTTACTTTAATTTCAGATCAAATTCATGGTCGTCAGTAGTAAAGAATTTAAATCAATTGTCTAACTTTTTGTGCATGCTTTGGTAATTTAAATACAGCACTTGCCAATGGGTTAGATAGTTGATAAATATATATCATCAGCTGAGAAATGTCTATTTATAATTAAGAAGTAAAAAGAAATAGGAGATAGAAGATTAAAATACAGCATTATGTAAAGGTATGTTCGATCAAATAGTATTTACAAAAGATAACTAATGCAAACTGTCTAAGGGCCAGTGTGAGTGTTTGACACAATTTCAACTGTCCTGTGTTGTCTGATATCATATGTTTGAAAGCGTCATCTGTTGTCTGGAAACTTTTTAAAATTTCTCCCCTGAAACTGCTGGGCCAATTTAAACAAATCTTGGCCTGAGTCATTCTAAGGATGTCTAGTTAAAATGGTATGTTTGTTCAGCTCGCCATCCAATTAACATGCCCCATGTTACTATAAATAGAACATGGGAGGTAAAACACTACTTTTTCTTTCTCCAAGATATTACAAGGCTATTGAGACCAAATGTTTGTAAGCATGATTTGTATTGAACCGTTTGTTAAACAAAGGCTATAAAAAAATGGTTAAAGGTAATGTGTCTATATAAAAGTTATTTATCCCACTTAATATTGCCTCTAGTAAAACTAAATAAGTAGGTTGTTTCATTACAATTTTATTAACAATTGGTTTCATGTCGAATTCAAATTGTAATAATCAATGTTAATATTTATCAAATTGCTTTAACATAGGATGCACTGCTAAATTACTAACACCCCCTGAAAACAGATTTTGAAGCTATATATGTCTGTCTGTCTGTTTCATGGGCTTTGGAATTCGATAAAGCAATGTCAGGTCACACTGACCATAACTTAGACCTTTAATCCCTATTAAAGTAAATGTTTGTCCAATTCATGTCCAGCTCACAACTATTGTTTCACAAAACTAAGACAAGGTGGGTGGGGGTGGGGGTCCTATATCAAGTCAGGTCACTCTGTTTGACTTTGACCTTTGATCTTTATGCAAGTAAAGCATTGTCTGATTTGTGTACTGTGCATAACTTGTACTGTAGAATTTAGGTTAAATAATCTGGTTGCTGATGCACCATGGGATGGGGGTTGGGGGGGGGGGGGGTCCTATATCAAGTCAGGTCACTCTGTTTGACTTTGACCTTTGATCCTTATGGAAGTAAAGCATTGTCTGATTTGTGTACTGTGCATAACTTGTACTGTAGAATTTAGGTTAAATAATCTGGCTTCTGATGCACCATGGGAAGGGGGTTTGGGGGGGGGATCCTATATCAAGTCGGGTCACTGTTTGACTTTTTGACCTTGACCTTTGATCTTTATGCAAGTAAAGCATTGTCTGATTTGTGTACTGTGCATAACTTGTACTGTAGAATTTAGGTTAAATAATCTGGTTGCTGATGCACCATGGGTTGGGGGGGGGGGGGGGGGGGGTCCTATATCAAGTCAGGTCACTCTGTTTGACTTTGACCTTTGATCTTTATGCAAGTAAAGCATTGTCTGATTTGTGTACTGTGCATAACTTGTACTGTAGAATTTAGGTTAAATAATCTGGTTGCTGATGCACCATGGGATGGGGGTTGGGGTTGGGGGGGGGGGGGGTCCTATATCAAGTCAGGTCAATCTGTTTGACTTTGACCTTTGATCTTTATGCAAGTAAAGCATTGTCTGATTTGTGTACTGTGCATAACTTGTGTACTATAGCAAATAAATAGACAAATCTGACCTTGACCCTTGATTCCAATGTTATTTTCTCAAAATTGAATTTACTACAGTAAACGGCTACTTGTATGTCCTGGGTTTTAGATGTGCTCATTTTTTTAGATGTGTGTTTTTTATTGGTCAGATGGACGGTATAGTTTTGGTTGAGAATGGAATGTAATAGATATAATATGTGTATACTTTGTAAATGACTGCATAAGAAGAAATGATGTCCTTATATTGAATAGCTCAATTGTTAGAGTTTTAAAGCTTGTATGCCATGTAATGATGATGTATTGAAGGTTTTTTATGACAGTTAAAAGACAATGCATAGTTTTGTTTTTTCCAGTAAATTTATTTGTACTGTTTATAAAGCTTATTTCCTGTAGCCACAAGCATTTATATATCAGTTAAAATTTTAAATGTAATTTGCACAATTGCAATTAATGAGTATGTACCATGTTTAAATTTTCAATGAACAAATATTTTATTTGCATTGCTAACTTTGAAGAAATAAATTATATAAACATGATTAACTGACTGTAATATTCTTGAAATGGAAAAGTCTAATGAAAGTATCAAAACTGTCAGTAGTATAAAAACTTAACATAAAATAATAGAGAAATTTTTCCACCTACAAAACAACAGTAACACATTTCCTTTGTTTTCACTGTAATTGATATTTTTCTGTATTTGTTGTATACCATATACTGATTCTTCACAGCTGTACAACTGTATCATTTGCTATTGATGTATTTGTCTGTAAACCTTTTTATCAGCATGTTTTTTTTTTCAGAATATAGCATTTATAACCTATATATATAATATATATATATATAAGTACGTTTAAACAAGTGACAACGCTACGACAGATCCATCCATTGGATCATTAGTGAAGGTGATACACAGCTGAAAACACATCTTGAATTCATATTCTAAATATCAAGACAACAATGTTAAATCTGCAAATGTTTGGAAGCAAATTTGTGCTTCCCCTGTTGGGATTCGAACTCATGCTATTGGGATATCGAGACAACTCTGCCATCACTGTATCTAGCGCTCTAGACTACTCAGCCATATATATATACATATTATAGACAAACAGCAATCTATGGTGGTATTTTATTTTAACCTTGATGATTTGTGCATCCTAGGCGAAATGGATTTAAATCCAAAACATCAGATTGTTTTTGTTCAGTAAAATGAAGATAGAAATTGAAATAAAAAACAGACCAAATATACCAACAATAAATTCTGTGTCTTTGTGGTGATTACTGATCGTTTTGTCTACTTTACTTCTCTCAGACAATACTATTCCAATGTTTATCTTGAACAATTTATTGGCATTAAATCTTTATTGAAGATATATATATGCAAAGGAGGAATGGTGGAGCGGTGAATAATTAATTTGAATTTTCATTTTGGACATTGACAATATTCACATTAAAATGTGTTATTACAGGTACAAAGTCCTTTTATACACAAAGACACCAGACAAAGTATACTATTAAATAATTTTTACATATTTTTATTTAATTAGGAACAATTTTGAAAGTTCGACTATTACTTAAAATGTTTCTAACAAGTACAAGAAATTCAGGAAATCAAAATTTAAGGATGATGTGCTTGTCATGTTATGTATTTAAATTTAGGTGTTTTTCACAATTAATACACAAACTTGCTTTCACTAAAAGAAGAATCATGGTTTAGCTAGGTTGAATGTACACTTTTACTAGGAAAATTATTATGTTTTTACAATAATTTTGTATTTGATTACCATATGATTAAATGTATTAACTGTCTTTACATTTTTGTTATTCATTCACCCTACCAGGATGCTCTTTTGCAAACGGCAAGAACCAATTTTTTTTAAGTATGTCCCTACCATATTGAAAGGGGCATTAAGTTTTACCATTGTCCGTCTGCATGTCCGTACATCCCACAATTTGTTTCCTGTCTCTAACTTGAGTTACCTCAAACAAATAATATGAAACTTATACACTATGCTAATTACCACAAAACACAGATCAAGATTGAATTTTGGTGGTGTCACTCTATCCGTTCCATAGTTATGCCCCTTTCAAATAGAAAAATTACTAAATTTTTGGAATCCATTCTCTAACTTTAGTTTGCCTTAACCAAATGTTATGAAACTTACACACAATGCTTATTATCTTAAAACACAGACCAAGTTTGAAATTTGGTGGCGTCACTTTTACCGTTATAGAGTCATGCCCTTTACAAATGGAAATATTGCTGAATTTTTCGTAACTGTTCTATAACTTTAGTTTGCCTCAACCAAATGTGATGAAATCTATACAAAATGCTTATTACCACAAAACACAGATCAATTTCGAATTTTGGTGCGTCATTTTTACCATTCTAGATTAATGCCCCTTTACAAATGGAAATATTGCTGAATTATTGGTTTCTGTTCACTAACTTTAGTTTGCCTCAACCAAATGTAATGAAACCTATACGCACAGCTTATTACCACAACACACAGATCAAGTCTAAATTTTGATGGTGTCACTTTTACCATTCTAGAGTAATGCCCTCTTCAAATGGAGAAATTGCTAAATTGTTCGTTTCCGTTCTCTAATTTAAGTTTACCTCAACTAAGTGTTATGAAAAGTATACACAATGCTTATTACCACAAAACTCTGATCAAGTACAAATTTGGGTATTGTCACTTATACAGATCTTGAGTTATCTCCCTTTAACATGGGGCATCATCTGTCCCATGAACTCATTCCCCATTTATTATTTCATTTTTTGATACTGTGACTGTTAACACAGCTAGTAATATTTTTACTGTCAATTATGGTTATACCCTCAAGGAAAGGTAAAATATCTTTGGGCTAAATATTACAAAGTTGAGCCTTAATGATCCACCATTTTCCACTTCAAGACTTCCAAAACTATCACAAATGATTATATGATCCAGTCAAAAATTAACATCCTGTATAATCTAAACTCTTTAGGTTTTGTCTACCTATTATGATTCAGGTAATTGTTCTTATTTGGGCAGATAACTAAGCAACAAACTTAAAGGGTAACGCCCACATAAGTAAAAAACTCTTTTAAGTTCATTATCTTGGACCTGTCTTCTTCATGATGTGAAATATGTTTTAATAGATATTGAATGTATTGAAAAGAAAAGCATTTAACACATAAAAGTCCTTAAAATATTGTCAAAACCATAAAATTGGTACTCTAGGGTTTGACATGTGACTGTATGAGATTTGCCAAGGTAGTTGGTCCCCTGTATGCTTGTTTAAGACACAATTGGACTAAAAACTTTGGTTAAGGAGTTAAAGCTATTTTAAGGAACTGTTAACGGGGTTATGCCACTTATGAAAAGGTCAAATTTCTTCCATCAACACCTACCAAATTTGCGCCTTTTTGACAAAAACAATATTTCAACTATTGATAGGTCCTATACATATGAGGGTTTCTGGGATATCACAAAACAAGTAGTGAGGTCAAATGTCAAGGTCAACCTTAGAAAGCTTTAACACACACTTAAAATCCTTAAAATAAGGTTAAAAACACAAAATTCGTATCTGAGACATGAACTTTTAACCTTTGTCAAAATCATTGCCATTGGTCCACGATGTCATTACAAAAGACCCCATGGGTGTAGGACCTTTGTTTCGAGAGTTAAAGGTAATGTTTTTTTTTCAGAAACAGATAACAAGGGTTATGCCCCTTACGGATAGGTCAAATCTCTTGTCAAAATATAAAAAAAAGTGCCTTTATGACCAAAACATTTCTCAGTATTTACCATTTCTGTAAGTATAATCGTTTTTGAGATATCCAGTAAAAGGTTTAAAGGTCAAAAGTCAACCTTAAAAACACACTAAAAATCCTTTATATAAGGTCAAAAACACAATTTGCTTTCTGGAATATGACCTGGATCTTGTGACTTTTGTCAAGGTCAATAGTCCCCAATGTCATTGCTGAAGATCCATGGTTCTAGGACCTTTGGTTATATAGTAAAAGCGGAAAAATCTGGTATCGTCTTTTCAGGAACCTAAAACAGGGGTTATGCCCCTTACAGAAAGGTCAATTTTTTGGTTAAATGTAAAAAAAAATGCGCCTCATCCACCTTTACGTTTTTTACTATTTTTATAAGTACAATCGTTTTTTAGATATCGACTAAAAAGTTGTTAGGTCAAAGGTCAAGGTCAACCTTAAAAAGTTTAAAAACACACTGAAAATCTTTTAAATAAGGTCAAAAACACACAATTCGCTATATGGGACATGACCTTGACCTTTGACCTTTGACCTTTGTCAAGGTCATTAGTCCCAAATGTCATTGCTGAAGACCCCATGGGTCTAGGACCTTTGGTTATACAGTAAAACCTGATTTTGTCTTTCAAGAAACCTAAAACACGGGTAATGCCCCTTAAAAAAAGGTCAAATCTCTTCAGTCAATATGTAACAAAGTTGCGCCGTAATGACCCAAACATTTTACACTATTTAAAACTTCTGTAAGTATAATAGTTTCTGAGATTATCCCATAACAAGGTGATTGGTCAAAGGTCAAGGTCAACATACAAATTTGACCTTGAGGTATTTTTCAAAGATACATGAATTGATGATGATTGGTGAAGATCCTAGGTGTCTACGACTTACGGTTTCTGAGTTTTGGTGGCCAACCGACACCGGTTAATTTTCATAGGGGCATAACCCTACCAATGAGTCGTTGAATCTTTTCGATCCAAATGTAACGAAGAACTGGGGTCTGGTCCTGAACAAATTTCACCCTTCGTTTTTTTCCTACCTATTACGGTTACGGTGTTGGAACGATAACAAGGTTTTTGGGTTTCGGAGGAATTACTCCGAACCGACAAAATATTTCGACTAACAGGGTGAGTTCCAGATAGATATTCATGACACCGATACAAAGTGTGAACATGAAAGCGACACGTCTTACGGTTAAGGCTGCTAACTTCGTCAAAGTTTGGCGGAAGAATAATAATAATAATAATAATAATAATAATAATAATAATAAACAGAAGAAATACAGTAAGGTCTTTCCTTATAGAAAAAGGAAAGACCTTAATTAAACTGTCAATTGTTCTTGAACAATTGAGAGGTCTTTCCTTTTGTAATGTAAAATACATGTTCCAACAGACGTAGAATGATTTGAAAAGGTCAAGGTCAACCTTAAAAAGCTTGAAAACACACTTAAAATCCTTTAAATAAGGTTAAAAACACTAAATTCGCAATTTGGGACATGACCTTGACCTTTGACCTTTTGACCTTTGTCAAGGTCATTAGTCCCCAATGTCATTGCTGAAGACCCCATGGGTCTAGGACCTTTGGTTATATAGTAAAAGCTGATTTTGTCTTTCCAGAAACCCAAAACAAGGGTTATGCCCCTTAAAAAAAGGTCAAATCTCTTCGCTCAAAATGTAACAAAGTTGCGCCGTACTGACCCAAACATTTTCCACTATTTAAAACTTCAGTAAGTATAATGGTTTCTGAGATTATCCCATAACAAGGTGTTAGGTCAAAGGTCAAGGTCAGCATACACATTTGACCTTCAGGTATTTTTCAAAGTCACATGAATTCATGATGATTGGTGAAAATCCTAGGTGTCTACGACTTACGGTTTCTGAGTTTTGGTGGCCAACCGACACCGGTTAATTTTAATAGGGGCATAACCCTACCAATGAGTCGTGGAATCTTTTCGATCCAAATGTAACGAAGAACCGGGGTCTGGTCCTGAACAAATTTCACCCTTTGTTTTTTGTCTACCTATTACGGTTACGGTGTTGGAACGATAACAAGGTTTTTGGGTTTCGGAGGGATTACTCCGAACCGACAAAATATTTTGACTCACAGGGTGAGTTCCAGATAGGTATTCATGACACCTATACAAAGTGTGAATATGAAAGCGACACGTCTTACGGTTTACGCGGCTAAATATGTCAAAGTTTAACGGAAGAATAATAATAATAAACAGAAGAAATACAGTAAGGTCTTTCCCTTTAGTAAAAGGAAAGACCTTAATAATCAGAAGAAATACAGTAAGGTCTTTCCCTTTAGTAAAAGGAAAGACCTTAATAATAATAATAATCAGAAGAAATACAGTAAGGTCTTTCCTTATAGTAAAAGGAAAGACCTTAATAAGAATGTCATATTTATTTCTGTTATTTACAAATTGATCTTTAATGCATGTAAGAGTTTCTGAACAATAAGGTGAATTAAGGTTTTGAATTTTAGTATTTTATGATAATGCAAGTTAATGACTCGAGCTTGGTTGATCACAAAGGTTAGGTTGTATAATTTCAAGAAGACAATTTATATATATATTGTAATGTGAATAGGCTAGGTATTGTATTTTACAGAAGTATGCTTGAAATCGGTCTTTAATTAGAGACATTTGGTAAGCATAAATATTCAATCCATAGGAATTTATTTTAAATTTCCTTTGCTTAATTGAGTGCTTGTGTATAGATGTAAGAAGATGTCGTCACTCTCCATCCAAGTCACAAATTGTAAAAGTAAACAATTATAGGTCAAAGTACGTTTTCAACACGGAGCCTTGACTCACACCGAACAGCAAGCTATAAAGACACAACAATGACTAGTGTAAAACCATTCAAACGGGAAAACCAATAGTCTAACCTATATTTAAAAAGAGAATCAATAAGCACTTTTGAACCACATCAACAAACGACAACCACTGAACATCAGGTTCCAAATTTAGAACAGGCTCAAACAAATGCAGCGGGTTTGAACGTTTTAATAGGTACCTACCTTCGTCCTAACCTGAAACGATGGTGTAACATCACAATATAGAAAGACACACTAGTCATCAAAGAATGTGGTTTTGACGAGACTAACAAATGAGAGGGCAATCAAAAACTAAAAGTCGAATACAAACAGCTTCAAAATAAAATTGAGGAAAATATAACAGTCCATACAATCCCATACATAAAACAAAAGATTTAGCCGCATGGACCCAGAAGAATGATTGAGGAGAATGTGACAATTTTACGACAACTTTATAAAATGGGTTAAAAGTAATGTTTGATAATCTTTAATCTAATAAAAAAAACACATTGCTAAATCAAAGCATTTTCTTTATTTGTTTTGTGGAATGAAAAAACAACAACAACAAAAGTCACAAAAACAATCAAGGTTAAGATTGCACAGGTTAAGTCGATGAGAAAATTACCGTAAAACTTCGGTCGAGTATAGCCTATATGTTTTTATTTTCAGTCCATGGGAATCTTTTTTCTACCCATTGAGTGTGTGCGACTTGAAGAACATTTAATGATATTAGGCTAAAGTGGTTCGTTTAAAGTTTGAAGTTAAAACAGAATTAAAAATTAAATGTTTTTGTAGGTAATAAATAACTTTGTAATGAATAATCAATGAGCTATAATCTTTCAACGAGATAACTGAATAAGTCAAATCAATAGAAATCATTACTTTTAAATCGAGCTTTAAAATTTAATACCGTTAATAAACGTTACGTAACAAAAACCGAAAACTTCAATTAATGCCATTCCGGTTCCGCTCAACACGCGCCATCATTCTCCTCTGCAGGGCGGAATTGAATGACCATTGGTCAGATTTGTCTGAAACAATATGAAAACGGATTTTTTTACCATGAATTACTCAAAACCTTTTTTTTCAAGTTCCCTTGGCTTGGAAATTTAGCTGTACCTTGAAACTGTTCTTTGTGGATAGTTGTCTAATTGAGAACCATACCACACCTCCCTATTATTATATTGAATGTATATATTTTACGATATTGAATTTTTAAAACAAAACCTGTGTACACAAGATCCCAACGCAAACATCCGCATACCAAGCGAATATATACCTTTTGGTTTTTTCCACCGTTTTAAAAAAAAGAGAGCGAGATGCGTTATGATTTCTGATGATACTACCCACCAAATACCAAAGGAAGAGAATCTAAGCTACTATAAGTAAAATTACGGCTTTCAGCACGGAGCAAAACACATACTGTTAGGTAATCTATAGAAGACACTGGCATGACAAAATGTTATATGTCAAATTAGTCCCTTTTGAGTTTTTGTTATTGGCTTTCGATAGACTTCTGTTTTCCAGCGTTTACAATTATTTTTTCTCTTCCAAGAAACATTCGTACGTTGTAAGTACTCATGGACTCGATTTCATACGAATCTTGAAATTACTGTAGCAGTAATAGGTAAGAATTGGTCCCATTATTGTATTTGAATTGAAAAAATAAATGAAATTGATAAATTGATAACTTGCAATTGACTGTCTCAAGAAAAAGCTTAAGACTATACAACTATATTTTGTCTTCAGATAAATACTACACAAGTACAGTTATAGCAGTTTCAGTTATGTTCACAGTCATTAAGTTCAACTATATAAGATATTCAAAATGTCAAAAAAGTACAAGTAAGCTTGCCTTTCTATCAAAGAAATGGGATATTTGTTCAATATCGAGACTATGAAAATGAGCATAGGCACTATGATCATTTATATTTTACCAATAATGTAATTTATCAATAATGTTTATAATTTTAAATGTAAAAAACATCGATACGGTAAAGATTGTTTGCATATTACTTGTCGGAAGACTTACCCATAGACAGGTAGGGAATTTGCCGCATTTTCTGGTACAATCCAAAACTTTTTATATAAACTTGTTATCAAAGTTTCTGTTTGAAAATCAGTCATATACATAGATCCCATGATTAAATATAATAAATTTTATAATAAGATATGTCCATTTTTTGAAAAATAATCAATTTCAATCAATCACAATGTAAATTTCATATCTACATTTCATGCAACAATGTAAACCATTTAACCACCATCTATATCACGTTTAATTTTAAGGTAGATGCCTTTGTTTCACGCATATTTCTCAGATAATTATAACTTGTTGCGTGCAAGCAATTTTTCAATTAGTAGACATTCCAAATATACTTTTTTGTTAAAATCAAATAAAAGTGGAGACGACCTTCGTGGCCCATGCGGCCATCACTCAAACTATGTTTCAATTTTTTAAAACTTGAATCAATGATTTTGTCATTAAAATTGATTTTCCATTCTTTTAAAGATCAGATTTTATTTGAACAGTCCTGGAAGGATTGTTTTAAGTTGTCGTTAACTAATATATCCCCTCTTCCTTCAGATCAAGTGCTCTACAAAATCTCGACGCGACTGCATGTTTAGCGCTTAAGAATGACAGTGCGAACAGGTAGTGATAATTTATTACAACTCTGCGAACAATCTCGGTGCGATTTTGGCACGAAAAGTAAATCCCAATTTCTCATTAATTCATATTTATTTCATTTAAATAAGCCATTAATCAAAAGGAGTTTAATTGAAAGTGCATCTTGCTGAATTAGCGATTGCAGTTTTACTGTTCATAGGCTTCTTGATTTGGTGCGTCATTTTGTCATCATTTAATTCAAAATTTCAGAATTTCAAGAATGTTTCAGAAAGTATACCATGTGTTTTGTGTATAGACTTTGGTCATCAATCAAAAGAGAATTGTAGAATTGAAAGAATTTTGTATTTGATGCAAACTGAGGTCATCAACTAATAGAAAATTTCAGAATTTTAAGAATGTATATATATAAAATAAAATTGGAATGGAAATAGGCAAAAAAATGTGGCGGGATAAGCATGGCTTGTGTCTCAACCCTCCCCCTATACCTCTAGCCAGTGTAGAATAAGCTAACATACATGTATTTGGTGTAGACTTTACATTATAAAACTTATAATCATGGATAGTGACAGCTCAATAAAAGCACATGTCCAAATTTTGACAATGTCTGGAACAGGTAACAGACTTGTTAAAAAAAGTCAGTATAGCGGAACTAAATAATGACAGATCATTTACGAAATCAAACACTTTTGAAAAACTATTGTTTACATATGTGTTGTAAATTAGAACGTTTAAGCATGATATGCAAAGGTAAATAAATCATTTCAAAATGGTTCCATAAAACGGTCCAGACAACAGGGGAGGTTACCAATTTTGTTTTTCTTTGATCGTTCAAAATCGAAGTCGAAAAACAAGTATACATATCGGCGTGGGTGTTTGTCTAAGATGTTTACTTCTTGTTTCATTTAAATCTTGCGTAACACTTTAGACTCGAATATGAACACCAGCAAAGATGTTTCAAAAGAAAATCTAATATGAACGAACTTAGGAATGAAATAGGCGCTTCATAAATATCACTTGCATAAAAACAATCAATCTGTGGACGAATCTTTTCATCAAACACTTGCAGATTTCAAAAATCTTTTTTATAAAATATGTTTGAAGACACGGCGCCATCAGTGTTGAAGAAATATGAAGTGGAATTTCTCAATGAGTATCAATTTTACGCCCGTTATAAGATGAGTAAAGGAACGCTTTACTCGTGATGTAATTAGAGACACGTGCATCTGAAAGTGTGTGAAGTTTCAGCACCTGTGTAAAATACCGTACACCTCTGATTTCACCAAGATAACTAATATCATCCCATGTAATAGACGTTTAACGCAACGACACAAGAATTTTAAAGTTGAAATAGAACATATATTACTTGTTTGTTTTTTATTCCAAAAAGATTATCATTTATAATGCTTTTATGACAATGTTCATGTTCTCGAAGAAAGTTTCAAGGAGATTTTCGTGATGAATTATCATAACAAGGTAATTTTGGAAAGCATTTTCAATTACACTAAGTGCTATGTCAATAATTTCAACTGTACACACTTGAGACTGTCAATATTTGTTTACTTTTAAAAAATAAAAAGACGTTTTTACTTCATGTTCGACATTGTAATTACAAAATTGATTCGAAAACTTGAGCTTAGATCAAGAAGGTTACCTTAATAAGGAATTCCAAAAATTTACAATGGGAAAAATCATTTAGGTACCTCTAACCTATATAAATTTGGAAATTGCAGAAATTATACAAAATTGCTCATTAACACTTTTTATTATATTTTTTTTTTTTTTTTTTTTTTTTTTTTTTTTTTTTTTTAGAATTTACAACTTGAAAATCAGAGAAAACCGTACAGCTGACAAAATTTATGGCATATCTGAAACCATTTGTTCAGACAGAAACTATTCTCAAACCAGTACGGTATTGAGTAATTGGACTCGTAAGAACAGCTAAGGTTGTTTTTTTAGTGTTTTGTTCGTAGGGTCTAGTTTTTTGTTTGAACGATAGTCCATTTTTTTTTAATTTAGATTTTAAAAATTCCAAAAGTACCAGCACTTACTTATATGTAAGACTAATAGAATATCAATTAGATTGTCAATTATATAGGCAATCCACCGTCAGAGACCAAATGACGTAAGAGATGAACAATGAGTAAAATACTATACCGCTTAGCATGCTATAAAAGGCTTCAAAATGAAATATGAATTTAAGTTGAAAAGTGCTTCACTCATAAGATCGAAACCAAGCCCACACAAAAAAAAAACTAACAAAAGCCAAAACCCATGTAAAGTCCAAATTTGAGAGTACTCACAGTTCCTAAAAGCTAGTTAAAAGCCAACACCAACTAATAAAAAAACATGCATCTTAGACTATTAGTGCTATTATACATGTATATTAGTCATAGACATTCGTATACTCGATTTTTTTTGATTTATTTCAATGTCATGTTTTTCTATATAAAAATGAATATTTTCTTACCGTAAAAACAAAATTATAGAGATTAAGACGATACTTTTCTTACCTTCAAAAATTGAGTTCCCGATTTTATGACAAAGTTTTAAATTCTTTGTGTAATTTCAACCTAAGATCCAATCTACCCACGTTTCCTTTATTTAATACAAATAAGTCGGTGCATAACAATAATTGAAAGCCAATTAGTCCCCAATAATAGGTAGCAGTTTGTATATATGTATTTGTTTTTGTGATATAAACAAATGCATTATAATAGTATACCGTTAGGAAATAGATCAATTTTATGTAGGTGAAAACCAATACTTTTGTTGTCTTTAATTTACAAACCAAAATGTGTCAAGTTTCTAAGGGCACTGGGTAAATAGGCCGCTATTTACAAGGTAAACATAACTACGGAAGCGTATTAGGGACATAGAAAAAATAAAATTGGCAGTGAACTTTTTTTTCTAAGTCGAAATTTTGACATTTCAAATCTCGAAATTTTGACTACAACTTGAAATTTTGACTTTTCAAATCCCGAAATTTTGACTTGAACTTGAAATTTTGACTTTATAAAAGGTCAAAATTTCAACTTTAAACTCGAAATTTCGACTTATTTCAAACTCGAAATTTCAAGGTATTTTAAACTCAAAATTTCGACTTGTTTTAAACTCGAAATTTCGACTTATTTTTAACTCGAAATTTCAACGTATTTTAAACTCAAAATTTCGACTTATTTTAAACTCGAAATTTCGACTTATTTTAAAGTCGAGATTTCGACTTTTTTCAAACTCAAAATTTCGATTTTCCTCAGTATTTAAACGTTTGCGTCTATCACATTCACAGTCATTTATATCAACAAGCGGAGAGCCATATACATCATAAATTTGATAAGCATATTTTAATAAACTAATCCATTTTAAAGAGGTTATTTTAGATAGAAAAGCTTTTTTTTGCCGAAGAATAAATAAAATATGTTTCTCGTTCAAATACATATTTCAAGTCTGGACTTCATATACATGATATATGTGTATCAAGACAACCTCGTTATTCCGACACACCTTTATTACGACATACTTTTATTCAACAGTCTAATATATAAAGACTAGGGTTAATAGTTGTGTCATAAGAATGCCAACTGGTACGGTTTAATCAATGTTCCAGAAAAAAGAGCCAACAATTAAAAATTTCCAAACTAGAAAACTGAGCAGCTCATTGGTTGTTCTGAATATGCATGGCATTTTTTGCTACTTGATTTACCATTGTTTAAACAAGGCAAAGTCAGTGACTTGCTATTGGGAATCTAAACAGGCCTTTGAAACTGTGATGCTAAATATCATCAGATTGTCGATCCTATGACAGTGACGTGGAAACTAAAACATGCCTGGAATATGGAGAAAAAAATTGTTCTTTCAAAATGCAGGTTCTTTCCGAAAGAAACTCTTCAATATTAAATACTAACTGATCTTAATTCAAGAACAAAACCAATTTCTGAATATAAATTGCAAAAATGTGTGGATGACGCTTTAATAATTTGCGTCAATGTCTACTCCTTCTAAAATTATAATGACTGTGTTTGAATACTAACATCAAAGTTTTCAAAGTAATTAGAAAAAGTCAAAATTTCGAGATTTCAAAAGTCAAAATGTTAACTTTGAAATAAAAATTTCGAGATTTTAAAGATGGAATTTCGAGTTTAGAAAAAGTCGAAATTTTGAGTTTAAAGTTGAAATTTTGACTTTTTATGAAGTCAAAATTTCGAGTTTTAAAAAGTCAAAATTTCGACTTTAAAAAAAAGGTCGAAATTTCAAGATTTTAGAAAAGTCAAAATTTCAGTTGAAGTCAAAATTTCGGGATTTGAAAAGTCAAAATTTCAAGTTGTAGTCAAAATTTCGAGATTTGAAATGTCAAAATTTCGAGATTTGAAATGTCAAAATTTCGAGATTTGAAATGTCAAAATTTCGAGATTTGAAATGTCAAAATTTCGACTTTGAAAATAAAGTTCACTGCCAATTTTATTTTTTTCTATGTCCCTAATACGCTTCCGTAATTTTGGCAATAAATCGTTTCATATCAATCAGAGCAGTAAGTGAGTTTATTTTATTTGAATTAATACTGCAAAATCCTAGAAGATTATCGGACTTTTTCTAGTTATTATGATATTCATTGCACCGGGCAACATATGCTAATTTATTTTAGAAATACATCTGAAGAAGTATATCTCTTCCGTTTATTACTCAATTATGTGTTAATGGATGCATATCCAAGGGGGGTGATCTTTCTTGACAGTCTATCAGTCTAGATCTTGTGCATCTAATAAACGTCAAAATAAGGTTCTCGGTCATAAAACTTTACTCAGAACTCATATTTCCAAATCTGTCCTCGAAACAAAAACTAGTAATTTGAATGGTTGATGTATGAGTTGACTGCGATAACCGTACTCGACATTTCTATCATGCACCGCAAGACAAGAAACAGCAGCAGCAACTATATATGTTTTCCGGTACATGATTTCTTTTTTTGTGTTTCCGGAGATTTTCTCATGAATAGATCTATTTACACATACTTTTTCCCATCTAATGTATAAGATTTATTTCTTTACGATAATATTTACCCCTCAAAAGAATTATTATCGTTTGTTATTTTAAAATTTAAATAATAATTGCTAGCACTGTCGACTGCTTACGAAAAAAACAGCATGTGGTGTGATGGTCAATAAAATAACTCTCCACTTGAGACCAAATCGCGCAGAGTTTAAAAATTATAGAACATCTCTTTCATAAGCAACGAATTTTAAATATTAAATATAACTTGGCACACACAACATTGTCTTTTACGTATTCAGGCTCAATTGTAATTCCACAGCATGAATTCTTAAACGCTTGAAGGTATTGATCGGCTGCAGTGTTTCAACTCTAAGACTGCGGTCCGTTACTGTGTCCACAATGCTTGAATTTTGGCAAGACAACTTGTAAAGGTTGGTATTTTCAATTTTGATTCTATATAGCGAGGGAGAAATAGATTTTTGTACAGAAATTATTTCCTCAAAATGAAGTATTTTAAATTTGCGTGTACATTATTCAAATCTAAAATGCATTTCATTCAACATATTTTCGTTCAAAGATACAATTTTGTGTAACTAAATTAGTGTAAAGAGTTATCAAATAAAAAGTGTAAAAATATTATCATTACTTATTTATCACGTACACTATGTCCTCAGGTAATTCAAATGTCAATATACATGTTCTCCAAGAATTCAAATACCAATGTGTTCTCCCGGATTAAAATATCAATGTGTTCTTCCTGAATTCAAATATCAATATGTTCTCACGGATTAAAATATCAATGTGTCCCCCCTGTATTAAAATATCAATGTGTTCTCCCAGAATTCAAATATCAATATTATGTTCTCCCAGAATTCAAAAATCAATGTGTTCTCCTAGGATTAAAAAAATAATGTGTTCTCCCAGAATTCAAATATCAATGTGTTCTTCCTCATTCAAATATCAAAGTGTTCTTCCTGAATTCAAGTATCAATATGTTCTTCCCAAATTTAAATATCAATGTGCCTGAATTCAAAAATATTGATGTGTTCTCCCAGAATTCATATATAAATGTGTTCTACCAGATTTCAAGTTCAGTGTGTTCTTCCAGAATTCAACTATCAATGTGTTTTCACAGAAGGTAAATATTAAAGTGTTCTCACAGAATTTAAAAAAAAACTTACCCAGCAGAAAATTATACTCCTTTCACCTCAAGTGTCAAAAATCTTTTTAAACTCTATATTTTTGACAGTTGGTGTCGTGTTAATTATTTTATTTTAACCTTGTATTGACAAAACTTTGGGTTGAGTTTTGCGCACCTTGTACCTACCGTGTTCAGTCGACCAATAATTAGAATTTGAAACAATATTATTATTTCAGTAAAGATAAGAGTCACTTGGATTTTAAAATATTTGTAATGACATATATATTCAAGTTTTAAAATTATGTAAATTGACTCAGAGAAATAGGATTTCAATTGCTACAATTATTGTCTCGCCAAGGTTTTCCTTTTGTAACGTTTTCGGTGTCAATAGCTTTAAAATGTTGATTTTTGGATTTCCGATAACTACTCAGTCAAAGATTTGATAGCATTCGTCATTGCCAAACTAATATTTTGATTCATTTTATATTTCTTTGTCGGAGTTAACGATTGCTTTACACTTCAGATTTAATATCGGATACTTGTTACATTTTATTCATTGATATTTTTGTTCATTTCAAAATTATTGATACTGTGAAAAAGATATTGTGTCTTCCTTATAACGAGTTAATTATATACTGACACTGCATATCTACTAACAATTCAGTCACTTTTGGTCTCTTTAAATTCGAGAAACCGATTTAGCCAATATTACTTTTTATCTTCAAGTATGCCCAATTAGGTTTTGATATTAGTGTAAGTATAGTTTTAACTGTACGAAGGCGTCCTCTAAAATGGAGGGAAAAAAATCAGTTTATGTTTAATTAAATTGCAAATTTTATGCATTCAAGATCGCATTAGTGCAGATAATAAAATTATGTTTGGAATTTGATGTTAATGTACACCAAAATGAAAATCCAAGACGATTTAAAATGGTTGTAAACATGACATTGACAGGGTTCTATTGTGGTTACTTAATGTATATGGAACCGTCGGATTATCTAACTTGAAAGGAAAATAGACAAGAAAAATTCTATCCATACCATACATAGTTTAGCAAATTACATGTAGCTTATTTAAAATACATCAGATTATGTTAGTAAAATTTGAATAAAACGATTGAAAAATTGTTAGTTTATTTATTAACCTTCAAGTCTGTCATGATTTGATATACTCAAAACCTTTGAAATACAATAAACAACAATTCTGTTTGAGATTTGACTTGTTAAAAAAGTGTTATTATCTATCCAGCAAAGAACTTTTAGTTGATGGCTCTCTTTTTTAATTTTTTTCACATCTTGTCTAGCGGTGAATAGTTAATTATGCTGCTGCTTGCTTGTGTATTATAGCTCACGTCCTACATTACCTAAATGAATTAGTTCAATTTGAAGAATCAAACTTTGCGAAAAGAAGTTCACCAAACAACGCTTAACTCAAACGTATTGAAAATAATAATACGAACGAAAATCAACATACTTGATCTCCGCGATTGATCTGCGAACTAAGTATTGTTTCCAACTAACGATACATTTTTCTTTTGCGTATTATAAATTTACACTGTAAAATGTATTCCCTATTGAAAAATTATAATTTGCCTTTTAATACCTCTTTTACTGAAAATAAGCCATATTTACGTTGACCATTACAATGTTTTAAGTATTGAGCTCTAGACGTGTTTATAATCTAAAAATGCAATTTTAGAAATTTCATCAATAAAAATGCATTGCATTTTTTCTCTTTGAAACATGTTCTCTACGTTGTAATGATTATTACCATTTTATAGAATATCTTACAAGCAAGTAAAATGCACGATAGTTCAATTTACAAGTAGACATTTGTCAAAAGAGAAAGAATGAAAATCAGGTCACCTACCACGAACATACCCAGAGATCTTATTTTCCAATTTGGCAATTTTCCTTCATAATAAAAATATTACATCTATATATTTCAGATAAATTTCTTGAGGTGTCAATAAACCATATTAGATAAAATCTTCAATCGATTTAATGGAACACGAAAATTTCATTAAATCTTTTCTAATTCCTTAAAACGTTTATTGTTTATTGATTATTGGTATGAATTAAACTGGGTTTTAGAAGTACGAGTTGGTTATGTTACACAAATGTTGACTTTGACAGGTATATATTATAAAGTAACTTTTAACGTGACTTTTGATATACATGAAGGTATTGAATATTAACTACCTTATCAAATATGACAGGGACATTTGATAAACAGTTATCAAAGACGGTGTCAAAGGCACTCGTATATACAGAAAGTCTCAGGAAATATTTTTCGGTCCTCTTTTTCTCGAATTTTGTTACTTATTTTATTTTGAATTTTCGAGTTGCTGTGCCAATGTTCAATTCATTTAATTCCAAAGCGAGGTTGCATACGATATTTTTGTTATCACATTTTTATATTCTAATAGAAAACCAGGGTTCATGATATATGCAGGTAGAACTATCCAAGATGCGTATTGATCATGATTTATAATCTTTGTTCTGTGGCTATTCTGATAAAAGTGTTTTTTCTTGATCAAATTGTTTGAAAAATGGGTTTTACGTAAAAAAAAAATCCACTTGTTGTTTGGAAACCGTATTTGTAAGCTGAATTAATATGTGGACCTTAACTATCATAACAATTATGATATGTGACCCATAGTTTTATTCTTGTAAGCAGAATAACATTTTGTCTTTCTATAACATGAAACGATTTAGGACTTGGGAATATATTATCATCCTTTGTTAACATTATTTGATAGCATGCGTAAAGGTAACTGACAATTTTGGAATAAAACGAAAATCAAAAGTTTTTACTCACATAATCTTTCTAATCTTGGACTGGCACTTTTTCTTCACATACAGAATAAGGGTCAAAGGGGTACCCAGTCGACGTCTCTCTTGATTGGCTGATGAAATACTCCTGCACTTTTTCCCAAGTTTTATAACTTCTTTAGAATCTATATCTTCACTACGCCCCACTTCAGAAATATTCTCAAAGTCGATTGTATTTGACGGGCGTTTATAATGTCTGTCCACAATATCAGGATGTTCCACAGTCTGTATGTTTAACGATTTGACAGCTTCATCTTTGATGTTTGTCCTTGTTTCTTTATCTTGTGCTTTCTGGTTTTGGTTTGTACCAAATGTTACATCCGAAGAAATATCCAAGACTTGCTCCGTGGACGAAACGGGATAACGACAGTTCAAATTTTTGCTATTTATATCATGAATGCTAATATCAATAGGTTTAGAACTGAATAAGATTGTTTCTGGTTCTTTAGCTAACTGGGCAATCCCATGATCATTTTCGGTATTTTTTGGGTCTTGGGAGCAGAGGAAGTTGAAATCATTTGTTTCGGAATGATTTGGGTCAATAGATTCATGTTTGCCGGGAAAGTTCTCTTGTTTTTGCAGTAATTCCATTGTACAATCTTTAGGATGATGAGCTGTTTCAGAACTTGGTTTAAGTTCTATGCTTTTATTGTCATAACTATTATTTCTATTTTGGTCGGAATTGTCTTCTTTATCAAAACTTTCAGTTATTGTACAAACAGATTTCTCTTTAATACATGTTTCTTTTGAACTGTGTGCATTGTTGTCCTTCTTGTCTGTCATTATAAAATTTCTGGAAGACGTTTGATTATTGTCTGTTTGGCCAAAATATGTGGTATCAGGAACATTTGGTAGATTATTTCCGCTGTCTTCCTCAGTCTCTGAAGTTGGTAAAGTAGAGGTTGATTTAGTTTTGTCACCAAGAGATGAGCACTCATCGGATTTATCATCAATTTGATTGACCCGTGCTTCCGTAACAATTGGCACAACACTATTTTTGCAGCAAACTGAACTTGTACAGATAGAACTATCCCAACAACTGGAATCCGAATCCAAATGATTATGGGTTCCAGATTGCGGTATACTTCCGATATCTCTTATTGGATTAACACGGTTCTTGCAACAAATTAAACTTTTGCAATTAGAATCGTCACAGAAATCGGATTGACTGTCCAGTTTATCAAGACTATCGAATTTTGATAAACTTCTCCTATTATCTTGTACCGGATGGATGCTAGCTTTGCAACAAACCGAGGTTAAACAATCAGAATAATTTAAAAGAGTGGAATTTTGATTGTTCAACTCATTAAGACTATCAAAGTGTGGTGAGTGTTTACTTGCTTCTATAGGATGAACACTATTGATACAACAAACACAACTAGAACAATCTGAATTATTAGCATTAAACGTTTTGTAAAATGCAGGACAGCTTCGACTTCGCCTCGAGAGTTCTTCGTGTTTTGCAGGTGATGGACTTACGCAGTTCCGTTTTCTAATGATAATATTCCGAAGTCGACTTCTACCTTTCCGTTCTTGTTTAGGTTTTATGACATTCGTGGTCTGTTCGTTTAATATTCTGTTCGTTGTTTCGATTTGATTTTCAGATTCACTGTCTTGATGTTGTTTATCCAGACTGTCCAAATTGCTGCTATACGATGTCTTGTCAGAAAGTTGCCAAAATGTTCCAGTAGATTTGGTATGGAATTTGCCCTTCATATCTGGTTCATCTTTTTCGTCTGCATTTTTTTCAAGACTATCTATCTCTCGGGGGCTTTTGTGTCTTTGAACATGGCAATCAACATTGTGAACATAAACTCGTTCTCTAAAGTTCTGTTCATCTTGTTCGGAATCGAATGGAACATATCGTAAATCCTGTTGAGATGAAGATTGTGACGTGTTATGATATTCCAGATTTATATTGTTTTCGGTACTTTGAAGATTATTTTCATCCATGTTTTCATCACATAAATTATCATAACTGTGTGTGGATGGGTTTATTTGATTTTGATCTGTTAGTTGTGCAGTCTTGTCAGGTTGTGTACTGTCATGTTTGTTGTCAGATCGTAATTGCTGCGTAGAATTTTCTTTGATTATATCGGTGTTACTTTCACTATTTACTAAGCTACCATCACAAGTCTCGGAATCTTGTGAAGCAACTACAGATTGAACATAAATTGTTTTAGAGATGTTTGGGGTCAAAATTGATGTTTCATGTTGAACATTATCACAGGGGTCCGTTTTCGAGGACACACTGTCGGTTGTCTGTATATTTGAACGATATGTACTGTCATATTTGATTTCAGATGGTAATTGCTTTGGAGAACTTTCTTCCTCTTTTCCATTAAGATTTTCACTATGTTCTAAAATGCCATCTTTAGTATATATTTGTTTTACTATATCCACTGAATGAACATACATTTGTTGATGGATATCTGTGTCAGAAAACGACGTTGTTTGGTCAGGTTTAATATTATCAAAGACCTCAGTATTCGGGGACATGATTTCGGTATTCGAACAATGCGTACTGTCGTCTTGATTGTCAGATTGTGAATTTTGTAAATCATTTTCTTCCAGTTTTTGTGAAGCATTGTTTGTGTATGTAAAGCTGCCATCGATATTCTCTAAATGTTTTGAACTAGCTTCAGACCCAACATAAACGTCCTGAGAGGTATCTGTGTCAACAAACGACGTTTCTTTATGATATTTGATATTCTCAAAGTCATCAGTATTCGGGGAGCTAATTTCGGTTTTAATATTTGAATATTGTGTACTTTCATATTGGTTTTCAAAATGGGATTTTTGTAGATAGTTTTCTTCAAGTATTTCTTCATTATTTTTACTATTTATTAAGCTGACATTTATTTCCTCTTCATTTTCTGTTCTAACTCCAGACTGTGCATATATCTGTTTGGAGGTATCGGTGTTCAAAAATGATGTTTCATTCGAATTTCTTAAATGATTAAATTCGTCAATTTCTAATGATCCTATGTCAGTTATTTCAATTTTTGAACATTGTGTACCGTTGTCTTGGTTATCAGATTGTAATTTTTGTGGAGTACCTTCTTCAAGTCGGTTAGTGTCATTTTCGCTATTAATTAAGCCGCCATCGTTAGTCTCAAATTGTTTTGTAGTAATCATAGGTTGAACATTAATGTGTTTAGAGGTATCTGTATTTAAAAACGAGGTTTCATTGTCAAGTTTTAAATTCTCAAGGTAATCGACATTTTGGGACCTAATGTCGGTGGTTATTATATTTGCATTTCGAACATGTTTCGCAGATGACGGTCGTTTATAAAATTGCTCTATTCTGTCATTGTGCATATTACTGTGCTTTAGGTTTTTTATTTTTCTATACATTTTATCTTTATGACTGATAGGTTCAGCTGATTTTGGGCGTCTATAAAGTCGTTCTATTTTATCAATATCTTTAGTACCTGTATATCTTAAATTGAATTCCTCTCCTGTGTCATTACCCCCACTATTTCTATTGGATGAATAATTTACACGTGTATTAGAACTTTGATCTGGATTAGACAGATTACGAATAAACTGTGTATGTGTAACTTGATGACTCGAAATATCCAGCTCAGGAGAGGGCGAATTTGGAACGTTTATTTCTTCGTCATTCAATGCCATGGCGAATGATCAAAGTATTACACTGGTAGTATTTTGTTATCATTTATACATAAGCACATAACTTTTTATTTTTATGGCTAATGGCATCAAGACCATGCACAAAAGATATTTCTATCCGATTGAACATTTTTTTCTCACAAGGATTGTCATTGTACACATTTTTTTTATCCTCTAATTATTTTCAGTATAGAATTTGGCAAAAAGGCTTACCACAGACTTATGGCATCCATTATCTTGAAAAGGAATATAAGGAATATCACTGATTACAATCCTGATTATTTTAGGTCCCCCTCTTAGCATTGTATAAGTGATATGCCTTGGAACTGTATGATGGTTGATTTCAAATCAAACACATGGCATTCTGTTTATACCTTTATAAATCCGATTACTAGTAATCCAACTTATTAAATCTGCTTTCCAACTTTTGGTCTGTTTATGTAATACATAAATACATTTCCCTCAATGTACTGAACCCTGTTATTTCTCCGTTTCAACACAGTATATGCTTATCCAAAACATTGTTTCTCCTCGCGCAGACGACTGTTTCCATCTTAACATTTTTCACTTGTCAAACTTAATGCATGTTTCGAATTAAAAAATCTGCAAGCGAGAAAGGCGAAATATTACCCTATATGATCTAAACTTCAGTAGCTAACAGTTTCAGCTAATTATAATCTTATCCAAATGAATGTTTCCGCGCACACGACTGTTGCCATGTTAAAATTTTGCACTTGTCAAACTAAAGTGCATGTTTCGAATAAAAAGATTTGTAATTGAGAAAGGCAAAATATCTATCTTATGGAGTTCAATTATGAAATATCTTTTTTTGTTTTATTTAAATTGATGAAATGAATACACGATGATCCGACCAAAGCAAGGCACGGTCGCGTGTGGCGAGGACTGTTGGTCGAATGACTCCATTCAACAACGGTGATCCAACTCATATCCAATCACATTAAATTAAAGTTGGGTTAATTAGGATCAATTGTTTTTCTTCAGTTTAATCGTTTGTATTAAATGATATTTAATACAAATAACTAGTTCACGTTGTCAGTTAATAAGATAACATAACCTCTTTCCACGCGAGATATTAAATGCAATGGTTCGTATAAAACCTAGCTTTGTTATAATTTAACATATTTTGGCAAACTTTAGAACACCTTCAGCATTATAGACATTCATAAAGAATATATGTCAGTCATTAAAAGTTTATATTATAACAGTTACGTATTTTGAAAGCTTGTCTATGTTATAACCATGACTTCCAGTGTATGTGCTACGCACTGAAGTAGACCTACTGTTATAAGATCTTTATTTTTTCATTGCGGGTTTTTAATGCCTGTGTCTGAAATGTATTTTATGTTATACAAGCACTGCTTTGCATCAACAAAATAACCGTTTTAACGGGAAATTAACACACATAAGTAGTGGGCATTATGGCATATTTGGAAAATCAGAAGGAAATACGGTTTTAAACAAATAATAATATTAACATGTATAAAAACAATCGTATTCAATATTGGTTTTTTTGTAGATGGAATTCATTGTAACCTGTTAGTTTTTAGTTTTATAATTGGTGAAAAGTAAGTTTAAATAGAGCTGTGAAAGGGGTTCATTTCAAAATATATTGAACTTTTGTTTCATATTGTCATAAGGCCAAACAGTATATAATAGATCAGTAAACAGATAAAATCTTTAAAGCTTTGAACTGAGTTTATGAAAAACTGGTATTTTATTTGTATGCGGAATCGCAAATAAAATAACCGTTTCAAATTTCTCATTTTCAACAACAGTTTTGTCTCTTCTATTACCATCTGAATGAGAGAAAGTGCTGACAGATGACGAAAACAGATGCAGGATAGTATTTTTTCGTTTAATAAAAGATTGTTTTGTTTATCAATTACATTTTATTTCCCTAGAATTTAAACTGAAACTGATAACTAGAATTAAAAGTAACGAAAGTCATCAATATTACACATGCTACAACGGGCAACATGAGGCAAACTCGACATCTAGGATGACTTTATGTACTCTGTAAAAGGGAGGATATTGTTGCTTTGCAAGGGCCCTTGAAAATTTTAGAATAATTAAACTGCAAAGTTTCTTTCAAATTATGTATACTTACACAGCTGTATCATCAACTCATGAAAATATCAAAATAATGAAATTCACATTTTTTTTCTAAATGTTGATAAATCAAATATAAATTTGCAATGGTTAGATTCTCTATACTTCTGAGGTAAATTAACTACTGTAACAGGTACCAGGATCACAATTTTATACGCCAGAAGTGCGTTTCGTCTACAAAAAAACTCATTAGTGACACACGAATAAAAAAGCCAAATATACCATAAAGTTCAAAAGCATTCAGGACCAAAAATTCAGAAAGGTTTTGACCAATAAAGTTACGGCAATCCCTTTCATGCAGGGACAGAAAATCCTTAATGTTTCAAATAAAACCATATGGGACAAGACTATTTAAAGCACATTGTTCAGTCTATCTTTTCGTCATACTTTAAAACACATATCCCATTTGATGGATTTAGAACACTGACAAAAATTTAAAAGAAAGTAATGTTCAAAGATATATTTATGTTCAAATCATGCAATCGTGGATGAGGGAGGTTTATGACGACCTAGACTGCCCATGAAGTCCATGAAGGTCTTGCATGGTTGTTTTCCTTTAAACTGCTATCTGTGATTGTAATATTACAGTACACATTCGGTATAGTTCTTTGCTTTAATCTGCAAAATTTGAAACAGATTTGAAATTAATGAGTAAGACGGTTTTATATTACCGTAGCTGTATTTGGCAGAGCTTTTTTTGAATTTTTGGTCTACAGTGCTCTTCAACTTTGTACTTGTTTTGACTTCTTAAACTTTTTGATCTGAGATTCACTGATAAGTCTTTATGTAGACACAACGCGCGTCTGACATATAAAATCATAAGCCTGGTACATTTGAAAACTTTTATTGCATCATTGATATCAGACTGTTTTAACAAATTCCAACTATTTGCTTTTGTTCGAAACATTTTTTTTGCTTAGTCATATAAGAGGAGATCGTATTTTTTTTTAAAGAATGTTAATAAAAATTGTCATTGTTTATTTGTAGCAGGCAAATAAGTTCGGTGACACCAGTTGTTCTCTGTATTTTCCTGCAGCAAGCTGCATATTTTAAAACCTATCTTCTCATCTTTAATCTGAGAGATTTCCATAACCAATACCAAATTTTATTAGTTTAAAAAAAGAAAAAGAAACCACGATAAAATCTCCATTTATTTTTTAGCAAGTGTGAGAAAACTATATCTATGAAAATATACCGATGATCCACCTCAACATATTTTTTATTAAGATAATTTGGACAAAGATCAATGTCAGAAAAATAACAACATTTGTGTATTCGGTAAACCTCGTCCCTTGGTAGAAGTTTGTAAACCGGATTTGTTTTCTCACAATCGATTTATGACTTTTGAACACCGGTATACTACTGATGCTTTTAATTTTTCTATAAGCCCCACACAGACAAATCCTATTTTTTCTGACTTTGACTTGTAGTTGAAAGTATGTATACATATCAATTTAAAGAATATCCCCAAAGATATTCACTTGTCGTGTATCTTTGTTTATCTTTTTCATGAACATGTATGTTTTCGTGTTTAACTAGGACATTAAAAAAGTATAAGTACCATTCAGTCATATATTTACAATGTGAACTCTTGGTAATGAAGGTCCCTTAAAGTTATAAATGCCAATGTGAAGTTTACATTTATGCTTCATGATTAGGAGCTCTCTTAAAGGCATCCGATACAATTTTGATCCTGTATTTACAAGTTCGTGAAAAATTGCATAGAGGCTATTTTTTACCTCATTAAATCAAATATGTAATAAAAAATATACCTTCATATGCTACTTTTTGAGTAAAATGAGGTCGAAATTTTGTATTTTTGTTCAAAATTCAGATTTGTGGCCGTAGTTTCTTTTTCGAAAGAAAGACATAACTTTTTTGTTATAAAAGATAAACATAAATTGTTTTCTGTTAAATAATCAGTAATTTCTGTATTTAAAAAGTATCCTAAAAAATTATGCATTTTTAAAATCAGTATTAACTCATATTTATCAAAGGTTCATGAATTGAGGAAAATACGTAATTTTTTGCTGCATGTTTATCAAAATTAAAAAAATCCTCTTTTACAGTTTTAGAAAATTTGGGTCACATAATCTCCCTGCAAAATGAAACAAATAGGCTCCAGGGTTTCAGTTGGCGGTCGCCATTTTCGCATTTTGCGAAAAAATAATAATTGTGGCGATAAAAAATCGTCATTTGCGAAAGAATTTGGCGAAAGAAATAAAAAGAACGATATATTTTCCTCCATCTTGTTCATTTCCTTTTTTGAGTTTCTCGGACTTTACCAGATCAGACAATACTCGGAATTCACCTTGACCTCATTTGAAATAGCTGTTTTGAAAAAAAAGGGGTCCATGAACTCGTTTTCAAATTAAATCATTCAAGGATAAAAATCAGTCGAAAAATGCATCTTTTCCCGATATGTCACAGTTTGACGTCTCGAAAATAACATTTTACATTAGCAACGTCATTACCTCCCCTGTAACTGTATCGTTTGACCTTAAAGTCACTGAGCTGTTTCTGATTCCATTTCATTTATAGATCTTTATAGGTAAAACAACGACACAAACTGTCAAGACAATTATCATGTTTATGAGGTTATCTTTCAAAATAGACAAGTGGCGGATCCAGGGGCACAAAAGGCGATTTGTTATACAATTTTTGACAATGACGCCTTTTTTTCTTAATTCACAATTTAAGGCTCCTGATATTGTTAAAAAAAAAGTACATTAAACTGGTTCTTTCGATATTCATTCACTTGAACACATAAGTTATTTTTTTGCAATAAGAAAGAGAAGCTCTACTGTGATAATCGAATTTGGTATATTTTTACCCCCTTATTGATAGGATTTCAAACTCCTGTGCAGCTACATGGTTATCGACTTCGCATAATGAGTTCTTTCGCTTCTCTTTTTTCAGTTTTTTTATTTGTTACCGGTATTTAGATGGGTTCTGTACCGGAAATGGTGTAGTTATTTCCCTTGGACAATTTTTTGGTTTGTTTGTTTATTTTTATTTTTCAGTATTTGTCTTTTAAAACACGATATTCGAACTGATATCAGTGATACCACATAAACAATATATCAGTGGTCCAATTCATAGGGTTGCACTAATGACTGGACCGATTGACAGGACAATGACAGGACCAAAGTAAAAAATACAAATAACTTGTTTTATTTCTCCAAGGATACCTCAAACATGAAACATATAAATTAAGATTTCACAATTTTAAAGATTTTTTTCAAGTTTTTGAAAACGTGACCAGACCAGTATTGATTCAACTAATTGTGATGTCTTTTTAGTCTTTAGAAGTGTCAACTTGACACTAAAAGGAGTAGGTCCGGCACAGGGGCTTGTTACAATTGCCATGTTTACTATCCATACTAACCCCTAAAAAAATGTTTTTTTAGGGGTTAGTATGGATAGTAAACCCGGCAATTGTAACAAGCCCCTGTGGGTCCGGTAAGGACCGATTTTGGCCTCATATTTCAGGTTCGTCTGACAAAAGGTTTTGACCACTTTTTAAACACTTAAGTGTCTATTTCATATGAATCAATTAGTTAATGTGAAAGATTTGAACTGATTTAGTCATTAAAAACGATCCGATTCAATCTCAAATATGAAAAATCAACCAAATATGCGGAAAAATGTCACTTTTCAAATGTTTTTTGTCAAAAATGAAAGTGGCTGCATCCGTGTTCATCCTCAACCTTTATATATATTATGTATTATCATAAAATACAACTTCCATCCCAATATTAAAGATGAACACGAATGCGGCCACTTTCGTTTGACACGAAAACCGTTTAAAATTTAACTAAAATGATAGAACTTTGCAATTTAGCATGACTTTAAGGTGCTAGTACCCGATATATGTTCATTGTATAGTCGAAAATAGCCCATATTTATGTAGCAGAAGCACTCTACTGTTCAATAAATAACTAAAAGTTTACATTTTATCAATTTTGTAAAACTGCTATATTTTGAGGCCAAAAAGCGCTCTTACTGCACCTACTCCTTTCTCTGTAATTTCAAATTATCACTCTAGTAATTTTATGTCGCTATTGTATAATACTCATAAATTGGTACATTTATCATGTTTATATGGACCAAATATTTCAAAATATATAAGTACAAAAACTGAAGTATAAAATAGAATATAATGATAGTCATGATAGTGATAATTATAGTACTGTTATTTTTGTCTGTACATCATTGTACATAATGTACTTTTCTGAATTGAAGCTTACGTCTGTTTAGAACTGATGTAGAAGAATTATTAAGAATTAGACCTACATCATACATGTACATTTTGTTTGTACATGTACAATGGAATAATAAAGTCGAAGTAATTTGATACATTTTAGACTTGTTTTACATCATACATATAATATTATATAATATATATATATATATATTTTTTCAGGTAGAGATAGAGTCAAGGCCAGCTATGATGTTAAGTAATAGTTGACATAGATTTAACAGACAGCTGACTGCCTTCATTACATTAAACATAATGGGGAATGGTATGAACAAGGTAAATCTTAATCCATAATGTAAGGTAGCACTCCACAGTTAGAAATGGTTACATTTGTAGATGTGTACATGTAGTTTCGCATTTTGGCCCCTGTGAATTTTTCAAATATGAGAGATAGTGTGCAATAACATTCATTTTTGGATAGCTGAGTATTAAAATAGCCTTTGTATAGGGTTTATATGAACATCAAGGTTATGGAATGAATGTAATATAGGCTGTTTTCTGTATGACAGTCCGTATTTGCATGTCCCTACCATACATTGGTCCGGCAATTATTGTAATGTTTTTTCCAACTTTTTATCGCATGACTTTTGTGATTGGATTTTACAAAAAAATGAGGCGAAAGACACCCATTTTTTATTGGACCATTAGGAAGATTTAGGAAAACAGTTTCTAAAAAGGTATCACTCAAGGCAATGAAATTCTAGTTTGATCCAAATTTTTTTGGGAAATGTGACATGTTCACACCCCCTCACCCCCACCCCCCATTTTTTGCAATATTTTATGGGAAATAAATGCAGAATGTTGCCATGGATACACATAAAAGGAATTAATTTTCACCCTTTTAACTTTTGAAAATCACATCTATGGAAGATACTGATTACATACATATACACATGTACAACACAAACAGTTAGGTTAATGTATTAGAAATCCAGGAATAGGAGATGATAAAACATTTTGTGGCTCATTTTTTATTTTATTTTCTAACTGTGGAGTGCTACCTAAGACAAGGAAAGATTAAGAATAAATAAGTGTCAACATGGTCAAGGAGAATACACAAATTTATATATAATATATATAACTTTTATATTGGGATTCACAATTTATTCCAAGTCTTACATGTAGATAATAAGGAAAATGTCTTAATTAAGATCTTTAAACTTCTGGATATATTCAGCAAAGCAAAACAAAAATCTGTTTGACTTCCTCTGGATGCCAAAAAAACAGAACAATATAAATTGATGGAAAGGGTAATAAAAAAAATGTGGTATGATTGCTAATTAGACAATTCTTCACAGCAGCTGCGTCACAAGGGACCAAGTGACACAGAAATTAATAACTATACATCATGTACATTGTAGCTAACAGTTTGGCCATGAACAATGCCCATACCCTGTTGTCCACTATAAAAGGCCATGAAATGACAAACTTAACAGACAGTGCAAAGGCTGAATAGCCAGTAAAGGTTGATAAAAACTTTCCATCGTCATCGTAAAATAATTCTAAAGAGAAAACTAAAAGCAGCACCTTTAAACATTTTTTTTATTTCAGGTGTTACCTGGCCTGTTTGTTGGAAACTTCAGAGATGCCAAAGATAGACAGCAGCTCGCTGACAATAATATTACTCATATCCTAGCCATACATGACCAAGCTAAAAAATTACATGAGGTAAAATAGCAGACTGAAAATAATATTACATATATCCTCCCCATATACATTGTATTGCCATACATGACCAAGCTATAAAATTACGTGAGGTAAAGATATTACAGCTGACAGACAATTATATCAAGTATACATTTACACACATTATCAAAATACATAATACATTTTGTAATTTCATAAGATCAGATTTTATAAGTCAGCCAAGCTATCTAATCATGTTAATTATGGGCTTTTTATTTATTTTTTGGCAATAAGAAAAAAACAAAAAAAAATTCTTTAAACCCTGTATTTCAATAGCACAAATCGAAGAACACACATTTGGGATATAGGAACTGTTTTCTGTAATTCAAACAATTGTTTAATAAGGAAACAATGGCAATTTTAAAAATGGTACAAAAAAAATCCAGTTCTTTCCTGTTACCAAAGGGAATCAATTTTAAAAAGTTTCTAATGGGAATAAGGAATAAGTTTAAGACATTATTTGTGGTTTACTAGTATATCCTGCAATAGTTTATCAAATGCCAATTATTGATTTTAACATTTGCAATACAAAAGGTTTAGAAATATACTTAAATATAGTTCGGTATGTCGGTAACATGAAAGAATCTTGAGTAACGGGACAACGGTAACAGGACAGAGTTGGTAACAGAAAGGATTTTTCTGCTTTATTTTAAAGTTTGAGAAAAAAACATCATTTTAGATTGGTCACAATTGGAGTATAACAGCAAACAATGTCATTTAGTCTTTGAAACTGTATTTGCAAGATGAAAAATCTGCCTAGGTAATGAAAAATTCTAAAATAAATTCCTTTCTGTTACTATCTGCTATACTTAAATTGCACAATGTTCTCTGCTGTTATCAAAAGCAAAAAACATATTTTGTTATTCAATATACTGTATATTATTTTGAAATTTATTTGATATGGTGGTGATAACTCATTTTAAATGAAATGGTTGACATATAGTAGATTAACTCTTTGATTCTTCAGTGAAAATGTCTTGAATATCCTTCCTGTTACTAATGATGGTTATGCTGTTACTTTTTATCAGGTAACATGACAGAATGTAACAGAAAGGAATTACGCGATAGTTTTTGTCCTTTTTATTACATTAAATGTAAGTGTATTTCCTGTGTCCTATAACTTTTAAAAAGATGATATAAAAACACACTTAATTTTGTGGTGCACACTTCAAAATATTCTCAGAAAGTGGAAGAAAAGGCTATAACAGGATGGAACACCAATAAGTATTTTTCTATAAATTCTTACCTTGGATGGGCTTGAATGTTCAAACCTGGCCGCCTTTTCAACTATTTTTTTGTACTAATGCATTCAGGAAATGATGCTCTTCACAATACATAATGGGAAAATAACTCTTGGTCTTGTAAACGTTTCCACAGGTAAAAAAACTCAGTGGTAACAGGAGGGAAATCACCTCTGGGGACAATTTTTTTTTGTCTTAAAATTTGCAAAATTTTATTACATGCTATAGTTATAATATAAAAAGACAAATTAAGGGCAAGTTTATTATATAATTTATCATATATGTGAGAATCGGACGCCTGTTTAATTAATTTGGATATTATTTGAATGATTTAGTTTTCCAAAAAACACAGGGGACAACATGATTTTAGGGGGGATTGAACATTTAAATTACAATATTTTATTGGAAGAAATATAAGAATGAGTGTTTAATTGTCAGGGGTTGGTGCATTATATAATTTAGTTTATACTGAAGCTTGAAATTTTCAAAAAAGATGGTTGAATAAAAAAATAATTGCTGGTGAAGTTGGGGACATGGAAAATCGACTTTTTCAGATATTGTCTCTTATTTGATTTACATAATATTTGCAATTGCCTTATGTTACTATCATTTTAAGGTAAAGATTGAATGAAATGCAACCAAAACCTTATGGGGCAGGCTTGATATCTTAATTTTCCAAGGCTTATCTGACACTATATATCGCTTATATATCTTCAGATAATCAAGGCACAAAATGATGTTACACTTGTTTATAAAAAAATTCATAACTTTTGCAAGGTGCAGGAGACTTAAATCTGTTCTTAAAATATAAATGATGCCATTGTTAAAGTCACTCTTAAAATTGGAGTTATCTTCCTTTGTCTAAAATTGCTGTTAAATAAACTGCAACCAATGATTTGGTTTTATTTTTTAATGAACAAAATAATTTCTGTTAAAGAACATAGGGAAAAAAGGTTTTCTCTTCTCCATGTCTGGTCTGCCAGCACTGGTCATACTGGATTGATATACATGATATAAAAAGCATATTTTAATACTCATTTTATTTCACAGGATAAAGAATACCTTTGTATTGTGGCCAGTGATAATTCACAGCAAGAACTTATACAGTTTTTCCCAGAATGCATTGAATTTATCCACAATGCTCGCCTCAACAATGGTGGTGTTTTAGTTCATTGGTAATGGTTTATATTTATTAGACTTTCATTGTGTTCAGAAGATCAGAATTTTTCCAACTCAGCAAATGACCAATATATAATGTGTTGCCTAGCAATGGTTTAGGCATTTTAGATTGATAACTTGAAAGCTCAAGTTTGAAACTATGAAATGTGCAAACTTTCTGTCATTACCAGGGTGCAGTGCTCTCCCCATATATTTCATTTAGCACCCTGGTAATCAGTGAAATTTTGTTTCTAAAAATTATAGCAATACATTCATAAAATTATCTATAAGAAAACTACTTCATACAGTGTATAGCATCACATTTAAATTTATAGCATCACATTTAAGTTTATAGCATCACATTTAAGTTTATAGCATCACATTTATATCATGATGCTAAAAGGCCATGGGGGAACACTACAGTATATCAGAAATTTTATACAATATAATCATTGTTATTGGCCAGATGTTTTATTATTTGATATTTCTAGTTTAATCATATGCTCTCTCTCTTAAACTAGAAGTGATGAACAAAATATGATTGAATTGAATTGAATAGACCACTTTCGAGTTCATATGTCACGGGAAAAAACTCGTCAATAAGCTCTTTGTGACATCATTTACTAGATAGAGGAGATCGCCTGTATTCCTGCATTCAACATTCATCAAGGGTCTAAGTGATCGTCAATGTGCAGGATAAACTATAAATAATTTTTATTTTGTAATTTCATTTCCCTAATGACAGCAGTGCTGATTATCAATTATGAGAATTTAGTTTGCCGAATAAATCGTGCAATATAGTATTAAAATTTTCCAACCACTAGCTCAACATTGGAATGGAAGTGACGATGCCCCTAAACGCATGAATGATGTTCACTAAAACCAGAGTTTTTGATGGAAATGCATCGAACTCGAAAGATTTTAAAAGTTCATAAATTTAAAGGTAGCTGTTTGATTTGCTGATATAAAATTTACCAGATCAGAAAAGAGAACCAAGTGTTATCAGAAACTTGTGATCAAAGCATGGACACTAGAAATGTATTTTAATCCAATTGATGTAATTGTCATTTCTGTAATGCTAGACAATGCTATTTAAGAGTTCATCTAGATCAATAGAAATATTTAAAATGAGGGACATGAATACAATTTTTAGAAAAGACACATAAGGCCACACCAATTTAATTTCTTGTTCTACGGATTTTTGGACTCCAAAAATTGGGGCGAGAGAGCGATTTGAAAATTTTAATAAAAAAATATTTAATTTGCAAATTTTTGAGGCGAAGCTTAAAAAGTAAAGGCGAGCGATTATAATTTTATTTTGTGAACATAAAATAGTAGGTTTTGACTATATTAAAACTTGATTCATCACTTGTACCTTGACATTTCTTTAATTTATGAAGTATTTTTTCCCTGTTCAACAAGAAATTATTGAATAATTAAATCTGGTCTTTGTATGTGTGACTGACAATGAGACAATTCTCCATTCAAGTCATATTCAGGTTCAGAACAACCGCTTAATGTTATGAATATCCCTTTTATGAGGGGTCAAAATATTAAAGTTATAATATATTTTTTTTGTTAAAACACTTTAAGTACAAAAGGGCTTATCTTTTCCCAAAGAACTATAATATTTGGTATTAAATGGTCAAAACATGTCAAAGAGTTTTGTAATATTCCGGGACTATAACCATGTTAACACATTTACTTTAACAGTTTAATATTATTCAAAGTAAGTGGACCCATCCCTCTTTTAGAAAAGTTGTTTAAAATATAATGTATTTCTCCTCTTTTTGGGTAAAAAATTCTAAGTTGTCAAAGGTTTTGTATAGTAGCACTGTACAAATCCTTAGTATTTCTATTTTCTTTTCTACAACAGACTGAACAGTAAACATTGTAAAATGACCCCTTCAAGGCCTTTGTCTGAGGGAGGGTTGGTCCCAACCTGATAATAACAAACATAAGTCAAAGTACGGCCGTTTATACAGTGCTTTGATCAAGACCAACCAGCAAGCTATAAGGGACCACAACTTAGTAGTGTACACAAATCGAACAGGAAAACCAACGATCTAAATTATATTTCCAAACGGGAAAATACCAATGAACCATATCAACAAACGATAACTGCGGAACGACAGGTCTCTGAATCAACCAGGACAGGTGCACAAACCTGCTGCGGGTATGACCGTCATCATACATTATAATTGCAGTTGAAGGCAAATCCTTTAGAAGTTCTTTGTACTTTATTTTAACAACGAACATTTTTTTTTATAGGGAATATAAGTTAGGGGGAAAGAAACCAACGTTTTGTTCTGTACTGGTATTTCTATTTATATCGGAGCACTCCCGCTTGGAATAAATTGGTTTCATGCTGAAAAAAATATTCTGGCAGATATTTACAGTGTTGTGGCGTGCTGATAGGTTTAAAATCTTTATATACAGGCTAGACTGTGATTTTAAAAAACAAATGTTGAGATCTTTATATAAATTTACAAAAAAACGGTGCGGGAATTGGACATGATTTAATTTCCGGATGCGGGAAGCGGGAATATAATAAAAATAAAAAAAAACTGTTTTGAAAAAAATAGGTGCGGGCGGGTCCGTCGAACAAGGAATCAAATTGCTGTGGCCTAAGTATTAATTTTGTATTAAGTTGTATTTCAACATTTTATTTTTAGCCTTGCTGGCGTATCTAGAAGTGTGACAATTACTGCTGCATACATTATGACTGTAACACCACTTGGATGGAGAGAAGCTGTAAATAGTATACGAGGTGTGCGTGATCTTGCCAATCCTAACTTTGGTTTTCAAAAACAACTGATGAAATATCAGAATGAAAACTTACAAGAGGTAATTACCAAGTTAACTTCGATTTTTATCACCTTTTCAAGAATGAATTAACTGAATTATTTTTATGGCCCTGCAACGAACCCCACAACTATTAAAGTTGTTGGTGCCATATAGTTTTACCCTATTCTGAAGTTTCTGTCATTCCCCGACAATCCATTATACAGAGTTTTTTCCAAAACACCTTCAGATATTGGGCTGATTTTTGGTATGTGAGTTAACCATGATGAGTTACAGATCAATTTTAAGTTTCGTTCTGCTTCACTAATTTTTGCCGAAATGACGGGCTGTGGACTTGAAAATCACAGTTATACAGATTTTTTCTCTATTCCCCTCCAGATTTTGAGCTGATTTTTTATATGTGAGACTACCATCAAGTTTGTGTCCACTTGTGTTTCTATTGAAATTGCAGATTTTTCATCTTTTTGGGACAGGGAAATTCGTGTCGCTTTGACACATCTAGTTTTATTTATTTTTTATACCTGTACCTTTTTCAAGTTTAAATGGATTTTTTTTTAATATTTATACTATAAACAATGAAAAGATTAAGCAAATTATGGTTGCAAAAATACATTTCCTATCAAAGATCTGTGCCTATATTTTTTTTTGTCATAGTAATAAAGTTATTATAATTATTAAAAAGTATAGAAATTCACAAATATGCGAGAGAGAAATGGATTATAATATTAATGTGGATTTGTGGCATGACTATCAACTTTAACAGAGCAAATCAAGATAAGATTTATTCACCTTTCTGAAATATTTGTTTTCGTTCATTTAATTGTATTACAGTCACATTGAACCTATGGGCATGATGGGCAATTATATTAAAATTGTAGACGAATGTCATTCAACATTTCAAGTAGGTGTTTCTTTGAAGGCAAGAGTTTTGTCCCTTTGCCCATATGTGGTTAAATAGAAATTAGTTAGCATATCTTATCTTAAAACTAATTTCTTTTGAATTTTAAAAAGCAACTTCAAATCTAAATAAATATCTGGCATAGGCTTTGGATCATAATTTTTTTTTTTCTGATTGAAATATTCTTTATCAGAGTGGGTGACACTGCTGTAAAATATTTTGAACTGAATCTAGTCTGAACTATTTTTTGATATGAAATCACTAAAGCAGTCTTTTAAGAATACAACAGTATTGTTTACCTTAGTTCCTTGCAGTCATACACTTGAATTGTCCCAAAGTATTATAATTGATTTAAAAGATGATAAGATGATAATAAATATCACTTTGCTATTTCCAAAGGCCTTAGTAACATCTGTTAGTGTTGTAATTTATGTATTATTTGTTTTCATTTTATTTCAGGCAAAAGAAAAGTTAAAACACAAATTTCCAGAGACGGATCAAGATACTGACTACAAAGAGTGCCAACTTAATTTAAATGCATTTCAGAAATTTGTTTTAGATGGAAGTCCTAATAAAGACGATGGATTATACCCTCTACCCTTTAATGCATACAAGACAAATAACTCAGACAAGGACAAAAACACAGGGTCAATAACTAAGACAGGCCAAAGTAAACAGGAAGCTAAAATGGAAACAAAGGGAGACAATTCAGGAATAAATATGACTCCTAATATCTCAGACACCACAAGTGCTTTATCTCTCAACAACGATCTCCAAAATAACGGGACCAATAGAAATAAAACTGTAGATTTTGATAGTCTGACAGATGACATTGATGAGGCCTATGCTTGTTTACATGCTAAGAAAACACTATAGGATAAATCAGGATTTTTGTAGGTTTTGGATTTTTTTTAAGGGAATTGGTATTTATATTTTCTAATGTGTATTTAAGTCTGTTTAGTTATAGGGAACACATTTATAACTTATAGTCTCAGAATATTTTTTTAAACCTGTCATCCATCATTTATAAAACATTTTGTAATATCATGAGATTGCTTTATACAGTTTACATACAAATACAATACAAATACAAAGTTTTTTATTGTCAATTATGACGCCCAATAATTTGAGCAGTACAATTAAGTTCAATTTCATACAAGTGATTACATATTGATTACATTGATTATTTAACAATTAAACAAAGTCAAGTTTTTTTCACCCAAATAATATCTGCAAAATAGATGAATATATATATATATATATATATAGTTTTACAATATAATATAGATGGACAAACTACCGGTGACTAAACTGTATCTAGAATTGATTTTCTCTCTTTGAGTAAAGTACACAATAATAAACTTACTTTTTTAATTATAACATTATCCTCAGATGACATTAACCATATTAATTTTGATTTTGATTTTGTTTACACAACATTTTGTATGATGTTTTGTTCAGGTTCCTAGATGAACAGATAATCTTCAAAATATACATGTCTTTTGATAATTCAGGTTTGTTTCAGATGATCTTTCAGAAATTTTTATGCAATGTTTTGTAATATGAAGACAAGTTTTTATTTTTATTTTTGAAGATTTCAAGATCAGTTGTGTAATAGATATCAATTTGATATTTTGTAGCACAAATCGGTTTAATGTATTAAATCTGCCTACCCTTCCAGAAAACCTGAGATCACCTCAAGTTAAGTTTTTAGGTGGGGTTTAGTGTTGGGGAAAGAAATACAAGTGTGTAACATTCACTGTCTTGTTTAATCTGAATTGTAAAAATTAAAGTTTTATATCAACAAATATTTGAAAATATGTCTTAATCGAAGTCTCTATGATTCCTCAATAGCCCAGGTAATTAGATAAAGTTCTGATATAATCAATCCGTCCAACATATTTAGTGCAATATTACCAGTTTGTTTGATGCAGGACATTTGTCACTTGTCTAATATGTTAAAAACTATGTGACTTCCACATGTCCTTTTTAATATGCTTGGTAGGCAGGGTTTACTGTTATATTGTGCATTATCACAGCTCCTGTTCATATGACATAATTAATCATTAAAAAAGTATATATCTCATTGACATATACTCAAAATCTCCATTTATTGTTATTATAATTAAATTACCTTTGTTAGAAAAAAATGGCAGTATTCAATTTTGTAAAAAAAGAAGAAAAAAAAGTATTCAATGTTGTGTAATGGTGTATACCACTATTTCACGGATATATTTTATACATTGATCATTTATACTGTCATGTACAGTTGTCTTGCATTTTCACATGCATGTATATGTCTGTATATTAATTTAAAACCAAGATTTAGTGGTTTAATTTTTATGACTTTTGTGCTGCAAGTAATGAAATTGCCACAGGCAAGACTTAGAGATCCCACCCTTTTCAAACAAGCATTGATTATCAGGAAACTTTTACAGAAATTTCTTCCTAATCAAGACATACTATCAAGAGTTAAATTTAGATTCCCTTCTCCACCCATTAATAAATGGACTTTTTTTTAGCAGTTTACCTTGAAATGAGTTACAGTTTGTGGTTAAAAAGATATAAAAAGATGAGGTATGAGTGGCAATGAGACAACTCAACATCCAAGTTATAATTTATCAAAGTCAACCGATATAGGTCAAAGTACAGTCTTCAACATGGAGCCTTGGCTCATACCAAACAGTAACTAAGCTATAAAGGGCCCAAAAAAAACTTGAATCACTTTGTTAAACTTAAATGTAATTTTACCAATGATATTTTTTTATTTAAGAAATGACTGTAATATTTTTTCTGTCTATGAAGAAATAACATAAAAAATTTGGTGCAAACTGAATGATGTGCATAGCGGGTTATTTAACAGTGTGCAACACAATTTTTATGTTATTTCGAATAGACAGAAAAAATATTAGTCATTTCTTATAATTTAATTCTAAATTCCATTTTAAACCGTAGAAAACCATGAAAAAACGTTGATGACTCCACGGTCACATGACTAAATTATGTCTATGGGCTCATAACAAAATAACGTCAGCCAATCAGAAAAGGTTACATCCAAAATTAAATTATTAAGATGTATCATCCAAAGCAAAATTTAGATTTTTTGATAAATTTCCTGTATTTGACTGATAACATGGATTTTTTCTAAATCAACATTTTTACACTCAGACACCCATATGACCCAGAACCTACACAATGTATAAGAAATTATTTATTCTTTGTTTAATATATTTTTAGGTAGATACAAAACAGTTTAAGTGTTATTTATATGTGATATATTTTAATTTATATGTAAAAGAACGGGTTATGTTTATAGAGCCAGAGCTTCAAGCAATCATGTTTTAGACTGTTTATTTTACTAGATATCTATGCAAAATCTTAAATGAGGTATGTTATAATATTATGCATTTTTATAAATGTAAAATGACCTCGGGTATAGACACATGTGTATAGAATTCAATGTGATAAGTTTAAGAGTCTAAATTGGCTTGGGTTATTATTATAAGGCAAAAACTAAAAGAAAACCAATTTATTAATGAGGATTAGTCAGAGTCAAAGATATTTTAGTTTTACACAACAATATCTGAAATAAACATGGTAGTTAAATTAATATGAATTATATATAAAACAGTAACTGGTATTCATGAAAACAATAAATACTTCAACAATTGCATGCATTATTTTTTCTGCACATTGCCTGGTAGATACTTTGTTAATTTGATTTTACCTAAGTTCATGCTGAAAAAAACATAATAATGACTGATGTCTTACAGTTTTATCTATATTTTTAAGTGCCACCATTTTTATCTCACCTGACCCAAGGCGTCCATCGTCCGTCGTCACTAACTTTTACAAAAATCTTCTCCTCTGAATCTACTTATCATTAGGGTATCTAGTTTGAAAATGTGTGAGGTGACCGGACAACCAACCAAGATGGCTGTCATGGCTATTAATAGAACACAGGGTAAAATGTAACCCTCAAACCAAAGCATTTAGAGCAATTATGACTGGGTTGAATTTTTTATCAAATCAAGATATATCTGCTATGAATCGGACAATTGGTTGTTGGGTTGCTATTCCTAAATTGATAATTTTTAAGGAAAATTTACTATTTTTGGCTATTATCTTGCATATTTTTATAGATAGAAATAAACTGTTAACAGCAAAAGTGTTCAGCTAAGTAAGATCTACAATTAAGGCAACATGTCCAAAATGGTCAGTTGACCCCTTAAGCAGTTATTGCCCTTTATAGTAAATTTTCAACAATTTTTAACAATTTTGTAAATTTTACAAAATATTTTCCTCTATAACTAATTGGCAAAGCTCACTATATATAGAGATAATTGTAAATAGCAAGCATGTTGAGTTAAGTAAGATAAACTAACACATCACCATTACCAAAACACAATTTTGTCATGAGTTCATCTGTGTTCATTCTTTAATATGCACTTAGACTAAGGTGAGTGACACAGGCTCTTAAGAATCTCTAGTTCATTTTCCTATGCTTAAATTGTTTGTTCAGAAGGTAGAAGACTTGCATATTTCATATGTATATACATGCCTTATGTTCTAGAATTTCCTCCGTGTATACAGTTGTCGTTCTTTAACTCATTTTATTTTATTCTGCAAATGCTAAGAATCTAATTTGTAGTGTATATGGGCTACTGATTAACCACACAGTTGTTGTTAGATCCTTCTCATATATTATAAGCAGAAGGCTAACAACATTTTGAGAATGGAATTATCATGAGGTGAACATATTCATCTTTTAGAGTACATTGAAAGTAAATATTCTCACAGCTAATTTGAATCAAGTTAGATTACCTTTGTTGACTTTTCAACCTATTTGATATTCTTTTTCCGCGATGCATCAAATAATAAAACTAATAATCGAGGAAGGTTTTGGTAGATTTTCTACATTGCCTAAAATGTAAAAAAAAAATAAGGACACCAAGGAACATTCAAAACAGAAAGTCCTTTATCAAATGTCAAAACCAAACGCTGCAACACATCTAGTGAATGGAAAACAACTGTTATTTTTTTATCTTGGTAAAGGCTTTTCCTTAAATTGAAAATGGCGGATTAAACATGGATTTATGGGTAGCTTAACATCTTGCTTGGATGACAGACCCATATAATTTAATATAGTTTAACTGGTACAGGAAACTTAAAAATACATGAGCAATTTGTACAATCTGAAATTCATTATGTGTTTTTCTGTAGTAAAGAGTTTGACATTTGATCCTTTTATTATTTAGTATAAAAGATTGTATCATATAGCCAGCAAGTTAAAAAGTTGTATATTATTATTGATAAACCTTTTGCAAACGGTAATATATATATATATTTACGAAAGCAAATTTACAGATCTAACATTGTTGGGTTGATGTTTAGACGAGTTGTTTATACATTATGTACACAGCCATGTATCACCATCATTGATGGCGATCCGATGGATACATCTGTTGTAGGGTTGTCACTGACTCAGACGTACTTATGAATATAATTATTTTCTGTGACTGTATCTTACATTAATTTGTAGGATCCTTTACTATAGATAATTTAGCTGATCTGTAACAATAACATCTGCATGCCTTATATATCATGTACTGCAGTACGCCGCTGGATTAAAACTGACGTGGAAAGGTAACACATGCCCACCGGAAGCTCTTTTTATGAGAGCCCAGGTGGTCGTGTGGTCTAGTGGGACGGCTGCAGTGCAGGCGATTTGGTGTCACGATATCACAGTAGCATGGGTTCGAATCCCGGCGAGGGAAGAACCAAATATTTGCGAAAGAAAATTTACAGATCTAACATTGTTGGGTTGATGTTTAGACGAGTTGTATAGCAAATTTACAGATCTAACATTGTTGGGTTGATGTTAAGACGAGTTGTATATATATATATATATATACAACTCGTCTAAACATCAACCCAACAATGTTAGATCTGTAAATTTGCTTTCGCAAATTTTTGGTTCTTCCCTCGCCGGGATTCGAACCCATGCTACTGTGATATCGTGACACCAAATCGCCTGCACTGCAGCCGTCCCGCTAGACCACACGACCACCTGGGCTCTCAAAAAAAGAGCTTTCGGTGGCCATATGTTACCTTTCCACGTCAGTTTTAATCTAGCGGCGTACTACAGTACATGATATATTAGGCATGAAGATGTTATTGTTACAGATCAGCTAAATTATCTATAGTAAAGGATCCTACAAATTAATGTAAGATACAGTCACAGAAAATAATTATATTCATAAGTACGTCTGAGTCAGTGACAACCCTACAACAGATGTGTCCATCAGATCGCCATCAATGATGGTGATACATGGCTGTGTACATATATATATATATATATATTATTTTAAGGTGTTTAGTTTCTTATATTTTGAGGCATTTTTTTTTCTCGTACTTACTTTAAGTTCTGTACAAATTGCATAATGTTTTGTCTTCCTTTTTTGACATCCCAGGCAAAGCATAGCCGTCGAGAATAGAGTGCAGATTAAGTACCTTCGGCTTACTTTCAGTAAAAGCGAGTATTTTTTTAAACTTGCATTATTTTTTATTAGTAGTAAATTGGATTTAAACACTAAATTAAATTTAATCTATTGAAAACAATCTTTATCTTTTATAAGAATCGCATTAATGCAACTCTATGTAATAGTGTTATGTCAATTTTATTTAAAGATGCCTTTACTATAGGGACAAAGTAAGCGATTCTCATCACTCTCTGCTTGTCGAATTCTATGTTTAATTTTCCAAAAGACTTCTACTTATAGAGTATCTGATACGAATTTTGTTTATTGTTTGTTTGTGGCAATCAACACACATGTCTGCATTTGATAAACAACACGAACTAAGGGATAAATCCATTGATAATCTGATGTCTTTATCGTGAAGATGATGATAGTAAGAGAGAAAATACAACAGGGCTACATTGGTAAGATTATTTTTTTTGTATTTTAAATTTACACCATCACGAGAAATAACCTTTTATTAATGTCTTTACGGTAATTAAAGTTTTTGTCTTTTTTCTCGTAAACTATATATTATAGATAAGCAATAACAATATCTTTAATTCGAAATAGAAGACAACACCTTCTTTCAATTTAAGAACTCAAATAAAGATATTTAAAGTCATAAGAAACGAGTGACCGGTGAAAAATAATGTTCTTCCAATTCTTGAACCAATGCATACAAACATCATAAACTTTGTCTTCTGTGCTCGAATTTTTCATTTTTTTTGTGTAAATTTCGTATAATTGTCAATTTTTTTTTCAATCGGTCAGTGTTGTTGTGAAAATATGGCAGGTAATTAAAGTTCGTGTTTTGAAGCCGAAGTTTAACGATTGTTACCTGTTTGTCAACAATTGACGAAAAATAAACAAAAAGCATGGAAATTGAGCACGTGTTTAACATGTAAATTCAGATAATAGTTTATTTTAAGGACATCCATGCGTATTGTGGTCACCGGATTTTTACGAGATGGGTCACACTGAGGTCACCTTGCATACGGAAAATATGTCGGGGGGAATTGCTTGCTGGAAGGAAGCTATTCAAATAAAGTAAACTTCTTCTAAATATGAATAAATTAAAGAATTTTCTTCAGAAAAAAAGTATATGTACATAAGTTTTATAATGAAAACTATCCATTGAGTTATTAAAATCATATGCATTATTTTTTTTTTGATTTGAGGTTTCTAATGACTTTAAGACATGTTTCAGTTTTGCCTTATATCCCACAAACGATGTTTTTTCAAAAGATTGGTAGAAACAAACTGCAAACGGCATAAGTTATCAACTCATGAATAAGCTCCTTAAAAAATGCCTATTTAAAAGAAACTTAGAATGACTTTTCATTGGGAGTTTCTCGCTACATTGAAGACCCATTGGAGGCCTTCGGCTGTTGTCTGCTCTGCAGTCGGTTTGTTGTCGCTTTGACACATTCCCCAATTCCTTTCTCAATTTTAGTTTATGACGTTCTACCTTATGGTTATTGAGTTACTTATAGGTATTTATTTTAGGGTTACTTTGTTTTCATATCTCTTTTACTAACACCACGTATATTATGTATACAATGTACTTACATTTCTTTGAATAAGAATATAGAACTGATCAAATTCAATAGCTCTGTTTTAATTACATTGTACTTTAAAAAAAAAAAAAAAAAAAAAAAAGGTTAACACCAAGGCGTAGAAAGTTGATTTCAAAGTTTGAGTAGTTCAAAGCACTAATTGGTTTTATTAACGTTTATGAAACGAAGAATAAGGTTATTAAAAATTTCATTAATATAATGTGTGAACGTAGTACTGTGACCCTTATTGTACATGCGTGTGTTATAATTAATAAATATTGGTAAATTGATTAATATTAATATAAGTATGTACAGCAAATTATATGTTAGACGCAAGTATTTATTTCAAACGTATATTAAATATTTCAAGTCACTTTAAATCGATATGCTTTATTTGTACTTATAACAATATTCATTTTTTCTAATATTTAAAAAAGCATTGGTTTAAAATATTTTTGAGAGAATAAGTAAGACTTACGTATATGGCAAATCACTACTTAGCAAGACCGATGTTAACAGTTGAAAATTGTCAAAAAAGTATAAAAAATACCGAACTTCAAGGCAAATTCAAAAACTGAAGTCAATAAAATGTGACAAAACCAAACGATATTAATTAAGCGAATGCATGAAACATGTGTGAGAAATTACTATATAAAAATGTTGGATTAAACCTGTGGTTTTAGCTAACAAAACCTGCTACTTGTATCACAGTTTATATCCTAGTTGTTTATAAGTAGTGATAACATAATTCATAGGTTATTTGCGTGAAATGAATTCATCAGCCATCATTTTGTCCATATGTCTCTCAGTTCGCAAATAATAAAAAAAAAACGATTGCTTACAGAAAAAAACCCTTTTGTTTCAACGTGAGTGGGACACAATTAGAATGAAGGAACTTTTGAAGATATTTTTTCCTTAAAGTAAAACCTCTGTTTAATAATGAATATTTAACCAGCTAAAAAAAACATCCAATCACGATGACTAGAAAAGGAAAGATGATACATGAAAATAAGATAAGAAAAGAGAAGAAACAATCCAAAAATATCAATTATTAAACTTTTGAGGCAGATAATGACGTTTCCACTAGTAACATCTTTATGTTATTCTAGTGAATTCCGGTGTATACTTTGGTAATTACTTATGTAAGAGACATAGGGAATACAAACGAGAATGCAATTACAAAAAAACAAACAAAAGGAAAAACTCATCAAAGATACCAGGCGCTCGTCACATCTTCATGAAAATCACAATTGGCGCTGATATCTAAGCAATTACAAGATCAAATCAAATACAAACTTGATAAGCATTTAACACAAAAATTATGTTTAGATGTACAACATATAGCGAAGGCAATAAATGCTTAGGGCAGAAGACTTTAGTGTTTCTAATAATTCAACGTTTTATTAGGAAAACACTTTTTACAGAAAACGAACATATCAATAATATTTCATTTCAAAATAAAAGTACTGACTATATCATATGATGTACTATATGATAAACACGTCCACTAAAACACAGGCACTTGTCTCAGAAAAAAAAAATCCTATATACCTTAATAAAAAACAAGGTACTTAACTACTTTTTTTGAAAAATGACACCCAGTCCCGAATTAACGTTATTTTTTTATTTCTCGGTTGTCAAACCTACTTAAACTTAATATGCCGTAAATCTCAATTGGTATATCTACACAATGGTATATGACAAGACTGTCATTGTCCTCGGGATCATTAGTAGCAGCATCAGAAGTCGGTCAACGAGGTTTTTTTTACATTTGTCTCAAGCTTTGGCAACACCCAGTCCGCATGTAATTTTATACTGGTTCGTCTGGCTAAAAATAAATGTGGGAAATTTTGGTGAATTTATAACTCTACATAAGGGTCGTTGTGTACACGTGTGTTTCATAACAAAATGAATGTCACATAATCTGTAAAGAATTTACAATAAAAATAATAATTTATAGTCAAAGGGAAGCTGATACTTTTCATTTTGATAATTTTTATAATAATTGCGGGCTGGGGGTTGCCAAAGCTTGAGACGAATGTAAAAAAACGTCCCGTTGACCGACTTCTGAGGCCTGCTTCTAATGATCCCGACAACAATGACAGTTGTGTCATATACCATTGTATAGATAAATCAATCTAGATTTACGGCATATTAAGTTTAAGTAGGTTTGACAACCGAGAAATAAAAAAAATAACGTGAATTCGGGACTGGGTGTCATTTTTTTTTTGTTGAGTACCTTGTGTTATATTAAGGTATATAGGATTTTTTTTCTGAGACAAGTGCCTGTGCACTAAAAGTGGCATCGACTGCAAACTAACTGACAACGCCATGGCTAAACAATAAAAAAGACAAACAGACAAATAATAGTTAACAAGACACAACATAGAAAGATAGAGACTAAGAAACATGAACCCCATCAAAACCGGGGGGTGCTCTCAGGTGCTCCGGAAAGGTATGCAGATCCTGCTCCACATGTGGTTTCCTACGTGTTACATCTGTTATAACAAATCCAGTAAATAGTATAATTCGTTCTTATGTTGCACTGTTATACCACTGTCCCAGGTTAGGGGAGGGTTGGGATCCCCCTTTCATGTTTAACCCCGCCACATTATTTATGTATGTGGCTGTCCCAAGTCAGGAGCCTGTAATTCAGTGGTTGTCGTTCCTTATTTGTTACATATTTGTTTTTCGTTCATTTTTTTTATATAAATAAGGCCGTTAGTTTTCTCGTTTGAATTGTTTGACATTTTCATATCGAGGACTTTTATAGCTGACTGTGTGGTATAAGTTTTACTCAATGTTGAAGGCTGTGCGGTGACCTATAGTTGTAAATGTCTGTGTCATTTTGGTTTGTTGTTGACAGTTGTCTCATTTGCAATCATACCATATTTTTGAAGTCGGTAGGTCACATTCGTTAAAAGGGAAGGGTATTTTAGTTACGACATAAGGAACCTATAGCTATCCGATATCATATGTGAAGCGGTCAAACGGTTCCCATTGAAATTCGTACAGTCTGTTTAAAAACACGTCCTCCAAGCGTAACACATATGTTGTCAATTAAGTAATAAAGGCAACAGTAGTTTACCGCTGTTTAAAGCATCTTGATAATGTCTGTTTCAGAGATTCTTTTGTTAGAAATAGTGATTCTATACAAAGTAGGATTTATCCTCCCCAAGACAAGATACTGGTATCTATGTTCACAATTCTTTCATATGAAACAAAGCAACATCAACTCTTTCAATTTATTATTTAGTTTGGAATTGGGAATATTTGTGTAAAATGTAGAAAAGTAAAATGTGTTAATACTATTGCGAGATGAGAGGGTCTTAAATTGTATGTATTCTAACTAATCTTTGGAATATTTTAGTATCCACATCTGATTCACGCCACCTCTAGAATAGGCAGTTTCACAATAGCTTTGAAACCTTGCTTTTACTACTGATTAAATAGATGCTTATAATTTCGAAAGAGGTTTCGTGGAGCACTTTGAAAACCCAGCAATATACTGTTGTTCGTAATGACACTTATGTAGTTGAGGTATTCAATACAGTGATGGAAGATCCATTTCTTCATCTTTGATTGAAATTCCAAGCTACATAGAACAGACATATGATTATTGAGAATTTCCTGTTTGGTAAGTGTCGTGAGGGTATATGTTGAGTTTCCAAGTGAATTGAGATTTACAAACAAAAACAATGCAGTTAGATGAGTTTTATCTGCAGGGATAACAACATATCAGGAAGGTCGGACAAGTGGTTTAAAACATTTGAGTCTTTACATATTTTTATCCCTTGAACCACCCTGCCTTCTATCGAGGACATTTTCTTACTTTAGACTCCCATGTACCTCAGATAATACCGGTTGTGCATAAGCCAATTAATAGAGACTGTTTTTACTATATTATATCTTGTTCTTTTAATACCAAAAGACTTTTTGTTAACTTTCATATGAGGATATTTAATATATTTTCTTAACGATTTTCATATCTTTTTATTCAGTATTTAAACAATTCTCATTCAGTTCATTATATTTAGTTCACACACACGGTTGTAAATAAGGATAATGATTTTTCTCTTAATTTTGAGCATTCTGATACGTGGTAAGATAATCATCAGTGTTTTCTTTTTCTTTTTCTTTTAATGTTTTAGTTGAAGTCTTTTTTGAATACATAAAGCTGAAAACATTTAACATATATTTATAGAATAACTTAATGCAGAATTCAAATATTCAAAAAGTATTCAACAAGTGAACGTAGAACATATTAGTTGCAACTGCGCATAAAGCATGAGCTAGGTTGTGTATTGTTTGGGCACCAGTTGAACGTTTATATATATTTTGATTCGGTAGATGTTCTTTTTCTTTAACATAAAGCATGAGCTTTATCGAAATAAATTAGAAAATTCACGTCACAAAAAGTTGTTCACGCAATTTCCAATGAGTTTTCATTTAACGTTATTGACAACGCCTTTACAACAAAAAATATGATATGTGATTTTCATTAAAATTGAAAATACCGGTAGATTTTTACCTGATGAGGGAGACAAAAATGTCTTGCTCTAAATGCCGTTATCTCATTTTCAAATCAGATCATTTTAAATATTTGAATAATTTCAAATATCATTTACAAATAGCTAATACAATTACGACAATTTCTATTTCATGTTATGGTCGAAAAAAACAATGCATTATATACGCATTTTGTTTTTTAACAAATTTTGATATGTATTGACGTCTGGCAGATTTGGACGGTTGGAATCACAGAAAAACACAAAACATATACGTTCAGTATCATTGAAAGGTCCTCTTATCAGAAACTTTATTTAAACTAACCTATTAATGTTCCTATTTCTATACTTATTTACCAGAAACAGAGGATAGCCTGTATACCTGCACTATTAAAGTTAATCATAGTGATCTTCATTATGCAGAATAAACTAGAAATAATGTTTGTTCCGTAGGTACTTGGTCACATGTCCCTATAGATAGCAGTGATGATTATCATTATATATTATAAGAATTTGATTTGACTCATAATGGTTTTCAAAGGTACCCGGCTTATGATAATAATATAATAATTCGTGCAATATAGTATCCTCTTTCTTTCAAACGGTTGCTAAAAATGCCACGGAAGTGACGACGCCTCTAAACGCACGAGTGATGTTCACTAAAAAAAAAGTTTTTGACAGAAATACAACGTACTCGAAAAATGTCAATAAGTGTCTCATTGAGACTTACCTGCATATTCTTATGTGGAATCTACGATATCAAATTTTTGTGTTTTTAAAGCATATAATATATTTATATAAGATGTTTATGAATTAGTGTTGTCAAATCTTACAGTTTTGCCAAAGCCGTTACTCGAATAATAATTCGACCGATTAACCGGTAAACCGCTAGTTTAAGGATGTCTGCTTGCATGTTTTGGATTTTTTTTCAGATTTTCGGAAACCTCTGGTTTTATCCATTTGAATGCCTTGAAAATTTTCCCCCATGAACCCCCATTTTTCTTTTTATAAATCTTTTACATGTATAATAAGAAGTCATTTGTAAATTTCTTATAACATTTTATTTATTTATTACCAGTTATTAATAGTATTTGAGAACGTTAACTGGTTAATGATAAAGCAAAGAAAAATCAAGAGAGAACATTTTCCCGACAAAATTCCAATGGCGTATATCTCGAAAACAAGCACATGGACCCCTATATCTTTTTTGCTATTTTGATTCCTCAATTTATTCCCTATCAATACATACTAGTTTTATGAAAAAATATTTATTCTGAAACTGAGCAGCGAACATCCTCGCGTTATTTTTCTGTAAATGAACTTTATCTTATACTTAATAGAAAAATAAAATCGTTTACGCTGACAAATTGCCTTCGAAAGAAGTATACATTTTTGTAAAGGTGCCTTTTTTCTGTTGAACTAATAAGAGAAATAAAGGTAATATCGAAATTAAAAAAGAACTTAACTACAGAAATCGCTCCAATTTTACAATAGTTTAGGATAGTACAGCTTTATGAAAATTATAATAAAAATATAGGTCACCGATGAGCTAAAAAGGATATTTCAATTTTAATGCAAAAAAAAATGGCATTTTTTCACCAAAGGGAGATAATTAGGAGCTTTTTCAATGATATCTACACTTAGAAAATAGCCTGGAGCTAACACGGATTGATTTTTTGGAATGATATTTGTACCATATGATAAAATAACAACTAATAAAGGTAATAAATAGAATTTGCTATGAAAAACAAATGCTTATATTTTTTGGGAAAAAAGGTGATATTTGAATTGACTATTGAATTATACTTTTTACCGGATTTGTTATCACTATAGCAACACGACGGGTGTCACATGTGGAGCTGTATCTGCTTACCCTTCCGGAGTACCTGAGATAACCCCTAATATTTGGTGGGGTGCGTGTTGTTCATTCTTTAGTTGTCTATTTTGTGTCATGTGTACTATTGTTTGTCTGTTTGTCCTTTACATTTTAAGCCATGGCGTTGTCAGTTTGTTTTCAATTTACGAGTTTGACTGTCTCTCTGGTATTTTTTGGCCATCTTTGAAAGCCTCATTTATAGTACCTTACACCTGTACGTTTTTATAATACGATGCATTGACGTTTGTCCTTTGACATTATAAGGCATTTTACTTTAAATAATCTTATTCACCGTATCTGCTATGGCGTTTGTAATAACTTGAGATTAAGAAAAAGAAAAACTTTCTTGATCTCGTTGAATTAAAACTATCTGAAACTGATGATTCTTTCATTTTCTCTTGATGGCTCAGAAAATGATGTGGAGTGTTTCAATTTGAATTAATTTAGCCTGTTACTTGTGCATCAAGTATACATCAATTTTATTCACGTTGCTTTGCATTTCATAATGTTAGAGTTGGCATTTCGTTTAGAGCATAACGCACGATGGAGGTTGAGCATTCAGATGTAGGTTTACGCAATATTTGTTCAAAAATAAAATAATGAAGTAAATCCCGACATTTAATCGAATTAAAAGCATGTATACGTATGATGTTTACTTTTAGATCTTGCTCCGAGCTGATATACATGTTGACTAAGTTGTAATCAATTTTATGATTTTTAGACTAATAATATCAATCAAAATACTGGACAAATGATCCTTCAAATTAATAACCACGACGATAACTTTTTAATAGAACAAACTTATTCAATGATTTCCATATACATTTTTATCAAATCTATTAAAATTGAAAAAAGGTCCGGTTAAACGGTAACCGTTTTTGGTATTCGATATCTTATCCTTCCGACGGTTACCGGTTAACCTTTGACAACACAATTAGGTATACATCAAATCAATAAATCTTCAATATATGTAATTCATCTTGTTGTGATTCTACAAAAATGCTTCACCTTAGAATAAGTATCAAATTACTCTGATGTTAACAAAGATTGAAAAGTAAAATACTTGGTTTAGTTATGAGTTAAACGTTATGTTTTTCCTCGCAACTTAAAAAATGAAATGCCCCAATAAGTAGTAGTATAATTATTTGAGGCAGGTGTAACCCGTATACTATGTTGGTCCTGTTGTGACGTTATTTAAGATAAAAAGTCATTTGCAATGTATACAAAGAAACGCTTTATAGGTAACGGGTTTTTTTTATTTAGTTTTTTTACATATCAAAGAATGACTAATTGTCAGTGTGTTCCTTCCTATATTTCATTAGACTGATAAATATATATTCAACTCAAGGACTAGTGATAAACAAGTATGAAAGAAAAAGTAGATTTCTGCGCAAAAGCGGAAAAAAATGAAAATAAACAGTTTTTTTAGTTCATTTGTAGCCTGCTTAATTATTTTTGTATTGACTTTTCTACTGTAATTGGAAATATCGTCCCCATATTGAAGATGGTTATGCTTGGAAAATTTGTAAAGAATTGACAAACATATTTTCCCTTAGATTTTTGTTAATTATATTCTATACTATAAGATATAAAAGTTGTAAAACAATTCTATTTGAATTTAAATTTGTTGAGAAATATTCCCGCCTCTCATGTATACTGAGATAAACAATTTGTCGTCTTCTCAAAATGTGTTATTTTTTAAAGAAACTTACAGCCATCGAAACATGTACACACCAAGTTTTATTAGCACATGGTATGAAATTATGGCTCAGAATAGCTCAGAATCTATCACAACTATCGACCATGGCTTGGCTCAGTATCCAGTCAAGGTTGACGTTCAGGTTAAAGTTCATGTAGATGGAGAGGATAATATATTCAGTGGAATAGGGTCAGCACACAGAGATGACGACCATCCTTACCCTTTCGGTGGAGTTGTCTACAAATATAATGATGTACATATCAAGCTAGCCACACCATATGATACCAAATCATATTCACATCATGACAGTGGTGGGATTGCTTTTACAGGTATACAAACAATAACATATCATTGTCGGATATTGTGAGTTTCAAAGATAGTAAGAAAAGTTTGGCTGACGAATTATTGCTTCTGATTTTTTATCAAATACAGATGATTTTTTTTCTCTGTTTGACGACAACATAAATATAAGGAGAACTGGTATTATCGCTATTTTGTGCATTTTTCCTTTGATCTTTTTTTGTGATAATTTTCATATCATGCTTCTCGCTTGATATGGAAAAATTATCGCTAGAAACTAAGGAGGCCTTGTGGCGTTGCTAACGATATTGACATTGAAATTGACAACGTCGTCATAGGTAAAATAGCGATAAACAGATTATCATTGGTCATCTCAACTCGATTGCTTTTCTCACTTTCGCTGTACCAGCTCAAGCGAGAAAATCAATCTCGTTGAGATAATCAACGATAATCTATAATGATTGCCAAAAAAACCAAAGCGAAGAGTTACATATCAACGTACGGTCTTAAATCATGACAAAGACACACAGCGTATATTTTCTTATAAAAGGCCATTGAAAAATGAAAAAAGAAAAAAGAAACAATTCCAACCAGATAAACGGTGGCGTGGATCAGTTTAAACAATGGATACTGTAAAATTCTCATTCTTTTATATTTTATTGGCATTAAATAATTTCTATGTCATTGATCATGCCGACTGAAACGGAGAATAATCTTTGAATAGATTTAAATTTGTTTAAAAACTGGATTATTCTTATCATTTAAAAAATATATACAATTAAAGACTCAAACATATGACTTGTTTGTATATTGACTGTAAAACAATCTTGGTTGCTTTTTAAATACTAGTTTTAATGTCTCTTTGACACATTCCCTATTTCCACTCTCAATTTTATTCGTTATACTTACTATTTTGACATTTTAGAAATGTCCTTATGAACTTGTAGGAGGAATATCAAATTTATACCATGGGCCAAGCCATTTGTCAGGACCTTACGTTAAAGGATTTGCTAGAGTGAGAGCTTGGAAAGAAGCAGATATGCCGGATGTTTTATTTTCACAAACGATAAATATGAGTGGTATGTTTCATCTTTTAAAATATATCATATACTACAACATCATTGAAGACATTTGATCTTTGTGTAACTGTACGCTGCATTTTTGCTAAATTTTAAACCAATTTGTATTCTTTGTTTAAACGAAATACTGAAATTTCACAGAAGAAGGTGAGTGACTGGAGATTTAACAACTTGAATTAAGGATAGCATGAAACAATACCAGAATGCACATTGAAACTTCCAATGGTTGAAAAATGATTTCAGTCAATTGATGTTGTTAAAATTTATATGTTTTGGGGCGAAAGATTGACGTTTTCACCAGCATATACAAAGACGTTGTGATTGGTTAAAAATATTCACAATAATGCAAATTCAAACAATGTTGTAACGTTATTTTCATTTTGGTGTTCGTACACTGACATTTTTCATATTCATTTAAATCATGCGCTAACAGTATTTTAGTTTGTCAGTGTCAGTGTTTTTGAAAAGAATATGGAAATCATAACCTTTGATGCACATTTTATTTTTTAGTAAACTGAATAATTTTTATGTAAAAATTATAAAAAGAATACTCTTAAGGCACCAATTGTTTGTGTGTCGTTTGGGGGAGACGGGAATAGTTATTAACTGGGGACATGTTTTTAGCTTTAATCAAACACAAACTATTTGTTGTTATATCAAACCGGATTTGTTTCCTTATCAAATTATAAAACAAATACTTAAATAAAAACAATTATTTTACAACCCATCTGAAACAAAACAAAACACAGTAGAATATATATCCAGTACGTCCTGAAAACTATACCGTCATCTCTCTCACACACACACATTCAAAGTAATATATATGTAATAATCCACAAAATGTCATGCAACATCTACACTGGTCCTTGACAAATTGTTTTCTCTTTAAACACTAGTAATAGAAAATTTCAAAGAGGTACATCATGGACTAGAGTATTACCCAGATATAGTGTCTGTTCAAACAAAGATGAGCGACGGATATATTTCAGATGGCCAAGGTAAGATTTAATGTCATACATAGGCAAGGATCAATGAAATGTCATGCGTTATCTACAGCGGTTCTCGTTTTTTTTCATGGTTTTCTCTATGAAATCTTGCTCCAAACGAAATTATACACTCTGCTATCCATTGTTACAGTATTTGGTTGATATTCATTCCCGAGGGTATCATCATCAGTACTTCGGTACCGACATGATTTACAAAATTGTGTCCGTTTCTTAATTTAAAAATTATTAAGCCACCAAGGTTGCAACTCCCTTAATCGGAATTGGTATTTATCTTAACGTCATTTTTAGTCGTTAAGCTCTTCCACTTTCCCGGTTCTTAATCGTTTTTGGGCGTTCCTGATGGAGGTAAATCTAGAAAAGCTCTTCAGACATATGAAACTTTTCAAGTGTTGTTTTCATTCCCTCCCCCCCCCCCAAAAAAAAAATAAATAAACGGACCCATATTCAATAAACAGATCAATTGATTTTTAAGAGATACATTCGAACAAAGGTCTTAGCAAAACATTGATTCTATAAGAAAAGTAATATCAGCAACTAGAAGAAGGGCATGCTCATCAAAATAATAACCATGGATTTTGTTTTTATTGTCTTTATAAATTATTTTGCAAAGAAAGCTTTATGGAAAAAAGGAATTCATTTTATTATTTTCTCTATGATATTAGATACTTTTAGTACGTGTTAATTCTCCTAAATGCAATTCGGAATGTCACTTACTTCTGGTGATATGATTTATAGATTTTGTGTTTGAATTGATAATTATAAACATTTCCATTTCCATGCAACACTATTCATTATACATTATATAGTAATATTTCTTAGCACTTGTATTATTTTACCTAGAGAACCAGCCTAAATTATGTCCCTAAACTGTTATAGTTCCTATAGTGTCGTGTCGATGACACTATTGTTACAGGGTATCTTTGTTATTACAAGTTGGTCAGAACATCAGAAAATATAATATAAGGAGTCACACAAAATATAGAGGAAAACGAAGTTTCTTAAAATTAAAAAAAATGTACATTTTGGAAAGTTATTAGGCAACCCGCACTTAAAAAGATAGATATTCACGAAATACATAAGAATGAAAATAAATTATTTAACCTGTATGTTTATATTTGTACTGTTTTTCGATCATAAGACGAAAATGTTAAGTTTGAAGCGGTATCCAGAAACTAAAAATAAGACGATACAACTGCTACAAAAAAAAATCAAAACTGACTTATATGGGCTCTTTAGCGGAATATTAATCGACAAGGATGAAACTGTTTGCAACCCCTCTTTCTTGGTCTGTTGTATATAAACATAAAGTAAAATCACAAAAATACTGAACTCCGAGAAAAATTCAATCCGAAAGTACCTAAACACATGGAAAAATCAAATGACAAAACACATCAAACGTTGAAACTGGTTTTATAACGCTAAACCTCTCACTTGTACAACTTTCTCATCAAATTTAACAATTTTGCCAATGAATGTTGTTGTTGTCAGTCTGTTAACTCATTGATTTTTGTAAACTCGGAATTACAATGAATAATCTAAACAAAATTAGCAAAAAATGTAATAAGCATCAATTATGCAAAAGTTGAGTTTCAACCAATCTAATTTTCTTTCCATGACTGGGTTTCCTATCGACGTTGGGGCATAAGTCAACTGCTATTGTTTAAAAGAAAATAGATCTGAAATTGATCCTTTATCATATCTATATAGTAAACTTTAATATGTATGCTATCACCCTTTTTTACCCTCAAAACTCATTTAGACACCTTTTTATATCTCAATTTGTAAAAAACAGATTCTTGTATATGGAGTGAATTGATGACTATTGTAGAAAATCGAATTACTTTACGTTCAGAAATTATTGCGAGGTGAGCATCAGAATAATCAAAACTCGCATTCCGATATGTGATGCCTATGTTTATATGTAGCTTATCCTGACATTGCAATAGTTAGTCCCGCATTTATGACAAAAATCGCACTAATAAGAGCACGCGATATTTCTGAATAAACAGTATTATTTGATGAGTTAGCTACAGGGACAGGTAATATCTTCTTTAATCTACATGTCGACGATGTGAAATGTATTACTTCAACATACGTGTTAATGCTAGATGTATACTTTACTATGTTTAAACAACAGCTCCCGTTTCGTATAGAGATTCGTTCAGTTATGCTTCCGGAAGTTCGTTCATCAACATCCGAGTCATCTCTATGATGGAAAATCTTTTTAACGGTATCACAAAATATGATTTCATACATGACATTGTTCAAATTTGTATTCAGTTACTTCCTTTTGATCCTTGATTTTTGAGGCAGCTGAAATAAAACCAAAAGAATCTAACAATTCATGATAGAGTTTAATAGCTATATGGGCATCAAACGTTACAAAACATTATAATTTAACGTATAAAGAGATCAATGTCCATAGGTTCATGCTCGTATCTTTCGTTCCATTGTTCGACAAGCATTGTACCATCACAGTTGCAATTTATTTAATAACTAGTCAGCGAACTGTTTGATATATGCATGAACAGGCAAAACAAAGCAGGGGTCAATGTCTGAATAATGTTATTGTTTTTTTAAGGTGGGGTTTCATTTTTGAACAACAGTAATAGCCTGTATGATTCCCTTGGTGGTGTTGTTTATGCATTTGACGAGGAGATGGTTCGTTTATGGGTTCCTACGTTGGAAGGACCAAGTAGTATGTTTACCAACGAAGAGCAATCATTAAACGTTATGGGAGATATCGGACGTCTCAGTTTTCCTCGGACAACTTGTTTCCAGTGAAAAAACTAGACTAATAATGTTATTTTACATAAACGCAAAATGTCAATTACTATTTTTTAGAATTAAAGTGATTTTCACTGTTTTCAAATCAAAACTTTGCCTCCCGTAATGTTAAATGATTGCAATCTATAGACAATTTCCAATAGACCAAACTCTATAACCCATAACAAGCTATAAAAGTCCCATAAACGAAAAGCTAATAGCATAATTTATGTAAAAAAAACAATGAACGAAAACAAGAACAATCTTTAAAAAAGATATCCGACGTATCTAAATTTGAGTATATGTTTAAAATTATCATTATGATAACCTTCAGAAGCAGAAAGACTTAAGGTCCTCGTATCTTTCTGTTTACATTCGCCAAAACCCCACGGAAATCTCACATGCATAGGTGCGTTCTAAAGTCATGTACGTTTACATTAAAAATTATATAATTGTCCAGAATAAACAGCTGTCATGGATGCAAAGAGCTATTGGAGAAACACATGTTTTAATAAAAAAAAAAAATCTTTGTAAGATCTAGTTCAAATTTGATAATTTTTCACTTGCTTTCCATCACGATATAATTACCGAGACGTTTTTTCAAACACAACCAAATCACCCACCATGACAGCATTTTGTCCAATCACAGAAAGGATTTTTGAGCATGCGTATTTTGTTGCCATAGTTAAGCGTCCTGAAGTTCAAATGGCACAAACCGAAACTAATACCGACTACGTCGGAAAAAGAATGCTATGCAGTGATAAATCTGAATGACATAATTTATGTACAAAACAATCGAATCAAAAATCATATACATTAGCAAACAACAACATCAAAAGTAATTGATTTAAGACAGGCACATACAGAATATGGCGGAGTGTAACATGTTTGCAGACGCCCAAAATTGCCCTCCCCGACATTGAAAATACACATCACTGACAAGCAACGAAACTGATGAAAAAAATCATACAAAAATTCAAGTAAAGCTTTTAAAGAGGCTAACAAAAATAGTGTTGTAGGTAATAGTAAATTTGACAAGGACGTGAAAAAACGTCTTTGTTGGTGGTTGTTAGTAGACAAAGATGCAAATATGTAAAAGAATGTCTAGGGATAGCTATCTTATAAGAAATCATATCATATCATATCTTCCCGTTTAAATTTCAACAAGTGCTCTAAAGTTACAATCTACATGATGTTTATGATATGGACCATATGAGTATTTGGACAAAACGCGTATTGTTATGACTATATGTGTATACACTTCAGAAACTTGGTCGGACCATATTATCTGATTTTTTTGTGTATTTGTTGATTTATGTCTGCTAGTGTCAATTTAAAACACATTTCGCTTGCATTGGCTGTTGACTTTGTCGTCCGTGGGAAAACACAGGAGACTCATGTAATATTTTGGATTTATTTATTTTTTTGTGTTCAAATTGTTATTCCAGAAACAATTTTCTAATAATTTCTCCTTATTTTCACTTCCATCATTATTTCTTCTTGCAACTAAATATGTTCCATCTTTATATAATCGTATCAGTAGGAGAAATATCTAAAAACAATTTGAAAATTTCAAGAAAAAAAATTAAATCAAATAAACACAATAATTTTTACTTTTATATAAAATTCACTTTGTTTGATTAATCATGTAACAATGATTTTCATATGATTGCATCCGTCAAAACTTCATTTTAGAAACTTATAATTATGAAGCACCTTTGTATGTTAACAATCATCAGTTAATTACACGGACCATACGCGTGTATACACATACGTGTATGGTTCAAAAACTCATATGGTCCAGATCATTTATATAAGTTCGCATTTGTAATCTCAAGTGCACAACTTATTCGTTTCAAACTTTATTTCAGTTTATACCCGTGGGCTTCATACCCTATGATTACGAATTAACATATCGAGCTCGTATTCATTCCCCGAGTTTGTAGTGTTTTAATTCCGTATGCACACCTTATGAATATATTTCAAACTAGAGCTTGAATATATGTTTTATAAAGGTTCTTCTTAAGTGCTTGATTTTGCTTATGTGTATATTTCTGTCTATTAATAATTGTTATTCCCTTATTTCCCTGAAAATATAAACAGGTTTTTTCTAGAACGTGTTGTTAATCAATATTTGATAATAACGAGATGAAAACTATTGGTATTATTAAGGTGATGGAGGAGTTTTCAGTGCCGTAGACGGATGGCGGCTCGGGCTAAAACATTCTGGAACAGTTGATATTAAAGCATGGAACTTTGGCTGTCAACAACAAGTTTATCATCATGAGATTGTTTTAGGAAAGGATATTGACCATAATGGCACCTTTCCATTTCCTTTTTTCTATGATATAACAAACCATCTTGTAACTGTACAGGTAATGACGCATATGTTATCTTGATAACATTAACGGTACCAATTTCATGCCCCAGATACGCATTTCTACAATACATATTTCTTCAGTGATGCTCGTGGCCAAAATATGTAAAATCCAAAGCTTATATGAAACCTGAAGAGCTATAATCCAAAAATTTAAAAAAAAAAGTATAATCAATTCGTGAAAGGAATAGTATAATACAAACAAACGAACTCTGAGTATCATTCAAGACGGAAAAACCTTAATCAAATGGCAAAGGCAAAAGCTCAAATACATCAAACGAATTGATAACCACCATTATTAAACTTTCGTTTCTTTTACAAATGATGCATCTCTTATTATTTTCTTTTTGGTCTGTTTGATTTTTGGGTTGTAATTTGAGTTGGTATGAACGTCTTCATGTTTGAGCACCATAATACACATATGTACCCGCTAATTATACAGTTCAGGGAGCTTTATCAGAATGATCACCATAGTAACTTCTATTATATTTTTGGTCTTAATAATTTTTCAGGTTTCACATACCAAATAATGAAATCTTATCCTTGCTTTATTTTTGGGGTTGCTGTTTTGTTTTTATATGTGAATTTAGCACTGAACACTTTTTTTTTAATTTCCCACAATTATAACCATTTAATGTGATTTTGATTATTTAGTCAAGGGTATTTTGTGCTTCCCTTACAAAGATATGTCCTTATTAAAGGATTTCGTATTGACAGCTCCTCTTGTTTAAATGATTGAACCTTTCTCACACTGATAACTATAGTGTTATTGCGCACCGTCTATTTTTTTTATCAGAATTCATTTCAGTTTGTACCTTAGAAAATCATGGTATAAGCAATTAGTTTAAACAGGACTATGATTTTATTCATTTGTAAGCATTGCTTAAAGAAACTCCAATTCACAATTTGGGAATAAATTTATCATAGATACTTGAATTGTGTTTAGGGGGTCCTAATATTATGCACTCTGTTTGTTACTCACCATTATTAAACTGGTCATATAAAAAAGAAGATGTGGTATGATTGCCAATTAGACAACTATCCACAAAAGACCAAAATGACACAAACATAAACAACTATAGGTCACCGTACGGCCTTCAACGATGAGCGACGCCCATACCGCATAGCCAGCTATAAAAGGCCCCGATCAGATTGATTGATTGGTGTTCACAGCCACATTCAACATTATTGTTCTATTTCGTGGTTGCTAGTTTGTAGTGGAAGAGGAGGTTGGATTGCCAAAAGAGAACAACCCTTCGATAGAAAAACTGAAAATCTTATTCAATCAAGTGCAGCTGCCTTGGTCGGGATTCGACTTCACAACATCAGTGTTGGCAGGCTTGTGATACAGTAGCTGGACTACTTCGAAACTTGGCAATGAGTTCCCTTTCTACATACTTATGCAAAAAAAAATACGTTAAAACTAGATGAAAAAATATACCAATGTATTTTTAAGATAAAAGCACTTCAAAATAGTGGAGCGAATGATGGAATGCTGTTTTATGGTACAGGAACTACAATGGCGTCGACAGAATATGGGTTTGGTGGTGTTGTTTATGTTTACACTGAAAATAAAGTTATGGTATGGCGGCCATCTGATACTGCCTCCAAAGGTAATATCATAAACATTGGAGAAAGATGGGGTAATGGAACCGCAAATCAAAGCTCAGAAACAGCTGTTGTCATCATTCGAGTTATTCGACTAAAACCTCGAGGTATTTTAAAATAATCTAGCAGTAAACGAATAAAGAAAGCATCAAGAAATGTCAATAAAAATAAGTAATTCATAATATATATTTATTGATAACATATTTCGTGTACAGGTTGCGATTTGGTACATGTTATAACGGTACAGAAATATTGGACATGTTATAATGTGTATAATGCAAACATACAAGTTATAGCAGTCTCTCGTAAATGTTATAACATGTACAAAGTTTTAACTTTTTTTTTTACAATATTTGAAAACAAAGATATGGTTTTATTATTACAACATCCAATAAACCTCAATAATTTTTCCTTATTTTTTTTTTTTATTTTCATTCATGAATTTTATTGCGTTTTGTCCTTTTCGATAAATTGATAAAGCAATAGACTACAAATTCAAAACATAAAGATGACATTCGACTCATTGATAATTTAAACTCATCATAGATACCAGGATTAACATTTCATATTTTCGCCAAAGGAATGACCTTATTGTTTCAAGAAAACTGTGGATGTACATTCCCTAATCGCAAAGTTATTTATAATTGAGTGGTGTCCATTGAAAACCGTTTTATTTCTCGGGCTTTTAAAGAGTATGCATATACCAGTTTGCTTTAATTTGTTATGATACAAAGCTAAGGGGATGGGTAGAATTGCAAATGTTCATGCATTGTTCTTTAGAATATAAGTATAACATGATGTCTACTGTGTTCCCATTAGGGACATGTATTCTATTATCAAACAGCGTCACAATGCTGTGGGCAATATTGACTGCATTAAACATATGAAATTGCATTATGCCAACATAAGCCGTGAAGAAATAAAACAATTCTGATACTAAGAGATCACTGTGCTCTTACGAAAAGAAATCAAAGCTTTTGATTATTCTTAATTTCCAAATGTACATTCTTCTTTATTTGAATTTTTGTTTATTCCCCACCAACGATAGTACAGGGCATTATGTTTTCCGTTTTTTTTTTTGTTCGTCCGTCCGTTCGTTCGTTAGCTCGTTTGTGCATCCGTCCGTGCGTCTGTCCCGCCTCAGGTTAAGAGTTTGGCCAAGGTAGTGTTTGTGAAGTTGACGACCAATCAACTTGAAACTTAGTACACATGTTCCCTATGAAATTATCTTTCTGATTGTATCACCAAACTAGAGTTTTTAACCCAATTACAAGGTCCACTGAACATAGAAAATGATAGTGCAAGTCTCAAGGTTAAATATAGTTTTTGGTTAAAGTTTTTAGTCGAGGTAGCTTTTGGTGAAATTGAATTCCAATCAACTTTAAACTTAGTTATACATGTTCACTATGATATGATCTTTCTAATGTGAAGGCCAGATTAGAGTTTTAACCCCCATTTTAAAATGATAGTGCGAGTTGGGCATTCGTGTACTATGGACACATTTATATTATTTTTAAATTCTGTGCAAGTTCAACCCATATTTCATCAATACTGTGTACATGTTATAACATGTACGAGATACCTTTATGCAAATTATGACATATGCAATATTTCTTTCCACGTTAGAACACGTACAAAATCGCAAAAACTACACGACATATGTACTACTATTTACCAATTTTTAAATGTATTCTGATAACAAAATAAACTTATAATATTTTATTTATTATCTGAGTTAGGAATCGTGATTTCAAAACATACAGATGAAACTTATAAAATTTTGGCATGCGATAACAAAAAAGAAAAGAAAAAAATATGTAAATCAATCAACACAAAACGTAATCGAAACGAAACGAAAAACTGTTTTAAATTTTTCTTGTATTTTATACCTCATTTTGATGTTTGTTCATTCATCAGAAATACATTATTGTTTGTATGTGTATTTGAACTAGGATTAATTAGCAGTGGCATATCAGTAGAACGAAGTCCTTACAGTTGTGATGCAGCTTTTGGTCATGTATTTGGTGATGTGATAGGAAATTGTACAATACATTATAAAGTGGAATGCAACCTGCCGTATTGCGAAAGTATATATACAGTTGTTCATTTCAAAAACACACACACATCCATAGATCTATATTCAGTTAAAACGGAACTACTTATACTGTTAATTTGGTCCAAATATTATAATACTCGTGCCTGTTATACACTACGCGACTAAGTCCATTAATTGCACAAATCCTTTTGTGTCGTTCATTTGTACCAGTCAAATATATATGATGGTTCCTCCAGAATTGTGAATTTCGTGCAAATGTTTGCAGATGAAACATTCTAACGAGTTATTGACAGGAATATGCAACTTGTTGGTTGAGACTATAGAATTCCTCCTATTTGTCTTTTTTATATCTTTAAATCTTTGAGCTAAAAGATTTATAACTTAAATTATTCTTAAGAGGTGATCTACAATGTATATCTCCTCTAAACCAGCTGATATAGCGATGGGTTACTGTGTCATGCATACCATGTTTTCTTGCCTTAGTACGGCTCAAAGAAATGTTGACATCTTGGATATTTCGTTTTCTATTTATTTATTTCTAATTTTCGCGGATAATATGTGACATTTGTCAAGTTTTCGTTAATGATAGCAAGTCGGAACGAACATGTCTCTTTTGTTAACCCTTTTCTCCGTTCACTATAATATTCTATCACAGCTGATGTTGTAAGCACGAGAGAAACCTCCTGAATGTCTTTTCTTCTGTAGTCCCGGTATTTTAGCTGACATCGGGATTCTTATTATCGCGTTGTTACATTATCATGGAATTATTTTTTATGCCGTATTTCAGATCAGAACTTACAGAAGAAAGATAGTGATGTTTGTTTGTGGTCTAGCTATTATACCTTTATTTCAACCTTAACTTCAGTGGTAATGTCAGATAATTAAATTTTAACGGCACATAATTTATATATGATTTTTTTCACGACAACCTTGCATGACCTGCTGGTCAAATGAAATTCTTCTTCAAATAATATCGAACTTATAATAATGTCGTCAATGATTCCAGTTGTGTGTTTGCTGTGCCTTTGAGTATGAGAAGTTGAATGTGGCTTTCGTAACCTTTCTGCCATCTTTGATCTTTGATCTTTGATGTGTTTGATCACTTGTCGTACATACATCATAAAGATTAAAAGAGAAAACACTTATAGATCACCCCTTGGGTCTGTTGTGTTGCTTAGTCATTAGTTTCATAGGTCGAGTTTTGTTGACTTACTTATATGTATGTTCCTGGTCTTTGGTTTAGTTAGTAGTTTAATGGGGCGGAGTTGTCAAGTCTTTCCAATTTGTGATTGTAAAGCAAAATTTAAAAACTTAATATAAGTAACAAATAGAATAAAATATTATTGAAAGCGATTGTTAAACTACAACTATTTTGCTATGTAATCGTAAGTTTGTAATTACTCTGGTTTTAGGGGTTTGTCCAGTACCTCCACAGGGACAACATGCATCATTCAATGAATATGACAACAACCCTGGAGGTGTAGTTACCTATCAATGTCTCCATGGTTACGTACAAGTTGGTGGCGATGTGAATAGATTTTGTCTCAAAAATCTAACATGGCATGGGACATCATTAATTTGCAAAGGTATTTTCTCGTAATGCTTATATTGTTTGTTGTTAGATATCTAGAAATAACCATTAGCTATGTTTTTTTTGTTTAAAGATATGCCATTTTTTGGCAGTTTTGTCACATAGATGGTCAAATTTCAAATTGGACAACTGATGACTATGTCTTTCATACATTATGTGACCCGCTGTTATGCACACAGTTCATCATGCATGTTATTGGCCATGGACGGTACCCTGTTTAAATTTATCTAATGGAAGTTCATTATAAATTGAATTCAAATTACATGCATTTTACAATTTTGTTAAAAATATTGATTAGATCAGGAATGTAATCCAATTGTCGATATATACTTGAGTCTCCAGTTTCAAAATATTCAACTTAAACACCTTTTATCGTTATACAGCGAACTGTATTCATTCATATATGTAGCATAGTAAATTAGTATGTAAAATGAGATAGAGTTTTTTTTAAGGGTATGATTTATTATATAAAACACAACAACTAACATATGTTTATCTTGCAGCAATTCAAACTATACAAATAGACGATATTCTCAATGCAATACGAATAAACAGTGAAACTACGTCGAAAGCTCGACGATCCAAAATTAGCATATGGGAAGATAGACGATCTGTGTGGTGTATCGGATATTCTGGAATCGCCATTTTAGCTGTGATTATGTGCTCTGTTGTTGTACCAGATTGCATGCGCATATCAAAGCACCTATGTGACTACTATTCATTATATCGAAAGAAGTGAACAATAGTTGATAATATTAGAAAGATTATACATATTCTCAAAAGTTCGATTTCGATAACTAACAAAACGGTCAATAATTAACAAATGACGAGAGAACATTGAATCAGAATGCTACCTGTATTTATCTAATGGTGTCGGTTAATGCATTTTGATTTGCTGGAGCCAATGTTAATTTTGGATCAAATAATTATAATTTTATTTTATTGGGGCGTTTTCTAAAACTACAATTTACAAATAGTTTTGCGTCTATACATTAATAAAAAAAAAAATTTAATCGGAGATATTAATGATGATACTATATACATTTTCATTTCCGTGATATCTCCAATGAACTGCATGCTAATTTGTCTTAATAACTCCGGAATAGAGTATATTTGCTGTATTTTGTATATCCTTTGTAATTTAGAATCATCGAGACTCTTCAGCTTCGTTATTTATTTAGCCTTTCAAACTTGATTGATGAGAGCCTTTTTTATGAGTCTATAAACGCTCGTCTGCCGTACACTAGTATTATTAGATTTTGATATCTTTACATATGTTACTTTTGGCTTTCAATGCAGATGTTTATTTGACAAATGTTTAAAATTTATATAAAAATGTCATTCCTATCACTGGGTAAGTTTCAAATCTAAGCCATTATGAAATTTTAATCATTTTTTTCAGTATATTAATTTTGCCAATTTTACTGATCAAATGTTATAATTTCATGATTATCGCGCCTTGGTCGCAATGAATGTAAATTTATACAGTTTTAAATTTAACATATGCCAAATGTTATATCAATTGATCGGACGGAGCTTACGTTTCATTTTGCATCAGGACAGCCTATTAGAAGATCAGTAGGATTGGATGATTGTCGTTGTAATTGTAATTGCTGATTTTTAGTCACCTTTCATTGTCACCAAACAGATATACAAAAGAACTGAGTGTACGATAAGGGACGAAAAAAAATGTTTAAGATTTATAGCATTTATATGTGCAAAAGCAGGGTATTTTAAAGTATCGGCCATTGTATTTTTTTGTTTGAAACTGTCGCGTCTGATTGTGAAATTTATTTTAAACGTAATTTATAAATATATATATATATAAATATATACATGATCAATAATATTTGCAATTAGTCCCTTTGCGTCCCCGCACTCCCGCCCACAACCCCACATACACAAAAAAATAAACGCATTTGGAATACAAGTAGGAAAAAGATATTTCAAATGTATTGAATAACGACATACGCATATTGTGCAAATGATGTCGTCATAGTTTTGCTTCATATCCACAAATTCTAAAATGTGACAAATTTCATACGTTTGTAATCTTTGCTTAACAAAAAAATCAACGGCTGAGTCTTAATGTTATTTTTGCGAATACACGTATAGTGATCGCATATTTAAACCGGCTCGGTTTCATATTCTCTCTAATTGTCTGATTTTAATATTTAACGTAGAATTCAACAATAGATTTTAAACCAAAAGCAAATATCGACGGACAGCATGAAACTTGTCTGGATTTATCGTGTATTATGCAAGCGATGTGAAATAACTACATCTGAAAACATTTATCTCATTATAATTAAAGATAGATATAAAAGCTGATTAACAATACGAAGCTTATAATATTGTACGTCAGACGTACATTTCGTCTAAGTAAGTCTCGTCATTAGCGTTCGAATCAAACAACTGGAAGACAAATAAAGAAGTTAAAGATCAGTAAAAACCGAAATTTTACCTGAGGCAGTCTTAGCCTGGGTAAAGAAAACCGTACAAATTCGAGTAATTGAATAATGTTTGGTGCCACTTTCTGCACTTTTTTGCTATTTCTGGATGGCCATTTTTAATTGGTAAGGGGAAATCAAGAGTGAAACAGCGATCTTCGGTAGGAAAAACTGACAATCCTAGTCAATGAAATTAAAGTCGAGCTCACAACCTCAATCTTGACAGCTATGCTTGCTTCGAGTTGAAAAAACCTGAACAAAGCAATGATATTTCATGTTAACACAAATGAGTTGACACCTGGGCTAGTGATACTTTCGTTACCAGAAGCAATACAATATTGTTGACATAATTCTTTTTTGTTATCAAGTTTCATAGAAACTAATGTACAAATAGAACCATCAACTGTCGGAAATAATCTTCAAGTATCGTAATATCTCCCATATGGAACAAATATTTATGTCCACCATCTAGTTTTAGAACTATCATATAACTTGATGCAAAACACGCAACAAGATCATCTTCGGGTAAATACGTGAAATATTATAAAGCGACATAAATATGATGAGATAACCCTGTCACCATCATTTAGCTTTGACAAATAGATTTAAAAGATTGACTGGTGTTTTGTTTATGTATATCATTTCATGACAATTCTAAGAAAGTGTAACGCAACCAACATCATGGTAATAAATTATGATATCTTCAATTGGTTGCATATGGAATCAACATTAGTAATCTTAATGGTTTAGATACACCAAACGTTCACTATGACTATAGGAAATGTTTAATGGAATATTTCATGTAGAAATGAATTTTAAATAACATAAATTCATTGTTTAATGAAATTTTTATCCCAAATAAAAAATTCAGGATGCAACAAAAAGTAAAATCACAAAAATACTGAACTCAGAGGAAAATCAATTTAGAAAGTCCATAATCACATGGCAAAATCAAATAACAAAACGCATCAGAAACGAATGGACAAGAACTGTCATATTCCTGACTTGGTACAGGTATTTTCAAATGTAGAAAATGGTGGATTAAACCTGGTTCTATAGCGCTAACCCTCTCACTTTAATAACAGTCTCATCAAATTCCGCTACATTTACATGATGCGTTAAATAAACAGTCACAATTAATACAATAGTCAAAATATGGGTACATCAGTCATCATCGTATAACAATTTTAAAAGGAACAATTTAACAGGACACAAAAACATCTACTATCTACGAACACATGGATTGATTTGAATGTCTGACGTCAGAAAACATTTTATATGTCACATAAATTTGTCGTTCAATGTGCATACAAACAATTTTAAAATTTACATAGGCAATGTAAGCATACAGGGTTAAAAAATCAAAAGTATGTAAGAATAAATTTCAGAAATAGACCGAGATTCAAACTAGTCCAAAAGTTATAGATAGAATTTATGAGAATCCAAAAAAAGTTAATTCCACTACGCGATTGAATGATCATTTGCGATTGTCAAATTTTAAAAGTAAAGTACGCGCGACTGGCACAAAAACTTATAGAACAAAACTAGGCATGGAAAATATATAAGAAATAAACATAACTCAATCATTTTACTATTTTTCAAAGGCACTGTAGTTGTGATTTTTTTTGATTTTTTTTTATCAAAGCCATGATAGATAGACTTGGGCCATAAAACCCGAAATTTATTTCTCAGCTCAGCAAATGTGTTTAATTGACAAATATTATGTGCGAACTATACGTTGTGTTCAATGTTACAGAATACAAAAATGACAGATATAAAGGAACGACGTCAACCACTGAATTTGAAAGCTAATGATTCGAGACAGGCACATAAAATGTTTGTGACTGATAAGCCCTACCCTAACCTGTGATAGTGGTTACAACACAACATAAGAATAAACTGAAAATATCTGTCGCAACAGTCTTAATGAAATAAATCGATTCTAACCACAAATAAAACATGTAGCATATTAATTTTTTTTTAGACAAAACGCATCTATTTAATATGACTCACAGTTACTAAAAGTTTGTGCATAGACAATTACAACTAAAAAAACAAATTATGCATCTCAGACTTAAGTATTTGTGGTCGAAAATGGACATGTTATACATATTTTTGTAAAAAAAAATAATGTAGATTTAGGACATATTTATTTTTAGAACAGTAGATCACTGTTGAATTAAAAATATATAAATTTCGCTACCAAGTATGATTTCTCTATAATGCGCGTTGTGAACCATGTGTTATGTTAAGGAATATAGTTTGGGTTTTTAAGAGGCAAGTGCTTGGGACATTATCCAATAAACGATACAATTTATCCGACTATAAAATTTGCAATTTATATGCATTTATCATGGATAGTTATTTAGGTCATTGTATGAACTTTTCCCATTAACTTTTTAACTTTTATATTGGTTTTACCGTTGAATGGTCTATCAACACACAGAGGTAGGTCTATTTAATGTGTTTTGTAACACCTGTCAATGTATCCTTTTACAATAAAGTTGTTTATAATATGATACTTTTATTGTAGTGTGTATGTTAGTTAACGTAACGATTTGTACTAACATGATTCAAAACTATACTTTAGACAAAACATGTTGATCATAATCTCTTTTTCTTAGAAATGTAACACGAGCAACCCTTATCAATTTACGGACACAACTCTGAAGTTATTTTGTAATTTTTCCTTACGAAAGAATTATTAAACAAATTTATAGATTTTCATCCTTTTCAAAATGACACAAAAACCTTCAAAGGTCAATGAACACAGGTTGGGTGAACATGTCAATGCAACACTAACCCATTTACGTTAATCAATATTGTCACAAGATCAGCATTGGTTTAGTCTTCTTGTATCTAAAAACCCTGTCAATAGATAATAAAGGCAGAGTGTTACCGTATATTTTTTTCTAAATTGACACCAATGTAATGAAAATTGTGATCTTAACAGGTTACAAGAGCGCAATTATTTGTTTACATTATACCGGCAAGTTTTTTTTACCCCAAGTTGGTACTCAGAATAGAATCCTATATGGCTTCTGATTGGATGATCCAAGATTGGAAATACATTTAATCGAAAGCTTATCAAATCAGGTGTAAAAATTGCCGAAAATCAGTATTCACATTTTACAAAGTATAGAAAATATCTTCCATTTCTGCACGTCGGCGCCATTAAAAATATGCCTTTTTCATTAATCGAAAAAAATAGACGATCTTTTTCAACTGAATTTTAAATCAATTAGAGCAGCATGACCCTATATATTTGTTTTGTTGTAATGCAACACTGACATATTTAGTAACATATACTGCTACCCGTTTTTCTCTAGTTTGTGTATTCTTTGAGAAAAAAATACGAAACACCAGTGGTACCCTATGGAAAATGCATTACGAATAATTGCGCTCTTGTAACCAACAATCATGACAAGGCGAGTGCACTTTAAAATTCAACTGATATGAACTACATAATATAAATAATCTTCCATCTAATACATACAGTTAACTTTATATTAACAAAAAAGCGCTCAACTTTATAAAATCTTTGTGAAAGTCTAGTAAAACATAAACACATGAAATGTAATGCTACTATGAATGATACCTGTTCGAAGAATGTCTGCAAATATTATTTTCGAAAGAATGATCAAAATGCTATAACTATGTTGAAATAATGCCTTCTTTTTTCAATGCAGCACTTCTATGTATCTTTTTAAAATGTTTAACGTTGTGAATTTCAAAGCAACATAAGCAAGCGAAATGCGCTTAATTAAACATTTTAGTTTTAATTTACTCGTATTCTTTAATTCATTTCTATAAAGGTAATTTTAGTAAAATAATAACCTGTCGATTAGTTTATTGCGACCAAGATAAAGAACAACATGGGAACTCGAATTGTTTTCAAATGTTTCATGTAAATAAACAAACAAAAAGAAATCGAATTTCTGTTTCGGAAACACATTCCTGGATTGAAAGTCTTTGAGAATGCTTAGAACTTAAAGTTTGGAAAGACATTTATCTAAGAATAAATTAATTGTTCTATATGATATAGTTTGTTATCAATGATATGTGTATATATTCTGGTTCAAATGAGCAATTATCAGCATTTTCAAAGATATAAGCAATGCACAAATTCAAAACAAAACATTTGAAAACTGGAATATGCTATAGGATCTATGAACATCGTTATTCCAAATCTTGCCATTTTACTTGTTGTGGAGAAATCACCTGCTACATAATATTTGTTACTTAAAACTTGTTGGGTACAATAAGTCACTTAAATGAGACTTGTGAATAAAACCAGATAAGATATTAGGCATAGATTACCTTAGCTGTATTTGGCACAACTTATTTGGAATTTTGGGTCATTAATTCTCTTCAACTTTGTACTTGTTTTGCTTTCTAACTATTTTGATCTGAGCATCACTAATGATTTTATAGAGATGAAATGCGCGCCAAGCGTATCAAATTATAAGGCTGATACCTTTGATAATATTACAAATATCGATACATTCATAAAGAAGGGAATAACACTAGTTACATGCAAATTTGTGTAAAAGCGATTGTATGGGCACGGGAATAGTTTTTGTTATGAGAGACCGATGACGTACAATAAAAAAAAACAATAAGGAAAATAATTCTGGGATTCATGGGCGTGTTGTGTTATTGAACATTTTGTGATGCATTTAAGATTATTACAATCACTTCAATATTCTTAAATGGAGTGTTTGGACAACCTTTACAAAGATTTATGCACTTCAATATTATTATATCATGCACTTGACGAAAAACACTTGAAGCGTAATGGTGATCTGTAAGATAATGAAAATGTGCTATTACGCATATTGTTATATAAGCAAATAAAAAGCAACGGGCATAACGTGCAGTTTTGTTTCTATTCGTAATATAATAAACTCAACACATTAAGAAAACAAACTTCCTCTTCATATATTAATTTCGGTGCTATCAACAGTAAAAAAGATAGATTTTTATAAATATCTTTGTACTTTATTTTAATCTTATTATTATAATTACAAATGATCTAAGATATTGATAATTACAGCAGTTTTAGGGATTATTGATTAAGTGAAAATACAGAAATTGTTCAATATAATAACGTTAAAAACTATTAAAAACGATTGAAATTAATATAGATTAAGCCTGTAATTCAGTGGTTGTCGTTTGTTTATGTGTTATATATTTGTTTTTCGTTCATTTTTTATATTAATAAGGCCTTTACTTTTCTCGTTTTGATTGTTTTACATTGTCCTATCGGTGCCTTTATAGCTGACTACGCGGTATGGGATTTGCTCATTGTTGAAGGAAGTATGGTGCCCTATATTTGTTAATGTCTGTGTCATTTTGGTCTCTCGTGGACAGTTATTACATTGGCAATCATACCACATCTTCCTTTATATATATAAGAATCGAGTCTCAGAAAACAGCATACGAAAATTGAAAAATAAACATTTGATATCTGAGGTTGTGAAATTCAAGAACTCGAAACCTTACTTCACTTGATAATTCATATGAAGATATGCAATTCAATATCAGATCAAGCTTATGATGGAAACCATCTTTTATATCGCAAATTACATTTAAGGCACTTAAAATACTATGAATATAAGAAGTATTTAAACAAATAATAAGGAATTGAGTTTTTTGCAATAACTAACGCTATCAAAAATACAAATCAATGGCAAACCAATGAAATACTGGTTAGAATAATGAAACACATAGATAATAACGAAACTAAATAGCATTGAAACTCAAAGCGTATTTAAAGTTCTTTTGCTTAATTAGACGTTTTTAATACATGCCTGGCGAAAAACATTTTTTTCTGATTTTTCCGTGACTGGAATTATGGACAAAAGTTATTTTGATTTTTAAAGAAATAACTTACATAATTGACTAATCGGATAAACGCCAACCACTGCATGAAAAACATGTTCAAAAAGTTACTAGAGGATTTGGCAGGTCCAAATCTAATAGCCCAACTTTTTTCAAACAATAATCTGCAGACAAAATTATCTCACAGGAATGAAACTCGGGATTATCTCTATTTCAGAAGTGTAAATGAATGGTCACATACATTTCGATTTCCTGAGAAGTTACAAGCTTATTATAACTGTTTGAAAGCTTTTAATTTTTTTAATCTCTTATGAATAAGTTGATTCATTTTTCCAAAACTTTCTGCTATTTTAAGTAAAACAAAATAGTTAAAGATTTTTTTGTTTTAGCAGTATCAAATGATTATTCAAATGAGGGGTTAGTACTCATTAAGGGAATAGCTCGCCATTTGGTTTAACCTGTTTAACTGTATTGAAGAATTCTTGCAGATAACAATTAATGAAAGAAAACCAGAGTACAATATTCTCATGAAAAACATAATATTTCTGACACTGTATAAGTCGCTCTCTTTTTATGCCACCCTTCTTATAGTATTGGAACGTCATACTAGTAAACTTTCATTTACAGTGCATGAAATAAATGAATAAAATGCCTATTGGTTAAACAAATTCAATACAATTATAACATGTATTTGATCGATTATCAAACCAGTAAAAGATAAAAATTACTACAAAATTATTTGTAATTTTTTTAAAGCGATTCTAAAAGTTACACAAAACTATCATTCGTTTTTGGTGAGTTTTGTTATTTGATTTTGCCATGTGATTATGAACTTTCCGAATTGATTTTCCTCTAAGTTCAGTATTTTGGTGATTTTACTTTTCACAAAGATTAAACAAAATGTCATGAATATCGTACCAAAAAGGTTTTTTTTTAAGTCATTAAAATACATAAACATCAAGTTTTTGCACATTTTAAAAAAAGAATATAATGTTAAAATCTGATACATGAGAGAAGAAATATTACTATCATAATCAAAACTATAAATTATAACCGTATTGATATAAAACATAAATAGATTGCATTTGTGAACAAAATTACTCGCATAAGGAAAAAAATATTCTGGAAAAAAGTTTATGGATATTTGAATATGATTTATGATAATTTATGATTATAATAATCATCTCTTCATAATGATTATGTCCTTAAAGATAACAATATCTATACTTTTGAGAAAGAATGCTTAAAAACATTTTGGCTTGAATTTGCAAGTTTTTTTTTTAAATGTATTAATATAAATGTGCCATAGATCCACTTTAAATAAAGCAATTAAGTATGAAATTTTTTTTAAGTGTTGATGGTATCGCAATAATTCAAAGTCATTGGAATTATCTTACATTGTTCCAACGATAACTAATACTTCCGGCTGGATACCTTTTAGAATGTTTTCTAATATTTGTCTGAATATATAGTCAATCATTTTTTGTTATTTTTCATTAGAAATTAAGTTGGTTATGCCATTTTCATTTTCAAAGCATTTTTTTCTTTATTTAATTTGTTTCTGTCCTCTCATAGTCATCGTCCTTTTTCTCAAAAAATTTATCAAAAGGTACTTTATAAAAATCATGCAGTGTTTTCCTTAAAAAAAAACGATACAAGATGGTCTTGGGTTGAGAGTTTAAGGTATTGAAATTGTGCATCTGTTTATTTACATTACAGCTACCACGTTATTCGTCTACGAATTTGGCAAAACTTTTATGAATTTTGGACCTCAATGCTCTGCATCTTTGTACTTTATTTGGCTTTTTAAACTTTTTTTGATTCGACCGGCACTGATGAGTCTTTTGTAGACGAAACGCTCGTATGGCGTAATATAAAATTTAGTCCTGGTATCTATGATGAGTTTATCTACGTATATCTATTAAACAAGCAAAAACAACAACTATACTCCTACTACTTAGTACAGGCATTTTCCGAAGAAAATGGTGGGTAAAACCTGGTTTTATAACTAGGTAAATATTCCATTTGTAAGATAGTTGTTCTTTGTTTCCTTAATATTTACAACTTTGAGTGCAACTTAAACAGACACTATAGGTTCATATGACAATAACTGGGATTCACCAGGCAACAAGGTATAAAATTGTTCTGCATTTAATTTCATCACTGACAGCTAACGGAATAAATGAAAATTGATTAAAAAAAATATCCAGTGTAGGTAAACAAACTTGCCATGATATTAACAACTAAGGGTAACACAATTTCATGATGACTCCTCTGCGATTGATGCTAAAAGAATAAAATGATCTTTGAAATTAAAACTTTGTGTTTCCGCTATACTAGTATCAACAGTACCAACAGCGTACAATTATTTCTATTGCAAGTTTATGATGTTCATTGAATAAAAAAGACATCAATAAATAACCAGGTATATCATTGGATTTCACATCATGTCATAACTAACATAAAAGAGAGGCGAAGGTTACCGAAGGAATATTCAACCTAATAACTCGATAACGCAATGGGCAAAAAAGAAAAGATAAACAGACAAAAATAAAGTACACCAAACAAAACAAAGAAAACCAACGACTCAGCAAAATAAACACCACAAAAAAACATGGGAGGAATCTCAAGTACTCCGGATCCTGCTTTACAAGTGGTAGTCTTCTTGTAAATCATGTCATGTTAGACCCAGTGATGAGTCTTGTTTGTTAGGTAGCATTCTAATATAAGTGTGGGCATCGGAAGTTTACCGATATTCAATACTCATAAATCTATACAATCTTCGGCGCGGAGATCATATCCGTTCCGTGCAATGCTTTGTAACGCTACACTCCTATTAAGTGCAGTATTGCGGAGCATGTATGGAACGAATATGAACTATGCGCCGGAGATTGACATATATTATAAATATACAAATAAGGGTTATTATAACTAAAAGAATCGTGAGATCTCCTAACGTCATAAGACATATAACGATGATAGAGTAGACGTCTTCTCTAATCCAAACATTAAACTTTGTAATTCGAGTGCCACTGGTAAGACCTATGGATACAGATAAACGCGGCTGGCGTACCACATTATAAGCCGAATTTCTTTGATGATAAATTCATCATAGTTACCAAAACATAAAAACGTGTACTCCTGAACCCCGTTTCGTCTACAAAGTCTCGAAACGCTCGAATCGAAAAAGTGAAAAAGGTCAAACAAAGTACGAGGTCGAGGAGCATTGGCATACATTTTTTTAAGGTTTATGCTGAATGGAATTTTTAGTTTACTATAATCTGTACAACGTTTATAATAATTAGTCTTTTTAATTCCTCTTTTTTCATAATGTTTACTTTTCAAAATATTTTATTATTCATCACAATTTATCACTTCACAACAATTTTTCTAACAAAATAAATTTGTATAATCTATTAATTTCTAAAATATAATTTGAATATAACTCTCTCGAGTTGGCGTTGTTGTGAAAAGTAAGCATTTAATTAAAATCAGCTGTCTTGAATTTAGAACACCCGCTTCATATGACATTATGGAAGGACATCCACTGAAAACATTTAATTTTAACAACAGAATTTAAATCGATAATAATATATCTTTGTCCTCAATAGAAGTATGTTAAGGTTGTATGTCTTTTGTCACATTCAAGAGTATTTTAAAGTGAATATATCTATCAAATAGATGTTATTATTCCTATTTCTTGAATATTTGTATATTGTCATCTATTTTAGTGGTGGTTTCCTTATTACTCTGTCGATGGGTTTAATGTCCAAATTTGAATAGATGATTTATAATCGTTAATAATTAAACAGTTGACATGCATCACGTTCGTTATTGAAATTATCGCAAACTGTTTCGAAAGATCTCACAAGTAAGGATCACATTATCCCTTACGAATGGCGGTGGGTAGTTCAAAATGTAGAACAAGGCAATATCTATGAAATGTCTGGGACTATGTTAGTTCGGGAAAAAGAATTAGAAAATAATTTTTCCGTCTACTATTAGTCATCATTAACGCAATGCGTGGTTTTTAATGTTGTAGAAATGTTACAAATTAACATTAATCTATGCTTTAGTTTGAGAATGTTATATAATATGTGTTAGAAGCCGAAACCTTCCTAATTCTTCTGTAGTCCTGGTTTTTGTTAAGTTATTCCGTCGAAATTCTCCACTCACATCCTACAATTTGAAATAAATATAATGAGAACATATACAAATGTTCGAAAAATATTTGAGACAATGAAGGTAAATAGTTATCAAAGGTGCCAGGCTTATTATAGTTTGATACATATTTACAATTTAAAAGAGCAAGCAGTCCATGATTGATTACATTCCCGACCTACACGGGCATTGTGTTTTCTTGAACAAGTCTGTTCGTCAGTCCGTCCCAAACTAAAAAAGGTTGTTTAATATGACATTGTGGTGACATCAACGAATGTTTTTTAGAATACATAACAGATAATTAGTGTGTTGATAAAGATTTATTATTTTAAAAATTTGAGCATGTGATAGCGCGAGCAGCGTATTGTGTACTTCTTCACATATCCTTGCATATCCCTATATGTTGCAAGTAAAGTATTGTTTATTTCACGAAAACAACACTTAAGGGATCGTTAAATATTAACTATGGATATATCATTTTTCGTTGGATACAAATTTTCGAGGAATTATTGTATAAAGGTGAGCCACGCCATTATGTGTTCAACAAGGGATAAGTTTCCTATAGACTTGTGTGCATATTTCAGCAAAACCACGAAGTAGAATATCCACGAACATGTCAAAATAACTCATCATAGATATCAGGATTGACGTTTTTGTGTATGCGCCAGACACCAGACTACCGAAGACTCACCAGTCACGCTAAAATACAACAGTTCAAAAGTCCATTTAATAATAAAGATGGAGAACATTATATGGTTTCCTTAATCATTGAAAGTTGATACTCGTGAAAATAAATGAAACAACAGTATTTTATTTTTCCTTGTTTTTGTTTACTAATTCTTAATAGTTCTTCCACAATTATTTTTTAAGTTTAATTTTTTTCCACATTAAGTTATGAGATGATCTATGCGTGATTTTTAAAGCACTTTGAAGAACTGTAAAGCGCAACAAATTGCAACGATATTTACTTCGGTTTTTTTTTTTGGCTAAATAGAAAGACAGAGAGACTATTCATGTGTTGCAACAGTTAAAACGTGTATCAGATATTGCAATGATTGACAATATATTAATTAAGTAATAATGTCCTTATTTGTTATTTTAGAGTTAAGGGACTTCAATCGTAAAATTATTGTTTATATCAATATAAAATTATTGTTTAAATCAAAATAAAAATATTGTTTTTATAACTATAAAATACTCAATAAAATATCATTTAATAATTGTGTTGATTATATATAGATAACCAAAAAATTTCGTTTATTCAAAACACATATTGTAATTAAGTGGAAAATAAGTTTTTACAACAAACCATGAAACACAAATCAATTATAGCACCGAGAAGAAGGTAGCTGTAAAGATTTTCCAATTTGTTTTGTGTTTTTGTAAACTATTGACACAGAGGTATGTCTTGGCTACATGAAGCTTTGATGCTATGACACAAATTAAAAAAAAATAATTGTAACACTTTCATGAAAAATATGAATAGTCAATGACACATGACTGGGGGCGGGCCACAATAGTTCATATGGAAATGAGATGTGCAACCTACTTGGAAACTTATTTATCACTGACACCATAAAAACTATCCTTTAACTGTCCTTATATGACAAATGTATTCTTATCAGCTACAGAAATATTAAGCAAACATGAGTTGAGACATAAAACTTTTCTTAAAACATGTGCGTTGCTAAAACGATATGAAGTAGCCTCTTCAATTAAACAAACAATTATTGTTATCAAAGTTTGTAAAACAATCATTCAGGTGACAAATGACGCCATTTGATCTCGTAATTTCATCAAACTAAAGATTAAACACTTTGTTTTAATTATTGCTTGTTTATCCATAGCTAATGCAATCAGCTGAATTTGAATTTCTGTTAAAACCGACGAGTTTCAGGTAAAATCCGATCCGTCTGATCAAAGTCCGAGAAATCTGAAATAAAACTAACAAAGTATACCCAAATATATGTAATGGAAACTTCTTTACTCTAAAATTCCCGCACCTATAACATACAACAAAAAACACAACTATCTGATTATAATAATAAACAATATATTTCTTACGAATGCTCGCGGTAACGAAAGGTACATTCAAATTTCTAACATGTCACCTGCTGATGGTAATTTTTTTTTTATTGTTATATCTGAATTAATTCTGACAGTTTAGTTGAAGAGTATATGTAACTAAAAAGCAATATTACAACTACTTGTTTATTTCTATTTTACTTTTTATCTGTAAACTAATTAAACTAAATAATAGATTAAAGAACAATCCCCAGAAAATTAAAGTATGATAAATGTTTCAAGAAACAATAGCCCTTGAACGTTACGGGCGGCTACAAACCGTTCTCTTTTCCGGAGCAGCCGAAACAAACTTTGAAGAGAGCATAGTTAGATTAGTCTTTTTATTGCAATTTAAGCTTTAAATACGATGATGACTGTTGAACCAAAAATTGAGGCATTTTCATGTTGCCTTTTATGTCTTGTTATCAATATATAATGGAATTCTATGCGACTTTCATAAAAGTAAGAGGTTTATCTAGCTATAGAATAAGGCTTGATCCACCATTTTCTACATAAAGAACTGCCGGTAACAGTCAGGAATATGACAGTTGTTTCCAATTCGTTTGATGACATTCGGTCTTGTATTCATAGAGTTCTATATTTTTGTTTTTTTTCCTTTTTACTCAGTCAGCAGTTTTTAGTAAAAGTTAATTTTGATTGTCATAATAAACCTAATTTGTCCTTTTTTCTTTTTTTTTTGTCCTGCTTGTGCCTGCTTAATATTTGTATTTCCCCTATCTACCTTTGTATTTTCTTTCATTTTTCTGTGGTTTTTAAAGCTTTGAATTCGCAGTTTCAAAATCTAGTGTTTTCTATCTAATAATTTCAAACTTGGTCAGCAGGTATCACGGCTGTTTTTGTTGTCTTCCACTGGTCAAAGCGCTTTGCGTCTCTTCTCCTGGTGGAGGGTGGCTTACTCTTCAGGGCCGGCTTGGATTTACTAGCGGATGCCTCTGGTTCCTTAGCCTATGTCTTGGTCCTCGTCAGCTGTACTGACACCTGGTCAGAACTTGCGGAGAACTTCCAGGCAGGTTCTTTTCTAGTTAACTTCATGGCTGCTAGTAAGGCATTCAATTCATCTGGAATTTCCATTATGATTGTCCAAAAAGTTAGTGAGTTGTGTTCAGCTGTGATCAGTACGAATACTCCAAACGCGAATCAATCAATAATGAATTGAGTTTGAAATATATATTAGGTACATGCACACATACTTCTTTTTTCAATAGAAAAATGATGGCATTACAAATTAAATTTAAGTTTAAAAAAAGATACATTTAACATAAAGATTTTTGCGAGAAATACAAAAAAAAATATTCTGTTTTGAATAATCCTTGGAGTTCGGTATTTTTGTTATTTTACTTGTTAAGATGGTACCTAACACTACAGGGAGATAATTCATAATGTCAGCTAAACATGTTCATTTGTAAAAGGAATAATAAGCTTCTCAATGATCAAAATTGGTGGGTGTCAAACTGCTATATAACCAGTTCAATTTTTCTGACAAGACGGTTGGTTCAAAAGTTTTGATTTTTCTTATATTATTGTTAAAGGGTCAAAGTAAATACTTTGACACAATTTTATGAAAATCAAACAAGCCAAATTAATTTTAGTGAAAGTGTTGGGTACCACCTTAAGTAAATAATTAAGTTTACATTAGGATGGAGAGTAATCTAATAGGCACTCATATCACATCTTCTTATATCTATGATATATTGGAAACAGGTTCATAGAAATTTTTCAATAAAAAAATACAATTTCAATCGAATGCATCAGGTTTTTTTTATTTTTTTGTGCACTCGCTGCTTGAAATTGATGACTGTACAAAAATTGGTCTTAATCATTTTGCAAACATAGGAAATTTTACGGAATATATTTTTTAAATATTCCAAATTGATATTTAATCAACAATTCAATATTGTGTCACGGCTACGACACCCGAAAGGATTTTGTTTTACAGTATTTGCTGACTAAAGTGTTGAAAGTACAATCAACAATTATTCCTTATTTGTTTATATTTATTTCCTTATTGATATCTTCGTAAAATGACAAATCCTTGATGAATTATATATTGAATATATCTTTAACAATATCATACAGTATTGAATTGAGACAAGTACACGTATCTTAATAAACACAAAAGAGGACAGTCTTTCATTTGAGAAATTCACAACGTTGTCGTCGTCAGCCGACCTGAAATAGGGTTACATATCATGTTGTATTAAATTATCATTTGATAAATAGAGAACAGAGCATTGTTGTTGTTTTATATGTCACATCTGTATCAAACCGGATACAAAACAAACATCCATATCATGTGAACACAATTACATACTTAAATTGAAAAAACGTCAGGGTCAGATAAAACTTGTATAACCTTAACTGATCTCGATATCACCAGAATTGAACTTTACAATACAAAAAATTAATGATTTTTATTATTAAATGAATAATGAATTGGCTAATTTGACCTAAACTACAGAATCCTTTTTTTTAAATTTAGACTTTATGATTTTTTTAAAAGTGGTACTTGTCGATACGTGGTTTATTTGACTTCAGAAAGATTTTTCAGGATATATTTTGAATAAAATAGGTGACATACGCAGTTTAATTTATTTTACAACTACTAGACCAGTAACTCTACAAGTGGACTGGTTGATCGTTTTGGTATTTCCCTTCAAATAGGCAGTTTTTTGTACCGGTTTCATAGTGATGTAAATTCGAACCCAGACACATTAATTGTACGAATTGACCATTTTAGTAAGAGTTTCGATCGCACTGTTCTTCTGTAAGTTCAGTTCGTTCGATTGGCCGAAAAGGAATAATAATTTAATAAGTTTAATATCTAAACAAAAGTATTGTTACCAAATAGTATTGTTACAAAAATATACATTACAAGCATGTGACACAAACAAAACAGATAGGTTTTTAATGCGTGACAACATTCTTAACCCCAAATTAGCAATAACAGGATTATATTTAGAACAGAATTATTTAAAAAAGATATCCTGCCTACTTCATCATGAATTCATATATCAAATTAAAATAATAAAATACATATAACACCATTCATATAAAAAATAGCCATGCACCAATTCTACCGTTATACCACATACTTTTACCATTAACAGGAGTTTATCATTCCATAAATATATTATAATAGCTGTGTTTTGCAAACCTTTTTGTAAGTTTTTAGTCCTAAATGCTTGATACTTGGTTTTGCCCTTTAACTGATTTTTCATTCGAGATTCACTGAAGAGGTGTTTTTTTGCCAAAACGCGTCTGCGGTACACAATTATAATGAGATTTTCTTTCTTTGACATATAATATTCTTCGCATGGCTGGTTTAGAGGCTGATAATTAATCTCTTTCCATTAGTTGATATATTTAGAAAGGGAAATAAAAATATTGAAAGTGAACAACTGTTTTAAATATATCGTCAATACATTTGTTTTTTCCTATTTTAGCTGGTAGTTTTAATACAAACAGATGGCAACGAACTATTACTTTGATTTTTACTATGTATGTTATATTCCAATCGAAATAACAACATAACTATAAAAGCAGTTGAAAAACACTGACATTGACCTTTGTCAAAGCGATTCTTCATATCAATTAAAATATTGCTGGATATTGAAAATTCCTGTACAAACAAGCTTCAGATGATAATGTTGTTTCGCCTTTGATGGATCTAGAGAAAGCGACGACGTAAAAGACTGTAACATATCCAGTCGAGTATAAAGATAAAATGTAATATGGCGTAAAGATATATTTTTTTTTCATTTTGAAGAACTATTTGCCTGTTTTAAAGATGTAATATGAACATAAATTATATATGTGTTCAAATTATTTAAAAGCTTGATTTTGTAGTCAGATTGTATTTGTGTCGATAAAGTTATTTTTCTTAAAACTAAGTAGGGAATGTAAAGAAACTTTGCAATTTTGTTTGAAAAACTTACTAAAATGCTCCAACAAAATTATAATAGTTTCAAGTACAACATTATAGCGTAAATTGATTGTAGTACTTTAAACTAGTTGTTGTCATACGTAGGTCATTCGGGGCAATGATTAGAAACTGACGTTTTTGTTATTTTAAAAAAACAGATTTTTCTACAAAAAAAGTCAACTACTTCCCACGATCTTATTACTGACGAACTAAGTACTTGATATCATTGACAATGACCATACACAAAAGTTTATATGGACTTTCCGTTTTGAATTTTGGTTGGAGTTCGGTATTTTTCCTATTTTACTTTATATAGGGTTTTTATTTCATTTAATCATAATGAAGTTTCAAACTGAGAAACAGGACTTGTAAGTTTAATATGCTATCGATTCAGACAACATATTCTTAATGAAGCCCTCTTTTTAGGTGAGGAAACTATAGAATAACACCTGCTGAAGGCTGAACAGCTTTATTTTAAGCTCATTTAAAGAAATTCTTTCTAATTTGGGAACATAAGTACTAGATTGGTCTTTTTCAACACTAAAGTTCAACTATGAATAGAAGGTAATTTTACTACAATATGATCAGTAGCGTTGCTAGTGCAGCAGACGACAAATCTTAGCGTACCATTGGACCATTTAAATGTTCATCGGTATTAGCACGATTACAATAACAGATGGTACAATATCCACAAAAGTTGGAGCTTGGTATTTGAGCGAAAAAGAATAACATACTTGTTTGGCAGAGAAGTCAGAGCTCGGTTCTAGAACGATTGAAATAGCGGTGGGTATCATGCCTAAGGAAATCAAAGCTCAAACTCCAAAACAGCTGGGACATCGTGATATGCTTCTTATAACAATGTTTGTAGCTATAGAGAAAGGAATGTATGACCCGAACGATAACGCTGTATGGATTTTAGCCAAAGCTATGTAGTTGAAGATTAAATTAAGCGCGAGTACATATAATTCAGAACTCGGTATTAGAACAATCTCCCAAGCTACCATAAATGCCCGCAGTAGCTAAAAGTTCGATGTTGTCTAAGAAAATTCTTTAAGGCTTTCATTTACATAGCCTAGAAATATCCATTTCTTCGATATTAACTAATTACAATATCTTGACTTAACACGCACATAGTATTCGTAGTTTCGATACTGGACTATAGAAATAACCGAGGCCATTATGCATGCAGTAGCCAGAGCTTCGATGTTTGCTTATTTAGGATGTATTCGAGACTACCATGTACAAAGTAGTCAGATTTTCGGTATTGAAATAAATAAAATGGATGGGGCTAAATATTAGATAACAATTGAGAAAAACACAATTCAAGTAACGACTAGACGGCGATGATGATGATGATGATGATGATAATATCGATATCGATCTTAATGTATAAGTGGCAAATATTTAACTATCAAAACGACCAGTCTTTTTTCTTAATCCCCCGTGTGCTAAGCGGGGAAGCAAATAATTCCGATTTTCAATTCTTTGATTAAAGCATGTCAGACATATACATCACGACATCACCGATACGTGCAATGAAGTACATTTTGTAAATGTTAGTATGTGACCATGTATGCTTCCCTACTACTTACGGAAGAGAGAAACACTTTTAGATATAAATCAGATATAAATACCACTTATAGAAACACTTGTCCAAAATACTCATTGTTTATACATAAAAGTTTGAAATTATTTCAGTAATTTATAATTTACATAATAATGAAGTCGTGTAGAAGTATCAAGCTGGAGATTCGGTATGTTATTTTCTCTGTTTCATTTTTCTTTTTCTTTTTTTTTCGTACTTTCAAATCTATTAACATTCTCAATTAGTGCTTAGTATTCAAATTTATATATATGTATGCAAACAATTATTAATTTTATTACAGAGATCAATAAAACATTCATATTAACGTTTAAAAACTAACAAACCACAAATATCATAAATGAATAATATGTCCGTTATGATTTATCTTTAAATCATCTTTTTTATGCGAATGTCAAAATAGTGAGAGGTTTAGCTAGCTATATAACTAGGTTCAATCCTCGATTTTCTACATAAAAAAATGCCTGTACCAAGTCAGAAACATGTCAGTTGTTTTCCACTCGTTTGATGTATTTGAGTTTTTGATTTTGCCATTTCATTAAGGACTTTCCGATTGAACTTCCTCGGACAAAAGTATTTATTGTTATTCAACTTTTTTGTCTTTTAAACATGCAGTAAAAATCAACTTGATTGAATAGAAATGTCGATAAAAGTTCTTAATAAATCATTCTTAAAAACGAACAAAATCTCAGATAATTGGCAATGCAAAATTAGAAGATGTGACTGTTATTCAAATTAATCTTTTTCTTATAATAAATTTAAAAAGCGCGTATATTCATAATAAGGCTTGCATTTTATCAAATGTAGTGCTTCATCGGTCTTTCTTACGCGTTTGCATAAATAAAGGTCATAAATAACTATTTGAAGATTATCACATACTAGTATATAAATATATATCAGTACTAGCTATCTCGATCTCGTTCATATCTTCTCCTAGTCTTAATTATTCATGTACATGCGCGGGAAACCAGCTACTCATTTAGATTTAATTATTGTTTAAATTGGACAGCCAATTAAAATTCTGAAAGAAACTCCAAATTCACTTCAACAGTACTATAATTGATTAAAAAGATAAAAGTGACAACCACTGTAAAGTTTCTGTCTATGGGGTGACACGTGAACAGTTGGGTGGTTGTAGCCAATTCATTTTTACACATAACTCCCTTCCTGTCCCCTTCCAATATTGACAGGTGAAAGCACAAAAGTGCATTAAAGGGGATCGAGACTATTCGACTCTGTATAATTTCACGCAGGAATTGCTATGCACACGAAAAGTTTGTGTCGTAAATTCACTATATTTTTTTTAAATATCTACATTGCTTAAAGATGTTAAATTATTGGTTTTTTTCACTAAAACATATTATCGTTATCATGTGTATCTATGAAAGGCTCAAATTGACATTTCATCCAATTTCAACCTTTTAAAAGTAATATTTTGAGTTTAAATGATCCGGGACCCCCTATTTTTTTTTTACCAGTTTGATTCACTCTCTGTAAAAATTAAAATTATAAAAATACGGCACTTCGAACAGAAACTTCGAATAGGCCCGAGCCACATTGAATAGAATGCTAAATGCAAAGAACGTTGCTAGATTAGACAACAAATAGGGTTGATAGACATTTTAAAGGTTCCGTTAATATCTATCAAAACTCGATAAAGCTTACCCAAAGATTTATTTCATCGTTGCTTTTTGGGTTATAGTTCTTTTTTATTCAGTGCTGTTATAATACATTTGGAGTATGTATGTAATGATAAATTATTTGACTGTTAATTTGCAAACAATTATGCTATGACTTTCAAATTATGCAAATAAATTAAAACGTGGTAGATCAAACCGCATTTAATCGAACCGCATTAAATCGAACCGCGGGAAAAATAGTAATAGTGACAGAAGTTAAATCTACTATGTGTTTGATTATTCCTATTGAAAAAGTCATTTGATTCTTCTTATGAATTGTATGTCTATAGTTTTGCAAAAATGTTTATGTGAAAAAGTCAAAAAACATACTGGGGTTCCGATTGTGTACACCAGACGCGCGTTTCGTCTATAAATACTCATCAGTGAAGCTCAAATAAAAAAATTAATAAGACCAAATAAAGAACGATGTCGAAGAGCATTCAGGGCGAAAAAGCCGAGAGGTTTTGCTAAATACTTCTCAGGTTATCTTTTCCTAGGGTCCAAAATCCTATGTATTTCAAACAAATAAGAGTTTTGTCAACAGTTAATTATATAAATGTGACAAAATCAAGGATAATTCATGTTAACACAGACGTGTTGACCACTCGAATGGTGATACCCCTCGTGTTACATAAGTAGAGCAACATGATGTTAATTATTATGTGACACTTTCTCTGGAACTAATTAACAAATTTAACTAATTTAAATAGTTTGATTTTTTCTAATTATTTGTTAACCGATCATAAATGCGGCGGAGGACATCTTATTAGTGAATCGATAGCGATAAGACCATCTGTAAAAAAAATACCAAAGAAAAAAAGTTTTATTTCAACATTTAACCAAATATAAATGCAAACAAATTTAGATGTAAATTAATATTTATTATACATAATTTTTCAAGACGTTAAAGTATTTTTTATAACTTGGTAAGTTTTCGATGAAATGGGCTTTCGAAAATACAGGTGAATGGACTAATGCAGCGTTTACATGGGCTATGATGTCGGCGCCAAAATGCAGTTTTAAATTTATCACTAAAATGTCCTTCGTCTGTAAGTAAGTGTCTGGAACGATAAATTAACAATTGTTAGAATTGTTATATGAATCATTATTGTAACCTGCACTTGTAAGCAATATTTTACTACGTAAATGACAAAAGTAATTTACCAACAAAAATTTCCTTAAATCTAAACATAAAAGTGTTTGTGCGAGACAAATATAGATATTTATGCAGTTAAGATAACTTTTCCGGAAATGAAGAGTAAACAAGAATTGTAAAATTAAATTATTTTCCGTGTGGCGAATTCAGGCCATAGAAAAAACATTTTTTGAAACTGTCCATATTATACTTAATATTATATTGATAGGATGGATTAGGATATACAGTAAATAAACAAATATGTATTTTTTATAAGCTTTTTTCAAATATATAATACATAGTATGGGTCATATCCATCACTTGCAAGCTACATGTTGTGCCATATTTTGGGTATATTAAACATGGGGAAAACAAATTGTGTGTGATAGAAAGAAAACTTAACGATTAACTGTTTGGACAAAATATGAAAGATAGCTCCTATAATATAATTTCAGATAATAAAAAGAAAAAAATCACAGAATTTGTTTTATTGATAGGAAACGAAACTACACATTTCTACATAAAAGTTACGTCATATGAGTTATCTCCCCTTATATGGCAAAAACTACATAATTCCCCAGATTGAGTATGAAAACATAGGCGGATCCAGGGGGCCTGGGTGCCCACCCCCCTCCTTTTCGTGGGAAAAATTTGGTTGACTATATAAGGAATCATTGAAGCATGACTGGAGCGGGCCCCCTCTTAGGTCAGTCAGCGCTGAAAAATTGTTCTTATTTTCCTGTTTTTCTAGAATCTATTGCATTTGTTTTTAAAGTTTCATTCTCTTAGCTAATTAATCAAATCTTTTAGATAATTTTTTGAGTTTTTTGCCTTATCTACTTACCCTTCCGGTGCACTTAGCTGAGATCATCTCTAGTTTTTGGTGTGGTTCGTGTTGATGAGTCTACTCGATTTTTTTCGTTGTGTTATATATATGTGTTCTGCTCTTTGTCTAGTTTCTACCTTTGACCTATTCGCCACGGCTTTAACTGTTGATTTTCGACTTATCGGTTTGAATGTATCTCTGGTATCTTTCACATCGCCTTTATGGATTGAAAAAACGTAAGATCATAAAAATACTGAACTCCGAGGAAAATTCAAAACGGAAAGGGGGAACCGTCTTTTTTAACTGTAGAAAATGGTGGGTTGAATCTGGTTTTATAGCGCTAAACCTCTCATTTGTATGACAGTCGCATCAAATCACTTTAAAATACATATTTTCTGGCAAAAACCCTTTACTTAAAGAACTCTCATTATATAAATTCAGAATTGAAATATAAATTCAATGAAGAGTTGCCAAATACTATTTTTTATTTTTTTAACTTTGCCGTCTTACATTTAACAAATGTATTTTAATATTTAATGTTTACTGTAAATACCTTTTTTAGTTAAATATAATTAATATGAATATTGGAAATCACTTTTTATTTTTGAAATATTTTACGATTCATTATTGGAATCTGTAAATTAAATGAATTGAAATCAACTCAAATGTTACTTTTTTTATACTTTATTTTATTTCGAAATTTTGTCTGCATGTTCAAATGTAAGCATTCTCTTTGTGTATTTTATTCAATGAATGGCATACTCGTTTGAATATGTTTTGGTTGTAAGGTTTTGGTGAAGTCATTCGTTTTAAATAGTCTAAATGGAGAAATCGTGTTGATTTTTTATTGAAAATAATTATGTTTCGGTATGTTTCCGTGATGAATTATTCATTATCTTACATACATACGAAGTATGAATAATCTTACATTGTGATAAAGAAGAGAAAAAATATTAAGGATAATCACTAAATCTGAAATATTTCCCTGTACGTTTCAGTTTTGTTAAGACAGGGAAAGTACTTTATATCTTTAACTGCCCACGAGCACGTGTCTACTCCTTCTGGTCACATGGCAGTGAATTCATAACTCCGTCTGGTCACATGATAGTGAATTCAGAACATTAACAAAAGACTTTCCCACGTGATTCGTTTAAATTAGTAATACATGGCAACGAATAATTGCAAAATTTAAATAGATGTATAAAATTAACCTATTTGCACTCTGAAAAAAATCTTAACACGATTTTTGTACAAAGGAGTAGGTTAGTAAGACCCTTTTTTGGCCCCCAATATAGCAGTTTGACAAAATTGTGAAAATTTAATCTTATAGCTATTTATTGGAAAGAAGAATGATTCTGCTACACAAATATGTGCTGTTTTTGACACAACAATTCACATATATTGGGTACTAATATCATTAAGTCATGCTAAATTAATGAAATCTTCACAATTTAGCATTTTAGTTAAATTTTAGATGGTTTCCGGCTTAAATGAAAGTGGCCGCATTCGTGTTCACTCATTATATTGAAATGTATATTGTATTTTATGATGATACGTAACATATAAAAAGGTTGAGGCTGAACACTTTCATTTTTGACAAAAACCAACTGAAAATTGACGTTTTTTTGCATATTTGATATAATTTTCTTATATAAGCTTGAATCGGAGCGTTTTTAATGACTAAATCAGTTAAAATCTTTTACATATTGAATCAATTAAAATAGACACTTAAGTGTTTAAAAAGTGTCCAAAATCTTTCATTAGATAAACCTGAAATTTGAGGCCAAAATCGGCCCTTACCGGACCTACTCCTTTGACATTGAAAAATATTTTCTTAGACTAAGAGCATCAGTCATTTCTGCGTTGTCTGATAAGACCAGATTCTAAATGATTATAAATGCATATGTAGATATATATTCTCAACTATATCGTGCGACTTAAAAAGGTCATTGACATCATTTATGTACAACGGCCGTACAATTGAACAAAACATATTTAGCTATATTTGAAAAAAAAATACCATCTTTCGAAATCAAGCGAATGAAATAATGATGTTGATAATTTTGGCATACAATCTCCTACTGGAAGCGTTTTCTGTGGAAAATAACAAATTAACAGACTATTACATGTATTTAACAGACTATTACATGTATTATCCTTGCAAAGTTATGTATTGCTGATCAACGAGTGAAAATGCTGTTCAAAAATGTCAGATTCGTCCTTGTGACTTAGTTACTCTGTTTTTTTTCTTAGAATGCGAATGAACCTTTAAAAAAAAGTGCAGAATGAAAGTTAATTCTATATAACGAAAGATTTCCAATTTCAAGCTGCTTCAAAACACACCTTAATAAAATTATTGCACAATTTATCTACATGACAATTTAGTACATAAATGTTTCCTGTAAACTGAGAGTGCTAAATTTATCTACAAAATCGTGATAAGTGGTGAAAGTCAATCGGAAAAGGAACTAACTCTTCCTTCCTAAGTACTTGATATGCCTTTTCAACTTATATTCCCCGCTTTTTCATAATATATGTGGGCAACAACAATAAACAAATTAGGCAAACAGTCGGCACTTGTATTTCCAAATAGCTGTTTCTTGTACTTTTAAATAGTTTTTACACAGTATTGTGTTGTCTCAAGTTATATTCAAGTCAATCAATTCATTCAATTCCATTCCTGAGTGTATCAATATGTATATATTATGCAAGTAACACAAATTATACCATTGTGCGCAAAACCCTAACAATTAAATTAAGTCTTATTGACAGGAGACGATAAAACGTAAATATTATGACACACAATGCACAAAGGGGAAAGGACTTGGGTACTCTACCATGTCATATATTCTTTTATATATATAAGACCAGTTCAGAAATCTCTTCAATGGTCATGTATTATAATTATTATAGTCTTATCTTATTATAATTTTCATGCAGACATGTGGAATTTTCTTCAGACCTGTGTCGTTTGGAACTTGCATTATAGACACGCCTATTGTTGAAAACTTGAATACGATTATATACTGACGACATTGTTCGTCTCGTTCAGATAAAAGTGTTGATGTTTTTTTAAAGACAAGCGCTAGATATAAAAATCTAGCGCTGTAGATTTTAGGTCCATCGCTGCAGATATTAAGTCAAGCGCTGTCGAAATAAAGTTCAGTGCTGAAGATGTTAACACTAGTAAATGTCCAACTCTGGTGAAGTACAGCGTTAGAAATTTGTTAAATTCTAGCGCTGACGATACAGAGTCAAGTAATGTAATCATAAAGTCCAGCCCTAAAGATGTACATTCTAGCGCTGGACATATAAGGTCAAGCGCTGGAGAGGTTAAGTATAGCGCTGTGATATAAAGTCCCGAGCTTGAGATGTAAAGTCCAACACTGGAGATGTGAATCTTTTTACATCAAACTACAACTTGTTGAGTGTGCTTGTGTCATTTAAAAAACTAAATAGTTGTTAGTTAATTTAGTTTTTTTTAACTTTTTTTTGTATGATATTAAATGCAAATAGTGCAAAATTATGCATTTAAAATACTAGTATATATTTTTTTTCAAAGAACAAATTGAAATCTATTTATCGATATCCAGGGGTAAAACCGAAGGGGATTTAGGAAGATGGACTTCACACAAAACATTTTTTTTAAACAATACGCATACATCAAAGAAACAGTGTTTTATTGGGGGTTTTGGCTTGTTTATATATTTAAGGGAAGCGAGGTGGGCGTACTTGTCGTTACTTGATAAATTTCAATCCAGCTTTGCTTAAAATACTCATACAAAGATTTGTTTCAAAATATTGCGTATTTTCCTAAATATTTCATTTCATTCATGTTCGGTCATAGATGGGTTTATATATCTATGACTAGGTTGATATTTTTATATTTTCAAATTTTGTAACATAGAAGTTATCAAGAGAGCCCTTGGGCAGATAACACCACTTCACCTTTTATCAGGGCGTTTGTTAAAGTAAAGAGGATTTAAATGATTATAACTGTTTGCAAAGATCCCAAAATAGCCTCGAAAAAGAGAACAACCTTAAACGGAGAACAGTGGTTTTAATGGTCTTAAAAATTTTTTTTAGCCTTTAACACTGCACTTTTTCGAGCGTCACTGGCGAGTCTTTTGTAGACGAAACGATTGTCTGCCTAACTTTACTTTTGTTCTGGTATCTATGATGAGTCTGTTGATCGGTTCTATTACTAGCTACTTTCCCCCTACATCTATAGACTGGGTTGCTGATTGGAAAAGTTATGGTTGCTGAACTTAGGAATGTCTCCGGTTGTACACCTTACATTTCATAAATATCTAAATATTGAAATGTCAATTTAAATCTGACTTACAGACACGTTTAATACCAATAACTTCTGTTAGTGAAAGTTCTGGCTTACAGACACGTTATTAATAACTTCTGTTAATCCAAGTTATGACTTGCAGGCACGTTACCAATAACCTCTGTTCATGCGAGTTCTGACTTGCAGACACTTTATCGATTACCTCTAGATCTGTTTATGCGAGTTCTGACTTGCAGACACGTTATCGATAACCTCTGTTCATGCGAGTTCTGACTTGCAGACACTTTATCGATAACCTCTGTTCATGCGAGTTCTGACTTGCAGACACTTTATCGATAACCTCTAGATCTGTTCATGCGAGTTCTGACTTGCAGACACGTTATCGATAACCTCTGTGCATGCGAGTTCTGATCGATAACTCCTCTTAATTCAAATGGAACTTTCAATCTCTTCTGAATGATATTGACCACATCAACTTTAGTCATTCTCATTGAACTTTTTTAAAAACGATGAGACCTACACAAGAAAGATGTCATTACTTCCATGCATATTTGGGATTCTTTAAACTTTTCCCATCCATAAAAATCTTCAAAGTACACAAAACAGTTGACATGATTAATACATTATATGAATAGAAATCCACATTAACTTCAAATTTCTTAATCAATATATACTAGTATCTAAATATGGTGTTATGTATTACGATAATATCCCTTATATCTAGAGAGAACTGTTTTAACTTGTGATTCAATTAAGACTATCATAAAAGGTACCAGTGTAGTCGTTTTAAGGAACTATATTGCACCTGCCGGTTTCAAGATCGTTTTTGTTTTTAAAGATTCAAAAGCGAAAGAGTTGATTCATATAATATGTTTTTAATAAGGACATAATCTTGCATGTACAATGCGGCCGTCTATTTGAAATATAAACATAAGAATAGAAGTCTTAAGTGCCCTCCAAAAAAGTAAAACCTGTTCTAAAAGATATAATCTGTTATTTTATTTAAATCTATACCGGTTTCTGTAATCTTATATATCTTAACAAAATTGTCATCTTAATACCGCTTTCAATATTTCTGTTCGTGTGAATGCTTTCACTAGTAACAAGGAAGACAATATATATATATACAACATGTGTACTTCACTTGACTAGCTGAAATGCTATTGGACCATCTTGTCCACGGAAAGTTCATTTCAAATTGATTTGACGTAATTTGTGTCTCAACTGTTAAACTAATAAAAGTAGTTCTGGAGTCTTAGCTGAACTAGCCCGAGGGCACAGTTATTGCGTAGTGTATTGTTTTAGACAACAAATCCAAATTTAAAAAAAATCGCACCTGCTCTATCTCAAAAGATAGTTTCGCAGTGTAGTGTACCTGTTTTGAGAAAAAAATATATAGCAGTTATAGAAAAGTTTATCAGCTCTTATAACTCAACATATGAAAATTGTGTGTAAAAGATTTATAATTCAGTTTACCAGATCCAGGCACACCAATTTGTTAACATATTTCAACTGGACCAAATCACTGCTTTACCAAAAAGTTCATCCAATACTATCATATATATTTTTATTTTCCAATTAACCATTTACCGTAGTTACATGTCATTGCATCTCCCTTCTTAATACTTCGTGCATAAAATATTTAAAAAAAAAAAGGAAAGTGTACGCAAAAAAGCCAACTTATACACTGTCCAGTGGCAAATTCAACACTAAAGACATTTGATTCAAAAAGAGATAAAATTAATTGTAGTGACCAATCGGTACAGTACAGCACCAATACAAGCCCAAGGCTGAACAGTTCTTGATCATATTTGATCTGAGATATCGTCTAGTATAATACAGACAGGTCGGTAGGTCTAGTATAGTTTAGACCGGTCGAGTAAAGCTCCCATTTGTTGAGTATAGACAAACACAGTTCATTCACTATGATTATAGTGGCGGATTCAAAGTTTGGGGATGAGGTTTGGAATGTATATTTGGAACCCTGACACCTTTATACTTGGTTGTGAACCCCTCCTCTCATAAAAATACCATGATCCAATCATGGATTAAGTACGGTCCTCATTTGTGTTTCTTCGAGACAGGTTTGGTCCATCTACGAACACTTTTCATTTTGTCAAGTAAAGTCAGGTACATTTCATCCGAGCGAGTCTCCTTCACACTTTGTGCCCTAAAGTCAAGTACATTTCATTCCGGTCGAGTCTCCTTCACACTTTGTGGCGTAAAGTCAAGTACATTTTACTTCCGTCAATCACTTTGAAAACTTTACAAGACCCATGTATACTTCAGATTCGATCCAGATCTAACAACGTTTAAGTATTATTGATATTATGTCGAAAACAATTCAAAGATTTTGTTAATTTTGATAAAATATAGTTTAGTGCTGTTCAGTGCAGCTTGGATAATGATATGTTATGCTAACAGTGGTCTCATGTTCTAAATTATGCTTGGCAATTAGACAATTATCCACCAAAGACCAAAGATCAGAGATACAACTAGAGATCAACAACTACAGGTCAGCGTATGACCTTCAACAATGAGCGTTACTCTTTCCGCAAGTGACCTCGGTGGCCGAATGGTCTATGAAGTCGAACTAGTGTGTCACTAGCTTGTCAAAACTGAAGTTTGTGAGTTCGAATTTCGAATTTCGAACGAGGCGGTGCACTCGACTGCAATCTAAATTTACCATGATTTTCAATAAACTCGTCATAGATACCAGGATTGAAATTCTATATTTGCGCCGGAAGCCATTTCGTCCACAAAAGACTATTCAGTGACGCTCACATAAAAAATGTTGAAAACGCCAAATAAAGTACGCCACTATAGAGCATTGAGGACCAAAAATTTCTTAAATTTTTGCCAATTTTCTTTATCTTAGGTTTGTGGTTTTCTCCGGTCACTCTGGCTTCCGATTGGCTCGACCTACGAAAACAAACTACCACGAAATAGAACAAAAGTGCTGAAAGGGCGTTAACAACCAACCAATCTAGCCGTAAAGTAAGCAGCAAACGGGTATTTCATTGAAAATGAAGTTCAAATTACCGGAAACAATAACATTTTAATGCTGTTCAGTACTTTTCAGCGATATTTTCAAGTGTCTAATTATAAAACCTAAGCCCGATTAACCAGATTAATATGCAAGGTTTTGAATAAGGAGTCCGGAGTCCTAAAAATATATAAACTTTGAGTTGAATAGGTTAAAAGTCTAGATTAACCATACATGTAGCTCTATGAGTGGGCCGCGGCTACCCCCTAAATCCGAATCTGTAAACAACTATAATGTAAGTGCAAATGTAAGTTGTTTATTTTTATTGAAATATCATATTATCGTCTTAAGCGTTTATACAAACAATAACTACAATAGATAATAAACAAAGCGTTTATATAAATAATAACTACAATTATAGATAATTATAAACAATGTCAATTCACGAAATCATTTTCCAGGATATATATCTCTCCGTGTTTCCTAGAATTATACATAAATTTATGCATTTGAAATTAGTAATCATGACCCAGATATATATATCAATAAATAGGGCAATACATTACAGCAATTAACGGTAAGTAACTAAATGTATCTAGTTTTAACTACAACCAGGAAAATGCTTCAGAATTATATAGTCATTTGTGACGAAAAATCTGTTAATTCTCCAGAGAATTATGACCAAAGTTTATATTCTAGAATCCCATGAAAAAGGGGGAGACCAGTCATTGAGCGTTGCAATGCAAACTATAAGCAGAGACGACCTCTTCTCTTGAGTAATTTGTTTTTGGATGATTTAGAATAATTCTACATAGTACCGAAAGTCGTTTTGCCATAAGTTTTATATTCATTTGTCCATTACAAGAAATTGCCTGCAATTTTTTTCCCAGTACGCATAACATTTGAATTTCTAAGAATTGATACAACATGATAAAACATGTCTTTCAATTGCGAGTATTAATCATATCATGTCTGGTGCTTTATGACGGCAAGGTTTTTTTTTCTGTATACGAGTTATCTACCATAGTCTTTAGTATAATAAATTATACGAAATTATTCTACTGTGTAAAACATTATTATTTTTGTTTATGCATTGAGATCTTTTCAAAATACTATTAACAAACTATTTTGCCAAATTTTACTTGTTTGACGCACACAAGAAGCTTACTTTTTTTGAATTTAGAAAATGCCAAGAAATTACTTTTGAACACTTTTAGATTTTTTATAAAACCAACAATGAATTTTGGGTAATCAGACAAACATTGCAATGGCGTTTCAATTCACAATAGACTGTATATTCATTCTAGCCTCCTTATACTAAAATAAGCGAAACTTCTTTAAGGGGACATTACTTTTGTAAAACTAAAACTTGGCATTTTTTTACTACATGTATTCTAACCACTTTTGGCAGTATTTTTTTCCATCATCCGGACTGTTTTTAACATTTTAATTGATATGTTTTAAAATCAGGAAAAAGGGGGTTTTGCTTTACTATTAGCTTTCTGGAAATTCTATTTTCCGAATTTCCTAGAACTCAAAGCTTACATAATTTGCAATGCGTGGTATGACATGACATTTCGTCATACCGGCTACATACAAGCTGGACTTCGATTCCAGAAAGGTGTGTGATCATTTGATTCCAGTATGCTGTATCAAACAAATGTGGATTTTATTTCAAAGATTCTTAAAAGCATGAACTTTTTAATTGGATTTTTAGCAAACAAATGGATTATCTAATGCATCGGATTGAAAATTGCTGTTTTGTAGTTTTGATTCAATGGAGAAAACTCCTTTAAAAAAATTCCTTTAGAATGTAACATTTTGTCTTATGTCGGCTGCTTTCCAACGTCTGTTGAGGGAAGACAAAGAACAGAAGAGAAATAGATATATATATATAAGTAAGAGGAAACCAACAGTTAGTAATTTGGAATGACTAGTAAGGTAAAACAAACAAAAAACACTCATGTAATAAAACGTGCCCTTGGCAGGTTTGAACTTGCTACAAAACTTAATTCATTAAAAGTTACGTGAAAGATAAGTCACAAATGCACTTTTGTATGTTATCATGCAGTTTTGACCTCTAGATGATATCCAAAGTACAATCGCGTTTCGTTTGATAAAATTGATGGCCATTTTTTTCAATATTTGAATGACTCTTTGTCACTTATAGCTGGAATGTTGGAAGCCTCTGCATCTACGTTTTTAAATGCAAAGATGCGACGAAATCGATATATAAAAAACTACACCTTTTGGGCAAGTGATGATGATCGTTTTCTTATTATATAGGGGAGTAATTATAGCTCTGTTTTCAAGGTTTCATTGTGACTTTGAATTGAAAAACGAAAACGAAGGAGCTATTTATTTTTATGCCCCACCTACGATAGTAGAGGGGCATTATGTTTTCTGGTCTGTGCGTCCGTCCGTCCGTTCGTTCGTCCGTCCTTCCGTCCATCCGTCTGTTCGTTCGATAAATGAATAACAGTTAGGTAGCATATCTGCGACTATAGAGGCATAGTTTAAATATATAAAAACATTTAGTCTACTTATTCTTAATGGATAATCTAGATTATTTCTTATGCAGCAAAAATACTGCAATCTGATTGGTTGACTACCCCGGTGTAAATAACACCTGGTTCACCCGGGGATAAATAAAATTTTGCCAAATTTAAAAATAAAATGAAAATTTGCCAAAAAAAAATAAAATATATAATTTTGCCAAAATAAAGAAAAAAAAAAGAAGAAAATAAATAATAAGAAGAAAATGCTAAAAAAAAATATGATTTTTTTTTTTTTTTTTGTAAACTCAAAAGAACACAAAAATGTTCTGAATTTTCCAAAAATAAAGTAAAAAAGTATTTGACAATATGCAGCATCATGGACATTGAAAAATATTACGCTGGAAATTTTCCATTACCATTTTTAGAATTTTACATCGTGGTTTCAAAATGAGTAAAGGAATTGTTCATAAGAAATAAATTCGTTATCTTGGTGTAATCAGGGGTGTACGGAATTTTACACCGTTGTTGAAAATTCATACACCCATTCGGCTGCGCCTCAGGGTGTATGAATTTTCAACAACGGTGTAAAATTCTGTACACCCCTGATTACACCAAGATAACTTATATTACTAGATGGAAAGTTGTCTCATTGGCACTCATACTACATCTTCTTATATCTATTGGAAATATAATGATGAATTCATATAATAATGTTTGCACTCAATTTAAGTTATTTTGTTTTAACAAACATTAGAACCTACACATAAAACATAAGAACCGTCATACAAAACAGGTCTACTTTTCCTTTCCCTAGTTTCCTGTATCTAGCCGATATTTAGGTCCTTCTTATGAAGTTATATTTCTCAACTAATTTGATAGATGTGACCTAAAAAGGGACGTCTCAAATTCTAATAAACGCACTTGGTTACCAGCCTACGGCTAAATGATTTTTATATATCAAAGCTCGTGGTGTACATATGTACTTTGGGACAGGACAATATTTGTTTAGACCCCCACCCCCTATCCGACGGGTTATTTTATGCACCCTAGAATAAAGAAACTAGTCTTAGTTTCTGGGTCAGGATGGTTGCTTGTATAGGTGTTTGGGGTATATATATATATACTGCCGCAATCGAAAGGAACAATAATGTTAAATCCGATGCAGTGTAGAAGATGAGACTCACGCTAAGGAATCACGAAGTAACAAGCCGTTGAGAGGTCTGTATTATATCCTGTTGCTAGGCAAAATTTACTCTTTCCAACAATCATTCAGTGACTACATTCATTTGTTCTCCACCTTAATATGCATTAAATATTTGTCACTGCATACAAATGAAACAACACCAACAGTAGCAGATTCATAGTGGGTTAGGGGGTGTTCCGGGGATCGAAACACTCTTCTTGTTTGACAATAAATGCTTTTGTATGGGGACATATTATTACATTTCTTATTTCTTAAGTGATTAAGTTCTTAATTTTATATTACGTAGTCAATCGATTTCAATATTTTATTGTAATTTTAAAACACTTGACACAAGATTTGTAGCAGGAAATTAAAAATTGAGACTATAAACAAATTCTAAAACAATAATTATAGTCAATATTTCAAGTGTTAATTTATAAACCTCAGTTCCACAGACTGTTAAATGAAGGAAACAGTTGTTTTTATTTGACTTATGAATGTGACATTACCTAACATTTATTTTCTTTCCCATAGTATGCAAAAAATTGTATGTGAAACCGACAGTTTTAATGTGTTTCGTTATTTTTCTTTGCATGTCTGTGTCAGGGACAGGCGGAGCTCCAACCACATGTCCCCATTCGAATGCATTGATCGTCAAAAAAAGGGTGTTCCACCCCTTTTGATACACCACTGTGTAGTTAGGATCACGTAGGAGAAGGGAGTGAGCACTTCGATCTTTTTGTTGTAGGGGTGGGCAACTAAGTTTCACAGAAGCCCTACTTTTTGGTATATTTGTATAAAAAAAGTACACCTATGGGAATTACGGATACGCTATTTCATGGAGAGATAAATAGTTTTAACAAATACCTCAGACAGTGAATAAGCATTTAAGAGAATCTGTAAGACTAGTTTCAGATATATATCGGCAACATTTTCACATGTTTCTTCCTATTTCTCGACCTTATTATTCATCATGAAATTGAAAATAGTGACATATTCCAGCGGTCATCATAGGCGGCATATCCAGTTTGGGAGGGGGTTCCTGCATTTCCTTTTAAAGTGACAAACTTGATTGATTACATAGGGAATCAATGAAGCTTGACTGGAATGCCAACCCCCTTTTCCACTGGTCATATATAGTTATTTGTAACCCCCTCCCCTTTTTTTTTAACACGCATTTTAGATCTGTTCATGATATTGGACGAACTTTTTGCACTAATATTTATAATTAAACTTTGTTTGAATAATCATGAATTCCAGTCAGCAGATGTTGATAGACTTGTTGGTTCAGTATCATTTTCAAGTAAAACGTTTCGGAAGACTAACTAACGAATAAGATTGCTCCTACAACCATCTGGAAATTTACGGTATTCCAACGCTCAATTATAGACTGGTTATATATAAGTCAGTCAAAAGTATTTCCAATCTTTCTTTTATACCTACCTCGAGCTTGAAAACTATATAATATTATGGCGGAAAGGTATTTATTTATGCAATTACTTAGTTAATCAATATTTACATACAAAAAAAATAATTAAATACATTTTCTAAAAGCTCTGTTATCGATCAATAATTTTCTGTAAATAGCATTTGTTTACGTAACTGAGGGGAATCCCAAAATAGTTTGAATGGGATTTTCCTTTAAGTGTGTTAAAGTAGGTCAAAACGGTATTTTAATATTTCCTTGGTATCAGTTATTATACCTGTCCGTATGCACGAGGTAAGTGATTGTTTAGGGAAATAGAAAGTACAATTTAAATTTGTAAACATCAACATGGTTAAAACAATTTATTTTGAGAACGTTAATTTTTCATTATCAGCTGTTTATTTGTTCTAATTATTCCATTCCGTGTATATAACTTCCTTACGTAGATTGTTTTGGTAGATAACTTCCCACTTCAGTTCGGAGTCAATTGTTTTTGCGTCTCCTGAATATGAGAAAATACAACTTAATTCCATAAACAAATTGAACTTATCATTACCCATTAAAACATTAATATTGACCGTTAAATAAGTGAATAAATGCAGTCAAAATATTTACATTGAACCACATTATATGCTATATATAGTATGTTGAAGATATGACAGATATGAATACTTTAGAATGCCTGGAGGTCAGCAGGTTTCGTCGACCTACCAATTACCGTAACCGTAAAGCATTCCGTAGGTCCTTTTTTCAGGATCCATTTCCAAAGAGAAAGTAAATGTATGCATTCTCACAGAGTTGTCAACTCATCTTACTACTTTTGATTCTCATATGTCCTGATTTTACCCCAAATATTCTTAATTAGTATGGCGTGAAAAGGGTCGTTCCCAAACAGTCTGTGGTAAACCCCAGGTTGGAGAACATATATACCATTGTGAAAATGAATAGAAACCCAAAGAAAAAATGAATCCAATGCACGTAAGATTAGTAAATATATAAAACACAGGCACTTGTGATATAAACTCATCATAGATACCAGGATTGAAATTTTGTATTTGCGGCAGACGCGTGTTTCGTCTACTAAATACTCATTAGTGACGTCCAAATAAAAAAAAGTCAAAAGGCAAATAAAGTATGAGGTTACAGAGCATTGAGGAACAAAAGTTCCTAAAGTTTTGTGATTTACAGCTATAAGGTACTAGCTAGTAATCTATTCCTGAGGTAGGAAAGCCTAAGTATATTTCAAATATTTATAATTTGTAAACAGTTAATTTTGTTATTATGACCTTATCAATGATAATTTATGTCAGCACATAATTCAAGTGCTAAATGTGCTTAAAAATCAAAGTAATCCACTTCAGTTTTGATGCATCAACCTGTAGTTTAATCATGTATTACATAAAAAAAAAGGCAGCTCAAAAACTAAAGATTCCAAGAAGTTGTTATGTGCACAATTTGAAAGAGTGTTATATGTTCCTTTGAAAATACTTATGTAAAGAAACGTGAAATCATTTGAAATTTAATGCGGATAGATCAGTTTAAAAGTTATAAAAACATAAATGAATGATACACATAATTAGATAGTTTTTATTACTCTATCACTTGATCCTTTTTTTATTCATGATAACTCTTGAGGAGGTCAGTGGCATATCTTGGACACTCTAGTTTCTGTTTCATTATCGATCTTTTAAACCTGGTTCTTCTCTTGAAACCCTGTAGGTAGACAGACACACTCAATTATACTCTACTACAGAGGATTTTTACATCTTTACGTATTGGAAATTTATACACATGCAAATGTCTGTGCTTGCAGACCAAGAAAAACGGGTTAAATGTTAGTACTTTAACAATACGACAAGTTAACCCACATTTTATACTTACAAATGTGAAACCAAATAAATGACAACATAAATGGTAATATGTTACCAGTTGAAAATCATATTCCAACTTACATTTTGACTGGATGTAGTTTTATTGACACCCAACAAATAACTTCGATAACGGTTCATAGTTCAATCTTGAAACACTGAGATATTCGCGTTTGTTCATTGTCGATGTTTTATTATGACATAGACATGACGAACAGCAATACAAGTTTTGATTCTTTGCTTTTTTGTAAAGGATATTGACGAATATCTTGTAATGCATTTTTCTTTTTCTTTAGTGTTATATCTCGTCTCACTATTTTTAATGTATACCAGCTCTGATAAGTGGTTAGTATGACTATAAATTTTCACGTCTGTCCTCGTACTAAGAACATTCAATATTGAATATTCAAGCCGACAATACTACGATCTCACCGAGGTCTTATTTTAAGATATCGTTGTGGGATCTTCGTGATCTTGATCTAGTGTGATGGGGATTTAACCAAACACTTTTTTTAAATGTTGCACTTGCTAGTAAGCGAAATTGAGATCAAATACAGAGAAATTAAACTCAAAATAAACAATTACTCTTCTGATAAATAAAGCTACGAAAGATCGTAAATTTAATCTGATTTAGTGGATATAACCATATTAATATTAATGGGAGAAAACATGTTATCTTATTACATTTACAGATAAAAGAGAGATCAGAAAATAAACTATAGAAAAACAAAACGATTCTGATGTCTTTCAGAAACAAATCTTTGTATTTTTTTGAAATTTCGACGGAAGTGATTCAAAAAGAGGTGTAAAATGTAAAGTTGGAAATATGTTTTTAATCAACACGTAAAAATGGTTTAACTGGAGCCTGTTTCAGTTTTGTATAAGCAAATTTCTCAGTTTTTGCATTAATTTCAAAATTGTTTGCAAAACAAGAGAAATATTCCACTCTAGAGCTTAAACTAGTTAAATACTGATGTGTCTCTTTATTCAGGTACACCTACAATTTCTAAAGCAGCAAAACATATTATTCGAGCGTGTATTGAATGTGACAGGCCGTGTTATATATTTTTCAAATATTACTTCAACAGAAGTTGTGTCCCATTTATTGAATTTTTAATAGCAATCCAAGTCAGGGTTTTCTCATATCTCTATGTTGTGTACAAGTTGAAATATTTTACACATTATGATTTGTACAAATTTGTTGTACAAGTTATCAGAGTTTTATGATCTGCTAATCGCAAATGGATGTGCAAGCAAACAGTCATTTTTTCTCATATTTCCATAACTAAATGATACAGTCTAATACAACTTGCATTGATACAAAAACATTATAAGATAAAAAAGAATTTTTAATGGATATGATTTTGGTATAAGGAGAAAAATGAATTAGAATCTAAACCATTCAGGTGTCCTTATTTCAAGTTTGAAGACGATGAAAATAGCACTAAATGTCAGGTTGAAGTAAATAAATTTGTATAAAAGACATTAAACTTATACATTTCAGAAGATAAACTTGTATCACCTGGTGCAAGAAGGTAGGTGTAAAAAAAACCTGTACAAAAACCCTGTCAAAATTATAATTTTTACAAACTTTCATCTTGTACACAACATATATATAGTAAGCAATAAATGCATTATAAATATCAAATCTTGGTCAACACAATTGTATTTTTTTCAAAAGAAAACATCTTGTTATTAACTTCACCAATACACCGCCCGCTACTGCGTATTTTCATAACCTTTGTGGTCAATCATAAAACCAAATAGCAAGAGTTGCTTAACTGTTCTGGGAGTTTCCAGTGATCATGACATTATTCCCAAGAGTATTAACATCCAAATTAGGTCTGCACATTACAAATATCTTAGGTCGCTTTGACGTCACTCTCCAACAGCTGGTGTAACGGCTCATTCACGTCCAGTATAACTACTTTCATCTAACAACTGAGTGAAACGTAAAGGCCTCATTCAAACATTCGATTATGTGTGTTTTTACGTCCTGTGCATCAATTGACATACTACCACATATATATATATATTAGACTTCCACCATTAAGACCGACTGGGGTATTTTATTTATATGGGATCCATTGTATAGTTTAAATAGTCAAAATCATTTGGCATTTTTTCAAAATCAGTCCTGATTAAAATAGTATTCTAGTTATGTATTTCCGTTAAATTGACTTTCAAAAAATGGACTTACTAAAAAGTAATAGTCCATTGAGCCAAACTGATAAAATTCAAAACCTTATGGCATAATTTGAGATTATTTCATGCAGATATAATCTGTATCTAATAAGATTTCTTGCAATAAAATTCAAACTTAAATTTCAAAATTTCATTTGTAAATCCTGCAACAACACGAGCATTTATTTCACGAAGACGTTTCGTTGTTATACTATGTTAACTTAATATTTTTGTAACATTGTCACATATTTTCGCTAAGTCGAGGATTTTACTTTAATTTGTGTCATATACCATAAGGTTTTAGTTTTAGTATTCTTTCAAGAACGAAATAGACTTCTGAATTTTGCGATCAAAATCCTACTTTTGATTTTTCGAAAGAAAAAAAAGCCCGACTTGCAAATTTAATCGCAAAAGATTTCCTAATCATATTGTAAGCGAATGAACTCTTCTGGTAATCGTTAAAACACTTCATAATTTTCTAAGTCTCTTGATTGTATTATATCTCAGTGTATGATGGCCACAAGTTTACACATCTTGTCGGCTGTACATACGCTTTGACAATTATATGTGTTTGTTCTGTTGAGTTGTTTGTTTCAAATTCGCAAATATTACTCAATCAAATATTCTCTTGATTAAGCATTTTCATTATTATAATAGTTTAAGTGTCTCATAATTAAAGAAGTGAACAAAGTACAATAAATATTTCCGCGTGCATGTTGCGTGTTTTGAGAATAATGGTCATCAGCTAGCATGCTCGAGTCGGAGACCAAATGTTTTTAAAGTCTAAATTAAAGAAAGAGGTGAAACCCAATGGCATAACATTTTTAAAATCGGAATATGTTAACAGTGTACTCCACGGAAGGAGATATATAATAACATTTTTGAAGACATTTGATAATTTCCTTATCGAATTATTCGATAAGATAAACATAAAGGTCGTAGGTGTTGTATTTTTAAAAATTATTCGAATTTACATATTGTCGTTCAACGCCCTATTTGCATTTGCATATGCATCAAATATTCCAATTTTAAATAGAAAGCCTTTGAATTGTATTGGCATTACATACTTTCCGGCCGTTTTTCTATTTTTTGCTTAAATCTGCAAATCATATGTTATCTAACTTAGACAACACTACTATAATCGAATCAGAGTCACGTTAATTTCTATATATTATACATGAGAAGGGCTGTCTGCCTTGTTCCCTCCACTTCCTCTAATTTTGATTAATTTATTGCTTTAAAAAAATTTATGGTTTTCTCAGTTGATGGCTATACAGTTGCCTATAAATGCTTACCTCCACTTTATATGATATTTGGTGGATAGTTGCCTCATTGACAATCAAACTGCACTTCAATATTGTCATATTTATCATTGAAGACCAACAGAATTTGACTCGACAATAATTGTTGTTAGGCGAAATTACGCAGGCGTCCGAGAAATCCAACTCGATATTGGTTTGTATTAATGTACCCATCCACAATATTTGAAATAACACGTCCTTCCAAAAGCAGTAGACATAGATTAGAAAACATTCAGACCCAAATCAGTAATGAATATCAGCACATGAGATACATCAATTTTGTAAACAAATAACAGCATGATTTGTTTTGTCCAACTCATTAAAAAAGCATTCAAAATATGATTTAAGTCGTTATGTACATTTACATAAATTGTTCCATAAAGATTTAAATTTAAACCTCAGTTTGCTCTAAATAGTTCAAAGGTTAGTGGTAAGTATAGCATCGTTTGTCTTAATAATGACTTTTTTTCTTTCTCGCATTAGGCCATCAATTTATTTCGTATGTAGATATATATTAAGTGACTTTAATAAATTGTCCCTGGAGTGACCTATTCAAACTTGTATAGTAGGGAAGTAAATTAGGTCAAATGATTTGGATCGATGGAATATTTATTTCAGAAATAGAAAAAACTTTGAACAATGGGGATTTGCATTTATTAGATAATTTTGAAGTGCCACACAGCAAGCACAGTGGTACACAAACATTTAACTCTAATTATATTTACTTCTGTATTTTCTGCTTCTTTTTTTTCTTCATATAAATAAAAACAAATTTTTTTTAAAACAATGTTTATTGTCATAAATAAATATTTATTCAAATCTATTGCTAATATTACTGTATGTATGTTTGATGTGTTATGTACTTGTTGTAAATCTTGAAAATAATAAAAATTAAAAAAAAAAAAAGATAATTTTGAAATATCGTCTGATTTAGTTTGAATTGCTATTTTGAGTTATCTTCCTTTGATTTATTTCAGCTGCTAAAGTTAATCATAATAGAGTTCCTTAAATATTTTATTACAATTACATGTATGGTCTGGATATTGAAACATCAAGATATGTGACATTGTATTTCAACTTTTACTGCCGTCAATGTTTATACTTACATGGTTAACCACTTGTTTCAATTTGTTCTGGTCTTTATATATGTGCTTTTGCTTCCGATCCAAGAATTAGGTTTAACTTTTTGTTTTCTATTCGATTCAAGCTTGAAACCTTAATTTCAAAAGTTGTCTTATTAAAGACCTATATACTACTAACCTCTATAATTGTTTGGGTTTATTTCAGCTTTAACCGTTTTCGGCTTGTTTTTATTTGTTTGGGGAACAGGGTCTTGTGGTTGCTAACGTGTTTACGTAATCTTTAGATTCACCATGACTTGTTTAAATCTCTTTGAACTTTTAGTACTTTGCATCCTTGTGTAGATGCAGGTCGTACATTCCCTATCGGTACTGGTGTGGCTGGCATTACCTGCTTCTGTGACAATTATGCTATAAAACTTAGGCAACAATACATACTAGTCGTTTCGATTGTACCTAAGACTTAATAGTCAAATATGATTTAATCTTACAGTCTCCATTTTCTTCTAAATGATCGTCTTATTCTGATAGCACCATTTTCAGTTGTCTTGTAATTTGCTCTTTTATTTGTCTGTCAAGAATTTGCAGATATACATGTTTTTAAGTTCCCTGGCATGATTCATGGGTTTTTTTTGAGTTTCTGAAGATGAACTTCAAGGCATTGTAAAACTTGTTTCCCAATCCACTATAAATAAATATGTTTAAACTAACTTCAAGGCAATCAATCAACACTAACGAGAGCTTTAACTAAAACTTTATCCAAGCAGCAACTAAAGTTGTAAGTTAACAACAGTGGTGTCAAAAGTAAGAGAAAAGTAAGATAACCGAAGTACCGAACTCCACGGAAAGTCCTTAATCCAATGGCAAAATCAAAAGCTCAAACACAGCAAAAGAATGAGTAACTACTTTAATAAAGAAAAAGATGGATTTTACCTGTTTTTATAGCTAGCTACACCTTTCAGGTGTATCAAAGTCACAAAAAAATCCATTATATTGACAGCGATGTGTGAACAAAACACACAGACATAATAGGTTTACATGTCAAAAACATGGTAAAAGCCGTCCATATTGTGTTTTAATCTTAATCACTATGACACAAACGTTTGCGATTATGGTCTTGAGGAAACGATGACAGTCCGTCGGAAGGGGACGATAAATACTAAGAGAGAGCCATATCTCTTGCACGTAAAAGACACCCTTGTAGATTTCGAAAAAGAGCAAGCTAATGCCGCTACAAGGCAGCACTCGCACCTGCAAAGTGGAAAGAGATAAAAAAAAAAAAAAAAATAATTGCAAAACTTGTTTCCCAATCCACTATAAATAAATCTGTTCAAACTAAGAATATAAAAATTTATCATAGCACACCATCACAATGTCGAGACATTTTAGTACCGAGCCACGTTTAATGAATATCACAAAATAGACATATTAATGAATAATTTTTCAATGAAACAATCATAAAAGCAGTTAAGTAATGTTTGGAAGCCATTTATTGTTTCTATTTGTTTTGATGTCTTTGATCCATTGGAATATTAAAAAAAGAATAATTAGTTACCGAATCTTATGTATAAATGCACCGAAATACTTTATCTTTAACGAATGACATCATTTCACTATTACCTCATAAACTGTGATACGTATTACCGTAAATGGATTTTATCTGATAGCGTGTAATTTAATACCTTTTTAAGGAAAAACTAAAACAGGTAATTTAAATTGTTGTGTGATCATAATCGATGAGATACAATTGTACATTGAAATAGCCAAGTGAAAATATTTCCTGGATTTAAATGTAATCTTTGAACAATGTGTTAATATCTTATATATATTAAGATATAGATTGTTATAATGTATTTGTTACAAATTAAAACAAATTGTTAAGATAAAAATACTTACATACCACTTAAGAGTTCTTTTGTACTGTTGTCAATCCACACATTCAAAAATTCAACTCTAAGAAGATATGTATTAGGGTTACATTGTCTATGAAATAAACCAAATAATCATTGTAAAGTTTTGGCAATATAGATTGAAAATTAATAAAACTGTAAAGCATTATTAGTTCGCTCTTGTTAATCAAAATCAATGGTTTTATTCCATTCACTGTTCATCATATGAATAATTCAAAACGCTATTGTTTTTTCTGTGCTCAGGTCATTAACGACCTTTGCTTATTTTGGGATCTCATTTTTGGAACATTTACTCTTCAATTGCGTAAAAATATTGGCCTTCGGACAATTTGTATTCGAGTGTGCCGTGTAAAAAAGGTGCGTCTGGCGTACTTATAAAAATTAAATCAGATATCTTTGATGATTAGTTTAGAACTACAAAGAAAACTGTTAAATTCATAGTGCATCTTTTGTATGTTTTCTGATTGTTTATTGTATTTCTATGTCACTGAACAATTGATCTTGGAATTCTGTCACCGCATTTATTTTTCTGTAACTGAAAAGGCTCAAGCAGAAACCCAAATAATGCATTGAATGTTTTGCACAAAAGACAAAGCATTTTTTTTTATCATCTATTTCCTCGATCTAATTAGGTTTTAGGTTTGTCTTTAAGATCTAAAACATATTAGGATACCTATCAACAGGCAATCTTATCGGCGTTTGAAAAATGATACATGATATTTTATTACATCTCAAATCCAGGTTGGTCTGGTTTCTAAGAATCAATTTCCTAGACATTTATTCCCTTAAATACGTCCGCGGTTATAAAGCGAATGAGATAATGCATATAGGTCATAGGAATGCCACATACTTTTTCCGGTCAGATTTTTGTTGGTTTGGGAAAAATGAATCTTTTCCATAAAACTACAACACTAATATTGTAGTGGGAAAAAATCGATTTATATTGAACTATTTAAAGTCAGATTTTATTGTTCAAGAAAACCCATAAAATTTGATGAGACATATTTAGTTTCAATTTTTCTCGATTAAACTCCATTTTAGGAGAAATGTTAAACTGTATGTTTAAATTACGTAACCGATAATTTAAAAAAAATACGGATGTATGTGTTGACTCTTTTTTTTAACTGTTATATTGTAATGTTTACAATAGTTTAAATACTTTTCGACATATGATTCTTTCAATAGGCCTTTGACAACGATATAGCTTTTAATTTTCTGAAATATATCGTCAATCAAACATTGATAAATAATCTATCAATCATTGTTTCGTAAGATATTGTTAGTATTGGCGATAGTAAGAACACAATGTATTTTCATACATAGATTTTTTAAGCGTCGTTAAATAAAAAAAAAAATGGATTTATGTAGAGCTTAGCCAAATATTTAAAAAAAAAATGCCGAAGACAATCCGAACTTTAATAAAATATATATCGGATTTATAGTAATCTAAAAAAAGCATTCTTGATATGAATTCGCTAAGGGAAAACTACATATTCACACTTGATCAAGTGTAGTAAACCCTTTACAATATATATTGCAGCAACACACACTATCTTATCAATGTCATAACTTTTGATAAAGAAAAAAAATAATTTTAAAACGTATTCAAGAGTAAGACCGGAATGGTCGATATGGTAAACAATTTAAGGTCATTAAAACTATAAATTTCAAACAGAAATCTCAGTCTGCTTAGGTTTTGCTTGTCAACAAGACGGAATAACAGCTTTAGTCCAAACAGTACATTATTTTTTAACCTTGAATTTTTCGAAAAACTAAGGATTTTCTTACCCCAGGAGTAGATAACCGTAGCCGTATTTGGCACAACTTTTCTGGAATTTTGGGTCCTCAATGCTCTTCAACTTTGTATTTATTTGGCTTTTTAACTATTTTGATCTGAGCGTCACTGATGAGTCTTATGTAGACGAAACGCGCGTCTGGCGTATATAATTAAAATCCTGGTACTTTTGATAACTTTTTACACCACTGGGTCGATGCCACTGCTGGTGGACGTTTAGTCCCCGAGGGTATCACCAGCCCAGTAGTCAGCACTTCGGTGTTGACATGCATATCAATTATATGGTCATTTTTTTTAAATTTTCTGTTCACAAAACCTTGAATTTTTCGAAAAACTAAGGATTTTCTTACCCCAGGAGTAGATAACCTTAGCCGTATTTGGCACAACTTTTTTGGAATTTTGGGTCCTCAATGCTCTTCAACTTTGTATTTATTTGGCTTTTTAACTATTTTGATCTGAGCGTCACTGATGAGTCTTATGTAGACGAAACGCGCGTCTGGCGTATATAATTAAAATCCTGGTACTTTTGATAACTTTGTTTTGACTTATTTAGTAATGAATGACAAGAAAGTCTTTTTTATATATCGTATAAGCCAGACATATATGCGAATCCTCATCAAAATGCAAATAATATGTTACGAATTGCGCATGACGTGCACGTTTTGATATCTTAAGGTCTTAGTAAGTTTGTTTTTGGTCCGTCCGCCATTCACATTTCCCTTTTGTGGGTCTACAAAAAAACGTTCACTATTACAGATTATTTCAAAAAACAATAAAGTATAATAAAACTGTATTAATTTTGCGTCGTCCTTTAAATGTTTTATAATAGTACAATGTAATAAATAATATCATATAATACAATATATTATTAAAATATCATATAATACAATATATCATTTAATATCATATAATACAATATATTATTTAATAACATATAATACAATACCATATATGATATAATTTTATGAATTATAATATATTACTATAATATGATATAATATAATATAATTGAATATATTACTGCGTGATATGCTTTTGTATCTTTGATTATGTTGATGTTATTTCTTTTTTTTTCTACGATATTTTGTATTATTTTTATTTTAAAAGATATTGTAATGTATTTCTGTTCATTTTGACTCAAATTTCTATTAAAAATTGCATTTGGTTAAACAATATTAAACCTCTGTCAACGTATAATTGGTTCCATCTAACAGAAGTTCCAATGGAAACTTTGTCATTAACATTGTCATAATATCTGTTCCTGTTGGGACACATATTCTTCAACTTTGTATTTGTTTGGCTTTTTAACTATTTTGATCTGAGCGTCACTGATGAGTCTTATGTAGACGAAACGCGCGTCTGGCGTATAAAATTAAAATCCTGGTACTTTTGATAACTATTCTATATCAGTTATTCCGTTTGGAACATTAACTGTTATATTACATCCAGTGGAAATAATATTCCAGACCATTGTTTCCATTTGGAACTTATATTATGAAGGAACTTCTATTCCGTGACACCACTACACACAACGTTAAACGGAAACCGCTGTACTTCACCGTATGCGCATTTCGGCAACCAATGTCTCTTCAGTTATACGCTAAGTCAAAATCTACGAAAATCCAAAACCTAAAACAAGCGTGTGCGAACTGTTAAAGTCATAAGGTACAGATAAACCTGGTAAAAAAAATAGGTCCCTCGGTTATTTTGAATTGTCTTCTTAAAGAATAACGAAAATACCGCACACCAGAAATATTCAAAAAAGGAAAGTCCCCATAAAACGCACAAAATCAACAATCTAACAATCAACGATGTACTAATAATACAAATAGTGAAAATAAATGTCATTGCTAATTGGTAAATTCGTCGAGAATGACTGAAAAGATAAATGAACGAATGCATGAATAAATAATTGAACAAATGTATATATATGCTGAATAATATGTTAAACTTATATTCGTAGGATCTGGAAAAAAGATGAAAAATACTATTTCTAGAAGTATTTCCCCGAGGGTGTCACCAGCCCATTAATCAACACTCTGGTATTGACATGTATTTTCATTGATATTGTCATAATTGATAAATTAACTGTTTACAAAACTTTACATTTTTGAAATACTAAAGCTTTTCTACCCGAAGAATATATTAAATTTACCTTAGCTGTATTTGGCAAAATGTTAAGGAATTTTTGGTCCTCAATGCTCTTCATCTTCGTACTTTATTTGGATTTTTCAACTTTTTGGATCGAGCGTCACTGGTGAGTCTTTTGTGGACAAAACACGCGTCTGACGCAAATATAAAACTTCAATCCTGGATCTATGATGAGTTTAATAAATTTCCTCCTGTTTATTTGCATACTTTTTTTATATTTTACATTTTTATTTCTAATTCTTGTAACATATTCCTAGTGTACACTGATTCGTATGAGAACTTAGTTTTATTTCTAAACAGTATATGGTGGTTAAAGAAAGTCGTATGGCCAAAACTAATGTTGATACTTATTAAAATAAATTAAACAGAACATGTATATGGAAACAATAAACAACATGAAATTACATCAATTATATAAAAAAAGAAATAAAACAATTATATGTATATAAATTCATCATAGATATCAGGACTACATTTATGTACGACAAATCCACATTTCATTCATTGGAATATTGTCTTTTCACTCTATTAACACAATGTTTCAATTTTCGATCACATGGTTTGCTTTTACTCTTTTTTCTTTCTTTTGACTATTCTATGACCATTTTGTTTTTACTGATTTTTGTTGTCATTGATCGACTTAATATTTTAACAAACATATTTTATATCTATACTTTTGCCAAATCTGTACCGTCAAATTGTACAAGTGAGAGAATTTTCATGCCATAATCAACCGTTTGCTTTTTAATTGTACCAATATCTAACTGGTCAGTGCATCATTCTACATTAGTGATGCTACAACCTTATGTTTAAAAATACTTAAAATAGACATCGTATGTTTTAGGCAGATATAAATTATACAATTGTAAAGAATAACTAGCTGATAAAAACGAAGAAAAATATGTTCTATATTCAAAGTATAACTAAAGATTAAAAGCAGCTTTTGAAAAATAAAGTATGCTCGGTTTTCAGATTTGTTAGTAAGAAATATATATATAATATATGCGCATTATTTTCTCTATATAACATTCAATTAAATCGAGTTATAACTTGTGTCTTTCATTTACTAGTATATAATTAAATGATTGTCTTAAATCGGGTTAGTAACTTGAGATATTCACAGGAGGGATATATTTCGTTATTTTGAAATCAATTTCCATATTTTATCACAAAGAATTTTCTAAAAGAGCTTATTTCACTTCGTATAATTTATAAACAAGAGCATCAAATATAACATGGAGTTGAGACTAAACTTCGTAACGTTGCATTTACAAATGCTATAAACCAATTGTCGATATTTCAGCACTAGTAAATCGAATTTGAACTAACACTGTCACTTTTACTTAAATATGACGTAACAATAAGTCATGATCACCCTTTCTTAAATATTTAGACTTTTACTCCACAGTTAATTCAGTACTGTTCAGACATATCGCTTTCAATCATATTTGATCTGGTCTACTTCCAGCCTGCTTAGTAATTGTAATTTAACTTTACAAATAAAAAAAATGCAGAAGTGTCTGAAAAAGCTGCTGCACAGAAGTGAATTGACTGCAACCCAAACGTTTGAACAGTACTAAAGCACAAGAAAACTATTTCAGAAAATTACTTTTAGTCTTAAAAACTTAACGATTGACGGCCGATTTTTTTCTCTCGATGAAATGGAACGGCTTAATTGTTAAAATTGAAATAATGTCTGTAAAAAAAATACCGTTTTCCAAATTTAATTGTTAAATCTACTGCATGATTTTGAATCACTGTAAAAGTATCCCCTTATAAAATATATCATCCGGAAATTAAGACGGAAATATTGCCGGGAAACTTGTTCATAAACTAATGCAAATATCGTTTTAGATGAAATATTAAAATCATATATTTAAATATATATATATTAAAATATTATTCATGGATAACTTTCGATTTTGTCTATGTAAGTGTACATATGTTAGTTTTCTTCATGGTGCTTTGTGGACGCGGTTGTTTTTGGGTCGTCTTTCTATTTTAGCCTCGGCGTTGTTACTTTCTTCTCGTCTTGTAGGTCTCCCTGTGAATCTGCCCCTTTTTTAAGTCGACACCAAAGAACACGTATATGTAATTGGTTCAAGATATATTTAACATAAAAGGGATATTAAAAAGGTTATTGTCAACTTGCCCAATATTTGGTTTACTCCCAGTATCATAATCAAAAAACGTTAAAAAAAATATACTAGAAAAAGAAAATCAAGCTTTATTAATTTTAACGTCTGTAGCACGTTTCTGGAATCACATTTCTTAGAAAAGAAATAAACCAATACAATGTATATGTAAAGTTAATTAAGAAAAATACAAAACTCTGAAGCATATTCTGATGAAGTCTTCTAAAGGATATCATAATATTTTTTTATTTATGTTTAACATTAAATTTTATCAAGCGCTACTTGCTGATTAAAACAAATATTTGTCTTTAATTAAATAATCAGACCGTTTTATTATCTATAAAATTATCATCATGAATTAATTTGAATCTAGTCTTTTACATTTTTTCTCAGGAAATTGACCCTTCATACAAGCATTATAGTGAATTCACATCTGTGACGATTCAATTTACGAACCATGTGCTTATATGTATAACGCCTAAAAAGTGTACATATTTTATTTATTGTGTACATGTATGGTTATATATATAAACAAATGATAATAAAGATTAATGATTCTTATCATCAAGATGTCTTACCCTTATATAAGAATGCAGCTCAAATGGTTTAGGAACGTTAACCATTCCAATGTCAAAGGATAGACGTTGAATGACATTGTTAAAAAGGAATTTTTAGATTATATTCTTTCTTTCCTATTTGGAATGATCTTTTTCTTGATATGTAGTATTTTCTCTAAAGTAAATTTTATTTGTATTCAACATTTTTAAGAAATCAGTTATATTTGTTTACTGAATTCAAAAAAAAAAAAAACGTTAGCCATCTTAACATTTAAATACCATACCGATTACCGGGGCAACCCACTTTTTTGAATATCTTATCTATTCTGAGCATTTTATTTCAATACACATAAACGGAGGGGAATTCCATAAAGTTATTTTTACGTAGGATCAGGACAAATAAAATTGGAAACTACCATGAGAGGTGAGCAGTCAGCCGAAAATATTCCAGATTAAGTATCGCTATATATTTGTCCGATTTTCAGTTTTTGGATCAAAACTTGAAAACATTTTAAGTATTAACACACATAATTCATGGCTGAACATTTTTACACTAAAATGTATTCAAGAAATACTTATAGGATGTAAGTAGTTTATATCATTCAACTTTAGTGCAGCATCTTGCATTTAAATTAACAGTAAATGCAATGCATCGTATATCATTCGATACATAAGTACTCATGCATTTTTCAAGGATTACCTTCAAGTGTATTAAAGTTAGCGAATCATATTTTTAACGGTTTACGACTTCGAAGTCACTTTTCCACTTGAAAATGAAAACAATGCGAATACTGAAAACGAAAAAAAAACAGATGATATCGATACATTTTGTTTTGTTTCTTTTTTTTTCATTGGTTCCTCATATTTAAACAATATACATATGTCATTCATTTAAAACAATAAATTTGATTGAAAGTTAACGGAAATTTTAATATACTTCATTGGTTAAGTACTTATCAATTAAATTTTATTGTATAATATTAATTAAATGAACATGTAAAATATAATAGTCCAAATAACTATTTTAACAAACATCAGACAATTTATTTTTATTTTCTAAGCGCTCCAAAGAGAATGGATCCACACACTCGACAGCGTATGCGTCCATGGCTAGAAGCAAAAATTGAGGCCGGGCAAATTAGAGGACTTGAATGGATAGATAGAAACCAAAAGATATTTAAAGTTCCTTGGAAACATGGAGGGAAACACGATTGGAATGAACAAGATTCACAGATCTTTAAGGCAAGAAATGATAAATGTTATTTTTTCCATTAACAAATTGAGATGTTTCAAAAAGATTTGATTATTCGCCGTTTTCATAGATTTTTCGTTTAGAGGTTTTTTTATTATTGGCTTTTGATTAATTTGTTAGGACTTTTTTTGCTGTTAATTAACAAAAATCGTTTTCATTTATCTTTCATGTAAGGTAAATAGTAGTTTGCCATATCCTCGTATGTTAGAGTTGTTCTTCTGCTGCAGATGAAGACGATTGCTTCACCACCGTGGATTCACATAACTATCTACGGAAAAAGCTAACTTTAAACAGTTCCGAATTACTAATTTTAAACGTCAATGCATTGTATGCAAACTCTCGAATCGAATTAAGCGTACCTGATCAAGTTATTTCTAGAAGCACACGCATTGTCCAACATGAAAAAGATATCAAACATATATTCCATAATTTAAGTCAATACTGTAGACGTTTTAGTTTAAATGCAGATTCAGCATACCTATTTTTTATTTAATGAATTGTAGATTTGGAAAAATAATATTCGTACTATGTTGGTTTTGTTTTTAATTATTTTGTGATCGTGTGAATATACGCGTTCAAAGCTTAAGTTATGTTGGTATATCTCATTCTGCAATGAAGTAGTTCACAGCAGCAAGGTTTCTTATTGTACATAAACTCATCATAATTTCCAGGACTAAATTTTGTATATACGCCAGACGTGTGTGTCGTCTACAAAAGACTCATGAGTTACGCTCGAATCCCAAAAAGTTAAAAAGGCCAAATAAATTACGAAGTTGAAGAGAATTGAGAACCTAAATTCCTGAAAGTTTTGCCAAATACAGCTAAGGTAATCTATGCCTGAGGTAGAAAAGCCTTAACATTTCAACAATTTCGAAAATTTGTCAACAGTAAATTTATAAAAATAACCATATCAATGACAATTCATGTCAGCACAAAAAGTGCTGACTACTGGGCTTGTGATACCCTCGGGGGAAATAAATCTCCACCAGCTGTGGCATCGACCCAGTGGTTGTAAATAAACTGATCATAGATACCAGGACTTAATTTAGTATATACGCCAGACGCGCGTTTCGTCTACAAAAGACTCATGAGTGACACTCGAATCCAAAAAAATTAAAAAGGCAAAATAAAGAATGAATTTGAAGAGCATGAGGACCAAAATTCCTAAAAGTTTTGCCAAATACAGCTAAGGTTATCCATGCCTGAGGTAGGAAAGCCTTAGTAATTCAAAAAATGCAAACATTTGTAAACAGTAAGTTAATAAATATAACCATATCAATGACAATTCATGTCAGCACAAAAAGTGCTGACTACTGGGCTTGTGATACCCTCAGGGACATAAATATCCACCAGCTGTGGCATCGACCCAGTGGTTGAAAATAAACTCATCATAGATACCAGGACTTAATTTATTATATACTCCAGACGCGCGTTTCGTCTACAAAAGACTCATCAGTATCTTTGTGAAATATGTTTTTGCGACAACTGGACGTTAACTTATAGCTCAAGTATATTGTACAATTTAAAAGCACCGTCACATGTTCATTTTAGCACGTTGAATGATAATCAATATTAAACTTCAAAGTCGCCTTCCAAATAAGGCAATCAAGGCAAACGTTTATCGGTTTCAGGAGTTTTTGCTTTACAAAATTAGTTTACCTGGGAGAAAAAAACTCAAATCTCCACCTTTCATTTCCGTGTGGACAATCGAAACATCTTTATAACCTTATAAATAACATCGGTTATTGTTTAATATATCAAAGTTTAGTGTATCTTAGTAAGGATTTTTTTTTTTATGTTATATAGAATTTTCATTGAGGTAATTAAGGTTAAATCTCCCACGGACACATATAGTCTTAGAAGATTTTTTTATTATATGTATGTCCTTTATGCTTTTAGCTCCATTGGGTTTCATAGTTATGCCTACCAACACTTTGACATCGCCGAAACCAATGATTATTTTGAGATCTATGTCATACGCTTGATAATGTTATCTTTTTTTTTATTTATGCTGTTCAACTTTGTATTTGATTAAACTTTCCTTCTTATTAATTCAAACGTCTCCGGTGAGTCCAACGAAGACGAAACGCGGGTCTGGCAAACCAATAGTTATCAAAGGTACCAGAAATATAATTTAGTACGCCAGACGCGCGTTTCGTCTACATAAGACTCATCAATGACGCTCAAATCAAAATCTTTATAAAAACCAATATTTGAACCTGGTAACTTAGATGAATTTTTTTTATAGTCAATCTCGCGTGTATATCAAATATAGTTTTACAAAATGAAAATCCTGTAGCTGCTAAATTATTTAACATTGTTGAACATTCAATTACAGATATGTGATGTTATTCATATTTTTTTATAATTCGATAACACAATAACCTACGCATTTCCACCAATCCCAACCCATAATAATGTAATTCCGATGTGGTGTCCTTTGAATTGCATGTAGATCTTCATGATAGATAAACATAATAAAATAAAAACTAGTTAATCTTTATTTAGGAATGGGCTCTACATACAGGAAGATTCAGAGAAGGCGTCGATCAGTCAGATTGGCCGACGTGGAAAACAAGATTTCGATGTGCATTGAACAAACTCCCAGATATTCACGAGATGAAAACATATGGAAGACTTGATGGTCCCGAACCATATAGATCATATAGATTTCTCAGTAAACATGGTTAGTATGTGTTATTTGGTGAAAGGGTGTAACTTTTTATTTCCTTAAGACAATGTTAACAAATTGCATGAATTGATAAATCAAACGACATTTTGATGATGATAGAAATTTGAAATGTTTACATGTAAACATCAAAGTTAATTTACTTACAAAAGAAACAGTTGGTTATCGATGTTCAAATCTGCTTAATCGATTTAAAATGCAAATCAAGACAAAAATCAATAAATAAAGGAACCACATCAACTCCATAAGGAACGATTCTGGTAGCAACATGTATCATTGTTGTTAGGTTGGTTTTTATTGTTGTTGGTGTTTTTTTTTTGGGGGGGGGTCATTTGTTTTAAATGCGCTGTATGATTCATTGTATTAACAGCTTTTAAGATTCATTGTATTAATAGCTTTTAAGATTCATTTATAAGTTATATTTATGACATAAATTTTCTCTCTCTTTAGAGATCACATACCCGAGTAAAGAACCAGTGCCAGATCACCATGACGACTCAAACTCCCCTCGATCATCACAAGACTACAATATGATGGTACAAATAGTAATATATCTGCTTATATATTTAAAAAAAAAATTAACAATTTTCTGCAGTTACTTACAGCTGGTAACGCAACGGACATAAGTTTGTTAACAAATAGTCATACCAGTATTCCTTTATATTTTTTAAGTGATTGTATACATGTAACTGTTGCTACATTTCCGTCGAGCTCTATATTTTTTATTGTTTATACCCTGAAAACGTATTTCTTAATGACTTTGATCATTACACATGTGAAATCAGTTAGGTCATGACAATTGCGGCAAAGGTGATATACAACACTCTTTAATCAGTTAACGATTGTTGATTTGTTAAGTTTTTCTATTTGTTTGCATTATCAGTATCAAACCTGCGATGTTATTTTCATGGATAGATACATTCAAATTTGAATACCTGAACAAATTCTTAAAAATAAATGACACTAATATAGCAAGGTTATTTTTCAAAACCCTCAAGAAGTTTGACGTGTGCTCCGGGCGGATGAACAGTTCCTGTTCTTTTAAAGACACCTGTCGTAATGTGTTTGAAAAATAAGAAATAAAGCTGCATTCGGTCATTGTAATAAATGAAAATAGTATTTTGTATATTAGGTACGTCTGAAACAATTTTATAGGTTTATCTTCGTTTGGAATTAACAAAAGAACGGTGAAAGGAAGGTCTGGATTTTTATTTCAACAAATGTAACATTTTCGTGAATATATCGTAAAACATTGTTTCGTCATGATTAGCTAGATCCTAAAGACTTTTATAATATTTTGGACCAGGGTCTATCATTTCAAACCATTTATCTAAATGCTCCCTTTTTTGCCTGTATCTATATTTGAATATTTTTTGTTGTAGGACGACCAGAATGTAGAAATAAATTCAATGCCGGAAAAGGTTATCAAAGGTAGGATTGTTTTCATTATTTTATCGATAATTTGGATTCATCAGTTCGTGGGTAACAATTTTAGAGGATTAAGAGAAACTTGCTATTTTTATTATCCGCTGATATTTAATTTCTTGGTTTTGTCTAAGTCTTAAAACAATCCTATTGAAAAGATGCCATTCAATGGACAATTAATTTCGTGGTGAACGTGTACCCACAAAGTCCACGAAAATTGGTATCCAACGAATAATAATAAATCCACACTAATGGTGTAATAAGTACAGATTCCGAGACCACTTTTGAAATTTATTCTATATTTAGATAAAAAGGGTTGTAGTTGCCATTTTCCATTGACGCTTTAAGTATTGAGTCGACACTATGTTGAGTCACCTAAAAACATCTATTATTACAATATTTTAGTCATTGTAGTTTATTTAATTTGTGTTATCCACCGACTGGTACTAAATGGGTGGTTCGTTTAGTAACGCTGCATTTCGTTTGCATAGGTATTGATTATTTTATAAAAAAAAATTTAGCTGATTAATTGGTCGTGTCCCGTATAAGACATTATAGGTTGTTGTCACAATAACGTGAAAATGCGCACAGATTTTCATTATATTAATGATCCTTACGTTTTAAAATATATGACACATTAGGTTTTGTACCAAATTAGGGTGTTTTAGTCACTGAATATATAATGTGTTTCTATTATTTAAGACGGAAACGTTTTGTTTAATACTATTATCAATGAATGTTTGATTTATTTTTAATCATAAGAAATTATCTTTGACCATGTCATCCCTAAGTATTGAGTAAAATGTCGTAGGGAACATATATATATATATCAAGGTCTAATTTTATTCAAAACTATTAATGTTGTGGTTGAATTTGTTTGATAATTAAATCCTATCGTGAAGACATTGACCAAGTTCTTTAGAATTTGTTGAAAAAATATCAAAAATATTCGGACTTGGAATGTAATGCTTAGGTGTATTGGACACTTTTGAATGTTGTTTTTTTATTATATATATATAAATCGTCTTTTATTCAGAATAATTGAATGAATTAATTAATCTTTATTGCAAAAGTATAGACATGCTATGGCACAATTAACAACATTTATGACATAATATAAAACACGAATAAACAGCAGAGAACAATAGTATAATACAATGACATGACATATAAATTTATGAGACTATATTAGATCGAATATACCGTGCTGCTTTTACATTGTAAGGTGTAGGTTTTGCCATATATATAGCAAGTATTTCAAATTTATTTCAAAATGTTGGGTTTTTTTGCCAATTAAATCTCAGACTTGAAGATAGTTTACAACAATTTCATTATATGTTAATTTCCTTGGTTTCACTCTACAGAAACCCAATAGAAGGAACGTTATCTTTGCGAACGATGGTAAACATAGGACATAATTCTGATACAAATATAGACACAGTCATTGAATATTGAAACTACAGGGTTTCTTGTCTATGGTACTGAAGTTTCCTTATTTTTCATTTAGAACAAACCGCCATTGTATGTGATTTTCTTGTTAGAACAATACATAATAGATTTTAAAAATGATCTTAAATAAAGACAACAGTAGTAATCGTATTACCACAGGAATAGACTACTGTAGCTTCATTTTTGCTAAGCACGTATATATTCTGGTCGTTTTTATGAAGCCAAGAACGAAACTCATCAATATGTTTTGAATGAACATATTTTCATGGTACATGTATCTTGAAATATATCTTAGGTTTTTTAAAACTTTTTATAAGGAGAAACGAAAACATTAAAAAGAAATAATAAGAAAACATATATGTTGTCATTAAGCATTTCTTGTAAAGATATTTTTGTGTTGAAGCTAGGCAAATGAGAGTTGTTTTTCGTTCCTTTGACGTGTTCGAACTTTCGAATTTTCTATTTCTAAAGGGAATTCCGTTTTTAATTTTCCTTGGAGTTAGGTATTTTTTAAAGATTTAACTTTTGACTCGTGTCCCTTGTTTTATTCTACATATGAGGATAAATGCAGATTAATTACACTAATTTGTTTTTATTTCCGCTTAATTTTATTAAAATAATTGGTTTTACTTGACTTTCGTTTCTTGTTGTCCTGTCTTTGTTCCAGGTGATGTTAGTAAAGTTGTTATTAATGCATAACAATAAAATAAACAAGATTGAAAGGAGTTATTGGGCTTACAGTTGTTATCAAATAAATCGTTTTTATGTATGTTGGCGTTATAGTTGGTGTGTTTCTCTCGGTTTTACTTTGTAGAAGGGTTTGTTTTCTTTAAGTCGATTTATTACGTTTAACACCGGTAGACTACTGTTGCCTTTATTTACATTTATTTACGTTTACATCAATAGGAAGTTAATGTGTGTCATCATTCATAACTTCCATTGAATGCTACACATTTCTTTTGTTACAAAGACAACACATGTCTACAAAGACAACACATTTAAGGGGTATCATTTTTTTGTACTGTAGCGACAAATATTTCATGTTGATTTCTATGTAAAATTATAATGCATTCATTGCCAATTTTTTAACTGGTCTTTTGTTAGAAGTTCTTCTAAAATCGGAGCATCTACAAAGTGTTAAAAAGAATGCCAAGTTCCCGAAATTGAATTCGATACATTCACCTCAACAATTTGAAGCCACTTGCGAGGTTACAATATGTGCACGCAAGCAAACAAGAGATTAAAAAGATAGCGGTACCAAATCACCGTCTTTATTGAAGTATCCAAGCTGCAGGAATTAGACGAGAGAATTTGATACTTTATATAAAGTTGATATTGCACCGCCATTTACGAATATTGTTCCTGCAGTTTTTATATTGCGGGGCAAACATTAAACATTTCATATGTTAATAAGACCCCGTTCACACTTGTAACGAAGTTGAATCGATTTTTATTTGAATCGATCTTGTCCATTCGTTTTTGATGCGTTTTGATTTTTGATTTTGCCATGTGATTATGGACTTTCCAAATTGATTTTCCTCTGAGTTCAGTATTTTTGTGATTTTACTTTTTTCTTAAAAAGACCAGTTTGCATTTACATCGAAAAAGAGTTTACACCTAAAAAAAGTCTTATCTTTTTAAAACCACCTCTAGAGGTAGACTTTTTAAGTCCGATTGAAGATCGATCTTACCCGTTTACACTGGACAAAAGATCGATCTTTTTTGTCAGCGTAAACGGGTTCTTAGAACAAAATTGAATAAATGCAAAAATCAAGATACGTTTGAATTTGTAGCTTAATTTTAAAAATTGTTTTCGTGACCAATATTTTGAAGTTCCCAATCTTCAAAATTAAAATTTTTAGAAGGTTATACGATATTCAATCATATAAATGCGCATCTTTTTGCCGGTTATTATCGTAATTATACTTGTTTAACAAAGTTTTATCTTGTTTTTAAAGACCTCAGTATAAGATGTTAGTCGTTGTTCAACGCGACTTATTGATTTGACAATTTAGTTTATAGATGTCAGATTAACACGCAAAAAATGTCTTCTGTATGCATCGGACTATTTACAGATTGCATGTTTAACCTCGCCAATTTGTTTGCCTGTCTCAAGTCAGGAGCCTCTGGCCTTTGTTAGTCTTGTATGATTTTGTGTTTTCGTTTCTTGTGTATATTTCGGAGTTTAGTATGACGTCCATAATCACTGAACTAGTGCTGTAAACAGGGCAATTTTCGCGTTTGTTTTATTTTCGCTATTTTTGCGGTAAGAATTGAAACGCGAAAATAAAACGACCGCGAAAATATCAAAGAAACTCTTTTCATAACATTTACTTAAACAAATTGTGACTTGGATAGAGAATTGCCTCAGTGGCACTCAAACCACATCTTCTTATATCTACGTATATGAATAGAATATGTATAAGACTGATTTTATAGACGACACAGTAATGAATTTAACTCAAATCAGTAATTTTATAAACACGGAAGAAAATATTACGGATTTTGTTATGTAAACAACACTCCATACAATTATGTTAATGACACATGTCAATCAGTAATGAAAGTCTCACCTCGATGAATCTGCTTCAGAGATTAATCAGATCAAAGTATCGATTAATTAGCATTTTATTTTAATTCACTCCTAATTAGGTCTACTTTTTTTTTATTGTGTAATACGTGTTTTACAAGCAAACATGACAAATTTTCAATCTACTTTAACATTCATGAATCGTAAAAACAATGATCTTTGATTGACATTATCGCTTGATAAAAGATAAATGTAAAACTGCTAACTTTCCAAATCATTTATGTGAATATTTATATAGGCCAATGGACAATCGCAATTTTAAAACGGCGCGAATTTGGATTGTGTTCGTAAATCGCGAAATAAAGACGGCGCGAAAATTTCCCGGTTTACAGTATACATTTTTATTAAGGGGTCAGCTGATGCACGCCTAAGTGTACGGGAGTTTCTCGCTGCATTGAAGACCCATAAAGGTATTCTTCGGCTGCTGTCTGTTCTTATTTCGAGTTGTTGTTTCTTTGACAGATTCCAAATTTCCATTCACATATTTGTAAAGTTGTGAGATTGGATTTGAAGAGGACTAAAATATTGCGATACAAAATCAGCAATAATAGTTTGCAGTATGATAGAAATTAGTATATACCAATTATTGATACGTTGTCCTTTGGTAGTTTATAAGTCCAGCATGTAAACAGTGAACTTGGTTTCCTTTATATTTAATGTCATATTGAAGACGAAATTAAGACGAACGCGCGTCTGACATAAATACAAAATTTAATCCTGGTATCTATGATGAGTTAATTGTCAATCATTCATAAATTACTTTTTTATATTCTTGTCATATCTAGATCTTTTTTTCAAACGTTCCATTATTAATGGCATCGTCGATAATCTCTTTTAAATCACATAATTCTCATAGTAAATTAATAATCATCAAAGGGTTGTTAAAATGTTTGCTAATGTCTAAAATCTGTGTTGGGGGTCTCGAACTACTATATACAAGCGTGACCTTTCTTTCGTGCATTGACAGGCGATATGGCTGATCCCGATCATATAGACAGGAAATAATACATGATTATATTTAAATACTTCCATCTTACTTATTTATCACAATTGTGTCAAGGTCAAATGTTTTGCTTTATTTATTACAAATTTGTTTTTGTCTGTTTTGTTATTTTTTTATAATTGCAATACATTTTCGGTAATCTTCTGATTTAAAGAATCTTGTATTTACTTGGAAAAATCTGGTAGAATTGTTGTAACAATGTAATGGAAAATACGTAAGCCAACTAAAACTATTTCTTTGACTGAAATAGAGCACATATATAAATGTGTATTAACGGAATTCCAAGTAAATTCATTTTCAACAACCCAGTGAGCAATTAAACTTTTTTGTCAAACATTTAAACAGTTTTTACCGTAATCAAATTCATTTTCCCCTGATTATGCATCCATATTAACCTGATTTGTAGAGTCTGAACTGCTTTCATTCATTTCAATTTTCATCACACGCTCACAAGATTTGGACATTAACAAAAATAATACAGATATGATTTTTTAAAGAAAATGTAAATGTATTATAAATGCTAGAATCACAACAAAGTTATCCAGTGCTTAAATCATTTCATAGATATACGTGTACTTAACACGACTGACAATCGATACCGCTGTTGGTTGACTGCTAGTTCCAGATGGTACATCATCGGATCGATCTCGCCGTTTGGTTAAACTCTAGTCCCTGATGGTTCAGCACTGTATCGATATCACCGTTGGTTGACTGCTGGTCCCTGGTTGTATAATTAGATTGATATATCGTGATTCGGTACTGACAATGATTCATGATATACCTATTATTTATTCTCCGTCGGGGAATTTAGAAAATATTAAGAAACTAGTCTTCCGACTCCCGTAGACAAAGTCGACCCTGATGTTCATTTGGCTATTCTTTTATGTGCGTTTTTTCGTCTTGTCTCTTTCATGAATTGCGTATTTATGTATACAAGAACTTTCAAAGTTCAAGATTTCAGCGTTACAAATGTAATTTAATCCAGACAAGCTATTCGTACGCAACAAAGTTATGATAGTTATCAAAAGTACCAGGATTACAATTTTATACGCCAGACGCGCGTTTCGTCTACATAAGACTCATCAGTTACGCTCAGATCAAAAAAGTTAAAAAGCCAAATTAATACAAAGTTGAAGAGCATTGAAGATCCAAAATTCCAAAAAGTTGTGCCAGATACGGCTTAGGTAATCTACTCCTGGGGTAAGAAAATCCTTAGTTTTTCGAAAAATTCAAGGTTTTGTGAACAGAAAATTTATAAAAATGACCATATAATTGATATTCATGTCAACACCGAAGTGCTTACTACTGGGCTGTTGATACCCTCGGGGACGAAACGTCCACCAGCAGTGGCATCGACCAGTTTTTTGCTTCATTTTCAGAAAGTAACAAAATATTTTGTAGAGGATAAAACAATATTTTAAATAATTAGACTTTGGAAAGTATATAAAGCATCATGGGTAAATGGTGTTGTGACTTTACACATAGTATATAATGGAAATAGGCAACGTATTTTAAAAGTATATAGTGGAAAGAGGCAACGTATTCATATGTATATGGTTTTGATTTGTATTGACTGTGTATCGATCACTTGTATTTATTGAATAAGAAATGAGGGTTTATTCAATTAGATGATTTTGTTTTAAAACTTATTACTTGTTTTTCAGGTGAAATTGATATAGATGAAAATATAATACCATCAGGCAATCTTCCATCAGATTTAAGAGATCTTCGAATGCAACCAATATCAAATGGACTTGTCAAGCCCGCTGATGGTATGTTATAATTTTTTTATAAAAGTTATTAGACAATTTATCATTTGACCAAACTATTTATATAATACGGTGCAACAACTCAATTCAATAGAAATAAAGCATACTATGTCAAACCCTATAAACAAGTATTTGTATGCCCCAATTAGAGGTATTATATCTTGCGGTCTGTGCGTCCGTTCGTCCATCCGTTTGTTCGTCCGTCTGTCCCGCTGTAGGTTAAAGTTTTTGGTCAAGGTAGTGTTTGATGAAGTTGAAGTCTAATCTACTTAAGACTTAGTAAACATGTTCCCTATGATATGATTTTCTAATTGGTATACCTAATTAAAATGTATGAACCTAATTGAGCAGTTCACTGAATATAGAAAATTATTAAATGATAGTGCGAGTGGCGCATTCGTGTACTATGGTATCACTCTGGGGTTTTTTTCAAATCTATATAATAAAAAGCGTTCGAAACAAAATTGTTAAGCATATTAACGCGTCTAAGAAACAATTATTGCATAATAAAATATCCATATATTGGGCTATTGTCTTGCTTTTGGTCGGGCTATTTTCTCTTTGACACATACCCCATTTCCGTTCATTTGAAACGTTGTCGAATACTATAAAGAATACTATTGAAATTGAACACTCTCTATGCCTTGGCATGTCAGATGTACACGTTGCGATTATACCGCAATTTTCTCGAAGTTTTTGGTGGTTTGGTTTTATTTATTTTTGTTTGTCAAGAAACATGTACAATGATTTGTATCTGTTAAGTTATACTTAAACTATGAAAAGCAACGAATTATCGAGATCTCTGTAAGCCTTTATAATCTGTTTTATGGTCAGAAATTTGACACAATGTTGTAGCAACTAGATATATACACGCGTGAATCTGTTATATCTGTTATATCAAGTTAGGTCAAGATCGGATCACTTTTTTAAATTACGATACAGATAATGTAGTTTCAATTTACTTGCGGTATTTTCTATGTGTAACTGAACTCCTTAGCTACAATATCGTCAATTATAGTACAGATTTTGTGAAACCTAACCTGCATGAAATGACCTCTTAATATCAAATCATTCAAAACATCAGACTCTAATACAAATATGATATTATATCGACTTGAATTCATACCGCAAACTTACATATTGATAGTTAACATTAAATCAAATTTCAAGCAAAGCAAGATATCAAATACTGGTATTATAGTGACAAACTAAGAAAACAAACAAAAATAAAAATGATTTTGTTGATTATATTACTACTCCACCTGTGAATGTTTGAACAAATATTCTTCTGTTCAAACGATATCTGTTTCTTTTTTAAGGAATTGATGCCATCAACACCGCCCAAGGAAATAATTCATTACAGGACAGAGAAGTCGGTAAGAAATATGAAAGACTTTCAAAGACATCTTGAATGAAATAATACAAAATTGTTTTTATAAAAAGACGGGAATTTGATGAAAATTCTATACTTTTAAAATGGCATTGTTCTCTATCAATCAACATATTTGCGAAATAAGTTTGCCTCCCAATAAGCAAATATTATACTCTTCTAAAATGTGCACAAAGATTTCTTGAAGCTCTGTATTAAACAAAGACGTAAATAAATATAAAAAATTGAAAGCAACACGTTTTATAATTTCTTACGTCCGAAGCTCTTTTCTGGATCTACCTTCATCAGGAACGCTGAAAACCAGACATTTGAAATCCGGAGATGTATAAGTACCAAAATCTTTGTCTATATGTCGAAAATACCAAAGGTAAATAGCCAAACATAAGATGCATATATTAACTGAACAAATCGTCTTCGTCAATGTTCCTTTTTACCTTCACACTTTCCGTTTGTTGTACCGTAATAATAAATAAAACTATGTACGAAATGATCTTAAAATGCTTTCGCATTAAATGCCCGTACCAAGTCAGGAATATGACTGATGTTACCCATTTGTTTAATGTCTTTGAGCTTTTGATTTTACTATTTTATTATGAACTTTCCGTTTTGAATTTTCTTCGCAGTTTGGTATTTTTGTTATTTTATTTTTTACAGAGTCAATCATTATGCCGATATATTGTCTATATCTATACATTAAAATTCAAATTGGTTTTTTTTATTTTGTTCTGTTAAGCTTTATGCCGTAACAATCTTCAATAAATTAAAGTTAGCAATTCAGGTTGTATTAATTGCATACTTGTTTTCTTCAGATCCCACAATGGTGTTCAAACTTGGGTACAGACATGTTGATCTTGGCAGTCATACTGTTCATAACTCTAGAGGATGTCGACTTTATTATGGACCTTCCGATATGGAACTAAATGTTCACCTACAAAATGAGGTAGTCTTTATAGTCATGTGTTATTTTTCTCGATAATTTAATTATGTTTATACGAGTATACTTTTACCAATCTTTATCCCTATGTCCGTCATTCTTTCTATCCACAAAGATTTTATTTTTGTTATGCGTGCTAGTCTTTACCGAATTTTTGTACAGTAGTAGACGTGATGGTTGACAGATCCAGTTTGCGTACGTTTCATTTGAATGATATGATTTTATGAGAAAATGCAACCATTATATATTATTAAAGAAAAAATATTTCAAATTGGCCTATAGTTGTTAATGTCTGTGTCATTTTGGTCTCTTGTGGACAGTTGTCTCATTGGCAATCATACCACATCTTCTTTATTTTATACTTTAAGATATGTCCTGGCATCTTTGTATGACATAAGGCTGATTATAACAGTGTCCTTGTAAAAGAAAAAGAAATGAAAATTAGTATTCAGATACTGTTTTGTAATTGATGTCAAATTAATAACCCACTGGTTTCTGTTAACAAATTAACATAAATAGGAGTAGAAAACCAACTTTTTTTAGATGTAATTTCCGTGATCAGACTTTTCTAAAAATAATAATTAAAGATACGCTGTTTAGATTTAAGTACGATTGTTGGCAAAGTGTGGGTGGTTAGTATTTTTGCGTGAGAAAGTTGTTTTTATAACGTAAAGCACTGCTGTCAGTTTATCACAAATTTCTGTATAAACTCTTATGAATTAAAATTAACCTTCAAGTGTTTAATTTCCGTTACGGCGTTTGAAAATTATGTAAAGTATGTTTTCCTTAACCTTTTGACAATAAAAGCCAATTGTCAAGTCCTCTTTAATTTGAAAAAAAAGTAAATGCCCAGAGAAAAGTGATTTCTTTTTAAAAAAAAAAACTTCCTTTTTGATGATCTTTAAGTGGTAAACAGATGTTTTCTTGTAACTCCCAGTGTATCAATCTGTTGTTGTAAGGCCTATATGAACACAGGTTCAATGGAGTTTCTTACTTCAATGAAATTATGTCCTTGAATGTATTGCCAAAATCTTTGTAGTCCCGCTGACCTTTCAACTTTCTACTTTATTTGTCCTTAAATTTTTTTATTCGATCGTCACTGATGTATCTTTTAAAGACATACCGCGCGTCTCGCGTACAAAATTATAAGCCTTCAAGTTTGGTATCTTTGATGAGTTTTTTACTATTTATACTCCACTGGTATTACAGCAACAACCGTGTTGCAATTTGAACATCGTTAAATCATTCCAAGGAAAGATATGGAATCATCATAAACGTTTCTAAATGGATAAATTTTGATCTGATGATCAATGTATGATTATGAATCCCCTTAAACAGTCGGTGTATCTTAGAGGGAGTTAAGAATGGCTAAATTAATAAACATGTGTCTTTCTTTGTTGTGATGTTACACATGCGTTTCCGATAGGGGTGAAGGTTGGTAACTATTAAACGTTTAACCCGTTGCATTTGTGTGTATCTGTCCTAAGTCAAGAATCCTGTGTTCAGTATTTGTCGTTTTATGATGTGGTTCATAATTGTTTCTCGTTTCTCGTTTTTAAAGATTATGTCGTTATTTAGTGGATTAACACTACTTTTTTTTTTTGGAAGGCCCTTTATAGCTTGCTGTTCGGTGTGAACCAAGATTTTGTGTTGAAGATCGTACGTTGACCTTTAACGGTTTACTTTTACTAATTGTGACTACTATGGAGAGTTGTCTCATTGACAATCATACCACATTTTCTTATATCTATACTAGAACACACCCGTGGTATCGCGGGTCGGTGACCGAATTAAAGCATAAAACTGTGCGCAAGCCTTATTTTAGTATTAGTATTGTCATCTGATAAAGTCATACCGATTATACAATACACAGTTTTCTCTGCTTTTAAATCTTTCTGTTTGAACCCGTCGAACTGGAACTTATCAATTATTGGTAATATAATTATTGGAAAAACGAAAGGTCCTGGAATGGAGTATTTTTTAATCAACAGCATTGTCCTATAATAGTTCTAAATAAAGTTGAATTCTTTGATTCGCTGTTTTACGTCATGCCGGCTAACAAATTGAAAACTGTACCTATACGCCTTATTTTTAGTCCAGATTTTTAGTATTCGTATTTTTATCTTAAATGGTCTTACTGATTAAAATTTGACAATTTAGTAGTAACAACCCTGTGATTATGACCCGTGTATATAGCATATTAATCCTGAATACACCGTTTAGTGGTGCGCATGTAAGATGCGGAACGTACAGATAAGGTAATCGGTAACAGGTGAATATACTATTGGTATCGGTATCGGATTCGATCCGGAACTTCTTAATTATTGGCATTATTAATTACGTGGAAACCAAAGGGCCTGGAGTGGCGTAATTTTTAATCTACACCTTTGTACTATATTAGTTATATATAAAGTCGAATTCTTTGATTCGTCGTTTTAACGTGATGTCGGCTGACAAATTGGACCTCGTAATTTTAGTATTATAGAAATTCACATTTGTTGAATTATAACGCATATGAATGCCTTTTTATTCTTTTCCATCCAATATCCAAGCGCTACCAAAAACAGTCGTCTCATAATAAACAATTTATCGAATGGTAAACGTTCTGAAAATAAAAGTTATTGTGTATTTATATAGACTTGATACCCAACAGTTAATAATATAAAGCCAATGTATGAATAGATGAGAGAATGTAATGTTCATTTGAACAATGATACATGATACGCCAGAGGAGTGATTTGTCAAAATGCGATTCGTCAGTGGCGCTCGAACAAATACAACTGCCAGAACCGTTGAAATACATATTTTAAGAACAAACAAAATTAAAACGCCATATATCTGTATAGTAAACGACTTTTATTCCTTTATTTTTAAAAGCCATATACAAATATACGTATATAGTAACAGCAGTTATATGGCTATAGATTACATAAAATATTAAAACACGGCAAATTCAACAAAATTACTGTTTGTCTCAAAGATATTTAGATTTAATTTAAAATTCAATAATCTATCAGAAATTTAAACAGGTAAATAGATTTTTGGATTATATATTTACTTTCTTGCTTCACATGTTAGGCAAATCCTGAAGAATCATGTTTCCCTGAATATCTAAAATAGTCATGTTTTTATCTCGCAATCTGGCTATGTTGTCAAGTGCTAGCTTCAATTTTCATTCACTGAAATGTATGGTTGTATATCTCTATATTTGTGCAGAAATAACAACAAACATTATTTTAAAGTTTTACGAAAATTTGTATTTTATTCTTTGGATTTCAGGGAAAAAAGACCAAAAAAAACAACAACAAAATTTTAACTTTGCATTATAATTGATAATTATCCAGAAGATTTGTGTATGACAGAATATAAAATTTCATTCCTGGTATCTATGATGAATTTATCTTCTATAAATTTATCCATTTTGTATTAAAAAAAAACACCAAAAAAACACTATTTGTTCTTTATTTTCCAAAAAGTTTAAATATAAATCGATATATAATGAAGTAAAAATTAAAAGCTATCTTTTTTTCAATCTATCTATCCATTCGTTTGATGTGTTTAAGCTTTTGATTATGAACTTTCCTCGGCGGTCGTTAATTCTGTTATTTTACCTTTTATCAATAATATAGTAAATAATATAATTTTTTCACAGATATATGGTCCAAATGATGTTGACCAAGTACATTTTCCGTTGTGTTTTTTGGAAAACAAAAAGCAAGAAGAAATGACACTAACACTACTGAACTACCTCGATCGTGGGATAATCATTCGGGTTCAGCATGGCCAGATCATTGCTACTCGAAAATGCAGGTAAAAACTAAAGGAAGAATTTTATTTCAACTCTTTCTTAATAATGATTAGAAACTTTTTTTTATATTATGCCGTATGTTGATCACCATACGTGAATTTCAAACCGAAATCCAACAATAAAGATTCGAAATAAAATATGGATGAAGAGAACTAGAGATGATTCTGTAGAAGAACTTGCTTTCAATTTTAACACCGCATATTTCATGATAGAATATTCGCATAATCAAGCCAGTATATAGGCTAACAGTTAATGATTTCAACAGCCTAGAGAAGAGATAGCAATCTAGTGTTATAGCTATATATATATATATGTATAATTATGGCTGTTTTTATATTATAATTAGTTTCTGTGCATGTTACAATTTAAAGTTGTGTTTCTGTTGTGCCGTAGTTCTCCTCTGTTATGTTAGTTTCGTGAAAGAATATTAAATTCTTTTATTCTTTATATTATATGTTTTAGGTGCACCATATTTGTTCAACTACACAATTCCACAGAGCCAGTTAAATTGAACAGGGATGAACCAACTATAATATTTGACTACTTTAATTGGTTTGAGCCCAGTTTACATCGATATATAAATAATAAGGGACCACGTCCTTCGGCAGAGGTTATGATCAGCTTTGGTCAAAAGTGGTGTGGAGGGGAAACTGAATTCAGAAATAATCTAATATGGTCAAAAATCTACCTGGAACAGGCTTATCAGCAACTGTGTAAGGTATGAAATGCAACAGTTCTTTTGTTACGTGTTTGTTGAAAGGGACTTAACTCAACTTATAATACATCCTTACAATTCCATGCATTTTATTTTATTTGGTTTATATACAAAATTGTCTAGCGTTTAACCTTAGGTGGGTGATAGGGAAACTTGATCACCTGATTTAAGCTCAAGTTTACTTTGTCATTTTAAAATTTGAAGACACTGATTCTCAAAATAGAAAAGGGAAACTTCTTTTAATATGGGCTTGTTGTTATTGTTGTACACATATTTATTTATTTACAACTATTGAATGTACGAGTTGTAGTATGGCTTTTATTTGTTTGACTGAATCACTGACATGCCAAAACAAAACGGTCGAAGAGTTAGTCAGTCGAAATCATTCATTGTCCTCATAACTCTTTTGAGAATTGTTATCAATATCTACCTTATAAGCAATAACAGTCGTATACAATACTAAATTCATTTTTAAAGACAACTAAATTATGAAAATGATTTGTTATACTTATCTAATAGAAGGAACTTTTTTTTCTTCTATTTTACAGGTAACCTGCACCAGTCCATTGTCTCCAAATATTGAAATATCAAGATCAGATAACATTGATCAATTTTTGCGGCACAGACAAGAAGCCGAGAAACAATTAAATGGTTATACATAAAGTTTTTGCATCACAAAACAGAAGAAAAAAATGTTTTTTTATTAATACACAACAGATAAAATGTCATCATGTTTGTACAGTAGATTAATAATTGTACATATTCTAATTTCATACTTGATTATGTGAATTTATATTAGATAAAGAAATACAGTAGCATTCTATACCAGGTACCTTTGCATATAAAAGTTGCAAATTTTAAGAAATAAAGATAGTTGAAATGTAATAAAGACAGTTGGAACATTAAGGATGACCATTTAGGGTTTTAGCTGATGCTTCATGTTCTATTTCTTCAAATGCTTATATGTTTTAAGTTTTGAACTTTCCTTTATTTATGTGTTGTGTTTTATTTACCTAAGAATCGTGATGTGGCTTGGAAGATTAAGTCTATATCACATATATTTCATTTGCCAATATAGTTATTACCCACAAATCTTTTTAACGGCATGTTCTTATAATATGTTATTGTTATGTTCTTAAAACTTTGAGAAGCTCAAAAATGGTATTTATTTTTCAATATTCCACCTGGCAGAGATAAAGAAACTTCATTAAATTACCATAGCACACAGTATTTTCAGATGCTCCTTATAAATTATAACTGCAATTTGGTTGGATAATGAATTGATAAAGTTGATATTCAGAAACGTGTCATCTGTATTACCTATGCAGTATAAAAAAAACAACATATCTTTGACCAGTTATTTTTATATATATTTGGAATGAATGAGTCTTGACAGAACATTATTTGTATGTCGAATTTTATTTAACATCATATTTTATTTGCTTGTATGTTTATTTTTGTTGTGATTGAATATTAAATTATGTGATTTAAGTTATTTACTTTTTTTTATTCTTTCGTTTTAATAAATAATATTTTGTGTATGATTATATGTATATTGGTTGAAGATTGGTATATAAATTTGATGCACATGTCAATTTATATAATATTCATAGATTTTTATTCTTTCAATATAAGAGCTTTATAAAATTACATTTGTTTAAATTTTGTTTGGGTAATGTTGAAGGATAAATTCATAATGCATTTAATCAAAAGGGCAGAAAAAAATACGATAAAAAAAAATGAAAAAGAAATACTAGAGTCATAATCTGTACAGGAACGAAGTTTGTCAGTGTTTACGATTGTATTTTAATGCAAGTCTTTGCAAAAAACATACGTGTCCAGATCCTTTGTTTTTGTTAAATGTGCAAGTCATGTTTAAATTAATTTTAACTTTGTGCTGATCCCGTTCGAAGTTTGCTAATTATACTTCCGCTGCTACTAACGAGTTTGCTTCCGATTTGTTTCAATGCTGTCAATGTTTTACTTTTTTCTTGACAGTCATGTCAATATGTCTTACTTTGTAATCAAACTTATACATAAATGCTAAAACCGATCTGAATTTCAGAAATTTCAGATTGTTTTATATGTTTTGTTAAATATCAGATATGAAAACAATAAAAGTATTGGAGAATTTAGTGTGTACTTGATTGGGTTTAACAAAAGGTTTATATTGTTAAGATACATGAATTTATCATATGAAAATGAGAAGATGTGATTTAATTGCCAATGAGACAACTATTCATCAAAGAGCAAATGAATTATAAGCTATCAACTATTGGTAACCAGACGGCCTTCATCAATGAACAAAACCAATATCGCATAGTAACTATAAAAGATTCTGATATGACAAATGTAAATCAATTCAATTGAGAAAACTAATGGCATTATTTTTGTTTAAATCTATTAACAAAAATATAATATGATATACATTAACAAACGACAACCACTGAATTTGATGCTCTTGAATTTAGAAAAGCACATTAAAAATACCGGGGTTGAATGATTAACAAACGCTTAATCCTACCCATAAATCATTGGACAGAGGTCTAAGACCATGTAAAAATTCAAATAACACATGGTAACTTTGGTAACTTCATTAATGTTGATATCTATCATTTATCTTCCAATTGATATTTTTCTATCAATCTTTTCGTGTATGCAAATTGCCCACAGTGTTGTATAATTTGTAAATTTGTACTGTTTATTCATGATGTATAATGTTTATTCTGTTATATGCAACAATATTTGTTTACGGCTTCTGTTCTCATTGGTTCAATCTAATCATATTCAAAACCCCCTATTCTAGACTTCCTTAGTCTGCAAAAAGTATCTCAAAAGTTTCCATGCTTGCAATGAAATCACTCTTTTCTGTTTAAATCTTATTACTAGGGTAACGTACATTTTTTTTAGTTATTACTGAAAAAAAGAACGGTCTAATACCGTGTATTATGACTATTTAAAGGTTTGAACAATTGGTTATATGCTTTTGTGTTTTTACAATAATATAACTAGTTAAAATTATATTCGTCCAGGAAATGAATTGATTTTTCATAAGCAGTACATTACATAATTGAACTCATCAAGATTGTGCAGATAAACATTTCCGTAAGAAAGTTTAAGGTCAATTCATTATAACCGTTTTCACATTTATATACCACTGTTAGTGTTCTAAGAAATCTGAAAGTAGTTCAGTGTACACAGTAAAACTGCTGTGTCATGCAAGAGGAAATAGCAGATACGATCAACATTGGTTTTCTACATTATTATTATATAATATTGCGAGTACTTTATAGATCAGAATCTTGTGGTTTTTTGTATTTGTTAAGGATGGTTGTTTGTTTTGGGGTATTGTTATGCTACATTTGTGTGTGCCAATCTTAAACAGAGGAAAACACAACAACTACAAGAGTAAAGCCCTTTCCAACTGAATGTCTTCATATGTTGTGTTATAAACACATCTTATCACCACTGTCATACTAGCTCTATATATTAGAATAGGTTTAAGAGTTCACTTACATGTTTAACCCCGCCACATTATTTAGTTCTTTAATTCAGTGATTGCCGTTGGTTACTGTCTGGAATATTGGTTTATTGATTACAACATATATACGGACATGTCGATTTGCAAGACCCATCGGTCCTGTTTCTCTAACAATCTTTTATTATATACTTGACTTAAAAGAGGGACTAAATAGTTATCAAAGGTACCAAGATTAAACCAGAGGGACACCCAAACTCATAAATCGAAAATAAACTGACAACGCCATGGCTAAAAATTAAAAGGACAAACAGGCAGACAATAGTTCACATGACACAACATAGAAAATCAAAGAATAAACAACACGAACCCCAAAAAAACTAGAGGTGATCTCAGGTGCGCCGGACGGGTATGCAGATCCTGTTCTAAATGTGGCATCCGTCTAATTCGGTAAACATTTTGTATCAGCAAAGCCTAAAACAACTTTAATACACAAACAAATGATTTTTACTTACTGAATACTTTAAACTAAAAAATAAAATAATAAAAATAATAAAAATAGCAGAACCAAAACGGGTTATATTGCGAATAGTAACCTCGGATAGGACCTTCCTATTATAATCAGCAAAGTAGCCGATCCATTGTTGTAAAATACGAATACACTCCATACTTAAAGTTCTTGATAACACCAAAGTTCGTCATTAATGAAAACATGAAAAACTGGCCAGAAGTAGACAAAAAACAAACACTGTTTATAGTTATTTTTGAGAAGAAAAAAAAGGAAATATTTGTAGTACAGAGTTATTTATATCATAAATAAACAAAAAGCGAGCAAAGTGTATAGCTTCTGGGTAGACCGGACTCTCGGGAAATTTAGATTCTATTTACCGATAATGCCTTTATGAAATATATTTCATGCAAATAACAATGACATATAATTCGTTGATAACGTATCTTACCGGAAACAAGTATATAACCTTAGTAAATAAAGACATCAGTAGTAAACCGCTATTAAGTCAAGAAAGATTGAGAGAAATCAAATTTGGGTTATAAACTAAAACCGAGGAAAACACAACAAGTACATGAAGAAAACAAAGGAACAACAGGAAAACGGAAGTGCAACAAAAACAAGCGCCATCATACATAGAAACGATCTATTTGATAACAACTGAAATATTTCTAAAATAGCCTGACTTTGTAAGAAATATAGCTAAAATGACAACACTACATGACAGAATTACAGAGCTGAACATTCACCAGAAGAAACTCACAAATAAATAATATAATAGTTGACACACCGCATAACAACAACAAATAGATTCCATCAACGATAGACGCCATATAACAGAAACAGTGACACGCTTATGTAACTAACATGCAATCTCGAACTTTATACAATTATTTCCCCTTAAGTAGTAAACAAAGCTATTTCAACGAATAATTCAGTGAAAAAAAATACTACAATGAGAAAACGTTCGTTCAATACATAAATAAAGGCAACAATTTTCAAAACTCGTAAATTGGTGAACACAAAAACTAAATCGGGATAACAACTAAAACTGAGGGAAAACGCATTAAATGTAAGAGGAAAACAACGACACGACATTAAAATGTAATACACACAGAAACGGACTAAGCATTAGACAAAATTCGATGAGAATAACAAATATGACATCAAAACCAAATACATGAATTTGAGATAGATATAAGTACCGTGACACGTCTTATAGTAATGTGAATTCACACTCAAATATAAGAGAAAACAAACGACACAACGGAAACACAACGTTAAAATGTAACACACACAGAAACGAACTATCATATAACAATGGCCATATTTCTGACTTGGAACAGGACATTTTTTAAAGAAAAAATGGCGGATTGAACCTGGTTTTGTGGCATGCAAAACATCTCACTTTAATGTCAATGTTAAATATAACATTTAAATGACAATATAACATTACAGGACAACAAATAAATAGGAGAACATATTAGTCAATGAGACACATGAAAAATAGCTAAAAAAAGGCACCAGGTTTAAAATTCAATACGCCAGAAGCGCGCCTCGTCCACACAAGACTTACCAGTGACACCTACATATAAAAAATTGAAAGTCAAACAAGTACAAAGTTGTGCAGCACGGCTTGGGTTTTCTGCTTGAAATAAGAACATCTTTATTATTTAGAACAATTTATGCTATTTCAAACAGTAAATTTTTATCAAATGAATATAAATGAATACTTGATAAAACTGAAGTATAAACTAATTACAAAAAAGAAAACCCAGATAAATTACATAAATCAACTAAAAAAAATAGACACACCCGACTTAGTCAAGGCCTCAGCGCAAAAAGTGAGAGAAAAAAAGTGACGTCACATACGAAGTGGTGAAATGGCACACAAAATTACGTAAAATTTGAAATTCTTAAACAGCACTCAAAAAATGACGTCACACTTGGAATGACTAAAACTATTTCTCAAAAATAAGATAGAATGAGGATTAATTTAAGATTATATTTGAACTAAAAACTGATATTATATTTAATAACAATGAACATTGCAATACTTAATAATAGCAAACTGAGGTAGCAATTAACTATATTATATAGCTATGTCCGGTTTGTTTTGAATCTAACTGTAAACATAAAACATCGTACAAGTTACGTTGACCAAATCAAATCTAATAGATGAAGGCGGTGATCAATTTTCTTAACCATGACACATGAATATAATAAAAAAGAAGTCAACACATTTGACAAAATCCGATGAGAATTACAAATATAACATCAAACTAAATACATAAATTCCGGAATCAGGAATAAATCGCGTTCGGTAATTAAAAGATTAGACGACGTAATGACAAACCACAATCTACCATGTGGTAAAAATGTCCTCAGCTATTTTGTTCAAAGACACATCGTATGGATCAATCAATTCGTGATGGTGTCCATAAAATTTACGGATTGTCGATTTAAATCTGCCCTCCTCATAACTTTGTTTGGTCAGCTTCTGTGTAAGGAGCACACTCCTGTATATGGAGTACGTATAGTGTAAACATGCACGAGAATAACGTATTAATTGAGATATTGAGATATGTAAACACCATACGAAGGGGCAGAGGGTATGTTACTGCTGAGAAATGGGAAATTGATAATTGGGAAATTGAAATCGTCCCGTTTATCATAGATTTTCGTGTGAAGTCGTCCATCTGCGTCAATATCGAGGAAAAGATCAAGGTATGAAGGAGTCCTTCTGGTATCAGTAGTATCCTTAATTTCAAGTTCACTGGGATAAATGAGATGTGCGTATTGACTGAAATATGTGTTATTCAATGAAAGAACATCATCAATATATCGGAAAGTAAAATTAAAGAATTTCGCAAGGTGCTTTTTCTTTTTGTCTTTGAGAAGGTTTTGAATGAATTCTTCTGCATACGAGTACAAAAACAAATCGACCAGGAGGGGTGAATAATTAGTACCAATTGGAATACCGACTATCTGTTGAAATATAAATCCTCAAAACTCAACAAATATATTGTCAATCAAAAATTCAAGCATTTCGATAATACCATTTTCAGTATATTTTCTGGAAAATTCAGTGTGATTCTTCACAAAAATATGAAATGAAAACAAGAAATTTGTATCTACGATTCCCATTTTTATAGAAAGAGCTCTGTTTTATGAAATGGTGAAGTCGGTCTTTTAACTCAGCATGGGGAATAGTAGTGTATAGCGTAAAAAAATCAAAAGTTTTTATGTTGCTGCAAAATTGCAAAGATTGTGATAGAAAATTAAGCAGTAGATCTTTCGAATTTTTTAGAATCCACATCTGGTTAACACCACTGGTAGAATATATCTCATCACAATATTTTTGAAGCCCATCTTTAACTTTAGAAAAAATAGCAGTCAGTACTTTAGAAAGATGTTTAGTCGAACATTTTGAAGACCCAGCTATGCATCGTTCTTTATATGGAGCTTTGTGTAATTTAGGTACACATGTACCCAGTATAATGAAGGTAAATTTTCTTCGTTTTCTTTGATGTTGATACCAAAAGAAAGAAGGACAGATTGATGATTTTGTAAAATTTCGTCCTTGGTAAATGCCCAAATCTAGACAAATCAATTAGTATCAAATTGCGAAAATGTTTGATAAAAAACATAGACAAAGAGAAATATCAAGTAGTCTGAAATTGAGAAAAAAGTTTGATAAATTTAATCAAAATATGGCCAAATCTAAACAAATGAATTAGTATCAAATTGAGTTGTTTTGAGTGCTCATTGTTGTAATTTCGCGTCCTTGAACCAATAAAGCAACATACGTAGAAGTAAATTGTTAATTCTCAAATGTAACAAAATGGAAGGAAAAAGGGGTTCTGGTATTCTTAACTTTATACACTAGAACATATAACTGCGTTCAATTGGAAAAATTCTCACACATGATTTCCGTCCTGTTAAACAGATTCTGACACTTATGTCAAGTACAGTATGACTATTTCAGTAGTTTCCAAGTGACCGTACTTGTGCTAAAAGTACACTGACTCATCTTTTGGCGGGAGATCATTTCTCATAAATCGATAGACAAAAACAAATCCCGGATTTGTAATCCGGGTCACAAACCAAAACTGAGGGAAATGCAATATATATATTGGTTCACGAGCAAAAAAAATAGAAAACATAAAATATTTTCTTTTGTTACCTGTTCTGACATTGAACTCGGACTTCTTTCAATCTGAGTTTTACTGTGCATATGATTTGATCAAATCAGTTTTATTGTCAATAATCATTTACAGTTCATTTTTAGCATTTAAATCAAACAAAAAACAACAAAATAATATCAAAACAGTATAAAAAGAACAAGATATAAATTTACAATATTACAATATTGATAGCCATGTCATCAAGAGACTTCTGCCTCTCAAAAATGTTGTTAATTTTTATTCTACCAGAAACAACTGCAAAATGTTTTGATTTTTTTAAATTATTAACTTTTCTTTAATTTTCTATATATATAATAAAAAGAATACATGAAAAGTTAATCTTTTAACTATTGTTTGCACATAATCGTACTATTTGATTATACAAAATCATGAGTATATTTGTTTAAATACGTGCAAAGTGAAAACGAAAAAATAAACAAATAAAAAGTAAAAAAAAACAGTAAAAGACAACTAAGATAAAAGAGTGGCAAAAGGTACCAAAAATGACATTTAAACTCATGAGTCGAAAGTAAACTGACAACAACATGGCTAAAAACGAAAAAGACCAAATGGCAAATTAAAGTATACAAAACCCAATATAAAATACTTAAAATGTGTGTGATATCCGGAGCTACGGAAGGGTAAGCAGATCCTGATTCATATATGGCACCCATCGTGTTGCTGATATATGAGTACACATCTGGTGATGAGTTTAATTTTGGTAGGTCACATTTGGGGAAAAGGGGGACTGAAATGGAATTCAATTGAAACATATGTGTCGTCATTTGTGGAACATTTATTCAATATCGGTCTATCAAGATAAGTAAAGTTCACCATGATAATTTTTGTATACCATATTAAGCAAGGGTATATCTGAAGCATAATTATCTTGATAAGTATTATTTGAACCGTCAGGATGATGATTATTAATATCGTATACTACAAAAATAACAACATTTTATCAAAATACTTGACGGTTGCAACCGTGAGACCTTTTTTCCAAGACGGAAATATGCAACTTTTGACTGCAAGATTTTTCCAGATGATTACAAAGGGTCACTTTTTATGTAAAACCCGCTTACACGGCAATAAATAGTACACGTCAGGATCGAATTAGTAATTCCACTTCCATACATTGTTACATATAATTGGAAGCACACAAAAACCCAAAGTATCAACAAAATTTAAAAATGCATCTGTTGTGATGCCATACATGACCACCATATCGTAGAAATAGATATTTACGTATATTGGAAGCAATGAAAAACCCAAAGTCTCAATAAACTTTAAATATTCCATATAAGACCACCATATCGTAGAAATACACTTAAATGTGTTACTCAGAACCAACTTTTTACACAATAACCTTCCTGTTATGTATAATGATACTGATTGCCATACATTTATTAAGTGCACTATGTACACGTCATAAATGGTCGTTATAAATATGTGTCAATGTATTCACAAATTTCGTCCTCATTAATGACTTTTTGATATTCTAAATTCACATGGCTTCTCAGAAGACCTCAATGGATAAAAAAATCCAAGTTTATTATTCAAAGACAAAAATTTTAAAGTTTAATGTTCGAAGAAAAAACGCTTTCTTGTTTTTTTCATGTTAGTATAAATCATGTTATTTTTAAATTGCCAAAGATTGAATTTCATTCGTACGTAATGACACGAAGTAGAAATCGGCTGAAATGTATTACAAATATCAGTTATATTTTAATCTTTTATCCACACTGGGGGTCCAGAACAATATTTTTCAATTGTTAAGGGAGGAAACTTAGATATATCTAGCATGATAAACAAAAAAATGTCATCGGTACTGATAATTCTGAATAAATTTTATAAACTAGTAATAAATAAGAAAATGTGGTATGCGTGTCACTGAATCAACTCTCCAACCAAGTCACAATGTATAAAAAGCTAACAATTAAGATCAAAGTACGACCTTTAACGCGGATTTAACAATGAAGAGCAAGCTATAGAGGTCCCAAAATGACTAAGTAACAAAATGACTAGTGTAAAACAATCAAATAGGCAAACCAACGGTCTTATCTATATATAAAAAAACGGGAAACGAGAAACACTTCTGAAACACATAAAAAACGACAATCACTGAACAACAGGCTCTGAACATATTTTTAATGCTGTATTGTACTTGCAAAATCAACAGCCTGCGAACCTTGTTTCTTTCCAATAAAATGTTTTCGGTCTTTGTTTCTTGTATTTCATTCGCTTGCTACAAAGTCTCAAATAAAAATTGTATAACTTAACAAAATCTTCTGTCCTATATCCTTGAATTGTGGAATTAATGTATATGAATTTTTAAAATGTTGATTGTCAGAAATTACAGTAGTTAACTAAGTCTCTTTATGTTCGCTCTTTATTTATTTTGAACTCATTCCTTGTACAAATAAGGAGATGTGGTATGCATACCAATGAGACATTAAAGTTCACATGAGTGAAATAAAGCAATAAAAAAACCTTACGGCTTTCAAAGTTGAAAAAAATCCTATTGTTCCGTTTTTTCAATTTATAGTTGATGTATTTCCGTTGATTTTGGTTTTGATCAGGATTTGTTTCAGTTAATTCAATTAATGACTAAGTATTGAACAGCTGCATACCACTTTTGCCTTTATTTATATTCAGTTTTAAAAGATCACGCGATGAAAATGTGAAACAGTTCAACTAAGAAAACTTAAGCTAAATTTATGACAATTCAATTTACGTAAAACAAATATGACATACATGAACATATTCTGTGTTGACTAGAGTTATCATCGATATGCTCATAATAATAAATCAACTGTTAACAAAACTTTGAAATTTTGAAATACTAAAGCTTTTCTATCTCAGGAATAGATTCCCTTAGCTGTATTTGGCAAAACTTTTTGGAATTTAGTTCATCGATGCTTTTTAACTTCGTACTTTCTTTGGCCTTTTAAACATTTTTTTTTTATTAGAGCGTCACTAATGAGTCTTTTGTAAACGACACGCGGGTCTGGCGTTAAAATTATAAAATTTCAATACTGGTATCTATGATGAGTTTATTTATGACATCCTCTGAATTACAGGCAGCCTTCATTGTACAGTTTCTTGAATAATGAAGCGGAGTTGAAAATGTTTGTGAGCGGTTATGCTCGCTTGACTCTCTAATGGCTTGTAAGTTGTAGGGGTTTTGCGAATTTCATGGAAAATATAATCATGACATCTGAACCAACGTGTTCTAGAATCCTGGTAATCACAGTAAAATCTTGACATTATCCACATCTTAAAGTACTTAGCAATATTTTCGAAACCGCAATATATCTCAATGAATATATAAGGTAATATTAAAAATAATTTAATACAAGCAAGGTATCATCAATACCTTATACATGTATAACCGAAGAATTCCATGGGGACTTCTGACTGCCGTAATAGTGATTCTAAACAATCAAACTGATTGTCTCAACAAAATGGAAGTCCATGCTCCCCCTCCCCTAATAAAAAATAGAAAACCACAAACCACATCTGGGTAGGTCTTACAACTTTTCGATTTTGTCCCTGTTTGTGAAAAAAAATTAGGGTATGCCCTACATGATTAGAATAAAACTTATTTGAAAATTAAAATGACGCACCCCCCCCCCCCCCCCCCCTATCTCCATTCCTTGATTCGGTTTTATCTAACGGTTACAATGATACCGCGCGGTGTATTTTAACATTAAAAAAAAACGTGCACGTACAGAGTAAACAAAAGAAAAGATATAACCATGATTTACATGTGTGTATAAAAAGTGAGTACTTTTCGGTTTACATAACATCGAGATTGGAAAATATAATATTTATAAACCACTGTTATCTCTTGATTTGTTGATTTTACGTGATTTACTTATTATTTAGCAACAAATAAATCAATAATTAGTTCTTTACTGCTGATGTATAATATATTAATCAATCAAATTGTAGGTAACATATAAATGTTCTACCAAACACGCTAACTTTCGATTGATTTTAAATTATTTTTGAAAATTTAAGGTAGCTCTATACTCGTGGCTCTATAGGTACCTTAGACTTAAGTGTTATCTTAGTTGTTTCATTAGTATAAGGAGTTTTATGCATACCACTTAAGTTTTGTGGGCGTGACTTGAAACAACTAAGATTTTACTAATAAAATACTTAGTTTAAGATTTTTTTTGCATACCACTTAGATAAAAAGGACGGAGTTTCCTTAAGTTAAGTGTTTACTAAGGAAATTCTTAACTAAGGCCTTCAAAGCTCTAAATGTTATTTTTTTTGCTTTCATGTACCGCTTATTACCTTTGTGAAACAATTATCGGTAATAGAAGTTAAAATGTTGACCCCAAAGATTATAATTCAGAGATTCGACATTGACATATATACCTTTGATCAGATAAGATAGGTTCGAAACACATGCATTAAGAAGCAGCAATCAATGGTTTGAAATGAATGATAAAGACGACCATATAATAGAGAGACAGCTAGTTAACCTATTTGGTTAAAAGAAGGAGACAATGTCAAATGGGAACTCAGAACTATAAGTCGAAGAAATAACAGACAAGTTCATAGACGTGTTCACTGTCCATTATTTGTTTCTTACATATATACCCAACAAGGGTGTCTCATACACCCGTATGTTACAAGGGAGAGAGCTAGACTAAAACATAAAAAGAACGACGAAGCCTGAGACAAAAATGTCTTCGAAACACTTCACAGATAATTAAAAAAAATAATATGTGTCCCAGTCGAACTTGGGAGCTGCGGAATGGATTATCATATTTCGACGATGAATATTTAAGAAAGTATAAACCCATAAAAAAAAGTACACAAACGAGATGAATAAAAAAAAAACATAAAATCTGTGATGTATACACACAGAGAATGATGTTGACCGATTTCGCTCCGATATTCAACTGCTGAGATGTGAACAAAAAGATGAAGCGATCTATAAACGAAACATCAACACTTAGACACAAACGCATTATATAATAACATACACGAATATAAACAATATATATGTGTCTTGTTTATAAGGTAAGCCCTTAATCGCAGGAGTCTAAAGAATGTGAATAATTAACAATTACAAAGCTTTACATTTTTGAAATACTAAGGCTGTTCAACCTCATGAATAAATCACCTAAGCTGTATTTGGCAAAACTTTTAGAAATTTTTGATCCTCAATGCTCTTCAACTTCGTCATTTATTTGGCCTTTTAAACTTGTTCTTTTATTCGAGCGTCACTGGTGAGTCTTTTTTAGACCATTAAACGAGCATCAGCTTGCGCAAATAACAATTTTAAATCTTGGTATTACCAATGTTATTTCAACTGATCGGGCGGAGCTTATGTTTTAATTCACATAATGACGATCTTTTTGAAGATGTGAGTGATAAGGATGATTGCCGTCAGCATTATTATTGAATTCTTATCACCTATCAGTTTCACCAAACGCATATACAAAAGAACTCAGTGCATGGTATGGGACGAATAACTGGGCACTTTATTGATGAGGTTTTCCTCAAACTTCTGTCTACAGATGGACTGGTCTTAAATTAGCGAATTTATTTAACCCCGCACAGTCAAGTGAAATAAATCTAGTAATATCGATAATGAATTTATTAAACAGAGATCTTCAAAGGTCTGCTATAAACACTAAATTCCAAAGACTCAATTTAACAAAACAATCTTTGAAAAGATAATTATTAAACCGGTTCCGAACATGCGACTAGCATACGAACATGTGGGTTGGCTTATAGTTATCAAAGGTAACATGATTATAATTTAATACGCCAAACGCGCGTTTCGTCTTACTAGAGAAAACACCACAAGCGAAATAAGTATCTACTTTATACGTTAAATGTTACTTAACAATGGTTATTTGTACGTAGGAAGCGTAAACTTCATGTTATTTATACCTTCCAAACGTCATTTCAACATACATTATACATATGAAAGTGAAAATTTTTAATTTTCCCAAAATCATTTTTAGACCGTTAAACAGATGAAAACGTATACATGTATTAATCACTGACTTTGCATACGTAAGATGGTAAGTCGTCGATTGGTTTTTTTTTCACAGTAGGCTAAAAAATACGATTTGTATAGATAGAATGAAATCTATCAGTTTCTTTTTTTGATACCTTTTTTTCAAATTGATTCCGGTGAAGACGACATTTGTATCTTTACAGTTGTTATGTTAATGTGGAATGTTATTTATCAACCGATGAACACTTATTTAGATTACTAGAAGATCTTTGTAGAGTCTCCAGTCTCTGTTCGTTCTTCCCTCAAGCAACAGCAGCAGCAGTATAACTACTTAGTAAGTGAAATGAGAACGACAAAAGCTGCAGGAGCATTAAAAACAGTTTATTGAAAAAATCTTAAAATGAGCATTTTAAGCAGCAGCAACAACAACAACGCTCTATCCTCAAGTAGCGGCAGCAACAAAACACTCACAAGAAGGTAGTGAGCACAAGATCTGTAGAGGAAGTAAAAGCATTACATGGAAACACCTTGTATATGACTCAACATGAAGCAACAGCAGCAGCGACAATACTTTAAAGTGTGAAATAAGCACTACTACACTAGGCCGATATTTAATAACACAACCTGAAAACGTCACAGAAAGCATCCAAATTAGAATTTTAACCTATCAATGCAAATAAAAAGATGTGGTGTGAGTGCCAATGGGACAATTCTACATCCTAGTCAAGTTCATATATGAATTTGAGAACGCGGACCTTATAGAAAGCATGCCAACCCGTAAAGCCCTGTCTCGTAGTTGTACCGTTATAACTAAACTCCGAACATTGATCGATTCTGTTCCGGAACTACTTTAATTTAATGAAGAGTTGGTCTGAGCTGGAACTGCCAGTGATTTTGAATTGTAACCCAAAATTAAAAAAAAAGCCTAGAACTATTTTTATACAAATCTACCCATCCGAGAAGTTCAGAACCAAAAGGGCGGAAAGATGTTGGAAACTCCCAATTGGCACTCCAGGGACGATAAAGAAACTAACCGTTTTCTACAGATTCAATTTAGTTTCGCGAAATGTTACACAATTCTGAAGCGCAAATTCAATGCATGATTTCTCGAAAAAAACTTTTAAAATTAAGTGATGCGGTTAGTATTCCTATCATGGTAGACCAGTTGCCGCATCACAATGTAAGGAGTATATTCAAATCACTTAATGTCATACATCTGATATTTCAGGAAGCTACCATTTGATTTTAGGGGGCGGGGGGAGTGTTGGGCTACGATAAAAAAAAAGTGCTGTCCTGCATTTTTATTTTTCACTTAATTTTGTCCTGGTCTTTTTTCTGGCCAGTTGCTCATCCTGCCTATTTTCTATCGAAACTCATGTCCTGTATTTTTTAAGACAAAATTTCTGTCCTGTCTTTTTTTTTAGAATTTTATCCAACCGGAACTTGTACAACCTTATCTAAAAAATCTATTGATGAAACAAATGTTTTAAGCTCTTTGATGAAACAAATGTTTTAATCTCATAGATAAAATCCGTTTACATGGTGTCAACAAAGGGGAAACATCGATGTTCATGGTATGAAAGGGTCAAAAGGGGATATAAATAAAACGTATAGATCACAGAAAACTATTTCTTATAGGAAATTGTTGTTTAAAAACAAATTCCATTCTTGCTTCGTATCACTATAGTTTCCAATTAATTCTTATCTTTCAAGTTCGTAATCCAGTCGAAGCTATATAAGTTAAAGCGACTTTACGACAACAATTACATGAACCGTCGATGAATTGTAGTCTAGGCATTTTATCTGCAACATAGTATTATGCATTTTCTACACAAAATGTAAAGCTCTGAATCGACTCAGTTTTGAAGAGACCAATAATTTTGATAGACTCATTTTTTAAAGATAATTAAAAAATATTAAAATCCTAATTAATGTACAAAAAATGAACGAAAAACAAATATGTAACACGGCACCAAACGACAACCACTGAATTACAGGCTCTAGTCTTGGGGGACAGGCACATATGTACGTAAAACGGGGTTAAACATGTTAGCGGAGTCCCAACCCTCCCCCTAACCTGGAACAGTGGTATTATAGTACAATGTAAGAACGAAATGTAAAAATCATTTGAAAAAGGCTTATCTGTAGATATTCGGTCTCCACAGTATTTCATGTACCTTTTGGGAACCTACAAATATATTTGCTATTCTCTTTATATCATAGCAACGTTATGTTACATATTTATATATGGCGTTTAAAGCCAAAACGCAAAGATATGCTGATTAAGTTTAACTTAAGTTAATTAAACCAAATTTATTTGTGTGGTACTTGTGCTTAATTAGCTAAAAAACATTTTGTTGATTGATAAAGAGCGTTACTCATCTAGTGTGAACTTGTTATACAAGTTCCTGACCTGTGCAGTGGAGCTGTAGGAGACTTTATTATATTTGTTTGTCTGTCTGTCGGGTGGTCTGTCTGTCTGTCGGGTGGTCTGTCTGTCTGTCTGTCTGTCTGTCTGTCTGTCTGATTGGTGGTCTAGTATGGTTGTCTTGTCTGTCTGTCTGTGTGTCTGGTGATCTTGTCTATCTGTCAGTTTATCTGGTGTTCTTGTCCGTCTGTCTGTTTATCTGGTGTGTCTGTCTGTCTGATGTTCTTGTCTGTCTGTCTGTCTGTTTAATGGTCTTTTCTGTCTATCTGTTGGTCTGGTCTGGTTGGCTGTCTGTCTGGTTATCTTATCTGGCTGGCTGTCTGTCTGTGTCTGTTTGGTGGTCTTGTTTGTGTGTCTGTCTGGTGGTGTTTTTATGTGTCTGTCTGGTGGTTTTGTTTGTGTGACTGTCTGGTGGTCGGTCTGTCGGTCTGTCGGTCTGTCTCTGTTTGGTGGTCTTGTTTGTATGTCTGTCTGGTGGTGTTTTTATGTGTCTGTCTGGTGATTTTGTTTGTGTGACTGTCTGGTGGTCGGTCTGTCTCTCTGGTGGTCTTGTCGGTTGGATGGTCTTATCAGTCTGTATATCTGTCTTTCTGATGGTATTGTCTGGCTGTCAAATGTCCATGATTAAATCCAGATCAAGTTCGAATTTGTTTGGGTCTTATGAGTTTGATCGTGTAATTCTTTATATGCTGGATACTATCAACGCTAGCCTGTGTTCACACTTGTTTCATTCGATATTTCATAAAAGTATTTGCAAGAGGTTCTTCCCAAAAAATAAACTTCGTTATTTATGTGTTCAACCTTACTGTGTATACTCGTTTAAAGAGATGTTTGGTACAATATGGTCAGGAGATAGCCACTCAGATGTTCCGTTAATTTTCTTTCTAATGTTAACATCATAGAAGGAAAGAACAATCTTTTTATTTGTTTAAAAAATTTGTGCGGAGGTGCGTTTTATTTCGTACAGACAATTTGATGAAGTATATATAAAGCAATAAAGAATAAAACTTTTTAAAAAATCCTTTGTTGAACCACAAAAGATGAATGGTAGATATGTAACAATATTAACAATCAGATAGCTAACTACAAGGGGGAGTAATGTTGATTTTAAGCAACTATTGGTTACCGTATGACCTTCATTATTGAGCTTTAGTCCAGACCCAGGGCTCAATTTCAGATTGCCTTAATTATGTACTGACGACAATTAACAAACATGAACTATCTTGATATAAAATATACGACACATGTATATGTTGACGTGAAGTTTTGTATCAACCATAAATATTTATCTTTAGATTTTTTTATAATTTCACACATGTTGATTCTGACTTGACTATAAGGTATATCTGAAGGGTTTTTCGTAGAAAAAAAAACGCTTCAAAATACTAGTTAAGATAACTATATGTCAAACACAACTTTAAATTAGAGATACAACCTATTTTGGTGTAAATATCGTGGATAGACGGTCAACATAGTGAGATGATATTTGTATTTTGAGCTCTTTCTTTCAATTATAATAATATAATGATAACATGCTTTGACTTAATAATTAACCCTTGGTATTTTAAACAAAGTATAACAGATGTATAGCAGTGTCTCCAGTTATTGAATCCTAAACTGGATATCAACTCTTTATAAAGATTGATCTTCATTTGCTTCCATTTATTACGATTATTTTTTCTTGCGATTTAATGGTCAATAATTTTAAGTTACCGGAATCACTAAATACTAAAAAAATCAAAACTGCTTTTTCAAGTTTAAGACGTGTATGTTAGCGCAAAGATCGACTAATTGTGCACTGACGAAATCTCTTTTTTTGGAAAGGGAATTACAACGAGAAAGCAAACATGTGCGAACCAAACACAAATATTATAAGCAGCAACAAAGTCCAGCTTTGAGTAGCATATGACCGAGCATAAATTATGGCGGTGGACAAACATGTTTATATACCTACTCAAAGTTCTCTCCTATGTTTAGAAAGCGATGCAACAGCAGTCGGTAAAAATCAGTTTAAAAAGACAGTTGCAACAATTCACAATAAATAACTCGTAAGAAATAGTCTAAGCTAGGACATAGATTAACAATCTGATATATTAAAGCCCGGAATGACGAAATATAAGAAAATGAAAGACGAAAACACCAGACCATAAAGCAGAATTCAGCCGATTAATGACATTGGGCTGTATCTGTTTTTTGATCGGTTTGTTTCTATCAAACACAAAAGTACAGTATCAACCAACAAAAGATTGTTTAATGTCCAATGTAGTCATGATTCCCTAACTGAAAATAAACGTATTCCACTAATTTTGTCTTAATTCAAATATCCTAATTAGATAAAGGAAAAATATGAAGAAAAGGCGAAATTATGGCTGAATGCATTTTGGAAAAAGGGAGATAATTCAATCTAAAATATAGTCTTAATTGTGAATTCTTACGTATACTTAATGTATGACGTTATTAAAGTCAGATATCGAGAATTCTCTAATAAGACTCATCAGTGACGCTCAGATCAAAATAGTTATAAAGCCAAGAAAATACAAAGTTGAAGAGCATTGAGGACCCAAAATTCTAAACAAATTGTGCCAAATACGGCTAACAGTCCAGGCGATTATTTATTCGTGTAATATTATTTAGATGGGTAATATTACTTAAACAAGTATAAAGTCTACGTCCGGTCGGAATGGGAACGTTATCACCGAAAGGTGTCACAGTCTCCTAACGTTAAAGAACCTTTGCAAGAACTCTTTGACGGATGTAACAAAGTTATGACGGATGAAGTTTTTCATTCCTGGAAAACTATGTCAAAACTCAGACATCCATTTTATTTTGAGGAAGTCATTTCTACATCTATATGGCATAACGAACATATCAAAATTGATAATGTCAGCGTTTACTATAAAAATTGGGCATACCATGGGGTATGGACTGTAAATGACCTGTTAGATGAACATGGAAATATATTAACATATCAAAATTTTGAAATAATGTATAATTTTAAACCTATGTTTCTTCAGTTTTATGGACTTATATTAGCACTAAAAAAGTGGCTACAAGATATTGGAATCAACACTGAAAGAGAAAAAAAACATCAGGCTATTATACCTTTTAATATTAATATTTTCTTCAAGTCCGAAAAGGGCTCAAAGGACATGTATACTATTTTAAATCAAGGAATCTTACCTACAGATTTTGTAGCAGAAAAAAATGGGAAGGTATTCTTAACAAAGTTGTAGAAAATTGGAAAAAAATACACTTGTGTGTTACCAAGGTTTCAAAAAACACTAGGTTATGTTGGTTTCAATATAGAATTATTCATTATATTTTAGGGACAAATGCTTTACGTTTTAAAATGAAGCTTGTTAGTTGTAATTTGTGTACATTTTGCAAGGAAGAGCCTGAAACTATAGAACATTTACTTTGGGGTTGTCATATTGTAGCCGACATTTGGCACAATCTAAATTCATGGATTTTCGATAAGGTTCTTATCGAAATTCCACTTAATTTGAAAATTGTCATTTTTGGCCTCTATGAAAATTGTAAATTGAACTTTATTAAAAATAAAGTTATCTTACTGACGAAGTGCTTTATTTACAGATGTAAGATGCAAGATATAAAACCTAATATAAAAGGTCTTCAAAACTACATAAAAGAAAACTTGATTTTAGAGAAACATATTTCTTCAAATTACTAAAGTGTGGAAGAACACAACTTGTACTGGAACCCCTGGGCTAATGTCATTAATTAAATTTAACATGTATGTATATGAGCATTTAAAATTATCTGTATACTGTTATACCATACCATATGTATGCTCATATATATTTCCTGCACTACTATTATACTATATTATGATAATGTTATTACTATACTTAATCCATAGTTTTCTAAGTGTTAGTTCATAGAATGCTTATAATGCTTTTTCTATTTCATTTGCTTGCTTATTATGCCACAATATAAATATATGTTGATACTTGTAGATTCATGAAGAAAAATAATAAATTATAAAAAAAAAAAAAAGTTATGACTATTTTATATTTTCTTATAGTATTTGTTATGATTTATTTTATAACAATTGCATTATGAATTTATGTATTTGTATTTTCAAATTATCTAAACCTGTAGCGTTAACTATTGTTCAGTAAAATAGCTGAATTCTTGTTAGAGGTTTCCAGATTTGCTACGCATCAGGTACGGTTTGTACGTAACACAACCGTTGGTGCTGTTTTAGAGGTATCATTTAACGCATGAAATTATCTTATTCATCATGATGAAATTTAAAGAATTGATTTCCGTATCACCGAAAAACTAGCTTACTAGGTTCCAGCTATGTATAATCACCGAGTTTTATACATGTTTTATAAAATATGTAACACTTATGATATCGCTTGATATCAAGTCGAGTTATTATACTCCGCTGTAAAAAGAAATTTGGGGGTATACTGTTTAACCTCTGTTTGTCTGTCCGTCCAATAAATATTTTTCGTCGCATCTTTCTCAAGAACTACATTACAAGGATTTCTGAAATTTGGTTTTAGTGTTTATATGAGTCAGCTACATGTATACCTTGGATACGTTTTCAGATTCATCACTCAACAACTTCCTGTTTACCTTATACTTTTAGGGGACGGAGGTATCCTTAGTGAGCAGTCTATAGCTCACAGATTCACTTGTTTAATTTCAATATAATAACTAACGAGCCTTTGTCGTCGAACTTTAACATCAGACATTTTAAGACTATTTGGACCCTTCAGAATTTAATCAAATTTAACAAAAAGGAAGATTGTCCGGTGAATAGTGTGAGTATTTATTGTTTTTTATTGAAAAAATCATATACATGAATGTCCGTTGCCATAGACGTAACATCATCGTCTTAAACTGTTAAAGTTTGAAATTCATTAACGATTATGCCGTAATATCGTCTTATGATGTTGGATAATCCAATCACTGGTTGTGTTCAATATCGTAGCTTCGTAGCGCTACATTAACCTAGAGTTGCGTTCAATGTTACATAGATATTGATAGCAGCTACGTAGCTGCTACGATATTGAACTCAACCCTGGCCAAACACAATCATGCTATCTAGCGAATACAAAATGGCGTTGGGAAGGTTATTACTAATGATGCCATTTCGCTACCTACATAGCATATCGTTCAACATAGATCGATATCTAAGACATAGTGGCTATGCTAGCTGCTACTATATTGAACACAACCCTTGTATAAAAGTGACACCTATTAAACATCCACGTATTCGGATTCCAACATCAATCCGAATTCCGATAGCAATCAATCTTATTCGGAAGACTCCGTATACATACTATAAGTATTTTATTGTAACTATATTACAAAATATTGATCACATGATACTAGTATTACTAGACTTGCAATTGCTTATACAAATGAAAGAACCATTTCTTCGGCAATCGATTTCTATTTTTTTTATATGTTAACCTGCCTCATTACCACCGGAACATTACTCCTCGTATAATTTAAATTTGGCGCCATTTAAAGTTGTTATACTGTAACAGTAGCCTAATTTTAATGTTAATGTATGAAACATGACATCGTTCATGTATAACCGGCGTTTTAAATTTTCGACAATGTGTTTTCTTTGCAACGAGCTATTTAAAACCTTAATCGAATTATTTGGTAGATACGAATAATTTGTTTGGAAATTTTGTTGTATACTTGAGGAAAAAAAACTTGACAATAAACACAATTGAAAGAGTAAATGATATCTTAATCAAGATTATGCGATATATTAACGAGTCTGTTTAAAGTTAGGAACCCCTTCCGTTATTGTCTTTTTTTATCTCTGAAAAAATGCTTTTTGATGTAACATCTTTGTCTTTGTTTAATTCATTCAAGTAATTTTTAGATTAAGACTGGGTGCAATTTTGAGCTGAAGTTATTGTATTAACACTTAAGTTTATAATAAAATGTTTCTAGTCCTCTAAATTCCTTTTGACTTTTTGCACTTCTCCGTATCTCCTAATAATATCTTACATATACAGAAGTAGTTTTACTTTTAAAGTGACTTAGAGTGAACAATATGGTTATTAGAGAGGTATGACAATTACCAAAATCAATTTTTAACCACACTGGGATTAAAAAAAACCTAAGAATGAACATTAGCACACAGTACTATTTAAGAAAAATAAAGATTGAACAACACAATACAATTTTTACTTAAAAGTTGACGTAAATAACGTGCATCAAAAGGGTAAAATCATACCGTATCTTCTTATCTGTATAATAGAGACTATTTAGTAACTAACTATTGAAGTAACAAGCGGGGTTACTACATTGCTGTTAATGAGCCATCGGTAACCAGACAGTCAGCTGTAAATAAAACCAAGACTAATTATGTACCACAATTCCGTTTTTGGGAACCCCTGAACTTACCACACACGTGCGTATTTCGTTCTTGATTTTAATTATTATTCAATAGAATAGTTATCAAAGGTACTAGGATTATAATTTAGTACGTCTTCATAAGTCTCATCAGTGACACTCAGATCAAAATAGTTGAAAAGCCAAACAAGTACAAAGTTGAAGAGCATTGAGGGTCCAAAATTCCAAAAAGTTGTGCCAAATACGGCTAAGGTAATATATTATTAGTTTTTTGAAAGATTTGAAGTTTTGAAACAGGAAATTTATATAATTGACCACCATAATTGATATGCATGTCAACACCGAAGTGCTGACTACTTGGCTAGTGATACCCTCGGGGACGAAACGTCCACCAGCAGTAGCATATACATAGTTAATGCGAATACAAACAGGAAAGTTCTTATTGTGGTGTACCAAATTTTTGAGAAATGAAGTCATTTCCAAAATATACTTTAAAGAAGATCTAACTTATTATTGTGGTGTACCAAATATTCGAGAAATGAAGACATTTCCAAAATATACTGGAAAGGAGATCTAACTTCGTATATACCTCCTCTTCAACGGCATCACCAGAACAGTAGTTAGCAAGATTGATGACGTCATAATTTATAAGTAACCATTTTTAAAAACTGAGGATGTGCAATCCACGGGACAGATAACCGAAGATTAAAAGTGGTAAACCTTTCGAAATTTCAGGTCCTCAATACTCTTCAACTTCGAACTTGATTTGGTCTTTTTGCAGCGTCACGGACGAGTGTTTTATAGACGAAACGGTCGTCAGACGTGCAAAATTTTAAGCCAAGTATTAATGATCAGTTTAACTATTAGCTTCATTCATATAGCCTTTTTGTAGTTCATAACAGGCGTGTATTTTTCATCGATTCTATGACAGTTCGTAGGATCGAAAAAAATATACCACACGACTAACAATCCTCATCTTGCAACACCTCTCCAAAAACCAAAAAGAGAACTACTGGATTTGACAATTGGGAACAACTGCGACACGCCTTCATGGTCATCGTCATTATAAATCACATACTCTGCATGATGTCTCTTTTAATGACTTGCTGCCATTTATACAAAAAACCTTTAGTTATTAATCACATTCGCACGAAACTTTATTCATTACCCCTTTCAAAACTTCATTCTCTGTTCAATTTATGTTTGGAATCCACTGTTACAAACCCTCATGCAAACCAATACAAACTTACAGCTATCATTTCTGATATTGCAAGTCACAGACTTTTCAAACCAGTTTGCACTAGAAAAGATGAAAAAGAGAAAAGATTTTTTCTTAAACTTTGCATTGACAACAAAGGTCTCGATGGCGTCAACTTAGGCAATATCCTTCATCACAGACTAGTTAAGTCAAAAGTTCCTCCTTATTTCAAAGATCAGTCTGAACCAATCTGTTATTATACCTATACCAAACCAATTGCCACTGAAATTTTCAATTACAAACACGTTTTGCAGGATCTCAATTATGACGACTTCAAGTCATAACCTCCTGATTGATCTGACTCACTGACTTCACATATATTACGACTGGCCACGTTGTTACTGGTGACCTCAACCTTGTCAATAACACTTCTATGCGAAAGGTGTTATCCAAAGGTCCGTAATATCATGAGCCTAAATCCATTAATTGGAAATGCAACTTCAAAATATTGATGGATTCAGTGAAGGATTATGCAAGGCGATGGGCTAAACGTAAAAAGGATGACGCAGATACTCTTTCCATGTGGATTAAGGCTGTGATACAAATCAGAATTAAGAAATGGAATTGGTTTATTTTAAATAACCATGCTACGTCAATCCTCAAAGACCCAAATGTTGCAAAACACTTGTCCTACCTCCACGACAAATATGTTGTTGCAAATAAAGTCCCAAATAACAACGTTTTCTGTGTGTAAAACTCATTACATAAACTGCTTGATAAATGAATTAGATATGGTCAACTCACTTGGAAACTCAACATATATCTTCACGACACTTACCAAAGAGGAAATCCGGGATATTCATTGGTCTGTTCTATGTTCCTTTAGAATTTCAACTAAAGATGAGGAGCTGGATCTTCCATCCCTGTGTTGGATACCTAAACTACATAAGTGTCCTTACAAACAACGGTATATTGCTATGTCTTCCAAGTGCTCCTCAATACCTCTTTTTAAATTATTAACATTTATTTTATCAGCAATCAAAGTCGGGCTTCAAAGTAATTGTGAAACTGCCATTTTAGAGGTGGTGTGAATCAGATGTGGAGTCCAAAAAATACAAAAGAGCTTCAAGAGTACAAACAATCTAAGACGCTTTCATTTTGCAATTGTATTAAAACATTGACTTTTGTGCATTTTACACTAGTATTCCCAATTCCAAGCTACTAAATAGACAAATTGAAAGAGTTGCTATTTTTCTCTCTCATAAAAATTAATGGCCAACGTAGATACAAGTATCTTGTCTTAAGGAGGAATAAATCTTACATTGTAAAGGATCAAACTAATTCAAACAAAAATTCTCTGAAACTGGCATTATCAACATGCTTTATTTCTTGATTAACAACCTATTTGTTATCTTTGGAGGACGTGTTTTTTTCAACAGCCTGTCGGCATTCCAATGATAACCAAGTGTGCCCCTCTTCTTGCCGACCTTTTTCTTTATTATTAAGAGGCTGACGTCAAACAGAAAGTCAATAACAATCAAAACCAAGGAGTTAACAAAAGACTCATAAAACAAAAAAAAAACATTTACATCAACAGTTACAAATGATAAATAAGAAACAACACAATCTCAACTATAAACCGGGAGTGATATTAGGTGCTCAGGAAGGGTAAGCATTTTCTGCACCGTATACGGCACCCGTCGTGTTATTTCTTTGTTCAGTTCGGTAAAGATGGAAGGTTATCATGGCTGAGGAAAAATATCAGATATGATTTCTGACACACTTTTGTCATAATGGCCAATCAGCTCATGATGGCGACCGTAAAATTTCTTGAGTGATGACCTTCTTTTGTTTGATTCACAGCCATGTCTTATCAACTTTTGAGAAAGCAGTATTCCTCTTTCAACGTACTTTGTGTTAGCTCTAGAGTAAGGTATTAATTTTGACACATATACTCAATATGCTGGTGACGCTGGGATGTTGCTACACACAAATGGAACGTTTACTATAGGAAAAATTAAAATCATCGCGTTTGTAACCTACCATCAGTAGTCATTTCGAGAAAAAGGTCAAAATATGAAGCAGATTCATCTGTGTCGGTAGTATCATTAATTTCAAGTTCACTTCAAAGGATGAAAAATAAGAAGTTAGCAATATCCTTTAACTTTACTCTACGCTATACTGTGCATAAATGACAGTGCATCATAAGCCTCTAAAGGCTGGTTGGTATAAATATACATGTTAATTGACTGCTCTTGTTTAAAATTGTAATATATTGTATTTCATGTATATGTACCAATACAAGTTGTACTTTTAAAATAAAATATCTCCATCTATAGATGATTTTTTTCTCACTAAATAATTTAAAATTTGGTAGCTATGTTGAACGCATCTATCCAATCGAACAAGAGATAAAGGATACAACAAATGCAGTTAAGTCTGACTGTCTCTTGACTTGACATCTAGAAATTGACAATGAGGGTCGGTTGAAACAAAACTTTACGACAAACAAGATGATTTCAGCTTCCCAATGTGGAACTTTCCATTTCTATATAGCAACATTCCAGCAGCGCCTGCATACGGAGTATATATCTCCCAATTGATACGATATTTCCGGGCTATTATGCCCTATCATGATTTCATTGAGCTCAACAACACTCTTCAACTTTTTACTTGTTTGGCTTTATAAATATTTTGATATGAGCCTCACTGATGAGTCTTATGTAGACGAAACGCGCGTCTGGCGTACTAGATTATAATCCTAGTACCTTTGATAACTACTCACAAGAAAGCTCCTAAACCAAGAATTCCAAATGGTGAAGTTGAAATCATCGCTTCATAAATTTTACGGATGCCATCACGAGTTGGTTGACCATTATGGAATTACCGTTTCACAGATGATATCGATTATGTTTCTTATGTCGTAACTTCAATCCCCTTCCCTTTTCATGAATGTGACCTACAGAATTAGACTATTTACCGGATTTGTTATAACATGAGCAACACGACGGGTGCCACATGTGGAGCAGGATATGCTCACCCTCACGACGAACCTAAGATTCCCTCCAGTTTTAGAGGGGTTCGTGTTGCTCAGTCTTTAGCTATGTTGTTTCAAGTGTACTATCATTTGTCTGTTTGTCCTGTTTCAATATTTAGCCACGACGTTGTCAGTTTAACTGTCGATTTATGAGTTTGACTGTTCCTCTGATAACTTTCGTCTCTCTTTCAATGTATCATTTTCTTAAAATACTTTAACCAAATGACCAATAGTTCAGCTGTTCATTACAATATCTAAAAGATATAAAAAGAAAGAAGATATAAATCATAACATACTTAAACAGCAACCCAACGACAACAAAATAAACCTAGATCAGGAGACACTGGATTAAGGAATAACAAGTGTATCTATCTTCAATTTGAATTCGAAACTAAACACCACCTTGTTTTAAAAGTACTGTTTCGTTGGCGTATTCAAGATTTTTTTTCATAAAGTAAAAAGCTCAATTCTTAATTGCTAAATGGATGATACCTTTATCAAGTAAGATTTAACTTTCTTTTTTTAACGAAACAAATGACTTCATATCGCAATCCTATTTTGAAACTTAAATGTAAACGCAAGACAACTATCGGCATATACCAAATATTACAAAAAAATGTGTTGTATTGGGAATGATCTTCCAATGTTAGATGATTTTGGTAGTTTTGTGTGATGAAAATAGTATCTCACTAACATCAGTACAACATAGAAATCTGAATTAAAAAAGTGTGAGTTATGCTCGCTATTCATCTACGAGATAAAATTGCACGTCTCAAACCAAATAACATGCCAGTGTCGACACAAATCATACTTATAATCAATTCAATATATACCTTTTCAAAAGATCTAAAAACAAACTCAAGCTTCTAAATATACAATAATAGTGGTCTCATGGTAGATTTCGGGAGTTCTTGGGTTAAACAAACAATTCTTATTTCTGTGCACAAGGAAGAAGAGTAATGTGTCTTTATGCAGGACTTATAACAAGTTTGTTTATATTGTACTAAGCGTATCTGTCTTGTGCTAAGCTCGCTGCGGTTATATCTGTAAAAAAGTGCATGTAAAATAGGCCACCATACGTTTGTCAGTCATCAATCAATCCTCATTTGTGTTCTCCATCATTTGATTTTGTTCGTATGAGATGATACAATATTTTGATAATTTTCTTTTTTATTATGACTAAAACAAACACATGTGTAACTGAAGAATTTTATTTAATTCAAAGTATGATGACTCTTAACAAAAGAAATCTATATTTTAACATATTTATAATACACGTTTTATAAATAAATGTAACATAGTTATGTAGCACAAGGTTACCAATAAGACACATATTAGCTATATATCAGCGTTCGTACAATAAAACATATTTGGAAAGCCAAATTAAAAAAACACCCACACAGACAATTAAACCAACAGCAATCAACCAAACAAACAAAATGAGCATAAATTTAATAATCAACAGTGAGTAACATGTCATAATGAGAAAAACGTTACGCTACAATATATGCTCGTTATTATTCAATTTAGCATGGTAAAATTATCAACCTGAATAAATAGTTAGAAATGATAATTTTTAACTGAAATCTTGAAAAACCAAGATCACTTTTTTTCCCAGTGAATAACATCATCAAAGATACAAGGATTAAAATTTAGAGACTCATCGGTGACGCTCGAATAAAAAAAAAAAAAAATGCAAAAGGCCGAATAAAGTACAAAGTTGAAGAGAACTGTACACCTAAAATTTTGAATATATGTATTTATTTATTTATTTTTTTTTTTTTTTTGGGGGGGGGGAGTTCGAGATGTGTGTTTCAGTTCACAAAGTCAGGCAAAATTAAGCGATAAATTCTTTGGAAATGTTTTTACTTAACTCATGTACAACGGGGTTTTCTCTTTATAGTAAAAAAAACATATACAATGGCATTACATATGAAACAAAAAAAAACACCTCTTAATGGAATTCACAAATTACCACAGGACATACTTATAGTTATTGTATGTAATTATTTATAGCAATTAAAAATCATGTATGGTCTTTGATGATCTTCTTTATGTCCTATTTGTCGTTATCAAATGTAGTAATTGATCGCTTCTGGCGTGCGGTTCTTGTCCTTGGATCGATAAGGTGTTGCTTAAAATGTCTTGAAATTAACGGAGCAGGATTTGAGATAGTTAATCTCGATTCGGAGCTAGGCCTAAACGTAACTGATTGTGCCGCTAGTCCATTTCCAGCAGAAGCAACTATCGGTTGGTCATTTATGTAAGGACTATCGATATTTCTGAAACAACCCATATCTATGAACTGTCTTTTTGTTCTAGGTTCGCAATGGCCAGTTCTTCTGTTACAAAACAAGTAACCATTGTAGGCTCCACCGCATCTATTGGCACATGTAGGTGCTGGGGCATAACGATATATACCGTTACGTTCTGTAAATATATTACTATAACCCCATTTATTGGTCCTTGGTGGATATAGATTATCCATTATTCTACTTGGGCGATGATAGTCGTTAGTTGTTTCTGGATAGTCCTCTTCTGTATTTATTCCAAGTCTCTGTTGTCTTTCTCTAAATAATTCCCAAAGATAATCAATATAACAGTGGTGCAAAAAGAATACAGGATCTTGAGGACTAGTCTCTAAACCGCCCATATGGCCATCTTCACCTCCAACCCATACATGAACACCGTCATGATGAGTTTCCAAATTGTCCTCCTCTGTTTCCGCTGTTGGTGTTAATATTTCTCTGTTATAACGTTTACTTAAAACGTTAACTATCGTATCTGGATTAATTAGAGAACTGTTTGCGCCTGGAATATCACGCCTTAAATATGTATCATTTGCAGGTGTTTTCCACATGGCAAATGGACCAGTATAGACTACACCTCTCCCATTTCCAAGAAATATTTCTGTCCACAGAACTGATGCAGATGGATCACTCATTCTAAAATCTATAGAAGAATCCCAGTATGGTAGAACAAAAGTACTTCTCTTTCTGATACAGGCCTCTTCAAAACTGAAGGGAAAGAAGAGCGTAAAATTATAACAAGTGAGGAACGTTTCATATATCATATTAAGTTGCTGAGATCTGTTAATTCACTTTCCAATTATTGAATTTTGATGAGATTAATACAATAATTTATTGGGTGTGATACCTACCGATGGTTATGGACGAGGTGCATATTATATAAATTTAGTGTCAATGAATAAGTGAATCAACTTATATCAAAGTCAACCTTTGTTTTATGAATTGAAATAAGTATTTAGATTTGTTCATACTGGGTTTGAAAATGATATCAATGTTGTTCAAATGTTTATTGTGTTGTATTTTCATTAAGTTGGTATTTATCGATCATCCAAATAAACTATTGTATGTACTGTTATTATGATATAGCTGCAGAAAATTCCGATTACAGTATGAAGGTGCACGTTATGTTATGCAAAACTCTCATGACTTTTCCGGCCGTGTTTAAAACATTTCACAACATATGATTCCCTATTCATTTAGTAAATGAGAAAATGATAACAAATTCTTTTATTCTTTTATTTCCGTTTTTGGAAAATGATGTTTGTCTTCTTTTGTTAATCTCTTTTTCTATGATATCTCTAGTTAATCAAATAGACAGAACGTTTACATTTTTTTTATTAGAATATGTAATATTCTAATTGATTTAAATCAATGTAGCAAAATTTTACCATATTCAAAGACTTGAATATAAACATTTAAGGAAAATGACGTAACAGCAGATCCTTAAATTCTTCAAACGGATGTACGAAAAATTTTACAGAAAAATTGATCGACCACAAAAAAATTGATTCACAAATAGGACGTTTTATTCATAAAGTTTAGATACGGTTGTATCATCCTATCTTTCTTGTAAACTAAAGTCAATTTTGTGTATGCTCTTTGTACTTACATCAGGAGATAGTATCTGTGCCAGCCAGTAAAGTTTGGACCTCCATGAGCAGAGGTTAGAGCTGAAGTTTGGTGCATTAGGGCAAGGAAATCATATTGATTTGGGATCGCTGACTGCAAAGTAAAAATATGCACAATATAAAACGATATAGAATAACTTAAAATGCTTTTAGATAAACGACATATACTTTAGTTAGGTCAACAGATGCAAATATCATTAAATGTACATACATTCAAATCATAGAAATAAATTATGCATATGATTTCTATGATATATTATCAAAAACAAATGTTTTGACATTCGTGCGTAGAAGAACGTGTTTCTTGATAATTTCCTCGAATACATTCATGACCAAAGTATTGATGAATTTGATAGCACCGTTCCCTCAAATAAAAAAACAAAACCACACAGCATTAACCATGCTACTTAATGTAATAAAGGGTGGTTGTCTTTAATGTGAGAACAATTTCAAGTGAACAAAAACCTGACATGTAACTATAGCAAGTCAGGAATATGACAGTTGTTATCCATTCGTTTGATGCGTTTTTTGATTTTGCCTTTTGATTTTTGATTTTCTTTTTTTACTTTTCCTCGGAGTTTAGTATTTTTGTGTTTTTAGTTTTACTTATTCAACGAGTTATACACTGCTATATTGTATGAGAAGGTGTGAAAAATTCTAATTCACATAAAAAAACTAAAACAAAACTATGAAGGCGGCAACCAACGACAACAACAGGTTTCTGACTTGGACACTCACACACGAGAAGGTTGGCAATCATAAAATGTCCAATTTTACAGATTGATATCTATCACTATAACGTTAAAAACATCGTGTTGTTTTTCTTGTTATTGTCCCGAATAATAGCAAAAACATTTAGAACAGGCGAACAGTCGTTTTTATTAGAGCTAACGATGAATGCATGTGATGCTATCAACATGGATACCGGAAACGTATCTCAAATCTTACCTTATCATTCTTCAGCGCATTTATGGCATCGAAGAATACTTGTCTTTCCTGGTCTGTTAATGTCCTTATTTCTTTTCTCACTCGTCGTCTGTCCACTGAAGGTATCGGCCTTCGAAATCTATTATTATATCTATTATATGTGTTATATGTATTATATCTTGTTTGTCTTTTTAATCTGTGATGCACACTTCGACCAAGCGAGTCTACCCAGTCTAATGAATTCTTGTCCACTAATGTGTGTTGTTTTGAATTTCCAAACAGATGGAATAAGTATTTTTGTAAGCAGTTTGTCTGTTCGACCAAAGAGTTGGAATATATGTGTTGATTGTAACATTCTTGTAACATTGGTGGAACATGGTCCTCTACAACCAGAGACAGGGCTAACACTGGTAATGATGCAAAAATGATCAGTATTTTCCTCATTATCTGAAAAAATCAATTCAATAATTATTAAAGTTGAATAACAACGCACATGTAATATGTAAAACAATCGCCTGGTGCACTTTCATTCTTCTTTTTGAGACGTGTTTTATTACATTTTCTTAAATATTTTTTTTTCTTCTAACTAAACCCCTTTGTATAATAAAATTTAAACAAATGTTCTGACACTTATATTTACTAGAACTATTCTTCAACACAAAGAAGAAAAGAAAAGAAGCGGATCCCGCATCAAACGCAAGCGCGTTAGTGCATCCGTCACATATAAGTTTGTGATAATATTTGATAGAAACTTATTTGTTGGACAACATTGTAAAATAACAATACAAAGTTAAGTGGATATTCGAGATATTTTTTTCTGTTTTCAAAGTTTTCGTTTTAATCAATGAATGTTCAATTGTTATAAATCAAAAACTGAAATGAAAGCAAATTACAAAATGAGGCTAACTAACATGTCATTTCAAGGTCTTCATTCGTGAAAAAATATACCGAAAGGATTTCAAACGGAGACAATGTCAGAAAACTATTATCATAGAAGGACGCAGCATTGCTTACTGCGGTGCTTGGTCTTTATAGATTAACACAGTATATGTTTCTAAAATATTGTAGTATATGTTCATTCCTTATATAAATCATAAAATATGTTTTGCTACACAATTTCTGTTATTCAATTAAAACCCATAAATCATTAAACAGCTGTATTCATATAAATATAGAGAATTATCATTGCAACATTATTGAAACGGTAATGTGTTCCATATTATGTAACGATATACGATAATTTATTATAGGATAGAAATAAGATAAAAAATATTTTTAAAAGTAAAAATTAAAATTAATTCTAAAAACAATTATCACGTTTCCGTTTTTTGAAGATCGTGAAAAGGAACGTGAAAGATCTGATGATACGAAGACGTTCAAATTATTCTTCAATTATATGATGATTAATATTTGTTGTTGGTCTTGAGAAAAACTAAATAAGGGAAAATCCTCAATAAATTAAAGTATTTTCATAATAAATGGAAATAACAACTACGGCAATAAGAAAAGACAATGGTTAACAAAACGCAGAAAAAAGCATTCCAGTGAAGATGAGCCAATGATACAGGTTAAAGATGCAAATAACATTGCTGAAACAACACACGAATATTGTGAAAATGATGTGGAAATGAATGAGATTGTGATGTTATTGCCAATTGCAATTAAAGAAATAGCAAGATTTTGATTCCTACAGTATCTATTTATATTGTTCAATCTTATAGCAATAAAAAATTTGACGTTCAAAACAATTGCTTCCTGTTGTCTTGTGTGACATTTTGAGCTTTTGGAGTACACCCACAATAATATCAATGCGATATCCGTTAAAAGAAACCAAGCAGTCCTAGTACATTTGCAAAATTCTTTTTCATGGACGTCTGCCAGGGTTCATATACTTTTCGACCTTATATTCCGAATTAACTGACATTCAACTCTTACATTTGTCAGTTTGGAACACCTATATTTGGTGTGCTAGATGTTTTTAGAGATCTGTGTGGCATGCATGGTTAATCTGACCTTGTTTCTTTTTCTGAACCATGGACAATCTTGAGTGTATTTTACACCTCTAGTAAAACCCTAAATATTACAATTATAATCCTGGTACCTTTGATAACTATTTACAGATATAATATCATGAATAAAGCAGACGAGACATTTCAGCATTTGCGATCGGGTATTCTTAGTCTGTAGTATATAATTACCTCATTAGAAATAAATCCACATCTGCTGCGTTGTATATAAAGATTCATAGAACTAAAAGGCACTAAATGCTGGTTATCGTTCAATCTCAAATTCTTAAATACATGACAGAAAACAAATGAATAAATAATAAGTGAATCTATATAAGAAATGCCAGATTTGATTTCGATTAGCATATTTAAGTAAAAAAATGTATGTAAATTACCAACTTAATATACGTCCTTCGAATATCTTTTTGTTTAAACTATTTACGTCCTTCAGAAAACATGTGCTACAACAACAACAACTGCTACAGACAAAAAAAACGTTACCAAAGGAATGTTTAAAAATGTTGAGTCGCAATTACACTTGTCAGGTTAAAATGGCAAAAGAAAACGTAGAGGGTTTACCATTTTCATGTAATTGACTTTTGACTCCGGCGGAGTATATAATGTATTTATATTTCTAAATTTATATTTCTCAAAATAGTAAAAGATGGACGAATGATATCAAAGGGACAGTCAAACACTTAAATCTAAAACAAACTGACAACGCCATGGCTAAAAATGAAAAAGACAAATAGACAGACAATAGTACTCATGAAACAACATAGAAAACCAAAGAATAAACAACACGAACCCCACCAAAAACTAGGGGGTGATCTCAGGTGCTCCGGAAGGGTAAGCAGATCCTGCTCCACATGTGGCACCCGTCGTGTTGCTTATATGATATCAAATCCGATAAATAGTCTAATTCGGTAGGTCAGATTCATTAAAGGGAAGGGGATTGTTGTTACGACGTAAGGAACATATCCGATATTAGTTGTGAAACGGTTATTCCATAACGGTCTACCAACTCGTGATGGCGTCCGTAAAATTTACGAAGGGATGATTTCAACTTCACCATTTAGAACTCTTGGTTTAATAGCTTTCTTGTGAGCAGCAACCCTCTATCAAGAAAATCCTGATAGGAAATGCAAGTAAGCGAATATCGTATCAATTGGGAGATATATACTCCGTATGCAGGTGCTGCTGGAATGTTGCTACTAAGAAATGGAAAGTTCACAATTTGAAAGCTGAGATCATCTCTTTTATCGTAAAGTTTTATTTTCAACCGACCCTCATTGGCAATTTCTAGATGTAAGTCAAGATATAAAGCCGACTTAATTGTATCTGTAGTATCCTGTATCTCTAGTTCGATGGGATAGATGCAGTCCACATAGTCAACAAAATTTGAATTATTTAGTGAAAGAACATCATCTATATAGGGGAAAGTAGAGTTAAAGGATATTGCCAACTTCTTATCTCTCTTCTTAAGAAGTTCATGCATGAAGTCAGCCTCATAATAATAAAGAAATAAGTCGTCAAGTAGAAGGGCACAGTTTGTTCCCATTGGAATGCCGACAGTCTGTTGAAAACACGTCCTCCGAACGTAACAAATATGTTGTCAATCAAGATTGATAATATCAGTTTTGTTTGAATCAGAGTGATCCTTTACAAAGTATGATGTATTCCTCCCTAAGACAAGATACTTGTATCTACGTTGGCCATTTTTTTTTATGAAGCAAAGCAATACCAACTCTTTCAATTTGTCTTTTAGTTTGGAATGTGGAATACTTGTGTAAAGAGTAGAAAAGTCAACTGCTTTAATACTGTTACAAGATGAAAGAGAGTTATATTCTATGTACTCTAAAAGATCTTTTGAATTTTTAAGTATCTGCTAAGTTGTATATAAAGATACATAGAACTAGAAGTCACTAAATGTAGGTTATCGTTCAATCTCAAATTTTTAAATACACGACAGAAAAAATATGAATAAATAATAAGTGAATCTATATAAGAAATGCCAGATTTGATTTCGATTAGCATATTTAAGTTAAAAATTGTATGTAAATAACCAACTAAATATACGTCCTTCGAATGTCTTTTTGTTTTAACTATTTATGTCCTTCAGAAAACATGTTCTACAATAACAACAACTGCTACAGACAACAAAACGTTACCAAAGAAGTGTTTAAAAATGCTGAGTCGCAATTACACTTGTCAGGTTAAAATGTCAAAAGAAAACGTGGAGGCTATAAAAAGAGAAGATGTTGTATGATTGCCAATGAGACAACTATCAACAAAAGACCAAAATTACACAAACATTAACAACTATAGGACACCGTACGGCCTTCAACAATAAGCAAAGCCCATGCTGCATAGTCAGCTATAAAAGACCCCGATAAGACAATGTCAAACAATTCAAACGAGAAAACAAACGGCCTCATTTATGTAAAAAAAAAATTAACGAAAAACAAATATGTAGCACATAAACAAACGACAACCACTGAATTACAGACTCCTGACTTGGGACAGGCACATACATAAATAATGTGGCGGGGTATACCATTTTCATTTTATTGACTTTTGACTCCGGCGGAGTATATAATGTTTTTATATCTCTCAATTTATATTTCTCAAAATAGTAACATGTTTCAACCAGTTGCAGGTATATCGAATGGTAAAAACAATATTGATTTCTGATTACTAGTATTAAGTCTGGTTTCGCATGATCTTTCACGATCAAGTTTGAAGAAAATTCAACAAAATTCAAGGTTTTCATAAACAAATACCGCATCTATTTACCAGAATGTATTGATTCTTGATTTTTGAGTGGTCTTTAGAGTAACTATAACAAACAACTCTAAACGTGTCTTCATATATTTTATCCAGCTATAATCTAGATTTTGTAATTCATTAGTTGACCATTTATAGGATTTTTCGACATGTCAAGGTAAAGAATCTCAAATTTAATCAAAATAATTAATTCTGGTCTAAAGTTTCTTTAGATAAGTAAGTTGCTGAAAAAATATAATATACAGATATAAACAGTCATAATTTTCACATTATTTTTTCAAAATGGTTACAAAGCTTCAAAGGAGTAGGTCCGGTAAGGACTCATTTTGGCCTCAAATTTCAGTTTCATCCGACAAAAGATTTGGTCCACTTTTTTAACACTTAAATGTCTATTTCACTTGATTCAATTAGTTTTTGTGAAAGATTGTAACTGATTTAGTCATTAAAAACGATCCGATTCAAGCTCAAATATGAAAAATCTCTTAAATATGCCAAAAAACGTCACTTATCAGATGGTTTTTGTCAAAACTGAAAGTGGCCGCATCCGTGTTCATCCACAACCTTTATACATGTTATGTAATATCATAAAATACAACTTACATTTTAATATTAAGGATGAACACGAATGCGGCCACCTTCGTTTTACACGGAAACCGTCTAAATTTAACTAAAATTATAGAATTTTGAAGATTTCAGTAATTTAGCATGACTTAATGGTGCTACAACCCGATATATGTGCATTGTAGTGCCAAACACAGTCTATATTAATGTAGCAGAAGCATTCAACGGTCCAATAAATAACTAAAAGTTTACATTTTAACAATTTTGTAAAACTGTTATATTTTGGGGCCAAAAGGGGGTCTTACCGGACCTACTCCTTTGCAATTTCTTTAATGTAAAATGCATGAAAAAAATAAAACTACCCACAACACTTTGGTTTTGTACATTTCATGAGCAGAAGATTATATAATTTAGTCAAATACAAACTTTTAACCCCATCAAAGTATCATGTTTAGCATAGATTTCAAGAAAACCAACCAAAAACTGACCAAAAAAAGACTCATTAGTGCAAGTGTTATCTCCCCTTCCAATGTTAATTTCCATAGGAAATTAAAAATGCTGATTTTGAGTTTTCCTCAAGTTAGATATTATGGGACTTTTTTCTGTGTATATAAAGGACACAATGCTTTAGTTTAGAACGAAAACACTTTCTGTTGCAATTATTTTGAGGTTAAATGTTAGTTTGACTGGACTATTCAGTGATCACGAATGAACGTCATACTAAACTCCGAATTATACACAAGAAACTAAAATTGAAAATCATTAAATTCTCCCTCGCCCTGCTCGTCCGAATTTAAAGTATTTAATTTCTAAATTCAATAGGCTATAAACAAGACAAACACAGATATAGGATTAGTTGCTCGCAGTAACATCTTATTTTCTCTTGCAATACAATTTTTCATTTTACTTTATTGTACATATTTCTTCGATTGAAACAATATATAAATACATGACATATAATATTGTTCCTCTTTCGCATCGTTGTTTCTTTTTCCTCGGCTGATACCTCCAACTCCTGTACGTACAATAAACATAGCAGTAACTGCACATATATCTATGTGACCAACTTCAATTCGACGTAACTGCGAGCACCTTCGATACTAATACATTTAAATGCCAAAACTTATATACTGTGGATTCATTATTATTCGTTGGATACCAATTTTCGTGGGTTTCGTGGATACAGGTGAACCACGAATTCATATGTTCAACGAATTACAAATTTTCTTTATGCTTTCTACATAGAAATCAGCAAACAACGAATTCAGATATCCATGAAAATGTTAAATTCCTTCAATCCACGAAAATTGATATCCACGAAAATAAATGAATCCACAGTAGTACCATTAAACCCCACTCATAAATACCGCCAAAACTTTCCTCGTGCCTTCTGCACCTTACATCAAATTAATTCATATATAGTACATACTGTTGCAAAACCAGTATCCAAAATAGTAATACTAGTTCCCATCTATAAGTAACAACTACAAATAGCAAACGGAAAAAAACCTATTTCAAACGAAATAAAATACATTACAAGACTAATAAAGGCCAGAGGCTCCTGACATGGGACAGGCGCAAAATTGCGGCGGGGTTAAACATGTTTATCAGATCTCAACCCTCCCCTATGCCTCTAGCCAATGTAGAAAAGTAAACGAATAACAATACGCATGCACATTAAAATTCAGTTCAAGAATGTCCGAGTCCGATGTCAGAAGATGTCACAAAAGAAATTGTATCAAGTGGGTGAAATAAAAGGAAGTCAATAGATATAATTTGTATTGCCTGTAATAAATATATTTTCAATATATTACAAAACACAATATATCATAAATAATTAAATCCACAAATGAAAATACATAGACCAATTTTTTTGGCAAACATCCAACGCTATAAATTTATAAAAGGAAAGAAAAAAAATAGAAAGAGGGAGGAAGGGTTGGTAATTTCAACTTTATATCAAATTCAAAAATGTAAAGAAAACACTTTGTAATAGTATGAATAAACAATAAAACAACAAAGGAAATGGTTATATCCAATAAAAAGAGCGAAATAATATAGTGAGTAAATTTAATGCAAGAGATTATACTAACAAAAATCTAGTTTGAACCAGTGAGATTGTAAAAATATAAATTTCACTGTTTTGCTAATTAATTAATTTAAATCTTAAATTAAACCAAATAAACAAAATGACAATAATACACAAATCACAACAGACTATTAGCAGTGAACTGACATGCCAGCTCCAGACCTTAATTAAACTGATTGAAAGGTTATGTCTTCATCATATGAATATCAGGCACAATCCCTCCCGTTAGGATGGATGTTTCAAAAATCACTTGGCATATCATTCCACAGAACAGCTGCCGCTTTATCGAATCTTCTTTCCACATATGTTTTATCGTATAGCGGGTTATTTTCGCGGGTGTAAAATTTCTCGATTTTCATTGAACAAGGTATACGAAATATTTTGACGGTTTTTATTTTAGCGGATTCAAAACCTTCTGAATGCCTTTGAATGTGCCGTATTAAATTGGCGAAATTTATTTTGGCGATTTTGTTCTATACAGCGAAAATAAGCGAAAATTTACACCCCGCGAAAATAACCCGCTATACGGTTTTGTTCATGCATCGTTGACAATGTAATGGAAATTGATTTTAGACTTTCCTTTTTGAATTTTCCTCGGAGTTCAGTATTTTTGTGTTTTTTCTTTTATTTCACACCTGGCGTTGTTACGATCATGGCATTTTCAAATCTTAGGGCTCGTATCGGTTTGTATATATGAACGAGTTCTTGTTGGTAGACCGGTGCCTCCTCGTGCAAAGTCTTAAATACGTACACAAGAAGTTTATATTTGCATAGATACTTTATGGGCAGCCAATGGAGAGACTAAATGATGATTGGGAACCATATATATACAATGAAATATTCTTGCTTTGTGCGATATCAAGACAAAATATTCAACTCAAACACGCCCCAACACAAGAAAGTGCAATCGATTTTCTCATTTCGATACAATTATTACCCATTTTTTGGAATTTTTTCTTGATTAACATAATGGAAGGGCAGACATGAAAATTACTGAACTAATAGATTGATATGTTTTCCGTCCGTGGTAATTTCATTGTAAAAATCGGAGATTATGCATTTTCTACATCCAACTTGAAAGATACCCATGTTGTCGACTTGATATCTAATTGTTCTGCTGAACTATGTACTAGATAAATTGAAAATTTATGCAAATGGTGATTTTAAAATAAAACACTTCGTAATGGAAAAGAAAATTGTCATTTTATATGTTTATATAAACCTTAAAAAATGTTGTCACTATAGTAAACATTCCAGTAAGCATTTATCACCTTCTCTAACAAAGAGCTTCGATTCTTTTGTTCTATTTCAACCGGGTTTCCACTTGTATATGAAAGCACAATGAACGGAGTTGATTATAATGTTGACTTTATTTACAATTTTGGAATCATGTCTGGAGGTCATATTATTAAGTTTAAAGCGAATATCAAATATCATGTGTTCTTTTAAAAACCGTTTTACAGGTTTGTGATTTTAGTCTCGGTAATTGTATAGAAAGGTATATACTATGAAAATTAGAGCGCGGGGCTGTGCCCCAAGCTCTTATTTTCATAGTATATACCTTTCTATACAATATCCAATTTAGCACATATTTACAACTTGAGTATTCCTGTGATGAGTGTATGACATGTTTTGGCTGACTGGATGTAGCTCATTTACGTAGTTTTGTAAATCTACTCACTATAATATCATTGTAAAATGGGATTTCAAAAGGCCCTTGACTTTAGAATGTAAAGAAGGTAGCTGCTGGTGTAAGTATGTTTATTGATATAAAGCGTTGTTTTACTATACATGTACTTATTTACATGGTAAGATGACAAAATGAATTCACCAAGAGCAGACAATTCTTGAATTGCAGTCAAAGCTTTACATTCTTGAAAACATTTTTTTTAATTTCACATAAAACCGAAAACTATCTTGAAAATGCTGTTGAATGAGTACAAACAGTTACTATCTTGAAAATGCTTTTGAATGAGTACAAACAGTTGGATCCCCTGGGCTCCTACATCTTGTTTAGGGGCCAGCTGAAGGACGCCTCCGGGTGCGGGAATTTCTCGTTACATTGAAGACCTGTTGGTGACGTTGGTGTTTTTTCTATGGTCAGGTTGTTGTCTCTTTGATACATTCCACATTTCCATTCTCAATTTTATTTAATTTGAAGCATAGATGAGAATTGTAATCATCAATTTTATAGTTTTTTTCATTAAAATACCACGGTTTTGCTTTCATTTATCAACAGGTCGCACTTACTATAAAACGATCTGTAATTTATATTGGATAAAAATTTCAATTTGAAAGTAGAACTCACTATTGATTTTCACTTTTCAGAAACACCAGAAAACAGGTAGTCAACATTTTAATAATTTAGAATTTTTATGTTTAAATATGTCTTAGTTTGTCGTTGAAACTTCTATCAGCGTAGCTAATTTGTTAAAGAACATTGTGTGTTCGTCGTTTGTTATTTTTTCCAAAAAAAAAAATTCAAAAAGAAAATACTGTTTAAATAAAAACTTTTATTTAGGCTTTGCAGGTAGTCATAATTGTATATACATATGGCAAATATAATACAAATGAAATACATATTTCAAAGTGATCATAGATTATAACTGACAAATAAACTCTGAATTAAAGAACTCTCAAGTAGTATGAAGGGGTTCAGCTGTTATGCTGTTAAAGGGTATTTTATTATTCTTTGTTATTTGTTATTCTGAAAATATATTTTCTGTTAGCTGTTATTGTCTTATTCTTTGTCAGCTTTTATTGGGCTTTTAATTTTTTTGTTATTTGATATTGTGATAATGTATTTGCTGTTAACTGTTATTGAAAATTGGAATGTTAGCATTTTTATGACAGCCAAATTTTCGGTAGAAATTGAAGATCATTCATTGGACATTGGGGTCTACCACTACTTCTATTTGTCCCGTATTCGGAGAAGGATTCCATTAACATATACCCATCACAGAAGTGAGGTCCAGGACAATTCCAGTATATCCATTTTTTTCGAACATTTATTTAGAAGTATCTTATTTTTTGTATGAGGATAATGTTCCTTGTTTCCTGTACGAAAATATTAAATTAGAACAATTTTTAATATGATTTAAAAGGAAAACATATGGCTAGGAATATCTGACAAGGATCTCAATTAAGGACTAGGTCCATACAACTAGTTAACCTTTTATATTATATGGTACATAGACTCCGCTCTTTTCAAAGCAGAACCAACTACATTGTACAATGAAAGTTCCCACCATATACTGGGTTCCGAAGCTTCACATAACTCATTACATTACTCAACAAATATTTCGTCTTCAAGCCATTGTTCCCCCCACTTAACATAATGTATTCAACTTACTAGTAGACTTGGTACAATCAAAAACCTGATAAAAAATTGTTCAAACAAGGCCTTTGAAAGTAGCGGAATAAATTCTTTTAGAGTGTCAAAATTGGTTCGAGATACTTGATTAATTGCATGATTATGATTGGTGCTTTTGATTTTTCTACCCTATATACAACTTTGCCTCGTAGTCTTATTCAGAAAAATTCACACACCTCATTAAATGAGCATTTAAAAAAGTCAGAATGCGAATATATATATTCAAACTCTTTTAGGTCATTTTTCAGTAGCAACAAACACAAGAACTATTGCAATTGAACCTACATTGTTACATAGCTGCCCTTGAATTTTTACTAGATATAATTTTTCTCTCTTTGACATATTCCTCATTTCCATTGTATAACACACTATTTAAACTACCAGCATGTATGAGTTTCTATAACTGTACAAAAATTAATGCTAAAAAAAAGAAAAAAAGTATTATAAAACAAATAAACAGCTACGCCATGAGCGCATGATACGCTCGTCACCTTTTTGGAATATTCGATAACTCTCTAATGTCATATCAGATATTTATATAAACAATACATCAAAGTATAAAGAGAACTGCTGAAAACATTTTTGAGTTTCTGTTCGAAAACTGAAAATTACCAGCTTTTTTAATGAATAAACCCCTTAAGACCCAGTCCCACTAGACCACGATCGCACCACGCTCACCGCGATCTAAAATAAATTTAGATCGTGGTGAGGTCGCCGTATGAGCGGCATGAAAATGTAAATTTTCGTTGCTTTCGCAATGCTACTACTACTGAGTACTACGTCCTCATTACGCTTCTGCAACGATCCCGCTACGAGTATACCACGTTCTCACTGCGCTTATTCTGCGACCTCACTACGCTTATCAAGATCTTTCTACGATCTTCACGTTCTCACTACGACCATACCCCGAGTTATCCGATTGCAACACGATCTTACTGCAATTATAGCACGTTCTTACCACGATTATACAACGTTCATACCGCGATCGTACTACGTTCTCAGCAATAACGTAAACATCGTGTTCCATATCAATTTTTGTCTGTTATTATGTATATATATGCCGACTCTATATAAAATTTACTTAATTTCTTACTTACTTACTTACTTACTTACTTACTTACTTACTTACTTACTTACTTACTTACTTACTTACTTACTTACTTACTTACTTACTTACTTACTACTTGCTTACTTAATACAGTTGCATTCCTTCTATTTCTGATTAATACGTCGATTTATCGGAAACAATACAGCCATGCCACCAAAATCTACTAGAACACGTGGGCGTGGTGGTGGGGGTTGACGTAGAGGCAGAGGGAGCAAAGTAACAAATCCTGATCAAGCAGAGATGTCGGACCGACCACTCCAACCTAAATTAAACCTATTCCTGGTCCATAAAGCTCAAATGACAATATTTTAGTAAACGATAGCAGAGATGACACAGATGTGTCAATAGATATAGGAAGGTATGGTATGAGTGCCAATGAGACAACTCTACATCCAAGTAACAATTTATAAAAGTAAACCATTATAGGCCAAGGTATGGCCTTCAACACGGAGACTTGTGTGTAAATACATGCATCTTTATATAACCATTAAATCTGTGTGTTTGTACAATTTTAAGTATAACGGAGGACATTTCTGAAACTTATATATACAACAAACCTTCTTATTTTAGCAACATTTAAACATCCTTATACTTCATGTAGTAAGTCGCGTACATCCTATCAAGCTAAAACATGTTTCATAAGTTTTTAGGATGTGAATTTATTGAAATATATTTGTGTTATTAAGAAAAATTGCAACCTTCTAATGTATCGTATATAATTTTGAAATCACCACTAAAATACAGTGAAATAAAGACTGATCATACAGTTTCAAAATATACAAGCGAGACTGATCGTACAGTGAGAAATTCAAACAAGTGTAACTGTCTTATTTCTGGCTTCAAAGATCTGGTTGAAACTTTCACCCCACTTAAAATCTACTTCATTTAGTTAACTAAGTCTGGTTCATAAATTAATTTGTACACTAAGAGGGTAAAAATATTGTTTTTAGGTTCACCGACTGATTTTCCTTAGTGATGCACTTGAAAATCTCTTGATTAAGGCAAAGATACGAATAATGAATGTGCTGAATTCATTTCTAAACCATTTGAGAATATTGATGTCAGCTGATTAAATCATTAAGCAATGTTATGATGATCAACTTTCCGTTTAATTCAGTATATCCATCAAATTTAAAATGTGATCCAAAAAGCTCCGAAAATCGCGACTTCCGGATAGCGTATATAATAGTATCTACACTGTGGACTTTGGAATAACATACTAGTATACAGAATGTTGTTGGGTTAAACATCCTTAAATGCACAAAATATTACACATAACCTGGGAACGTAGTGAACCAGCACAACATAGGAACAAAGTATGATAATCAGATGAAAAGAATTGCATCGTCAGATCGACAAAAAGTGCACAAAAAAAGACAAAAACACAAAATCCGGACAAGATGTACTCGCAGTTTCCGAATTCAATTAGAACTCAAACAACCATGTAAACAATACCAACGTACATGTATAGAGCTGATATACAACACCAATTCATGTTGTCGTCTGCTAACTATAAATCAACCATATAACAGTCATAGTTTCGATTAATTCTTTATCCAATATTAAATAATTTAGAAAATGAAGTTCTCTGTATAGTTTTTCTTTGGTTGTCCATGTCTTAGGATTTCTCTAAAAACAACGTATTCCCCACACCTATTTTTATATAAGTATTTCATGTTACCTGGTATGATTCATGTAAACAAAAATACAGCCATTTCTACGATTTTATTTGATCAAAATGTTGGATAAAGAAGAAATCCGGCAAAGGTGCACCACGGCCCATCAAGAACATCAGTAGTGTCGTGATATTTGTCGTGAACTTTGACCCAAACTCTATCTCCTTGATTCAGTTCAACTATAGCCAAATTGGATCCAGGGGAATATCCGTGCGTTGCTGTTGTTCCTGCATAAATATTTTGGATGGGAGCGTCATTTTTAACCAAAACAGCCTCAATCGTTTTTGGTGCGAAAGTGAGAAAATGTACGAAAAATACATAGTAACCTTGTGAAGGACTTTCGAACACACCCGTGTTTCCATCGTAGGCAGTTCCAAGGTTGGTATTGATAGTGTGGAATTGTAGAACTTCATTATCATGTAAACTTAATGATCCTGCAACGTTGGCATGAAAAGCAACATTTACAGCTGAAAAAGTAAAAAAAAAATAATAACGTTGTACTTGTATAAGGATTGTGATAGCTAATCTTGCAGTGGCAATTATTTCCTTCATAACAAGACGAATATTCTTGTTTCTGTCGAGGAATTGTAAAGTTACGAATTTAAAACATGTCAGACATAGAAACAATTTCAACTAAATGATTTCTGCAAACCTTTTTTCATATATATACATATATGTATACAAGCTTAAGATTGTCAATGAAAATTGTACTTGTCGATAAGCGATTGCTTTTCAAAAATTGTGCTTTATTTATCAACATACCAGGTGTTTTTTTATTGCAGGATAAATTAAATAAACACTTCAAATTTATTTCGATGCGCTTTTCTAGATTAACCGTCATCAAACCCAAATATATAAAAGAACTATTCACAAGGAGAGCTGTGTGACTGAAAAAAAAGCCAAATTCATCTTAGGTCAACGATTTCTTAGGAATTAAAAAAAAACATTAAACAATATTTACATACGGTTGGTTACAGTTACTCTCTTATTGTGAACTGTTCCATCAATCTTGTCCTCTAAGTCGGTTATTTTCGTCATTATGTTTTTGAGTATATCCTTTAACATTTCATTTTCAGACTTTATGCGAATCATCTCCGTTTCATGAACATCAACACGTTGTGTTAAATCACCAACATCGTCAGACCTGCAAAATGCAAATAAGAGGAAAATTATTGAATAATACATTTCAGATTCCAATAAATTCAAATCTTTTCACAGACAAGGTGAACAATTAAAGATAAGAGTAATGTGACACCGTCTTATCTGTTAAAATTGTACATTTATCTAAGCCATGCTATTCCCTTTAAAATTTTCTAGATGCACTGTTTTCTGTATTCAAAGTTAATCTTTAGGTGAAAAACGTACCCGTTTTAACTATAGGAAAATGCATGTATCCACATAGTAATAAGGCAATTGTTTGCAGTTTGTCGCTTTGGTTGATATAGTTGAGCGTTTAATTTTTTCAGGTTGAAATTTCCCATTTTTAGCACACCTGGCCGCAGTTATTATCATCCATCAGTCTTCGTTGGTTAACGGTTGCAAAAATGTTCTCATCTGAGACTAATGGGTCAATAGGAACCATACTGAGCCACAAACATTCTTATAATATATTTTACTTTACATTTGTGTCTGCCTTCTTCTTCTTCCAATAACTTGCATACCATCTCTGGTGTATTATCGCAAATGACTATTTACACATGCCCATAGGAAACATCCTTCCAACAAACTATGTACAAAAATCCTGTTAAAAGCCATTGTGGTAATATATACAATTAAAACTGAAATGACTAATACAAATCAAGTGTCTGGAGGCTGTCTTTGAATCCTTCCAATGTGTAAGCTGTGACGACAGCAGATGACAGTTCATTCCACAGACGAATTGCAGATGAAAATTATGATAGCTGCTGGTTTTGTATTCTCGAGTAAGGTAGTAGGAGAATACAAAACCACCAGCTATCATATGTTCGATCTGCAATTCGTCTGTGGAATGTACAAATACCCGACAAAAGAGTAGAAAACATCCGAACGCCATCAATGGGTCTCCAAGACAGCGGGGACATCCCACGCCCGGATGTGTGGTTCAGCTGACCCCTGGACAAAAATCTGTGTTGGTTCAGTGAAAATGAGCATCATCCTAAACTTTGAAATATATATGTCAACTTAAATTGAAAATCATACAAAACTAACAAAGGCTTGGGGATCCCGACTTGGAACATACGCAACAATGCGTCGGGGTTAAACATGTTTTGTCACATATCAACCCTACCACTATGCTTCTACACAATGTAGAATAAAAAAAAACACGTAACAATGCGCAAATTAACACTAAGTTAAAAGTAAAGCCGAATTCGATGTCAGAATATGTAACAAAATAAAATAAACAAAATGACAATGATACACAAATTAACAAAAACTACTAGTAGTTACTTACATGCCCGCTCCAGACCTCAATTACACCGATTGAAATATTATGTTTTCACCATATGCATATCAAGTTCAATTCCTCTCGTTAAGGGCTTAATATCATACCATCATGAAATGTGCGGGAAGAACATAACCCGTATCATTTCAAGAACTGGTTTTAGACTAAATGAGTTAATTCCGATGCAAAGACCCTATTAGTGAATCAATTTTGAATCCAAAATATGTCATATCTAATGACATGAAAACAGTATCGGAACTATTTCCCTTCTCAATGAGTCTGTTTAAAAGGTTTTGTTAGCTTTTGATGTAAATGCCGACATTTTTGTACTTTGTAAATAATATTATCATAAATGATCGGATGTGGAATACCTGAACGTGTAATATGTCTGCATGTTTATTTATATTTACGAATTGTGTCCTTATACCACGGCCGACACTCGGCTAACCGAGAGATAGGTCGGTTAATCTATATTGAGTATGCGGCTATATCGGCGGTGGGTCTGTTATTCGGGTTGGCTAAAGTCTGTTAAGAGTAAAACTATCAATTTATTGTAAAACTCTGTTAAATATACATATTTTTTGGCACATTGTGAGAATCACATCAAAAAAAGAAAAGTGTCTGACAAAATGATATCTATCATAGAACATTTTCCACCATTAAAACAAATGCATTGCCTGCGCAATTTTAGGTAAAACGAAAAGGCGTCGCGCAAGTATGTGGTTTTCATGCTTGTACGCATAGCAATATTTTAGATAAAAGGCCAAAAACCATTTTTAGATATCATTTAAAGGACACAAAGTAGTACTTTGGATCAAAAAAATCAATTGTCATTGAGAAATATTTCATAATTGTTATATAAGTTGAATTATACCACATTTTAATGAATATTAGTGGAATACAGTCTGTTAATGGGTTGGACAATTTAGATCGTGTCAGTTAAGAGTTATATAACCACGACAATAGTCTAACTACCTTGAGTAATAATAATAATAATAGCTTTATCATGAACTGAATTTTAATGTGCGTATAGTTTATATTTTCACATTGAAAAAAATGAGATGTACTTATGACGAAAAGATTACAATGCGGTGCAACAGTAGTATCCTTATAGAAAGAGCACTTTTATTTTTTTTTCTCTGCATTTCATCAAAAGGGTGTGTCCATAGGAACGCTTAGCAATCGTTCAAAGCGCGTTGCATAAGTTTGAAGCACGTCGGAATACAAAGGTAAAATAGAGAAAGGAAATGGGGAATGTGTCAAAGCGACAACAACCCGACCATAGAACAGGCAACAGACAAAGGCCACAATGGGTCTTCAATGTTGAGAGAAACTCCCGCACCCGTAGGCGTCCTTTAGCTAGCACCTTAAAAAATATGCATACTAGTACAGTGATAATGGACGTCATTATAAATTCCGAATTATACACAAAAAACTAAAATTAAAAATCATATAAGACTAACAAAGGCCAGAGGCTCCTGACTTGGAACAGGCGCAAAATTGCGGAGAAGATAAACATGTTTATGAGATATCAACCCTCCCCCTATATCTCTAGCCACTGAATTGCTTGATGAACGCTACAACCCGAAGAAATTTTTATGCAGCATAAAAAACATAAAACATACGCCAGCATACGTTTCTTGAACGACATATAAACGCTTAGCCTTAGGTACGCTTCTAGTACGCCCAATACACGCTTAAAGCATATTGGCAGCGTAAATGATTTTTGACACGCCGGAGCTATACGCTGATGTGTGACGCCTGTATTACTTGTATTTCCGCAATGCTTTTCAACTTTGTTTTTGGCCTTTTAAACATTTTTTTCGAGCGTCACTGGTGAGTTTTTCGTAGACGAAACGCGTGTCTGGCGTAAATATAAGGTGCAAATATCAAATTTCAATCCTGGTATCTATGAGGAGTTTATTTCCGGTATGTATTTCCTTTGTACCGAGTCATCATTCTCATTTTCTGCTCCCTTTTTTGTGTCAACAATATATAGTTTTTTAAGAAAAATCTATGGAGTGGAATTAGAGATTTGGCGATTGTAAGACAAATTTTAGAAGGTTTTTAGTCGATTTTATGTGCTTTCTATACAAATATTCACCCATATTAAAAGAAATAAATCTGCAATTTTTCAAAACATAAAAGAGATAAATGTATTATTTTTTCGATTTTCAGTTGCAGTTCAACGAGCCAAGGTTGTATGCAAATATTTAGCAAAATCTGTGACATAGCCCATTTACTTTTCTTTGACCTTAATAAAAAAAAAATCAAAACATTACAAAGTTTATCTCTGATTAATGTACTTGTTAACTATGTAAATGACAAATTGGTGCCATTCATATCAATGAAACAGAATCCACATGATATATGCGACCATTCTTTGATGAAATCAATATTACTTTTAAATTGATTTTACACTTTTTAAAATCATTTCTATCAATTTTCAGATTCCATTGCCTAAACTTATGTTTCATTGTTTATGTGTTGTTTCCATTTATTCTAGCCACTAATCTTGGGCCTATCTCTTTATTCAGATAATATATATAGCAATTAAATTATACTTGTAATGTCATTCATAACTCTTAACAGACCAATTAACAGACCGAGTTTTATACATCCGACCCATTAACAGACCATATTTTTATCAAAAATTGATTTATGTCACCAAAATACAGTTTTTCGTGTAGATTTTTCACATATTGATGTTAATATGGCAAACAAACATAATGCCAGTCTTTTTTCGATGTTCAAAAGATTGCATGCAAGAAAACTTAACCAACTTGTCATTTTTGTGTACATTTTGTGTGTGTAAAATGTGTATAAATTTACTGATGAGTAACTCGCCTTTTCATTTTATAGATCGTTTACTGAAGCTAGAAAAAAATTAATTACACAACTGAATTCAGTACTCCAAATCATTTTGTCAGACATGAATAGTTTTTATGATATAAATATAATTAAAAAGTTATACAATGAAACATGCTGACCTTGCACTGATTTTCACGATAACACCTGATTAACAGACTTTAGCCAACCCGATTAACAGACCCACCGCCGATATAGCCGCATACTCAATATAGATTAACCGACATATCCCTCGGTTAGCCGAGTGTCGGCCGTGTATACTGATGATAAAATCTATTATATGCTTTAACTAGTTTATGAAATCAAAAACCCTGGTGTAAAAATTTTACAGTAAATATATAGATTTACTTCGTTGAAATCTAATACGTTGCTACCTACACGTGCGAATCAAACAAGTTGAGAATTATAAACCCTATCAGATGGTGACAAGGGAACGTCACCATCTAAAAATAGAGTATTTAGCTTCCCGTTAATTATCCATGAAAGAGTATGTTCATTGTTAATATTAGCTCTATTCAAAGTTAGTTCAACAGGATAAATCTCTTTAGTTTACGTACTGGTGTCGTTATTATTGAGAGCAAATATATCATCCAAATGTCTAAAAGTATTATTTTTTGTTTTGTATCATTTGTTGTTTCGATAGGTCTTTGCTGATTTTATTCCCAAATTGTAACTAATAATAATACAGAAAAAGGTTCGAAAAAAGCTTGTACAGTTAGACAATATACGGAATCTCCAAATCGAACAAAAGAAGTATTATCTTCTATCTAGTTACATAAGACATAAGTCATATGTCATATGACATCAGACCTTTCTTTTCGCTGAAATTCAACCATGGGGTATGTTAGCACTTCTGTGTTGACGTAAATATCAATGTTTTGGTCATATTTTAAATTTCCTGTTACAAAACTTTAAATTTTCGAAAAACTAAATATTTTCTTTTCCAAGGACTGGATTATCTTAGCCGTATTTGACACAACGTCTTGGAATTTAAAGTCATCAATGCTCTTCAACTTTGTACTTCTTTGGCTTAATAACTATGTTGATCTGAGCGTCACTGGTGAGTCTTATGTAGACGAGTCTAGCGTAATACATTATAATCCTGGTTCCTTTGATAACTATTGACTCCACGGGGTCGATGCCACTGCAGGTGGACGTTTCGTCCCCGAGGGTTTCACCAGCCCAGTAGTCAGCACTTCGGTGTTGACATGAATATTTATAAATTTTATAAATTTCCTATTTCAAAACTTCCGAAAAACTAAGAATTTTCCTCTCCCAGGACTAGATTATCTTAGCCGTATTTGGAACACCTTTTTGGAATCTTTAACTTTGTACTTTTTTGACGTTTTAACTTTTTTGATCTGAGCGTCACTGATGAGTCTTATGAAGATGAAACGCGCGTTTGGCGTACTAAATTATAATCATGGTACCTTTTATAACTATAAGTACAGCATTTTAACAAACAATATAAGTTTGAACATTTTACACTTACACAACATGGTAACCAAAGGTGCAATAAAATTGTATATAATGAATACTGGTTTGACAGGAAGTGTAAGTTATAGTAACATGATAAAGCACATGTATATAAAAAAAGGTTTTAATAACACTTTTGCAAAATTTTGCTATTCCAGTAAAAGTGAATAAATCTTATGTATTCATCAATCGTTGACTCATTCGTATCTCGCGTCCTCTTCATCTTTTTGTCATTTAAAGCCTCAATCTATCTCAAATAGTTTTCAAGGTAATAGAGAAAACGCAAGAGTTGCTACAAATCGTCATTACATGCCAAAAACTCTAAAAAGGAGTTGTCTGTAGAATTTGGATATGCTGGCTTATTTGTAGATCTGGTCTATCAGATCAGTTAATTAAAGTGTATATCTATCTATTATAGTTCCAAAGACGATAAGCAAAAACGCATGACTGAAATTCGTATTTAAAGGTAATAAACTAAAATAAGAAGGCGTCGCACAATTTATGCTATACAATTGAGAAAGGACATGGGGAATGTGTCAAAGCAACAACAATCCGGCCATAGAGCAGACAACAGCCGAAGGCCACAAATGGGTCTCCAATGTAGCGAGAAACTCCCGCATCCGTAAATCGTCCTTCAGCAGTGTTTACTTGTTTGTAGAGCTCATATTTTGTTGATAATCTTTGCTATTTGTCAGTTTCTCTGTATCTATCATGATGTGTCGAGGTACAAAGCAAAAATAAAACGAATCGGTAAAATTCATCAATTAAGGGCAATGACTGCATTAAAAAAATCGCCTTTTTGGCACTGAACATCTGTAAGCAAATCCAAACATTCTAAACATTTCTGTCCCTGTACTGTCAGATTTTCCCTATTCATAGAGGTTTTGAAGATACTGGATCAGGTGAACATAAGTCTATAACGATCAGCAGGATAAGAATTACAAATAAGTTCAAACCCGGTGATTACTCTAATTTAGAAGGTCACGTTTCGGGGAAAAGGACGGAATAATAGTTTGGATAAATGGAACATTTCCGTTTTTTGTCAGTTTACTCTAACTAGTGCTGAGGAGAAAGTCAGGGTTGAAAAGGCGAATAATGTGTACTGCCACTAGAAGGACAGGGAATGTATAATAGGGCATAACATTTATCGTTCATCAGGTAATGAAGGAACCAACACAGTTTTGAACGAGTAAAGAGTGTGACACCCTCTAACAACAGCTTTAGTATTAAAATGTTATGTTTTGTTGGCAATGTTGTTTATGAGAATACTGTTTCATAAATGTGCATTACTGTTTTCCAATTCTGTATTAAAATACGAGGGACGAAAGATACCAGAGGTATATTCCAACTCTTTAATATAGTTATCAAAAGTACCAGTATTATGATTGTATACGCCAGACGCGCGTTTCGTCTACATAAGACTCATCAATGACGCTCAGATCAAAATAGTTAAAACGCCAAATAAATACAAACTTGAAAAGCATTGAGGATTCAAAATTCTAACAAGTTGTGCCAAATACGGCTAAGGTAATCTACTCCTGGGGTAAAAAAATCCTTATTTTTATGAAAAATTCAAAGTTTTGTAAACAGAAAATTTATAAAAATGAACATATAATTGATATTCATGTCAACACCGAAGTGCTGACTACTGGGCTGGTGATACCCTCGTGGACGAAACGTCCACCAGCAGTGGCATCGACCCAGTGGTGTAAATAGTTATCAAAAGTACCAGGATTATAATTTTATACGCCAGACGCGCGTTTCGTCTACATAAGACTCAGCAGTGACGCTCAGATCAAAATAGTTAAAACGGGAGAAAAACTGACAACGCCATAGATAAAAATGAAAAAGATAAATTGACAAACAATAGTACACAAAACAAGATGTGTCACCATTGCAAACTATTCACTTGAAAACATCAGAACGGTAACAGTCAATGCATACCGAAACTTCCAAAGGTCAATCAACTTGGGGGAGATAAAAAAATTAATGTAAAATGTTAAACTTATTGTTTAAGAAAAGGAATTGTGTGATCATGGTTGAAGGATAACGCTTTATTTACATATTTTGAAAATATAACGATTTATCTTTTTTCTTCTTTATTTTATTTGTAAGAACATTGTGTGCGATATCTCTTGTTTGTGTTTATATTCCAGGATACAGTAGATATCCAGCAAATGTACACCATGGACCATCAAGAACGTCGACAATGCCGTGGTACTGGTCATGAACTTTAATCCATACTCTATCTCCTTGGTTCAACCGAACGATAACTAAGTTGGAACCCGGTGCATATTTAGCGCCTGCAGAACCCCTATTCCCTGCATAGACATTTTGAATTATATGTCCATTTCTCACTATTTGTGCCTCTAAAGTGTTTGGTGCAATTGTAAGAAAATGTGTGTACAAAAAATACGTAGTAACCCACAGTAGGGGATTGAAATACTCCTAAGTGTTCATCATATGAATTCCCTAGGTTGGTGTTGACTCGATCAAAATGCAGCACTTCATTATCATGTAAACTTTTAAGTCCTACCATATTTGCATGGAAAGCCACATTTCTTGCTGTAAAAATGAAAACAACACGGTATAAATACAATGCGTTCGAGGCGCCATTCTAGATTAAATCCTTATCAGGAACGTTCAAAGTCAAATAGTTAAAAGCATACGTACAAAAATGAACAGTTGAAGAACTGTTTAATCAAAAATAACTTTAAATATTGAAAACAACACGTTATTAATTTCTTGCGTCCGAAGCGCTTTTCTGGATTTACCTTCATCAGGAACGCTCAAAGCCAAACATTTGAAATCCGAAGATGTATAAGTACCGAAACCGTTGAAGAGCTGTATGTCAAAAAATACCTAAAATAATAGCCAAATTCATCTAAAGCCAACTTTGCCTGAGGAAGTTGAAACCTTAGTTTCTTAATAAAGTATTAGCCTAATCCTTACAAGATCAGCTTTGCCTGAGGGAGTTGGAACTTGAGTTTCTTTAAAAGTTTGCATGAACCCTGTCAGTATTGACTACTGATGTGATAATACCCTCGGATTGTAAACAATTGAGATTCCAATTGCTGAATCCAATGTCAAATAATAAGAAACTGTTAGCACACCATTTTATTGCAAAGGATCAGGAAAGACAGATGTTTTGTTGTTGTTTATATACTGAATACAATATTCAACGATTGTTTGAGTGTTGGAAAAGGGTGTACATTTGGTAAGAAATCATGGTTTTCTGTGTATATCACATGATCTTGTTAATTGAAATTCTCATTAATAAAATTTACATCATAAATTTCCCTTTGAATTTGTTTACCTACCGGTTCAAATTATGAAATTAAAGAAACCTAGTTAATTTTTAATATCTTAGACTCGAATTTATACGTTTGCCTTTAGTTGATTTTCGTTTCCGAATCCACTATTTCTTGCATCCGGAATTCAGTTTGTTTTTTTGTTTTTTTTTCGTAGCTGCAGTTTTGTTGTTCTGTGCATTTGTATTACTTTTTAAGTATACTAGTATCAATTTATTTTCATATCTAAATTGAGTATTGATTGTTGGTTAAGAAATATCGAATGTTAACAATTTCTTCTATAGGCTAACAAAACCAACACCAATAACAAAAGATTGGTGTCTTTTATAGCTGACTATGCGGTATTGGCTTTGCTCATTGTTGAAGGCCGTACGGTGACATATATCTTCTGTTTCTGTGTCATGTTAGTTTCTTGTACAGACTTATCTCATTGGCAATCATATCACATCTTCTTTAACAATGGATATAAAAAAAAATAAAAAAATTGCGAAAGCAAATTTACAGATCTATAACATTGTTGGGTTTACGAGTTGTATATGTTGTTTATATATATATAGATTAATGAAATGAAGAAAATTACTAAGCATTAAGTAATATATTTAAGACTATTGTAAAATTTGACACGACAAAACAGGTATCCCAGCAAAAAATTTGTAAGGGTTCCGCAGAACCCAGTGTCTCGCCTACTTTTGCTGTAAATGGCAGGCTCAATACAAATGAGGAAAAAAATCAATGAAAATATTCCTCTTGATACAATCTTTTGATTGTAAGAAGCATCTGTCCAAGTTTGGTAAAAATCCAGCATAGTTTATGAGTCTAATTAATGCTTAAATACGTAAAAAGTGGATTTATTTTTTTACAAAATTTACTTCTGTATACTATCTTTTGATCATAAACAAACTAAACACATTTATTCTAAAAACAGTTGTTGGCATGACACGGGTTATGTTCTTCTCATATATGTTATGATGGTATGATACTAAACCCCTTACGGGAAGGACTGTGCCTGATGTTCATATGATGAAATCATAATTTTTCAGTTAGTTTAATTGAAGTCTGGAGCTGGCATGTCAGTTAACTGCTAGTAGTCTGTTGTTATTTATGTATTATTGTCATTTTGTTTATTTTCTTTGGTTACATCTTCTGACATCAGACTCGGACTTCTCTTGAACTGAATTTTAATGTGCGTATTGTTATGCTTTTACTTGTCTACACTGGTTAGAGGTATAGGGGGAGGGTTGAGATCTCACAAACATGTTTAACCCCGCCGCATTTTTGCGCCTGTCCCAAGTCAGGAGCCTCTGGCCTTTGTTAGTCTTGTATAATTTAAATTTTAGTTTCTTGTGTACAATTTGGAAATTAGTATGGCGTTCATTATCACTGAACTAGTATATATTTGTTTAGGGGCCAGCTGAAGGACGCCTCCGGGTGCGGGAATTTCTCGCTACATTGAAGACCTGTTGGTGACCTTCTGCTGTTGTGTTTTTTTTTTTTGTTTTTTTTTTTTTTTTTTTTTTTTATTTTGGTCGGGTTGTTGTCTCTTTGACACATTCCCCATTTCCATTCTCAATTTTATTCTGTCCAGTTTTGGTACAAACCAAGGATAGTTTAAAAAGGTTATTAAAATTTAAAAAAATTTAACCACAGACTGAATGTAATGTTTCCCCACAGAAAAACTAAGTCCATTCAAATGAAAAATATGGAAAAAATGGATTTATTTTTTTACAAAATTTACTTTTGGATACTATCTTATGATCATAAATAAGCTTCTGTCCAAGTTTGGTACAAACCCAGGATAGTTTAAGAAAGTTATTAAAATTTTAAAAACTTTAACCACAGAGTGAATGTAATGTTTCCCCGCAGAAAAACTAAGTCCATTCAAATATAAAATATGGAAAAAATGGATTTATTTTTTTACAAAATTTACTTCTGGATACTATCTTATGATCATAAACCAGCTTCTGTCCAAGTTTGGTACAAACCCAGAATAGTTTAAGAAAGTTATTAAAATTTTAAAAATTTTAACCACAGAGTGAATGTAATGTTTCCCCGCAGAAAAACTAAGTCCATTTACAAGTAAAATATGGAAAAAATGGAATTTTATTTTTATAAAATTTACTTCTGGATACTATCTTATGATCATAAACAAACTTCTGTCCAAGTTTGGTCGAAATCCAGTATAGTTTAAGAAAGTTATTAAAATTTCAAAAACTTTAACCACAGAGTGAATATTTGTGGACGCCGTCGCCGACGACGACGACGACGGAATGTAGGATCGCTTAGTCTCGCTTTTTCGACTAAAGTCGAAGGCTCGACAAAAAGCATTCCTCTAAAATTAACTGCAGTTAACAAACTAGAAGATCAAAGGAAAAATTGCCAATCATGTTATAAATAAGTAAATACATACGATTTATAGTTGTAACCCGCTTGCTATGGGTAGTATCGTTAAGAATTGAAAACATAAAATCCTCTAACTTGTTTATTTTCCCCAGCATATTCTGGTTAACTTCTTGTAGGTTCTTGTTTTCAGCTTTAGAAATCATGTTTTCGTTCTCCAGTTTTTTCATCTCAGTCGTCAGTTTATTAATCTTTGTGTCCATCTTGTTAAGCCTTTTCAGAACATTTTCGTCTACTTCTGCCCTGCAAAAAAAAACAATGAAGAGAAATATTAAAAACCTCATTTCCGAGTGACGTCCAAATGTAATTGATACTATTCTTGTTCTCACTCTTCAAGATATAAATAGTTGCGCTATCAGGAAGTATTATGTATTATCAAAGTATGAAAGCAGGACAAGAATTACAGATAAGTCAACAGGAGTTTAAGCTCAAACACGGTGATAGTCGATTCGATACGTCACGTTCGGGAAAAAGAGGACAAGAGTGTATGTAGTTGAGATAATTGGAACATTTCCGTCTTTTGTCAGTAATTTCTGATAAGAAGATCTTCCTGGTTGAAAAGCGGGAAATGTGTACTGCTACTGGAAAAAGAGGGAATTTAAAATAGGGCATAAAGTTCCAGTAAAACATCTCTCCATCCAAGTAACAATGAATGCAAAATAAACAATTATAGGTCACAGTACGGCCTTCAACAAGGAGCATCGGCGCACACCAAACGTTTCTAGAAAAAAAACCTTTGCTATGACTTCCTTCGCGTCAGGGATGAAAATATCGCACGTGAACAAATTCAAACGAAGAATGACCTTTAAAACCCTATCTTTTACAAAACACTCTTAGATAGACTTCTATTATGCAGAGACATGTATATCTGTGTTATGTCATTTTGTGTCTGTTGACAGAATGACAATTCTTTTCCTGAAACACACTGTTTTACCAGTTTCATCAAAACTGCTTCAAGCATTTTGGAGTTATTGTCCGAAAACTTGAAAATCCCCTTTTTTTTATGAATAACTCTATAACTTAGAAACGCAAAATCTAAAATTTATAAAAAAAAAAAAACGAAAGGGAGCTCACAGTAATGAATATAAACAAAATTTACCAACGTTTAAGGTAAATTGGTTAAAACAATTTTGAGTTAATATCTGACGTGTTAACGCGGACGAACGGATGGACGGAGAGATGTTTGCTACAACACGTCCCGTAAACGGATGTTTAAAAAATCAAATTTGATTTCAAACAGTCGCTGAACCACGAAAATGAGACAACAACCCGACCAGAGAACAACAGAAGGTCACCAATAGGTCTTCAGTGCACAATGCGCCATCAAAAACAAAGGACCAACAGGAACACTAAGGTGCAACTAAAACAAACGCCAACATACATAGAAACGAACAATTTGATATCAACTGCCATATTCCTAACTTGATACATGATATTTTTTTATACTATTGGTGGGTTGTACTATGGCTAGCCAAAACTCCCGCTTTATGACAATATGACAAAAATATATTGTTAACGTTTGTATTGGCATGTTGGATATGTTTATAATTTATATGAAAGTAAGAAGGTGTGTTCGTTTTTATATTCTTTATTCCATCATCGCCAGGTAACCTGGCTTATTCCACCAATAAAAACTGGCTGCAACAGTATAGTTAAAAGTGGTAAAGTTGGGCAATCAATCAAGCAATGAATCATAAGATTTACATCTGACAATCATATGTTCCATATCCTGATCAAATGAAATCGATAATATTATGCATGGACCATATGACAATGTCATACGCTTGCATATAATGTCAGCCTTGGTTCAGGTATCATGATGTCATTTGTTTGACAAGATATTGAGATCAGTCTTGACTTTGTACCAGCTGAACTTCATACATTGAATAAATCTAAAAAGAAGGAATGTCTTTAAAAGTATATAGACCTCTTCAATTTCAGTTGTTGTCACTGTTAGAACCTCTGGTACAAGTACTTTACCAGCTGGATCACTCAGGTTCCAAGACATTAAGCATATGTAGGAGTGTCCAATCTGTTATTATTCCAATCTACATTCAAATTTACCTGTCAAGTTCCTGGTTATTATCAAATTCAGAAACAACACTAAGACAATTGCAAGAATAGACATATTTAAAAAAATCTGACTCCATACACTGGCAATATATGACAGACTATACTCAAAATTGAAGTTACTTCACGCTTGGAATGGTGATGTGGCTTTTGAATTAAATACTAATGGCTGTGTGTGGATTAAAGTATATTCTACCTACAATGCATACTTATTTAATATTACTGATTATGGTTATTGTACTGAATGAGGATACCTTGATATATACAGTACAAATAACAATTAAAAAACATAAGATTTTTGTTAATGAATATGAATATGAATTTGCTGGTTGAAAAATAGTTTTAAATTCAACAATAATGACTGAAATTTTAATGAAGAAATATATAAAGGAATAGAATGAAAATCTTCTGGCCTAGGTAGTTTCAGAGGAGCAGATTTTTGTTAAAGTTAACGACGACGGACGACGGACGCAAAGTGATGAGAAAAGCTCACTTGGCCCTTTCAAACGAAAAGTCCCCTATTAAATGGCAAAATCAAAAGCTCAAACACATCAAACGAATTGATAACAGCTGGTATATCTATGACATGGTACAGGAATTTTATTATGTAGATAAGTCAGTGTTTTTATAGATCATGTTTCGGTTATCATTTGACCTTTAATATTCAGCATTTTTCCTATCTTATTTTTTTAGTAAGCAAAAACGTGAAAATTAGCCAAAACGCCTCATTTCAGAGCAGTTACGTTTTTTTAGGAGTCATCTAATAATTTTGGTTAAAATCTTCACATTCTAAGCAATTTTGACTGTGTAATTTACTCGGTTTATTATGATTTCAAGACATAAGACAAATAATGCCTTTATCCCATATGTTCTATTTTAGTCATGTGTTAAAAAAAACACTTTATACAATCAAATACTTGTAAGATTTAAGGTTAAAGATTACTTTGATTGGTAGTAAACTAAAACATAAAGCATTGTAAAACGCATTGGTTGTAGTTCATTCAACTATAGGTTACAAATATGGACAAAGGAAGTTACCTTTGATTATAAAGATTACTTTAACACACATCATAGATTTTCTTAGAAAATATATAAGATTCCTGCTCAAGTTATGTAATTTTTGTGCCAATTAGTACATCATTTTGCACCAGGAATATTTGATCATGTATATCATTGATGAAATTATGGAAATGTCCATGGATAGGATGCATAGAGTTTCATGATCAATGCACTTTAGTTTGTATATATGAAAAGAAGTGATAGACCTTGGAAGATATAGATATCAAGTCAATACCATAGGATTATGATTTAATTTCATACAACCTTTATCCAAAACAATACAAAATACCCTTACGATCTTTCACCAAAAGTTCGGTTGAATTGAATCCAGTTTCAGGAGAGACGATCTTTGAAAAAAGATAACAACAATATTAATGTACAATTAAAAACCAATTGTTCAGAGAACAATTGAAGGTCTTTCCATCAAAACAATGTATTTTGATATGAAAAGTTGTGAAACTAAGTTTAAAATGTCATTTCAATCGTCAAATGATAGCTCCTAGTAAGCTGATTCCAAAAAAATATTGTTTCCATAAAAAAAAAATTAAATAAGGGAGATAATTTGTTACTTCCGGTTTGAAAAATGTTACTTCCGATTATATTTGAATATTTACTTGACACTGATTCCAAAAATATCTGGTTCTATATACTTTTATATTAATAAAGTACTAAAAAATAGCTATTTCCGGTTTACAAAAGGTCACTTCCGGTTGTTTTTTACAAGGTTAAATGGTTTGATACCTTTTTCTAAAAGTTGTATATCTTTATCATGTATACATATAGAATAAAAGCAAAGGTCAAAATCTAGAACGTCAAATTAAGCTATGACCTTGGGATCAATTTCTGGGTCATAAACCAAGGACCTCAAATCAAAAGACCATAGGTCTTTATTATATTTAGTTAATGAGTTATATCACCAAACGCGTATTTTTAAATACAAGAGGGGAGAAAACTCCCTTTTACATTCAACGTACGCTTGCAATCAAAATTTACATCTTACGACATGTCGCAACTAACAATTTAGTAAAAATAATTTGTTGATATCTTATACAGTCTTTGGATATAAGTGAAAATAAGCCAAATTCAAAATATTAGAATATGACCTTGACCTTTGACCTTGACCTAATTTTCATTTTTTGGGACCAAGGACCTCAAATCAAAAGATCCTAAGTCTCTATCACTTATGATTTATAAGATAGAAATTCATATCACTTATATCAGATGCATAAGGGGAAATAACTCTCATATGGAGCGGTCATATCGCTTCGGTCAAAATAGGACAAATCATGCGAAGGATATAACGAGCAATTTTGTAAAATAAATTTGTCATAATCTTTTACGGTTGCGAAGGAGATGCGCTTACAAGGAAAACAGTGTTTGGGGAGATAACTCCTACAAAGAAAAGTATTCGTTTACGCAGGGTAAATTTCAAAAGCGCATAAACTGTTCGATATCATATACCAAATATCTAAGCGACATATTGCGAAACAAATGTTTATCGCAAGAACAAAATTAAGCGGAAGAAAAAAAAAAAAAAAAAATAAATAATCAGAAGAAAAACAATAGGTCTTTCCACAGAAAAGTGGAAAGACCTAATAAAGTTGAAGGATGACAAGAAATGGCCATAGCGTACTTGTCCTTGCAGATCAAGGAAAGATAATAATCAAGAGGACATAAACATCTTTATTTCTTCTCAGTGTTTGTCATATTAAATAACTATAAAAAAACACCTTTAAATACAATTCAAGTGTCAAAATAAATTATCTCATTATAAATTGTGATGATCAATAGAAACAGAAATATTTATATATGTATATATTATACATTAGATAACAAACTGTTTACGGAATAGGTTTTAACAGAAAATCTTATTTGCAACAGACTATTTTTAGCACAATGATTGCTGCTTTCATTCCATTGCTTGTAATTGGAAGTACTTACGGTTTTCATCTGGAAAACAAGAGCACCTCTACATTAGTAGGAAAACCCACGTATCTAACAACAGCAGAATATTACGAAGACAAAAATAATATTCACAATGACCATGAAAGAAACCGCGAACAGCAGTAGAAGAGCTTGAAGTTATTAGCTAATCAACTGCAACAAAAATGTGACATTATTGAACAAATTTTAGCTGCACAACCTTCATACAATGGATTAAATGAAACAAAGAAAACAATTGATGCTTTGAATCAAAATTACAAGGAACTTGAAATGAAGTACAATGCAGTCCAAGCAAAATTGACATTCAAGGAGCAAATGTATAATACTGCAGTGAACGAAACCCTTGATCTTGCTGAGAAAATCAACAAACTGAAGCAACTTAAATATGTCAATCAGCTACAAACTCTCCAAACACTACAAGGATAGGTACAAACATTTGATTCCAGGATAAACTTACTGACCAGCCATGAACAGGCCAGAAACCAAGACTTTTTAGCCTTACATAATCTGACAACATCATCAAATCATCAACTGGAAAATAAAATGAATATTCAATTTAAAACCTTTGAAAAGAATCAGAGCATATCTGTAGCAATGCTACAACAGAAACAGCAGGAAGATTTTCGAATCTTACGCAATCTGACATTGGAGTCCAGGAATGAAAATGGAAAGCTTGCAAACCATACTATGATTCGTATGAAGGAAATTGAAGAAATGGGAAGATACCACAACTTATTATTCTTACTTTTTCAGCAAAATCTGTATAAGCAATTACAGAAAGGTAAAGTGCAATACAAATGTTTAAAATGCCTTACTCAGCAACACCCTGATAAATGGACTTTCCGATCAGATTTTCCTATGAGTTCAGTATTTTTGTGATTTAACTTTTTTCAATGATGCCTTACAATTCAAAGATACAATGCCAACATATAATTATTGCCACATAGGCTAAGGTACATTTTGGGACTTATGTAGTCCTATAATATCACCAAAATGTGAATTTATTAAAACAAATGTACGATACCATTTCTTATTACTAGTACATTATTCAAGTATCAGTGGGGCATTCGCTGTTAAATTTATGTTCATCGATTTGACTTTCAATATTCTAATTTTTGACTTAGAACATACTTGAACGTATATCCAAATAAAAGTATAAAATGAACAATTTACGATGCATCAAATCGATAGTATTTATCCGAATTACGTGTTTATATTTTAGTCTAGACGCCTTCTGAATAATCATCGATGTTACCTTCCGAAAGGTGAAAAACAGAATAATAATAATCGTTTTTACCTGTATAAGAATGAGTTTTAATTTAGTACCCTTGATTTTGCTCCACTTTGAATGTTGACGTTCGTTTCCTTTCATAAATACCTGAAATTCCAAAGTACGCCTAGTTGATGTATAACCCATCTCTACTTAGAGGGCTTCAATTGAAGCTGAAATGAATACGGATTTAATCAGGTCAAATTACTCACTTGCAAGTGAATAATTCATTAACTATTTCTCTTTTTTGTTTTTATTTGACAAATCTTATCCAAACTGGCTGATTTCACTATTTCTCTTTCAATAAAGATTGAACAAAAATTACTCATCTAGTAGAAGTCTTTGAAGCCATTTTTAAGAAAGTATTTTAACAAAAAGTATAATCTCAAAAATACTGAATTTAGAGGAAAATCAATTCGGAAAATCCATAATCACATGGCAATATCAAATAACAAAACGCATAAAAAACGAATGGACAAGAACTGTCATATTCCTGACTTGGTACAGGCATTTTCAAATGTAGAAAATGGTGGATTAAACCTGGTTCTATAGCGCTAACCCTCTCACTTTAACAACAGTCTCATCAAATTCCGTTATATTTACATTGATGCGTTAAATAAACAACCACAATAAATAAAACAGTCAAAATATGGGTACATCAGTCATCATTGTATAACAATTCAAAAGGAACAATTTCACAGAACACAAAAAAAACCATCTACTATCTACGAACACATTGATTGATTTGAGTGTCTGACGTCAGAAAATTATTATACGTCACATAAATTTGTCGTTCAATGTACATAGAAACAAATAGGTAATATTAGAATACAGGGTAAAAAAAAAGTATGTTAGAATTAAATATTAGAAATAGACCCGAGATTTAAACTAGTCCAAAAGTTAACAAAGCAATGTTAGCCAAGCATTTGTGACACACCTTGACTGTAGTGTCTTTAAAGCGGTGTTAAAATTGCACAAAAATGAACTATCAAAATAAATCGTCCTTCTTTCATTTCAGTTGTGGTCACTGGTTGTACTACTGGTAGTCGTAGTTTCCCTGCTGGACCACTGAAGTTCCACAAAATTAAAACATTTGTAGGTGTATCCCACATTTCATCATTCCAAATTACAGGGAAGTTTACCTGTCTAGTTCCTGGATATTATCATATTGTAACAACAATACTGTCAACTGACACTCATGCAAGAATAGATATCATGAAGAATTCTAACTCCATACACTGGCAATATATGACAGGTAATGCTCAAGGTCCATGGACACCAGGAACTGCTGCTGTGGCTTTAGAATTAAAGACATTTGACAAAGTGTGGATTCAACTTTATTCTACTTATAATATTTACCAGTCATGTCTTACTATATTTAGAATCAACTAATGTAAAATACTTCAACGCCCTGCACATCATCAAATGTTTCACTGAATAATATAGTGATATATAAAGACAAGTAAATATATATTCATTATGGACGTGAATATATATATATTCATTATAGAAGTGAATATAAAGTAAAATTTTACTTTAATATGGTGATAAAAAAAACTTAGAAATTTAATTCAAAGTTTCAACTTCTAGTGATTCACAATTATATATGTGTTTAATTTTGAGCTCATACTCATATATATAAATAGCATTAACAAAAGGTTACTATTTCTTATTTTGTATCCATGAAGGAATAATGACAGACCTTCTTTTGAAAAAAATATTTCATGAACCTTTTATTACAAACAGGATTAAAACATTGAATGTTGTTCGCTCAATGTCCTGTGGCTTATATTTCATGCGTATTCAGAACTGGACAAATTATAATTATCAATTTCATAGAAAGGTTCTGCTACATTGTAAACAAGACAAACAGATTTAAGACGGTGCATTTCTTCTAACAACTGAAAATATATGTGTTGCTCCTCAGTTTTTAGTCTAGCTAGCTATAAAACCAGGTTTAATCCACCATTTTCTATATAAGGAAATGCCTATACCAAGTCAGAAATATGACAGTTACAGTTGTTTTCCATTGGTTTGATGTGTTTGGGCTTTTGATATTGCCATTTGAAAAGGGACTTTCTAATTTGAATTTTCCCTGGAGTTCAGTATTTTAGTTATTTTCATACCTATTACTATCATGTCTCTGACACTACCAAGTAACATTTAAATAAAATGGTTCATTAATTATATGTATTGGTTATCTTTAAGTCTTTATTTTATATATACAAGAGCGAAAAAAATAGCTTTGGAAATGATAATAAAAATAAATAAATAAAGACATTTTTTTCAATTATTAAGCTTGAATGAGCTGAAATCGCTCATTTGGCAAAATTATTGAAACAGATATATAATACAATGTATAACATATCTTTGCTAGTCATCAAAATATAGACCAATGTGATGATTTGTCAAATTTATATTTTTTTTAAATTTTTTTATTGTCTTTTTTTTTGCTTGATGTCTTTTCTTTTCATAAAAATCATCAATAAAAGAATTTTCTTAAAACTTTGATGGATTAACAAGAGTTTCTTCGCAATTATCATCTTCGTATTTCCTTATCTTTTACGTTTTTAAAATATTAGAAGGCTTTTTAATTTCAGTTATGGAAGCATAATGGTTGATTGAGTTTGTTATAAGTCATAACTTATGTCTTGACATACAAAGAATAGTAATGTCTAGCTTGGTCTAAATAAGTTACTTAGGATTATTTTTTTTTTGTTGGAATAATTTTCGTGGATTAATGAAAATTTACATGTTTGTTGATATCTAATTTCATGGTTTTTCCCAAGAAGGCATACAAGCATATAAAAAACTTGTTACTCGTTGAACATTTGATTTCATTGTTGACCTGTACCCATGAAATCCATTAAAATCCATGAAAATTGGTATCCAACAAATAATAATGAATCCACAGTAAGTTATTTCTTAGGTAATCTTTTAGATAAGATTAAAGAAAATTAAAAATTTCACTAAAAGTTTTTATGACAAGGGAGATAACTCAAGTTACAAAATTATTCATTTTCTTAAAAAACGTTTCCATTGATTCTTCTACAATTCAATGGTGTATAATTCTTTTTTTTCAGTAATGTAAATATCATCTGGAATGATCAGATGTTTGGAGTCTTTGGTTTTTATCCTTCAACAAAGGGTAAACTTTTTTGCCCCATGATACCCATTTTTCTTTCCATATAAGACTTCAATAGCTCATAATAGGTGATTCACCAAAATTTAAGCAGATTCTAGATTTCTTTTCTATCGATTTCAGACCCAAATAATAACAATGCAAAGATAAAGAAAAAGTCTCAGTCAGCCTTTTCCCACCATTTTTGAAATATACAAATCTTGTAAAGGAGCTCCATAACGTTTGAATATTGTTTAGCTTAGTTTGTTCTTCCGACATACAGTTTCAATTTTTAATACATTCTAGAATTTCTTAATTTCACCTCAGCACAAACTTAAGCAATTGATAAAATCCTTTTACTTTGATATTTGTTCCATGCTCCATATATAACAAATTTCATTTTTAAAAATAATGCATGCAAAAAGCATGGAACACAAGTTTCAAATGTAATAGACCTATTGTTTTGTTTTACAGAGCACCATCTAGGGATTAATGGAATGCCTAATTACTGTCACCTTAATATGATAAGAAATTTACAAACTATTGTGTCTGTAAAAGAATTTCAAATTCAAAATTTTACAAAACAACATGAATTGATGTGTTCACTTTCCAGTTTTTGTGAGGTTGACCAATGAAATTTCAGCTTACAGGAATTTTGTTTTCAACTGTCCTTGGAGTTGGGTAGTTTTTTCTATTTTACTTTTTACACACAACATAAGAATTATAGTATACTGTATTAAACAAGAATTGCTTAAGTAACTAGTGACTGCTGAGGTGAGTTTCACATTTAAATTGTTCAAGTTTACATCAGTACAAAAAGCATAATAGAAGAATTGCAAACTTGTATGTAATACAAAATCATCGCAATAATCTTCAATGAATTTTTAATCCATCGCGTAACAATTTCATGTCACCAAATTAGAATCTTCCTCGATGTCTTCTTTCGCTCCGTATTTATCATACATATATCTTAAATGTGTCAATAACGAATCAATTCCTATTTTATGTTTTGCTGAAACTGGATACACAGGCAAATTAATGGCTAAAGTCAATTCCCTCAAATTATCTTTTGCTCCTGGAAGGTCTATCTTATTACCAATCACAGCATGAGGTCTGTCTGATAGTCCTGGTTTATACTGATCAAGTTCATATTTCAGATCATTTAACTGTGTCCATGGTTCACTCACTGATAAATCAATAACATACAATAAACAGGCACATCTTTCGATATGGCGCAAAAATGAAATTCCAAGTCCACGGTTTTTGTGCGCATCTTTAATCAAACCTGGGATATCTGCAACTGTAGATGAAAAAATGTATGTGCAACATTATATCAGATGTATTAGTTTTAATTAAAAACACATATAAATAGTGAAACTTCTAAAACATTCATTATAACCCGAATAGGCCAGATATTTATTAAACGTTGGAAAAGCAACTATGTGATAATATTCAAATATTCGTTGATGAGTTGTTCATCTAATAATTTAAAAAATAAACTTCTAAAGGTGGTTTTTTTGTGTGTTTCACATGAAATTTGATATGAATTTTGTGTTACCAATATTTCATAAAGGGCATGCTAAGAGTGAAATTGACTGCTGATAGGGAAAACCTATAACCAAAAACCCAATCTTTGACTAGCAGAAATCAATGATTATCATTTTAAAAAACCTGATAGCATTACCTGTTTTAGTGGAAGTTTGTTTGCTTACATAATCAATTTGTTAAAACTACATGTTTAGATGTCTTTTTGATGTGTGATGTTTCCATTTCACTTTTGTTATTTTGGCCATAAAATGTCATATAGATTTTAATTTGATTTTTTTCTACAGCACAATTGTTCCAGTATTCTCATTGTCTAACATGATTACTATAACATATCATTAAAGCTTGGTATGCTGGGTGTCTTAAAATAGTTAAAAATAATCACCTGCTATTTGTATGTAATCATCATAACCAACCATACCAATATGTGGATTCATTGTAGTAAATGGAATTGGTGAAACTTTTGGTTTAGCTCTAGAAATAGCCCTCAGAAGTGTTGACTTTCCTGCATTTGGAAAGCCAATCTGAAAAAAAAAATTAAAGGTTATAAAATTTTAAACAGCATATGCATCACATTATCATTTAGTCAAGTAGAAATGTTCCACTTTGAAATCAAATTTTCTGACTTGTTTGTCCAGAAATAGATGAAAAACAAATATTTGCCAAAAAAAACCTGCAAAACAGACAAATCAATGTTCATCAAATAATCATTTAGGTTTTGTTCTTTTTTTCGTTTTAAACAATAATAATAATAATTTCAAGCCTATTTTTGGCAAATTTAAGTGATGAAAAACTGATTGAAAATGAATGACCAGCTGTCAAAAGCCTGTCATGTGTTGCATATTTTTAAACTCTATTTTGAGCTTAACTAGGCATGTATGTCCTCTTTTACATTTCATATACTAATAAAGAAAAATGGCTTTATCTGCTGCACAGATATTTCTATTTATCTGTATGTTAGACACTGTGGATTCATTTATTTTTAGTGGGTATCAAGTTTCATGGATTATAGAAAACATGCATTTTCATGGATGTTTGATTTCATGGTTTTGCCAAAGTCTGCATATAACCTTATTAAAAAAATTGTGATTCTTTGATCACACATAATTCCATGGTTCACCATTTCCAACAAAATCCAACTAATAATATTGAATCCACAGTGTACACAGTTTCAAAAAAATCTGTCTAATCAATTTTATTACCAGTCCTGCATTAGCCATTATCCTTAGTTCAAGCATCAACTGTCTACTCTCTCCTTCAGCACCTAGTTCAGCTTTAGCTGGTGCTGTGTTTGTGTCTGTCAGGAAAAACCTGTTGCCCCGCCCACCAGATCCACCCCTTGCAGCAATATAATAATCATGTTCTTCATCGAGACTAGTCAACATTTTTCCTTCTTCATTCCTGACTATTGTACCTTGAGGAACCTTTTGAAAGTAAGAAGAAAAAAAGAACAATCGTACACTTTAGAAATTTTAATTTAGAAAAATCAATATTATAACAGATATTACTTTTCATATTTTTTATTTAATATTGCATAGACCTTCATCTGAATGTGCAAGGCTTCATCTGAACGTGCAAGGCTTTAATTTGACATACTTTAAACAGAATGACAACTGAAAAGTTGTGAAATGCAAATCAATGTGAACGTAATTAATGTATACTTGATGGTACGAGGTACACACTTAATTATTTCAAATTAAATAAAGGCAACAGTTGTATACCGCTGTTCAAAACTCATAAATCCATGGACAAAAAACAAAATCGGCGTAACAAACTAAAACCGAGGGAAACGCATTAAATATTAGAGGACAACAATGACACAACACTAAAATGTAACACACACAGAAACAGACCAAGCATCAGACAAAATTCCACATTTTGTTTGTGACATCAAGAGAAAATGACAGAAGCATCGGTTTCAGACATTTTCAAGCAGTTTGTTTATCTTTTCAATCTGAAGTTACAAACGCCATAGTAGATTATTAAAAGTCTAACTTCACAAGGAATCCTCACAGACAAGTCACATAATGCCAAAGGACAAACTTCAATTTAATCTATAATTTAAAACATATATTTGTAGGGTACTATAGAAACGGTTTTTAAACATCAACCTAAACTATCGGTTAACCGGTTAATCGGTTTAACAATTATCTGAGTAAAAGGTTAGTCAAAACTGTTCGATTTGACAACACTAGTGTAAACACATTGTCAAATTACCTTAACATATAAATGTTCAGCATTTTTTCCATGGCAATTCCTGGACCTTCCTTTTACACCAGTGTTACCATTTATAACTGTTAGTAGATGGTTAAGGGACCTTACATCCTTGGATGCTGCATAAAAATATATAAATCAATGTAATGCAATGACTTATTATTTGGCTTACCTGACCAACTTCTATTTTATACCAAATCTATGAAATTATTATACATAAAAAAAATTACAGTGTGTTCTTATATTGTGCTGTAACACCACTGTCCCAGGTTAAGGAAAGTTGTGTAAAACCCAACACATTCTTTCTGTGCCTATCCAAAGTCATGTGCATGAAATTACGTTGTTATTGTTGGTTTATGTCTGTCATATTTTTTCACAACTATTTTGTTATAAATTAGGCTGTTAGTTCTCTTGTTTGATCCAGGCCTTTCACAGCTGACTTTACAATATGAGTTTTTTTACTGTGGAAGAGTCAATTATATAATTGCTTTCAATTTTTGCTTGTTTCTGAATCCTATTTATCTTTCCTGAAGTATTACCAACAATATTAAGTATACCATTTGAAGATTGTCGACCATCATTGATATGTGGTAATTTTTTTAGGTTTGTCTCCCCAGAGATTGTATTCTTATTTAACTTAAATGCATCGCCATTACCCGTTTTTGAATGAGCGTTGTTATATATATTTAATATTCCTATTTCATATCTGAATTATATATCATATTTTTTTATCTGAATAAAATATTGTTTAAACTATAACTGCTTTCATCTTCCTCATTTGAATTCTGGTGGATAGTCTCATTTACAATCATACCACATCTCCTTATTTTTATATAGGTTACTAAGGTTATTCCCTATTTATACATTGCTTCATTCCTGTGACTGTTTCAGTAAGTGGGTCTAGTATAGAATCGAAGTTGGAATCATTAATGCTTCCATGAAATGAAGGTCAATGCTCCAATGAAGCATAGAAAAAAGATCAGTATTGTTTTGTTTACGTAAATAGTATAATTGAATTTTGTCACATTGATCTGTGTAATGTATGTAATGAGAACAACATGGCCTACCTTTGAGAACAACATGACCTACCTTTGAGAACAACATGGCCTACCTTTGAGAACGACATGGCCTACCTTTGAGAACAACATGGCCTACCTTTGAGAACAACATGACCTACCTTTGAGAACAACATGGCCTACCTTTGAGAACAACATGACCTACCTTTGAGAACAACATGACCTACCTTTGAGAACAACATGGCCTACCTTTGAGAACAACATGACCTACCTTTGAGAACAACATGGCCTACCTTTGAGAACAACATGACCTACCTTTGAGAACAAAATGACCTACCTTTGAGAACAACATGGCCTACCTTTGAGAACAACATGACCTACCTTGGAAAAAAACATGACCTACCTTTGAGAACAACATGGCCTACCTTTGAGAACAACATGACCTACCTTTGAGAACAACATGACCTACCTTTGAGAACAACATGACATACCTTTGAGAACAACATGACCTACCTTTGAAAACAAAATGACCTACCTTTGAGAACAATATGGCCTACCTTTGAGAACAACATGACCTACCTTTGAGAACAACATGGCCTACCTTTGAGAACAACATGACCTACCTTTGAGAACAACATGACCTACCTTTGAGAACAAAATGACCTACCTTTGAGAACAACATGACCTACCTTTGAGAACAACATGACATACCTTTGAGAACAACATGACCTACCTTTGAGAACAAAATGACCTACCTTTGAGAACAACATGGCCTACCTTTGAGAACAACATGACCTACCTTTGAGAACAACATGGCCTACCTTTGAGAACAACATGACCTACCTTTGAGAACAACATGGCCTACCTTTGAGAACAACATGGCCTACCTTTGAGAACAACATGACCTACCTTGGAAAAAAACATGACCTACCTTTGAAAACAACATGGCCTACCTTTGAGAACAACATGACCTACCTTTGAGAACAACATGACCTACCTTTGAGAACAACATGACATACCTTTGAGAACAACATGACCTACCTTTGAGAACAAAATGACCTACCTTTGAGAACAACATGGCCTACCTTTGAGAACAACATGACCTACCTTTGAGAACAACATGGCCTACCTTTGAGAACAACATGACCTACCTTTGAGAACAACATGACTTACCTTTGAGAACAAAATGACCTACCTTTGAGAACAACATGACCTACCTTTGAGAACAACATGACATACCTTTGAGAACAACATGACCTACCTTTGAGAACAAAATGACCTACCTTTGAGAACAACATGGCCTACCTTTGAGAACAACATGACCTACCTTTGAGAACAACATGGCCTACCTTTGAGAACAACATGACCTACCTTTGAGAACAACATGGCCTACCTTTGAGAACAACATGGCCTACCTTTGAGAACAACATGACCTACCTTGGAAAAAAACATGACCTACCTTTGAGAACAACATGGCCTACCTTTGAGAACAACATGACCTACCTTTGAGAACAACATGACCTACCTTTGAGAACAACATGACATACCTTTGAGAACAACATGACCTACCTTTGAGAACAAAATGACCTACCTTTGAGAACAACATGGCCTACCTTTGAGAACAACATGACCTACCTTTGAGAACAACATGGCCTACCTTTGAGAACAACATGACCTACCTTTGAGAACAACATGACCTACCTTTGAGAACAAAATGACCTACCTTTGAGAACAACATGACCTACCTTTGAGAACAACATGACCTACCTTTGAGAACAACATGACCTACCTTTGAGAACAACATGGCCTACCTTTGAGAACAACATGACCTACCTTTGAGAACAACATGGCCTACCTTTGAGAACAACATGACCTACCTTTGAGAACAACATGGCCTACCTTTGAGAACAACATGGCCTACCTTTGAGAACAACATGGCCTACCTTTGAGAACAACATGACCTACCTTTGAGAACAACATGCCCTACCTTTGAGAACAACATGGCCTACCTTTGAGAACAACATGACCTACCTTTGAGAACAACATGACCTACCCTTGAGAACAACATGGCCTACCTTTGAGAACAACATGACCTACCTTTGAGAACAACATGACCTACCTTTGAGAACAACATGGCCTACCTTTGAGAACATCATGACCTACCTTTGAGAACAAAATGGCCTACCTTTGAGAACAACATGGCCTACCTTTGAGAACAACATGGCCTACCTTTGAGAACAACATGGCCTCCTTTGAGAACAACATGGCCTACCTTTGAGAACAACATGACCTACCTTTGAGAACAACATGACCTACCTTTGAGAACAACATGGCCTACCTTTGAGAACAACATGACCTACCTTTGAGAACAACATGGCCTACCTTTGAGAACAACATGACCTACCTTTGAGAACAACATGACCTACCTTTGAGAACAACATGGCCTACCTTTGAGAACAACATGACCTACCTTTGAGAACAACATGGCCTCCATTGCCCCCATCTCCTCCGTCAGGACCACAGAATTCTTTATTTTTTTGACTAGTGAAACACATAACTCCATTGCCTCCTGCTCCACCTGTCACTTTCACTTTTTTGAAATCCACAAAAAATGTTTTCTGAAAAAGTAAAAAATAGACAGAATGATACAAAATAAGCAAATTATGATGAGCTTCTTTTAAGCCAGGTCTTATAAAAAGCTATAAAAATCTACTATCACATTTCTTGTCATATGAGAGATTAAATTATATATATATACAAAATGTTATATAACTCTGAAATCTAAGAAATCACAAGAACTAGTTACAATAAATCTTTACTTTAGATGTTTTTGCTGATGGGTAATTAAAGATCAGTATCCTTTTTTATTCAAATATGGGGGTCTGGATGTGGGATACTCATTTTTATATTTTTTTAAGACTATAATTTGCTCAATTCTTTTTTTGTTCATTTTTGTCTATTCTTAATTTTTTGTCCATCATTCTCTATTTTATCCTTTTTTAACACATCATTGTTATCTATTCTTTAATTTTTCATATTATTCTCTATTCTTTATATATTTCAGCACCCCATTATTCTCTAAAATATTCTTTATTTCTTTCCCATTATTCTCTATAATATTCTTTATTTCTTTCCCATTATTCTCTAAAATATTCTTTATTTCTTTCCCATTATTCTCTAAAATATTCTTTATTTCTTTCCCATTATTCTCTAAAATATTCTTTATTTCTTTCCCATTATTGATTAATTCTCTAAAATATTCTTTATTTCTTTCCCATTATTCTCTAAAATATTCTTTATTTCTTTCCCATTATTCTCTAAAATATTCTTTATTTCTTTCCCATTATTCTCTAAAATATTCTTTATTTCTTTCCAATTATTCTCTAAAACATTCTTTATTTCTTTCCCATTATTCTCTAAAATATTCTTAATTTCTTTCCCATTATTCTCTAGAATATTCTTTATTTCTTTCCCATTATTCTCTAAAATATTCTTTATTTCTTTCCCATTATTCTCTAAAATATTCTTTATTTCTTTCCCATTATTCTCTAAAATATTCTTTATTTCTTTCCCATTATTCTATGTTCTGTAAACCTCTTTCCAGACCCTCATATTCAAACTGGTATTTTTTTTAATTATTGTTTGAATGATCAAATAAAAGAAGACATTGATATCTAATCTTAGTGAATCAAAGAAAAATCATACTACACCCTTACTCTGTTGATTTTAGACTTAGCCTTGTGAGGTTTCAATGGTTGAGCAGTTGACATCAGCCGAGCCATATCTCTTTTAAAAAACATAGCAATTTTGCTGTATGTCATCAAATATCCTGCATTTGCCATTTTCTTCTTATCTTGAATTGTCAACACTGTGAGCTCTGAAATAAAAACATAACTATTTTATATATTGTTTGTATAGATTTCATAACACTATTCTAATATGACATTGTAGCTTTGAAAACAAAGACATGTGTTGTTATTCCAATAAAACATGGGCTGCATATGATTGGCTTCAGAATTGAAATTTCAAAGCTGGAGATCAAAATGAACATTTGTGTTTTTGTTGCCCACGAAGAAATTAATCAAATAAGATTATGAAACCAGTCTTGAAGTAAGTTTACATGTATCTGTTCAATTTTTATAGTGAAACCGTTGATTTTACATTGTTGTATGTAAATAAGGAAATCAACAGTTAAAGACCCCCTGAATGGTGGCTAAGGTAAATAATTCAAACTCAAATTACGTCAAATTGAAACTCAACTATTCAATTGACCTATAAATGATTTTCATGAACAAGACATTTCTTATTTGCAAATTTTGAAAGACAATTATATATCACATTGTTTAATAATTTAAGAGGTTGGACATATTTTAAATCAAAATACCTCTGTATTAGAAGTGTTAGATTTTGTTTTAAACCAAGATCAATACACAAGATTACGATTTTGGTATTATGAACTGCAACATCGTTAAGACCTTGGGTTATATGTGTGGAAACATGTCAAAGGCCATTACCATTCTAAGATATTTGCATTATGAGATCATTTTTTTTCATGAAAAATTGGAAAGTTCATGTATGCATGCAACAAATCTATCAATCCAGATTTAGGAAAACTCACCATGTGTTGTGATAAAAATGATTAAAAATTGAATTGCAAATTTTAGGATGGCATCATCAAAATTTTGTTTGATATCATTAATCTTAAAAGGAAACATCAAGGACGTATAACTAACATATATACGTCCTTGGAAACATGCATACAAGTAAAGACAGTAATTCATTTTATATGTCACAATATATAAAGATATACATAATGACATATGTCATCAAGGATTAGTATAGTCAATTATATACTGTCATGACTGTAAAATTGAGAATGGAAATGGGGAATGTGTCAAAGAGACAACAACCAGACCATATTAAAAACAACAGCAGATGGTCACCAACAGGTCTTCAATGTAGCGAGAAATTCCCGCACCTCAAGGCGTCCTTCAGCTGGCCCCTAAACAAATACATACTAGTTAATTCAGTGATAATGAACGCCTTACTAATTTCCAAATTGTACACAAGAAACTCAAATTAAAAAAATACAAGACTAACAAAGGCCAGAGGCTCCTGACTTGGGACAGGCGCAAAAATGCGACTGGGTTAAACATGTTTATGAGATCTCAACCCTCCCCCTATACCTCTAGCCAATATGTAGAAAAGTAAATGCATAACAATACTATATATATATAATAGATATTTCAGCTGATCTGTAACAATTCCATCTTCATGCCTTATATATCATGTACTGTATTACAACGCTAGATTAAAACTGACGAGAAAGGTACCACCCAGTCACCAAAAGCTTGAATATTGTTGTGCCGCCCAAGTAGTTGAGTGGTCGAGGGAAGAAGGAAAACTTCCAAAACCTTGGAAACTAGCAAATGTAAAATTTATAAGGAAAATGGGAAAGTCAACATATAATAACCCTTCTTCATATCATCCAATTAGTCTCACAAGTATACTGGGTAAAGTTATGGAAAGAGTAGTAACATCTAGACTAGAAGGTTATATAGAGACCAATTCCATATTGGATCCAGAACAAGAAGGGTTTCGTCACTATCGCTCTACTGAAAATGACTTGTTAAGTTTAACTCAAAACATCTTTAATGCCTTTAATAACAACGAATTTATATTAGCAGTCTTTATTGATCTTGAAAAAGCATACGACAGTGTTTGGAGGGAAGGACTTCTCACAAAACTTTATGATAATGGTGTTAAAGGTAACATCTGGAATTGGATCAACAATTTTTTAAAGGAAAGACAAGAAAGGTGTGTGATTAACAACCATAAAGGAAGCTGGTTTGAAACCAAAATAGGTCTCCCACAAGGATCAGTTATAGCTCCACTTCTTTTTAATATCTTTATCAAAGACATTTTTGCTAACCTATCATGTAAAAAGTGTAAATTTGCTGATGATGGTACTGTATGGATAAATGGAAAGAACTTGAATGACATGGAGAAACTGGTACAAAAGGATCTTAACATAATCCAGGATTGGACCAAAAAATGGAGAATTAATTTGAGTATTGAAAAAACAGAATATTGTATATTTTCAAGGAATGGTCTAATAAAGAAAATGAATTTACAACTAGAAGGTAAATTGCTTAAATATAACTGTAATCCAAAAATATTAGGAGTAACGTTAGATGAAAAACTATCATTTCTCAAACACATCGAAAATGTGGAACAAAAGGCACATAAAGCAATTAGCCTTCTTAGAATGATCAAAGGAGTTGCAAAAGTCTCTACAAAAATTCTACTTCAAATTTACCAAAGTATTGTCCTTTCCACCTTAGAATATGCATGTAGTGTTTGGCAGACCTGTGAAACCAATATAACAGACAAACTGAACAAAATTCAACGAAAGGGATTAGCTATATGCCTTAATGTTACCCCAACATCAAGTGTAGAGACTTTGGAAGTAGTTTCTGGAATCCTACCAATACATCTGCGTAGAGAAGAAATTGCAACTCGTACACTTGCAAAAATCAACTCATATGATATCTCCATTCCAATAAAACAAATCCTGGATGATTGGAAAACAATTGACATCCCTGAAAAGTATGTATCTCCAGTGGGAAAAATGATTCTTCAGGCAGAAGACATGAAGGTATGTACAGGTGTTGATGTAAATGGTATAGAAGCAGAATTTCAGTTTAATGGGTTACAAAGATATAAATCTCCTCCAGATTATTGGAAAAACCTTGGAAATTCCAAATCAAGATCAACAGACCAAAAAAATGTTGGAAAACACATAATAATGGAAAAACTAAGTCATCTTCCAGCAAATTCATGTATAGCATTTACTGATGGGTCCTGTCTTGGTAGTCCTGGCCCTGTAGGAGCAGGTGCTGTCATTTTTCCATCAAATAATCAACCACAAATTGAAATTAGTAAAGCTGTATCCAAGAAAGGATCAATACTACTCGGAGAACTGATCGCCATTAAACTTGTTGTTGACCACTTTTTAATATCAGAAAACAGACAAAACACAGACTCAATTACACTTTTTTCAGATAGTCAGACCTCCATTGGAATTTTTACTTTAAACTGGAAATCAGAAAATTACATCAAAGTCATAAGAGAAATTAAGAAAAAACATGAAAGTATTAAAGATGAATGGAATTCCATTAAATTTTGAATGGACACCTGGTCATGCTGATATCCAAGGAAATGACATTGCTGATTCACTGGCCAAAAAAGGAGCTAAAGAAGCTGAAAAAATTGAAGAACCATCAGAAGTAACCAGGCAGGATATAAAACGTGCAGCAAGAGAAAGTGTTTTAAGAAAATGGCAGAACCAATGGGAATCAAGTCAACGTGGCAGAAATTATTATAACTATCATCAAAAAGTTTGTCAAAAAATACAAAAAGATTTACCATCCAAATGGTCGTTTTCAATTATTACTAGTTTGAGAACAGGTTATTGTGATCTAAATGATTACAAATCCAAAATCATACCATCAACAGACAAAAATTGTTCCTGTGGAGAGCCAGAAACTGTAGAACACTACCTTTTACATTGTTCTAACTATGAGGAGGCTAGAGAGAGGATGAGAACATCTATTTACTTTATAACAGGAAATATACATATGGATTTAGACACCTTACTAGGAATCGATGAAGAAGACATTAATAGAGACAATCGAAATGAGATATTGTGCCATCTGGAAAATTATTTAACGGAGTCTGGTAGATTCAAAAACACTATACAGTAAAAAAACACTATAATTCTAAATCAAAATTAAGTCAAAATTTTTTAAGCAGCAGCCACCATTTCAATTAATTACATGAGTGAACATTACATATGTGAAGAAACTACAAAAGAGGAAACGTACACAAGTGTTTACAGTGTCATTTGGGACACTTACTAAAGACTAAAGACTAAATAGCGTGTTGGATACAGAGCAGGTGATTTGGTGTCATGAGTTTGAATTCCCACTAGGGAATAACAAAAAAGTTGCGAAAGCAAATTTACAGATCTAACATTGTTGGGCTGATGTTTAGACGAATTATATAAATACTAATTATAATCCTTGATTTCATTAAAATTAGTCTGTCTACTATTTTTTAGCTGATTATTTTATCGTATACTGATATTGAGAATAACCTTATAGCATAACATCTTCTTCAAATACCCAGATCATGCTTCATTAACAACTGCTTACCATTTAAAATAATGCTTTCTGATAGAAGTGGTACAAGTTGTACAACAATCATGAAATGAACACTTTACCTGTTTATAAAAAAAAATACGTTTTATTGTTATTTTGTATAATAAACCATGTAGGGGTCTCCTGATTGATATTTGATAAGAATTAACAATGATTGATACTAAAGACATAAGAAGAATTAGAAGAATTTTTTTTTATCAAAAATATTTACTGCAGAATAGTGCTGTCATACGATGAGGTCAAAGGTAACGATCAACAGAGCAACAACATGGTCGTCAAAAAGGGAGACGAGATTTTGATGAAATCTATGTTGGAGGATGACCCCAACTCCAATGAATCTGTTGTCACAGAAAAACCCAGATGGGGACCTCAGCATGCTGGTGCCAAGGAATTGGCTGGTCAATATACAATGGGTAAAGTATTGAACCAGATTTAGCTGTTAAATTTATGCTTATGCAACTCCTCACGTACGGTATCACAGGCACTTGTTTCTACAAGTGCCTGTGTACGGTATTCAGGATGCTTGTTGATTTTACGACCTTTTCTGCACTGCAAACTTTCAGCATACTTGGGAATAATATATATCTATGTTGTTCCCATATCATAGTAGACCCAGGATATATGATAAAAAGTTTCTATTGTGTCACTATAGCTAGTAAGGGGGTCTCATTGGGGGGGTTCCAATCCCGGATCCTGCTTACTGTTTTGTCAGATTCCTGTATCCCCCTTACACTATGTAGGTAAGCAATTTTTTTATCATTTCCTAGGTCCTGCTAGACCTCATTTCCCGTTTTCACAACACAATAATATGACTTTCACGTGTCACGCATACAAAAAATCGGCAATCCCACGTCAAGCTAAGACCCCAATGAGACCCACTAGTAACTTGAAACACTGGATTCAAACATCTCTAATTACACAATTTAGGCTGTTGTTACTTGTGAAAAGCATAGGCGGATCCATGGAAAAAATTGTTGATTTTATAGTGAATCACTGAAGTGTGACTGAAGCAGGGCCCCCTTAGGTCAGTCATTCCCCCCTCTTAGTGACCTTACAAAAAGTTCTGGATCTGCCACTGAAAAGTATTAAAAATCTATATGTTCATATTTCTTTTATGAATCTTTGTGGTAATTATCATATGCACAAATTTGCAAAAAGTTGTTTGCTGTATCCATTGTTACAAACTGTTGTAAATTAAACAATTGTTTGGGCTGCAGACTGAGTTTGTTCCTTCCCTCTAGGTACTCCATTTACCTGTTCCCCATGGCAATTGTAAATCCCCATTTAAACTGATTGGTATTTGTCATGACACTCACCAAATGTAGGAAATAAAGTCAGTAATATTGGTAACTTGGACCAGAATTTCACCAAATGAAAAAATCTTTTATTTATTATGTTATTTCTCAGTCTACACATTTGTAAACATTCATGACATTGTTGTTTTATAACCATATATATACCAACATGCAAATACAATTTATTTAAGGCTTACTTATTTTATCAATTTTAAAATGTATATTTGCAGGGAAAAGAATACAAGAGACCATATGCCTTTTTACTGCAATAGGACTTATTATATGGAATTTCACAAACCTAGCTAGATATTTCCAACCAGAAAATTGGTACTTTATACTTGTCTCAGCTAGTAAGTATGCTGGTTAATGCTTGAAATTTGAAAACATATATAAACAATTTAACATGATAAAATTTTATACAGATTCCACTACTGCATCAAGTATCTTATATGTTATCTTCTATTCCATGTATTAAACCAGTTACATTGGAATACCACAAACATTATATATATATATATTGACATCATAATTGGATCAGATGCAATGAAGAATTGAAATAAAGTTTTCCTACAGTTTCTTACCAAAAAAATCAACTATTTATTAAAAAAAACACATATTTATGCTAAAATCATTTTGGAAATTCATAATGACATATATATATATACATAGATTGTCATTATTAACAAAATTGAAGTCTCAGAATTGAAGAAAAGTTGATTGTCTCAAACAAATAGCTACCAATAGCTCAAATGATCTGTACATTCACACAAATTCAAATGCTGCAGGATAACATGGATAAAGAAAAATCAAATCATAAGCTTTATACTTGAACATCAAATTAACCATGGCAGGGATCTTTTCAATTTGTTTTCACTGTCATAGCAACCTTTTTTGTTCAGTCCAGAATTTGGTGTTTATATCGAAAATAAAGTAATCTTTTATGCATATATGAAACTTCCAAAAGATTTGAGTTGGTCATAAATAGATATAGGAAGATGTAGTATGAGTGCCAATGAGACAACTCTCCATCCAAGTAACAATTTATGAAAGTATACCATTATAGATCAAGGTATGGCCTTCAACACAGAGCTTTCGCTCACACCGAACAGCAACTGAGCAAGCTATAAAGCCAGTTTACCTGATCATTGTGATTGGCTGTATATATGATTCAGACCTGTAGATTGCTTTTAATGGTTAAATGTATGCTGGCTTGCTGTATTATTGGTCAATACTGAACATCTATAATTCTTGAGCACATGCCAGAAGGAATAAGGGTAGCAAAAAGTCATATGTGCGGATAATTTGCCACTCTTGATTGATATATATATATAACAGTATTTAATGGATTACTCACATAATGGACCCACAAGTGTTGCCAATCATAAGAATATAATATGTAAATTAAATAAAATTGAGAATGGAAATGGGGAATGTGTCAAAGAGACAACAACCCGACCGTAGAAAAAAAATAAAAAAAAAAATAAAAATTGTTCACATCTGTAGATTTTAATGTTGTTGTGCCTTTCATAGTTGAATTTTTGTGTTTATGATATACATGTTATGAACATCGTTTGTTAATAAAATGTTTCTGTTCAGTTTTAGGTATACTGACTGCAGATTTCTTTAGTGGACTGGTCCACTGGGGAGCTGACACTTGGGGATCAGTGGAATTGCCTATCTTGGGAAAGGTAATAATTAATTAATCACAGAGTTATTAATGCCTTTGTGGGAGGTCATGTTATGTTTTTTTCTTCAAAGTACACTTCTCATGTGATAGATTTTGTATATTTATGGTCAAGTCCTGCTACAAATTTGAAATTTATCAATATAAATATTGTTAAAACAAAACACAATCACCAAACGATAACTAATTTTAAGTACATGGTTCTTTTTTGGTGATAAACATGTCGGTTTCTTTATAATTTTATCATTTTTCTCTGATCGAACTGCTATCCTGGGGATGCTAATTTTGTATCAAGCAGAGTGTTCACTCTCCTTCTCATATAACCTCCTTGGTTAAACAAATGAGATTTCGAAATGGTCCTATATAAATTCATCATAGATACCAGGATTGAAATTTTGTATTTGCGGTAGATGCGCATTTGTCTACAAAAGACAAAAGTTCATTTTCAGAATACCTAACAATACTCAGCTGTTCAACCAAGATGGTGGCAATTGCTAACAGAACAAAATGCATTTTTAAAAAGATCTGATAATATTACATAGTTGATTCAAGGATTGACAAAAAAGATTAGGAATTTGAAAATTAAATCTTATTGTTATAGCCAAGACTAAAATAGTAGAGGATGGGAAAATAAATGATTGTAATTATGAATGTACTTGTTGGCATTTAATTTGACCAACACAAAAAAAAGAATGAAAGAAGATTGAATCACATGTTTATGATAAAAGAATAATCAACTAACAAGGCAAGGTCTAAATCAGTTAGGAATTTAAGACATAAGTTGTTATAGACAAGACTAAATTAGATTAAAATGGGTAAAAATGTATTTTGGGGTAAAGGCATGTCATGCACCCATTAAAAATTTCTTTTATTTTTTATGTACATGAAAAAAACTAACTGCTTTTATTATATTGTAACTGATTTTTCATTGATACAATATACATTTGTAACTTTATCTGTATTTTTAGGGTTTTATACGACCATTCAGAGAACACCATATAGACCCAACCTCTATAACTAGACATGATTTTATAGAGACCAATGGTGATAATTTTGCTGTTATAGTCCCATTTTTAGCTCAAATGACATACAAGTTTTGGACACTGTCACCTGAACAGATAGCAGCCACTTATAATTGGGAATGTTATGTATTTTTTATTGCAGTATTTGTTAGTTTGACTAATCAGGTAGGCATAACCAATGCTTAAACAAAATAATATGCACATTTCTTGGTCAAAATGTTTGCTTGAATATTTAAGCATTATGAAAAAACTTAGATGCTTGTTATAACAGTAATGCAAATATAAGTGATAAATTAAATATGCACTCTAAAATATTTTAATACTGATAAAAAAAAATATCTTTATTAATTTAGTGATTAATTTTCTCTGTATTTTAACATTGCATCTTGGGAACTTAATTTGCCAAGTCTCAGTTCCTGTAGTATATTTCATCAGAACTGCTAACTTCCCAGATATCTTATTACTTAGAGGTATTGATCAGAATCTTGAAATCCTCAATTTTTTAAACTGATAACAGTACATATACCTCGAAACATACATTAAAACAAGTTATAATGGCATTTATATACTTAGGGCTATTCCAGAAAAAAATGTATGGGGGGTTGGAAGGCACATTGTATTAATAATACATGGGTGATGGGTATCAGAGCAACTTTTCACACTATAATGCACTATAATTCTCAATTACAATTGTCTGGGTGGCGGGTGCTGACAAAACTGCCTTCCAACCACCCCCCCCCCCCCCCCATACATTTTTTTCTGGAATATCCCTTACTAATATTCAAAACAATAGTTTATGTAATTTTAAAAAGTTAAAACACTTTTATAAAATATATAACATGTAGAAGAGATTCATGAGGTCTTCATGTGCTGAAAATCCCAAATGAAGATTTTGAATAGTTGGTAGGTACTGTTTCATGACATTCATTTTTCCAAATTGTTCATATTTTATCACATATATGGCATAATGCATATACATTACATCAATTGGACATTGTAAAATGGCAGAAAAAAATTTGAACCTGAACTGTGATGAGCTCTTGTTTTAAAATACTAATGTTTTGTATAGGCAAACCCTGAAACCTAGAATGATACTCCATTATTGTAGCTTATCTGACATGTAAAGAAAGAGGGGTTTAATATATTACATTCCGTTTGAAGTATTGTTCTGACTAAATGCAGCATACACTTAAACTTCATTTAGAATGAAAATGAATAACTTAAGTTTCATCGAAAAAAATAAGGGATATATTGCAGGAACAGTTCTAATTCTATATTCTATTAGTTATGTTTGATCTGCAACAAAGACTAAAATCAACAGAAATACAAGGCTGTTTGCTAGTATAGCATCTTCTTTATAAGTTTTATTCATTGATAACCATAACATAATAAAACAAAAATTTGAAGAAAAATTTAATTTTAATTTTTATTTATATTCTTTCTTTTTCAGTTTCACAAATGGTCTCATACTTACTTTGGACTTCCAAAGTGGATTACTATGTTGCAAGACTATCATATTATCTTACCAAAGAAGCATCATCGGATCCACCATGTTTCTCCTCACGAGACATATTTCTGTATAACGACAGGATGGCTTAATTATCCACTAGAGAAAATCAGGTTCTGGACTACACTAGAAAGCTTAATAGAGAGCTCAACAGGAAACAAGCCTAGAGCAGATGATTTCAAATGGGCATCCAAAACCCATTGAGGAAAAGATAACTTAGAATGAAATTGGATAAAAGCACAGAATGTTTAGAAGAAAAACCTTATGTTGAGAAAATTTCCTGTTTTAGAAGATTTTTCTTTGCACCTGATGTTACAACGGGAATTGTGCAAAATATTTTGATACTATTAAATTGATGTGTTGAAACAGGGAGTTTTCTTTACAGAGTGTGTAGACTTATATCTCAAACATTGGGCATTATTACAACATTTAACTTGAAGATCAAATTCAATGCAGAATCGATATGAGTAAAACAAATTAACTTTAGGCCTTTATTGCAAGTAGGGTTCAAAAACATGTAAAAACATTGTTTTTTTTACCTTTTTAATGACTTAAAATATACTTTTTTTGAGAAATCTAACTGAACATGTTGTTCATATTGTATTTTTAACTATAAGTCACAAGATGTTATATCAAAGTTAAAAAGATGAAGATCTTTTTGATGCCTCTTCAGGGATTTATAACTTATTTTCAAAGACCTCTTTCCATTGGAAGACATTCATCAAGACATTTAATACTAAATTGATACATTATGGATGCTTGAACAAAATCAGCTTTTTATTCATCTTCTTGCATGAAACTTCTACTGTTTTAAATGTTTTACTTCTGTCTTGCAATACAAATTAAGAGGGTCTGGTTGGGGTTTACAGAATAAAAAATAAGGGGCCTCAAAAGTAAAGAATAGAGAAAAATAAGGTAAAAAAGTGATGCTAATATATGGAAAATGTAGAAAAATGGGCCAAATGTAAAGAATGGAAAATAATGGGCAGAAATATAAAAAAAAAGAGAAAAATCATCTCTAAAAATTAAAAAATTAAAAATTCAGAACCCCTTACTAGACCCTCTATTAACAGTTATTGACCAGAACAAATGAGAATGATCGTATTCAATGTATGTTGTGTTGTGAATCCTGCCAATTGTTCATTTCATTGTTATTTAGCTCTCTTGTTATGAAGAAGTTTGTTATTTTGTACATCTTATAGTTTTTATAATGGATACATGTACGTGAATGTAAGTCTTGTAACGTTTTTATAATGGATACATGTACATGTATGTAAGTCTGGTAACATTTTTTATTATGGATACATGCATGACATGTACATGTATGTAAGTCTGGTAATGCTATCTATGCTTTAAGTGTAAATCGAAGTTAAATGTGAAACATAAAAGTTTTATATTTGGAAGATGTATTTTATACTTAACATATTATATAATTTTGATGTACATGTATTTATTTGCAGTAGAGTTTTCAAATTGGAAGTGAGGATATATATATAAGTGCAAAAACTAATTTATAATTGTGTACGAAAGTTTGCACCTGTTAATAATTACCCACATTTATTCTGATTTTTTCTTACAAAAGGGATTCTTCTAGTATTTATTGTTTGCAAATTTGATATCAGGTCATTGTTGATACTTTGATATGTACTTTTTATAATCAGTTTCACCTAGTAATACAACAATTATAGTAAAAACTGATTTGACATTGGACTTCAGTGTAGACACATGTATGTACTTTTTCTAATCAGTTCGACCTAGTAATATGACCTTGTAAAAACTGATTTGACCTTGGACTTTAGTGTAGATATGGGAAAATAAAATACTCACTCTTTTCATGAACGATACGTACAATGATGACTAGTAATAATTTTAATTTGCTGTGTTCATGTACTTTAAACTTTTAACATGTTTAAAAATATAAAAAAAAATATAATTTTCTCATAGAGATTTAAAAAAAACAAAACTTTCAAAAAGTGATAATATAAATATTTGTGATATATGACTTGCAAAAAAACGAAATGAAACTTAAAAAGTTTGGTTTTTTTTCATTTAGACATTCTTAACTGTTGAGGGTTATGGTAAAGCTGTTATCCGGTTAAACATAGATCTGAGATAATTTTATACCAATGTGTTAATTACAGTTTTCACATTCATTTATTTGTTTATGTGTATGAAAACTCATATATATCTGTTAAAATCACAATTTTGATTAGGGACAAAGAATGAACTAAATAAGGTCATTTTAATACTCTTATATTGTCATTTGTATTGAGTCAGTTGATTGGTGCAGATTGAAACATTTGGTAGGAAATGTCACATTTTTTTTTAGAAATACTGAAATACTGTTTAAACATGGATTTTTTTCTCATAATTTAAAACTTCATACAATTTCTTAAAATCAACATAAAATTTTCTGAGAGCAGACGGGGCTGAGACTGAAAAATTAATTTTATCTGACCAATAAAAGATCATTGCTCTTTATGTTTTGTAAGAGTATTTTAGGAATTAATGTAGAAGTAAATGTATGTTAGTGTGAATAAATTTATTGAATTATTTCCGAATCAATTGCAAATATTTAAAAAAAAATATATATAAATCAGACATTAGTAGTAAGGCATCTCCTTGATTTCAAAATTGTTTGAGGGAACTTTTTTTTTACTCCCTCCCCCCTCCCCCTAATACCCAAAAAAACTAAGGATAAATTGATTAAATTGATGTTGTCTCAAAGATTTGTGTATTCATTGATATGTTATTTTAATTTATGTATGACCAATTTTATGTTCTCATCTATCTTACATATGAAGTTTATTTACACATTACACTTTATTTTATTGAGTTATATGAGCATTAAATAGATCATTTCACAAGACCATAGAAAATTGGTTTAGCTTTAGAATTATGCACAATTTCCTTGTTGACTTATTCTTTTTAGAAAAATTCGTTAACTAACTAATTCCTTATACATGTATTCTGTTTGTAACATGTGCTTTTTGGATGCAGGGGTTGGAAAAGTATTTCAAAGTTCCTTAGAAATTTGCAATTTATAGTGTACTTGACAGTATACTTCTCTTCAATGTTGGTTTAGAATACCTTTCCTTGTCAAATGTCTTGTGAAGTGCCTAAATTATTTTTATAGGAAGTACAGTGTATGAATGTTTTAGTAACAATAAAAATAAGTGTGTTTGATCTATATTTGTTTATGTGCTACATATTGTAAGATATTGTTTGCTTACTTGAAACATGTGTTAACATCACAGATGAAACTGTAAATCTATATGCAAATCAATTAAAGAAGATCTCAACACCGTTTTTGTTGGTCCCGAACATGCATGTAATATTTTCCAGTGGACAATAAGCAATCAACAATTTGTCTATTTCTTTTGGTAAAGATAAAAAAAAAATAGAAGATTAAGTGAAAATCATTACAGTTATAAATTGTTGAATTGTTAAACTTGATTTTGCTTATAAAGCACTGATGGTGTAAAATTTGTAAAAATCCAAACATTTAAGTCAAACACTTTCTTGATTAGAAATGTTTCAACTGGTACATAAAATTGCTTTATCAAAATTTTGATAATATATCTAACAGTATTTCATTGGGCTAAAACTAATTTTATGAGTGAACATGAAGAAATGTATTTTGATGGGGAATATTCAGTTTATTATTTATGTAATTGTACACAGATGCTTTAAGGAATTGTTAAATTTGGCAGATTTTTGTTGTTCTAGCTATGCTGGTTTCAATTTGCTATTTCAGAAACTAAATTTCTATGGGTAATATGATTAATCTTGAAATTTTGGTGTACAAACAATGTTTTTTTTTACCTATGATGTTACATTAGATAATTCCTAAACCAATCAAAACATTTTGGTGTTCTTTTCACCCACAGTGCATTAGATTCTGAAATGACCAATTGCTCAAACACATTCTGTACTTTGTTTCAAATCCTTTGGTCTCACATGAAAAAATATTTTTCTGTATCATTCGAATTCCATGCCCATCTTTTACGTGATCAGTACTTGTGTATTATGTATTTTAATATAGATTTACTTTTATCATTTACTTTAGTATTCATATTCTAGTTTTATACATTTTTAATCGATAAGGCACTATCCTTCATGTAGAGGCTTGTACTTGATTGGCTAATGAATAATATTATCAGGGGAAATAACTCAGTAAGTTATATTGCCTGTTTGCTTTACTGATTTACATATGTAAGAGAAATTATCATAAAGTTATTTCAAAGCTTTTCGATATTGTACACTTCTACAACACAAACTTATTTGACACAACTTCAATATGTATAGTATTACTTAATTAACACATCTAAAATACATATATTGAACACATCAACAATATATTTAACACCCACTTCAAGAGCCAATTATGTTTTGAAAATAATGATATGTATGTGGCACAACTGTAGAAAATATAATCTAAAGAAAATTCTATTGTGTGAAATGGTCTCTAGCAGTATGTTTAGAAAACTGTCTTGAGTATGAAAATACCTATTTGAGAAATGATTTTCTGTAATCTTATCTCCCCTGTTTATTGTATCTTTTCACTAATTGTTATCTCCCCTGCATAGTTGCATTTAGATATCATCTTTTGTTTTAAGTTATTTATTTGAGTTTATTTTATTGTGATTTAAAAAGATCAGTATTAACATAATTTCAACTTTGACCATAATTTTTGATAGCATGAATATACAAAAGATGAAGATTAAATATTTATTCTTATGAATATTCTGTTAATTAATTCAATATATTGATAATTTACGCAGTTCAAGATAAAACAATCATACTTTCAAACCGGCATTATGTTGTTTTCTAAGAATTCTCAATGTACTCTCGAGGTATTTTTTTAGAAAACATGATAGCACACACTAAAATAAGCATTAAAAAGTATTTAAAAAAAATAGAAAATGTTTTTTTTGGTGTATTGTTAAAAAAAAATCTAAATTGTCAGTAATATAGACATGTTCATGTAATATTCTTTAGTAACTCATAAATCTGTCCTGTAAGATTTCTTATTTCTGTAAAATTTTCATCCTTTGTGCCTAATAAAATTGTACTAAACAATATGTGTTCTTTATTATGATCAAATTTGAGTACTCCTCAAAGAGACGAACAAATTTTTCACCCAGTGGCTCTTTTCACAAAAAACATAGGCTGATCCAGGTGGGGGTCGGCCCCCCCCCCCCCCTTTCCTGGGAAAAATTGGTTGATTGTATAGGGAATCACTGAAGCATGACTGTAGAGGGCCCCCCTTAGGTCAGTCAGCGGGGCCCTCCCCTTAGGAAAAGTTCTGGATCTGCCACTGAAATATCATGTAAGTAAAAATAAATAATGGTCATTTCATTATAAACTTGCGATCAATTTTAATCATAAGATTTTTTTGTGAAAATAGAAGCAGAGCAAGTGTCTGTGAGCAATCTTTAAGGTCCAAGAACGTTTTTTTACGCCTGTTTACAAGACGTATTATGGTATACAGTTGTCTGTCTGTCCACTCTCGTCAGCATGTCAGGATATAGCTTATGTTGCAGCTATTTTCAAGACATTTCAGCCTGCTCCATCATGACTGTCAATAATATATAACAAGCTACTAAAAAGCAGTGTTCTCCCCAGGATTTTTGGATAGCACCAGGGTAACGCGTGACGAAATGAATTTTACAATATTTTGTGTCGCGTTGCGTCGCTTATTTTTTTTCTTGTTGGTTTTTGTCATTACCTTTTTGCCTTTGTTTTGTTTACTGTGGTACTGTGTTGTATGGACTTTGGGTCAGAACATTATTGGTAGAAAAAGTAAATCAATAAAACAGTTTGTATACTTTAATATCTTTGAAAAAGAAAAGAAAGCACAATTAGTCTTTAAACTAAAGTCACTTCTTATTTTTGGATCAAGCCATTTTGTCCCAATACTTGTAGTTACACTACACATTCCCCATGTTAGATTTGACCATAACAATGAACTTTGAACAACATTAATTTTTGTTACAGAACCCTCAGTAAATTGAAAACTACTTTCCATTCTTTTTAACAACAGTTTTATTTATTTTCTTATGCATCTTAGTTATTATTTTTAAAATTTAAGTTTATAAATACTTTATTTCAATTGTATTAGTATTTATAAACTCACATTCCTATTAAGTTTAGGCACAATCAGCTTTTTTTAACCCTGTCCAACTTGGGGTACATATCTATTTAATATAAAATGACAAAATGTATGTGTATCAATAAAGGTATCATTCTCTAAAATAATTTGCAAAACATTTTTGTTGGTATGTTCTAAGAATTTGTTTATCCTTAATGTAACATTCTAATATAATTTTGCATTCAATTTGTACTTTATTTTAATTTTCAATGAGAAATTATATGTGAGGAGCATTTATTTGAAATAAGCAAAATCAGGGGAAATAACTCCACAATTAATTTCTATAACAGTCAAATTATTTTGACTAAAGACTGACGTAAAAGAGTTCATTCACAAATGTCTGCTTGTCCCCTATTACAAGTCTGTTATTAAAAATATGATCTCTTAATTAATTAAAACATAAGAGAATCATGTACATCGATTAAATCCAATCATCAATGTTAACCTCAACAGGTAAATCGATCACGTGGTATAAACATTATACCTGTCAATACTGGATTAAACTGGTTAGAACTGGTCAATTTTCATGGAAAATTTTAACTCTCACTCAAAGTTGAAGTCATTTGAAACTTTACCGATTTTAAACGAATTTTTTACCGAAAACTTTAGCACCACGGAGAAAAATTATACATCGCGGCAAGAACGATACCACCGCGGTAGAAAATTATACATCGCGGGCCCGTGGTCCTTTAAGGGCCTGGGGAGAACACTGAAAAGTCTAGACCTCAGGCTTGCAAGCTGGTCTTAATTTTGAACAATAATCTAAGGGATTGAGAAAAAAAAACAATGCTTATTAAAAATTAAAAAAAACAGGAATAAGAGAAAAAATTAGACAAAACCATGGCTAAAAGACAAACAACATTACATAGAAAAAACATGAAAGAGCTAATTTAATACACCAAAAACCAGGGGTGAATACATGTGTTACTAAAGAAATAGCAGTTCTTGCTCAACTGATGATGCTCAATATACTAGGTTATCCAAAATATGTGATATAGTGTATAATAATGACACAAAACCCCAGAAACACAGGCATAATGATTTTATAGCTGTTTTTATACGACCACAAAAAATTTCGTTTGATAGAATGAGAAACCAATTGGAGAATTTAAAATTTTAACCAATTATAACTTAGAAGTGGTCTCAGGACTTGGGGTTGAAACCCCTGTTATATTATTTTCTGTATTTTTTTTGTCCATGGAACCCTAGCCTGACATGTTTAACAAAGATGCCCTAAATTTGTTTTTAGCTTACCTGGCCCAAAGGACCAAGTGAGCTTTTCCCATCACTAGGCGTCCGGCGTCTTCGTCTTGTCGTCAGTCGTTGTTAACTTTTGCAAAAATCTTCTCCTCTGAAACTCCTGGGCCAAATTAAACCAAACTTGGCCACAATCATCATTGGGGTATCTTCTTTAAAAAAAATTGTACAGTGACCCCGCCAAACAACCAAGATGGCCGCCATGGCTAAAAATAGAACATAGGGGTAAATTGCAGTTTTTGGCTTATAACTCAAAAACCAAAGCATCTAGAGGAAATCTGACTTGGGTAAATTGTTAATTAGGTCAAGATCTATCTGCCCTGAAATTTTCAGATGAATTGGACAACCTGTTGTTGGGTTGCTGCCCTTGAATTGGTAATTTTAACTAATGTTCAGCAAAGTAAGATTTACAAAGTCAACATGACCTAAATGGTCAGTTGACCCTTTCAGAATTATTGCTCTTTTAATATAGTAAATTTTTAACCATTTTTCTAAAATCTTAGTCATCTTTTACCAAAATCTTTTCCTCTGAAACTACTTAGCCAAATTAATCCAAACTTAGCCACAATCATCTTTGGGGTATCTTGTTTCAAAAATGCTTCTGGTGACCTGGCCATCCAACCAAGATGGCCGCCATGGCTAAAATTAGAACATAGGGGTAAAATGCAGTTTTTGGCTTATAACTCAAAAACCAAAGCATTTAGAGAAAATCTGACATGAAGTAAAATTGTTTATCAGGTCAAGATCTATCTGCCCTGAAAATTTCAGATAAATCGGGCAATCCAATGTTGGGTTGCTGCACCTGAATTGGTAATTTTAAGGAAATTTTGCTGTTTTTGGTTATTATCTTGAATATTATTATAGATAGCGATAAACTGTAAACAGCAATTATGTTCAGCAAAGTAAGATTTACAAATAAGTCAACATGACCGAAATGGTCAATTGTTCCCCTAAGGAGTTATTGTCCTTTACAGTAAATTTTTAACAATTTTCCACTGAAACTACTGGACCAAGTTCATTATAGATAGAGATAATTGTAAACAGCAAGAATGTTCAGTAAAGTAAGATGTGCAAACACATCACCATCATCAAACACAATTTTTTGATGAATCCATCTGTGTCCTTTGTTTTTTATTCAGTGACACATAGACCAAGGTGAGCGACACAGGCTCTTTAGAGCCTGTAGTTCTTTCTATTAGGGCTCTGGAGAATTTTGGCTTCTAGAATCTGACTTTTTATAATTCCTACAGCAGTCATATACTTCAAATCACACCAGTTACTGTTAAGCTCACCTGGCCCAGAGGGCCGAGTGAGCTTTTCTCATCACTTGGCGTCCGTTGACTGTAAACTTTTACAAAAATCTACTCCCCTGAAATTACTAGGCCAAATTTAACCAAACTTGGCCATAATCATCATTGGAGTATCTTGTTTAAAAACGTGTCCCGGCTAAGTGAGCTTTTCTCATCACTTGGCGTCCGCCGTCTGTAAACTTTTACAAAAATCTACTTCTCTGAAACTACTGGGCTAAATTTAACCAAACTTTGCCACAATCATCATTTGAGTATCTAGTTTAAAAAATGTGTCCGGTGACCCGGCCAACCAAATAGATGGCCACCATGGCTAAAAATAGAACATAGGGGTAATAGTAGATTTTGGCTTATATATCTGAAACCAACGCATTTAGCGCAAATCTGACAAAGTAACATTTTTTATCAGGTCAAGATATATCTGCTGTGAAATTTTCAGATGAATCGGACAACCAGTTGTTGGGTTGCTGCCCCTGAATTGGTAATTTTAAGGAAATTTTGCCGTTTTTGTCGAGCCTGCAATTTTTGTTGCAGAAAGCTCGACATAGGGATAGTGATCCGGCGGCGGTGTTAGCTATCTTCTTAACAGTGTTATATTTTAGAAGGTGGAAGACCTGGATGCTTATGGATGCCTCATGTTGCGAAGTTTCCGTCAGTCACATGTCCAATGTCCTTGACCTCATTTTCATTGTTCAGTGACTACTTAAAAAAAGTTAATATTTTTTGTAAAATTAAATTCCCTCTTATTATTAGTAAAAGGATAACTATATTTGTACGTACCTTGCAAGGTTCTCATTCCCGTCGTACAGTTTTTACTTGACCTCGACCTCATTTCATGGATCAGTGGACATAGTTAAATTTTGGTGGTCAAGTCCGTTTCTCGGATACTATAAGCAATAGGTCTAGTATATTTAGTGCATGAAAGGACTGTAAGGAGTACATGTCCTACTGGCAGGTGTCATCTGACCTTGACCTCATTTTTATGGTTCAGTGGTCTAAGTTAAGTTTCGAGTTGAGTTTTAGTCTATTTTTTCTAATACTATATGCAATAGGTCAACTATGTTTGGTGTATGGAAATATTTTATGATCTTAGTGTCAGTCGCGCAGGTTTTATTTGACATTGACCTAATTTTCACGGTTCATTGCTGAGTTTTAAGTATTTGTGTCGACATCCTTCAACTCTACCGCTATATAGATGATGTTATTTCACTAAATAATTCAAAATTTGGTGACTATGTGGATCGCATCTTTCCAATCGAGCTAGAGATACAAGATACTACAGATAGATACAGTTAAGTCGGCCTCATATCTTAAATAACATCTTGAAATTGACAATGAGATTCGGTTGAAAACAAAACTTTACGACAAAAGAGATGATTTCAGCTTTCCAATTGTGAACTTTCCATTTCTAAGTAGCAACATTCCAGCAGCACCTGCATACGGTATATATATATTTCCCAATTGATACGATATTCCCGTGCTTGCATTTCCTATCATGATTTTCTTGATATACTGGCGGATCCCGAAATTTTGTAAGGACTTAACAAATTTCACTAAGAACGAGAGACTAGTGTGCACATGCCATTCGATACTCAAAGAGTTCTGACAACTTAACTGGCGTTCATCTACAGATAACGTTGTTTATCATTTTTTATTTTTTTTAACAAAAAAAAAATATTTGTGAAAAATTATGTGTAGGCACGTGCCTAAAGTGCCTAACAGCAGCTACGCCCCTGTCAATTATTTATGTGTGTGCTTAATAATATTCAGTGGCAAATATGTCAAGAATCTTTTTTCCTTCCTTTAATGAGAGTCTCAGAGCATCACGTAATTGGTATCCAACGAATAAATAATAACTCCAAAGTATCATATATTTTCATGTGTTCCCGTTTAAACTGATCAGAGATGTTATGTCATGTGTTGCATACACTATTGGTACGGTCAGTCGGTGCCTGTACAATCGGGTATATACCCAGTATGTTATGCACCTTCCACCTAGAAGTATGTTTGTTGTGCTTTTTCACCACCGTCACAGCTAAGGAGAGGGCGCAGGAACTAACACATACGTTTAACCCCACCACATTCCGTTTGTGTCTGTCAAAAGCCAATAGCCTACAACTCAGTGTCTGTATGCCATATTTGTTTTTCCTTTATTATTTTGTATATATTAAAATTAGTCCACTTTAACAGCAACGACAGGGGGTCTTTCAATACTGGTTCAATTTATATGAAATGCATTAAAGAGAGATTTAAAAATGTTGGTCTTTTAACACAGGCTTTTGCTTAATACAGGTGGTCTCTTAAGCAGGTTTGACTTATATGTTATTTCATGTTATTGTGTTCCTGTATGCTCTGTTATATGTTGTTTCATGTTATTGTGTTCCTGTATGCTCTGTTATATGTTGTTTCATGTTATTGTGTTCCTGTATGCTCTGTTATATGTTGTTTCATGTTATTGTGTTCCTGTATGCTCTGTTATATGTTGTTTCATGTTATTGTGTTCCTGTATGCTCTGTTATATGTTGTTTCATGCTATGGTGTACTGCATGGTATAGCTATTATGTACTTTATGTTTTGTTATATTGTTTCGTGTTGTTTTCATTTATGTTGTTTCATTCAATGGTGTACCTGCATGATCTGTTATATGTTATCTCATGCTATGATGTAACTATATGCCCTTGTATATGTTGTGCCATGATGTGGTGTACTTTTAGAATCTATAACAAATTGAAAATGCTATGATGTATACGCTCTGATATATTTTGTTTCATGCTATGATGTACCTGTATGCTTTGTAATATATGTTAGTGTCATTGTGTTCCTGTATGTATTTTTTTATATGTTGTTTTCCTGAATGTTCTATAGTATTATCGGGGCCTTTTATAGCTGACTATGCGGTATTGGATTTGCTCATTGTTGAAGGCCGTACGGTGACCTATAGTTGTTAATGTTTGTGTCATTTTGGTCTTTTGTGGATAGTTGTCTCATTGGCAATCATACCACATCTTCTTTTTTATAGTATGCATGATTTTTTATTGTATAATTATAAAGTGTTTCTGTATGCTCTGGTATATATGCTATTTCATGACGTGTTCCTGAATTCTCCGGTATATCATTGTTGTTTCATGCTATAGTGATTGATTCTGTATGTTCTGGTATAAATGTTATGCTTTGGTTTATGTTTTTTATGTTATGGTGTACTGTATGCTCTGTTAATATTGTTTTGTGTTGTGTTCCTGTATGTCCTGGTATATGTTGTTTCATGCTACGGTATTCCTGTATGTTCTGCTATATGCTGTTTCCTTTTATTGTGTTCATGTGTTCTCTGCTATTATGTTGTTTCACGAGTGTGTTCGTATTTATTCTGTAATATGTTGTTCCTGTATGTTCTGTTATATGTTTTTTTCCTGATATTGTATTCCTGTGTGTTCTATTATATGTTATTTAGTGATATTTTATTCCTGTATGTTCTATTATATGTTTAGTGATATTTTATTCCTGTATGTTCTATTATATGTTATTTAGTAATATTGTATTCCTGTATGCTCTATTATATGATATTTAGTGATATTTTAATCATGTATGTTCTATTATATGTTGTTTCAATAGATTATGTTCCACATTTATATATTTAGTGATATTTTAATCCTGTATGTTCTATGATATGTTGTTTCAATAGATTATGTTCCACGTTTATATGATATTAAGTGATATTCTAATCCTGTATGTTCTGTTAACTTATATGTGTTTTATGTTCCCACATTGTTCTGTTATATGTTGTTTCGAGTTATTGTGTTATTGTATGTTGTTTCTGTTATTGTGTTTTATGTATATGTAAATTCTGTAATGTGTTGTTTCATGCTATTGTGTACCTCTATTTTCACAGCTCTATTTGTATCTATTTGATGAGTTCAGACTTTTTCTACTGATTTTTGTCGAGACTGGGACTTTTGTCGCAGAAAGATCGACATAGGAATAGTGATCCGGCGGCGTCGGCGTTTGCTAACTTACTAGCTCTTCATCTTTTAGATAAGCTTTGGATTTCAAATATTTTGGCCACGAGCATCACTGAAGAGACATGTATTGTCGAAATGCGCATATGGTGCAAGAAAATTGGTACCGTTAATTTTATTGCTAAAAGCTTTATATTTTAGAAGGTGAAAGACCTGGGTGCTTCATGCTACGAAGTTTCTGTTAGTCACATGTCCAATTTCCTTGACTTCATTTTCATGGTTAAGTGACTACTTGAAAAAAAGTTAATAATTTTTGTAATGTTAAATTCTGTCTTATTATATTTAATGGGATAACTATATTTGGTATGTGCGTACCTTGCAAGGTCCTAATGCCCGTCAGACACTTTTCACCTGACCTCAACCTTATTTCATGGATCAATGAACAAGGTTAAGTTGTGGTGGTCAAGTCCATATCTCAGTTACCATAATCAATAGGTCTATCTAGTATATATTCGGTGTATGGCAGGACTGTAAGGTGTACAATTCCAACTGGCAGGTGTCATCTGACCTTGACCTCATTTTCATGGTTCAGTGGTTATAGTTAAGTTTTTGTGTTTTGATCTTGTTTTTTTTATAATGTATGCATTAAGTCTACTATATTTGGTGTATGGAATGATTGTAAGGTGGACATGTCTGGCTGACAGGTGTCATCTGAGCTTGACCTCATTTTCATGTGGTCAAAGTTAAGTTTTTGAGTTTTGGTCTTTTTTCTAATACTTTATGCAATATGTCTACTTTATTTGGTGTATGGAATGATTGTTAGGTGTACATGTCTAGCTGGCAGGTGTCATCTGACCTTGACCTCATTTGCATGGTTCATTGGTCAATGTTTAGTTGTTTTGGTAATGTTACAACACAATATTGATGATTAGTAAAGAAGGCGAGACATTTCAGCGTGTGCACTCTTGTTATAGGTTTGTTCTTATTTTGAAGTGTTACACTACTGTCTCAGATTAGTGGGAGATTGAGAACTCACAAACATGGTTAACCCAGCAATTTTTTATGTGGATGTCAATTTGTTTTTTCCTAATACATTTTGTTACAATATTTTCATATTTTGCTTGTAAGGATCTTTCATAGCCGACCATACAGTATAGGTTTTTCTGATTGTAGAAAGTTGCTTATAATAACTCACATCCACTTTATTTGAAATTTGGTGGATAGTTTACTCTATGGCAATCATACCACATCTCTTATTTATATGGTATGCTCTGTAATATGTTGTTTCATGTTAGTGTTTTTCCTGTGTGCTTTGGTAAATATTATTTTAAGATGTATTCCTGATTTCTTGGTTTTTTGTTGTTTCATATGATTGTGGTCCTGTTTGTATGTGTTGTGATGCTATTGAATTATAGATTTGCTCGGAGATGTTATTTCGTTATATTTCCAGATTTGCTCTGATATGTTCTTTCATGATATTGTATTCAAGATTTTCCCCTAATTTGTTCTTTCATGATATTGTGTTCCAGATTTGCTCCGATATGATCTTTCATGATATGTTCCAGATTTGCTCTGATATGTTCTTGCATTATATTGTGTTCTAGATTTGCTTCGATATGTTTTCATAATATTGTGTTCCAGATTTACTCTGAAATGTTCTTTCATGATATTGCGTTCCAGATTCGATCTAATATGTTATTTTATGATATTGAGTTCCAGATTTGCTCTGATATGTTTTTTTCATGATATTGTGTTCCAGATTTGCTCTGATATGTTTTTTCATGATATTGTGTTCCAGATTTACTCTCATATGTTTTTTCATGATATTATGTTTCAGATTTGCTCTGATATGTTTTTTTCATGATATTGTGTTCCAGATTTGCTCTGATATGTTTTTTCATGATATTGTGTTCCAGATATACTCTCATATGTTTTTCCATGATATTGAGTTCCAGATTTATTCTGATATGTTTTTTCATGATATTGTGTTCCAGATTTGCTCTGATATGTTTTTTCATGATATTGTGTTCCAGATATACTCTGATATGTTTTTCCATGATATTGAGTTCCAGATTTATTCTGATATGTTTTTTCATGATATTGTGTTCCAGATTTACTCTGATATGTTTTTTTATGATATTGTGTTCCAGATTTACTTTGGTATGTTGTTTCATGATATTGTGTTCCAGATTTGCACTGATATGTTTTCCATGATATTGTGTTCCATATTTACTCTGATATGTTTTTTCATGATATTGTGTTCCAGATTTGCTCTGATATGTTTTTTCATGATATTGTATTGTGTTCCAGATTTGCTCTGATATGTTTTTTCATGATATTGTGTTCCAGATTTACTCTGATATGTTTTTTCATGATATTGTGTTCCAGATTTGCTCTGATATGTTTTTTCATGATATTGTATTGTGTTCCAGATTTGCTCTGATATGTTTTTTCATGATATTGTGTTCCATATTTGCTCTGATATGTTTTTTCGTGATATTGTGTTCCAGATTTGCTCTGATATGTTTTTTCATGATATTGTGTTCCAGATATACTCTCATATGTTTTTCCATGATATTGAGTTCCAGATTTATTCTGATATGTTTTTTCATGATATTGTGTTCCAGATTTACTCTGATATGTATTTTTATGATATTGTGTTCCAGATTTACTTTGGTTTGTTGTTTCATGATATTGTGTTCCAGATTTGCACTGATATGTTTTCCATGATATTGTGTTCCAGATTTACTCTGATATGTTTTTTCATGATATTGTGTTCCAGATTTACTCTGATATGTTTTTTCATGATATTGTGTTCCAGATTTGCTCTGATATGTTTTTTTCATGATATTGTGTTCCAGATTTGCTCTGATATGTTTTTTCATGATATTGTGTTTCAAACTTACTCTCACATGTTTTCCCCATGATATTGTGTTCCAGATTTGCTCTGAAATGTTTTTTTCATGATATTGTGTTCCAGATTTACTCTGATATGTTTTCATGATATTGTGTTCCAGATTTACTTTGGTATGTTATTTCATGATATTGTGTTTCAGATTTGCACTCATATGTTTTTCCATGATAATGTGTTCCAGATTTACTCTGTTTTTTTCATAATATTGTGTTCCAGATTTGCTCTGATGTGTTCTTTCATGATATTGTGTTCTTGATTTGCTCTGATATGTTCTTTCATGATATTGAGTTCCAGATTTACTCTAAAATGTTCTTTCATGATATTGCGTTCCAGATTCGATCTAATATGTTATTTTATGATATTGTGTTCCAGATTTGCTCTGATATGTTTTTTTTCTTCATGATATTGTGTTACAGATTCGATCTGATATGTTTTTTCATGATATTGTGTTCCAGATTTGCTCTATGTTTTTTCATGATATTGTGTTACAGATTCAATCTGATATGTTTTTCCATGATATTGTGTTACAGATTCGATCTGATATGTTTTTTCATGATATTGTGTTCCAGATTTGATCTGATATGTTTTTTCATGATATTGTGTTCCAGATTTGATCTGATATGTATTTCATGATATTGTGTTCCAGATTTACTCTGATATGTTATTTCAAGCAGTTGTATTCCTGTATACTACAACAAGAGTAGAGGTGGATTAACAAGGTTGAAAGGGACCACATAACCCTAAGGAAATTCTTTGTAGGCACAGCTGATGCAACAAAAGCCAGTAAAATTGTAGAAACGACATATCAAACAATCACTCCACAAATTACATATGAAGTAGTAACCCACTGAATACCCAGTGCTTCAAACGAACAAAGGAGAAAGCAACTTTGTATCAAAGCAAATACGAGGCAATGATGCCAACTCGGTACATGATGACCCACAACAAACCATACTACTCTGATATGTAGTTGTCTCATTACCAATCGTACCACATCTCCTCATTTATACATAATGTTATTATGATAAAAAAGGTGTGTACTATCCAGTGGCAAATATTACATGAATATACATCATATGTACACCATGTATATGTATTATATAACAAGAGTGCACACACTGAAATGTCTCGCCTTCTTTACTAATCCTTGATACTATCTTGATAGACCTAAATATAAAGCTTTATTTCAACTGTCACATAAACTCACATTAACCAAAAAAATGAAACATTGATCAATGAACCATGAAAATGAGGTCAAGGTCAAATAAACCATGCCAGACAAACATGTACAGCTAACAATTCTTCAATACAACAAATATAGTTGACTTATTGCTTATAAATAAAGAAAAACAGACCAAAACACAAACACTTAAAAGTTAGCAATGGGCCGTGAAAATGAGGTCAAGGTCAAATAAAACCTGCGCGACCGACATATAGATCATAAAATATTTCCATACAACAAATATAGTTGACCTAATGCATAAAGTGTTAGAAAAATAGACCAAAACTAAAAACTTAACTTTGGCCACTGAACCATGAAAATGAGGTCAAGGTCAGATGACACCTGTCAGCTAGACATGTACACCTTACAATCATTCCATACACCAATTATAGTAGACCTATTGCATATAGTATAAGAAAAACAGACCAAAACACAAAAACTTAACTATAACCACTGAACCATGAAAATGAGGTCAAGGTCAGATGACATCTGCCAGTTGGACATGTACTCCTTACAGTCCTTCCATACACCGAATATACTAGCCCTAATGCTTATAATATCTGAGATATGGACTTGACCACCAAAACTTAACCTTGCTCACTGAGCCATGAAATGAGGTCGAGGTCAAGTGAAAACTGTCTGACAGGCATGAGGACCTTGCAAGGTACGCACATACCAAATATAGTAATCATATCACTAATAATAAGAGAGAATTCAACATTACAAAAAATCTTAACTTTTTTTTCAAGTGGTCACTGAACCATGAAAATGAGGTCAAGGACATTGGACATGTGACTGACGGAAACTTCGTAACATGAGGCATCTATATACAAAGTATGAAGCATCCAGGTCTTCTACCTTCTAAAACATAAAGCTTTTAAGAAGTGAGCTAACACCGCTGCCGCCGTAGCCACCGCCGTAGCCGCCGGATCACTATCCCTATGTCGAGCTTTCTGCAACAAAAGTTGCAGGCTCGACAAAAACACAACTATAGATCGCTCTCATCTTATCTCCATGTTCAAGAATTATAAATTCATTTTTGAATATTTTTATTGTGCAGTTTATAGCGCCTTGATTTAAATCATTATTAATTTCAACTAATTCATATATATCTTTCTGTCATTTAATATTATGGTTTTATAATTTAAACTTAAATAAAGAAATCATAGTTTCCCCCAAAAATGAGGTACTTTATGGGTCTCAAATTAAATCTTCTAATAATAAGAGATTTTTATACATGATAACAAAAGAAACTTACAGGTTTTAACAAGGAGACTATTTAATGGTCTACAGATTTGTACATTGACGCTAAGTGTTGGAATGCAGCACACTGTGCAAGATGTAGATGTTGTATTTCACCTATACACAAAACGCAAAGCCCTCATGGTGTTCAAATAATTCACAAAAAATGTTAGCAAAATAATACATTTATAATAAACTCATATAATAATAACACAATATCATTATCAAGAAGCAAGAAATTGCTACATGCATTCATATAAAATAGCCCAGCAGGTTTATTAAATCACCAATATAAATGGTATCCTTAAGCTTGCCATTAAGAAAATAAAGTTTGGAAATAGTTGTTTTTTTTTGCTAATTACCATTTAAAAAGAACATTATTTGCCAATATAGCATCATATTTTTCAACCACAGTTGCTCATCATAGGAAAGAAAGGACACTGCACCTTAACACAAGAATGGTGTTTACTTAAACCAAAGTTTTTGACCAAATTGCAACTTTAAAAGAGTCAGGTCTTTTACAATAACATGATTCCATTAATAATCTAAACTAATAACAAAAGAGCATAATTTTCACTAATCAGATGAAGTAAACTTTTCAAATGAAACTATAAATTAATATACATTAAATAGAAAAAAAACAACACTTGGTCCATCAACTGAATTACATTGATAGTATATCATTTATGCAAGCAACTCTGAATATCAGAATGGCAAAAAAGTTTTCATTCTATATCATTTTATTTTTTTATGTGTATGAAGCATGTACATTTATTGGAAAAAACTATGAAAATATGTGCAGAATGCAATAAGTTGCAAAATATTTTGTTTCATCCATAAAATTTGCAAAGACAAAATGTTGGTAGATGGATAAATAAATGAACAGACATTCCCATCATAGCTAGCTCATTTTGATCCTACAATAAACTATGTGTATGTGCCTAGTCTAGTGGCAGATCCAGAATTTTTATAAGAGGGAGCCCACTGACTGCCTAAGAGGGGGCCAACTCCGGTCATGCTTCAGTGATTCCCTATATAATCAACCATTTTTTTCCCAGAAAAGGGGGCCCCCCCTCTTAATCAGCCTCTGAACTGCCATTTGTTTTTTATCGAGTCAGTGGTCATCCTGTTGGTAGTTGGAATGTAGACTTTAATGTGTGTGTGTTTTACTTTCAATACATATGGTCTGAAATAAATGTGGTGTATTGCAGCCATAAAACTGGTTAAACCTCACCACAATTTGTTCTTGTACCAAGACTTTTGTTTGGAGGATTTCTGGCCATAACCAGTGTTAAGTTCTGACAAAGCTTATATCAACATGATCAAAGTCACAATGCTAAAAAAACCTTAATTTTAGGGCCTTTTATAGCAGACTACACTTTATACCAGTTTTCGTCATTGTCAAAGATTGTGACGTTGCCTATAACAGCTTTCATCCCACTTAATTTGATGTGTAGTGGGTAATTCTCTCATTGGCAATCATACCACATCTCCTTATTTTTATATTGTTTGAATTTTAGACTTACCTTTGAAGTAAGTTATAAGTAGAAATAGGAAGATGTGGTGTGAGTGCCAATGAGAAAACTCTCCATCTAAATAACAATTTATAAAAGTAAACCATTATAGGCCTTCAACACAGAGCAGAATAAAGTCTATTTGAACTTTCAAGAGTCTGTCTAATAGACTCATCTAAGTGAGAAACCTGCATAAAGCAAACATAGCATTACTTGTTGTCTTAAGTTTTTACCAAAGATAATTATTATCTTGGATAAACCTATAGCTACTAATTATAGATCATAGCACCTTATAAACACAATAAATGCTTTCTAGCCTACAATGCCCTTTGAAATTGATTCAAAATAAATTAAATTTACAACTCACATCTTTCAATCAAAAATATAAAGATTTTGCAAAAATATAATTTTCAAGCATATTAACCAGCATAATTAATAATTGTAGTCACCAATTTTTTTTTATTATAAAGAAATTATTTTTCATATTGTGTGAATGAATCAATATAAAAATATTAAAATATCAGATTTTTGGGTTTAGTGTTAAATTCAAACATACATCAGAGACTTCACTCAGGTTTTACCCATTGGAGCTATTTCTAAATTCTCATTGCCTATCACTCAGGGGCTCTTTAAAAAAACATGCATAAGATAAAAAAATTATCATGCGTTATAAATATTGTACTGAAATAAGAATGAGATTTTTTTTGTCCCCATCATTTCTTAGGCTTGATATAAATATGTTTCCCTCATGTATGTTTAACAGTCTGTAATATTACCTCTGTTCCATGAAATGCATATTCAATAGAAAATAATAAACCTAATCACAGTTTGTTAAATAATAAAATGATCTCTTATTTTCTTAAATCTTTTTTAAAAATACTCATTTGATTACACTGGTAAGTAATTTTATCTCTTTAATATACTACAGCACCAATTGTAATAGAATTGAGTGACAATTTATTTTTTCCAAAAAATGCTTAAACCTGTCAATGCTAAGGTGATCACCAACAACATAATAGACAATACTTTTCGTCATTATTTGAACATGTATTTCATGGACTAGGGCTTGTTCTGAAATACAAAAACAAAAATCAACAAAATATTATAAACAAAAATAGTCAAAAATCAAACATCAAAAAACCAACCAAACAAACAAAAAATACAGGCAAACTTGAACATGATTTCTGGCTAAAACAAATGATACCCCAAAATACATGAAACATGTGATTTTCAATTTATAAAATTTTAAAAAAATCACTGTTTTTATTCCTTTTTCATCCCACACTTTTTTCTTGAATGTTCTGTTATTAGAATTTTTTTCTTTCTTTAATCATAGTGAAATTTAATACCATTAGCTACAACATCAACTTGTAAGGCTGGAGGTTGTGGAATCAACGAACTTTCTACGGTGACAGTATTTGAGGGAGTTGTCACGGGCATAAAATATCCAACAGAAGATATCTGTCCAGAATAACTTGGTTCAATTACATTCTGGTAGGACTGCATGTCTGATGAAATTGGTGTGATTTTTGCCTGTGTCGTATAAGCTGGCCACTGCTCATGTGTAACATGAACATCTACAATCTCTGTCTGATTGTGGAAATCTTCATTATTCACCTGATACTGAGCTACTTCAATCTTGTTTTCTTCGGGGATATCATATTTTGTGTCCACAAAATGGATAGGTTGTTTCTTTTGTTTTTGACGAGGCTGCCTTTCAGTTTTGATCTTTCTCTCTCGTACCTGAAATATTTCTGTTCCTTCTAAAGGTTTGGCCGGATCATCATCCTTTTTGTACAATCCAGCAATGATAGCTAATCCATCACTTGCTTTAAAATTGAATTCTCCTTTATGTTTCTGCTCCAAGTGAAAACGGAAATCAACTGTATTACTCGTGCCATAATCACAAAATTTACAGGGATAGATTGGCAGTCCTGCATGTTTCTTAGTTTTGGATATATGTTTCCTGATGTTCTCATGTGTATTGCAAGAATAAGGGCAATAAGGGCATTTGTATGGTTTAGAACCTATATGTATTCTCATGTGTCTTCGTAGATGTGTTCGTGTTCCAGCCTTGTAATTACAATATTCACAGTGGTGAGCTCTTTCTCCCGTATGTGTGTGATGGTGACGGTTTAGACGATTTTTTGTTCCAGCAGCATATCCACAAATGTCGCAAAGATAAGCTCTCTCGCCAGTATGTGACCTATAATGAGCTTTAAGTTCATTGTATAAATAGAATGCCCAACGGCATCCTTCATAGGTACACTTGAATTTCTTCTCTCCGTGTCTTCTCATATGTGTAGTCAATTGTTTTTGTAATAGAAATTCCTGTCCACAGACATCACAAATAAGTTTGCTAGCGTTGTTCTCTTCAAGACAGTGTTTTGTCATATGTTCTCTATAAGAACCATATTTCTTGAACTCTTTACCACAAATTTCACATTTTCTGTCTGCCAAACCTACATGTGACATTAAATGTCTTCTAAGAGAAAGTGGTGCAGCAAAACCTGAACTGCAATAACGACATTTATATGGCTTATCCCCTGAATGTGATCGTAAATGTTCTAGGATATAGTCCTTCATAATGGTCTTCGGACATTCCAGACACTGAATTCTTTCATCTTCTACTTGATCAATTGTTGACAGGAAGTCACGATACATCAAAGTTGTCACATCACCGCGACCTAGTTTGTCTTTCAAAGATTCTTCTGAATTAGGATGTAAATGGTAAACTTCTGTATGAAACAATTTCAATTTTTCATCTTCAAATCTTCTATCACAATAATCACACTGAAGAATCAATGATTCGGGATTTCCTTCAGATTTTCTCAAGTTTGTTTGATGTTTGATTCCAGCAAAGTGAACTTTTCGTGCTTTCTCCGTTATAAAAGTTAAATCACACAATTCACAAACGAACACATGGTTTGCATGGCTTTCCATGTAGTGCGGCCTCAGCTCATTGTACTGTGACGCAACAAAGTCGCAATATTCACATTTGAAGCTTTTATTTATACTCTTGGTATTCTTTTTCGCCAATTTATACGGCTTTTCAACTTTCCGATTAATTCTGGTCCTGTTAACTCCTTCATTGAAGACCTCTGGCTTTTCTTCCTTAGCAGCATTTCCTGATGCCTGTCTTTGTTCTGCTCGTAATTTATGCTGACCCGTGGCCATGTGACGTTTGTATGTGTAAGTATCGAAGAAAAATTTGTCGCATAATTTGCATGTTGATTCATATTCAGCATATTCTTTGAAATGTTGGGAACGCATGTGTCTTTTCATATGTAATTTAGAATGCAATCTCTTCTTGCAATATTTACAAACAGTATCATAATTCTTTTCCTTGATTATACATGGCTTATTTCCCTTCTTTGCAGCTTGCTTATGGATGCCATTATTCTCAATATGACGAAGTAAAGAGCCATTGTCATGGCAACTAAATTTACAAGTGCTGCACATAATTTCACCATCGAGACCCTCACACTGTAATTTATGATCCTCAGACTTCAAATGTTCCATGAAATCATCATTCCTATTGAAATAAAACTGACAAATTGTACATTGGTAAGGGCTAAGCCAGACTATATATTTGTGATATTGTTCTAAAACTTTGATGGTATCTGGATTTCCTGTTATACGATTTTTGTGGTAAGTCGACAGAAGATGACGTGCCATTGTGTACTTGCTATCGAACTTTTTGTCACAGACAGAACAAATATAAACAGGAGGTTCATGTTTCTTCTTTTCTACTTCACTACTTGGTTTTTCGAGTTCTACAGATTTATTTTCATCCAAAGCTTCCCTATTGTCATTATCCGGACTCGATCTTTCTTCTTTTATTTCGTTGTCAAGTTTAATTTTTTTATTATTTTCATTGGTATCATTTTTCCATTCTATCACATCAAGACTCTTGACAGCCTCTTCTATTCTATCGTAGTTTGAAACATTTCTCTTATGTTCTGGTTTCTGGCAATGGCTTGAAAAAACAAACCGATTTGAAAATGTTATGTCACAATACTGGCATTTATATTCATTTCTTTTCTTATAGGCTACCCTTGTTTGATTTTTCTCTTCTTCTTCTTTAGCATTTTCTTGCTGTCTTGCCAGGATATGAGACTTTAACTTGCCTTTTGCCTTTCCAGGCATTTCACCAGGCCTCCATTTCCCTTTTGATGGATGCATTGGTCTTCTACCTGGCTGCCATAACACTTTAGAGTGATGTGACGGCCCCTCTCCTGGTTTCCACTTTCCATGAGTATGATTGGGTGGAGGAAAACTGTCGTCATCAGATTCGTCAGTGAAAGCATCTTGCAGAAAGTTGTCGTCTGCAAACACAAAATCTAAATCTTCATCATACAAGTCCAAACTATTGAGAATGTTAGCTATTGGTAAGTCAGCGGTCAAACTATCCTTGTTTTCATTCTGGTGTGTTTCTACTTTTTCACTTTTCTTTTGTAATGCTAAAGAAGAAAAGAAATCAGACCCTTCTGGGCTCATGACAACATTTGGATTCATGACGTTTCCAGATGGACTAAAACCTCCTGATGGAAGTGTTAAATACTGCTCGTTGGGGTCAACTGTCAGTGGCTGTCTTCCTTGTGACGGTGAGCTGCTTAACCTGTTGGTCTGGATTGGTGAAATTTCGATTGAAGCCTGGGATGTTGACACTTTATCGTTATGATTCATCCCTGATGCAGGAGGTGACGGAAGATCAGTATTTTGTTGTAATGACATCACAGGGCCAATTTCATCGCTAAATGAGATTTGAGTTGTGTAACCTACTCCATGGCTTGGAGAAGAGCTCACAGAAAACAATTGGCTAGTAGTATGCAATGGCGACTGAGCAAATTGTTGACTGGTAGTAATTTGTGCTGGACTATCTATGTGACTAGCAAACATGGGAGATTGTGAGTACTGACTATCAGTAGGTGATAATAACTGCATGAAAGATTGAGTAGCTGGCTCCCCTTGTGTGTATGTAGGTTGGGATACAGCTTGCACTGGTTTGGCCGTCTTCACGCCTTTGTCTGCATTTTTTCTTCCAGGACATTCATACTTTTTGTGATTGACGTAATTTATTAGTCCTACCACTGTCGCCTGACAGACCAAACAAATGTGCATATCATCATCTTCGTCCATGGCTTCAAATCTGAAATGAAAAAAAAAAATCAGTATAAATATTGCAACAATGCCACTTTTATGAATGCGATTCAATGCAGGTTATTTCCCTTCACACGTTTCTTTTGCCTTGTTTAAACAGCATCTGTATATTTTCTAATTTTGAACTTAATAAAAATCTGTAAAAAGCAATACTCTGCATAAACAACCATTACAAGAGTGTTTTTGAGTATGCAGATTTTTTCAGGAAAAGGGGTTGGAAATATATATTTAGAACAAAATCTTTGTGTGAAATGGTGATTTTAGGTTCAATACCATTGCATTAATTTCACCTTGTTTTATGAGTCATACTCATAGTGACTTCATAGGTGACCTTACTGTAAAAATGTGTCATGACTACATTAACCTGCTCATTTATAAATTATATTAAATGAAATTAACATAATTTAGAAACACTTGATTTCATTGTTTTCAAATTCGAGGGGAAAAACCTGGCATTTAACATACATCCTTCCATATTTTTTCAGTATTTTTTTAAAGAAATTAGTGAATAAAAAAATAAAACTTTCTGGATAAACTTTTTTTTTCTTCATCAGAATGAACAAAAAAGATTTTTAAAGGCAACTTTCATCCATTTTCAAACTTCAGAAAACTAATGGTAAATGTTATCTGACAATTTCTTACAGACAGCAATATAAATCAAAAAAATGCTAGTGAAATTTAAATTAAGATAAAATGATAAATATCCAAAATAATGAAACTGATTTTTTGACAAAACTGATTTTTTCAGATTACCATAAAATATATATTTTCTATTCTGGAACAGCATATGGATAGATGCTCTGTGAGTTGCTCATTTAAAATGATGAAAAAGTCAGTGAGCCTCATGTTCATACTGAGGAAACCATAAAATATTAACATTTCAGATAGTAAAATTTAAAGTTCTTCAACAATTGTTCCACTTCTGTTCAAAAAGTGTAACCTTAGGAAACATTGTTTTGCTTGTGATCTAACAATAATTCTTGTTTCAATTTTCTCTACTTTAAGTTTCTAGAGTTGTCTCCCCTTGAACAAATGATGTATGCAAATGCTTACTGATTTTTATTGATGAATAACATATTCATTCAATGGTATTTTAATTATTATAATTATATATAAAGTAACATTAGAAAAAAAAGAAAATAATAAATTTTAAATTGAAATTAAAATATACATGAAATTGACCTGACAATTTTTTTTAAAAACTTTCATAGTTTTCACTGTGTTTCATTTCAATACAGCATTACCACAACACATATTTTTGCCCCAAATGCCAGACTATTCTCCCTCCCTGAATTATTGATTAAATTATCTAATCTTGACAAAATTATCTTGTCATGTATAAAGTTTGCAAAAAACATGTATCACTGCTATCAGAATCATAGATATATTGTTGTGTACTTATACATCTCCTTAAGTTTCTTAACCCTTCATCCTAGTTTTCTAAATAATTTATAACCCATGAAGATCCTCATACTAATGCGAGTTAGTTAAGAACAAAAAATATATATATCCTTCAGTCTTTGTCAATGTAAAGAAGCTATTTGTTTGACAGATTTTCGCTTAAGCCCTTGCAGAATGACAACCATTACTCAATGTGACAAACAATCACTCACTCTTTAAGGAACTGTCAAGTTTGTCAGAGTTAGTGGTAGTTACGACAACGCTGATGCAAAAGGTCAAAGCCAAAGGTAGAGGTCAATCATCCACATCATCAATACTTGTCGTGTCCATCACAATTACGTCTGAAAAAAGACAAAAATAATAATAATATACTTATATAAATAATGACAATGACTAATTAGTTTGCATGACTAACTACTGGTTTTTCTTACAGCTAACTTAGTTTTAAGAGCAAATAACCAAGCTACTAGTCATGTCCATTTTCTGCATCTTCAATTACAAGTATTAATATTAATCATGTTAATGGAAAACATGTAAATATGCTGTTTTCTCAATTAAATTTTTCACCTTTTAAAACCAATGTTGTGTTAGTCCCAACTTCTGCATCTTGCAAAATGTAAAACTAGACTAAAGATTAGTTATGACTTCTAAGAATATCTTGTTCTCCATTTGTTTTTACAAAAACATTATAGGAATGTCATCAAAACTCCTAATAAAGTGCATAAGCAAGAAAATGTAGGCAATAAGTTTATTTAGGCTACACTTAAAAAATATTTTGATTTGCCCAAACCCTACCCAAAGGTTGAGACAGTGGGTAGGTAGGTAGGCATTTTCTTTTTCTTTTTTCAAAAAAAAGAAATTGAAGTATCAGATGTTTATAAGTCTTCATGCCTATTTGAATAAAAAAAACTTCTTCAAATCAGGACAATAAAAGAATTTGAGTAGGCAGCTTTTTTCTGGGTAGGTAGCGTTTGGGCAAACAAACCTTTATTTATTATGGCCCTACATCTAATTGCATTATTTGTTATTACAAATGTAACACACAAATCAATCAAATCTAGTAATAAAATAGGATATTGTGTAATCATCTAGGAAATACAAATCAGTACATGCACAGCAAATAAAAACTATTAATAGCAAAACAACAAGACTTTTATTGCGGTTTTTCATCTTAAAGTCACAGAGCAGAAGAAACATTCACCTAACTGCATGTTTTAGAAGGGCCCTATCACAGGTTTGAGTGGAATTCTTTGAAAAATTATTGGAATAGACTTTTGTAAAATGTAACTGTAATTACCACCGCATCACGCTCGCACACAATTAAAAGGACATACAAAGAGTACATATTTAAACTAAAACAGTTCCTATGTAAAGGTGTAATTATAAAACTAGTATGTAAAATATATTTAACATTTTTGTGGGTCAAATCTTTATACCAAAGTCTATGAGAATTTTCTATGTTACTGTTTATGCTGAAAGTCTTATTTCAATAGATATAAGAAGATGTAGTATTATGAGTGTCAACAAGACAACTTTTTGTCCAAGTTCCAATTTGTAAAAGTAAGCTCTTACTGAAAATTTCACATACACTGACCATTATCAATGATCCATGAAAAGGAGTTAGACAGTTACCTCTTACAATCATCCTACATACCAAATGAATCGGAGAAATAGACCTAATAAAAAAACGAAATGTTGACCGATGAAAAATAAAGTTAGGCCAGGGTGACAAGGTCAGATGAATCCTGGCAGACAGAAATCTTCATTAAAACCAACATTACAACATTCACAGATCACGTACATTATATGCAAGCTGGTCTATTATAATTCATGGTTTCTGAGAGACTGTCCTTATCATGAAAACACAAATGTCTATTGCCAAACCATGAAAATGAGGTCAAAGTCAGGTGGACCAGGGTTTTAGATCTGGTCACTTAAATGCTTTCCTCTGGCCTTTGACATCATGTAACACATTTATGAATCTAAGTGACTAACTGCTGCGTTATCAATAAATCTTGAAACTTGAATCTTGGACCTATGTATTATGGTACTCTTTTTTCTTATTATCAAACTTGTATCATTGAGCTAGCTACATGTATCTGAATAGAATTAACCATATATAAATGTAATGCACTTTTTGATAATTTTGTTGAAAACACTGGGTGTCACAACAATGTCAGTTTTCACATCTACATTGTACCAATTATCAAAAGAGTAAAAACATTTATTGACATTGTGACCCCACCCTTTTTTTTTTGCAGTCTGAGCTAGTTGATTAGACAAGAATATAATAAATGCACAAAAATTCAGTAACAGATCAAGGATGATTCATGTTGAAATAAGTTTAATTTGTTTAGAAGTTCCAAAAGTGAAGATGTTTCAAACCAGAAATGCAGGTAAGAATAATCATTCTTTAAAGGGCAATAACTCCAACACTTTTGGTCATGTAACTAATTTTTAAACCTTTCTTTTTTGCTGTTTACAGTTTTTCCCATTGAAAAATTATAAAAACCCAGACAAAATGCTTATATTGGTAAAGAATTGTCATTTAAGTGCAATACAAAAAGTCCAGGATGGTTCTTATAAAATTTAAGCATTTGGTGAAATATATATCACTATCAGGTAATTTCTTTGTTTTTGTTTGGCCTTTCTTTTAAAGTTTTCAAAATAAATTTGTCAAAACTTGGTAAAAATCATCATTTATGAGTGAAGTCTTCTGATTTGCATTTTTGTACATCATGCATCACTTGAAATTTTTGCTGTTTTTATTTTAGATTCTTTTTATTTTTCAAAAGTTAAAGGCAAACTCATTTAAATTGTCAGTTTATGGCAATGATAACTTTAAGAAGTCGATTGATGTGTTTTTCTTAGATCTAAATTTTAATATTGCTGATCCTTTTGCACTATCTGTAAACAATATATCAATTAAAGTTTTCAAGATACATGTAATACATATGCAAAATAGGTAAAATTTGTTTTTTAAGAGCAATAAGTTGAATAACTAGTTCATTGTATTGATGTTTTTTTAGAGATCTTGTAATGTATTGCTGAAATGGTTTTGCTATACTCACAATATTAATAGGTAGAAACACTTAAATTAATCCATATTGTTATTTATGGGTCAATTAATGTTTTTATTCAGTTTGGATTTTTTTAGATCATGTATAATGTATTTCTGTTTTACAGCTACTGTCTATCATGTCTAACTAATAGAATTTCAAGATAATAAGTTAAAACACTAAAATTGGTAAAAATTGTCATTTATGTGTCATAAACTCATGCTGTTTACATTTTATTTATATAATTGAGGTTTTGAGATCATAAACAAAAAGATAAAAAAAATCTAAACAAGGGCAATTACTCCTATAATGATTTAATTAGCATTGAACATAATAGCATTTTTATAGTTCTTGTATAGTTGTTTATTTTTGCTTAGGTTTTATCCATCAAATTTTTCAGGATCAGAGAAAAAAATTCTTAAATAAATCTAAAATAAACAAGGGCAACAACTCACTACAGTAGTTGTCTAAATTTTCTTATATACATGTAGGGTTAATTCATTAAAGCACCTATGGGAACTGGGTGGCAGAGTTGTCTAAGAAGTCAAACTACTGTACATAGTATTACCAGCAAGTCAACACAGAGGTTGTGAACTTGAATTCTGTACAAGAAAGGTGCACTCAACTCTATCTTAATTGTCAGTTTTCCTAGTAACAGTAGCAATGTTGGTTCATCAGCAAAAACACCAGAAAAGTCCAAACTGACAATAGTTGTTGCAAAGGTGTTTTTTAAAAGTTTTTTCAAACGACATCTTTCTTCTTTCAGTCTGTAATGACTGTATTCATGATGCATATTTTTAATGTTTGTATTTTTTAAAATACCCCAAAAAAATTACAAGATAAATGTTTTCAAAGAATTCTTTACAAAAAAAAAGGAAATGTGGTATGATTACCAACGAAACAACCAGCCTCAAAAGTCCTTGACACTTTTTCTAAGGATTCTTAATAAAAATATTGATATCCCCTTGATTCACAATTACTAAGGAAATTAGTATAGTATGAACAAAAATCTACATAAGAAGTGTTGGTTTCTTAAGGAAGGCAAATACATTTTTGGGGATTATTTTTTATAAAACATCATAAAGGAACATAAGATTAAATCATTTCCTAAAATTTCGTATCTGGTTACACAAATTTTAAGAAGCATACATGTACAATTTCCTGCAAGTTTGTACATCTTATTACCAAAAAGTATGGTGACAGGATAATTTGACAGACAAAACCACCTGTTAAAAAACAGTAAATTGTGAAAAAAGTCTTTAAAGGGCAATAACTCCTTAAGGGGTCAATTGACAATTTTGGTCAAACTGACTTATTTGTAGATCTTACCTTCCTTAACATTTTTGCTATAAACAGTTTATCTGTATCTATAGACTATAATAATATTCAAGATAATAACCAAAGACTGCAAAATTTCTTTAAAATCATCAATTCAGGGGCATTATACCTGAAAAACCAGTTACCCAATTTGGCTGAAAATTTCAGGACAGGTAGACCTTGACCTAATAAATACATTAACTTCTTGTCTTATTTGCTCTAAATGCTGGAGTTTTTGAGATATAAGCCAAAAACTGCATTTTACCCTGTGTTCTATTTTTAGCCATGACGGCCATGTTTTTTGACGAAATAGAAAATAAAACACAAACTTTATTTTATACACCCTACTGATCATTCAGTTGAAGTTTGGTTGAATTTAGTTGAGTACAATGTAGTTTTAGAGGAGAAGATTTTTTTAAAGTTAGCAAATATGATGAACAAATTGTGAAAAATTGTCATTAAAGGACAATAACCCCTTAAGGGGTCAATTGACAATTTTGGTCATATTAACTTATTTGTAGATCTTACTTTCCTGATTATTTTTGCTGTTTACAGTTTATCTTTATCTATAATAATATTCAAGAAAATGACCAAAAACTGCAAAATTTCCTTAAAATTACCAATTAAGTGGCAGCAACCAACAATGGGTTGTTTGATTCATCTGAAAATTTCAGGGCTGATAGATCAAGACCTAATGAACATTTTAATCGGATGTCAGATTTGCTCTAAATGCTTTCGTTTTTGAGATATAAGCCAAAAACTGCATTTTAGCAATGGCGACCATGTTAGTTGATAGATCAAAACTTTGGATACAATTTATAAACTAGATACCCTAAGGAACATTCAGTTAAAGTTTGGAAGTATTTGGCCTAGTAGTTTCAGAGGAGGCGATTCTTGAAATAGTTTACGACGACAGACGACGATGACGGACGCCAAGTGATGGCATAAGCTCACATGGCCCTTTGGGCCAGGTGAGCTAAAAAGGTGGCTCAAATTTAACACATTTGTCTTTCAATTGCATACCTTAATGTTTTTTTTAAGGGCTATAGAATAAATAGACAGTGTTCCAGCTAGGATTTCAAAAAGGCAGGGTGCCAATCCTGAAAAAGTGCATTTAACGCGCGATATGATAATATGAAAAGGGCATATTTTAATAAAAGATATTAATCAAACATTGTGTTTATTCGTTGAATCACAGGTTATACAAGAACAACATCATTAGCCCATATAGAACTCTATCTTTCTACTTTTTAGGCTGAAAAACTTGTCAAGCAGCTTGTCACACAAGTTTTTTATCATTGCTTGGCTGGCACAGTTGAACTTTATATGCAGTATGTTTTGAAAGGTGACCTGTTTCAATCTGTTTCTATGGTCTGCCACATTTTACAAGTTTCACCTTTCTACCCCTGCTGTGCTTAATGGCAATACAGCACAAAACAGCTATGCTCAGTAAATGCACAATTTTAGGATATATAGCAACAGTGAACCAGATGCTCCGCAGGGCGCAGCTTTAAACGACCGCAGAGGTTGAACCCTGAACGGTTGGGGCAAGTATGGACACAACATTCAAGCTGGATTCAGCTCTAAATTTGGATTGTGATTAAATAGTTGACACAGCATGAATGTGGTCTAATGAACTTAAAATTTTTGTTTTGCCTTTGAGCAATTTACTATGCTGTTGAATATTAATCCTCTCAAAAGAATGTTTGAAGAAATTTTCTTTTTTTTTATTTATGAAATTTCAAATGAGAAAAATTGACCCCCCCCCCCCTAATTTTTTTTTCACATCCCCCTATCCTTTATTCCAAAACTGATCTCAATTCAAATTTCTAATGGAGATTGCAACAATAATTACTCAATTAAATACATCATAAAATATTAAAATGTAAAAAAGTGCTAATTATCACTGAATGGTAATGATTGTTTTAATTTATCAGTTGGTAGTAAAAGTGAATATACAGTGTATATTGTATAAAACAATGATTTAAGTTGATTCAACTACCTATTCTGGACAAAGAAAGATAACTCCAATTCAAAAACTGATCTCAATTCAAATTACTAATGGAGTTTGCAATATTTACTCATTTAAATACATCAAAAACTATTAAAATGTAAAAAAGTGCTTGTTATCAGTGAATGGTAAAGATTGTTTTAATTTATCAGTTGGTAGTAAAAATGAATATACATTGTATATTGTATAAAACAATGATTTAAGTTGATTCAACTACCTATTCTGGACAAAGAAAGATAACTCCAATTGAAATTCTTGCTATTGCACAATATTGTGCAATTAGATATTTCTTGCTATTGCGCAATACTGTGCAATTGAAAATACTTGCTATTGTGCAATACTGTACAATTAAAAATTTCATGCTATTGCACAATACTGTGCAATTGAAGATTTCTTGTTATTGCTGAGTACTGTGCAATTGAAAATTTCTTGCTATTGCACAATACTTAATATAATAATTTTAGATCCTGATTTGGACCAACTTGAAAACTGGGCCCATAATCAAAAATCTAAGTACATTTTTAGATTCAGCATATCAAAGAACCCCAAGGATTCAATTTTTGTCAAAATCAAACTAAGTTTAATTTTGGACCCTTTGGACCTTAATGTAGACCAAAAATTAAGAATCTACAGACACAGTTAGATTCGGCATATCAAAGAACCCCAATTATTAAATTTTTGATGCAATCAAACAAAGTTTAATTTTGGCCCCTTTGGGCCCCTTATTTCTAAAAACTCCCAAAATCAATACCAACCTTCCTTTTAGGGTCACAAACCTTGTGTTTAAATTTCATAGATTTCTATTGTTTATACTAAAGTTATGGTGCGAAAACCAAGAAAAATGCTTATTTGGACCCCTTTTTGGCCCCTAATTCCTAAACTGTTAGGACCAAAACTCCCAAAATCAATACCAATCTTCCTTTTGTGGTCATAAACCTTGTGTTTAAATTTCATAGATTTCTATTTACTTATACTAAAGTTATGGTGCGAAAACCAAGAAAAATGCTTATTTGGACCCCTTTTTGGCCCCTAATTCCTAAACTGTTAGAACCAAAACTCCCTAAATCAATCCCAACCTTCCTTCTGTGGTCATAAACCTTGTTTCAAAATTTCATAGATTTCTATTCACTCAACCTTAAGTTACTGTGCGAAAAACAAGAAAATGCTTATTTGGGCCCTTTTTGGCCCCTAATTCCTAAAATCTTGGGATCAAAACTCCCTAAATTAATCCCAACCATCCTTTTGTGGTCATAAACCTTGTGTTAAAAGGAGTAGGTCCAGTAAGGCCCCTTTTTTGGCCCAAAACTATAACAGTTTTACAAAATTGTTAAAATGTAAACTTTTAGTTATCTATAGCTATTGGACAGTTGAATGCTTCTGCTACATCATGTACATACATATGGGCTGTTTTTGACAATACAATGCACATATATTGGGTTGTAGTACCATTAAGTCATGCTAAATTACTGAAATCTTCAAAATTCTATCATTTTAGTTAAATTTGAGACGGTTTCCATGTAAAACGAAAGTGGCAGCATTCGTGTTCATCCTTAATATTGCAATGTAAGTTGTATTTTATGATGATACATAACATATAAAGGTTGTGGATGAACACCTCTGTGGCCACTTTCATTTTTGACAAAAACCATCTGAAAAGTGACGTTTTTGGCATATTTGAGAGATTTTTCATATTTGAGCTTCAATCGGATCGTTTTTAATGACTTAATCAGTTAAAATCTTTCACGTCATAAACTAATTGAATCAAGTGAAATGAACACTTAAGTGTTTAAAAAGTGGTCAAAATCTTTCATCAGATGAAACTGAAATTTGAGGCCAAAATGAGTCCTTACCGGACCTACTTCTTTCATAGATTTCTATTCACTTTTACTAAAGTTAGAGTGCGAAAACTTAAATTATTCTGACGACGACGCAGTCAACGTGATAGCAATGTACGACGAAATTTTTTTTCAAATTTTGCGGTCGTATAAAAATGGGACCAAAAAAATTTGTCTATCAGGTCTCATTGAGATCTAAGCGCGGCACAGGTTTGGCCAGTTTTTGTAAAGCTTGTGATGTGATAGCTGCGAAAACGTAGCTCTATTGTCCTTTGATTTTTTTTTTTGCCATAGTTCGCAAATATCAAAATCACCTTAAGAGCTACGTTTTCACAGCTAGACATGTGAGAGTCCAATAATTAAGGGTGAAAACGGGAGACGAAGTCAGACAGGACACTGGAAATTACATGCTCTCTTATCGCAACGAAAAGCGGGATATGAGATTCTCATCAAACAATAAGCAGGAACATGTACCATATCAGACCCCCCCACCCTTTTTTCCCCCTATCTACTAAAGTCTAAATTCTAGAGTATTCAGTGGGTGCAAGTACAAATTGCACGACGTGTACGAGATTATCACATGATAAATGGGGGATAACATGGTTTAAATATATCAGTCTGTGTTAAGCTTTAAAGTCAGTTTTAAATTTATCGACTTTTCATCAATAATTTCCCTAACCAAAACTGGCCAACCTCGCCCGCCATACTTGTTATGGAGGGCACCAGTGCGCACCTCGTGCATGAAAATTTCTGGCGAATTCGACTTGTTTTGTTGAAAACAAGAGTTGTCATTCAGTTTTTGAGGTGTGTAGCAATGCAAAAACATTCAATTTAAACGTACATTAAGTGTGCTTATTGAGCTGTTTTGCTAAATTGTAAAGCAATCGTTATCCAATAACAGGAAATGCTCCAAAAGATTGATGCGCAGTCAGCATAATATTTATTTCCGGGTCAGGTTTAAGTTCAGCCCACTGCCCCGACCACTTCACGTGCGGTAAGATTCAAAACATATTTCTGTCAACAAACAGATGGATTCTCATCAAAAAAGAAGTTAGGAATGGGAAGAAGAAAACAGATACAACCAAAAAGATGTAAATGTAAGTACAAAATCAAATTTAACTACTGACATTGTCTATATTCACAGAATTTCACACTTGAATTGTCACTCAAACACGTCGTCTGTCAAAATGACAGTCTTTCAATGCAGATACCCGAATGACGAGTCGCCGCCAAAAACTAATTAAGGGTATCTATTTACATAATAAATGACACTTCATTCTTTTTGATCGATTCTATCACGAATGTTTATTATTTGCAATTGCCATTAAACAATTGTGTATTGGTCCTTGAATCTATGCATCAGACATCTGCCAGTGTTTCTAAGGTATCAATCAAAAATTTCATTGGAGATTGTCAATCAGCTGTCACAGCGCCTTTGTGGAGCCAGTACAATCAATCTGCTAAGCCATCAATCACCTCTAGCTTTATTGTAAAGTGTATTTGTTCAGCAGTGCACACACAAAGACATTTGCTTCCAAACAGTTTTTTAAAAAGAAAATATTAGGTAACAAGTTGATAATGGGGTAGATAAAATGACATTAACGATTTAATTTCAGTTGATGATGAAGGTGAAAAGGGATAATGTGTTTAATACTATATAAAAAAGAACTGAAACCTGTTTAATTAGTAATATTACATTTCATTTGACTTTTTTTTTTATGAAATATCTACTTTTTATTTTTAACTACATGTAGTAAGAAAAGAAATCATAAGAGGACTTACAAAAGTTCATTAAAAAAAATATTTGAAAATTTAAGTTGTCATGGTTGTGATATTTAATGTTTTTGTCCATATATATATGATATAAAATCTATAGCATTTTTTTTAATTTTTTTTTTTTATTATTTACAGATATTTTATAACTAAATCTATTTATATATATATAGATATTCGTGCTATTAAAATTATGAGGAAAAAATTGATTGGTTCAAACAGTATGATGTAAGATCTCTTGGTAATTCCAAAGGTTTGAATACACCATTCAGTTGTGTAACAGGAGATGCTAATTGCAATTTGATTGATAGGTGCTGTTATCAGTCAAAGGAAGACACAAATAACATCATTTATTTTTCATACATGTCAGCCAAATACTCATAAATTATTGTTAATGATGAAAATACCACAACAAGACTTAAGTGGGGTGGTTTTTATCAGTAGCATCAAGTTCTATGCCCATACAGATTGGTATATATGAGGAAAAAGATATATATCACCAATATGTCATTAAAAATTGTCGTTTATTTGTGTCAGGTAAAATTGATTTTGAAAATAAGTGCAATGTGCAAAATTTAAGCAGAGCCTGCAGTTGGAAGAACAGGTGGCATATATGGGAAGAACTTTCAAAATGTTTCACATGCTTTAATGCAAATTAAATTATCTGCTGTAGCTATAATTTATTAAACAAACAAGAATTTTTTTTAATGGATCTTAAATTTGTTGAAGATTCAGATCTGGAAATCAAAAGAAATGTGGTGTAAAAGTCTTAAGGAGTACGTAGAATTAACAGCAACTTTTATTAAAACTTATGATGCCAAAATAGATATTGACCTTTTATTATGACAAATTGTAATCTCCCTTAGTGGAAACATATTCAATTCTAAATGACAGAAAATCTTAAATTTAGAAAAAGCAATTTAAGTGAAGGGGTGCAATGCTGTGGTAAAGCTTTTTCTTAAATTGACTTTTCCTCTGAAATTTACTTGCTCTTTTAATTGTACATGTATGTCGTAAATAAATGAAATTGCAAGTAAAAAGTACTTGGGTTAAGCATGTTCTTTATAAGTTCTGCTTCCCACTGGCCTTAAGGATTGTCATATTTCTTCATACCCTTGAGGCGTAAGTAATGTACATGTGTCATAGATCAATGCAGTAAAAAGTAAAAGTGAAAACAATGTTGCATTATAAATTTTAGCAGACAAAGTAACACAGTTGCTCATTGAAATTCCTTTTCCCTTTTTTGATAAGTATAGGACATCTGAAAGAACAAATATGTAATGTGTCTATAAAAAGTAATTCATAAAGATAACCAAAAATGTGTTGAAGAAGTAACTGTTTCATCAAGAGCACTGCTTGTGTATTCCTCCGTATTTTATGAACATTATGGCAAAAGTTTTTTTTTTTTTATGTCAATGGGTTGCTGTCCTATTGTTGTATACTCCACATCTTTTTTTATTAACTGGGGTAAGACAAAGATCAAGACTAAATTTTAGGGTCAATAGATCAAACAGTGATAAGCAATGCAAAAAAAAATTTAGATTCATGATGTTACTTTTTCAACTACATGTATGTATCCAAATTTGATCTAACTTAGTTAAATACTGATCTTGAATGGGTTTGAGTAAAGGTCAATGTTTGAAATGTTTGCTTCTGCATCTCTTATGTTTAACATTCACAAATTTAGCTTGATCATGCTCCATTATCGACACTTTTAGCACTATTGTCTGTATTATGGCAGTCAGTTTTTATTGGTGGAAGAAGCAATAAAGAACCACCAACCATGAGCAGGTTGGTGCTTCTGGGAATTTTTCATATTAGAAAAGTAATACTACTGTGCCTTCTGGCATCTGACATTTGAAATCCTTAAGAAGTTTTGCAGCAAACATTGTAACAACCATTTTAATAGGAGTACTACAAGCCCTATAGATGTCATTTTATTTAGGGTTTCAAATTATAATGTAGGTCCAAGGTCAGGGATTTTCATAGGAGGGGACAATTACACTAGTCAAGGAACCTGATAATTCTTTTACACTCAGATGCATTATACAAGAACTATTACTTTTATTATGGAGTACCTTTCATTTGAAAATTCAGTGAAATGATTCTGGGTATATTACGATTTAAATCAAATTTGAACTCATTGTATGTAATGGGCATTCAAAATTTGTAGGACTTAATTTTATTAAGTATTGCTATATTATAATGCTTGTTTTAAGCAGATTTATTTTGCTAGTTTTTCTTTGAAGAATTGATTTGATCTAGAGCTTGTAATCTTGACTTGTTACTGCAAATATGTAGTTTTCCATGATGCAACCTGTTTGACAATAGTTTGAAACACTGAACATGAATCTTGGTGGTTCCAACACCCAGAACGAGGTATAGATATTGCAAGATCTCATCAGTCTTGTTGTTGTAATTTGTCTTCAATTTTTTTTATCACCTTTTCACAATAGCTTAGGGAGGAGCCCGCTCCAGTCATGTTTCAGTGATTTTCTATGTTAGCAACCAAATTTTTCCAAAAAAAGGGGGGGGGGGCAGGCTCAAGGGCCCCCTTGATATGCCTATGAACCTGGTCTTTTGAATAGCTAATTCACAGTTTTGGGCAAAATTAAATATTTATAAGCCAAGTTTTTACCAAAATATTATTTCTAAGTAGCAACATTCCAGCAGCACCTGCTTATGGGGTATATATCTCCCAATTGATACGATATTCCCGTGCTTGCATTTCCTATCATGATTTTCTTGATAGAGGGTTGCTGCTCACAAGGAAGCTATTTAACCAAGAGTTTCAAATGGTGAAGTTGAAATCATCCCTGCGTAAATTTTACGGACGCCATCACGAGTTAGTTGACCGTTATGGAATAACCGTTTAACAAATGATATCGAATATGTTCCTTATGTCGTAACTACAATCCCCTCCCCTTTCATGAATGTGACCTTCCAGATTTGAAATCACATATGCAAGACGACGGGTGCCACATATTTAGCAGGATCTGCTCACCCTTCCGGAGCACCTGAGATCACCCCTAGTTTTTGGTGGGGTTCGTGTTGTTCATTATTTTTTTTTTTTTGTGTTGTGTCATATGTGTGCTATTGTTTGTCTGTTGGTCTTTTTCATTTTTGGCCATGGCGTTGATGGTTTGTTTTAGATTTATGAGTTTGACTGTCCATTGGTATCTTTCGTCCCTCTTTTACACATAATACCAGTTTTATACAAAGCATAAGATGTCTTGTTGCAAAACATAATTTTAAAATGAGGTTAAGTGTTTAAGGGTACCACCTTAATTTGTCTTTCTTAAATTTAAGCATTAAATGCAAGATATGGTCCTAATACGAATAAAAAAGACAAAATAACATTTATGCCCCACCTACGATAGTAGAGGGGCATTATGTTTTCTAATTTGTACGTCCATTCGTCTGTCTGTCTGTCTGTTTGTCCATCCTTTTGTCCTACTTCAGGTTAAAGTTTTTAGTCAAGATAGTTTTTGATGAAGATGAAGACCTATCAAATTAAAACTTAGTACACATGTTCCTTATGATATGATCTTTTTTTTTAATTTTAATGCCAAATAAGAGTTTTGACCCCAATTTCACGGTACACTGAACAAAGGAAATGATAGTTCGAGTGGGGCATCCATGTACTGGGAACACATTCTTATTTTTATCTGAAACATAACTGTAAATTTTATTTGTTTTCATCAATTATTGCGATTGTTTATTATAAATGGACAAAAAGTCTGATTTTTGTGAATTAATGAATTTGGACAATAATGCTTTTAAAATGCAAAATATAAGTATGTCTTAATATAAGCATTCAATAGCTTTATTATAATTTGTTCTTTTCAAATTTGAAAGACCTAAAAGTGTCATTATCATTAAAACCTTCTCTTTTCAGGTAGAAATCAAATAACTCCTTTAAAATACCATTTTTTCAAGCATTAATCCTAAACTTGTGGGACCATTTTTACCTTTCATAAATCTAATAAGCAAATGTAGCTAAAGAAATAGAAATAAGAATTATTTTTGAATTCAGATGCAATTTGTTACATTTATTAAATAATACATTTTGGTTTTTTTCATGTCAATTGACTGTGAATGACAAGAGATACAGGGTATTGTTATCTAATTAGCGATCAGTTTCATTTTCTGGTATAATACATAGATAATTACCAATCTTAACAATTCTGGAATTTGTTTACAAGGAAGAACTAAAACTTATATTGAGTGAGCTACATATTCAATATTTGATAGGACAAAAACGTCCGTTGATTTATTGAAAGTGACAGTCTTTGCTGGAAAAATCAGTAGTATGAAATCCTTTTAGCAGTTGTTTCTGACAGAAAGACGTGTTGATACTTTTCTGAGCTGTCACCGGGCAAGGTGAAGTGAAGGAAATCGGCAGGGGTCTGTCATGTTGATCAGGGACGAACAGATCTGGGATGTCATTTGCATCCTTTTTAGGTAATTTTCCTCAGACACTATTAAAAAGGTGTCATCTTGTCCAGAGTGGTCTTTTGTTATTTCATTTCTATTAGGTTATTTTTATCTGTTTATAATGCTAATTGAATAACATCAGTCTATTAACATGTTGCACTATGCAGGAAATCATTTTGCACAGTGTACATTAATAATGTATTGGAAGATGTTTTATTTTAGGTTGATTTATTAGGGATTGATGCTATTTGATTATACATGTAATATCATTAAAATTTAAAGAAATGTAGTGTTAAAGTCGAAGATCTTTAGAATCCCACATGGTGGATGTGGGAACCCACAATTTCACTTTGCCTGTCAGACAGACAGTCAGTCCTTATTTATAATTTTTGAATTCAGATGGAATTTGTTACATTTAAAAAAAAAAACATTTTATCAATGCGAAAAGATATGGACATGAAGAAATGCAGCACAGTTGTCATGCATGATATGAAGCATATATATTTAGTTTTTTGAAAATTGGCCATATAATATAAAAAAAAATTGAAAAAAAAATTCTTAGATTTTGAGAAACATCTTTTAGTGCTTAGCTTTTAATGAAAATAAACAAACATGTAACCTTTTTAAAACTGAATATCAGTGGTTGTGAAATCAGATAACAATTGAAAAGAAAAAAATCAAAATTTGGTCTCATTAATGTAACAGTTCTTTTTCAGGAACTAAAGATCAGAGCAACCTAATGAAATCAGGTACCACGCTTCATTTGAGCATGTTGAACTATGTAATGCATTTTTAGTTTGGCTTGAATTAAATTTATACAATTTCCAAGAAGACACTTACTGTTTTGACTAAAAAAAATATGAAAAACAAAGGTTGACAAAGTATTATCAGGTAAGGGTAAATGAGAAAGATCATCATAATAATGTTCACATATAAATAAATCGGTCACAATATCGTTTTTGAATTAATATCAGAATCCATGATTTAATGTCACGAAAGACTGGCAAATTACAGGATGAACAAGTTTATGATGTCTATGGAGTTTCTTTTTACATTTTATTTTCCTAATAAAGGAACTTGCAGTTCTATAGCTTGAGATTTGAAATGACAGAAATTGATGACAAATTGATTGTTATGTCTGTTGTGACAGTTTTATATACTCAGATTCCATAGCAACATATTTGTAATTGATCCGGTCTTGAAAATATATGCTTCTGAGCAAGGTAAAGGTAAATGTTATCACAAAACGCTTTGTATAGAATTCAATAAAAATTACAAAATTGTTGATGGAATGGGATTTTAATGATGGGAAAGGTATAGTGACTGAGGATAAATCATTGGTCTTAGAAATGTTCAACTTGGACTTGGAAGCACGATTTTTCCTTAAATTGTTTTTAAAAATGCCTTATACTGCAGAATGGAATTTTATTTTGTAAATTTTTCTCACACTTGGTCTTGTAAATAGCTGTCATTTTTTTTTTTTTTTAAACCTTGGTCTATTGATTGAAAATTTTGATTTTGAATCATTAGTAGCAATTACTATGCTTAAACAGATTGAAAGAATGTTTTTTGAAAGAACTTGTATCTTCTGTTTAAACAAAAGTTACAAAGTTGTTTTATTTTCCGAAAAGGAATTGCCCCTTTTAAATGTGTTCAAAAGAAAATCATGAAATTAAGTAAGTATGGAGTATACATTGTAAAGACTGCAAACCAACATGAACAACACAAAATTCAAAAGTTCAAAAAGGCCTTCAATAAAAGAGTGAATAAGACAAGTGTCCCAAGCTTTAATTTGCCATGAGTCTAGAAAAGAGACTATAAAAAATCTGTATAGACAACCATACTCAGGTATATGTATTTGACAAAATCATGTGAAAAAACATCAAATGACCCATTTGTTTTTAAGGAATTATTGGTTTGTATTTATATAGTAACAATTGGTTTTAATTTTAAATAAAAAATGAATGATTTGGTGTGTTTTCAATTAGACAGCAAACCAATAACTCAAACAAATGGAAAGCTTAAATTCTTTTTTTTTTTTTCAGCAATCCCTACAATTATGAAAGATTTGAATTGTTTGAAATATAATCATTTCTAAAGAGTGAAAAAGATGTTATTCAAGACTTTTTTTGTGGCTTTTTTTTATTTTTGAAAGACATAAAATTATACAAATATGGTGAAAGTTATCTATTATAGCTATAATTCACATTCCAGACCTCACAGACATGAGAATTGAAGTGCAAACATCAGGGAAAAAAGGTATGGACCATGTCACTGTGACAGGAATTATATCATCTAAATTTTATGGCACATTACAAAACAGATATGCAATCTATTACCCAATTGTAATAATAGATTGCACGAGATGAGGGCAAGTTGTTTACTATATGATAACTCAAGAAAAGACGTCAGTCAATAGGTTGAGGTCTGGGCTTGGTTTGCTTTCTAGATAAAGATGTCAATTAATAGATAACAAATTAGAATGGGGGGTGTATAAATCACGCTCAAAAGATTGCAGCAATGACACCAAGAAATTTTATGCATCTCACATGTAGTAATATGAAGCAGTTTTGTGCAGCAATTACGGAGATTAGCGACATTGTTTTCTGATAGGGTTTTAAATTATCTAATTAATCAATTAATGGGGATAAATTAATGTCACCCACTTGATAGGAGGATGAAGAACAAATTGTTTAAGCACTTAAGGTATTGAATTATAACTGGCAAGATTGATCCGGGATATCAGATACCAAATTTTTTAAATTTTAAACAATTGATAATAGCCATTGTTAGATATGACAGAGATTGATAATCATTGTGTTTAACTCAATATTTGAATTCTTTGATCTTTGTTGGCTTGACAGATTTTCTGTTTGATAAGCACATATGACATTTCATATTGAAAAATATATGATAATTTAACAGAAGATTATATTCTATTTATCAGATACTTTGGGATAATGTATGATCATTGTAGTTTTGTGTTTGTTGTTAATTTTCAAGGTCTGAAAATTTATGGTTGTATTTTCATCAAAACAGGTTCAGATAACTTGAGACACAAGCTGTTGTTTGATCCTGATTGTGAACAAGTTGTTCAAAATCAGACAATTAGAAAATAAGTGTCTTGCAATATGTGATTTCGGTAAAACTTTAAAAAAAATAATACAAAAAATTGTAATTTGTAAAAAAAGGTTCATTGGTCAATATTAAGTTTTCATGTTAAGGGTGGCTAAGTGGTCTAAAGAGAGTTACCTCTCTGGCAGGCTTCATCTGACCTTGACCTAATTTGTATGGTCCATTGGTCAACATTATGTTTTATGTGAAAGAGGTCTGGGTGGTAAAGTGGTCTTAAGTAGTTGAATTACTAGCCTCTCTCAAGACACTAGTACTCTGGCTTCTTCAACCAATAAAAACTGTCCGCCATGAAATAGCACAAAAATGGTAAGTTTTTGGCATTCTGATCTGGCAGGGTTCATTGACATGGACCAAATTTTTAGTGTTTACCAATTGTAATCAATGGTTACATTAGTTTTTGTTGTTGTTCCATTTCTAAGATTTTGAGAAAACTAGAAGCTATAAATAAATTCAACATTATCAAAATTGTTTATCAACTTCTTATAAGAGTTATTGCCCTTAAATTGAAAGAATATATTTATTTTTATTTTTGGCAAGTATCTTTAAACTGAACTAGATAGAGAACTATATATATAAACAGTTAGCAAACCAAAATCTACATATATTATAAGTTAAATATAAAATCTTCAAAATGTACTTTTTGAAGGAGTTGCTGCCCTTGAATGAGAGTTTTACCAAATTGTTTTCTAGTGTATGACTAAGTTACTTTTTGGTAAAAATTTCTGGTTACAACAAATAGATGGAACTGTGGGATTAAGGGCTAGTAACCTGACTATAATCTCAATTGTATGCCTCCCTTGCCTACACCACCAAGCATAGGACCACCAGCAGTCTACTGACAAGTACATGTCACTTTTACAGGTGAAGGTGACAGTTAGGTTGTTTTAATTATGCTGTGATTAGTCAGGTATGGTGAGATTATAATAAAACAAACAGTTGTAATGATTTAATGACAGTTTAATTAATTCAGGTAACTGACAACACTTAATGTCAAAGTTGTTAGTAGGACTATATACCATTGATTGGTATAGTTGTCAGTACTCAGTAGTGTTTGGCAAATGCATTTGATTATAGAATGAAATAAACAATTATTTTCCTATTGGTGACAATGGTAGCCTTTTTCGAGATACAGATTTTAGAAAGTTGATTTTTTGTTAACAAAACCTTGCTAGAATCAAAGAAAGGTTATTTGGACAGTATAGTTTGGTCCAAAAAATATAGGTTTGCGTTGCTTTTCTTAGCGTATTTTGTACTTATCTCCCATGCCTATCAATTTTGACCTAAAAAATAAATGTCTTGTTCTAGCATTAAAAAGTCATCTCAGTGCCTTTAGGACTACGGAATAATTTTTATTTTGCCTTTTGTATAAAGCAGAGTGCACAAAGTCTCTAATAATAAAAAATAACGGGCTCACATATCGACCAATCAGGATTTCGCCATACTCTTAATTCTGAATACCATGTTGTGCTCATAAAATGGCTGAGCCCATTAAATCTAATGGTGTGTAACCTATAAGTATATACTGAAAAGGGGCACAATTTTCGCACATTATTTACTTTTGCTCAATTTGATATTAAATTGAAACGTATGAAAGAATTAAATTCCCCTTAATGTGGTCTTTAAAGTTGTGGTTTTTTGTTTTTTTTTTTTTTTGGGGGGGGGGGGGGGGGGGCATATTGAAATTTGTTGTCTGTTTTTTTGTCGAGCCTGCGACAAGTCGCAGAAAGCTCGAAATAGGGCTGTGATCCGGTGGTGGTGGCCACTGCAGTGGCGTTAGCTAAATTCTTAAAGCTTTATAATCTAGCAGATGGAAGACCTGGATGCTTCATACTTTGTATATGGATGCCTCTTGTTATGAAGTTTCTGTCAGTCACATGTCCAATGTCCTTGACCTCATTTTCATGGTTCAGTTACTTTTTGAAAAAAAAGTTAAGATTTTTTGTAATGTTAAATTCTCTCTTATTATAAGTAATTATATTTGGTATGTGCTTACCTTGCAAGGTCCTCATGTCCTTCAGACAGTTTTCACTTGACCTCAACCTCATTTCATGTATCAGTGAACAAGGTTAAGTTTTGGTGGTCAAGTTAATATCTCAGATACTTATAAGTGTCTTGAGAACAATCTCAGTACCAGCAAATGTGGTTCACATTCATTTAATTTTACAACTGAAATTTGAATTTGTTAACTTATATTCTAGCAAATGATTTATACACCTTCAATTAACCCAGAGCTGTCACTTAAGGTAAAGTGTTAATTTATATCAAAATTGATCTGAGTGAAAATGTAACTAATATGATTTATATGTGCATAAGATGTTTCCAGAATATCCTTATTAGAGGTCATTTTGTGTATGCTTGTGTCCAAAGTTTGGAAGCAAAGATATAAAACATTTCAGGGCATAAAGTAACCAAACAGGCCAAAATCATTTAAGTTTAACTTTGCCTACTCTTAAGAGTATCTTAGTTTAAAGAGAGCTGTTTCCTGAACAATTATATTTCCAGTACCTTGCCGTTAAAGTTTTTAATTGACATTTTTTCAATTTATCGTTTATGAGCCATTTAATAGCTTGCTGTGCTGTATGGGTTTGCTCATTGTTGAAGGCTATATGTTGTCAGTTGTCCTCAAGTTGCTGACCTCTTTGTCTACGGACGAAGAGTTTTCTCATTGGCAATCAGCCCACACCTTGTTATTTATATACTGTATTTAAGTAAAATCTGATATTATAATTGCTTGACTTTCAGTTTTCATTCCTAAAATGCTTGTGAATACATATACTCAGGGATGGACATTGAAATATTTGTTTGGCATTTTGGAGGTACATAAAAGCTTAAGGCAATTTTGAAAAAAGCAGTTCCCTACCAGTACTAAAGGACAAAATTGTTTATATTTCAACTGAATTAATAGTTGGCTTATAATAGTTATTTGACAAGGAATATAGCAATGTGCTGTTAAAAAAAACCTCTACACTGAAAATGTAACCACCATATAATTCTGACTTGTATTTGCCTGTTTCAAGTCAGGAGCCTGTAATTCAGTGGTTGTCGTTTGTTTATGTGTTACATCTTTGTTTTTCGTTCATTTTTTATATAAATTAGGCTGTTAGTTTTCTTGTTTAAATTGTTTTACATTTTCATTTCTGGGCCTTGTATAGCTGACTTATTATGCAGTATGGGCTTTGCTCATGGTTGAAGGCTGTACGGTGACCTATAGTTATTAATTTCTGTGTCATTTGGTCTCTTTTGGAGAGTTGTCTTATTGGAAATCATACCACTTCTTTTTTATATTGGTATTTTATTGATGAAGAATTATATGAAAGCATAGATATAAATAAAACTCAAGGTTGATAGTTTAAGTGCTTTTTGAATTGTCAAGCTCCCAACAACAGAATTTTAAAGCAATCCAACAAGTTAAACAACAATAATAAAAAATTGTCATTTTATCCTTTGGTGTAAAAGCCGCTTTAAATGATACCCTCTTGAGTTTTGATGTGCTAGTGTCACCGTACATAGAAGTTTGATCATGTAATAGATAATTATCTCTTAAGACTGATGTATGCCATTTTATAGTTCAGTTAATCCATTTTTCTGGTGTAAATACAACTCCAGAACTAAAAGCAAGCAGTTTCCCATTTATATTTGTCAAAATCATTATAATTGAGACTGTCACATGTAGGGAGGTGATTTATTGAAGACGACTTGGATTGTTTTCTGACAAAAACTCCATCCGAGTCTCTGTCTTCTTTTGTTATTTATTTGATTTAGTTGATTTGTGAGTTTTAGACATGATCTGAATAAATCTCATTATTTACTGAATTTTGCAAACAAATAAGAAGATTATATTTCCTTTGTAAGAGGACAGTATTATAAAAATCATTTCGTAAATAAAAAAAAATTAAACTGACATGTCCCGTCATTGAATTATTGGTCTGTAATGCTTCTTAAGAATTTGTTACATGACTTTGGTATGACAGGTATCAGCAGCCATTCGTAGTCTTAAAAATCGTGTTCAGCTGAGAGTTTATATTCGTAAAACCTGAGATAAATTTGTGAAAAGTACAATGATTTAGCTAGGGAAAGGAAGGTTACAAGCTGACTTGGTCTTGTTCGTGATCTTGGTAATAAAGATCTATTTTTTTTTAAAGTATTATTTATTATTGTTGTATTTTAATTGTCCTCGTGTTTTACCAGATTTCCAAAGGAAAATATTGGATATTACTTTGATGATGTACGTCTGATGGCTGGGCGGCAGCTGCCAAACAGTGTACGTGCAATAACTTAAAAACCCTTGGACGAAATTTTTTCAAATTAAGATGATAAGTTGCTTTCTGTGACTTGATGCGCATGATGATCAAGTCAATTTCTGATGTTTATAAGATATATTTTAATGTCCGTTTGGAAGAGTTTATCTGACCTTTACATTATTTTCATGGTTTGTTTGTCAACATTGCTTTTTCATGCTTTATATCTATAGATATGTTTCTTAGTTCCAATATGCAAATGAACTCATCATAGATAACAGGAATAAAATTTGTATATACGCCAGACACACGTTTTGTCTACATAAGACTCAATTATTTGTTCAACTATATACGGTGTAGGGAATTACTGTACTAGGTGAACATGTCAATTCAAAAGGATTCATTAAATTCAGCTTCAAATTTTGTGTCTTGTTTCATTTCTCAGTTACTTAGTGCCAAGGGTAAGACTATTTCCTGTATGCTGTGATGATCTAGCTAGGTTTTCACAAGTGTTGTTGGGTTATCTAAAAACATGTAAGTGTGGCAGGGTTAACAAAAAAATTATGATACACATGTATCCTGTAAAATGTCATCCATTCTCAGCATCTACAAATTTCGGTATATATGTGGGGATTATTTTTTATGTCCTCTCTGTAAGGGAGGGGGGCATTACGTTTTTCCCTTGTCCGTCTGTACATACATCCGTCCCTGACCTTAGGGACATCACAAAGTTGGTTTCCCTTCTCTAACTTCAGTTTGCCTCAACCAAATGTTATGATGAAAATTATGCACAATGCTTATTACTGCAAAACACAGATCAAGTATGCATTTTTGTTGTGTCACTTTAAATGTTCTAGAGTTATGCCCTTTTAGAAATTGAAAAATTGCTGACTTTTTCGTTTCCATACTTACTTAAGTTTGCCTCAACCAAATTTTATGAAACTTATATACACAAAACTTATTACCACAAAACTGAGATCAAGCACAAATTTGGGTAGTGTCACTTTTCCCATACAGGAGTTGTGTCCCTTTAATATTTTATATGAAATGCTAACAAATGGACACATTCCTTATTTATTTTAAATTCAATTATGTATGCCCCACAATGAAAATTTGAGGTTAAGGCTGGGTTTGTTTATCTGGAAAAAAAACCCAGCATTGTTTCTGACAAAAAATATTGCCCAGTGGAAGCTCTCAATTTCACGAAAAATCAGTTAAGTCTATGATCATTACCATACTTGACAAACATTGTTGTATAAGAGAAAAATGATTGACCTAATCCTTTTTGATTCTTCTAGATTAGAAGTAGATTTCATCCTTAGTAATTAGGGATAAACAGAGTATCATGTCTTGTTTTATTTTTTTTACAATACTTTTGGGAATTGTACCCTCAATTTATAGGATGACTGATTCCTTTAATTCAGCGCTGAATGTCAATATCAAACAATAAGTTTCTGCATTGATGGAATTCAACAAAGCGTTTTGAGGATTGATGGCTCTGATATAATGGCATATGTCTATCGTAAACATGCAAAATTTGGATAAAAATGTCTTGTCATGTATGTAATTGGCATCAGATCTGCGTCTTAATCTGCTGAAAGTTTTTTATTTTATTTTTTTAAGGCATTTTTCCGTGTTTAACATTTATTGAAAGAGTCATGTTGCTTGTTTGATGGTGACACTTGAGTCACATTTAATTGGCTTGTTAAAATGTTATTTGTGATGCTTTTTTTTAAAGGTCAATTATAAGTGATTAAAGAAAATCCTTAGACATGTCAAAGAAAGAAGGTACATTTAAGTTGTATCATGTTTACAATGAAGCAGAGACTAAATTTCCCAGGCAAAAAGTCATGGTCACTGTCCATGGACCATGGTTGACCACCTTCATGTAATTGGCACCATGGTCAGCACAGCAGCCTGATGGTTGACAACAAGTGTCCATCAGTGACCATGGTCAATCGTGTTTGACCATGGTCAATTGTTGTTAGACCATTGTTGATCGTTGTCAATTGTTGTTAGACCATGGTTGATCGTGTTCGACCATGGTCAATTTTTTGTTAGACCATGGTTGATCGTGTTCTACATTGGTTAACCATGGTGTCAAACATCGCCAATAACCATGGTCGAAGATGGTTAAAAGACTGAAGGAAAACAGACTTACTAGTCACTTAGATGCGACCATGTTGCAACCTACAAGAAGACTGCACTGGTAAAGTATCATTGATGTATCCAAACCAACAAGAAAACCTAGATATAAAACTTACCCAAAGACATTCAAGCATGGTATATAGGTCATATAGATATATAGTAATCTAATGTGTAAATAGCAATTGACTGCTATTTGCTCAAAGTTTAGTGGCAAATATTTCATGAATTTACTTAAATTTACATTTTCACAAAACTTTATTACCCTTCTAAGGAACTAGTTCACTGTAATGTGGAGCTAGGATGAGAAGAAGATAATAAATTACCAATTACCATACTAAATTCTATGTAAAATCAAATTTTCATTGTGATAATCAAGTTGTTTACAAGTGTATCATAAGTATCATAAAAACCAATGTCCAATTATGATTGACAACAACAAATAGCTGTGGTAATAATAACTGATAATCATTGTTCCTGATTGCAGTGAACCCAATGCAACTACTAATGACAACAATTTCCATCCAAATATAATTTGAGAGTTGATTCAGGATGGGGAAATGGCTATTTCTTAAAACTTTGCCAGAAATTATCCAATCAAAGTGCAGTTTTTTCTTTGACCAAGTTTTTGATGAAAAACTTTGATAGTGACAAACTGGCTTTTAGACTTATTGGTGTTATTAGAAGTCAAAATCCCTTTATACTTTCAACCAAAGTTTTCAATTTTTACAGCTCTTGAAATATTTACCTTAATTTATCTTCATAAACACAATGTATATATATATGCAGAATTGTTCATGCACAAAATTTCTTCATGCCAATATTCAACCAATGTATAAAGTCTTGTTACAGTGACCCCATGTGTTTGGGAAGTACCTACTAAAAATAGCATGTAGGGTCTAAGGGGTACAACTACCCTAAAATTGTGTTCCATTAGTCCTTATAACAATGAATAAGTTGGGCACTAAATGATCAACATATACTGATGTAAATTATTTTGCTTAAGTTTAAGTTCAGAACTATTAGTCAATAACATTATTTTTGTCAGAGTAGGGTTGATTTAAAAAATACTAGCCTATCTATAAAAGATGCTAGCTTCACCTGCTTTGCTTTTGAAAAATCACTCTATGGATGATTTGGGAAGCCATTAAACTGGTTAAGCCTTAGGAATATATTGTTGCTTCCTTATTGGTGATTAAGTTTTATTTCATACATTGGGATAAAAAAATTATCTGCTTAAACTTTCTTGAAGTCTTATAACTGTTCTATTCAAGCGACAGTAAATGAGTTAATGTACTTGATTCATATAAAAAACAAACAAGGTCATACCCTTGTTAGGAATTAATTCATTAGGAAAAAAAATCTACAAAAACAGAGCTGAAAATTAAATTAGCAAAAGTTAATGACAGCTTCAGGTTTTCCATTACCATTTCATTACAGACAGATTTCACTCAGACGTCTGGCGTTGACGATTTACGATCCGCCTGAAATGCATTCCTGACACTGTAAATGTGAATTACAGGAACTTTTACCTTTTAAAATTAATGCAAATGGACAATTCATTTAAAAACAAGATAATAAAGTTTGTTGATTGCTCTATAAAGCACATTTGATCCATAATGACGACTAAGCAATTTAGCCTGGACTGACAGTGATCTTGACTACTGTGTCTGATCGTATGATGATCTAGTAGGTTGTATACTTTCTTTTGGCCATGTTTTATTGATAGATTGCTTTAATGTGTTAACTTGTAAGTGCTTCTCTGTTTGAGGACTGAACTTTTTAAACTATTGAATTTACTGTAATGAGTGATAACAGAGGTTTGACCATTTTTTTTTTAAAAGAAAAAAAGAATATATTTTAGGGGGTAATTTACATTTTTATACGCATGGGACGGGACACATTATGGTATACCGTTGTCCGTCTGTAGTCCACACTTCGGACAATAACTCAAAAACACTTTCACCAATTTCCATGAAACTTAAGTGAATTGTTTATATCTATTGACGTAAACTCTCTTTCTTTTTTTTTTAATTTCAGATTTTAAGTTTTGGATTTATGGGGCTTTATTCATAAAAAAGGGGGGATTTTCAACACTTCGGACAATAACTCAAAAGGGCTTTCACCAATGTCCATGAAACATTGGTGAATTGTTTATATCTATTGACGTAAGCTCCCTTTTGGTTTTTTTTAATTTCAGATTTTAAGTTTTGGATTTATGGGGCTTTTCATAAAAAAAAGGGGGAATTTTTAACACTTCGGACAATAACTCAAAAAGGCTTTTACCAATGTCCATGAAACTTTGGTGAATTGTTTATATCTATTGAAGTAAGCTCCCTTTCAATTTTTATAAATTTAAGATTTTACATTTCCGTGTTATGAATTTTTATGCTTAAAAAAGGGGGGATTTTCCAATTTTGGGACAATAACTAACACTTTCACAAAATTTTATGCAACTTTGATAAATTATTTATATCTATTGACCTTAATAGTGCCAATTTTTTTGTACATTTTTATTTATTATGTGGGGGGGGTTTTGATTTGTTAAATTGTTATACGATGATGACTGATGTTCCCATATTTTGACTATTTTATTGATTGTAACTGTTTATTTAACGCATCATGTAAATGTAACGGAATTTGATGAGACTGTTATTAAAGTGAGAGGGTTAGCGCTATAGAACCAGGTTTAATCCACCATTTTCTACATTTGAAAATGCCTGTACCAAGTCAGGAATATGACAGTTCTTGTCCATTCGTTTTTGATGCGTTTTGTTTTTTGATTTTGCCATGTGATTATGGACTTTCCAAATTGATTTTCCTCTGAGTTCAGTATTTTTGTGATTTTACTTTTTTTTTGACAGGGCTCACACTATTTCTAGTTGATCAAATAAATTCATTTAAAGCATAAAAGACAAGTTAAAAGAGCAAGGAGTGTATCATGCACTAAAGCGCAGCCTTTTATTACTACTCCTTGACTTTTTTGATACCAATAATTGATTTGCTAAATATGAAGAATGGTGGTCATCTCAAATTTCAGAATATGTTTTCTTCCCTCAAAATTTGTCAAATATAATGCTCCAAGATTATGTTTGATTCTTGCTCGATTTTTTTATTTGAATCTACCTCAAAGATGGAATAAAACACCTGTAAATATGTCCTCAACTGAACATTTGAATTTTAATGTTAAAGTACATGTATTTATAGTTAGAAAATGCAAAATGTAGGCAGGAATTTGATGTCTTCTCATGTCAAGTAAATATAAAGAAAAGACATAACATATTGTATATAATTACACCATTTAAAGTATATTTATACCATGGCTTTTGAAGTATAAATTTTTCAAAGCAGTAAATCACTTGAAAACTTCCCATAAATTGGGAAAAGAAAAATGGAGGCCAAGAGAAATATGTCCTTATTTTTAATGGTCATAGACACTATGACTCAAACTAATTGACAGGATGGATGTAAAAAGCCATTAAATTTTTCTGTACATAATTTATTTGATCTTCACTCTTTAATTCAGAAATTTTTCTTTTGTCCATTAATCAGTTAAATGACTGACTTCACCATGATTATCCCAGGCAGGAGAGAGATTTTCAGAAGATTGATTTTCAAAAAGGTTTCTGTACTGTTTGATTGATGAGTTTGATTGTCATACAAAGGTGTTGCACAGGTAAAATGAATCAGCTGACATGAGGGTATACAGGTGCTTTCTTCTCTCTTTCATTTTGAGATGCTTGGAGTGACTGGGCCTGTCATGAGTTCTCCAATTACTTAGTGCTCTTCAACTTTGTATTGGATTTTCTTCAAGATGCTTGGAGTGACTTGGGTCCTCAATGCTCTTCAACTTCATACTTAATTTTCTTAAAAATGCATGGAGTGACTTGGGTCCTCAATGCTCTTCAACTGCATGCTTTATATGGTCGTTTTAATTTGTTGCTTCATGTTTCACTGAGGAGTCTTTTGTAGACAAATAGTTGTCTTGCGTGCTAAACTTTTAAAAACTGTTGATGAATCAACTGAGTATCTTCCACAAGGCACCTGTATTGTCCATAACTGCACTCCAAATTATAAATTGATTCTTTCTGAAGACTTTAAAAGTTTTATTATTATCCTGTTTAAAAGTATTTTTGAATGAATATTTACAATGTTAGTCAGTAGTACTTTTTTCCTCTGTCATATTGTGATTGACAGTATATAAAACAGACTGTCCCTCCCATCTTTCTTTAACATTTTGTGAACACAGCTATTTAGACAATTTACTCAAGAGGCTTTTGTAGATACATTAGTAACAAGGATTGTTCCCGCAGATAAGTCCTCATCTATTTCAAAGCCCCTTTAAAACACAGGCTGCAAGTTGTCAATGAAATTTGGTTTCACCTATTTATATTATATAAAAGGTAAAACAAAATCTGAGACATTTATAAAAGAGGGACGAAAGATACCAGAGGGACAGTCAAACTCATCAATCGAAAAATAAACTGACAACACCATAGCTAAAAATGAAAAAGACAAACAGAGAAACAATACTACATATGACACAACATAGAAAACTAAAAAATTAACAACAAGAACCCCACCAAAAACTAGTGGTGATCTCAGGTGCTCCGGAAGGGTAAGCAGATTCTGCTCCACATGTGACACCTGTCATGTTGCTTATGTGATTATAAACTGCATGTGCTTAGATATTATAGGGAAAATGAGTGATTATTGAAGTTTTCATGACAAGAACTGTAGTCTTTAGTTTTTCAACTTTCCTGTTAAAAAGTTATGTTCTACCAAATTGATATTACTGCTATGTGATTTTTCGATGGGTTATGCCCCTTTAAAATATAAAAACAAAATACTGCATAAGTTTTCCTCTAGAGTTAAAACTATAATGATTTTCATGTATTAGGTCAACTATGAGGAAATTAAGGGAGAAATGATTTGCTTATGGTTGTTTTTTGTTATTAAAAGTAAATTAAGAGGATTTGTTACTTTTAGAGATTTACATGTCTTAAAATAGTTTTGAAAACAAGGATAAGTTCTTTTGAATTAGCATAACCTCTACTTAGTTAATCCTTTATAACACTTAAGAATTACAATCTTTAGAAAAACAGGATTGCTTAAGTTGTGACTGTCATGTTATTAAGGTGGGTGTATCCGCGTGATAGATTAACTCCTGTGTACCCTCTGACAATGCACTCCAGAAAAATTATGATCATTGCACAAATGATATATTGTCCCAAGCTTTAATGGATTCTTTTATCACTGGGTCTGTATCAGAAGAAATGACAAATGTTAGTGGTCCTGTCAGTCCAATCAGATTTCAAAAGCTCTGTCAATACTGGGACATTGCAGTAGCTAAAATCCTTGTCTAATAACGTGTCATAAATCACTCGTAAATGTTCTCTGTGATGGACATAGTTTGATCAAACAAGCAACAAAACACAATTAAATCCAATCAATATTTTATACATCAACCTTATCTAGTTTTTAAACTGTCTGAACAAAGCCATAATATTTAGTACCAAGGTAGATTGAAAAACACCTTGTCGCATGGGTATAGAATGAAGCAAGCAGTATAATAGAATTATTGAAATTTTTATGTTTTTGGGTGCAATATAATGAATTTAAGTTGTTATTCATATAAATGAAAAAAGCATTGATCAATCATATGAGAAGTCACCCGTCATGCCTGTCAAATGCCCTTGTAATATTTTTAAACTTCCTGCTTCATTATACTCAGAAGTGTCTCATCGGTAGTTGTGTAGATTCATAACAAACCAGAAGCGTGTTTTTTTCCCATACTGGAATAGAGAGAAGCTTAAAGGTTTACAAAACCCCCTCTCCCTTGAAAAAAAGAAGAAAATGATAAAAAAAGAAATCAAGATTTCCAAAATCTTGGTTTCACTAAGTTTATAGTTCTTAAGATTTGATTGTTGGTTGTAAGATTATTGGTTAAACAGCAAAAATCTTAAGTTCAATGCATCATAAATGTCCAAACTTTTCATAAAAGGGAGTGCTCCAACTTCAAAGGGCAGATAAGTTGACATCTATGATCTGATGGCCACATCAGATATCTTTGATAGGTTAATGATTTAGGACCAAATTACTGATTTAGGACTATTTGAAAGTTCATGTTGTCAAGTTTCTTTTGTGAAAATGGGATATCTCCTTCTTCAGATGTTTAAAAATTTGGTATCTACAAAAAGCGTTAGATAAAAGACCTGTTTCCAAAGGAAGTTTTGTTGTTTGGGTTCCAAAAGGACTTAACTTTTTGTTGAAATACCCCAATTGCTGTTGGACATCAGAGCAATCTAGTTCCAATATAAATAGGAGGACAGGTCCTATTTTTTATGATTCCAATGGAAAAAAAGGGGGGGGGGGGTCAGGAGGGAAAAAATCAGAAGAACAATACGACATAATGTCTTGGCCAAAAAATTTAACAGTCAAAAGTGCATTGGCCAAAAAATAAAAACAAAAACCACAAGATTAAGAACAATAGTAATACATGTGACAGAAAAACACTATATATATATTAAGCATGACTGTATTATTAGTAATTTCTCATGGAAAAATATGTCATACTCATACTAAAATGTGTACTTTTAAATGGACCATTATATTTCATTGTTGTAAACAGTAGATACTTAACATATCCATTTATATAGTAAGTTTTGACAAAACAATATATTTTGATATTTAAACTTATGTAATATATCATTTGATCTATCTTAATTTGATTGATAAGACCTGTCGCATTATTAAATTTCTTATTATTTCGGGATTATTAGATTGTGGCAAGGTGTGACCAATGGTTTTATATCTGATAATACTGGATTAAAATGCACATATGAATTATGTTGGCTTTATATAAATGACGACCATCATATATTGGATTAAAATGCACATATGAATAATGTTGGCTTTTGGCTTTATATAAATGGTGACTATCATATATTGTATTAAAATGCACATATGAATAATGTTGGCTTTTGGCTTTATATAAATGGTGACCATCATATATTGGATTAAAATGCACATATGAATAATGTTGGCTTTTGGCTTTATATAAATGGTGACCATCATATATTGGATTAAAATGCACATATGAATAATGTTGGCTTTAGATTAATGAAGACTATCAATCTTTTGAATTGAAAATTATATGAAACGATTTTTCTTTTTTTAAAATATATATATATTGCTGTTTTGGGAAAAGTATGTGAGAAATTTTGTTATGTCAGTACGCAGTTATGGGAGGAAATAAATAATGTGTGAGTTATGCAATTTGTATTGAAATACATAAATTACTGGCTTTAATCTTAATCTTTTAATGAATTTAGAGGAAATTAATAATTTTTAGTTGTGCATGCGTGCCATATCAATCATAATTTAAGTTTAAAAATGTGACAGATGTTTTTCAAAAATATGTACAACTTTGTCATTAATCAACGGCAACACCTCTTCTTTAGTTTCTTTAGAAAGTCAAATATTGACGATTCAAGTATAAGTTTACAAAATTATTGCAGTTGTAATCGACATAAATGAGTTAACCTAATTAACTTGTGATATGGCGCAGGTGTGAAGTATTGTAAAGTATTGTTAGAAAGTTCTCTCAGATGTAAATTATATTACGTTAAAAATGAAAAATGATTTTAAGACGAAAGTGACGTATTTGTCAAAAATCAGGGATGACACCTGTATCAGATAGGCCAATCATTAAATCTTAAAACCTGGGGAGAAATCATTTATCACATCCTGTTAAGAAATTCATTACTCAATTATTATCACATATTCTTTATTATTTATATCTTTTATGTAATTTGCATGGAAAGATGAATTTCAGAAATTGATTTTCGTAATTGGTACCAATTTACTAATGCTTCTTCAGGTATTGAGATGTTAAATTCAAATATTTAAAAAAGGTAAGACTTAAAAATCAACATTTAATTAGAAGTTGATCATTTCTGCTCTTAATATAGATTGGACCTTCGTATCATTAGGCACTCATTCTCAAAAGTTTGTCACTAGCTAGGTGTTTGAAAAGTACGCAAATGACATCTGTAAGAGGTTGACAAGATTCTTTAAATTGGAATGATAAAGACTCTTCATTATGCCAATATACCTAGACTAAGGTCAATATTTAGTGAAAATGAAGACATGCAACAAGGGACAAATACAGAATAAGCATTTTCAATTTTTTATTGGGGGTCTTAGTTACCGGTAAACTTCTATATGCATGTATAATGACCAGTGCTTTGAAAAAGTAATTATTTGAGTTAATTTCAATTCTAAATTTCTACTTCAACTTTCAGTGAAAAAAATTTACAGAAAAAAAAGGTTTGAAAATACCTTTGACAAAGTTTGATAGCCTTTCAAGCCATGGATGGTGGCTGTTCTTTATAGGTCTATTTGTTTCTCTTTTAGATGGTTACAAGTATCTGAAGTTATTGATTTTTGACTCTGTCTTTAGCATACATTTTTCTAGAAACTTAGCCATTCACTCTACAAGGAAGTCTGAATCATTTCTTTTTTTTATTACCCTGAAGACTATCAACTGATCCTACAGTTCCTATTTTGTTGGAAAATAAAGCTGAATACCAAAAAGAAAAAAACCGGAGACAAAATATGATACTTTATGTAGGATGGTTTGTTTGAGGGATTGACTAGACATGCCAATTTATTTAATTTATTGAACACAGTTTAATTGCTGTTAAATGTGTCAAATCCTGTTGTAAATAATGTTAAAAAATTTACATTTTATATTGAATGTTTTACATCAGCTAGGTTTCTAATTTCAGACTATTAATGGTTTATTTATTCATTAAAATCAACATTTGAAAAACTATATTTATTTACCAGAGTAATGTGAAAATTTAGTATTTTTAAGGAAATAAAAATGTATTAGTTCTATTTTTGGTAAAGATTCACATTCGTCATCCACCCTGAGAAAAAAGTGAATAAAATATTGGTACAAGTACTTCGGACACTCTCAAAGTAAAAAGGATTGATATTTAAAATTTCAAGATGTTTATGAATCCACTGATTTTCAAGTGCTTAATGAAAAATGATATTTTGGTTGTAACAGTACTACATGTTCATGCAGTCCTTGAAAATTTTTAAATTGCTCAGAATGTCATATTATCATTAAAAAATTATTATTTTACTATATTTTAATAGAAATTTTGGAAAAAAACATACAGTGAATTAAAAGATTTGATTGATTCTAGCTTGCTAAACGTCCAGTGGCAAATATTTCTTGCAAGTACAAAAAGAAGAAAAATAAAAGGAAAATGTTATAATTATATTAAATGCCAAAGAGGCAGCAACCATTGATAGAACATCTTCGCAAACAAAGGATAGTGATTGAGTCCCCCTCTCAGCTATTGACTTGTTACCCTTGCCTGCAGCAGGCAAAGATGTGGATACAAATAAGACATCTAGGGATCAAACAGTTAGATGTCCAATATAAAAATTTAGCTTTATATAGATCTCTATAGTATAAAAAAGGGAACACATTTAATGGTGACTATGAAAAGGTCTGCAATTAATACAAATGTAGTTGACAAAAAGCATAAGACAACCACTGACATTAGGTTCCTTTTAACTTTTGAACAAATTTTTCATGAGGCTGACTTTACGTGATTCATTGATTGAATAGAATATGAAAACAGGGAATTTGCCAAAGATACACCCCTTTAATAATGCCTCCATAGTTGATCAAGGTTACTATTGCTCATCATTGATTACAATTGTCAAACTATGGTTGGATGTGCTTTACACCATGGTCAACTACAGTTTTTCACCTTTGTGACCATGGTTGACCATTTTATCTGTCAAAATTTTTCGAATTTGATTCAAGAGTTACTAAACATGTGCTTGTTAAATTAATAAAATGGTCAACCATGGTCACAAAGGTGGAAAACTGTAGTAGACCATGGTGTAAAGCACATCCAACCATAGTTTGACAATTGTAATCAATGATGAGCAATAGTAACCTTGATCAACTATGGAGGCATTATTAAATGAAAACCAACACTACTCCTAAATTCTACATATGTAATTCAAATTAATTAACTCCTGTTTAATTGTTGCTGATCTAGAATGAAGTTGTTAAAGTATTTATATTATTTTTAAATGGAAGTCTAGTACATGTATTAATATTGGCATCATATGTCTTTCAGTTAATCCTTCACATATATTTTTGTCACACTTTTGTCAGGCACTCTAAGATGGAATGAATTCATAATTTGGCGATCAGCTTGACACTGATGAATTATTAAGTGTGAGCACTTTTGGGATCTGTCAGATACCTTCTTCCTGTTTGCCATTACTTTAAATTTTTATGTTGACTAAAAACAAATATTTTCATCACACTCATCTGAGTAACAACTATACAAAATGACTGCATATTTTGTCATCTGCCAATGACAGTGATGAGTATATGCATGTATGTGTTTCAGATCTGTCTTAATCCTTCTTCATGTTTTTCAATACTTTGAAGGACAGTGCATGCAACATCTTATTTTTTTTTTTAAACTACTGTAACCCTCAGGGGCGGATCCAGCCATTTAAAAAAAGGGGGGGGGTTCCAACTATATATTTCCCCATTCAAATGCATTAATCGTCCAAAAAAAGGGGGGTCCAATCCCCGGAACCCTCCCCCTGGATCCACCACTGACCCTAGCCAGTCGACTTTGAGGTTGTGAATTTGATTCTGGTGTGTGACAGATGTGTTTGACTCCAATCTTAAATGACAAGAACTGTCAGTTTCCAATCTTAAATGACAACTTAAATGACAAGAACTGTCAGTTTCCAATCTTAAATGACAAGAACTGTCAGTTTCCAATCTTAAATGACGAGAACTGTCAGTTTCCAATCTTAAATGATGAGAATTGTCAGTTTCCAATCTTAAAATCTTAAATGACGAGAACTGTCAGTTTCCAATCTTAAATGACAAGAAATGTTTTCAAATCTTAAATGACGAGAACTGTCAGTTTCCAATCTTAAATGATGAGAATTGTCAGTTTCCAATCTTAAATGACGAGAACTGTCAGTTTCCAATCTTAAATGACAAGAACTGTCAGTTTCCAATCTTAAATGACAAGAACTCGTCAGTTTTCAATCTTAAATGACGAGAACTGTCAGTTTCCAATCTTAAATGATGAGAACTGTCAGTTTCCAATCTTAAAATCTTAAAAGACAAGAACTGTCAGTTTCCAATCTTAAATGACGAGAACTGTCAGTTTCCAATCTTAAATGACAAGAACTGTCAGTTTCCAATCTTAAATGAGGAGAACTGTCAGTTTCCAATCTTAAATGACAAGAACTGTCAGTTTCCAATCTTAAATGACAAGAACTGTCAGTTTTAAATCTTAAATGACGAAACTGACAGTTTCCAATCTTAAATGACGAGAACTGTCAGTTTCCAATTTTAATTCTCTCTTGGGCCTCCAGTTTCCTCCACTATTAAAAACTTACTGCCATTAGATAACACAAAAGTTCTCAAAGTGGCCTTCAACACCAATCATTCAATCAATCTTATTTTTGTATATATATAGGTAGTTTTGTTTGTTGCAATTTGTTTTTCGAATTAGATTCAAGTGTTACTAAACGTGTGCTTGTTAAATTAATAACCATATTTAGGTTTTATGCTGGTAGTAAATTCATTTTTCACAAGCAGATGGCCTGTTTGCAGAAGCCCCAGGTAGTTGCGAGGGTCCTGACCCAATAAACATTTGTCATTATAGAATGTTTTATAGGCAGCTGCTGGACATTTTTCTCAAGGTAAATCTGATGTGCATGATTTATGCCGCCATTGTTTTGTTGGTTTTGCTTCTTGTACTTTATAGAGTTCTATTTGATTAGGGGAATAAAATCCAAAGGCATGGTAATGAATGTATTTGAAAAAGAGTCTAAAACTAAAGGATTTAAAATGTTGAGGAGCTTATTATGTGATATGATGTGGATTTGTGTCTTTTTCTAGATGTGTACATGTATATACAATATATACATGTATAATAATTTTTTGTCCCAAAATGTAGAGCTTAGTTTTATTTGGGAACAGGGCAAAAAGGGAGGCTCACCTAGCTTTTGGTGTGTTTCTTAAGGAGTACAAATAATTGAGTATTTCTGACAAAAAACAAAGAGAACCCCAAAATGATCTGTTATCCAAAAAGAAATCGTCCCATTACCATTTCCTCAACATAGGATCAGAGTAACAGATTGAGACTTTATATGTACAAGTACAAATAAAGCAAAAAATATGAACATGATATTAGTTCAATGGTTGGCTGATTACAGGATAAATATAATGTATCAGATTAAAAAAATAACAAAAATAAAAACAAAATGACTGATTGTTTCTTTGATATATTTGTACTTTTGAAAGTAAGATGTCCATTTTAAGGGGAGATAATTCAATTTTGTTTTTTACTTAAAATTGATGCATGTTTGAGTGGTATCTTATCTATATTAGTACCTCTCCCCTGTGGTTCTGAAGTCTGCCATAAGTCTGTACATATTAAGACATAAATCTCTGACTGATTAGTGTAGTGTGCACCCAAGGCTCATTTGTTTTCATTATTTGATAACTATGGCATGATAAAGGCACATAGATCATCTGAACATTTACCAAACATTACATAAGCTGTAAAACATCACTTCTGTATCACATTGACATCTATTATCTACACAGGCTCCTCAAGTCTTTACAACGTTTCACATTCTTTACATGCAATTGTTTCATGTCAGAAGATATGTCCGACTCCATGGTTCCCACTATCTCTGAAAATTTGATTTTGACAAACTGCACTTCCCCCGAAAACTTCCAGATTTTCGTCCTTTTTGAAATGAATGTCATGTTGCGTTTGAGATGTTAAGAAAGTGTTTGAATTTTTAAAAAGATTTGATGCAATCGTTGAGCAATGTGTTTCATTTGATTTTCTTTTGATTTGATTATATACTAAAACTTTACTCTTACTGATGTTTGATTAAATTCATGTCTTATTTAATTAATTTGTTTTCCAAAATGGTGTTACTGATTGTTCGTACAGAGTGAAAGAAATGGATTGATGAATATAAATTTATACAGGAATTGAGCATATCAAATTGATGTACTGCATGTTGAAAAAGAGTTGTTTCCCTTTTTAATCTGTCTGTGTTTTAAATGCTGTTTGATTGATTATGTGTGAATGATGAAATTACAGCCTAATCTTGACATTTGAAATAAAGAATGAACCAATTTATCATTCTTGTTTTGTCATTTTCAAAAAATGATCAAAGCTTTTTTAACTTTTAAAATTTTGAGAAAAAAAATTGTGATCCATCAAGCCTTTGAAGCCTATTATTTTTCTCCATGATCGATGACGAAAATGATAAATATTTATTTTGAACATTGGTTTTCAAAAGCTTTGATTGCAACTGCATTTTAAACTGAAGAGGTAAGTCTATTAAGTAAACTTCTATTCAGACACTGCATGCAAACTTTTGATCCGTTAAGAGTAAAATGCCAATACGCTGTATTAGAAGCATTGAAAATATTCATTCAATAAATTTATATAGAAATTCTAGCAAGTGCTTTCTTTAGGAGACTACTCCATAAAATTTTTAATTCATCATTATATCAATTTGATTCCCCAACTTGTCACGAGGTGTATAAGGGAAAATATGTCCAAAGATACAAGTACATTTCCAATTACTTACATTGATTAAATAGAGAACAGCTTGACAAAGATATAGGAAGATGTGTTGTCTGTGCCAATGAGACAACTCTCCATCCAAATAACTTTTTGTGCCCTCACCCCAGTGAATGGGTCATCAAGAGTTAGTTACCCTTGTCCGTCTGTTCTTCCCTATGTATGTCCTGAAATAGGTTTCCATTCTTCAACTTTAGTTTGCCTCAACTAAGTTTCATGAAACTGATACACAATGCTTATTACCTCAAAGTTGAATTAGGGGCATCACTTAATTACCCATCTTGAGTTATTTCCCTTTATAATGTTATTTACAATTTAACATCTGTTTGTCATGTCCAGTTTTGATTTGGAATTTCAATGTTTGCCAATTGACATAATCAATTCAAGACTTACAAATATTAGAATATGAAAAATTGAATATTTTTAGGTTTATGAATAACACTTACAGGCTTACAGATTAAAGTTGTTTGAAGATGAAGATTTAATCTTATTGAGAAATGTTTGGTACTGATGATCAATAGAATGATTTTTGAGCGTGTCTTTTTTGCATGCTAGAGTTGACACATACTGAGTTCTCAAAATGTTTTTTTCCCTGATGGTCCTAGAAGAAAATTTGCTGGTCCTCAATGCTATTTCTAATGCAATATAACAAATTTGTATCTGTCCTTTGCAAAATTCTGTTTGTCAGGAATTCTACTTCTTTTAATTTTTTTTATTTGATAAATGACAATGCTTTTGAATAAGGGCATATAGTTGGAACCCAATTTAATCTAAATAACTGCATTTCTGAAGTGGAAAACAGTTGGATATCGCAATAAAACATAAAGACATTTTCATGAATTATGTCCCTTTTGGGACTGTACATTGACACAGTATTTCAGGGTCTAAATCAAAGAACAAAAAACTTCTTTGTCTCTCAGATTTATGAATTTTCATTTTGAATCAAACTATAAAATTTGATGATTTGTTTTATGTGTCTTTTATCTGAAAATCAACTATTATCAACCATGTGTCAGGGAATAGTTAATAGAAACAAAATACTAACTCGAAAACAAAATGAAAGCAACCTGATACCATCTTTTAATAGGTAGCCAACCATAAAACATTTTTATAGTGATTTATGATTGAAGTTATTGTCATATTTTATTGCCGAGATTGATGGCTTCTGTTCATGACAGATTTGTATTGGAAATCGCACCCAGTTTCACCGATCTTACATGACCGTGGATCTTAATTTACATACGAGACCCCATAATGGATTGTAATCAGTCTTAAAGTTCCATATAAATCACTGTATATTATTGCTAATGTCAGACTTATGTTTTCCATGCTTCAATCAGGACCATATCAATAACTTTTAGCTGTGGCAGGAGTTGTTTGTATTTTTATGAGAGATGTCTCTGGGTGGGAAATTTTATCTTCTTTTCTAGACTTGATGTAATATGAATATTTATAATTCATTTACTATTATTGCATGTTTGGCTATTATTGCATGTACGATATTAAAAAGCTGTGATCTTGGCATTTATTTGATTTGTTGTGTTGTGTTAATATTCACCTTAATGGTTTTCTTCCTAATATGGATATATTTATTTCCCTTTCAATTTAGTTTTTTGACATTCTAATGTTTGTTTAAAGATTTTAAATTAGAAATAATTTTGAAAATAAAATTATAAAGAGTTTAATCTAAGGGACCTTTCAAGTTGTTCAAAGTATGCACTGGTAGAACATTTTGTTATTTGAAATAAAGATATTGATGAATCTAATTATTTTGGTTTAAAGATCAAGAAAAAAACAAGAGAGTTTTTAAAAAGCAGTCATTAAGGTTGTCTTTATAAAGGGGATCAAAAATATTTAGACCTACATATATCTTCAGCTTATTGTAATTAAAACTGATCTGTGTTTAAAACATTCTCAAATAGCAAAATGCAAATACCTAAGTGTGATAGAGTTTTATGGAAAATGTATATGGTTTCTTCTAAAGATATAAAATTGCTGCTATTAAGAATTATAGCCATAAAACTACTAAGGAAACATGTTGTTCCGACTAAAAGAAATTCTCTGAGAAACTTTGTCATAAACAATGCCATAATATCAGTTCCTGTTGGAATAAAGTATACTATAGATCTATATAAGAAGATGTGCACACTATTCTTATATGGAATAAATATTCTATAGATATGAAAAGATGTGGTATGAGTGCCACATCTTATTTTACCTTTTACTCTGTAAGGAACAAATTCTGTAATATTTCTGTTGTAACTTATATTATGAAGGAACTTGTAATTTCCTGACAAATATACTATGAAAATATTCAAGAGTTATCTCCCTTTTACTGTATACCATTTCACCTGTTTTAGTACCAATCTAGAGTGCTTATAGCAGACTTAATGCTGACTGATCTCTTGTCTTACGACATAAATATATTTGTCTGTGTGACATTTGTCTGATTCTTTCTCTTTATCCCTCCAGTTTAAATGGAAACAAATTAGGATAAAAATAAGAAAAGTCAGTGATGGATAAGTTTTAATATTGCCATGGTAACTGTCAGAAAGCATCAAATAAAGTAGAAAAGCCATCGGTTGTATGGTCCCACATTGTCTGTTAGTTGACATTGAAATATGATGTTTAGCTGCATCTAGTGAGCTTCTTTTGACAGGAATATCATCATAAATCCTTAAAGTATTGTCTAAACTTACTGGTAAATATTTTGATTGAGTGGTATCCGTTTCTGGTGTCAAATATCGGAGGGGATATTAACGAGCCAGGCAGTGTAACATACGACATATTGTGTTAAGCTCTTGATGTATATCTCTTAGGTGTTTTAAGAAAAATCATTTCTCAGGTTTTTTTTCAAGCATTGCTATCTGTCACCAGGGATTTGAATGTTGTTTGTTAACCCCTAAGAGCCTAAGATAAAAGATGAAAAATATCAGTAATAAATTAGTTTATCTATTGTATAGGTAATTTACTCCATCAAATTTATCTTGTAACCTATTTATTTTGTCTGTTGAATTATAAGATCTGTTCATCTTGTCTTTCATCTCTGTTTATCCATTATTCATTTTCGAATACTACTTTCTGTCTGCACTTATTGTTTTATTTTCACATTTTTCTTCCTTCTATTTTTCTGAGATACTGTAGTGTTAAAATCTGTTTTAGTACTTTTGTTTAAGATATATTATCAAACTTTTAATTTATTGAATGTTTTTGAATGTTTTACTATTGTTCTGATTCAAATAGAGATTTGGATTTGATACCTGAGAGTTAAGAAATTTAAATCATCTCATTTTTTTGAAGGTGATTAATGGTTGTTAAATTTTGCATATTTCTATGATAGTAGTATGGATCTGGTAAATTTCAGATATTTTTTTTAATGCTTTTATTAACAAAATTGTCTGGAAAAGTGTTTGGTTTTGTCAAATACCTTTATGGACTTTTCCTATTTTAATACCTTTGAGGTTGATATTTTTGTTATCACATTTTGTAAATCAAAATAGAATTTTGTATTTTTGAATGCAAAAATCACTTTAATGAACAGTGATGCAGTTTAAAAATTGTACTTAGATTTTGGTCCAGTTTTATTATATTGAACTAAAATTGTGTCAGCTTTGCTTTCTTAAAGTTATTTAACTGAAAACAGACCAAATGGTTTGAGTAAGTAACATCCTCTTGCAATTATGTGTAGGGAGTGCTATAAAAGAAATATTTTATATTGTGATTCAAAAAGGGACAAACTGGACCTGGAATATGTTGTGTTGTGTTTCTTTTGGCAATAAGGCACATAAAGTTTGATAACCCAAACCTTTTGAAAATCATAGCCTGACCATAGATATTGTTAATTTTCTGGACACCAACTTTGAGACTTTTTACTTTTTAAAAAACCCTCGCCACAAATTTTTGATCTGGATGATAATACAATTATGCCAGAAATTGTTTTAATACCAGTACATAGTGTTGTTTTATCAAAATTTTATGATTGATTATTTTGTAAGAGTTGCTTCTCTTTTGACCTCACCTAAAATGAATAGTCATTTAGGTATGCTATTTTTGTAACAGATGCTAAACTGTATCAGGCAAAATATGACTTATTTATCAATATAAACAAAAAAAATCAAATGATGGTACCAACAGTGAAATAAGCCTCAAAGATTCTTTTTCATGGACCATGACTGACCAATGTCTAACCTGTACATTTATATGGCTGTACTTAAGATCTGTTGACCTGTGGAGTAATTTGTATGATGATGAATGTTAAACCATGTATATCAGTTTATAATCTATACATATTACCTGTGGACATTGACCACCCTGCAGACCTATATATCATGTAGACTTGATTGTCCTCAGACTAACTATCACCTGTCCCCCTTGTGATGATGATGTTATACTCACCTGTCCTCGTCATAATCATGTAGATTTCACAGATTAGACAGATGCTAAAAATTCTGTAGGGGGAAATGTTGTACTTAAGTGTTAGCACATCTGTTTTAATAGTTTTGAAAATTATGGACATGATATATATATGAAGATCAAACTGATTATAGCTTCACAGGCAATCATGTTTGAGTGTTGTGACTGGTCAATTTGAAGGGGATCTTTATCTGAGTACTTCAGAAATCATTGGACAGTAAAATTTATATACATAAAATGACTTAATCTTTTTCTAATAAAACAGAAAATGAGGATTTTTTTACTTCCACATGGCCAAATAGGGTCAAAAATTTGAATTTAATTCACTGCTCAATTTAAAACTAAATAGTTATATTTATGTACATGCAGCCATAGGAAAAACATTAATTTATCATTTTAGTCATGCACCAATTTTTGCAGCACTGTATCGATGGTACCATTATGGCCTCGCAGAGTTCTGGAAAAGTGAAGGTCCAAAAATTTGAACTTTGACCACCATAATTTTGCAAAGGGCCCACACTTTTGGTATTTTGCAATAGAAATAATGGTGAGGAGCATCAAATTTAGGAGATAACTGTATTGTATTTTAAGCTTGGCCTTCGTAAAACGTAGATTTTACTGTCGCAAATTGAGTTTACCTAGCGACGCGGAGCGGAGATAGGTAAACGGATATTTGCGACAGTAAAATCAAGTTTTACGAAGGCCAAGCTTAAAATACAATACAGTTATCTCCATTCTAATGTCACATATTAGAATAAATGTCATTTAATAAATATTTTGGCTTAAAAATGGCATAAATGAAAAAGTCCGCGAAACTGTTGCATTGTCTTTAGCATCTAAACAATGTGACGTCATGTGTTTACTCTGGATGTCAAACATGAATACTAAACATATTTTTCGTACGCTTCAGAATGGTTTCAATATAGACTAAAAGAAGATTTTGAGGCTCAAAATGTGAATATCTTGTTTATTTTTTGAGAAATTACATATCCCAGAATTCAAAATGGTGGCTTTCTTAGTTACGGACTGGTAGAACGTGGAATCTAACCCCTCAAAATATTTATCAACGTCCAATGAAAATTGTCGTTACAAACTAATTGCATTAGAATTTGCAGATTTTCTCCAAGGACCATCAGGGTAAAAAGATTTTTCTCTGTCCTTGGAGACAATCAATTATTATATAATTTGACATTCTTTTTCTGACATATTTACCTGGAATTTATGATATTTATCATAAAACAGCTTCTGATATTTCAGATACTATGGTTTGAAAAAACTTTGGTAATATTTATTCAATGGGAGATAACTCTATTTTTCATTGGTTCCTAAGGAAATACCATGAAGTGATATTTTACTGCCAGAATGATGAACGAGCAACTCTAAGGCCTAACAGCTGCTCTGGTAGAAGTTAGAAGAACATTTAATCATAAAAATAAATGTCAAATTTGACAAACATATGATATTTCTACCCTTGTTTTCTGCATTACGTTTACTTGATGTTTATTACAACTTGTTAAGGTTATTTGTATGCTTTTCACTTAACCTTCGACCTTGTCGTTGTAATTCACAAAAAGACTCCTACTTCCAGTATTACGTCTTGTCATTGTTTTTTACCTGAACAATTAATTTACAGGTATTAATTATGTGTATTTCTGTAGGTGTGACAAAGAGATTTTGATTGTTTCAATTTATTACTGTGTTAGGACCAGAGTGATATACGGTACTCTGATGATCTTCTCGTGGCCTTTTTATAAAGGGGCACAGCTGCCAGTAGCATCTGAGTCTTTCATCATTGTTTTTTATTAGGAAATATACAAATCCATCTTTATTGTTTATATACTGTATAAAGAATGACAGATTGCTATGAGATTTTTTTCTTCTCTTAAACTGATGTTCTGTTTTCAGCTATAAATTAATCCCACTCTAATTTTGATACATGTATCTTTTTTTCTTTCTTATGAATGCGATGATGAATTTCAACATTATGATGCATTCAAACAAATAGTCACCTAAAATTAGCTTTTATAGAAGAATGCTTGTCAGTTATATATATTTTTTCTTTTTTCTTTTTTTACGCTCCGTAAATAAATCATAAGAACTTGATGGCTTGGAGATATGTAATGATATATAGAAATTTCAGCGTAGGCATGTAGATTTATATTATGTGGTACATGTATACTTTTTTCATTTTAAAGAAGAACTAAAAACAAGACAGATGATTTTGAGCTTGACATTTGACTGATTCTTTAAGGGATAGTGTGTGGGCTGCCAAACATTTTTTAAATTGTAATTCTAAGAAAAATATATATTACTTCTTTTTGGTTAAAAAAACAGATAAATTTGAATTCTTACCTAGTATAAAAAAATGATGTAATAGAATAGATTGTATTTCTACTTTTGGTGTTAATATTACAGATCATTACAGACTGAATATAGTAGGAGTGAATTGGAAATTGGTGTCAATATTACACTCTTAGTGATATGAGTTGAAAATTTAAAGGAGAGTGTATATCTTTAGTTATTCCTCTAAATTTCATCAGTCTTTTAGACTGGGGGACTCTGAATTTCTCAAAACCTAAATTATAAGTCTTATATATATAAGTATCAAGAAGTAAAGTTAAATTTATGATTATATCTATTATTGCTGATAGAAAGACAATTTAAATGCACATTTTGGAAATTGCAGTTACAGATATGAGGATAAATACTCCTGGTTATGATATTAAATATAAATTTAAAAGGGTGCCAACTATATGTCCCCATTCAAAATACATTGATCGTCCAAATAAAAGGAGGGTTCCAATCCCTGGAAACCCCCCTCTTGAGACGCCACTGGACAGATTGTGTTAGCAAATCAAGGTCAATATGAATGTACTCCCTGTAAAGAATTTTCTTGGAGTTTAACACAGTAGTAAATGTCCTTTAGGTTTTATTCATTTGTTTTCTTCGTTTGTAATCCCAGTGACTGTCATAAGATCAGAAGTTATTTGAATATAGAATTTGATTTGTTTCGTTGCTTGACATCCATACAATATGAAAAATGATACCAATGAATTGACAGTGATATAGAAAAAAATTGAATTAGGTGTACACTTCAATGGGAAAGAAAAAGATAAATGGTGAAATCTTTGTCATTTGATATAAAATGATGAGTCACAATTAAGATATTAATGATTTTCTTGCCACCCTTTGTATTTATTATTGTGGGTTTGACAGGTAAATTGGAATACAGTAGTCCCTGGGGGTCGTAATTCTCCGCTGCATTCTGACAGTCTGTCAAAGCTTCTGTCATAGCCAATATATCCTAGTTACTGAGGTCACAATAGTATGTGATTTGTTTGGATAATACAAACTACTTTGCATGTCTTTGAAAGTCATCATGCATGTTTCATTGAATTAACATGAGGCTTTAGACAACTTTTTAACTCAAGTGTCTGTGTGATTGAACTACTGCCAACACATGGTGTCTGTCAGCCTGTTAAGTTTGAAGATGATCTCATAAAATATAACAAGACCAAAATGAACAAGTTAGTCATATGTAAGTAAAAAAAAACCATTGAGGTTAATAAGTGATTCTGATTCTGTAATTATCAAATTTCTTTCACTAAAAGACAAGATCTTTTAAAAATTTTCTGGAATTTAATACTAGTAGTGCATCATCAAAAATGTCTGGACTTGGATGATGCTTATTAAAAAAATGGTCATAAAAAGTGAGTGTAAGGGTTACCATAAAAGTTTAGGATACTAAGGTAGATTAGACATTAGACAGGAAAGAGTTTCATGTCTGTCTTGCAGCAAGTTCTTGAGTGGTCCATTGGTGGCCTGATGCAGAGTAAAAATGTAACTTTTTTGAGCTTAGTATATTAACCAGACCAACAGGGCAATTTTTCACTTAATTGGGTCTTCACTTTGTGTCTATCACTCCTTCTTTGTTTGACCAATTTACACTTTCATCATTTCATCTAAAACATCCAATGTCGACTACTTTTTCAGCCACTCAGGATTAAAACATGATGGTAGAAGGCATTGTTAAATTCGGATTGGTGTATTCTAAAACTTTAGGATATTAACGGTAAGAAGACCCTCTAGGTAAGGTACACGGAATGTTAATTGAGTGGCACCCATCATGTGGCATTAATGGCACATAGTTCCAATTCAAACCATTTGGAAAAGAACATTTCCATTTTCATTTAATCAACTGGGATAATTTTAATCAAACTTTATGAGAATGTCTGAAAGGCTTCCTATTTTGTTTCTGTACCTATGTTTTAAACATGACAGTAAGATGCAATCTTTGATTGTGTTTGACAAATTATCAAAATATCCTCTGCTCTTAAAGTAGAAGGTAAAACAGTAAAATCTTTGAAGGGTAGATAATTTTTTTTACCCATCACTAGTTACTGAAGCTTATTGAATGCTCTCTTGAAAGTGAGTTTGGTAAGCTTTTTTGCAAAGCTAGTACTTATGATACACTACAGACTAAAACAAGAAACCATCAAAGAAGACTGAAAGCCATTGATTACTTAAACATGTATTCATCATGTTTAAGAAAATCAAGATTTACTAATAGTGTTTTTAACTATTTGCATAGCCCTTGATGTTACCCCATTAATGTTCTTATCACCAATAATTAATATAACTGTTTTTGTTTGATCTTTTGAAGACAACTTTAATGATACAACAAATTTTGGTAATGAAATTATGGCAATAAAGATAAATGTTATTTTGAAAGATTAATAAGATAGAATTGGCTTGACGCTATTGATATTTAATCACTTATACAATAATGCTTCGACTTTGAATGGATTAGTAGGGAGTGCTTTTTCACAGGTAGAGTTTGAAATTTTTATAATCACTTTAAGTGGATTAAATTCTTAACCTGCACAGCTTTGATATAGAACCATTGGTATTAGATTGTCTGATCAAACATCAGTTTAAAAATTAAATCTTATTACATAATGTTCGCATAAATCATTTGAATAAAAGAAGGAGGAATAAAATTAATATAGATAGATTATTTAAAGTTATTGACAAGCATTCTCATGGGATGAGAAAATCCTTCAAATCAGTTTGAGGTGCGTTTGAATTATTCCCACCAATTGTCATAAATTTTATTGCAAAAACAAGAACTATTGGGGTTATGTTAACACTTGTTTTATACAGTACCAATAATTCTGTCCTTCTGTCAATAAAAGAAGTACATTGTTGTCATTTTTAAAAGATACAACAACCCAACCAAAGAGCAGAAAACAAGACAAAGCCATATAACAATGGGTCTTGAACGCAGCAAGAAAATCCTGCACCCAATTGCAGGCTTCTGCAGCTGTCCCCTATGTTTATAATGTATACTAGGTGAATGTAATGGATGTTGTTAACATCACATACTGCTTACTAGAAGCGTATATACTGCATAACGTATACCAATGATGTGCATATTAAATTATGCAAATTTAACAAAGACTATTGAATAATTAAAGAAATAAAGTACAAGATTCCACAAAATTAATTAGCTTGGAAACAATTGGAATAGATGAAAGAATATAATGAAGTGTATCTCGTATGCAAAATTTGAAATAAATGGAAATAGTTCAATGAACCATCTTTTTAATAATTCATCAAAACCAGAATCCTTATAATATATTGAAATTTAAACAAAAATGCTAGTTCAATTGTCCTTACTTTTTAAATAATTCATAAAAATCAATACTTGCAATACTAGGTGCATTTGTACCGTTTAAAGCTAGAAAGTGTGTTGTGTTTTTCGGAAGAGTATATTATTCTGAGAATGATAATTATGCAGTTCACTATATGATGCTTAATTTATCTACTCAACTCCTAGTTCATATAAGGTACAATGCTTTAATTTGAAAGTTTTGTGTGTATAATGGAGAGTACATAAAATTTATATGTCTTTATATTGTTTGAATGGTTTTGTTAGTAAATAACTGATGGTTTTTTTTTGTTTTTTTTTCAATAAGCGAAAATATTGTGTTATTTACAGTATTTGAGTTTATAACATGCTAAATCAAAAAAACTGTAAAAGTGATGAGTCCTTAACAGGATTTTGTGAATTTAAATCTCCTAATTTGAATTTTTGTTTGATTTATGTGAAAATTTTATTTGCTGTGGAATTAATTTTGTTGAAGAGAAAGAATAAGAATATATGAGATTTTCCGTATTTTTTTTGTACAGACTGATCGTGTTAATGTTATACTTCAGCACAATGCAGTTTATTTACGTGCAGTGAAAATCACGTTTCAGCCACACCATTTGGGAGTTGCATGTACAAGTAATTTACGAATGATTTAGACGTGTGATTGATTGTCCCTTTGTTTTCGTCATCTAAAGCTCTAAAAGCGATAATAAAAGTCTTGTCAAGCAAATGATATCAACAACAAATCCTTTGCAAAACAAGGTGTCAGATATCATTTGATTGAATGAGTAGTTCGCAATTAATACCCATTTCTTACTGTGCCATGGGATTCTCCTTAATAATACCCGGTTAGGCGCAATTGTAATAACAAGCGATCATAAATCAGGCAGCACACTGACAACTTCTTTCTTATGAAGGATTTAAATCATTCATTTTCTTCTAGTAAAGGTTGTCAGGGCTCTTCAGAATCCATACATTAAAAGCATCTGGCTGAACATTTTGGTTAATAAATTATCAACTTCGATGGGGTAGAAATAAGGGTGTTTTTATGTGAAAATACTCTCATTAAATAGCATTGTCATTTTTATGGTGAGTTAGCTGACAGGCTATATACATAAAATTGCAATATTTAATTCCCTGATATGGGAAAATAAATTTAAGAATGCTTAAAAAAGAGTCGTGTTTAATGTATTTTACAACAAAACACCTTATAAGAATGACTACTGAAAAACATGTTTTTAAAATTGCAGAAGTGAATTATATGGGATTTTAAAGTTTTATGTATAATAATTATAGACATTTAAATAAACTTTAAATGACATTTTTTGCTGTTTATGTAATGTAACTTTACTTTTTTGCCTTTAAGAGCTAAAGTGGTGTTTTCTTAATTTAAGAATTTAAGCTCAGAAAACTGAATTAGATTTCAATGACTACATGAATTTTCAGTTTTAAGAAATGTTGCAGCATTTTGTTGCCGAATATGGTTGGTTAGATTTGCTGATTTGTTATATATCCAACATCAACACAGTCAACTCTAAATTGGCAAATATATGTATCATAAGTTGTACAATTACACTTGAACCCTTTTATTCAAAGTTACATACTGAATCATTTGAATGGCATATAACAGAACATTTTTTTCTGAATACGAGGATTGTAACTTTTGAATGTCTAGTGCATCAAAATTGGTGGTCAGCCTATAAACCATCTTATGGCCAAAAGAAAATACACAAATTTTACAAAAAAAGCTAAGGAGAATGAGTTGAATCTAGGAATCTGATTTGAATCTAGGAATCATTTCTTAATGGCCTTGATTGTACAAAATCTAAGAACCATCAGTGACGGATCCAGAACTTTTCCTATGGGGGGAGGGGGCTCTGGTCATGCTTCAATGATTCCCTATATAATCAACCAAATTTTTCCCACAAAAAGGGGGGGGGGGCTAAGTCCCCCTAGGGCCCCCCTGGATCCGCCTATGACCATTTGTCAATGGCCTTGATTGTAATAAAACTTAATTCCATTATGAAAAAAAGAACAAAACACAGTAGAAGGCAGTCATACCATGACAAACAATTAAGAATTTGTTGTCATAACAGAATGACTAAGTTTAGATGTGGAGGGAAGTGATAGATTAGTATGATTTATCACGTTAACGTTGACACATTGTTACAGTTTATTAGTTTATTTAAACTTGTTTATTGTATGCAACTGGGTACTAATGAGTTTTGGGTGCTTTAAAGTTATAAATATTGAACATAATCAATGATTGTTAATTAAAATTTCCAACATTGCATGATCTTGTCTTAACATGAAAGGTACTGAATTAAGTAATGTGGATGTTTGTTGACGAAAGTAGCAAAAGATAAGATGCACGAGTACAGATGTATTTAGTTTTATACTTTTAGCCTTGAAAGGTATGGGCTGCTTGTTTACTAGTACTATTTACTCATAAGCTATGTCGGTCTGTCCATCTGTTTAGAAACTTATCAAATGTAAGTTTTTTTTTATTAGAATTTAAAACTAGCAGCATGCTGGAATAAGGTATTATTAGTGGTTGCCTGGATTTACCTCAGTTTCTGTCTGAAAATGACACTTTTTTGTCTTGTTTTTCTCAACAATGTCAAGACAAAACTTTCTGATATAAATAAATAGCAATCGTTGTATAGTTTTGCTGTACATCGTTACATTGTTTCAGTTCCTTCAATGTTCTTCTTTCTATTTACCAGCAACATTGAGCATAATTAGTGAGCATTCATAGAAAATTTAAAGTTTGAAATTTTTAGGTTTTTGTCAGGTTTTATATCAATATGTCACTTTTGTACTAATTAGAATATTATTATCTTTATTTCATTTTCTTTCCTAAATTGAAATGGTTAATTTATGTATACCGCATCCCAAATAAGTTTTTTGTAGAACTTTTAATAAGACGATATATTATCACTGAATTCATACTAACCTTTAAACAAAAAAAAGATTTCCGAGCTAGATGCAGAATGTATTCGTATGAGTTGTAATGAACATGTATTTAGAGGGCACAGTGTAGAAAAGTTCTTTTATTTATATTTCAATCGCTCTTCAACTGTCAATGACATCAACAACATAAGTCTTGCTCAAATTAGAAAAAAAACTTATGTAAATGTTCCATAACAGGAATATTTAAAACACATTAAAGTATAAGGTTCTAATTGCAGCTTGTTAGATATCTTGGACTGCAAGATGATCAACCAATTGTGATTATAATAGGATTGTTTGTATGGATAGACAGGTGTAATTTCTTATATTGTATAGCAAATTACCCCCTATTAAATTCCGAGGATTGTCAAATCCTCAATCACGATTTTTGATTTTTTTTTTCAATTATGATACCCGATGATTTCAAATGAAAGATTTATTTTGACATTAAAAGCAAAATAATAAAACAAATTATTATTGATGGGAGCTCATCCCTTCTTTTATGAGTTTTGATGGACTTGATTATATATTTATATGGTTTCAAGCTAATATCATTTATGACAATATTATATACTCCAAGGTCAATGAAATAATAGTAGGTATAAATAAGTTTTACATATTGCTTGACTGTAAGGCTTCACATTGTGTAATGAAATAGTTTGTAATATGAACAAAAAGAGATTTGGGGAATGAGATTTGTCAATGAGACAGCAACCAAACCACATAAAATGTCAAAATACATATATAGAGGTCAAAATTGTCAGTCTTTTACAGTAGACAATTGTTCATATAATATTTCAAGCTGAAAACCATCCAGAGTCTTGCAAGTTGCAAATAATCTTAGGAAACTAAGATTCTTCAGAAACACTATATGCTTGGTTTATCAGTAATCTGGGCCAGTGATAGCTTACTGTTCTTTATGAACCAAGTCTTCATGTGGAAGACCGTACTTTTGACCTATTATGGTTTACTTTTAAAAATTGCGACTAATGGATGGAGAGTTAAATGTCTCATTGGTGCTCATACCACATCTTCTTATATCTATTTGGATTGAGTGAAGCAATGTCCAACAGTCTTCCAAAAAAAAATTAAACACAAGACTGTATTATAAAGAGGGAATTTGTTTCTTAGACTAGCCTAATCTTTGTCCGCAATGGATGTCATTATGTAAGCTTAACATTGGCAGAAACAAATTCATCATTTAATTATTTTACAGTGCAAGACATGAAACAACCAATACAAACAAATGCAATGTTTACTCCAGTCTATAAGTATTGCACTAGAAACGATTATAGAGCATGTGAATTAATTGTGCATTCATCATTTACTTAAAAGATTACAATGACAAACGGCAAAATTTACCCAAAAAATTGGAATTTAGTGACTGCATTTAAGTCATTTATCTCATTTAGATTAGAAACAAGTAGTCTCTAAGTTATATCAAAATATCACAAGGATCAAAAGAGCTATGATTCGGCAGTATTGAGTCTTTGGAGGCCTCAGCAGGCCCGTAGCCAGGAATTTTCAATGGGGGTCAATACAATCATACTCAACTCGAAAACAATTAAAATTCAAACAGAACGTCGACTTTAGCAGTGATTATTTATTTTCAAGGGGGAGGGGAGGTGTACAACCCCCTTGATCCCCGACCAGCTAAGGGTGTGGAGGCATTCCATATTTTTTATGCCAAGGGCTTTTGGGGGAGGGGGTTGGCCTAAATGTCATCATTGCTGCATTCAAGCATTGGTTATATAGTTGTATTTTGTCCATTTCGCTGAACTATTAATCACTGAACATTATTTAAGTACCCCCATTAAACAGGAAATCTTGGTAGGTTAAAAGATTATAATTTCAATCAGCAAGTATTTTACAACTTTTAATTGACAAAATGATAAAAATAAATCTTATTTGCTAAAGTATTTACATTTAAAACAACATTAAAGTTTCTACTTAACACTACAATCTGAAAGTGAATTAAATTAATATGTTTGTAATGTACACAAGTGATAAATATCGAGCATACATAACATTAATATTTATTTTTATATTAAATTATGTCAAATTTGACTTTCTGATATACATATAGCTGTCCATCTTGTAACAGTTTGTTCTGCGATTTAATAATCCGCCCTCAGACATTTTTTTCTGGGGGGAAAATGGAAACAAGGAGATTTGCTAATAGCACAACAAACCAATATTAAATGACAAAATCCTATGACCTGCCCTACAGATACTTTAACTTTGACAGCTATCAAGGCAAAAATCAATATGTCGCTAATCACCCAATAAACTGGCCGATTTTTTTGTCAAACCAGTGAAAAACTGACAGGTAAATGTAGGGTCCGCATCTGGTTCCGAATTTATCAACCTCCTGACAGGTATTACGTTTTTGTCAAACAGACACACCTGAGCGGCCAGGTAAATATGGTCCCTCAGTTACAGCAGGTGAAATGTAACCATCAATCAGCGTTGACTACACAATAATTCTTCATTATGGAGTGTTAGTTTGAAACTGTGTGACTCTGGAATGTTGTCATTATGATCATAACAGAAGATAAAGGTAAGGATTATATCAAACCTTACGTAACTTTTTTAGCGAGAAAAAAACTTCAGGAAGGAATGTTTTATTTTCTTTTATATAACGGCTTTAAATCATCCTTATTTATTTTATTGTAATTTATTTTATTTAGTATTGACTAGAATGAAAGTTAGAATAAGGAAGATATGATATTTAAATTTTAAAGTTTTATAGTAGGAAATGAAATTCAACATTTTCTTTAAAGTTTGTTGTTTACATTTTTATTTTGAATACAATTGTGATTCTAAAGAAGAAGAAAAAACTATTTAAGATTTTGAAGGGTGGTAGTCAATTAGTTTAGAACACAAATACTGAAGGACAAGCAAACTTAAACTGCAAATGTCTAAATCAATTGTGTATTATAATTGTTCACTCAGAACCACTGTGTCTCCTAAAATGCCAAAAATAAAAAATAAAATAAAAAGACACTAATTGCATTAAGATAATGGTTGACATATGATGGGAGTAGTTATACCCCTTGAAAAGCTCACTCTGGGGTCCTGTGATGAAGAAATGTGATCAGGGATTGATTTCACTTTTTTCATCTCATTATTTCATACATACATGTATGTATGCATTCTTTCTATGAGGAAAATTAACTGTAGATGTCGTTTTTGAGAGAGGAGGGTTATAGTGACATCTGGGTAACTGTCTCTGGAATTGTACTACTGTAGAATATACTAAATTACATCACTAAAGAATGGTGTTCATTAAAAAATTACCACTATATTGTGTCTTTGGATTGAGTCTCCAACTCCTTGCACTGTATTATTCAGACCACTAGTAATATTTACCACCTCAACTAAAGAAGTACTTGTTAACTAGTAAGTTACTATTTTGAGGGTTGTCTGTGCCAGGGGTCCTTTGTTTAATCCTGGTTTGGTTCAGTGGTATAATGTAAAGACCCACCATATGGTTTGTGCTTGCTCCAAATCGGACTTTTTTCGTAATGCTGTTTCTTCTGTATTCCTATGCAATAGGGAGAAATGTCCCTGATGGTAACTTGTGTTAATATGTCTTGATTGAGTTATTAAGCCATTTCAATTGATATGTCTATCTATGTTGTGATGTTACACTATTGTTTCATAGTTTACCATGAAAGATTCAAATTTTTTTAAACATATAAAGTTAAAACCTCATATTTGGCTCATGCATGCAGAACCTTCTATTGCTTCAGCATCATGATTATTATGTTATAGCTACAGCAAGTTTCAAAATCTATACAACAGCTTTGAACTTTTGTCTGTCTGAAAATATTTTCTTTCCTGCTTTAAACCTCGAAGAGTACTATGAAGAATAAGTACATTCTTGTCCTACAGCATGTTAGTTAGCAGACTGATTAAGAAATAAATTTTAAACAAATGAGTAATTTTTTCAAGCTCGATGACTGCAAAATTTGCAGTTTTCTGAATCTGTTTTTTTTTTCGATTATGATATACAGCACCCTTCAACTATAGAAATTAATTTTTTTCAGGGTATTTTTTTCAGATTTATTGGACTATTATATATGATTTATTGGAGTGGTGAATTTCTTTTCATTTGAACACATAATACATTAAGTCTGGTGGAATTAAAGATGTATTCTGTCATTTTCCATCGATTTTTGATACGATTTATTTTCTATACAAATTTCATAAAAACACAACCTGACATACTAAATCAATATAAGTTAATATAGAAATATATATTCGCATGGATTTGTGCATAGAAACACCATAAAACTTCGAAAATTTCTATAAATCATTTGGTAAATGGAGGATAAAAGAATGGGGGTCTTCAGGTGGATATTTTATGTCTCCGTAATCACAATTGTTGTCAGACTGCATATGTAACGTACTTATAAAGCCATTAAATATACATCAAAGATAATAAGACTTTGTGTAATTGCTGTTTTGATATCATGGGTAGGTGGGGTTGTTTATGCATTCCTGAATAATCATTTTATAATTAAGAATCTGCACGAAACATGTGATGAGTGCAAGGGGGTTATATTTCGAAATTTAACTTCCTTGGTCAATGTAATCCATGTATATTAACTGTCCTTTGGCAATAAGTGTTATGCAAGTTTTCTGTAAACTTATCACAGAGTTCTCATTCTCAAAATAGTATTTCCCCGGATGGTCCTTGAATTAAATCTGCAGGTCCTCATTACTATTTCAATTGCAAAATACCAAAATTGTGTCTGTCCTTTGCCAAATTTTGCTGGTATGGACCTTCTTACCTCCCATTTTAGCAGATGAATAAGTCAGAAATAAATCACAAGCAAGACTACTTCACATTATTTACATGTAAGTGGAAAACATAAATTAAAACATCTTTAAGCTCTTCAGTCAACTTCTGCCAAAACCATTTTTAGCACTAAATTTTCCTTTTAAAACTTATTGACTTGTGGTATTTTACATAAAAGAAAACTATATGTTCCCATTCAAATGTATTGATCATCCCCCCCCCCTAAAAGGGGTTCCAATCCCAGAACACCCCCACCTCGGTTTGGATCTGCCTCTGGATAGTAATGTATCATTTATTTATTATTTCTTTAATATGCTTATAATTGAAGTGAAATATTACCTGCAAATTTAATGAATCCATAAAAAATGGTTGCTGTATTTGATAAATTAATATATATATATGCAGTGTATCTGAGTCCACAGGGCTTTACGGTAGAATTTGCATTTTATCATCAGTATCCATCAGAAAACAACCATGATTCATATTATGTTGTATTGTACAGGAGCAGTTAAGGTCTGCACGGCATTGCTGCATTGAAAAATATAAGTTAAATTAAATGCTCCCCCTCACAAATAATTTAAAAAAGATGGTCTTACTCCATGCATAATTATTTTATTTTGTTTAAAAGTTAATTTTTTTAGAAGAAGTGTGAAAGTGCAAAATTTTAGGTTTTTTTTATACAAGTATTGAAAAATCTGGGTAAAATAGCAAATATTCTTATAAGTACATTATTTGCAAAAGGATGTAGAAAAGAAATAAAACTGTTAGTCAAAAGAATCAACTTTGATCCATTGATTTTCTGAGATTATCTAGCTATGAAACATGGGAGATAACTCATATGAGGGAGATAACTCCAAAAGAAATTTTGTTCTAGTCAAGCTAGTATTTTTGTCAAATTTGAGTGTATATGTATCATGTTGCACAATGCTAGTCTTCATGGCTGTAACAACAGAGAGTATTGTCTCTGAAACCAAGAGGAATATTGCTTTTACAATCACACTGTATTAATTTTTGTATTAAATTTAAAACTTGAACAGAATATATCAAATTTTATTACTAATATTATTTGGCACAGAGATGACATATTTTATCATACTGAAATGTCACCTATCATTAAATCTTAGGCACTTTTACTGTAGTTTTATATACTACATTTTGACAGATTTATAGGCCAGCTTAAAATACCCGATATTGTGATGGATTAGGGTTGTTTTAATATTTTCCTAAATTTGAAACCCATCCTTGTTTTTATGGTCTCATCTCCAGTTTCAAGAAACACAATCATCAGACTGTCAAACTGTCATCTTGTAATAAATCTAGCGCAGATGACTTATTGCATCCGTCTATGACAATTCATATTATTACTTTATGTCATAAAGTGCATCCAGGTTCACATGTTTTTCGTGTGCTTAGGAATAAACAAAGTTGATTACAGGTGAACTGTCATGTGATAGTTACCTGAAAATTGCGGTGGAAATTAAAATCGGATATTATTTGTCAGCTTCATTACATTATCAAAAATTGAGAAAAAAATAAGAATGCTATACTTATAAATTGTTGGAAGTAATAAAACAATTAATCCAAAAATTTGAAGAAAATAACAAAATTAGAGGTGGTAAAATATATATTGGCACGCAAGTTAAGGTTAGAAGGAAATTCTTGCTATGATACAAAAATAAAGATAATTAAGGAGATGTGGTATGATGTCCAATGAAACAACTATATACCAGATCCAAATAAAGTGGATATGCGGCAAAAAAGATAGATAAAACATATAAAGCCATCTTAATAAAAGTGAGTTGGCAAGATTTGTTGCAACATGCAAGAATTTTCCATTTTCCATTATATGCTATAAATATTTAATAAAATAAACTGATTTAACAAAGCATTGTCAGTTTGGTTGAAACGATATGCTTGAAATTAAATGTAGAATTCGGGTGACATGCAGCTAAATCTAGTATTGAAACAGAGGTATACATTGTATTTCTCAGGCCTTTACATTTTTTTATCTTGTAAAATTAATTATTATATTTTTTTGTTACAGCTATTGGTGATGAGAAATCGTCAGAAAAAGAAGATAATGATGATAACCAGGACGAAAGTGATGGTGACGAAGACTGTGATACAGTAACCATGGATTCACAGGATGTGGATGAAGGGGAGATAACTGCTAATGGTCACAAGGAAGAGTCTGAAGTAGATGATGAAGAAGAGGGAAGTTTGAATACAAAGAATGGCGACTGTGATAAAAACATCATGGTAGACGAGGAAGAAACAAAACAAGAAGAAGAAAAAACTGAAATTATGGAGGAAAGTGAAAAAATATCAGACACTAAACATATTGTGGATAAGCAAGAATGTAGCAAAGAATCTAGTCGTTCAGAAACACCTCCATTAAAAAGACTAATGAGGCAGGACCCTTTGCCTCTCTTCATGAATAATCATCATCATTCACCTCCTAAAAAGATGTTTAAAGAGGAACATATTCACTCTTCAAAGTGGCAGGTGCCACTCATTCCTACTCCTGCCTTTTTGTCGAATGTTAAAAATGCTCCGATGCATCCACGGCAACATATGTTGAAATCAAAGCCTTATTCAAACAGACTCTTCCTTTCGCCTTCAGCTGTTTCCTCATTTCACTCAATGGGTTATCAACCCAATCTAAAAGTATATGACGACCAACCGTTAGACTTGTCGAAAAAAACAGGAAATGGAAAATCTTCATCATCATCTGCGTCATACTCACCAGGTTCTAGCAAACTCACATCAAGTCATACAGTGGAAAATATTCATTTGAAATCTCGTCATAAGTACAGTAATGGAATGTTTCCAGATTCTGTAAAATCTAGTCTACAAAGTTTACAACAAAAGTTTGGCGGCGACTATCACACAAGACAATTACAAAAACCTGTGAAAGGGTTGCATCCCTTGTCATATGAAATGTTTAACAAAACTTTTTGTGGAGATAATGTTTTGCTGAATTCCATATCCTCATTACCAAAAAAGAAAAGCCCTATTCCGCCATTTACAGAAACATCAGAGAAATCCTTGAGCGAAAAATCAGAATCGTCATTTAATAATCACAAAGACTTGAACTCTAACTTCAAAAAGCAGAATTCTAGCAATGATAATGAAGAAGATAAGTACACAAGGCATAAGTGTGTTTGTACTAAAACTTTTACTTCATTGTATGAATTAAGTTTACATATTCAAGAAACTGGACATCTCCCTGCTGGGGTGAAAAAGGCAAACTTAATGGAATATCCCAAACTTGTCCGGGGTCAAGATATGTGGTTGAATACAGAGTCTGAACAAACCAAACGAATTCTACGCTGTATGCAGTGTGGAGAATCATTTAAATCATTGCCTATGTTGACAGTTCATATGATGCAGACTCAGCATTATACAAAAATTGTAAGTTCTGAACACGGACGACGTACACATAAGTGTTCTGCTTATTGTGATCGCGATGTTGACCGTGAATGTGTATTCAAATGTAAAGTATGCAATAGTATGTTTGTTGACATGGAAGGACTAGCTAATCACATGATATTATCAGGACATCATAAACGAAACATACTCCGAACTCAAAATCACACTGCAGAATTAAATTTAAAACAAAACAATCGTCAATATTTACCTGTAAGTGAGGAAAGCACAGAGCGTGATACTCGTAAAAAATCTCTTTCTAGGTCATCACCGCCTCAGGACAGGTTATCGGCTAGTAGTCCTGAGAGTGATTTAATGGATGATAGCATGATCAGTTGTGAAAACTGCGGTGATAAAATAGAAACAAGTTTATTTGTAGAACACGTAAGAGCTTGTCTTCATCAAAGTATGGTTGATGCCTTTGAATCAAGAATTCAAAAGTTAAAATCAAAAGTTGACAATCTACAGTCAAAAAATGTAAAAGAAGAAAATAAAAACTTTGAAGTTGACCCAAATGAAACTAGTAATGGAAAAGATTCTGAGAAATTCAAGTCTAGAATTGTGAAACTTGAAAGTACGGAAAAGAAAGATTTGAAACATGATGAACACAGTGATATAAAACAAGAACTAATCAATCAAGATTCTATTTCAGATACTCCGGAAAAGCTAAACAATATCAAAACTGAACCCATAGAACTAAATGAAAACCAAAAATCCTCAGAAAAAAACCAAAATGATAAATCCGAAGACAGAAATCCACTAAAATCTGATAGTGTTAAAATGTTAGATATTTTAAATCCAGAGGACGAAGGGACAGATAGGGGAGGTAATTCAGCTCTCCAAGCCATGGAATCATTCATTCAAAAAAGTTTTAGTTCAAAATTTACCTACGGCAAAAACAAGTTTCAGGTTAATATGTTTGACAAGCAGGAGTCTTTAAGTCCTCTGTTGAAGTTTGAAAAATATAGGAAATATTTCCAACCGTCTTTAATGATGGAGAATACATCAAAGAAGCCAGAGGAATCAGAGATGAATGATAGCGAAGCCGACGATTCCACAAAAGATGAATTAGAAAAACTTGAAAAATTATGTGAAAATGTCAACAAAAGGCAGACAAGTCCTAAACAAAGTACGAAATTAGAAACTGCTGAACTCAAAGAAACAAAAGTTACAAATGAATCATTAAGTAGTAAATATTTAAATATTGATGAAGAGGAACAAAATGCTGAAAAGTCTTCATCAGCACTGGATTCGCTGAGTAGTTTTGTCTATGGACAAGCTTTAGACAGTGAACACCCTCTTGATAAATTACAGAAGCTCATAACAAAAACTGACATTCCCGGAATGAGTTCTTCAAGTCGGACTATTTTAAATGGGTCACCTGAAGTCTCCATTCCTCTAAATTTGTCTGTGAAAAGAGAAATTGACGAGGATGACCTTGTGGAGGATGGAATATCTGAAGGTAGTCATAGCGACAGTGGTAGTGATTCTGCTGTAGAGTACCATTGTGTAGCTTGCAGTAGACATTTTGCTTCAAAAGGAACATACCGTTATCATTTAAGTCGATGTCATTTATCAACCATTAAGAAATATGGTATAAAAGAGGCCTTTAACATGAGTCCTTATGTATATCTTCCTTTAGACCATACTGCCAAGTTTTCTAAGTATTTTAAAATGGCAGAAGAATTAGTTAAAAAAGAAAAATTGTAACATATATAAATTTATTTTGCTCTGTGCAATTTCTTAACGATAACTGTACTAATTTCGGTATATTATTTTTTTGAAATCTGATATTTTTTGCTATGAATTGCATAATGTTTGTCAGAAGACATGTTTGTTGCAAGGTGGTTTTGAGTTATTGGGCAAACCTTTACATAATTTAACATTGACATTTAAACACAGACTTTTTGGAAATGTTGGTTCTTTCCTATTTTAAGAAGCTGTCAAGAAAAAAAAGCATTGGTAATACACATATTTTGTAGAATTATTTTGGTTTAGTTTTAATGATTTATTTTAATCCAAATTCAGTCTGTAACAGATGACATACTTGATGTAACTTTTCTGGATTTAGAGTTTAAGGCTTTAGAACAAGTACTGGTACCAAAATTTGAACTTTCCAATGAAATTTCTATTACTTCAACTTTATTTTAATCGGTGAGTAAAATTCCCCCTTTTTCCACGCCTAAAATATAAAAGGGGAATTATGTTTACTGGTTAATGCATCTTTCCCAAAATAAGTTTAAGTTGTTCACTATCATTTAAAACTTGGTAGTCATATTCAACATGATGCAAGCTTTATATGTATGCCAGATCAGGGGTTTGACCTAGATTCCATGGTTCACAGAACATGGACATTTTATAGTAGGAGCAGGGCATGTTGTCCTATGGACTTATCATTGTTAATAGCTTATTTTCTTATTTTTGTACTTGAAGAGAAATCTCTATTTTGAGAACACTAAATATCATGGTTTTAATACTTTGCTTCTTTCAAAGTTTTTCAATGTATATAAAGTAGTTTCCCTTTTTGAATGAAATTACCAAAATTGGTGTCCTATGATTATTATTGAATCCATAGTAATAGTAAAAAGTCCTTATGTTTCAAAAAAATGTCAAGAGTTTCATCTTACTTTTACTCCCTTAAAAAGAAAACAAGTCTAATTTTATAAGAAAACATTACGAATAAATGTATATTTGATGGAAATTAGTACAGTTATAGTTTAGACCAAAGTATAATCTATGGCAGTCTGAGACAAGAATTTGTGTTGTATTATAGTTTGTATTGAATTAATATTGATTTGTGAGGGAGATAAGGGACCAAAGGATAAATTTCTTCTGATGGTCAGTAAAATTTACGATGTAACAAATCATGTCATAAACGTTGGGTGACAGTGATAAATTTACCACGCTATTTAAACGATTTTTCATTTTCAAATATTTGAACAATTGAAAAACAGGAAATTTGAAAAGTTTATTAAAAATTTCGGTAAACAAACAGGTATTAAATTTTACTATTGTATTTGTAAGTTATATTATATCGAGGTGTATAAATTAAATGGATATTATATATTAGATGAAAAATAATGATTAATGAAAGCAGCTGTTTATGAAATATTTTTTTATTTGTTTAAATCAACTTTATATAGAAAATGGGACAGATTTCATTTTATACTCCATAGCAAAGACCATTCTACATTATTCAAAGCAGTCATGATGTCTGTTTTAGATGGATTTAGTTACTGTTAAAAAAAAAAGATAGATAGCAGTTGAAATCAAAATTGCTCAAGCATTTTCTCTGTACATGTAGTAATTTTAATTTCAACTGTAGAATTTAAATAGCAATGACTGTTTGCAAATATTTTTTTTGTAATTATGGAATGACCTTCAGGGTTAAAATTTGTTTTTTTGTGGAGTTTGTTGCACAACTTTTTTTATTGTATTTAAAAAATGATGCTAGTTTTATATCAAGATTGAGAATTGTTAAACAATTAGAATTGTCAATCAAGTTAATTATTTTTCATAAAAATATTTTAGAGTACCAATGATTTAATGGTTACTGATTTAATTCATTATCATGTCCAGTGCCATAAATCTAAAATTAGAATTTAAAGAAATCCCTAATATCTATAAGAAATGAAATGATAGAAGATATTAATGTTTTCTTTGAATTTATCTATTTGAATATTTGTACATTTTACCATTCCACAATAGGGACTTGGTCCTTTAGAATCATTTTATTTCAGTTATTTATTAAATAAAACAAAGTCGAAAGAAAGAGGTTGTGTCTATTGTATACATATCAAAATGAATTGTTAGTACTAAGTGCTTTATTATATTATTGATTTCAGATCTAATCTGTCTAAATTGTTGTTATTTATTTCATTTGCTTTATTATACTGCTACTTTGTTGTAGAGTTATTTTTTCTATTATATATATTTGCTATTTTCATCAGTTTTTTAAACATAAATATTTATTCAGTTTTTACAAAAAGTATCTGTACCTGAAATATTAATTTATTAAACAGAATAAAACTTTTAAATTTTATATAACAATAATCAATAGATTAATTTCAGTTGTAAATTTTTGTAAACAAGTCTTTTCTGACAGAGTAATAACTATTCTCTTAGTTAAAAAATGGTTAAAGTCCTAATGCAAATTTGTACTAGTAAATTGCGACCTAAATTTTTGCCTTTACTTCATCCTTTTGTCTTTCAGAGTACAATGTGAGGTAACACTTGCATGTTCTGTTATTTTTCACGCAGTAATTAAGTATCCTGTCACATACAGACTTGTCAAATATAAAGCTGTAATTTATCAGAATCCACTTCTCTTATCTAAAAATGTTGTTGATGTAGAAACAATTAATTAGCATGTATAAGGAAAATCTTGTTAAATGTAATTTTCATGATTATGTAATTTGATACTGTCACAAATCCTCAAGACTATTACGGTGTTGTAATTATTTTAACTATGACCTTGACGTCACTACAAATGTATAGGCATAATGGGTATTATTTTAAAAATTCCCCTTTTTGTCTAAAATGTTCAAAATTTGCCATAAATTATAAGGGAATTTTAATTCCATACATGAATTATCTAATTACAAAACCATTTATTCATAATTAATTTTTGTCCACCCTTTAAGACAAAAAATACAAGAGGGATGTTTTGCTGCAATCATTCAACACCAAATAGAGCTTAATTTTTCCCCTTTAGTTTAGCTTTAGGGTATTCATCTGTTTCCGGCTGTCTATAATCTTTGATGGTGTTAGGACATATCAATCGTGGCAGATTAACAATATTGATAAAAAATCATATCTTATATGCGTCAGCTGTGGTATATATACCATTTACAAAGAAAAATTGGATTTAAACTAATTAAATTTGATTTGGATTTCGACTATTTTGAAGATTTGTCAAATTGTCAGCCGATGATTTTTTTTATACAAAGAAATCGTCTAGATGTGTTGTGTTTCTTTGTCATACATCAAAAATATCTTTGTCCTATTGAACAGATAAACCTTTTTAATGGGAAAATATAGATAATCTTTAAGAGAGATCATTATCCCATGTGGTGCAATACATTCTAAAAGAATAAATCCTGCCTTTCAAATCCTTTCTCCCAAGTAGAAAATAGCATGCGAAAAAATAGTTTCCTGAATAAGATAAAAAAACTAAATGAAAATTGAATCTTGTATAAGAGACTATTATATGTAATTTAGAAGATTGATTTTTTAGATTATTTGCTTTAACTAATCTTTTAACACATATCAATGCTGGGAAAGACATTTTTAGGTCATCTGTCAGTTAATACCATATCAGGTTGGTTAATGCCTTTAGACATGGATTGTCATTGGGTACGTAAGATACCACGACTAAAAATATCTTTCTTAGGTGTAGTAATTTGGTATTTGTGGAAACTGTCAAACTTTTACTTGGATGTATGTTCAGTGATCAATTAATATCAGTAATATGTATTGGCCACCAGAAATTGGACCTTTTTTCCCCCATCTCCTTAAAGCATAACATTGGAATTTCTATCTTATTGAACTTAAACTAGGACTATTTATAACAGGACCTTTGGTAATGGGTTTGGCAGCTAATGGACATCTACCTGTTCAACTCATGTCAAGTCTCTTTTTTTTTTAAATATCTTTGCGAGCTTTTTTAAATATCTTTGCGAGCTTTTCAATGTGATGACTTGAAAAAGTAAGTTGGATGATACCCAAAAATGTCACGACACACTCAATCAACTTGCATGTCATTTCTCTAAACCAATTTTTTTTTTAAATATCTTTGCGAGCTTTTCAATGTGATGACTTGAAAAAGTAAGTTGGATATGTCCAACTTGATATTCTTTTGCATAATACGACTAAGAAGTTAGAAAATGGTAAAAATAAATCTCCACAAAATTTGCCCTAAAAAGTCCAAGGTTAAAAAAGTAACAGAAAAAAACAAGTCAACTAGCAGTATAAGACAGTTAAAGGGAGATAACTTCAAACAAGATAAATAACTCTTTAGATGGACTATCGGAAATGACTTTTTAAGAAATTATGTCATCCATTTGTTTCTCTTCATTTTAATCTTCTTTCACAAATGTAGCTACAAAAGAATAGAATATTTAGAAAACACTGTATCCATAAACTGTCACAAGTGTTAATTTAATGATTTTTTTTTTTCTTGTGGAAAATGAGGAATTTGAAAAAAAAGTGTTGACAATAAAATGCCTTGTCATTGAATCAATTGAATTTGAAGATATATATTTTGGGGGAAAACTAGTGCAAAGTAATATGTAAATAGATTTTCTGTCAACACATGCAATGCTTGGATATAGAATCCTGATAAATTGATAATATTATATAATTTATGAAAAAGATATGCTAATTCAGTTGTCAACATCTGTTATTTACATATGATATTTATGATATTGATGAAGAGGATATAAATTATTAGAAATTTATGTATAAATATATTTTTTTTTATCTGATTGCAAATGTCACATTTCATTATTAACTGCTTTTTTAACTGAAAAGTACTCAACAAGATCTAATTAAAATTTGTCATTCTGTATTGTCTACAGATTTCATACAAATGGAATGATTAAGTCCTTTGAGGGGACTGTAAGGGTTACTTTTCTTAACACACATAATTCGGCTATCAATTATGATAAAAGTAATCCCTAACTGGCTTTAAACTCCTTAAACTTTATCCATGTATTCAATAATCCAGATTGGTGGATCCTTGTTTGCTTTATGTACAGTGGCAACTATTTGACCAAAGAATACATACTTAATTATCTCATATAATGCTCATGTCATCATAGATATGTCTCTTTGCTTTCCGATATATACAAAAGAACTTTAAATTAAGCCGCTTTCCTTTTCTCCTGGTTTAGACATGTGGAATATAGAAAAATGCCCACTCCATCTCTATTGCCCCAAAGGTCTTGTATCATTTTGTATACTATGTGAATCTTTTATTAAACTGTTATTCTGAGTTTTTATAGGTAAATAAACAGATATGTATTTATTTAAGTTGAATGAAATTTACTTGCATAAGAAATTATTTTATATGTTGAAAATGGCAAATATTTATTACATTATCTAGTTATTGTGGCATAGTCAGAATTCGCATTTATACATGTATATTTGAGTTTGCTTTAAATGAATGAAATCCCTTTTGACTTCTACAATTATGTACATATTTTTGTGAAAACCATTACATTTTACATATCATTTATCTACTTTATATTCAGAAATTATTTGTTTACTGTACTTTTGAATACTAAATGTTGATGAATATGCTATCACTTGAGTGCTTTATTTTATAGTATTCAAAAGTATACAAGTTTGAAAATGTTTCTGAAAATTTCATTTTTCATTCTCTAATCAGACTGGAATGATTTAATTAAAATGCTTAGTATCATGCATACAGACATGTCATTTTTGTGTGTATTCATCAATACTAATTTTGAATTTTTGAGCGAGAAATGACATTTAAGTTGAGTTCTCTCTTCTTAATTAAAATCACTCTAAAAAATTTGGAAAATGTTTGTTAATTTTTTTGTTTCAGTTATGACTTTTTTTACACTTAATTTTAATTAATTTTACACTGGTTGTCAAAAAGCATATTTAAATCTTTAGTGATAAGATTATCTACAATCTGCAAGCATGTTGTAATGACATTTTAATCTACAAGGAAATTTATGTATTTGCATAATATATATTAAATGAAACAAATGTTTCCATAAGATAGAAAATTTCTTAGATAATTGCTATTCTTAAATCTTTCCAGTCTGACATGTTCTCTTTTGACTTTATATATTTGTATTTACATGTTTTGATAAATCCATATCCTATCAACAATATTGTTAAAATAAAAAGCTGAAGAAAACTAGATGTATTTGTTTCAATCCAAGGTGTTAAGGCCAGTTTCTTGTTATTAGTTCATTCGTAGATATAATAATTGATATTATATCTATGGTTCATTCTAAGTATTTGATGATTCTGTCAATTATGCAGCATTTAGAAGTAATAAAAAAAGAGCAGATTGGTTTGCTCAAAGTCAAGAGTAGGTGTCTTAGACAGGTTAACATGTCTTGCTGTAGACTAAAAATATGGTTTTGTAGTTCAGTCAAGTACAATATATAAGAATATGAATATGTGATAGGATTGCTAATGATACGATTATTCACCAATGAAAAAAGGATGTACACAACACTATGGGTCAACATACTGCATTTAAGACATTTAACAATAAAATGCTTCCTTGAGCTCAACCTGATACGACCGCAGAGGTCGAACCCCAAACTATTGGGTCAAATTTGGACACAATATTCAAGCTTTATACTGTCCGACTTTGGATTGTGATAAAAATTTTGACATGGTATAGGTTTCTGACACAAAATACATATGGTCAAAGATTTTACAAATCGCTGTGCAATTGAAGATTTCTTCCTGAAACCCCCCTTGGAGCAATAACCCTAAAACGCAATACTTGTAGTATGGAACTTTGTAGTACAATTTCAGAGAGATCCATACACTTTAATACAAGTTATTGTCCGGAAACTAGCAAAATGCTTTTTTTTTGCCCTTTTTTCCTACATGTTTTGGGTAATTAACCCCGAACGCAATGCAAGCTATCGCTAAGGGTAAAATATTTGTCATAAAAGTCCAACCCGTGGTAAAATCACAATATATTCAAGCCCCCATGAATTATTTCTTAAATATAAAAGGTCCTTGATTGCAAAATGTTAAATACATCAATAGAAGTCAACGGTGCACACACTGAAATGTATGTGTTGCCTGCTCTACTAAGCAGACCTTTATCGTAAGGATATCTGAAGGTTTTACTTCATAAGTTTAATATCACCTAACGTTAAAACTAAACACTTTTCAATCATACCAGATACTAAATATAGTTAGCCTTATGCCTATAGTATCCGAGAAACAAACTAAATTATGAAAACTGAAACATTGATCAATGACCCAGAAAAATGAGGTCAAGGTCAGATGAACCTTGCCCGACATATACACCATAGTCAAGCCATACGCCAAATATGGTTGATCTATAACCTAAGTGCACCTTATATACGTTCAAACAAGAGTGCACACGCTGAAATGTCTTGCCTTTACTAATCATTGATATTATGTTGATAGGCCTTAATATAAAGCTTTATTACAACTGTCACATTAACCAAGAAAACGAAACATTTATCAATGAACCATGAAAATGAGGTCAAGGTCAAATGAAACATGCCAGGCAGACATGTACAGCTAACAAATCTTCAATACAACAAATATAGTTGACTTATTGCTTATAAATTAAGAAAAACAGACCAAAGCAAAAACACTTACCACTTAGCAATAGACCGTGAAAATGAGGTCAAAGTCAAATAAAACCTGCGTAACAGACATATAGATAATAATATTTCCGTACACCAAATATAGTTGACCTAATGCATACAGTATTAGAAAAATAGACGAAAACTCAAAAACTTAACTTTGATCATTGAACCTTGAAAATGAGGTCAAGGTCAGATGTACACCTTAAAATCATTCCATACACCAAATATAGTAGACCTATTGCATATAGTATAAGAAAAACAGACCAAAACACAAAACCTTAACTATAACCACTGAACCATGAAAATGAGGTCAAGGTCAGATGACACCTGCCAGTTAGACATGTACACCTTACAGTCCTTCCATACACCAAATATACTAGACCTATTGCTTATAGTATCTGAGATATGGACTTGACCACCAAAACTTCACCTTGTTCACTGATCTATGAAATGAGGTCGAGGTAAAGTGAAAACTGGCATGAGGACCTTGCAAGGTACGCACATACCAAATAGAGTTATCCAATTACTTATAATAAGCGAGAATTTAACATTACAAAAATTCTTAACTTTTTTTTCAAGTATTCACTGAACCATGAAAATGAGGTCAAGGACATTGGACATGTGACTGACAGAAATTTCGTAACATGAGGCATCTATAAACAAAGTATGAAGCATCCATTTCTTCTACCTTCTAAAATATACAGCTTTTAAGAAGTTAGCTAAAGCCGCCGCCGCCGGATCACTATCCCTTTGTTGAGCTTTCTGCAACAAAAGTTGCAGGCTCGACAAAAATCAAATATAGTTGACCTATTTCTTACAGTATCTGACGTACAGATTTTACCATGAAAACTTAACTAATCTATGAAATGAGGTCAAAACATGAATTTGCAGACTTTGCAAGGATACCATATACAAGTATAGTTATCCTTTTACCCACAAAAAGCTAGTACTTCATAACAAAAAAAATATTTTCCAAGCAGTTGCTAAACCATGAAAATGAGGTCAAAAATTGAACAGGGAAACTTTGAAAACATAAGGCATCTGAATACAAGGTCCTCCACCCTCTGACAGATAAAGCTTTTCACTAAAAGTGTATGCTGTGGCCTGGCTTGATAGTAATTTATATGTCTAATATTTTGTCACAGGTGAGACAAAATCCAATGGCTTGAAGGGGATTATCCTCAAATCATTGACCTAATGAACATCAATGATACTCTATACCTCAGAGTGTGTGTCCGAGCGAGAACTTCTCATTAGTTAATTACTTTAGGAATATTTATCAAAAAGTAGTATTTCAATATTCAGCCCCATTTTACTATTAAGTCAGCCGTCAGTCGCCACCCTGATATACCCTATCTTTTCCGGGTAATTAATACAAATAGCGTTTGACATTTTTAGCTGAACAGTTTTACCTTTTTTACATAACTTAATTCATTGTATGCTGGTAGTCTATGGTTGTTTTCAAGGTCAAGAACTATTCAAAAGTATTTGGTCAAAGGGAAATCTGGCATACAGAATGGCAACTGACCAGGGGGAGGGGAAGAATACTAGGGAGAGCTACTCTCATCACTTAGAATCTAGTCTTATACAGAATTCTTCTCTGAAACTACTGGACCAACCATAGTCAAAATTTAGCTGCAATAATCCTTGGTTAAAAAAAAGTGCTAAGTTAATTATGCCTGCCAACCAACATGAGCACAAGTCTAAAATTTAAACCCCAACATAAGAGTTAAAGTTTCAAACCGTTATATAACTGTTCATAATGTTAAGATTTACTTATTGTCCCTTGAATTACAATTGTTACCAATGTTTTCTGCATCTAGCTATCAACTTGAAAAATATAAGAGATGATACAATTATTTTTAAAACAGTCCTAAAAGAAACATAAATGCAAAATGAGGTACCCATTTTTGTGTTGATGTCAGAAATTCCGTAGAAACAAAGTGTTGAGTAAATCAAACCCATACAGAGTTCAAGGGAATGTAAGAGCTCAGTAACTTCTTATCAAATAAACACGTGAAGTATGTACATATATGATCAAATTTTGTATGTGCCTGTCCCAAGTCAGAAGCCTGTAATTCAAAAGATATCTTGGGTCAAAGTTAGTTATATATCTGTTTTTTGTTTATTGTTTTGTAATATTTAGAGAAACTTTAGTTTATTTTGTTTGAACTGTCTCCCATTATGTCACATTGGGGACTTTTACAGCTAACAATAAGGTGCAAGGTATGGGTGTTGCAAATTTTTGAAGGCCATAGGGTCACTTATAAATCATTGCTTAAATTATTTGGACCCTGTTGGACAGTTGTCTCATTGGTAATCATACCACACCTCTCTATTTCATATACATAGTATGGAAAACTAGAATAGATTTTAAAACAATCATTAAATTTAAGCAAAAAATCACAATGCAATGAATGATTTTTATTACAAATCAAATTACTTGTTCAATATTAAACAAGTTCTACTAACACAACAAAATCAAATAAATGAATTCATGTCCAAGTCACTAAAAATGTCATGGAACATATAACATGTTAAAAATCATTTTATGTTTCAACAAGTAACCACCAAATAATGACCATATATTCAAGTTATAATTTCACACATAACATTATCACAGATCACACATGCAAATGGCTTTGGTACAGACTATTCTATTAAACTTTGTTGTACCAGGGTTAGATTTTCAAAGAGTTTGTCTACCTGAATTATAAAAGTTGTGAAAAAACAAAGTCTAAGAATATTTTACATAACATGGGATCATACATATTGGCATTTTTTTAAGAAAATGTTCAGTTCATTCAAATTTTGGCAATGCAGACTCCTTATTGTGCATGCAAGAAGTATGTGTGCTGACAGCTAGTCTAGCCAGGAAAATCCAGTTTAACAGATCCATGGGCTTCTTAAAATTTGGCAGAGAATTCTTTCTGCTACATTTGGTGTCAACTGGACAATTAGTTCTTACGAAGGCTTAAAAATCAGCAAACAACTTGAATGAAAACTCAGGATGGAGAATTATAACATGCATTCAAATAAATTAAAATATCTTTTTGACAACTGCTCTACCAATCTACTGGCGCTTATGCTTAAACACTTGCAAGTTTCATTCAATTCTATCATATAAACCATCATCTGACTCAGAAATTCTTAAGAAGTTTCAGCTTATAAGAAAAATTGTGACAAACATATTTGTTATCTGATGTGTAATAAAGTAACAGTGTTCACTCAACCATTACATGATCTTCTAAGAGGCTCAAAATGTTGATGATTAACTGATATTGGTTGCCAAGTAATAATGAAAACTCATTAGGCCTTATTTTTAACAGTGTTATTCTGAATTAATGACAGACATGTTGACTTAAAAAATAATCTCTTCAATGAAGGTGATAATGAGATTCAGTATTGATGCTTTTGTTAATTTAATATTAAATATGACTAGATTTTTCAAACCATTATATAGCACATTCTTTCACAGCTCAGTTATTTGCAATTTGTGTAAAAATCAAGAACAATTCATGAAAAATCTAAATTAAAGTTAAATTCCAAAGTTATTCATTTCTATTCTTACTATTTCAGGAAACACTATATTTTGTTCAGTAAACATTCTAATGTTATTGCAAATAAAATAAATAATTATATTTGTGAAGTATTAAAATAAGAATATAGTGTTAGATACAGGAATATGCATACATCAAGTCAGGTTATATGCTATGCCAAGGATATTTTTTAAATTATGATTTTAGAAACTACCACAGAATTTGTATATTTGAAATTTTTTCATTATTAAATAGCTGTAACTCTTAACAACAGCTTTCATAAAAAAACATTTTCTTGTTAATTTATTTTGACAGTGTGTGAAGTCAGTGTTAAGTAATTTTTTGGCAGTGTGTAAATTCAGTGTTAAGTAATTCATTTTGGCAGTGTGTGAAGTCAGCGTTAAGTTACCACATTATCCCATTTTAAAACTCACACATAAAAAATAACTTTCATTCACAGATTATTATTAAATAAAATTCACATACATAATTGTTTACATCAATTTTTAAAATAATGCATTTTTAAATAATGGTCTTATACATAATGAGCACATGAGCACTTGTGTTGTCTTGTATCACATCCGGTCTGCCATTTCTTCATAACTGTTTCCATCCTCATAAGTACAACAACTCTCCCCCTCTCTGTAATAATACTGTCCATAGAACACATTCGAATACAAGCCTTTTAACCAATGAGCACTTGTATTGGCTCATATCACATTCATCAAATCAGCCATTTCATCATAACTGATTCCATCCTCATGAATACTACCCCCCTCCCCTTCTGTTTTGATATTCACATTAGCACCAGCAGGAGGTACATATGATTTGGGAATGTTCATAGAATGTACCATGTCCATATGATGAGCACGTTTTATGTGAGTTTTGAGATTTCCTTTTTGAGTAAATGCTAGTTCACAATATGAGCACCTGTGTGGTTTTTCACCGCTATGTTTCTTCATGTGAATCTGTAGAGCATTTTTCTGGTTGAATGATTTCGAACAAATTTCACAAACAAATGGTCTCTCACCTACAATATATAATGATTATTATATAGGTTTTTAATATTTCTTGGGTATATTTTAGCATAATTCCCCATTAATTAGATACAAAAACACAATAATTGATATTACAGATTGTAAACATTCAATTTCAGTTTATTTCACACACCTTTTTAATCAATTTTACTAATGCGAAAAACCGAGGAGGCAATCTTTATTCACAAATACAGTTTTCATACTGTACTTGTATGTGTGGAAATTTGTAGAAATACAACTTTTCTGAAGATTTTTGAATTCATTGTTTCTAAATATATATTATTTGTCTGTGGAGTTTTGAGTTATTGTTTTTAAACAAAATTATTGGCTTATTAGTTAATTAATTCATAATCTTTATACATCATTTGTCTGTAGGTGTTTTTTTGGTGCACATATTAACAAATCAAATATGTTTTTTCCCTTCTACGGGTTACAAAACTTGTGATTTGAAATAACCATAAAATCAAAACAGTATTGGTACAACATGACAAAATATAACAGAAAATTATTAGTTAAGAATAAAACACCAAAACTTTTAGTATAAATACAAATTGTTTTTAATTCAACTGGAATTTTTTAAACAATATAAACATATGTTCAAACTAAACATTAAAATAACATCAAATCCGAAAATGAAATACTTTTGGTAATACACATGCAATCCGTAATAGGTATGAAGGACTTTTGTATTCTTTGTCTTGGGTCTGAAAAAAGTTTACTCAGTTAAAGGTCAAACTGTCTACAAATATCATATTTCCCTATGGGAGTAGTGGGTGGGGTATCAGAGCCCTTGAAAAAATTCTATGTCACGCTCTTGTCGTTGAAATTTGAAAATCGGTAGGTAACTAAGTGCTCTACTAAGTACAGAAAAGCTTAAAAACTTGTGGTAAAGATGAAATCTATGGGAAAAAAATCATTTCTAAACAAGTGAAACTGTGAGCTAATGCTCACTGATGATACCCTGCCAAAATATTTCGATAAACAAGTAGGCGTTGAGTGATGAATCTGAAAACACATCACATGGTATAGCTGACTTATATGAACCCTGCAACCAAATTTCAGAATCCTGAAGTTCCTGAGAAAATGTGACGAAAGTTTTCATGGGACGTACAGACTGTCAGATTGATGGACAGACAGAGGTAAAACAGTATACCAACACTTTTTTAAAGCGGGGGTATAATTACTAATCTTTGTAATACAAAATAATTTATCACTGGAAATAACAGAGCATTTAAGATAGTAAAGTTAGAGGTATAAATACTTATAGCTATATATACCTGTATGTATACGTATATGTCTCTCTAACTGACTAGGTTTCTGGAAAGCTTTATTACAATGTTGACATTTGTGGTTGCCTGGAGATTTAAATCTAGGTTTACTGTCCGGTTGATGAATCATCAGATGTTCTTTCAAATGCCCAGATCTCTTGAAAGACTTATCACAAATCTTTTAAAATACAAGATACTTGAATATCAAATCTCAAATTTATGAAAACTAGTAAAAAGAACATACAACAAAATTCCTAGCAGCACATGAATCTATGAGAGCTCAATTGATACTTTCAAAACATTAAACATAAAATATATATTCAATCTATAACCAGATGCTCCGCAGGGCGTAGCTTTATACGACCGCAGAGGTTGAACCCTGAACGGTTGGGGCAAGTATGGACACAACATTCAAGCTGGATTCCGCTCTAAATTTGGATTGTGATTAAATAGTTGACACAGCATAGGTTTCTGACACAGAATGAATGTATTCAAATGAACTTAAAATGTTTGTTTTCTCTTAGAGCAATTCACTATGCTGTTGAATATTAATCCTCTCAAAAAAATGTTTGAAGAAATTTTCTTTTTATTTATGAAATTTCAAATGAGAAAAATTGAACCCAATTTTTTAATCACATCCCCCTTTCCCTTATTCCAAAACTAATTTCAATTAAAATATTCTAATGGAGTTTGCAACAATTACTACTCATTTAAATACATCATAAAATATTAAGATGTAAAAAAACTGCTTGTTATCACTGAATGGTAAAGATTATTTAAATTTATCAGTTGGTAGTAAAAAGTGAATATACATTGTATATTGTATATAACAAAGATTTAAGTTGATTCTGGACAAAGAAAGATAACTCCAATTAAAAAAAATTCTTGCAGATATTTCTTGCTTACTATACTGGACAAAGAAAGATAACTCTTAATTAAAAAAAAAATTGCTATTTCACAATATTGTGAAATAGATATTTCTTGCCACTGCACAATACTGTGCAATTGAAAAGACTTGCTATTGCACAATACTTAATATAATAATTTTAGATCCTGATTTGGACCAACTTGAAAACTGGGGCCATAATCAAAAATCTAAGTACATGTTTAGATTCAGCATATCAAAGAGTCCCAAGAATTTAATTTTTGTTAAAATCAAACTTAGTTTAATTTTGGACCCTTTGCACTTTAATTTAGACCAATTTTAAAACTGGACCAAAAATTAAGAATCTACATACACAGTTAGATTTGGCATATCAAAGAACCCCAATTATTCAATTTTTGATGAAATCAAACAATGTTTAATTTTGGACCTCGATTTGGGCCAACTTGAAAACTGGGCCAATAATCAAAAATCTAAGTACATTTTTAGATTCAGCATATCAAAGAACCCAAAGGTTTCAATTTTTGTTAAAATCAAACTAAGTTTAATTTTGGACCCTTTGGACCTTAATGTAGACCAATTTGAAAACGGGACCAAAAATTAAGAATCTACATACACAGTTAGATTCGGCATATTAAAGAACCCCAATTATTCAATTTTGATGAAATCAAACAAAATTCAATTTTGGACCCTTTGGGCCCCTTTTTCCTTAACTGTTGGGACCAAAACTCCCAAAATCAATACCAACCTTCCTTTAATAGTCATAAACCTTGTGTTTAAATTTCATAGATTTCTATTTACTTATACTAACGCTATGGTGCGAAAACCAAGAAAAATGCTTATTTGGGTCCCTTTTTGGCCCCTAATTCCTAAACTGTTGGGACCGAAACTCCCAAAATCAATACCAACCTTCCTTTTGTGGTCATAAACATTGTGTTTAAATTTCATTGATTTCTATTTACTTAAACTAAAGTAATTGTGCGAAAACCAAGAATAATGCTTATTTGGGCCCTTTTTTGGCCCCTAATTCCTAAACTGTTGAAACCAAAACTCCCAAAATCAATCCCAACCTTTCTTTTGTGGTCATAAACCTTGTGTCAAAATTTCATAGATTTCTATTAACTTAAACTAAAGTTATAGTGCGAAAACCAAGAAAATGCTTATTTGGGCCCTTTTTGGCCCCTAATTCCTAAAATGTTGGGACCAAAACTCCCAAAATCAATACCAGCCTTCCTTTTATGGTCATAAACCTTATGTTAAAATTTCATAGATTTCTATTCACTTTTACTAAAGTTAGAGTGCGAAAACTAAAAGTATTCGGACGACGACGACGACGACGACGACGACGCCAACGTGATAGCAATATACGACGAAAATTTTTTCAAAATTTGCGGTCGTATAAAAATCTTTATTCTTCCATATTGCTATCTGTTGACCTACACATATAAGTCTATGTTATTTGGTCTCAGGTGGAAAGTTGTCTTATTAGCAATCTTACCACATCTTCATATTTTTACACACTTCAAGCTGTCCATTTTTCCTTTGCTCCCATTTTTTTGTCTTTTATGATTGAATTGTCATATTCTTTAACAAAGTTTTACCTTTCAAAAACACAATTTGTATCAAAATAATATATATTTTACCAAGAGAAATTGTAAACTGAGAGAAATTATAAACTTACTTGACATTTATACTGGCGAGAAGAATCATCATAATTCTCTCCAGTGACAGGATTAACTGCCTGGGATACATCCTGCAGACTGATATTAGCCGACTGACTGCCGTGTGTCAGATTATCATGGTCTATAGTCTGTTGTAGGAGTGCATCATCGTCAACAGTCCCATGTAAGTTATCCTCTAGACTGTCATCTAGGTCCACTTCGTCATCATCGTCATCTTCATGGTTATCATCATCTACTTGACCCATGTCCACCATACCTTCAGTTATATCTACTTCAGTTATATCTGCCTGTGTAACTGTTATCTGAAAAAGAAATGAAATAATGCTTTACAAAATATTAATTTATGTTTTTGGGTTAACTATCATCACCAGCCATTCTGTTTGGTCTACCGCAGGTCTCTCGACCAACAGGGGAGAATATGTGTACCCCTGGTATAAAAAAATAACAAGGAAGAATTATTCATAAAGATCTAGGTTGATGGGGTTACCGCAGGTCTCTCGGTGACCAGGGGAGAATAAATAACAAAATTTATTTAAACTTAACTTGTTGTTCTTGGGACATCACTGAATGATTTCTTCAGACAATGTTGGCAAATAAGTTAGATCACTAGCTGATAAAAAACCTTCAGGACAAGTTTTTTTTCTTTTTTATTTGCCCTTGGTTTGAAGGGGATACCCTAAGAGGTTAAGGTAGATGACTGAAATGATTCAGTAATTTGTCTGCATTGCAATCTTACCTTACTCAACAAAAAATAGTACTCACAAATTCGACACAAACATAAATCAATCCTGTTTATTCAATTCTATTAAATCTAAAAACTTTATATAAATCTTTAATTAGAATTCTCAAGCATTAAATTTTCCTAAATCTATAAAGATTTTCATTCCAGTCTTTCAAATAATTTATATAATTAATTCCTTATTGTGTAAACCAACTTATTTTTCAAATAATTTATTTCGTGTTTAGCCCTTTCTAGTGCATTTCACAGCAATTTAATTGAAGAAAGATCAAGGTTTCTCATATTCATGATATGTTTTACTCGTGAAAGTCGCAAAAATAAATCCCTCACTAAATTAGTTGGGTTTACAGTACCTCTGACAACCAAATGACTGAAATAACATAATTACCTGATCACTGGGTATGGTTCCATCTCCTGACACCACAAAAGAATTGGGTGCTCCGTCAGCCATTACTACACTAGCACAAGACGTAGCCATCATGTTCTGGTCAGTGATACCAGACATAGGTTGTACTATAATGTGAGGGTTGATTGCTTCCTGTTGCTGCTGTATCTGAACATTCTGTATAATGTTAGGATCTGCTGTTTGTAACGCTTGAGTGAGTATGTTTGGATTTATTGTTATATTAATGTTCCCTTGCGACTGAAGCTGTTGTAACAAATTAGCATCTATCTGAACAGTCTGTGAAAATATATTAGGGTCAAGTCCTGTAATTTGCACGCCCTGGTTTCCTGTCAATTGTAACTGTATGCCTTCTAACCCTTGTAATACTTGGGTGGCTAGTGCACTTTCTGAAAGTCCTGCAAGAGGAGTGTCATTAGGTACAGTCAATTGTACAGGTAATATACCGTGACCACCTAGCATTGATTGGTCTAAATGAATCACATGACTTTGATTGTTCTGATTAATTGTCATCACATTTTGTACATCATTTGCCGATACATAGTCAACATTCTGAACAGATTCTTCTGGTTCCCTTGCCTTCCTCCTTTTCGGAGGCTCTGATTTGAAATGTTGTAACACATGACTTTTACGATTTCCTGATGTCCTAAATCTTTGATCACAATGCGGACATTTGAATGGTTTAGCACCTGTATGTAGTCTCAAGTGAACTTTTAAACTTCCTTTTGTAGCAAACATGGCTGCACACACGTGACATTTGTAATTCTTTGTTGCTGAAATATAAATGTTTATGAAAGGTAATAATTAATTTTAATAAATGTTTTTTAAAGCTATACATGATACCATACATATTTACTACACAATATGAAAAACTTGAGAAATTTCAGGATTTATTTAAGTAGAGAAATTCAATACTTTCAAAAAAAAAAAATTTCAGCTTTCAACTCGTTGTTGATGAAATAAAATTGGTTAAAACAATACTTTACTTGAGGTGGTACCTAACACTACTGTAAAATCAGCTTAACGTTTTAATTACGTTGTGTTGTAAAGGGAATAATAAGCTTCTCAATGATCAAAATTGGTGTTTGTCAAACTACTATATAACCAGTGTAATTTTTCTGAAAAAAACGGTTGGTTCAAAATTTTTGAAATTTTCATATTTTTGTTAAAAGGTCAAAGTAAATACTTCTGTCCAAATTTTATGAAAATTAAACGAGCCACATTTATTTTAGTGAAAGTGTTGGGTACCACCTTAATGGAAACAAATTGCAATCTGCAAAATGACAATCAACATACCAATAACTAGTCTAAGGGAAATAACTCTAAATAAATTTGGTCATAATTCTTTAACTCATCAAGTGTTCACCAGTTAAAAATATGTGACAATATACATTTAGTTACTAAAAATGCCATGTTTTCCCATGTCACAATAGCTTTTTCATTACTATCATATTTTCTCATGTGGCTGTCTATGTACTTACAACTACCATGATTTTCATGTGGCTGTCTATATATGAGTTACTACTTCTGTGAGTTCTCATGTGACTATTATGTATACTTACTACTGGTATGAGTTCTCATGTGGCTATCCAGTGTAGATTTGACAGTAAATGCTCTGCCACACGTATCACATTTAAAGGGTTTTTCACCCGTGTGTATCCTTATGTGTCTGACTAAATCGCTGGGCTTCTTAAAACTTTTACTACAATGATTACACTGGTGTGCATGTTTGTACATATCATCATCCTCATCATTCTCATCATCCTGGAAACACAAAATTTTATGTTGGAAAATATAGAAACACAAAAGAATATTATCTTTTTAATATGATACTAATGACATCCTTAATGTAATTGACAATCAAAGTTAGCTTCATATAGCTTTGTATAAAGTTACATCAATGTAAATATATTTCAACATTGTATTTTCTTTAAATGTTATACTGCAATATACAATCTTAGCAAATATGGTGATACTTCATAACATCACATTCTATCAAAATAAGCTTCAAATATTTTTTATAAAATAAATCGAAGTACAAAATATTTCAACAATTTTTTTTAAATGTTATACTGCAACTATGCAATTTTTGTAAATTCAAAATGCATTAACCAAATAAACTTTGGTTTGAAGAGTTACTGAGAAAAACCTTGTTTGTGTCTTTGATAATGTTTTTCACTAGAGTTTTCATAAAGAATGCAAAACCTAGAATTTTCCATTGTTCACTTCGTTTAATCAAAGAGCTGAAAGCTCTGAAGAAAAATGACGCCACTGTCTCTAATATTGGGATAGTTTTTATGCAAGTCTTGATTTTCACATACCGTAATTAGTTTAACAATGCAACATGTATTGTGAGCATATAATTGATATTCGTATATGTGTGTGTGTGTGTGAAGTGAAGGTGACAACTGGCTGTTTTTTAAGACAAATGAATAGGTCAAGACTAGCTGAATTGTACAAATAAATACCGTAGAAAGGCATGTATATTTCTCACTGGTACATAGTCTGAATCTGGGTCTGTTCGCTTCCATTCACGTTTGCGCCCACTCATTTTCACCCCTTTCACTTTCACACCCTACATGTTCGCACCCAATCTTAATTGGTTTTGTGTTTAATAACTCTGTAAGCAAGTGTTTTCTTATAAGTAAAATTGTTGTCATTGTCTCAAAATAAAGTGAGACAGCAATTTTTTTTTTGTGTTGAATAAATCTTAATCATGTTTTGGATAAGGTATTGCTAAAAATAATAATAATTCTTTCTAAATAAAGTGGTATTTTGTCAACGTTTTATTTTGTGTTGAATAACTCTTAATCATGTTTTGGTTAGTGTATTGCTATAACTTGTTTCATTGACTTGTTTCAAAATGAAGTGAGATTCTGACTATGTTTGTTTCTGCGTGTTGAATAAATTTTATCATGTTTTGGTTATATTAGTGGATTGCTATATTTTGGTTTCTATGTTTTATTGTTTCGTTGTTTCAGATCAATGGGACCAAGCTGTTAAAAACAATTATCTTTTGTGTTTTTTCCTTTAAAATCTTCAATGTTTTACTCATACCAAGCTATAAATACATTCAGAATTCACACCAAAGCAATTTAAAACAACAACCATGATTTTCCAATTATTCAACTTGAATTTGAATTAAAATTGGGCGCGAATGAGTGGAGTGTGCGAACGTGTAGGGTGCGAAAATGTATTGGGCACAAACAGACCTGATACCACACAGTCTGAACCCCCTTCTCCCACAAAATATTAAGTAAATAATCTTTTTGTTACTGCTATCAAAGGTCTAATGAAACTCAGATAGTTTCAAACATTTGTCAAAGAATTCTAGTCAAACTGGCACCTAGTTAAATTGGCACCTGGACAAATCAGCACCTGGTTAAAATCGACACCTGATATAGTCAATTTGTCACCCATGTTAAATATATATTTTTAACAGTATTTTAAGCAATAGGGTAAAAATAAGAAAGGGGTTGCCAGAATTTTTTTCAGTATTTAAGCAAAAAGAGTTAAATACTAACTTTCACATTTTTGGGTGTTCATGTACATTTTGTATATATTTATTTTTCTCAACTAATGACTTTTTTGGTGTTTTTTAATGATATATATATATATGAGTAGTCCAAATAATTATTACGTCTGGCAAGGCTTTTTTAATTTTATTCTGGAACACGTTCCTATGACCGCAAGGCTATGTTAATTTTTTTTCTGGGACGCCTTCCTACGAACGTCGTAGGAAGGCGTCCCAGAAAAATAATAAAATAGCCTTGCCAGACGTCATAATTATTTGGACTAATACATGAGATATTGTGTATTTTTCTGCATTATTTTAACCAGTTGAGCATTTTACAGGATTGTTGGTTTAATGCTGTTTAAACTTTACTGAAAAACAAACACCTTAAATTTGCTAATTATTTGGCATGAAAGTTTGATTTATTGAAAGGGACTCATAGTTTTCCATTTTATTTTAATAATTGACTTGTTTTTACAATTACACAAATTGTCTAATTGTTAAAACAACAGCTTTGGTAAGGGCTTCGTTGTTTACCTTTATACACTACATATTCACTTTCGTTTCGTGGTTTACCAAAAAAGTAAAATCACAAAAATACTGAACTCAGAGGAAAATCAATTTGGAAAGTCCATAATCACATGGCAAAATCAAAAAACAAAACGCATCAAAAACGAATGGACAAGAACTGTCATATTCCTGACTTGGTACAGGCATTTTCAAATGTAGAAAATGGTGGATTAAACCTGGTTCTATAGCGCTAACCCTCTCACTTTAATAACAGTCTCATCAAATTCCGTTACATTTACATGATGCGTTAAATAAACAGTCACAATCAATAAAATAGTCAAAATATGGGAACATCAGTCATCATCGTATAACAATTTAACAGGACACAACAACATCTACTATCTACGAACACATGGATTGATTTGAGTGTCTGACGTCAGAAAAATTATATACGTCACATAAATTTGTCGTTCAATGTGCATACAATAGTTATCAAAAGTACCTGGATTATAAACAATTTTAAATTTTATATAGGCAATGAGCGCAGACAGGGTTAAAAAATCAAAAGTATGTAAGAATAAATTACAGAAATCGAACTAGTCCAAAAGTTATACATAGAATTTATGAGAATCCAAAACTTTTAAAAGGAACAATTTAACAGGACACAAAAACCTATCCACGAACACATGGATCTACTTGAGTGTCCGACGTCAGAAAAATTATATATGTCACATAAATTTGTCGTTTAATGTGCATACAAACAATTTTAAAATTTACATAGGCAATGTACGCATACAGGGTTAAAAAATCAAAAGTATGTAAGAATAAATTACAGAAATAGACCGAGATTCAAACTAGTCCAAAAGTTATACATAGAATATATGAGAATCCAAAACTTTTTAAAGGGAACAATTTAACAGGACACAATAACATCTACTGTCTAAGAACACATGGATTGATTTGAGTGTCTGACGTTAGAAAAATTATATACGTCACATAAATTTGTTGTTCAATGTGCATACAAACAATTTTAAAAATATTTCATAGGCAATGTACGCATACCGAGTTAAAAAATCAAAAGTATGTAAGAATAAATTACAGAAATAGACCGAGATTCAAACTAGTTCAAAAGTTATACATAGAATTTATGAGAATCCAAAAATTGTCAATTCCACTACGCCATTGATTGATTTTGACGTTTGTGGTTCAACGTATACAAGTAATTCATAATAGAAATATATCATAATGACATATTATAGACAAATATCATACTGACGGGATCTTTTAAAGTACAGAGTCACGTTATAAGCACAAAAGAAATACAAAGAGTCACATATACAAAACAAATCACCAAAAAATGAAAGCCAATACAAACACATTGACGAGATGTATAAGTACCGAGCCACGTCAAACGGATATCACATAAAACCATTCAACAGTAAAAGTAATCTTAATAATAGAACAAAAACAAATAAAAGAACAATAAAACATGTTGTTAAGATGATACACAACATCAGTACGCAGAATCTATACATCAAGACCATCGTGTATTATTTGAGAAGTTGATACGGAATATTTATCAACAAGGTCTTGGTACCTTCCGATGAACTTTTTAAAAAAAAGGACGAGACGTTCTTTGACATACCCCTGGTTCATCAACTTTCTACTCAGACACTGATGACGTTTTACAAAGTCTGAGTAGGAGCTGCAAGCTCTTGAATATCGAATAAGTTGGGAAATATATATCCCATATGCAGGTGAAGTTGGTATATTGCTACTAAGGTGGGGGAAATTTATAATTTCGAAATTAAAATCGTCTCGTTTGTCATAGATTCTGGTACTGAGATGACTGTGTAAGTCAAATTCGAGATATAAGTCTAAAAATGAGGCGGAGGAAGCCGTGTCTGTTGTTTCTTTAATCTCGAGTTCTGGGGGATATATTAATGGAACCCAATCAGAAAAGTTCGGATTGTTTAAGGAAAGAACATCATCAATATATCTGAAAGTGAAATTAAATAATCTGGCTTCTTTGATCCTCTTGTTTTTGACAAGTGTCTGGAGGAACTCCGATTCATATGAAAATAAGAAGAGGTCGGCAAGAAGAGGCGCACAAAATACACAACAACATATTCACTATGTACTTGGTAACAGTAATTAATTAATTGAATAGAAAATATTATAACAAATATTATTTGATGCCGAATTGACGTCGAATAGGTGCCGATTTGACTAGATGCCGATTTAACCAGGTGCCGACTTGACTTGTACGTTTCAATTCCTCTGCGATCGTTTGCGGTATTTTCTTGAGAAAACCTATTTTCCATCACCAAAGAGAAGAAGAAACTGCTTTAAAATGATTCTGGAACGCTTCATGATTGTTAAAATAAGTTTAATTCACTCAAAAACAATTTTAAAACTTGCGATTGAACAGGAAGTTTCCAAAGCACGTGTAAAAGAAGACATTAACCGGTGAGAGTGGAAATCCGTATATGACAGATATCCCTATAGTACGACTTTGAAAGTAAAACAGTTCAATCCTTTTGTAAAACAATCTTTAATATACCTATCACATTAATGTTTGAAGGGTCTTAAGCTTATTCAAACCATATAAGTCGGTATGAAACACCAAAACGGAATGAACAATAACCGATTAAGTTTTGTAGTTTACAAATTCTAAAACTGGTTCCCGTCAAACTACAACACTTTGTTCGAGTGTAGTGGAATACAAGCAAAAACCAGTGTAAACTGGGTCCTGGCTGATTTAATACTACACAATGATGCATAATGATAACACAAGCAGATTCCAGTTTGTATGGAAAATAGGAAATACGAAACCAAGCGCGGTAGGCAGAGAAATGTAATGAAGTTCAGGTCGGCAGTTATGGAACAATGACTGCGTCATTTTCCAAAAATAGATGACTTTTATGATACTTTTTTTTATTTTGGAACTGTTCGAAGTGTTTACAGTCTGAAGAGAACAATCAAAAGATGTATCAAAACATATATTTCACTTGGAATCAGTTCAAATCTGTTAGAAATGCTCAGCAAAGCCTTGTACAAATAAATTCTATATTTTCAGAGTATGTTTTATTATTCTGTATATATAATTTTTATATCATAATTCCAAAAACTTAAAAGTATTATAGAATCATAGGACAGTCAGTTAAACTGGTAAATGTCATCATAAAAATGCTTGTTTTACAAGGGGCCAGATAATAGCTCTTATCATGTATACTACTTAGTATCTGCTTCTGTTAGAACTTATATACCCCAATAAAATAAAAGATTACTGACACCACTATCTTCTCAAACTGAAAATTTTGACCAATAAATAATACATACCTTATCTGCCACAACTTTTTCTTTGTCTGATGAATCTTCCAATATTTTCTTGGACACATTAAGTTGGTCTTCTTCTTGGACCTCTTCATCAATTTCTTGTGCTTGTTCTTCATAAACTAAATTCATCACCGAAGATTTAGGACGTTTGTTTAAGGCTATGTCCTCCTCAATCACTAAAAAATAAAAAGCCATCACAGTTTAAAATATAATTTCCATCTACCAGTACTACTGGAGAGTTGTAAACCAACTTATTTTCGTGATTGAATTATTTTTGTGACTTTCGCAAGTAGACAAATAACTCCAATATTAATCTTTGTGAATAAGTAAAACTAAGATTTTTCTTTGCTCAACTACATCAAGTAAATGAGAAAGTCACAAAATCAAATAGCTGTGAACTGGACTAGAAAGGGTTTTACACGAAATAAATTATGGATCCACGAAAATAAGTTGGTTCCCAGTATTGCATATAACATTAAATCAAAATAATGAAGAAAAAAGAAAAATAGATCATTAAATATTTTTACAATAAAAATTACAGTATCCAAACACTCAAGTAAAAAAATAAATATATAAAGATACCAAGTCCACGTTTCGATCAAATAAGTCTTTGTTAAGAAATTTGAATAACAAGAACATACCATCACTATGGGTTTTCATATGTCTCTTCATCATATTATATGATTTGAATGATTCTTCACAGTAAGGACATTTCTGTGACCGCTGACGATCGTGGACAGACATATGGCGGACCAATGAACCATTAGTGGTAAACTCAGCTTTACAGAAAGTACATTGGAATTGTTTGACTGCATCGTGAGTTCTCTGGTGTGATCTGAGTACACTAGCTGATATAAAACTCTTGCTACATTGATAACAGGAATAAGGTTTCTCTCCTGTAACATACAATTGAAAATTATCTAAAATTGTTGAATATTTACATTAAAAAGATATGTCATAAGGATCTTATAATTTTCATTGGCAGAAAACAATCATATGTTGTTTTAAAGTGATGTTTTATTTCCTTATAAAAGGCAACACCTAACAATACATGTGATATCAATGAAACAACTAACTAGATTTGAGACATACATGTATTTATTATAATCAACTGCTTTTTTTTACTTTAGTTTTAGTGTTTTAAAAATGTTAATATAGACACATTCAAAGAAAGACGCACTACCTCTGTACAATGTCAAAACACCAAATAAAGAGTCTAAGAAAATAAAAATTTTACTACATCGGATGATCCACAAATTGATAAGTATAATATAATAAGTGCAACATATAAAGATCTTATTGTAGGATTTCTTGCACACACTAAACTCATAATGTTAAGAGATATATATACCTGTGTGAGATCTCATGTGCTGTTTAAGATGAGATGACTTCTTATAAGCTTTATCACATAAGGTACACGGATACTGTCTAGCTCCATCATCATCCTCTTTTTGTAAGGATTCTGTCCCTTGGGGTGGCTCTGCAGGTTGGTCCTTGTCCACTGTTTCTGCTTCCTGTGCCTCCAAAATGGATATGTCACTAAAATATTAATGAATGAAAATATATACTTATGGTTATTTCCCTCATCAGTGCCTATTCTATGTTTACTGAATGAAAATATTTTAAATGTCTTCCTTTTTTTAAGAATTTACAATTGAAGCCAAAATACTTGGTAAATTATGATACATATTGGTTATAATTTAAATACGATCAAAACAATATTCATTTTATTCATATATGAATAAAACTTGATTGTTGTGTAAAAAGAAATCTCCTTCAATATTAAATTTCAGTAATCATGCAAACTGTACAATTGTATTGTTGTTTGTTTTTTTGTGTAACCTTTTATTTTTGGACCTGGAAGGCTATGTCACTGATATCTATCACACATATCTTCTTTGTATTTTTGCTTATGCATAAGCTTTCCCAATTGTTTTAACATTTTCAGTGTAGATATTCATGAACAAACATTATGACAAACTTCAAAATGGAATCCAGCAATTACCATACCTTGTAGGCAGTATATTCTGCATAGAAGTACTTGGTAGACTTGTGGTCAAAGAGGTCACTCCCTGGCTAAAGTTCAATGAATTTAGATCTTGCAGTGGTTGTCCCTGAAAATTCAATCAAAATGTCAAAACTGATTTACCTTCACATGGTCTACATATATTCTGTTTTTCACTTTAATTCAACTTTTCGTTCAAAAAAAATATCGATGCGTAGGATTTACAATAGGAATATTGAGGAAACCATCAACAATTTGAGTCGCAAATATTTATTATAAACAATTCTCAAATATACGGATAATGATAGAAATATATCAATTTGGATTTTTTTCCTTCTAATTTTTCTTATCCCTCATTAAGTTTTACTTTTTTGTCAATTTTATCTGTCAAATATATATTGTACATTTTTTTCTTAATTTTTCACAGTCGTCGTTAAGTTTTTGTTTGTTTTCCCTTACTTTGAGTCATATTCGTACTGTTCATTTTATTGCAGCATATACTTTTAAAAGTTGAATCTACCTGTCTCATTTTCAAAAAAACATAACAAGTCTCCTTCAATAGAATCAAGATATTCTCCTTCCCTCCTATACTTATCCAATTCAAGATGACAATTTTATCTTACCTGCATTTGGAAACTATTTGGATTAAAAATGGTACCCTCTAGCTGGCCTCCATGCTGACTGGTAATGGACGTCACCATAGAATCATTGAGGGATGTAGTAAATTGGTTATTCATAGATGTGGACATCTGATTGGTTATCTGGTTGTTAAGTTGAGAGGTCATGACATTTTGAGGTTGAATTTGATTATTGATATGTTGATTCAACTGAGCAAAATTCTGTTGTCCTGTTCCTAATAAACTCTGACTAAATGTCTGTGGCTGACCAAATATCTACAATATAAAAATATGATGCTGTTAACTAACTATTTGACAGATCATTTTTGGAGTGTAGCCCTATCTAGAAAACATCACTGTGATTTATAGCAATGAAGAGTACTTACTATTCTAGTGTAACACAGTATAATTTTAATGAGAATATTCAGAATCAGGAATTTTGCTAGAGATTGTTATTTTCAGTAATGTTTTTTGTCCAACCAGGTATTGTCAATCATTTCAGATACTTGGTACATGTCTATGTTGAATTTGAGAATAATGTGTCTAATCTTTGGTGGTTCCAAGATTAACATATGGTATGGATATAGACCCATGTCTATCTTTGAATTTGTCTTGAAAATTCATGAAATAATTGCCTTAAACTTCATACAACAATGAACCAACTTTCCAGCAAGCAATGCATTTAAAATCATATACAATTTGATCACATAATTTGTTGATACTAATAATATCCATACCTGATGATTAAGAGTTTGCTGGAACTGTTGATCCAGACTAGCAGAATTGAGAGCATCCTGAATACTGGCCTGAGCCAGGCTGTCATTCTGGTTAATGTTACCAGATTGGTCAGTTTGTTGAAGGACAAGGTCAGCCAAATTGTTTTCCTCCACAAGGTCAGTCTGATCCTTGTCTGTAGCATCTTGACTATCTTCACCAACATCCTGTCCATCATTCTGTAGGGCTTGGAGAGCCAACTCATGTCTGAAGTACAGTATAATATATCACATGACATTTTATTATTATTTTTATGATTTCAGTCTACTAACTATTGCTGGGAAAGGAGAGACATGGTATATTTTGATCCTTTCAGGGTTTTTTTTACAATTAATCATTCTAAATGTGCATAACCATTTCTAACTCAACAGATCAGGATAAAAATTTCAGATAAAATCTCCTACAGACAGAATCTGAATTAAATCTAAATGAAGATATTGTTTTTTTATTTGGGCAATTGCAAAACAAAAATATTATAAAGGAGGGACAATTTTTCTCTCACTTTTAACAGGCTATTTTTTACAGGTCTTAGAATATTTTCCATTAATTTTTAGATCCCAAGGCACAAAACTTTGTTCATTTTTTTGGAGGACCCATAGGTCATTAGTTATTTTTTTATTTTTAAAAATATCTATGCAAGATTCAGGAATTGCCCAGATTAAATTCTTTTCTACTTGGGGTGATTAATTCAAAATATATATACTTGAAAAAGAGACCCCAATAGATTTAGAGAGAGCAACATAACAAGACAAGTGTCACTAAATGCTCTATTCAATTTTTCAACTGTGAGACAAAAATCAGCTTAAGGCGATAAAGTTTGAATCTTGGAAGCGGATTTATGCAGATTTTTTTAGTACTAACCTGTGTGTTTTCATATGCTTTTTACAGTTGACTGATGTTTTGAATGTTTTTTGACAATAGGGACACATGAATGGTCTGACCTCACTATGTGTTGACATGTGACGTTTCAGACTTCCATTAGTGGTAAACATAGTATCACAGATTAGGCACTTGTAAGCTTTCACACCAGTATGGGTTCTGATGTGAGCTTTCAGCACACCACTGGAAACAAACGCCTTCATACACTGAATACATTTGTAGGGTTTCTCTCCTGTAAATAAAATGTATATGTATATAAATAAATATATATATTTTTTGGTAGTTTGAGAATGTTAACCAAAATAATAGCAGTTACATATGATGTACATATGTTTTTGGTATCTTCATATTTGACAAAACTTGTATCTTATATCATTTACTTTGTTTGAATAGATATCTTGTACCAGCTGAAGCAGGACTTAATGGTGTGTGTTTGTCTCTCTATGTTGAAGACCCATTGGTGGTTATGGGCTGTTTTCTGCTCTTTGGTCTGTTAGTTGTCTCTTTGACACAATTCCCTTTTCCATTCTCAATTTTATGCTGTTCATTTCCTTTGTCCATACAAGTGTATTTTAAATTCTTTACTTACAAATATATGCAGATGTACTTATAGCATGCCATTTGCCATAACAGGTTATGCAATGCTATTCTAAAAATAATAACATGTTTGCAAGAGCTTGTTCAAAATAGGTATACATATGATAGGGGAGTAGGATACAACAAAGTAATAGTGACTTTAAATTGTCTGAGTTATTTCCCCTCTAAAATCAAGTTCTTACTTTTTATCATAAATTTGATTTAAATAATTATTATTTATATAAACAAAAATTTCCTGCAATTAAAATTAATGCCCACTTCAAGGTTTACTTACTTCAGAAAAATATACATATAGATAACAAGAGGTCCAAAATAGCAAGCAAAAAATATTTTAGAACACCATGCAACTCATAGCAAGAGAGTAAGATGTATTTTTTCTAAACTTTCTCCACAAATTACTTAATCCGACCATGCAAGGGCTGCATATATAGCCAGTCAAGGTCGTTAAAAACTTTCATATATATACACAAATTACTTTAAATTTTAATTTTCAAAATCAATGAGAAAGATATAAATTTGTCTTCATGTAGTATTTACAAATATGTTTAAATATAAGGTTGTTATTCATTTGAAATACTTATTTTGACCACCAACAACTTAGTATCTCAACTTTGGTAGGAAGTTTGAATTACCTGTATGAGATCGAACATGCTGTTTCAAATGACTGGATTTTTTGTATCCACGTGAACAGAATCCACATTTATATGGTCTATCCACACTGGCAGCTTCTCCCAGGTATTGATTCAACAAATTATTTCTTGGCGGTTGCTGAATAAGCCCTGAAATGAAATTCAAAGATGAAATTTATGTATTTAAACATTGTTGTCTTTTTTATCCTTTATTTAACTCCTTGTCAAAATCGTGGCATCTATACTTTTGTCATTGACCCTTTTATTATCAATGTTTTAATTTATAGTACAAGGACATGAATAAAAAGAGAAGCTGGATATACACTGCCTTGAAGATATATTGGTAGCCTTGAGCTGTTTTCTGTTCTTTGGTCATGTTATTGTCTCTTTTTATTTTCTATTTTATCAATAAGACAGCAAAACATAAATCTAGATGAAAATTTCAATAATATGCAAGGTGGTACATTATTTTCTAGGTTTAACATTTTAAACATTATTTTTCAGACACTTATCATAGATTTACTGTTACCTGTATCAGTTATCAATATTGGCTCCTGGAGTGGTATATCTGGAACCAAGTCCTGTTTATTGGCTCTCCTAAACATTCTTTTAGGTCTTTTATCCATATCTCCATCTCTAAAATGTGATGTAATGTGACTTTTCCTGTGAGCAGACGTCCTAAAACTCTTCTCACATTGCGGACAATCAAATGGCTTAGCACCTGTAATAAATTGAGAAAAAGATCAATTATGATCTGTTCTTATTTTTTTCTAACTTTGTCTCTCTGTATGACAAGAACCTACTAACGGCAATGTAAACTTAATTGATCACTTATTCATATTTTTATGAAATTATGCATGTATTTCGTACTCTCTAAACTGCATTTATAAACATGTATACAAGTTTTGACAAAGAAAGGTTTGTTGACACAATTTCATGTTTGAAAATGAACAATTTGATGTTATTATAGTGAAACATGGAATAAATTCATGTTTTTAATTGTCTTCTTTTTTAAAGATATTACAGTATTTAGTATTTTTAGGTTGTATGTAGACTTTTCAAGTTGTTAATGTGATTCTTTTGCATTAAAAAGTTTGTGCTTTCCATCAGAAAACAATAGTGCATAGAAGGCCTACATTTATAAGGACAGCAGGTTGCAGAGAAAGGAAAGACTACAGCTGCAACCTATATTGTAGTCTAGCTTTGACAATTATGCACAGAGCATGATTCAATATTTTATTTCTATAGCTTTTTCTGACAACCTCATTTTTAATTGTTTCAAAATGAAAAGCATTTCTTACCAGTATGCATTCTAAGATGAACTTTCAAACTGCCTTGAGTAGAAAACATTTTAGTACACAAATCACATTTATAATCTTTAATTCCAGAGTGAGTTTTAATATGAGCTGTCAATGTACTTTTCACAGCAAAAGATCGGAAGCACTGGGTACACTTGTAAGGCTTTTCATGAGTATGGATACGAATATGACGAACTAGATCACTTGGTTTCTTGAATTCTTTCGCACAATATGTACACTGATGCCATCTCACACCATTCACCTGCAAAGTATAGGAAAAATATGTAATCAAAATAACATTTCAATTTCCTAAGATTGAAAGATATTAATTGCCAAGACATTAAACATTTTAGTTTTAGAAATTTCCATCTACCCTCAAAACAATATATTGCAATGCCCACAATGCATGCTACTCATACATTTGTGCAAATAATCATGACAACAGATTTATAAATATCCATCAAACAAAATGTATGATATGAATATTTTTATTTAAGAAGACTAGCCATTGTAATTTTTTTGTTTGAACCTGGTTTATAATGGAATTTAGCCTTAATAGCTCTCTCTGTGGTATGGGTTTTGCTCACTGTTGAATACAACAACCTGTAATTGTTAACATCTACATCATTTGGTTTCAGGTGGATAGTTGTCTAATTGGCAATCATACCACATCTCCTTGTCTTATATTGATGCAGTTTAAAGCAATCATTAATCAATCAATCGTTCTGATATAGATGTTCATTTATGGTAGATAATGACAACAGATATCTTTTGTGTTGCCATGAATTCCATAGTGACAAAATAAACTACTTTCATTTTTTTACATAAATAAGGCTGTTAGTTTTCTCTTTTAAATTGTTTTAACTTATCGAGGCCGTTTATAGCTGACTATGCGGTATGGGTTTTACTCATTGTTGAAGGCCGTACGGTGACCTATAGTTGTTAATGTCTGTGTCATTTTGGTCTTTTGTGGATAGTTGTCTCATTGGCAATCATACCACATCTTCTTTTTTTATAATACACAAATTTGATAACCAACCTTTCTTAAATTACAATATGGATTTAAAAAGATTAATGATATGTTTTTGTATTGTAATTATTTTAATATTCAAAACTGATGATGGTTCCCTATTGTTTTTTTAACTTAAATAATTTGCTTTACCTTTCTAATAATATGCTTTTTGACAGAACCAGTAGCAGAATCACATAGAGTCATGGTTGTCACAGTTTGTGTTATTGGTGTATGCTGTAATACAGAGATAGGCATTGGAGCAACAGGTACCAATTCTGTACCAGACGATGATGGCACTACCTGTCCTGTTCCTGTTTCACCACTAGGAAGACCACTGTTCTCTAAAGCTTGCTGTAGAATATCACTATTCGAAACCTGAAAAAGAAAAATTATGAAATTCAAGTTTTTTAGAAAAATAATTTGTTATTCAATAGATTTTGTTGGAATCCCTTTATCCCTTTTAATGTTTCCTCTTTCAGAAGGTGAAGTTTAGAATGTAAAATTCTAAACTAGGTTATTTTTTGGGTTCAGAATTTTTCTTTTCTTAATAATTATCTGACAAAATTTTAACTCTAGCAGTACATTAATAATGCTTTTTTTTTTAAATAAAGAATTTATCAAACCCTTTATATCCAATTTTTCTATTCACAATATACTGTAAACCTACTATTTTTTGCAGATACTTTATTTCATGTTTAGCCATTTTCAGCCGATTTAATAATTTCTTTAAGCTGTTTTCTGACTTTCTTGAGGGATATATAAAAGTGAAGACTCAAGTATTACATTTTTCTACTATTTATATTACATTATTTCTGAACTCTGACAGGAAAATAAATTCCTCGAGAAAATTAGACGGTTTACAAGTACTGTAAATTCCTAAATTATTGCGATGTTTTTATTATTGCGAAACATCCAAAGATTTAAAACCGCTACAGTTTGCTCTCATTTTTACTAAACTGAATTTTTCTCAATATTGCAGAATTTAAATTGCATTTTAGTCTAAAATTAGGGTGAAAAAACAAAATAGCAATAATAAATGCAAGCATTAATTTATAGTATATAGTACCGTGGCGGTTCTTACCTGCTGTCCATCAATTTCCTGTAATTGATTTTCAGTACCATGTTGATTGGATTCATCTTGATCAGCTGGTTGTTCAGACAAACCTAAAATCTGGTTTATAACCATGTCATTCTGTTCTTCTGTTATAAGTTGTTTACCAGAATCATTAGGCATAGGAATCTCCTACAAAATTCATTTCCAGAATATAATTGACAATAGCTGAGAAATCATCAATAACACAAGCAAAAATACAAAATTATTGAAATTATTTGAACTAAACAAAGTATGCAAGATGGACAATATTAATAGTGAGAGAAAAATAAGAAAGGATTCTTTACTTCTATTTGAAGGTATTTCACTTTTGTGTGACTATCAAGTAAGAGGTTTACCTAGCTATAAAATAAGGTTCCATTATCAAGTAAGAGGTTTACCTAGCTATAAAATAAGGTTCCATCCATCATTTTTTACACAAGAAAATAACTGTACCAAGTAAGGAATATGACAGTTGTTATTTATTCGTTTGATGTGTTTGAGCTTTGGATTTTGACATTTGATTAGGGTGACTCTCTGTTTTCAATTTTCTGTAGAGTTCAGTAATTTTGTTTTTAAATTTTTGCTGGTTAAAGCCAAACAAAATTTAAAATAAAACCTACTGTTTGTTCTGCATGTTCACGACTAATATGAGCATTCAAACTTCCAAGTTTTTTAAAAACACAGCTGCATTCACTACATCTGAATGTTTGAAACTCCTGTCCATCTTCAGGAAGTGTATGCACTCTCTGGAAAAGAAGTCCATGATAACAATGTACAAAGGTTTGAACAATAAATAAAGGCAACAGTAGTATACATCTGTTTGATGTGTATATAATATGATTATGATATAAGTTAAACTTTACATATTGAAATTTTAATTCTATATTGAAGAGACTTTAATATGGCTTTACAAGTTTTTTTTATCCCAACTACCGGTAAGAAAGTGTTCCAATATACAAGAAAAATACTAATGCTTTAAAATTCTTCTTTCTTTCAAAATATAATTTTGAAGCAATCAATGCTGATGCATATTTGACAAAGTGCCTTTCTGCAATGCCAACAGTCTTTCTGTCAAAAAAATGATGAATCATTACAGTGGCATGTGATCCTATCTAATACAGGGATAAAATGATAACCAGACTATTACATAATACAAGCATAAAAATAAACTTTAAATGAAAACATAAAACTTTCTCAATGAAAAAAATGCTGATCAAAAGGTAACAAAACATTATGATTAAATAATTGACTGTCTAATCTAATCCAAGAAACAATCGGTAAAGCATGTTATACACAACTGACAGATCTTCATCTTTTTAAAAAGATCTCTTGATTTGAAACAAGGATGTCAATACTGTAAATTCAGAAATTATTGCGTGCATTTATTTTTGCGATTTTGTCATTTTAGACTAAAATGCGATTTTAAATTTTATGATTTTGAGAAAGATCCCTATTATTTCATATAAAATATTTCAAAATGCGAGTTTAAATTATTGCTTTTACAACTCAGTTGCATTTTTCGCATTAATAAAAACCTCGCATTAATTTCTGAATTTACAGTAATTGAAATCAATAACTAGAGGCTCTCAAGAGCCTGTATCGCTCACAAGTGATGAGAAAAGCTCACTTGGCCCTTCGAGCTAGGTGAGCTAAAAATGTGAAAACTCATTTTGCAGCTTTGTTGGTATTAACTTCTTACCTTAATATGAGCTCTTAGATTTCCTTTCTGAGCAAAAACATGAGGACAGAAATCACACATAAAAGGTTTGTCTCCAGTGTGTTTACTCATGTGTATTCGGAGAGCCCCTTTCTGGTTAAATGCTCTGTTACATAAAGTACATTTGTAAGGTCTTTCTCCTGCAAAGAAATTACAAATAGAGGCCATTAATATAACTGCTTATCCAAAGTATACTTCTAAATTTAATGTATACTTTTTTAATAAAGTTGCATAGTGTCTAAGAAACACTGACATCCTTTTTTGAATAAGACTTTGGTAAACAAAGGTTATATACTTCTGTCATTGGGTGGCAGCTATCATTTTTTATTATTCTGCCACTTAGTTATCAAAGAAGTGTAAACAGTAATTGATCATTTACCAACATACTGATTTGTCCTGGATATTGAGTAACAGGGTAAAACAAACATAAAAAAAGTGCTAGTTGAATTGAAAACAGAATTTTCTAATGTCTGAAAGGAATCTTAATGCAATGTTCTTGTGTAAGGAGGATAACTTAGAAATTTTTTGGTACATTCCAAAACTAAAAGTGTTTTCCAAAATTTTATCATACATCAAATTTCATTAACACAACATCAGTATTAAAAATGTAGGTAAAAATATTACGTATCAAAATTGTAGGTAAAATATTACTAACATAAAAGCAAATACAAAAATATTTTTTGTCTAGTACATCAAAAGTAACAGTAACCTCGGTAATAATTTACATCTTTTGTGAAGGGTCTGGTTGAGTTGAAAAACTGAAGTCTAACTAATTTTAATATTACCTGTATGGATACGATTGTGTCTGACCAACTGACTAGGTTTCTGGAACATTTTCCCACAGTGCTGACATTTGTAATGAAAAGAGGACCTATCAACATTTCGTTTGTAAGGTCTGTGTGTCAATGAGGCTCTGAAATGTTATAAATAATTTTACTATCAGAATTGACAATTAATACAATATAAATATAAATAAATATTATCAGTCCACATAATGAGGTTTAGAAAATTTCACTCATGGTAGTAAGTGATTTAGTATGGTGAATGCTATTAATTGTTAGTGATCAACTTTGAAATATCTCACTGTAAATTTACATCTTTTAACCTTATTTCTCTTCCATTGATCATCTTAATTTTACTCAATGATGTTAGCTTCATTTATCATTTCAAGATGAAGAACAGCAATTCATGTGTTTGTTTGATAAATGGTTATTTCCCAGTGTATAACATGATTCTTGTTAGAAAAAATTCATCTAAATCCAGTCTATTTATCATTAATTTGTTCATAATCATTTGGCTTAAAAAGTTTGACAGATTTTCCATGATGAAAAGAATAAAAAATCTCTATATATATTCTGTAACACATGTACCCTTGAAACAAATACCATGTTCAGATACTCACTTTATTTTATAATGCTGTTTCATGTGTTCTCTAAGAATAGCTGCTTTATTAAATTGCATGTTGCACTGTTTGCATGGATAAGACTTCATCCCGGATTCTTCTTGTCTGTGTTCCAGTAAATGTTTGTTAAGTTGAGACTATCAAATAATCAAGAGTTATCTCCCATTAAAAAATATATTATTATTTATCAATTTGATGGTTTATAATTCTCTAAGTTTAGTTCTGCATCAGATAACATTAATTTTGGTGATTTACAGATGTATAATTGATATTCAATAATTAAAGAGTATTTGTAAAAATCAAGGTATATTTATACTTAAAAGTTGTAATAATACTTTGAAAACACATAATAAGATTTGTGATTTTTTTGTTGAAAGTTCTTCCCTTTGATCTGTTAATTTGTCATGCATATTACACGGCAAAAAAATAAATAAATACATAAGGATAGTACATGTATGCAAGAAAAGTTAAAATATGAAAATGTTTTTTCTTTGTACATGCAAGTTATGTTAATCTTTTTTATAGCTTGTTTGATTCTTAAAAACATCTTTGCTCAAATATTTTTTTCTTTATATTCATATTTGGATGTATCCAGTACTTAGATACATGTATTACATATAATTTGTTGTATATATAATTTATAAGTAACCTTTTATAATAAAAATAATGTAGATATATGTTTTCACATTATAAGTATCGTAGAAAAATGAGAAGATTTATATTATTTTTTTGAATAACGAAATCTAGTTTTTTGGTTGTCAATGTATTCTGAATTGCTGTATAATGATATAAGTATTTCACAGCTCACATAAATATGATTATTTACAACCACTGAAATTTTTCTTGTACTTCTACCATAAAATGCAAACATTTGTTTACCTGCACACCAAATTCATCCCCACACTCTGTACACATCAATGTTTCGTCTTTTTCATGCAGCATTATGTGAGCTTTCAGACTAGCAATACGTGAGAATGTCTTGCCACATTCTGGACAGGTTGGTTCCCCATCAAGTGGCACATGGGTGGCCTGATGTAATTTGAGATTATCTTCAATATTGAAGGAGCTGTTGCATTGTGAGCAGCGAAATGGCTTGTCTTCATCATGGGTCTTTATATGTCTTTGAAGTTGGTTCCATTTTGGGAATATTTTATCACAAGACTCACATGGAAATGGGCCCTAAATATCAAAATACAAATACACATACTATAATTTTAAAATTAAACAAGAATGTGTCCCAAGTTAATGGATACCCCATCCTCACTATAAACATTTTCTATGTTCAGTGGACCATGAAAATGGGATAAAATCTCTAAATGGACCCTTAATATCAAAATACAAATACACATACCGGTACTATACATACAAAGTAACTGATCTTTACTGCAAGTCCACGTTATCAGAAACAAATATATGTCTCATTCACTCACTACAGAGTCAAGATCATTTTCAAATTTGCAATGAATCCTGTTATAAAAGATTGGTAGCATGACTGAAAGTTGTTGTGTGACTTGATTTGTACTAAGTTTTCAGAAAAATTACCTTTTTAAAAAACTAGAGGCTCCAAAGAGCCTGTGTCGCTCACCTTGGTCTATGTGAATATTAAACAAAGGAAGCAGATGGATTCATGACAAAATTGTGTTTTGGTGATGGTGATGTGTTTGTAAATCTTACTTTACTAGTCTTGCTGCTTACATTTATCTCTATCTATAATGAACTTGGCCCAGTAGTTTCAGTGGAAAATGTTAATAAAAATTTACAAATTTTATGAAAATTGTTAAAAATTGACTATAAAGGACAATAACTCCTTAGGGGGTCAATTGACAATTTCCGTCGTGTTGACTTATTTGTAAATCTTACTTTGCTGAACATAATTGCTGTTTACAGTTTATCTCTATCTATAATAAAATTTAAGATAATAACCAAAAACAGCAAAATTTCCTTAAAATTACCGATTCAGGGGCAGCAACCCAACAATGGGTTGACCGATTCATCTGAAAATTATAGGGCAGATAGATCTTGATCTGATTAATAATTTAACCCCGTGTTGGATTTGCTCTAAATGCTTTGGTTTTTGAGTTATAAGCCAAAAACTGCATTTTACCCCTATGTTCTATTTTTAGCTGTGGCGGCCATCTTGATTTGATAGTCGGGTCACCGGACACATTTTTAAAACAAGATACCCCAAAGATGATGATTGCCAAGTCTGGATTAATTTGGCCCAGTAGTTTCAGAGGAGAAGATTTTTGTAAAAGATAACTAAGATTTACGAAAAATGGTTAAAAATTGACTATAAAGGGCAATAACTCCTAAACAGGTCAACTGACCATTTCGGTCATGTTGACTTATTTGTAAATCCTACTTTACTAAACATTATTGCTGTTTACAGTTTATCTCTATCTATAATAATATTCAAGATAATAACCAAAAACTGCAAAATTTCCACAAAATTACCAATTCAGGGGCAGCAACCCAACAACGGGTTGACCGATTCATCTGAAAATTTCAGGGCAGATAGATCTTGACCTGATAAACATTTTTACCCCATGTCAGATTTCCTCTAAATGCTTTGGTTTTTGAGTTATAAGCCAAAAACTGCAGTTTACCCCTATGTTCTATTTTTTGCCGTGGCGGCCATCTTGGTTGGATGACTGGGTCACGCCACACATTTTTTAAACTATATACCCCAATGATGATTGTGGCCAAGTTTGGTTCAATTTGGCCCAGTAGTTTCAGAGGAGAAGATTTTTGTAAAAGATAACTAAGATTTACGAAAAATGGTTAAAAATTGACTATAAAGGGCAATAACTCCTAAACGGGTCAACTGACCATTTCGGTCATGTTGACTTATTTGTAAATCCTACTTTACTAAACATTATTGCTGTTTACAGTTTATCTCTATCTATAATAATATTCAAGATAACAACCAAAAACTGCAAAATTTCCACAAAATTACCAATTCAGGGGCAGCAACCCAACAACGGGTTGACCGATTCATCTGAAAATTTCAGGGCAGATAGATCTTGACCTGATAAACATTTTTACCCCATGTCAGATTTCCTCTAAATGCTTTGGTTTTTGAGTTATAAGCCAAAAACTGCAGTTTACCCCTATGTTCTATTTTTAGCCGTGGTGGCCATCTTGGTTGGTTGACCGGGTCACGCCACACATTTTTTAAACTAGATACCCCAATGATGATTGTGGCCAAGTTTGGTTCAATTTGGCCCAGTAGTTTCAGAGGAGAAGATTTTTGTAAAAGATAACTAAGATTTACGAAAAATGGTTAAAAATTGACTATAAAGGGCAATAACTCCTAAACGGGTCAACTGACCATTTCGGTCATGTTGACTTATTTGTAAATCCTACTTTACTAAACATTATTGCTGTTTACAGTTTATCTCTATCTATAATAATATTCAAGATAACAACCAAAAACTGCATAATTTCCACAAAATTACCAATTCAGGGGCAGCAACCCAACAACGGGTTGACCGATTCATCTGAAAATTTCAGGGCAGATAGATCTTGACCTGATAAACATTTTTACCCCATGTCAGATTTCCTCTAAATGCTTTGGTTTTTGAGTTATTAGCCAAAAACTGCAGTTTACCCCTATGTTCTATTTTTAGCCGTGGCGGCCATCTTGGTTGGTTGACCGGGTCACGCCACACATTTTTTAAACTAGATACCCCAATGATGATTGTGGCCAAGTTTGGTTCAATTTGGCCCAGTAGTTTCAGAGGAGAAGATTTTTGTAAAAGTTAACGACGACGGACGACGACGGACGACGACGGACGACGGACGACGACGACGACGCCGGACGCCGGACGCCAAGTGATGAGAAAAGCTCACTTGGCCCTTCGGGCCAGGTGAGCTAAAAATCTTTTAGCATTTCATTGTCATGATTGTAATGGTTTTAACAAGGTTTTTGTAAAATTATATCTTTTTCTCTATGCATGCTACATTGTATGTTTCACTATTTATAATGATATATACCGGTAGTCTGTATATCTTTTTCATACATCATAAAAATGTACCGTTTCTTGGAAATTAATGTTAAGTTTATATCAAGCCATTAAACTTGTACCTTTCCAACAGGAGGTTTGATCTCTGTCTTTTTTGGTTCAATAATCTGTATTGGCTGCTGATGCTGCTGTTGTTGCTGTTGAAGGGGAGGTAAAAACTCCAAAGTTTGAATCTGGGTCCCTTCTGGTAACTGTTCAAACACCACATGTTCAACATGGAGTTGCTGTGGATCAAAGTTGGCTAATGTGATTTGATTTGAGTCTATGTTTTCCTGCTGGTTTGGATCTACATGTTGTTCAACAAATGCAACAATTTCTCCAGTTTCAGACACATGAGCAACATGTGCAATGGTGGCTTGGCTAAGGAACTGTGCATAATCGACTGCAAAAACACAATAAAACATTACATTACATTCAATAAGTTTGAATCTATTTCAACCTCTTTTTTAATATATATATATGTTGAAGATTCAAATCAAGTATTTCCACTTATCAAGTACTTCTGGTAATTATATAACAAATAAAGAAGTACCGGTATGTGTTTGAGAATATCAATGCCCCTGTGCAAGCTTAGTAATTTTGCATATGAAAAGGGGATATAACTCTTAAAAGGTGAATGAATTACTAGGATAGTGATACATTAGACAGCTTAGACAAACTCAGCCACCAAATTTTGAATCTGCTTTCAATAACTGCAAACATTCTATGATACTGTTAGTGTTTTGAAAAAACAAGATTTTTCATAGTGTTGTCATAAATCTAAATATTTATCCTGGACACATAATATGATAATTGTTATATCTTCTTCACTTGCTATTCAACGTACATGTATCATATATCTTTATATAAAGTGTAAAGATTGAGATACATGTATTAAAATGAAACAAATAAACTGTTATCACATATATATGTCTCGGTCTTTTGTAATTTTGATAATGCAAATGTTGAAATTAAAATAGCAGTTACATTTGTTAGGCAAATATTCAAAGTCAATGAACCATGACTGAAGAACATGGCTTATCAATCTCCATGTACATTTTTTTTTGTAAATGAGATGTGCCAATGTGGAAACAGCATACATTTGTACCCAGGTCTAGCTTTCTTACTCTGTCAAGCAAGACAACAAAACTAGGATCAACCTTAAAGCTTCTACCTTAAGATAAAGGATTTTAAGTGACACACTTCTTAGTTGATGGTGTAATGCAGAAGAAATTATATGTTTTATTAAGGAAATCTGACACATCAAACTGACTATCTTGGAACTGCACATGAAGTATTGAGTTGCCCACTTCAATGCATGTGTATATTACTTCAGTGTCTTCTAAATGATTCATTTCAATTATAAATTATAGTTTGCACAAAACAATTACATTTGTAGTTAAAATAGAATATTGATAACACGTCTGTAATCAAATTACAGCTTTTTCTACTTGAGAAGAATTTTGAGAGCTAGACAGACATATTTTCTAAACACTTTTGCCATGGCACAAGTCAGTTTGTTTTTTCAACAGGAGTTGAATACGTGCGTCCTTTTGATATCTTTTGTATCTCTTTCGTAAAACTATAAATATGTTGCATCCAAGACGCCTATTGGTAGATTACTTTTGTTTGGGTAGCTGTCTCGATCGACACATTGAATATACATGTACATTGTATACCCTTATCTCCTTTCATAAGAGAGTAATAAACAGATAACTTTCTTTTGAGATTTGAGCCAATACATTGGTTCAACTAAAAACTGACCTACAACTCTTTTGTTTTAAGAACTTAGAATTGGGTCTCACGTACTGTTCAGCATATGACAATTAAAAACACTGCAAGTTTTTTACTAGTCCAAAGAATTATTTATGAGGTGTGGCAAGGCTATTTTAAAAAAAAAATCTTGGACGCCGTCTTAGGAAGGGCATCCCTGAAATATTTTTAATTAGCCTTGCCAGACATCATAATTATTTGTACTAGTTATTCAAAGCAAGGATTTGTAAGACCCATGTTCAAAGGAATAGCATTTTTTAGGGATGAAAAAATAAATGTTTGAAATTCTATCATCCATGTCACTAGCACTTCTAAAATTTGGGAGTTTGTGTTTAGAACTTAATACAAGTTATACAATAATATGTATAGATCTGCTTTCTAAAAAGTAGTAATTTAATGAAAAGATAAACAGTACCAGCTGAGTACGTTCACAATATTATGACACTAACCCTAAGTGAAAAATATGCATCCCTAGCCGAAACTGGGAACAACATCTTAAGCAAGACATCATCATGTAAACAAAATTGAACAAAAACTGTGCAAGTATATTTGAGTTTTTAGTCCAACTCCGGGTAAACAGAAAGTAAAAGTAGGCGGACGCGAGAGACGAAATTTGACTAAAAAATGGACACAAGTTATAATAAGCCTAGAAGACAGCCAGGAAAGGCATCTTGGTTTTGGCTATCAACACTGTCATAATAATTGAAAAGTACTGAATATCTCCTAACGTTCCGACATGACAAAAACATTTTTATAATTAAATAGTTTTAATTTCAATATTTCTACGCGTGTTGAGTAGGAATATTGTCAAGTTCAAGTTCCCTAACAGATCATTGCGCTCAAATGTCCGGACAATGAACGCAGTGCACTATCTGGCCACAAAAGCAGCATTATTACCGACCCAGCCCGATTTAACATAATGTTAATCAATTTTTGTTCTTGTTTGTAATATATTCTTGGTATCAAACCTCACCACCAATGTTCTCTAGCTGTATTTGAGTTGTATTTTGCTCTTCAAGGGACATATTTTGACAAAAATTAATCCAAAATGGCGGTGATATGTTCAGCCATAGAAACGAGGCTAATTGAAAAAATTACCCGGATGGCAAGTGCGTGTGGCGCAAAAATTCAAATGTTCGGAATTTAAGTTTTTTTAAGACTCGAAAGTCATATGACAATCAAAATAAAAGTTAACATATTTATATTTGTAGGATGTTTTTTATATTAAAGAAATCTATATTACCAAATTCTTCATAATAACAACATTAACGGTACCAATTTTCCTGCACCAGATGCGCATTTCAACAATACATATGTCTCTTCAGTGATGCTCGTGGCCAAAATATTTGAAATCCAAAGCTTATATAAAAGATGAAGAGCTATAATCCAAAATGTCCAAAAAGTATAGCCAAATCCGTGAAAGGAATCAGAGCTTTGCATGAGGGAGATTCCCAAATTAATAATAATTTCTAACATTTTATAACAGCCAATTTCATTACCAAAAAATTTCCGTATTTTCATGACAGTACATAAGTACTGGCTACTGGGCTGTTGATACCCCCGGGGACTAACAGTCCACCAGCAGAGGCATCGACCCAGTGGAAGTAATAACATTAACGGTACCAATTTTCCTGCACCAGATGCTAAATGATAATGTACCGCATGTTTAAAGCCATTGGCCCATATGGGAGTGAACTGTCACTGAAAAGTCTAAGACAGTACTTTACAATAAAGAAAGATATTGAAATATTGACTTCACAGACACTAAGGGAACACCCAAAAACTTCAAAGGGGTGGTAGTGGTGGTATGTGTGTGTGGGGGATGTTAATGTTTAATGTTTTTTCCCCTCAAAACATATCTTGATCCCCAATTTGATGGTTAAAAAAATATTCTCGTCAAGCAGATGGTTAAAAAAAATAATTTCGGAATGCAGATCCCCCCATACCTTAAAGTGTTAAATTTTGAAAAACCAATTTGATCAGTTAAAATCGTCAAAAAAATAATTTCTAACTCAGAAAAAAAACTTACCCCCCCCCCCCTTTTAATTTAAAAAAAATAAATTGTCTTTTTCCTTAGTACCAAAAAGCGGCTGGCTCATTTGATGCAAAACAATACATTTCTACTTTTGAACATATTTTCTGAATACTGTGAACTCACGGTCTATTGTTGCTCTTTAGACTGTATTAGTTTTTTACTTATTTTTATCTGAGACTACTATGGGAGTCTCAGTTTTTATCGATGGCTCGATGCATCATTGATATCATAACCTTGACGTTTACCTGATATCATCGTTGGTTTAATGTATCCTTGGCTTGATGTGTCATTGACTAATCCCTCACATCTCCCGTCAGTTATTCTGGCAAACTTACTGTTCAAAAACTGAGTATAGCCATGTTTATATACATGATATCAAGCTCTTAATCGTCACGAGTCAATAGACTGAGTTGTGGAAATGATTTATACAAATAATAAAAGATTTGCAATCAATCTTAAGATTTACATGAAGAAGTTCATGACACCATTGATATTTTAATAGGTTAAACATAGTAATAAAAAAATGGATGGAATTTTGTCATCGTGAACTTTCCTTTTCTGTGTAGCAGTAAAAAATGCTACAGCAGCTGTATACAATACAGGGTCGTAGCTAGGTATTCTGTTAACTGTAGGCACCAATCGGCAAGGGGTCTGGGTCCAGGCAAAGCCATGGTAGGTGGTTCAGGGGGGCGAAGCCCCCTCCACCCCGACGGAAAACGGTTTTCAGCATTTCAGCTGCAAAATTTTATGTACAAAAATATTAAATTTACTGGTTATTTAATCATGATAATTATAATATACATGATGAAAAGTTTGAAAATTATGAATAATTCACTAGAACATCTGAGTGGTGAATTAGATAACGCGCAGTACAATCGGAAATATGAAGAAAAAAATATTTACAATATGCATTGCCTAACTGTAGATAAGCGTATCCCTTTAATTAAGTAGTATTTTCATATCTATACTGTTCTGATTGATATAGATATAGGAAGATGTGGTTTGAATGCCAATGAGACAACTCTCCATCCAAATAACAATTTATAAAAGTAAACCATTTTGTTCAATGTACGGCCTTCAACACCACGGTGGGTATGGTTGTCCTGCGAGAGAACGTACTGTGCTGGTGATTAGGTCCTGACGGGTGCTGGTGATCAATGAAAAAATGTAAACAAAGACGAACATGATGATTTTTGACGTTTTCACTCATAAAAAATGGAAGATAACAGTTGAGATTTTTCAATTTCGTTTCTTATGGGTTCATAAGTAAATCATTAAAAAATGACCCTCTAAACTGTTTCAGTAAGCGTAACACAAAAATGCTCATTTTCAGAAAATCTCGAACTGAAAAAATAAAACAAAAATGCTCATAGAGTCCGCTTTCTATACCGCAATCCACACGACAAAACAATTTTGTGAAAAAACATTGCAATTTATTAAAATTTAGCATTTTCTCAATTTATTCATGTCCTGATACTGTGCTGGTGGGTCCTGTCATTGTGCTGGTGGGTCCTGATACGGTGCTGGTGATTTTGGATAAGAAGTTGGTCATATTTGAAACAAATGTTACAAAATCAATTAAATTAGCCAGATAATTGTTGCCAACAGGATCTATGACTCCTATTTTAGCTCTTGTTCATCCATTTGGCTGTTGAATATGTGTTTTCAAATGATCTGAACTTGTATTACATAATAACATAAAAGGGCAACATCTTTCGTCTAATATCAGATAACAATATATAGTATCTAAAATAAGTTAAAAATTCCACTTTACTATATAATTCATTTTATGTGTCAATTTGTTCGAAAAAAGTCGAAAAGAAGACTTTTTTTTAATGTCATGATTATATGTCGCTTTCTAGATCTATGCTTAGCATTTATTTCAGATGACATGGACTCCTCACCCTGATGACCCTGCTGCCTTTCATAACTTTATCCGTATACATATATTAATAGATAAACAAAAGGCTGCATGCAACACGTATTTTTGTATTTAAAATGATTCGTTGTAACGAGAATATTTGTGGTGAATGGAAAATGTGAGGGTCACAATCTTAAATTGCTTATAATTGTTGCTGGAACCAGTTTCGTTATCTGATCTGAATTTTCTGAAATGTGCAAGGTAGATAGACATTTTGATTTTTTTTATTCGGTAATGAACCATTGTGTTGATCCCATGCTAAACATAACAAAAGTCTCTGTACAAAGGTCTGTGAATTTTCTACAAAAATAGTGATTTTATTTTCACTAAATTCTCTTTTTCTACTAAATACAATAATGAACTATAAATAATAATGCTTTGCAAGAAGTTTCCCCTAGATATATGTACAAAATTATATCTCTATTATTCATTGTCCGTGCTGTTTTGATACTAATTACAGTTTGCATATTTTGGAATTGACAGGCCACAGGAGGGGTCATAAACCGTACACGAAAAGATAAAAAATCTTACAGCAAGTGATTCTTAATAGCTATAAGATACATCTTTCTTATACAATACAACTTTTAAACTTACGGGAAACTATTCCAAGCTTTCACTGTAACCTCGCTCTAACTTATCCCCATCCCTCCCCCCCAAAAAAAAAACCCAACACCAAACAAACAAACCCGCAATACTATTGTCATTCTTATAGTCAGCACTCAATTGTTCACAAACAAATGTGTTTTAAGCTGCTAAAGACAGGATTCAAACGCTCAGAAAGTCCTTTGTTCTATATTTTTGCTCTCAATTTTTAGGCAAAACCTTTTACATTTTTATTTTATGGGTTATTGTTGAAGGTCGTACGATGACGTATGGTTGTTAACACATACTTCCTTTGGTTTCTTATGGAAATTTGTCCATTGACAACAAACATACCACATCATCTACTTTATATAAGTTTTGTATAAATTACAACGTATTTTGGTGATCTTGCAAAATGATCATAATCCCGAAAATCGTAAACATATTTTCTTATCTTAAAAGGGGGCAAGAAGGGTTCCATTAACAGGCCAATAAATAAGATTACAGTTAGTTTACATATTTTTTTTAAAATAGGGGTATTTTTTCTCTCATAATAACAGTAAACAGATTCCCAACAATGTCAATTTCAAGAAAGCAGACAGCAGCTAATAAGTCAATACCAGTACAGCATCAATGATCTTGAATATATGCCACTTTTAACTAAAATATAAAAGCACAGAACCAGGACATAGGAGCACAGAACCAGGACCGTTTTTCTTATCACCAGCACAGCGTCAGGACAATTCCGTTTAACGAACTTGCACGACGTTTGCAATATAATATTGTTGTAATATACTTTGCATGGTACTTGTGACACATCAGAGAAAAATTAAGCAACAAAACAGTCGTTTTATTGCCGTTCTGCTACAATGTAAACAAACCCACCAGCACAGAATCAGGACCCACCAGCACCCGTCAGGACCAAATCACCAGCACAGTACGTTCTCTCGCAGGACAACCATACCCACCGTGAACACGGAGCCTTAGCTCACACCGAACAACATTTAAAAAAAATAGGCACGTAAACACTGATATTACTATATAATAAAACTATCCTTTTGGCTAGACAAAAAGAATAAGCTGATTGCTTGTTACTTGCTTAACGTCCACTGTCAATTATTTCATGATTATTTTAGTACGAATATATACGATATATATTTCCTATAATTGTTATGAAAGGGCTTGCGTTTCATTGATAGAGGATTGATTTTAAGCCAGCTTAAGGTTTCAAAGTGGTAAAGCTTCACTAATTCGCCCATCCGATAGTTTAACAAAAAATGTCATGATTTGGTTGATAGGCATATTATAGTTATTGGGGAACATTAGTTGACTTCTCAGATGACTTGTCACCACATTTATTTTCCATGTTTCGTTGCCACAACCTGTATCCTTTCCCTAGATAACGACTAAACCGGACAATTCATAAAGTAGTCGAAGAAAAATAGATAACATCGTACACACCAGTATTCAATATAAGCATCAAAGTGATTACTTGAACCGCTAGACAGGATTTTGCAAATCTCGAATCTCAAACGTTTGTTGGGTAAAGTTTACTTTGGCATGACCCGGACTTTGTCATTGCTTCCTATACACTTTTCTAGAATATTTAAAAAATGTCTCAGAACCTTACTTGCCATAATCTTTTTTCCTCTGTTTAATCAGACCTATTTTTGTATTTCCCTATGTATTTCATAAAGTCTCATAGTCGTTGCTTAATGAATAATGTATTAATTTGTTAGTTCTGATATATACCTTTAGTTTGAATCTGATGTTATAACACGCATTTTTCAGTGCAGTTTCTATGAAAGCATTCGAGGAATCGGTGGATTTTTAAAAATAAAACTTGGCACATTAGACTGAGTACCAATGTATAAACTTGCACGGTTTGTCAGTAATGTACATTCATGCAATTTTTATTCAACCGTGACTACCAAAGAATATACTAAGAAGAACTTTTCCTATTTAGTACTAATATACAATTTGTTTTGTTGAATCTTGATGTGAGCCCATTGAAGAGTATCTTGTATGGTAGATCATCACTCGGCTTTAGAATTTTCTGTCTGTCTGTCTGTCTGTCTGTCTGTCTGTCTGTCTGTCTGTCTGTCTGTCTGTCTGTCTGTCTGTCTGTCTGTCTGTCTGTCTGTCTGTCTGTCTGTCTGTCTGTCTGTCTGTCTGTCTGTCTGTCTGTCTGTCTGTCTGTCTGTCTGTCTGTCTGTCTGTCTGTCTGTCTGTCTGTCTGTCTGTCTGTCTGTCTGTCTGTCTGTCTGTCTGTCTGTCTGTCTGTCTGTCTGTCTGTCTGTCTGTCTGTTATATACTTCAAGATAACAGGGAAACATGTTAGAATTCGTTCTTTTAAAAGTTTTCGAGATACTAATAATGAGTAATAATAATACTTTTAAAGTTATGTCACCAACCAAAATGTTCATCAATGTAAGATTTTCTTAATTGTCACAATGGCAGAAATCCGGTTTATTGACCCCCGAAGGCACGAAATCAAAAGATCGATGTAGGATAAAAAAAAAACCTAAATCAAATAGTTTGGGGGTGGGGTGGGTCAACATTGCTGCAAGTTTTGTTAATCCAAAATCGATTTTACATATATACATGTCTTTAAGGAGCAACGATGATCCACAATAAAAAATCTTCAGAATCGCAATTTGACCAAAACTATATAGTGGCTTAGAATAAAGAAATTTTACACTTTTACAGTTTGTCAAATATAACGAAAACTATAATAAGTATATTATAAGTATCCTTAAATGACAATTCTATGAATATTGATCAACTCAACTGATTTTCATATAAAAATATCAAAAAGGCATTTTTGTTCACCAAATCAGTTTCAGTGGCGGTAAATTTGGTTGTTGTACTTAATATATTTTTCGAGATGCCAGTTATATTTTTGTGTGTATTGTTTGGTCAATTTAGAAATTACCAAAAGATATGAAAGCTTTTTTATTGATGAAGATGGTGAAGTTTTTTGTGTTGCACGCACTGTTGTTTTTTGTTTCCTATACTGTTGTTTTCCGTATTGTCTGGAATGTTGTTCTTGTGTTGCCTGTGTTGTTGTTTTTTTGTGTTGCCTGCAAATCAATGTTTTTTGTGTTGCCTGGAAATTCTTTTTTGTGTTGCCTGCACTGTTGTTTTTATGTTGCCTGGAATGTCGTTTTTATACAGCCTGTACTCTTGTTTTTATGTTGCCTGGTATGTTATTTAGAATTGCTTGCAATGTAGGTTTTATTTTGAGGTGTCTGTTATCATGAAGCGTTTTTATGTTACCTGGAATTTCGTTTCAGTAATGCCTGCAATGTTGTTTTAGCGTTGCCTGGATGTTTTTTTTAATTGCCAGCAATGTAGTTTGAGTTTAAGTATTGCCTGGAATGCCGTTTTTTTATTTGTTGCCTGGAATATCGTTTTTGTTTTGTCGTACTGTTGTTTTTGTGATACCTGCACTGTTGTTTTTGTGCTGCCTAGAAGGTTTTTGTGTTGCCTGGAATGTCGTTTTTGTATTGCCTGGACTGTTGTTTTTGTGTTGCCAGTAATGTCGGGTTTTTTGCTGTTGCCTGGAATGTCGTTTTTGTATTGCCTGCAATGTTGTTTTTGTGTTGCCAGTAATGTCCGTTTTTTGTTGTTGCCTGGAATGTCGTTTTTGTATTGTCGCACTGTTGTTTTTGTGATACCTTCACTGTTGGTTTTTCTATTGCCTAGAATTTTTTTCTGTTGCCTGGAATGTCGTTTTTGTATTGTCGCACTGTTGTTTTTGTGATACCTTCAATGTTGTTTTTCTGTTGCCTGGAATATCGTTTTTGTATTGCCTATACTGTTGTTTTTGTGTTGCCAGTAATGTCGAGGTTTTTTGTTGCCTGGAATGTCGTTATTGTATTGTCGCACTGTTGTTTTTGTGATACCTCCACTGTTGTTTTTCTGTTGCCTAGAATGTTTTTGTGTTGTCTGGAATGTCGTTTTTGTATTGCCTGCACTGTTGTTTTTGTGATACCTGCACTGTTGTTTTTGCGATTCACGCAGTTGTTTTTCTGTTGCCTAGAATGTTTTTGTTTTGCATGGAATGTCGATTTTGTATTGCCTGCACTGTTGTTTTTGAGTTGTCAGTAATGTCGTTTTTTGTTGTAGCCTGGAATGTCGTGTTTTTTATTGTTGCACTGTTGTTTTTGTGATACCTGCACTGTTGTTTTTCTGTTCCCTATTAGGTTTTTGTGTTGCCTGGAATGTCGTTTTTGTATTGCCTGCACTGTTGTTTTTGTGTTGCCAGTAATGTCGGTTTTTGCTGTTGTCTGGAATGTCGTTTTTGTATTGACTGCACTGTTTGTTTTGTGTTGCCAGTAATGTTTTTTTTTATGTTTTCTGGAATCTTGTAGTTTTTGTGTTGCATAGAATGTCGATTTTGTATTACCTGTAATGTCGGTTTTGTGTTGCCTGGAATGTTGTTTTCGTGTTGCTTCTGCTGTTGATATGTTGCCTGTCCTGTTATTTTTGTATTGCCTGCAATGTAGTTTTTGTTTTGTGTTGCATTGACAATACTTTTGATATAGTATTTGTGCTTGGCCAATTTTCATGGATTTAGTAGGTACATTTTTTCAAAGAAGAACTAATTTTCTTTAGGTTTTTATGTAGACTTATATAAACTTAAAAAATAAATTTGATATAAAACATAATTTTCTTAATCACTAAAACTGGTATCCATGAAAATAAATGAATCAACAGTATTTTTACAAACAGAAGTTTTCAAAACAATTTCAGCCTATGATATAAAAAGATGGAAAACAGCAATAAAATCAATGCCCCTTGATATCTTTTTATTATCTTCCAAAATTTTATTGAAAAAATTGAACAAATAGGTTTTTACTTTTCAAAAAATTTCTATAGAAATTATAATACAAAACCAGATTTAAGCAATTGCAGGATAATATATTAAAGGCTGGAGTTATCACTTTTGGTTAAATGTACATCTCCTCAACATCTGCCATACACAACTGTAAAACCTGTAAAGCTGGGATAATATCAAAAGATTATTTGTATAATTTAAACTTTATTGCACTTGCCATATTCAGTTAGAATAATTTCTCTCTTTTTAACTATAAATTGAGTAAAATAAAACCAATGCATGTACATATAAATAATTTTGCTTCATTTAAAATCATTTGTTAATTATATTTCCTTGATGATTTCCCTGCTGATGGCCTACATCAGACTTTTTATTGTGTATTTTAACAGTTTTTGATTTCTTTGCACTTGAAGTTCTTTTGTGCTGCTTTCCATTCTCTGTTGATTTTTGACATGTCTGCTGTCTCTGAGAATTTTGATCACTTTGCTCTGATTCCAGATCGCCATTGAGCTCCAATTTTGATTTTGTTTCATTTTCGTCCTCATTTTCACTTTCAATATTATCACCTGAATCGTTGTCAGACTCAGATGATACTTCTATTGGCGGACAGTGAGGAACTGAACACAAAGACGGACAATCAAATGGACACTCACGAACATCCAACGGCTTTTTAACAAAATATTGATCTTTAATATATTCGTTGTAATGCAAATATTCTTTCAGCTTATCGGGAAGTGGTAACTCATGGATTTTATTTTTTGGATGTCTTCCCAAATATCCATATATTTGAGCTCTGCAATGAAACATTAGAGGTCTTACTTTCCGAGATTCTTTCTTGAGCCATTCAAAGATGTCAGGTCTGTGATATATTGAAACAGGCCAATCTTCTTTGGTTATCCAAGGTTCATTTAAAAACACTGGTTTTAGAGCTATCATAAACTTAACAAGTTTAATCAATTTTTCGTTGACGGCCAACCAAAAGTATGATGGTCCTTTTTCCTTTTTGATACTACACCCATAATGTAACAAAGTCATTGCACAATTATCAGCATGCATAAAAATAGCCTGCTGAAGAGGAGTTTCTTTCCATTTAAATTTCTTGTCCATGTTATACCCGTAATCTAGAAGAATTCTAACCATGGCAGGATTATGATTTTCTATTGCAACTGCTAAAGCAGTAACCCCTGAGTTTGTCCTAGCATGTAATTTAGCACCATGTTCTAAAAGAACTTCACATATATCATAGCGTTTGTATGCAACAGCATAATGTAAAGCTGTTAGTCCATTTTCAGACTTTGACTTCATTTTCGCTAAAGAATTTAGAAGAAGTTGTACAATTTCTTTATTATCCTGCTGAATAGCTCTGAAAAATAAATATCAATGATTAATGGTTAGTAATAATTTTAGAAACAAATGTTAACAACAAATTATTTACTCAACTATTGAAGATTAAATGTGAGAGAGCGAGGATCACAACAATTTTTAAGTTTTGTCCCTTATAACAAAACAAGAAAGTCATGCTTCAAGACATTTGTCACAAGCATAATGACAAAACATTTGGTAAAATGATCTTAATATATTGTAGTTTTATTTTTCTTTATCAACTTTTTTTTTGCATGACTGAAAATACCACAATCTATGAGTGTTAAAAAGTGTTTTTTATAAAATACATTTAATACATTTTGGTAAATTTACAATTTATTCTGAAAACATTTCATTGAAAAAAAATCTCAATTAAAACTAAATAGAGTTATCTCCCATGCAAAGCAAAATAGATAAAAAACCCACACTTTTCTTTAAAGAATTGAAGTTCTTTCAAACCAAATTTTGTTATTTTCTTATTGTATGGTTGTTTATGTTGTTTTATTTTGTTTTGCAAAAAACTTTGTTTTTCTCTAATCAATATTTGAAAATTTCATATCAAAAATTTTACTTTGTCAATGGAGTATCAGGGCCATTCTCCTGACCAAGTTTCCTCATGTTCACATCTGCCCTAGCATGTATCAGAATTCTGGCCACATCTGGACAACTACCAATCACTGCTTCAAAAAGTGGACTTGTACCTATAAAAATGATAATACATTCAATTCATAAGCATTATTGGTCATAAAAAAAAATGAGATTGTAGGTCAATCTCATACTCTTGATTGTACGAAAACAAAAGATATCATGCTTATTGATCCTCATTGAGAGATAACTTTTAAAACAATTTCTCAGTTATAGAATTCTTAAGTAAAAGTATATATAAATATATACAGAATTCAAAGAATTATTTCGGTTTTAATTAATTTAGACTAAAATGAATTGGCGCAGAATCAAAGTCTAGCCTCCATTGTCTTTGATTTTTTTTTTGCCTCATAGGTGACAATTGCATAAATGTATGTTAGTATGTTATTTGATTGATTATAGTGATTTTAACACGAGCCCATTAGCAAGCTTCTTTGTGTTGACATGAAATATCATAGATGGCCCGAGAACACAGTTATTTCGTAGTGCATTTCTTTTAGACAATAAATTCAAGTTAAAAAAATCGCACCTGCTCTTTCTCAAAAAGCTTTTTACAGTGTAGTGTACTACCAGTGAGACAAATAATATCAAAATTATAGAAACTTCTACCAGCTCTAACTCAAAATATTGACAATTCTGTGTTAAGGGATTGTAAAATTCAGTTTGACAGCTTCAGACGTGATAAAATTTGACCTTTTAGAACTGAACCGATTCACTACTTAACATAAAGATTCAGCACCAAAATTTTTTTGACATGTAATTACATCCCCCAACTTAATATTTTATGCATTTAATATCAAGAAATAAATTGGGAAAGTATATCAAATAAAACATGCAAGTTATACACTGTTTACACTAGGGACTATATTCGTAGACAACGAAAACCAAAGGACGATAACTGTGTCCTTGGGCCTAAGAGGACAGAAAGACTTGACCAATCTTTATAAAACTTTGCATAAACTAAGCTTAGGCAATAATGAGATAGTTTGCCAAGTTTCATGGCCATATGTCATATATAAGAGAAACTGGGGTCATTTTAGTATTGACATTTGGATGTTTATTTTTGACGTATAAATTAAATATCTTCAATTGTCAAGATTTTGGCCTAAAAATTTTTAATTTTGCTAAAATTTCCTTTTTAAATGCTCTTGAATATTAAATATTAAGTATTAAAAGCATCTGCACACTCATTTTATTTATCAGATGTATTGTAATTAATCCAAAGTCAAATTTATATGAGCCTATGCCTGAACATGGAGATTTTCCTATTTAGGGACGCCTTATATAAATATGCATTTTTCTCAGCCAATTTGAAGTTTTTGAAGTTTTTTAAGCCTAAATTATTCTTTCATATATATTAAATGTACTTTAAATGTATAGAAAAGATACAAAAAGTATACCACATGGGTATAAAATGGTCTTGGGCCATGTAGTTCTGAGAATTATTTAGAGTCAATTTAGGCGGTAGTCCATATTGACATATAAAAATGCACACAGAAGCTATCAGAAGTGAAAATGTGTTACTTTTTGCTGATTTCTATGCTAAGGTGTTATGATACAAGAAGTTTAATTGCAAAAGGACTCTTGCATTTAAATTTTTTAAAAGACAATATGGTCTGACGGCTGTTTTTTTCACTTTTCAATGGAAAACTTGCATTTAGTTTTAGTCTCAATAGGCATAAATTTGGACCACTTACTATCATACAGGGAAAAAAATATGGTAGCCTATAAAGGAGTTAGGTGTACTGTATAAAGTAAAGTGCTTCTTTTACAGATTTAGTGAAATATTTGTGATGGACTACATATTTGATGTACAAAGCAGTTCACATTTTACATACATCAATTTGGCCGTTTAACCAGGGCCATGAATATAAAATATGCTGAACTTTTTTTCTGTGATAATCTACTTTTCTCTTTATTCAGAGTTCACAAATGGTTAATTAAATTTGATTTAAGCATAGCAACACAAATATCAGGTACAAAAAAGCTGTCAGATTTAAATTCAGCATGCCTCTAAGGCATAAAATGTAAACTGCTTTAAAATGCTTATTATAGCTGTAGAATGCCAAAATGGTACATTTTAACAGAATTTCTGTAAACCAAAGATGTAAATCCTTTACTTTGATTGAGTTTGACGAATTGAAACCAGCAAATCATTCAGGAAATTTGCCAAAGTACAGAATCTAGATTTCAGGAATCCATCTCTTAGGCCCGAGAACACAGTTATTTCGTAGTGCATTTCTTTTAGACAATAAATTCAAATTAAAAAAATCGCACCAGCTCTTTCTCAAAAAGCTTTTTACAGTGTAGTGTACTACCAGTGAGACAAATAATATCAAAATTATAGAAACTTCTACCAGCTCTAACTCAAAATATTGACAATTCTGTGTTAAGGGATTGTAAAATTCAGTTTGACAGCTTCAGACGTGATAAAATTTGACCTTTTAGAACTGAACCGATTCACTACTTAACATAAAGATTCAGCACCAAAATTTTTTTGACATGTAGTTACATCCCCCAACTTAATATTTTATGCATTTAATATCAAGAAATAAATTGGGAAAGTATATCAAATAAAACATGCAAGTTATACACTGTTTACACTAGGGACTATATTCGTAGACAACGAAAACCAAAGGACGATAACTGTGTCCTTGGGCCAGATGCATTCATTTTCATTGGTTTTTTATTATTTTTCAAAATACTAAGGTTTTTTACACAAAGGCAATAGATAGCCTAAGGCGTATTTGGCACATCTTTTTCTGAACATTTGATTTTAAATGCTCTTCAACTTTATAATTGATTTGAGCATTTAAGCTGGTTTTTTTTAATTTGCCTATGATAAGTCGTATGTAGACAAAAAGACCTCAAGGCCTACAAAATAATAAGCCTAAAAATCCTTGTGTTATTTTTGTTTTATGTATCATCTTCCAAGACTATGAATTTATGTTTCCTATAAAGTTTATAGGAATATTGTCTCATATACATTTACCCAATTTTTCTATCCAAATTTCCCCTTCAAAAGTTGGTGTTAAGCTGCTGTGTAAACACACACAAATGGACATGTATCAAATGGAAACATGAATTGTCATGGCAACCTACCTTTTTCCCTGTCTGTAAAATTCACTTGACATTCCTGGTTACCTTCAACCAAAAGCTCCATTATCTCTGTATTCTTATTTCTAGCTGCTATCCTGAAAAAGAATAGCACATGCTCAATGAAATATTTCTGGACATCGAAAATCATTTAAGATTTTCCTTTTTTGTCCTTTTTAATGATAAAGGATACTAATATTAAGTATGCACATATATATACATCTGTTATGCAGAGGTTAACAATTATAGATTATTTGAAAGACCATATTGTCTTTTTTTGCAGTTTGTATGTTGCAAACTTAAGGCCTATTAATTGCTAGGTTGCTATCTTATAGATATATATGCAACACACTATCAAACTTGAAATTCATTCATATATCCTGATTCTGTATAAAACATGTAAAAGTTACTACATATTTTTGTACAAAACTTATATTTCTTTCATTGAAAACTTTTTGACTGTCTTTAATGAAAAATAAATGCCTTGAATTTGGATTTACCTTTTTGGTCTTATCAACTCTTTGATGGTTGATATTTTTTTTTGATCTGAAGATTTTTTTGCATAGGAGGATCCAGGGGGCCCGGAGGGCCCAGGCCCCCCCTTTTGTGGGAAAAATTTGGTTGATTATATAGGGAATCATTGAAGCATGACTGGAGCCCCCCCTTTAGGTCAGTAAGCGGGCCCCCCCTTAGGAAAAGTTCTGGATCCGCCACTGTTTTGGCCTCAGCATCACTGACGAGATATTTTAAAATTATCCAAATGCCTATCTGGATAGTAAGACAAGTACCCATAAAGTTACTGTTTGATGTTTTTTCCAGTACTTGGACAGTTTATACAGTCTGGTTCAAAAGTTGTATATACAAACAATTCTGTTAAAACTTATTATTCAAATATACTTTTATATCATATAAACACCATACTAGTAACTAAAATTTGTCATGTTTTATTACCATTGTCTGGCTATATACAATATACCATTACATGAAACCACAAATATATAACTGTGAATTTACTCAATGCTAACCTTACAGTGTACATTTTAAATGGATAAATACAAATTAGTTATCGTACATATGTAAATATTACCTTCATTGTTTAACGAGTTGTTAGTTCAACTAAATTATGTTTATTGCAGATTTTAATCTTGTAACTTTCTTTGATATTACATATCTTTATATTGTAAACTTTTAATGACTTTCAATTTCTTTCCTTTAAATGTCAAATCAAGAAATCAAAAAAGCCAACGAATATTTGTTACAGTCTGAAACATAAAACCGTTTGATATTACTTTTGGGCGAACACAAATGTTTTAATAAATACATTTTTTATATGAAGATTGGACCAAATACTCTTTAAAGTCTTTTAAAAAGTGTTAGTTAATAATATAAAGCACCCTGAAAAAAAGTATTATATGGGTTTTCCCAAATGGCTTCAGATTGAGATAGTTCATGTTGCATGAACAATGTATCAGAGGAACAAGGTTTGAATTGCCCCTCTCAAAGGTGTTAGAGGTCTCAGCAAAACCAAAACCCCTCATCTCTACGTTTTGAAGGGAAACATTTAAAAAATATAATGTGAAATAACAGTAAAACGATATTACATATAGGACTTTGTAGTCCCTTTTTAAAAGAAGCTTTATAGTATTTTTGATGTCATTGTTTTGTTGGGTTTTTTTGGGGGGGAAGGGGTGGAGAGCTTCTAAATAATCTATAAAATAAAAACATATCTTTTATTAAAATGTGACTAAGCTATTTGAGTGAGCCTGTTAAAATAAGTTTTGCTCCATATACAAAATGTATTTACCAAGCAGGTCTTCTTCCATGTAAATTTTCATCATTTACATTAGCAGGACGCTTGGCACTGACCAACAATTTTACCATTTCAGTATCATCGAGTTCTGATGCAACAATCAAAGGTGTTGGAAACAAAGGATCTTCAACATCCCTTCCATTCTTATCACAGTCTTTTGATTTAATCAATTTCTTCACTTTAACATAATTTTTTTGACGAATGCATTCGAATAACTCAGCAGTTTGTTCACTTATGGGTGGATAGTTCTTAACCAATGCTCTTATTTCTGGATTGACCATTTGAATGCTAAGTGCAAATTTTGTTTGTTCGTCAATATTGTTTTTCTTTAATCCATTTTTTGTCTTTTTTGCTGATTTACTTGATTTTGGCCGTGTTCCTCTGGCAGATGGTGTTCTTTCATTTTCTATGTGCCTAAAAAGATAAAAATATTATTTTTACAAATTTTCACTTGCATGAATAAATTTATAAAGACCTTATAGAAAAAGAAGTAACATCTCAAAAAATATAGGGAATAACAAGACAGAAGACCAACAATTAAAAAAAAATCAAAAAAATCTAAAACTTCTTAACTCATTTACCCACAAGTGTCTAGGTCTAAACTAACTGCCCAGCATAGTTTTGATTAAATCAATATGTAATAGCATAGACTTTTAGAGAGACCTTTGATAAACATTGACCAAATAAAAAGAACTCTGGTTTTATTGCAAGCATTACATTCTCAAAAATGGCAATACATGTATTTGTACTGTTACCTAATTTTTAAATTGAAATCTTTGACACACAGAAAAACATTTCATGATGATACAAAAAGTTATATCAAACGAACAGTGCTTTCATTGCAGTTCTGCATCTTGAAGTTTCTTAATTATTGGATTACAGAATTCAGAGGCTGTTTTAAAGCCCCCCCCCCCTTTTTCTGGGATAAATTTGTTGACTGTATAGGGAATCACTGAAGCATGACCTGAGTGAGCCCCCACTTATGATAATTTCTGAAACTGACACTAGAATTAACAACCTAACAACAAGCAATTATACATTGGAGTTGCCAAGTCTGTAGCATTTATAATAACAATACAAGTATCATGAAATATAAAACAAATAATATAATGTGTACTTGCATTTTCCCCATGACCTGTACTTTAAAAAACCAACTAGAAACTAATGTGTTCACATCTACATAAAGTAATTCAATAAAATTGTAAAGTATTATAATCAACTTCTAAGGGCTATTTCTGTACCTATTCATAAATCACTGTTAAATAGCAATTCATATCAGGGTGGCGATAATAGGCAAATTATCACTATTACTCAACATGGTTTTAATTTTCAGAATATGTCTGGACAAATTCTTAATTATAGTCAATTGTGAAGATAAAATTACAAATTTAACAAAAAATGACAAACAAAATTTAAAAAATAATCCTGGATTATTAACTCACCCAGTCCCCATGTTGAAGAGAAAGCCCAATAAATCCATTCTTAGCGAGCCAACACAAGTTTTACCCCAATTTAAAAACCACGATAGGACCTACATGTGAAAATTTATGTGAATTAGATTGTGAAGATTGTTTCTATAACCAAGTATTAACTTTACCTACGGAAGGGTTCTTTAAAAAAGTAGCATGTTAAAAAGAGAACCTGCCGATTCGTTATCAAACTTTTTTACAGGTGGTACCCATTCAACAAACATGTTTTAATTTATCAGATATTTTCTATTTTAAGTTTTTAACCATGAATGTATCTTTTATCTATCAAAGTTGTTTTAAAAATCAATCTTGTTACAGTTTTAAGATTACAAACTTAGTTGAAATTAATCTTATTAAAGAATGCAAACATATTTAATTAAAATCACAATCCTCTTAAATCTTAAACACTGTGAAGGTTGAGATTAACAAAAGGTCCAAAAACTAGAGCAGATGTGGGAGGGGTGTTGTTTTCTTCCCTTAACCTGGGTAGAAAAGTGTTTTTGACTTACATTGGTTGATCTAGGCCCCCTCCTTTTGTGGGAAAAATTTGGTTGATAATAAAGAGAATCACTGAGGCCTGACTGCAGTGGCCCACCTTATGTTTCTGGATCTGCCACTGACTTTTATGTTAATTGAAGAAAAAAAATTCCTAATACTTTGTTTTTTTCAAAATTTGAATCATTAGTTCAAAGGTAAAACTTAACCAGAACAACTGAAGGATATGAACATAGTGTCTAGCAGCAAATATCACAGGTTGATTGATTTGATTTTTGGTGTTTTAACGCCACTTTTAGGCTATTTCGTGCTGGCCAGTTTTTATTGGTGGAGGAAGCGGGTGTGCATGGAGAAAACCATATGACCTTCTGTAGGAAAACTGACAATCCTAGTCAATTAAGATTGGAGTTGAGTGCACCTGCACCAGCGGGGTTTCAGACTCAAAACCTCAGTGTTGACTCGCTTTTTTGAGGGGGATGAGGGGTTGGTGATGACAGTTTAACTAACTGATAGCTTGTAATAAGACAATAATATAACAGGGAGATTTTAACTTTTACTCTAAACAAGATCTTGCATGTTTCTTTATCATGAAAAACCTTCAATTAAGTTCCTAATGAAAAGCTGCAGCAAAGACCTTTTCCCCTACAGACAGCAATAGCATTGATTACTGTTTTTAAATAATTGAATGGATTTTTCAATATTTTAAATAGATTTATTGTTACATGATATTATTTCATCATTTTAGAATGAAATGTAATCCTTTTTTAACAATACATGTATAATTAAATAATCTTATCCTTATGATTTTAATTGTAGTATTAGCAAATCTTATATAAATTATAAATAATTATTTTTTTTGAACATTACAACCTGTCTTAAAAATATATAGATTAAGAAAGTGGCAAGTTCTAGATATGAAATTCAAAGATATATATATATATAATCAAGATCAATTTCAGTTCTATCAAATACCTAAAACTTGTTTAGCCTTTTAAAAATCATATTTATATTTTTGAATTCAATTTTAAAACACCTATTGTACATTTGAAATTATACAATTTCAGTTGTGCTGTTATTTACTTTCATTAATTTAAATAAAACATTTTATGTTGACGTGATCGATAATTTTTTATTGAATCCAGTAATAGGTCCCCTTCAAAGGAAATGAAATTAAGTTAATGATATGTGAAATGAACTTTCGTTGTATAATTATATTTGGAATTTTGACTTTAGAAATATCAATGGTGTACACCCTCGATGTGGTCTTTAAAACTAGGGCTTATTTCTGTCATAGCAGGAAATATGTGAACAAACTATCTTTATGTTCTGACTAACAGGTACTAGTTGAGATATGAATTTTTAAGAAGATTTAAAAATATACATGTACTTCAATGTTCATTTGAAACTCTTTATTTTGTTGATAAATGAATAAAAGATAGGACTTCAACATTAATGAGACAACAATCCAAAAACAATCTAACTAAATAGACAACTGGAGATAAATAAATGAACTACTGTGGACTCATTATTATTCCTTGGATACCAATTTTCGTGAATTTCGTTTGCACAGTGAAACCACGAAATTAAATAATCAACGAATGATAATTTTTCTATAGGTTTGTATGCAAACTTCAGCAAAACCACGAAATTAAATATCCATGAATATGCAAGTTTTTCTTAATCCACGAAAATTGGTACCCACGAAAATAAATGAATCCACAGTACATGAGGGATTGGATTTGTATTCTTTAATTTTTTAGGTCATTTTCTCTATATTTTCTGTCCATTCTTCTGTACCTTATTTTCCCTATCATATCTTTTCTTTTTTTGTCCATTTTTTCACTGGTGATGACCCATTATTCTCTATTCTGTAAACCCCACATTTTGGAGATCTATTAACAGAGGCAGATTTAGGGGGGGGGGGGGGGCAGGGCCCCCCCCCCCCTTTTTGGGAAAAAAAATTTGGATGCTTATATAGGGAATCACTGAAGTGTGACTGGAGCGGGCCCCCACTTAGGTCAGTCAGTGGGCCCCCACTTATGAAAATTTCTTGATCCGCCACTGATTAAAGGACCCATATTCGCATTTATCACTTGCAATAAGCATAATTTTGAATAGCATCAAAGACTTAGCACAGAGAAGCATCTATCTGAAGATGCCGGACAACACATTATGAAGAATTAGGGAAATTGCATAGTCAGCATTTTAAAATTAGATAGGGATAAAAGAGACTTGTTGACTTCCTTTCAAAAAAAACAAGTGTCAAATATAATTTTCTTTGAAATTATTATAAATGAGGCAGGTTTTTAGATCCTTGAAATTATTATAAATGAGGCAGGTTTTTCAGATTATGAAATAAATATTGAATTAAACTTTAGAAAAACTGCAAATATTGGCATTGAATAGTTTTAAGTCCTCTGAGTAGGCATTCTGAAATGTGGACTACATTCATTGGCACTTTTAAGATCATCATTGATCGCAGATATTTAAATGCATACAATATATTGATAAATTGTTATGAGCAGGTTTACATACATGTTAAAGTTCTTCCCACCAACTGATTCATTCAAGTGTTAAAATTGAAATTAAAAAAAAATAGCGAAAAATCTTTATGTAAAATCCATAATATAAGCAAATAGAGGAAGAAAATAATGGTCATTAATACTCGAGTTTAATGATCGAAAAAAAAATTATGCCTTTAAGATGAATTCCCCATGTGTGAATCGATTTGCCATAATTGCTATAAATATATTTTAACTTTACTTGTTTACATTAGCATATAGAATATAATAGATGTATCAAAATGTTAATTTCAAAGCATTGAAATTTAACATGGAGAAACATGACACAATTTAAATACAGAAATGAACATTATAAAGTCATATAACCAGGAAAACTATATGTATTATTTTCAAACATTATAACTTTAAATGATAGATTTTAACATTTAATTATTAGTAAATATGAAAATCAACCATACTTGCATATCATATAGACATTTAAATAATTTTAAAGACATTATCAAAAGTTAATTATGCAGATATCTCACAAGAAAGCATCAGGGGAATAGTGGAAAAGGGGGGTAACCTGTTTTTCATTAATTACCTTTTTGGCTTGATTTATTTACAACCACATTTAAAAAAGAGAGGTGAATCCAGAGGATTACATAGTGGAGGGGGGAATAATATAAAGACCCTAACTCTTACATTATATCTACCTTAAATTATGACTTAATCCCCCCATCTTCTTGATATTTGTTTTGCTTGGTGTTATTCTTTTTTCAAAATTTTAAAAACATTTGAGGCAACTTCCTCCTAACCCTTCCATCTCTTAAAACTATGAAGCCAGGAATTTTTTATGCAAACAAAGACCATTCTTACCTTGTCTCCATGTTGTCTAGGAAATGTTATAAAATTTCAGTATTTAAATCTTTTTGTACAATATTCCATATCAGTATAGCTATTTTAAACATAAATCCATCAACATTTTCACTATCCATTTTTCCAATGATAATCAATATTAAATGAAGGCAACATATCTCTTCAAACCTGAACAAAATCTCAAAATCCCAAGTTAAACATTGAACATTTTTCGATAGACTGACGGTGGCACGAGGACACTTTCCAATAAATTAAATATCTAACAACATCAGAGTTTATTCTTGTATGAAAAGACTTTTTTAAATCCTTATGAATTAAAAATTCCTATACAATGCCTTTGACAGGCGTGATATGCTCTGAACAAATGAAGCATGACTCCTCTCTGGTCCTTTAAGATAAACAAACATCAGTCGTTTACTACATAACAAATTTTTATATCAAGTTATCGATTAGATATGAAGAAGAGGAATTATGGGCACATCTCTGATCAAGGTCTTTTTATAAATATTGAAAATTTCATTTCAACAGCTATTGTTAAAATGGTAATGATTTTTAGAATACACAAATTATAGATTATTTCTTTAAACATAAACATCTGAAAAGCAATTTAAAGGTAGTTACAATGTATACTTGTAAAAATAATTACAATCTTTTAAGCATGTTAAGAGAAGAATTTTTAAAAACATTCCATATCTGTTTATTTAAAAATGACGCTATCTTTTCAGAAATAAATATTAAATTTACAAATATGGCAATATTGCAACTGTTTGACAACAATTATCTTTAAAGGTCATGATTCGTCAAAACTATATAGATTTTTGTAAAAGATAAAATTATTTCAATGATCTATCAAAAATAATAGGTTTTTTTTTATGGTCTGAGGTCACACCGCCTGGCAAAGATTCAGCATTCAAAAACAATTGACAAATTAATCTTATTTTTTTTTATAAATCTAGTTTAAATAACAAGTACACCTGTACCTATAAACATTGAATCATCATTTCATAAATCATTTCTGCAAATCAATTGAGTTATTGTTAGTCTATAGGATTTGAATTCCACACAGACCATTTTGAAACAATTTAGTTAACAAGTAGGGGAATATTATATACTATATATACATGCATATCAAGTTTACATAGTTCTAAGTATCCAATTTATATACCTAAAAGATAAATGTTTACATACTAAATATTAAATTAATATACCTTAAGATAAATGAGAAAATTAATATGAAAAAGATAATTTAACATTAATTCTTGTCATATAAAGGGAGATAATCAAGGGAACCGCCTCTATTGTTATTCTCCATCATGTTAGTGACTGAAATTTTACTGCAAGAATTTCAAATAAGAGCTTAAAAACTAAAGGCATTAAAAGCACTTAATTTACTGTGGCATTTGGATTTAACCATTTGTTGTCACTAAATAGTGGTGGATCCAGAGGGGGATTCTTGGGGTTGAACCCCCCTTTTTTTGGCTGATCAATGCATTTGAATGGGGACATGTAGTTGGAAATCCCCCCCCCCCCTTTTTTTATCCTGGATTGTGAACTCCCCATTTTTAAAAAGGGCTGGATCCACCCCTGCTAAATTTATCCAAATGGTCTCCTGTTTTCAATCTGGTTTGTGGTTTTCTTTGTTTCCTGTAGCAACAACCATCACACCCTCTGAGCAGTCAGCTTAGCTGTAATGCAAAACATTTACATTTATAAAAAAATAATTAAAGTTTCAATTTTACCTATATGTTCTTAACAGATTTACAATACATTCTGTATTATTTAAAGTTTGAGAGTTTTAAAAAAATCTTCTGAAAATTCCATCAGCTTCATGGTTATTTCTTTTGTTTTTAGAGGAAAGCCAACAGCTCAAATGAAAAGTCAATACCTAGCATTTAGATGACAGAATATATTGTTTATCTTTTAAATCATATATAGTTTTAGAGTAAACTCAGTGCAATAAGGAGCTTGTCATATTGTTTAAGACACTGCTTGTGTAAATGTTAGACTTGACCTGAAGATTTTATTTTATTGTGTTGTTGGGTTGCTGTTTGATTGTTTTATTAATCCAGCAATCTCCCTCCATTCGCATTTTGTTAGCACCCAGCTATTGCTATTGAGAATAGACTGCTTTTGTTATTTGGGCAAGGATTTGTATGTATATAAGTTCTTAAGTCCCATAGTGCTAATATGGGTAGCACATAGCAGCATGTTTTTTTTGGTCAACAATGTACTTTTGAAGTGCTTCAAAAATTACGTCAAGAACAGATAAAAACCTTCCAGGAACCATCCAAAAAATGCCAAAGTGGAGATAAAATTAGAGTCAACAACCCAGAGGAACAATAAATTGTTTTGTTCTGATAACTATCACAGCTACCACATGTATCGTGTTATCTCCCCTTGTCAATAAACGATTAATTCTCCTACCAGTTTAATCTAAGTAAACATAGATGTCAAATTTAACAATTTACCTGAAACAAATTGGGAATTCATAAATCGCTCATCGTAAATTTTAAATACCAATTTATTTCATTAACAGTACAATGGCTTAGTGCACTAGTTTATCTTCACAACATAAAAGACTCATTGTATGAATACAGCATTGCAAGTAAGATTATATGGTCTAATATCCTTTTCTGAAAAGAATATAACACGTTTATAAAATTTCATTTCATTCATAGCTACATTACTTTTTCAATTAGTAAAGATGTTTAAAAAGGTGATACTAGAATTCATCCCCTCATCAAAAATATTTCTTTTCAATACAACCCAGGACATTTGGAAAAACCTGTTTTAACTTCAATCTTCAAGAAGATGTTTGGATCAGATGTGGATTTAAGAGGGACAAGGCATGGGACTCGGCCTTCCTTATAGAGCTTTTTAATTTAAAGGCTTTCGGTTAGGGTGAAGGTTGGTACCTCTTGACGGTTTAAACCCGCTGCATTTGTTTTAATCTGTCCTAAGTCAGTAACCTGATGTTCAGTAGTTGTCGTTTGTTGATGTGGTTCATAAGTGTTTCTCGTTTTTCTTTTTTTTTATATAGATTAAACCGTTGGTTTTCCTTTTTAGTTATGCACTAGTCATTATCGGGGGCCTTTACGGCTTGCTGTTAGGTGTGAGTCAAGGCTCAATGTTGTAGACAGACTTTGACCTATAATGGGGTTTTTTCTTTTACAAATTGTGACTTGGATGGAGAGTTGTCTCTTTAGTACACATATCTTCTTATATCTATTAGACTTTTAACAAGTGTTATTTCAAAAGTTGCCCCCTCCCCATTTGTCTTGCCTGTGAATGTGAATTGACATAATAAGTATACCTATGATGTTCATTGATATGTGAAAACACTTCAAGATGCTTTTAAAAAAGACCAAATACTGATACAAGATGAGTCTCATTGATTAACTCCATTTTATAAATAAGTCAAATAAGTCATCTGCACAGGCTGTAAGTGCCCTATATAAACAAAGCACTAATAAGTCAATTATTTTTATACTTAATTGATTGTGCCCTCAAAATGGCATGTGTCGACTTTGCTCTTGAAAAAGTCAATAAGGTTTCATATACAAGTCTGTTGAACATATCTACATCTAAATCCGTTTGTTTGGAATTGTAGTTACAAAATACCAGTCATCTTTGCTATAAAATCATCAAAAGTTAATTGAAATAAAAGGTAGAAACGAGAAGAGAGCAAAATCGATGGTTAATTCCCAATCGTCATAGAATAAGAAAAATTGAAACAAAAATTACTTTTTTTTTATTATACAGAATCTTTGTGACTTTTGTTTGAAACTAAATCATCGTGCAATAAGTATGCCAATTACTAGTTTACACATTTAAATATTAAAAAAAAATGTATTGAGTTTTGAAATTGTTCAAAAATCATTTGCATGCAAAATATTATATCAATATGAATTTTACAGAAAAGTGATCAGTTCTGAAATTCTAAAATATATGAGAAGACAAACCACAGATTTTGGCAATCCTTCAGATTTTGTAAATATTGTTGAATTTATAATCCCTCTTTTAGATTAACAGGTGGAATTTTTCAAATCCAATAAACCAAATACTTAATATATATGAAGCTCAGGGGGAAATGTGTCACACACATCTTGTTTAATTTCACATTGTAATTAAACCCTTTCAGAAAACATCATATGTGAATAAATAAACTCATCATAGATACCAGGACTAAATTAAGTATATACGCCAGGCGCGCGTTTCGTCTACAAAAGACTAATCAGTGACGCTCGAATCCCGAAAAGTTAAAAAGGCCAAATTAAGTACGAAGGAGATACACCTCATCCAACTATCGTTTTGGATAACATGAATAAAAATAAAAAATAAAATGGAGTGCGGATCGATTTAATCATGTATGTCAATTTAAAAAAAAAAACATAGAAAATGTGCCTAATTTTGTCATGTTCAATCATTTTTTTTTAATATCTGTTTCCATGCAGAAGTGTATGTTTGTGAGGGGAAACCCAATAAAGCCATAATTCTATTGAATAAAGTTCTTATAATTCAGTGTCAGTAAAATATTGAATTGAATTGCCCTACTACATGTGTGAAATTAAAATGTAGCGGAATGTTTGAAGGGATAGAAAATCACCAGGACCCTTAAGGTTATGGATAGATTGATTGATGCTTGATGTCCAGTGTCATATACTACAATGACGAACCACAGTTATGGAATCCTGAATGCTTAATGTCAAAATGCATATATTACATCACGAGTTGGTTGACAATTATAAAACACCCTTTTCACAGATGATATCGGATATGTTCCTTAGGATGTAACTACAATCCGTTCCCCTTTCACGAATATGAACTACCGAATCATGTGTGTGATAACATAAGAAACACATGCGGAGCGTGTTCTGCTTACCCTACCGGAATACCTGAGATCACCCTTAGTTTTTGGTGGGGTCCATGTTGCTTAGTCTACCAGTTTTCAATATTGTGCTTTGTGTGCTATTATTTTTCTGTTTGTATTTTTCTTTTTTAATCACAACGTTATCTGTTTCTGATCTATGAGTTTGGATGTCCCTCTGGATACTTTCGCCCCTCTTTTACAATGTTTCCTTTCTTGTCAGTCGAAGTGCTAGCTCGTTCAGTAACTGTCTGAAAGCATGTCAACTATTTGTCTTACTTCTAATGGCTGCATACATAGAAGAAACGCAGATAATGCCAGATTAAAAGCGACGGTTTTATTTCACATAGCCTTATACTTAATTAAAGAAATGTCACTTACGAGTGGAGCAGGGTCTACCCTTCTGGAACACCTGAGACCACCCCCAGTGTTTGGTGGGGTTCGTGTTGCTTATTCTTTAATTTTCTGTGTTGTGTCATGTATGCTATTGTTTGTCTGTTTGTCTTTTTCATTTTTAGCCATGACGTTGTCAGTTTGTTTTCGATTTATGAGTTTGACTGTCCCTCTGGTATCTTTCGTCCCTCTTTTCTAAGGAAAGGATGTTATAGAATCCATATATTTGATGGTAGACATACTTTCTATATAATATCGTACAAAAATATAGTGAAATAGTATGATTGTTTTCAGATCAGTATAAGAATGTAAAAACTACACTGATCTTGCTCAACTGTAACATACTAGTACATGTTCACAACTGGAAAAATGAGGGTGAATTGTAAAGGATCTCTCTACATGAGGCATTGCTCTCTCTAAATGAGGCACTGGCATTAAAATCCTCATTCTGAACAGATGTGTCTGCAAAGAAACGTGATCACTAATCTAATTCTAAGTAACATAAACACATTTTAGTCTTTTGTGGATAGTTGTCTCATTGGCAATCATACCACATCTTCTTTTTTATACCATCCATTTAATCTGCCTAGTGAAACTATATTGTATAGCAGTTCAAAAAAATTAAAACAGTTTTATAACATAATTAATTACCTTTTCTATAATTTAAAACTTTTCTATGATTCATGTCACATATGTACCAAGGTATATCATAGCAAGAGCAGGTAAAACCAATTATAAAAGTCAATAAATGAATTTTTCAAAACAATATAAATTTACTATAATGGCAACACAATACACTTTAAGAAGTGTTAGTTTGATGAAGCACATAATAAAATAATTGTAACTGCCAATATAACTTTAGGAAATTCACACATTAAGATTAATAGCTTTGGTTGCTACGTTACTTTTAGTACCACAGCAGCTAGAAAAGCATATTAAAAAAAATACATAATTAAATTGATTTAAAGCCTGTAAACATATTCAGCTCAAGAAAGTATAAATATTTGTTTCAAGGAAACACGCATTGGAGTAAAATAGGTGCTTTCGTAAAAGATTGCTGATCTTAAGGAATCTTTAGATTATTTTGTCATTGTAACTAGAGATTCATACGACCTTCCTGTGTCGCTCGCTTAGGACTTTATATATATATATGCATCTTGTACAGTTGACAGTCTCCCACGTTGTGAACTAGAATAGAATTCATGACGAAAAAAACTTTTTGGTTGATCTTGCATTGTTGATTATTTCTCTGTTTACAATTTCTCTCGGTTATTGCACAAAACACCAAAACATTGTGATTTAGAGCCTCCTTACGGTTTCTGCAAATGCTGACCAATTTGACATGCATTATTTTTTGTCTATCTATCTCTTATAGTTTTCAAGGTAATAGCCAAACACGTAAAATATTGGTAAAAATCATCTTGAAAGACCAAGAACTCAAATTAGGAGTCGACTGAAAATTGTTGCTATATGTTGAATTATTTGTAGATCTAGTCATACTGATCATTTTTGCTTTTTGCAATGGCTATAGATCTACTTATAATAGTTTCAAGATAAAAGCAAGAACAATACAAATAGGTAGAAATTGTAATTTAAACAGAGAAATAAGAGTAAACTGACGGTTTTGTATATTAGATTATGGATGTCTCTCTGGAACATATTGGTATATCTTATCTTGCTTATGATTTTTTGCAAATTTAATTTCCGTCTATCTATCTATAAAAACAAATTCAGATATTCGACAAAAACGCAAACAAAAATCGTAAAAAATTATGGTTCCAACGACGATTTCAACAATTCAATTCAATTCAAATCTTTATTGCCACAAAACTACATATTTATAGTATGTGACACAACATAACAAAATGAAAATAAAAAATAACAACAACATCAACAACGTAAGTTAAGTTTAGATCTTGTCTTGCTGATCACAATTGCTAAAAAATATTCAAGTTCAATCTATCTATTTTAATTTTTAACCTTCTTGTGTATTTTTGAAGGAAAATGTTCAAAGAATAACATTTTCTTTATTATTCACCATGGAATTGTACTTTATTCTAATATGACGTTCTTCTTTAGCTTTGGGTACAAAGCCATGTTCTAATTTGAATAGAACATGGGCTACACGTGATTGACGTCACAATTGAAATTGCAACGTCAGATGAATTTTGAACAACGCCAGAGATCAAAATGGACATTTTTGTTGGTGTTGCTCGCTAGGAAATTAAATAAAAACATTCTAAAAGTAAGTTTAAATGTTTCTGTTCTTTTTTTTATTGATAAACTGTTGATTTTTCTATAACGTTTTTGTTCATCAAATCAAAATGGCGACATTTCGAGCGTCACTATAGGTCCGCTTCGAAGAACAAAACTTCAAAATATTCCTATTAGAATCGAAATAATTCTATCATGCCATGCTCTATGCTCATTTTAACATGGGTAGGCATTATATTTGTAAACATTTAATACCTCGCTAACGCTCGGTATTAAGATATTAACAAATATAATGCCTACCCATGTTAAAATGAGCATAGAGCATGGCATGAAAGAATTATTTCTTAATGCTATTTTATATCAATATTAATAACTTTATCAATATTGTACCAATCCATATTAAATGTTGTGCTTGTATTGGAATTTATATTTCTGCTCCTTTGGGGCGCTCATTGCAGAAATAAATCATTGCATAATGAAATTATATGCATTTTTGTACCTTGTCCAGATTTTCTAGTTTAAGACTTTAATAAATCATCACTGCAAAATAAACTGACCGCGTATTAAAGCCAAAACACAAACACCATAAAAAGATTTCATTTAAGGGCCTCTTGACTGTGCTACACTACATGACAATGTAAAAGAACCATATGAAGGCGTACTTGATGAAGTACACCATAAAACAAACCTTATCACCAATATCCTAGTGACATAATGGTTGAACGCTCAAAAACATGTTTAACCCCGCCACATTCTTTATAAGCATGTCTCAAGTCAGGAGCCTAACGTTCAGTGGTTGCCATTGGCCTATGCCATTAGTTTATTTGTTTTGTCGTATTTTTTTTTTTATAATTTAGGCTGTTAAAACATTTCTCTAAATTGAATTGTTTCATATTTTTCATGTCGGGCCGTTATGTTTCGAATTTTCCTTTGACCACGGATTAAAGCCAAAACATATATAAACACCAAATAAAGAAACCATTCAAGCACCCCTTGACTGTGACTTTGCTACATTACACTATACATGACAATGTAAAAAGACCATACGAAGGCGTACTTGATGTAGTACACCATAAAACAAACCTTATCACCAATATCCTAGTGACATTATGTTTCGTTTGTGTTAAACATCACAAGATCAAAACAATATTAAGATCGCCTATCATAATAAAACACTCATGTTTGGAAAAACATCTGATGAAAAGAAATTTAAATGTTTGTCACTAGGAGAATATCAGAGAGATTATTTTACCTTACTCAAAACGTTAACAAATAATTAAATGATAAAATAAATAGATTGTTCACTGTGAAATAAATCGCTTGCAATTGGATTGCACTTGATAGTCTTGCCTTGCAACCTTTGTAACACAGAATGGTTTTGTTAAACAGTAATGTTTAATATGTTTAAACATATTACTTTACACTAATATGTAATTAACATATTTATCAGTATTTACATTACAACAGTTACTAATATTGTTTTGTTTTATTACTGTCTTATTTAGTAAATGTGGTGAAGACCAATTGGTGGTCTTTGTGCATATTTCTGATCTTTGGTAGGATTGTTCATTGTTGTCTCTTTGACGATTTATGACTTTGAACAGCGATATACTTCTGTTGCCTTTATTTGACACATTCCTCGTTTCTGTTCTCTAATCATTTCATTTGACATATTACTTTTTGATGAATCAAGTAAATGTTTTCTAGAAATGACAGTGGTCCTTCTTATCATATTTGGTATATTTTTTTTTATATCACCCAGTCACAATGCCGGATTGTGATGCGATCATCAACCTTTCTATGCACATCATATTGGATGTTTTTCAGTGACTGTTTATAGACCTTACCGCTACTTGGGATTCTGCGACTCTTGAACTATTGACGTTATACAACAATCACTTTTCTTTTGTGACTTTTGTGGCGTCAGACATTTTCTATTGTGACGTCCAACTTTTATGGGAAACTTTGTGATGTCCAGTAAATATATAATCTTCGGAGCGTCTGTCCTTTACCTGGTACCCATTCATAAAATTGATGAAGTTTAATGCGAATTCAAAGAAACTTTACCATGGCAATAGGAAAAATTATGACCACAAAACACAAAACAAAACATAAGATTGAACATCATGAATTTACTTAAAACGAAGCGGTGAGCTGATGGGGGCAGAAAAGGCAAAAACTTCCTGCTCACCAAGTAACACCTATATTAATAGTTTTTGTACGAAAAATTGATGAGTCGTATGTCCAGTTATAAGGCATCTCATATTAGAAAATAAATCAATGTTTCTTGTCTTACCCTAGGTTACGCGAAAATCCTATTGGTACATTGCATTTTCACACACTTAAACTTGACAAATGTAAAATTTGAAATAAAAACAGATCTCGAATTCGGATATACATATCTATCAGATAACGACGCCATAAACATTAAAGAAAAAAGCAACACTAACAACTTGAGCAATAGCAAACAACACAAGGCATAACTGAGGGTGAACTTGTGTGGTACAAAAAGATTAAACAGTGCCTGTTAAAGTAGAACGTGAAGTTGCGGATAAAGTCAAGATACTTTTTATTCTTCACGAGAAGCTACTCCACAAATCTGTCTTATTTGGATAAAGGATCAAGAAGAAGAGGAGAGAAGAACAGTTGGTGTCAAAGAAATGCCGATTGCTTCAAAGTTGACAAAATGGGTCTTTAAAGCATAAGAAATTAAATCAATAGACTCGTCATAGATACCAGGATTGAAATTTTGTGTTTGCGTTAGACGAGCGTTTTGTCTATACAAAAGATTCATCAGCGACGATAGATGAAGAAAATTGTTGATTATAACTGGTTTTATAGCTAGCTAAACCTCTCACTTGTATAACAGTCACATACACTTCTATGAAATCTAATGCAGAACATAGTATCTAGAGAGTTTATTTACAACTGCTGGGTCTATGCCGCTGATGGTGAAGGTTTCCTCTCCGAGGGTATCACCATACTAGTAGGTAGCACTTTTGTGTTTATAAAATGATCATTGATTTGGTCATAATTATGAAATAATAGTACTGGTAATTGTTGACATATTTGAAAATAGTCACGGAGAAATAGTATGGATTTTCTACCCAAGGAATAGTTTTCTTTAGCTTGATTTGACAACACCTTTCGGACTTTTGGGTCCTCAATGTTCTTCAACTTTGTATCTTGTTTTCTTTTAATCGAGCGTCACTGATGAGTTTATTGATACTGTTACGTCCTGTTAATTAACTTATTCATGTTATCGTTGTTTTCTATTTATGCACCATGTTTATAATGTTGTTTTACTATTGTGTATGTATGTAAATAATTATTATCGTTGACCTGTTTACCTATAGGAAACAGGTTTACATTTGTTTCACAAGTGACATGATTGACTTTATGTTGCTGATTTACCTTGTATGAGTGTATTATGATATCACGTGACTGGTCAGTTCTACTATAAAAAGCTTCTGAAATTACATTTGGGTGTTCCATTTTCAACAATCACGTCTCAGTCCTTACAGCTGAACGGACGTGCTGGGTCAGCTCTCCTTTACCCGCTATCTTCGATGAGGGTTTATTGCTAGATGGTCAACGACATACTACTAAGATGACAGAAACCAATCCATGCCGTACAGAGAGACGTAGTAGTTGGCGTACCCGCGTTAACATGCCTCCAAAACCATTGTCTATTATGGGGAGTGTCATGCCGATTAACGTCCGAGGGCTGTATCCTAGGCTGTTGGGTGATACGACCTTCATTTTCCTGCCTCACGGCTTGGGTCCTGATAACGCTTCCTGTCATCTTTAGAACTACGTCTACGATTCATCTACCAGTACTCCATCATCGAGGCTAGCGGGCTGCCAAGCTGACCAAACTGGCCCTGAAAGCAGCCGTTGTGAAGAAGTAAAATCCAAAATAGTCAACAAACCAAAAACAACTCACCAAAACCAAGATGGCGGCCTCCATTCGGCGTCCTTTGCTACCCGTTCCTGACCCACGGCACAAAATATTTAAATGCTCACCAATCGTCTTCGGGCACCGAGCCGACCGTGCGAGGGCTGAAAAGCCAGTCAAGGTCGTTAAACACTTCCATATATTTGGGTGTTCAGTCTGTCGATGTACACAGAACGTTACGAACCCTTGGTGAAGGCAGCCATGACAATTATAATCAAGTTATAATTAATTAGTAGACATTGGTTGCAACCCATAATTGTGGTTAATGATAACCAGGAACTGTGATATAACGAATAACTGTGCCGGTTAAAGTATCCCACTAAATATGGTTAAAGTATCCCACTAATTATGGTGAAAGTATACCAATAACTGAGGTCAAACTTTACCAAGAATTGTGGTTAAAACTATACCAAGAATTGTGGTTAGAACTGACCAGTTGTTATTGTTTTTTTTTATATAAAGACTTGTTACTATTACTATAATTAAAGCAGTCGATACTATCCGACCGCTAATAAAATCATTTATCCTTAGAAAATCTTGATTCATCTAGCCATATTAACGATATTGGTTCATGCTCGCAACTGAGACACTTAATGCACTGAACCCAAAATTGTAGCGAAAGGCGAGCTCGTTACATTGGTACCTCCGACTGGACACTTTAAAAAAGTGTTTTCAAATTAAATATTTCTACATAAATCTATTTTGTCGTTTTGAGTTTAATGAATTTGAAGAAGGATATTTGAGTCAGTCTGATCCTCATACTGAAGAGGATTTAGAAAAAAACTGAACCTAGATCTGGTTCAGGATTCAAACTTTAACAATGACTGAACTGAAAGTTGGAATTGAACTCCTTCAGAATCTCAATTTACATTTGCCTTCTAAATTCTGAATCTTAGTAACTAGATGAAAAGCAGATAATATTTTACCCAACTGAAAAATGAACAAATAATCAAAAGAAAAAAACATCCTAGATTGTTCAAGGTAAATGCATTTTAAAAAATGTACTTGAAAGTATAAAACTGCAACTATTTCTTTCAGAAAGAATTAATTGGTAAAATAAACATTAAAAATGAAACAAAATTGTCATCCACCCATATGCTATGACTGGTTTATACATACTAGCCTTTGGATAACAAATGTTAAACATAACAAATAGCTGCATCATGAGCGCATGATGCGCCTGTCACGTTTTCGAAGAATAAACTTCATTAACTTATCAATGTTAGATCAGAAATTCTAATATGACGTCATTATTACGCTTTGTAAACAAAGCCGTGTTCTAATTAGCACAAAACATGTTTGACACATGCGTATTTCCATCGTTATCTTTTACATATATACATTTAAGCAGCACACATAAACTTTTATTATACATTTTTATGAAACAACATATATTTAGCCTGCTCATAGTTTTTAGATATGAAATGCTATGCATAGACTCCTCGAAGAGGAAACTTGAATAGCCAAATATTTTTACGGTAATTTCGTACGCTTTGACCTATACAAATACTGTATTTTTCCTATTAGAATCGAAATAATTAAAATTCCTTCATGTCATGCTTTATGCTCATTTTAACATGGGTAGGCATTATATTTGACCACATTTTACACCTCTCTAACGCTCAGTGTAAATATCGACAAATATAATGCCTACCCATGTTAAAATGAGCATAGAGCATGACATGAAGGAATTATTTCTTATTTTAAAAAAATCAAAAGGGATCTTACATCAATAGATATAAAAATTCACCAAAGTGTCATTACAACTGCTGAAAGCATTTTTGAATTATTGTCCTAAATAAAGGCAACAGTAGTTTACCGCTGTTCAAAACTCCTAAAGACAAAAAACAAAAAATCATAAATATAAAATCTTGAATTCATAAAAATTGAAAGGCAGCTCATGTCATAAAGAATTCACCACAATTTCTTGCAATAGGTGAATGCATTTTTAAGTCATTGTCCCAAAACTGGAAAAAAAAACATAAAATCTTAAATTTATAAAAAATGAAAAGGAGTTCACGACAATAGTTATAAACAATGTACCAACAGTTTGTGCTAATAAGTGAAAGCGTTTTTGAGTAAAAGAGGGACGAAAAATACCAAAAAGACAGTCAAACTCATTAATCGAAAATAAACTGACAACGTCTGGCTAAAAATGAAAGAAGACAAACAGACAAACAATAGAACACATGACCTAACATAGAAAACTAAATATAAGCAACACGAACCCCACCAAAAACTAGGAGTAAATGTTGCAACGGATGGACGGACAATGATATACCATAATACGCCCTGTAAACGGGCGTATGAAAACAGGGAAAACTATATACCGAGTTCAATCTTATAACAAACAAAAGTTATAACATGGTAACCAGTAGCAACCAGGACTGCAAGCAAAATCATTTTCTTTTAAAGCTAGGTGGTAATATTCACTTTAACTTTTGTCAACATTTAAAAAAAAATGAAATTATGAACCATCCACAAACAAAACTATAAAAACATGAAAAAGCAGCATAATGATGAATGGCAGCAATTTTTAAAAAGTTGAACCTAAATTTGAAATATAAACAATAATGAGCATATACACATTTATAAGAAGTACAATAATTGATGATGTTATTTGATTATTTGAATGCTAGAAAAACCTTTGACCACAGAATCAAAATAAAATCAAAACATACATTGCATTGGATATTAAAGATCTGAACACAGATTACCCGTACATACATCATCAAATAAAATAAAAGAAATAGTAGAAGATATCTTCCACATCAATGAACATTAGAACTTTTATCTGAATACAAACAGATGGTTTAAGGCAATAATAAAGTTACAGAAATTAGTTTGAATCAAGATTTCTTTTGCAGTAGGGAATCACCGGGTGACATGGTAATTCAAGAAAACAGAATATATATTCCTAAAGGAGCAAGGGTGAGATTTTTTTGGGACAAGCTTATTTTTAAGCTGAAAATCATATACATAAACCATGAAAAATATGAAAACGTTTGTAAAAGAGGGACGAAAGATACCAGAGGGACAGTCAAACTCATAAATCGAAAATAAACTGAAAACGCCATGGCTTAAAATGAAAAAGACAAACAATAGTACACATGACACAACATATAAAACTAAAGAATAAGCATCACGAACCCCACCAAAAACTGAGGGTGTTCTCAGGTGCTCCGGAAGGGTAAACATTATAAATTAATGTTCTGTTAACTGTTGCAAAAACATGAATCAAATATCCACTAAATTGCCAGTTTTCTTCAATCCACAAAATTAGACAAAATGATCTCATAAACACAATTATTTAATTTTTTTTACGTAGAAGTTATTTTGTGACATGGACATTTTTATAAATAAAACTACTACAATAGTTAACAAATGAAAAAAGTGGTGCATGATTCTGCATTTTTATGCTTACTTCTTCTTAAAGGGACATCACGTCAAATGTAGCGAAGTATCCAACGCCATGAAACAATTTTTATATTTCTTAATTTACATTCTTGTACAATGAAATAGTATAAACCCACTGGTTATTAGCTTTAGGCTATATAGTATAATGAAACATCAAGTAATCTTAAATTACTGAAGATTCAGGAAACCAGTGGAATTTGTGCAGTTTTTTTTTTATGTTTAACTACATGTATATGCATATTTCTTTGACAACTGAACAAGATATTACATGTTCGTTTCTGATTACTTCCACAGAATAGATAAAATTCAGCAGTGTAAAAGCAAATAAATTTAAGAGTAGTTTTGATAAATCAATCAGATCTAAATGATTCAGATCATTATTCTATATTCTATGGAATGATACATATATTGAAACAGCAGAATACCACAGAAACATTAACTCTAATTGTCCATTTGCTGGATTTGGCAAAACCTTTAGGAATTTTGGTTCTCTCAATGCTCTTCAACTTCGTACTTTATTTGGCCTTTTCACCTTTTTTGGATTCGAGCGTCATTAATGAGTCTTTTGTAGACGAAACACGCGTCTGGCGTATTATTTTTTTTTGTCCTGGTATCTATGATGAGTTTATTTACAACCACTGGGTCGATGCCACTGCTGGTGGAGATTTCTTTCCCCGAGGGTATCACAAGCCCAGTAGTCAGCACATTTTGTGCTGATATGAATTATCATTGATATTGTTACATTTATAAATTAAATGTTTACAAAATTTAGAATTTTTGAAATACTAAGGCTTTTCTACCTCAGTCATAGATTACCTTAGCTGAATTTGGCAAAACCTTAAGGAATTTTGGTTCTCAATGCTCCTCAACTTCGTACTTTATTTGGCCTTTTTAACTTTTTGGATTCGAGCGTCACTGATGAGTCTTTTGTAGATGAAACGCGCGTCTGGCGTAAATACAAAATTTGTCCTGGTATCTATGATGAGTTTATTTGCCAATTACCGATTTGAATATGTTATTACACACATTTTAAACAAATTACTTCCCTTTGTCAGTCGTAGACTGGTTCCATACCGGACAAAATTGGCCTTTGCCAATGCAATGCATGACGAATTGAAAGTGGTGTATCGGCGGTTTAACTTATTTTTCAAGAAAACCTATTTCTTGTGTCAAAAGTATTTAGCTTAACAACAAATGAATGTAATTGAAAGATTTAAAAACTTTTGAAATAAGATAACTCATATTACGCTCAGGTAAATTTGCTCTCTCTGCCAGCTCTCCATTGTAAATAAATAATTTAATGTCCCTCATTAGGGAGACAACTAAAAAATGGATCTCTAATTACAGGGTCAATTACGGGAATTGGCAAGTAGCCTATTCATGTGTTCGGTTTTCAAGATTCCAGACAACCTGACCTCTACCCTTGCAGTATTCCTGAAGAGTTTGACAAATATGTGTAATGAATATGAACTTGGATTTCTGTTAGGTTTTTGATCCCTGCTATATTTTCTGGAAAATAATGGAAAGAGACTAAAACCCCCTTCCCCTTCCCCCCAAAAAATATTGCACCAACAAATAAAATTGTTTTTCAGCAAAGGACACACATTATCTGAACTTAACACTCAAACATCAACTTGTCAAGATTTTCTTTAAATATGCTATAACATCTTTGTTCTTAAGTATCTTCCTATGCTCTGCATATTTGACAGGAACATGATAAATATTCTGGGGTTGTTTCCCTTGCCAGTGTAAACATCCTTTCAGACTACGAATATTTACTGTACCATCTCCAAGATCATTATCTGTTCTGACATTAGGTTGTGTATCAGGCCACATATTGCCTGTATACACAAGAGTTTTAGGCGTAGGAATACCGTAACCATGGACACAATGAACCTCAACACCAGGGGGCGTCAGTAATCTGATTAGATTTGCTGTGTCCTGTCTCATGTACCACCCATCTATGTAATTAATATCCATGAAGAATTGTTTGTAATCATTGACTGTGTAATTCCTTCCAGGTCTTTCAATTAGGATTTCATCCTTACCCCAAAACATATCTGACGGCAACAGCCAAGCAGTGCTAGGCATGGATCGTTGTTGGACTCTCACATTTAATGCTTTTACAAAGGGTACATCCAGATTATCGCCTGAAAAGAACCAATTGATACAAATATTACTTTTTATTGGTGATGGTTGGCTTTAACAAAGGCTACATCCAGATTATCAACAGCAATAAACTGATTGTAACACATAGAATGTTTATTTGTGATGTTGAGTGAGGGTTGCAACCTGTTTAATCTATCTAGCTTGATTAATACCGTTACTAATATACAAAAAGTAAGATGTACCCTCACATATACAACGCCTTTTACAGAATTGTTTTTTTACCTGAAGCGTTATATTTTGGTACCAGAAATATCAATCCGAAATTTTTACAATTTATAAAAGAAGAAATAGTTCATTTATGTGATATAAGGTATGACTGTTGTTTATTCGTTTTTATAATTTATATAAATTTTTTACATAGTATGTACAATGGATTTAATATTTTCTGAAAATGTTTCTATTCTGATTTTTTTAAACTTTGGTTTAAATTTCTTGGAAATTATTTAACTTGGAACTGATGCAAGTCAGCAAATGTTTAAACAGCACCGTGGTTGAATGATCTAGTTTGTAGTTGTGTATTTTGTCAGTTAAAAAAATATTTTGAAATCAACATAAATCCTTGAACAGAAAGTAAATAAAAAAGGCTTTTTGAATGCCATCATAAATACATTTTTTGTCACATCAATACAAGCAATGTCTATTACAAGTTTGTAGTTTCAGTTTAAATTATTTCATTTTTGATTGGGACACAAATTTAGGGAAATCTGAATTTAAAAGTATTTTAGTGAAAAATCTGGACATATCATTAGGCTTTCATCTTTTATTTTAAGCATACATTGGATTATATCAAAACATAAATGATGGTGATCCTTCAATCTACCCTCACATATATAATGCCTTCTAAGTATTGCAATGTGCATTGTGTTTAAATGTAATATCAGTATTTAGTTCTATTATAATCTTAAATCAATCCTAATTCTATCTTACTTTTGAGATATAGTTTTTCAAATGTGACGTAATTTTTGTGCTTTTTCAGAAATTCAAATGTGACGTTATTTTTGTGCCTTTTCACCACTTCGTATGTGACGTCATTTTTATGATATTTTGCGTTGAGGCCTGGACTAAGTCGGGTGTGTCTATTTTTCTGTGTTGGTCTTTGCATTATGTATTCGGGTTTTGTTTTCTGTAATTAGTTAATACTTCAGTTTCATTAAGTATATCTTTTATATTCATTTCATAAAATTTACTGTTTGCAATAGCATAAATTGATTTAAATAATAAGGATGTTCTTATTCCAAACATAAAAACATAGCCGTATTTGACACAACCTTTTTCAACTTTTGATCTTCAGTGCTGTACAACTTTGTACTTTTTTTCACTTTCGATCTTTTATATCTGGGCGTCACTGGTGAGTCTTGTGTGGACGAGGTGCGTTTTCGGCGTATTGAATTTTAAACCTGATGCCTTTTGTTATCTATTAATCATGTGTTCCTTTGTCTTATACGTTCTCCTGTTTATTTGTATTGTAGTCCTGTAATATTATGTTGTCATTTCAATGTTATATTTAACATTGCCATTAAAGTGCGAGGTTTGGCATGCCACAAAACAGGTTCAACCCACCATTTTTATCTTTAAAAATGTCCTGTACCAAGTCAGGAAAATGGCCATTGTTTTATCATAGTTCGTTTCTGTGTGTGTAACATTTTAACGTTGTGTTTCCGTTGTGTGGTTTGTTTTCTCTTATATTTGAGTGTGAATTCACATTACTATAAGACGTGTCACACTACTTTTCTATCCCAAATTCATGTATTTGGTTTTGATGTTATATTAGTTATTCTCATCGGATTTTGTCTAACGCTTAGTCCGTTTCTGTGTGAGTTACATTTTAATTTTGTGTCGTTGTTCTCCTCTTATATTTAATGCGTTTCCCTCAGTTTTAGTTTGTTACCCCAATTTTGTTTTTTGTCCATAGATTTACGAGTTGTGAACAGCGGTATACTACTGTTGCCTTTATTTTACAAAAAAATATGTCTTACCTGAAGCAAAGAGTCTTAATGGTTTAACAGATCCTCCCCATACACCAGCTAATGATATAAATGAATGAATAAACTTATCTTTCCATGACTGTGGCTGGTGGTTAAGGAAGTACAGTGTGGTAGGATTCCCCATGCTGTGGCCTAGCAAGACAACTTTAGTATTGTTGTTTAGCGCATATGTTTCCTCAACTAAATTTCTAAAATTCTGGTAAAAATCAGCATATTCATCTGGAAAAGGGAAAATTTTCTTTATGCATGAAAATCATTCACATTCAAATACTAAATCAATGTTATACAATACATTCTGTTTTTACAAAGATCATTACAGTGCGTCCTATTTCATTTCGTTTCTTCTTGTTCAATGGGAGACAACTCAAGGTATTTTTTAGATTGATAGAATGTTATCTCTCTGTTTCTGGTGTGTAAGAAGGGTTTAAAGTACAACTATATGCACTAACAAATAAAACCCAAAACCACTAGCACTGATAAAATTCATACAAAACAATTTATATGAGGGTTGGCCATCTACAATTCTCCAGTAGTCTTGTTCACTTGTACCTTTCCATATGTGTGATTTATCTTATACAAATAAACTTATCAAAATCTAGCTTTATACATGAATTTCACTTTAATATCAACAGCCTTTTGCAAAATATTTTATTTGTTTTCAAAGTAGAAGGTTTGGATAAGGCCCTATAATGGCCCCAAATTCTAGCTTAAATTTTTCAATTATGATTAATTTACCAAAGTCACAATGGATCATAGAAAATACAATCACTAGATAGGAAATACATCTTTTCGTTGAAATTAATGTTCTTGCGTTCTATTCATGACAGCACTCATTTAGATTTTCAAAGAAAATTCGATGAAAACAAGTCGACATCTTTTAACATAATCTTTGTTATGAAATTTTACATATCAGACAAAATATTAAGTTTGTTGCACTCTATGTTTCCTTGCACTAACATATACAAAATTTAGATCCTATCAGCAATAAGGTTTAAGTACAAAGCAGAAGGTTCAAGAAAGGCTACATAAAGGCAACCGTAGTATACCGCTGTTCGAAATTCATAAATCGATTGAAGAACAAACAAATCCAGGTTATTAACTAAAACTGAGGGAAACACATCAAGGTGAAAACAACGACACAACAGAAACACAACACTAAAATTCAACACATACAGAAAGGAAATAATAATATAACAATGGCCATTTTCCGGACATTTTAAGAAAAAAAATGGTGGGTTGAACCTGGTTTTGTGGCTCTCCAAACCTCCCGATTTTATGGTAATGTTAAATATAACATTAAAATGACAACATTACATGACAGGACTACAATACAAAAAAATGGGAGAACATATAATTGGCCCTTAGATTTTTATGTTTTTCAATCTGACAGTTCAAAATACAACATATTTCACATATTAGTTGTTTTATGACTATTCGTGTATAAAACCCTTCTTTTTGGCACTTCACATTAAAAAATCGCGAATTATACTCCTTCTTATATATGATTTGTGTTGTAACATTGGTTTTACTCCAATTTTTCATTATTTATGACAGTTTAATGCCTACATTTAGGTTTGTTTATCATATAACCCTTTTTATTCAAATAAAAATAAACTGTTTTGAAAAAATATGATTTTTAATAGTAATTATTTAAAAACAAAAACTTTATAAAAAAAATAAGGCTCTAGTGTTAAAATATATATCAAGATATCAGTAAAATATCGTGCTCAAATATCTTATCGCCTCAAGGTCATCATTGTAAGTCTTGAAACAAATTTGAATTTTCCTTTGATGTAGCCATAAGCTATCACATTCAACATGATTTTTGTAATTATGATAAGTCACAAAATTAGAGTCTGCAGGTAAAGGTGTCACTCTACCATAACATAATTATTCTGAATTGAGGTCAAGCTGACCTGTACTTGCTCTTGTAAACTACGAATTTTAAGGTCAATGACCAGATATCAAACGCATGACATTCCAATGCAAGATGGGAACTCAACAATAAGACCACTGACACATATGAGGACTTTTAAAAACTGATAAGTATTTCCACCTGTACTTGTATCATGATAGTCTGTCTGATTCCTGTATGAATTATTGTAAATTCAGAAATTAGTGCCCAGGTTTTATAAATGCGAATGATGCAACTTGTGAATATAACGATAATAGGAGATATATATTATACATATATCTGGATGCAGATTTTCCTGAAAATGCAATAATTGATATCACGTTTTTGTCCATTTTTTTTAAAATGGCAACAATAAATGTAAACAATAATTTATGATTTTACAGTAAACAATTTTAATGATTAAGTTATTACGCTTACTTGGAGCTTTCCTAAAGTCATATGGAGCACCTCTTACTGATACATTTCGTTCATATCCCCATTTTACCATTGCATTAACAATAGATGAAAAGTAATATGCTGAAAAGAACCAACACAATTAATTGCTTTGAGAAAACTTTCAATGAAAGACTGTATTTCATGTCATCATAGTGCATTTTTTAAAATACCATATTGTATCTAAAAATATATAAAGTTCTAATAGATTATTTTTTTAAGGTTTTGTGCAAACCATATATGTTGTGAATAAATGATTATTTTTTTCCAGTAAACTCAATTTGGCAAATAAACTCATCATATATACCAGGATTGGAATTTGTATTTGCACCAAACGCGAATTTCGTCTACAAAAGACTCACCAGAGACGATCGAATAAAAAAATAATAAAAGCCAAAAAAAAAAGTACAAAGTTGAAGATGGATTTTACACTTAGGATGAGGTGCTTTGTGTTATCTAATGTATCTATTCCTTTTGCATAGCTTAAAAATCATGATGTAAGTCATATATAAAACCAAAGCAGAAGCTGATATGCAAAGGATTATCCTGTCTGTATTACCAAGGTGTAAGACGGATCATCCTGGTCTGAATGCTCAAGATCTGACACTTATTAGAACAGATATCCTGCTTTTGACAATCCCCTTTTAGAAGGAGTTAGCAACTGAGTCCAATACCCCAGCCTTTTATTTATATATATTTTGAATAACAAAAATACAAACTCTTTGATATTATTTTCACAAAAAAGATACATATACATGTAGTTATCATGATTATGATATTTCATGGAGAGATAACTATACATATACATTACTAGTATGTAAAATCAACATCTGATTAGTTTCAGATATTTATGATTCCATCAGCAAATTGTCATATATTTCATCTTACTTTTTTCAACCTTATCATATGTATCCTTATGATTAAGATAGTGATCTATTCCAGGAACTCATTCCAAAATTAGTGACCTCCTTCCCCTGACTCTGACATATACCTACGTCATATACTTACTAGGACTGATATGTGAAGAATCAAGCCACTCCACCGTCCTTGTATCTCCCCATCCTGGAATCTTTATTTCAACACCTGGTGGATTGCGGGTAATATGTTTTTCTCTGTCATATAATACTCTGAAATATAGGAACAGCATATGCATAATTTGTATTGCATGAGGATATACATAACACATACAAACAGTTGGGCAATGGAAGAACCTGAAAATTCATACATATATCATATTTTCTACACCAAATATATCAATATATTACATAAACAGCGAACTTGTGCATAACAATTTGGAGTTTTGATACTTAACTACATAAAAAATAACCTCTATTGTATGCCAGTTGACCCAATGAAATTTGCAAGACAATCGTTCATGGTCTTTGACAATATTTCTATTGCAAACCTTAACCATTGCAGGGAAAGATTATATTTTCTGCAATGACAGAACATCGTTTAGTAAGAAGCACTATGATGAAGAAGCATCCACAAATAAATTAATTATTTAAAAAAAGAGGTAACATATAGTCCACTTCCCCATACAACCAATCTGTCGTTAGGATTGATTGATTAATTAATATTTAATGCCATTTTCAACACTATTGTGCTATTTGATGGCGGTCATTTTAGTGTATGATGCGGAAGTGCCCGGAGAGAACCACCGACTTGTAGTAGAAAAACAGACAATGTTAATCAATTAAAATCGGACTGTAGCACACCTGCCATACGGGGGAATCGAACTAACAACATCAGTGTTGATAGGCTAGTAATACAGTAGTTCCACTGCTAATACCTTCTGGCCACTGAGGTCCCTTTCTGCCACGAGGACCTACAGGCCTTACATTTTCTAAACTGCACTGTGTTCTGAAAAGCGTGATCAATTTAAATGAGACAATCATACATTGCATATCTGACTACAAAAAAAAAACCGCAATAGACAAAATTTCTTACAAACAGCGAAAGTTGTATCATTCAATATATGTACATTTTTAATTAAATATTGCGTATGTACAATGTATTTAATTCTATTTATCAATGAACAAAACTGTTATTTGCAACTAAAATCACCAAGTTTTTACTTCATTTGGTCTTATTATAAAAAGTCATTTTCAGGATGAGTGACAGGAAAACATGCTTTTCCTGATGTTTTTTGTTTAAATTATGTAACAAAGAAATTCTTTATCTTTTTTAAATATTCCCAATGCTGTATTATATCTATTATACATTAACCATATAAATTGTACATGTACCTGTTGAAAATGTATCAGGTATAAATTCAAATAGCAAAATTTCGAAAACATTTTCCTTTGACTTACTTCATGTTATCAGTGAAGCAATCTATTACAAAAGGAGCTAACTCTTCGAGATTTAGCCATAAACTAAAGTAGTAATCTGTATGAAGAACACACCAAGAATGAGGAGCAGTTGTCTTGTTTAGTTTTGCTACAAATTCACTTCCACCATCACCAGGTACTACAAAATATTCAAAGAAATGAAAAATTAAGTAAACATTTTTTCTATATTTTATGCTGTTTCCAGCATTCATTGAACATTGCAGACCTGTTGGTGACCTTCTGCTGTTGTATTCTCTATGGTCGGGTTTTGTCTCTTTGACACATTCACCATTTCCATTCTCAATTTTATTTACCTTTCTTATATCATATTCAATGTATATCACCAATTTCAAAACTTAAAATGAAAAAATAAAACCACATGAATGTATTGATGCCGCATCTTTTCACTAAACATACAAAAATTCGGTTATCTTCGGGAGGAAAACTTAAAATCCTAGACAATTAAGATAAGCGTCCATCACCTGAAAATAATCACCATTGTCAACGTGTGATGAAAAGGATAAGGTCCCTATTTCTAGCAAAGATTTTATGTAGGGATTTATTAACCAATATCCCAATGAATCATACATAAAACAATGACTAGATAGGACACATGTATTTTTACTGAAAACTTGTGTAATGGCCATCTTTTCACGACTTCACAAATAGCAGGCATTTTTATTTTTCGCAAAATTTCTATGTAAAGAGGTAAATTTTCTTTTTCATTTTGGACTGAAAACATGTAGCAAGCATCGACAAAAAATATCTGTTGAAATAATGTTTTTGAAGCCTGCGCTTACTGTTTTCTAGGCCTAAATTCGTTTGAAATCCAAACGATTTTTTTCAAATTTGACCAAAATCTCAATTTAAGGCCCAATTTTAAAGTATGGGATGCATAACATGTACATTATGTACCTTTACATGAAGGTTTGCACTTGAATCAGGAGCATTTTCAAAGAAAATTCACAATTACTGCAATTCATTTGGACACAGAAAATCATTATAAAACAATAAAAAATACAAGCAAATTGTTTGATTATGGTGTGATTTGTACATTAAAATTAGTACAAAATGTATAAAATGTCTATTATTAAAACTAGTACAAAATGTATAAAATGTCTATCATTAAAACTTCAAATTTCATACTTTATTTTTCCACAAAATGACGGGAGACACAATAATTTTTTTACTGTTAAATTAATTTGTCTTTATACATTGCATAACCATTATTATTCCCATGATTAGAAATATATATCTACATGTATGTAACTTAGCCTTTTGCATAATTATTTATTGTAACATGACATAAAGGAATTTGCATACAAAAAATCATTGTTCTGCAGTGAAAATGGGTTTATTTTGAGTTAAAACAATACTGAAGAATTGAATGCTTAATATACATGTATAGAGTTGTGCAAGCTTGAATGTGTGAACATTAGTTGTATGAAGGTCAGCCTATGGTTTGTTTTTCCATTCATTGCTTGAAGGTTGTCCATAAGAGTATGTGCAATTGGCCGTTTCAGAATCTAAAGCATAAGGGTTATTTCATTGTTCGTAACCCAAAATGAAAATAAGGTCACGTCATTGGTTAAATTTCCATTGTTTATGGCATTTTTAACCAATCAGGACGTTTTGGTGTTCACTTTTGAAAATATTACCCAGGATGCATTAGATTCTGAAACGACGAATTATAGATGTTGCATTGTAAAGGCAAACAAATATATCTTTAGGAATGCCTCAGCCGTAGTATCAAAATTACGTAATTATTCAAACTTTTCCTAATCAAATTATAAATACATGTACATACATTCTAACCTTTTCATTTTGCTTTAACAATTAGTACTAAATGTTTCTTGTCATTTTGGTATTTGTATATACCAAAATTGTCAAAAATCGTATTAGGCATGTAGCTGCAATATTTGTTCTGTATAGTATCTGATCAGCAAAAATAATACAAATCATCAAAACGTTTACAAATTACTAAAACATTTATCTCCTAGGATTTATACCTTATAACACCAAACTGTATTCAAAAAAATATGTAAACTTGAGACAATTTTGAAACGTTTCCATGTTTTCTAACAAACAAGTGTTTACTCTTCTTAATGCTTCACATCTGACGTGTGCATGTGCAATTTGTCTTTTTTTTTTATCATTTGCCCGATTACATGTAAATAAAGGCAACAGTAGTATATCACTGTTCAAAAGTCATAAATCTAATCATTAAGCTATGTAAGTTTTAAAACAAAGATGTACATTACCTAATATCACAGGATTCAGGATCTTACATTCACAATAAAAAATTAATAATAAACAGGTAAATATCAAACGAAACATATTTGATAAATATCGAGCTCTTAAAATCGTAAAAGTCGTTAAGTGAAAAAGCATACGGTTGGAATGATTTCCGGAAAGGAAACTTGTGACACGCCAATTGACAATGAGGTCACATCTTTTCTGAAAGTGGTCACATATTAAAATTTATAATGAATACACATATTTTATAAGAAAAAAATAAACAGATTTCCTCTCAATGTCACTATTGACCGGATGCAGGACGAGAATCATTATTTTCTGTGATACTGCACAGGACCAATAGATATTTCATGTATAACAATATATGTTGTTTTAGTTTCAGTTTACATATTGATATGGTAAATTTAAATTTACTTTATCACTTCGACGTATTTTACTTGTTTATAACATCCCAATCTTGTCATGCAGTCTTTATTCATAGGCACTTGTCCCTAAAAAAACACATGTTACCTATATACTCATCTCTGAATATGTTTGTACATATAAAGCATAACCAGAGACATTTACAGGTCTCAGCCTTAATAAAACTACACAAGTGCCGGTGCTATTGTGTTCTATCTGTCAGTTATCCTTTTTTCTTACAAAATAAAGAACTGTGTTGCATTTTGTTTAGAATTTTGAATAAACTGCATTACGTGTTGAGCAATACTATCAATCAAGCCACGGTAAGTTTATTTAAATTAAGTTACGTTATTATTATTCCGTATTCCAGACTCTCAGGTGACGCTCGAATAAAAAAAAAGGCCAAATACATATGAAGTTGAAGAGCACAAGAACCCAACGTTCCAAAAGTTTGCCAAATACAGCAAATGTAAACTATTCCTTGGGTAGAAAATCCCCAGTGTTTCAAAAAAAAAAAATCCAAAACTTTAAATACAGTGAATTTATAATTATGGCCATAATAATCAGTGATAATTCTTGCCAACAAAAAAAAGCTGTTTACTAGGCTGGTGATACCATCGAGAAGAAAACCTACACCAGCAGTGGCATCAAGTGGTTGTAAATAAACTCGTCATAGATACCAGGATAAATAATATGTACGCCAAACGCAATTGTACAAAAACTCACCAGTGACGCTCGAATCATAAAAGTTTAAAAGGCCGAATATAGTATGGAAAAGTTTTATAAACAGTTAATTTATAAATATGACCATATCAATGATAATTCATGTCAACACAGAAGTGCTGACTACCGGGCTGGCGATACCCTCGGGAAATTAAAACTCCACAAGTAGTGGCATCGACCCAGTGGTTGTAAATAAACTCATCGTAGATACCAGGATAAAATTTTATATTTACGCCAAACGTGCATTTCGTTTACAAAAGACTCATCAGTGACGCTCGAATGTTCATTTTTCTATTATTTGTTGTCATTAATTGTAGCAAAATTATTATAAGTAATGAAAGAATTGATTTTTATGTTAAATCAACATTTTGGGTTTCGCTGTTACAAAAGAGGGGAAACGATAAAACGGATAGATGAAGTAGATTAAAATCCAAAGATCCGGATAATTTAAAAATCAGCATATGTGGGTTTGGTTTTTGTTAACTCTTTTTGAAAAATGTTCATGTCAACACAGAAGTGCTGACTACCGGGCTGGCGATACCCTCGGGGAATTAAATATCCACAAGTAGTGGCATCGACCCAGTGGTTGTAAATCATCGTAGATACCAGGATAAAGAATTGTGTTGCATTTTGTTTAGAATTTTGAATAAACTGCATTACGTGTTGAGCAGTACTATCTATCAAGTCACGGTAAGTTTATTTAAATTTAGTTACGTTTTTATTATTTTTCCGTATTACAGACTCTCATGTGACGCTCGAATAAAAAAAGGCCAAATACATATGAAGTTGAAGAGCACAAGAACTATCCTAATTCTATCTCACTTTTCAATGATAGTTTTTCATATGTGACGTCATGCTGTTTCTAAATTTCATAAATTCAAATGTGTCATAACGTTTGTGCCTTTTCGCCATCGTATGTGACGTCATTTTTTTTTAATAACGTTGACGCCTGGACTGATTCGGGTGTGTCTATTTTGTGATAAACTTGGCATTATGTATTCGGGTTTAGTTTTCTGTAATTAGTTAATACTTCAGTTTCATTATGTATATCTCTTTCAGATTCATTTGTTAAAATTTACTGTTTGCAATAGCATTAAGTGTTCTATATAATAAGTATGTTCTTATCCCGTGCATAAAAACAATGCCGTAATTGGCAAAACCTTTTCAACTTTTGATCTTCAGTGCTGTACAACTTTGTACCTTTTTCACTTTCGATCTTTTATATCTGGGCGTTATGTATTCGGATTTAGTTTTCTGTAATTAGTTAATACTTCAGTTTCTTTATGTATATCTCTTTCATATTCATTTGATAAAATTTACTGTTTGCAATAGCATGAATTGTTCTATATAATAAGAATGTTCTTATCCCGGGCATAAAAACAATGCCGTATTTGGCGAAACCTTTTCAACTTTTGATCTTCAGTGCTGTACAACTTTGTACTTTTTTCACTTTCGATCTTTTATATCTGGGCGTCACTGGTGAGTCTTGTGTGGACAAGGCGCGTTTTTGGCGTATTGAATTTTAAACCTTATGCTTTTTGTTATCTATTAATCATGTTTTTCTTTGTGTAATATGTTCTCCTATTTATTTGTATTGTAGTCCTGTAATATTATGTTGTCATTTCAATGGTATATTTAACTTTGCCATTAAAGTGCGAGGTTTGGCATGCCACAAAACCAGGTTCAACCCACCACTTTTAGTCCCCTTTAAAAGTGTCCTGTACCAAGTCCGGAAGATGGCCATTGTTATATTATTGTTCGTTTCTGTGTGTGTTGCATTTTAACGTTGAGTCGTTTGTGTTTTCTCTTATTTTTGAGATATTGAGATAAGACGTGGCACGGTACTTGTCTATCCCAAATTCATGTATTTGGTTTTCATGTTATATTTGTTATTCTCGTGGTGTTTTGTCTGATGCTTGGTCTGTTTCTGTGTGTGTTGCGTTTCGGTGTTGTGTCGTTGTTCTCCTCATATATTAAATGCGTTTCCCTCGGTTTTGGTTTGTTACCCCGCTTTTGTTTTTTGTCCATGGATTTATGAGTTTTGAACAGCGGTATACTACTGTTGCCTTTATTGAGCATCTTTGACATTTGTAAAATGTACTCAATCATTCTCTGGCTTATTTTTTCCCTGATACATCTATCCCTCGGTGTATAACTTCCAATTAAACCCTGCTTGGCAGACATGTTTACCAAATAAAGTAGACCGATTACCTAAAAGTATCTAACAAATACACCACGAAAGATATACTTTGATCACTGATCCATGAAATGAGGTCGAGGTCAGGTGAACCCTGTCTAACGGAAATGTAGATCTTGAAAGGAACATATTGCCAAATATATTTATCCTATGACTTGTTATAAATTGGACAAACAAGTGTTTTTATGTAGTCGCTGAACAATGAAAATAAGGTAAAGGACAATGGACATAAGACAGTTGTTAACTAGAAAACTGTTTATAATAAAGTCAATATTAGTGTCTAAGTCTGTGTCACTACATATGCAAAATCGAGGTGTTTTCTTGTTCTAAGATCTTGAATTAAATTATTCAGTACAGATAATCAAATAATATGCCAGTGCAAAAATGTACAAAAACGAAAATTTACTAAGGTTCTAAAAAGTGTGCAATATCATCGATAGCAGACTTGGGACCAATGAAACATTACATTTCCGCATACAATTAATACGTTAGCAGATTCGTAAGTACTCACTCACACTCCCAATCTTTTACATTTTGCCTAATCCCTTCAAAAATTATATTCAATTTTACATCATTTTAATCACAGTATCTATGATGAGTCTATTCAAAACTACTGGGTTGTTGCCACTGCTGTTTGAGGTTTCATCCCAGATGGTATCCGCAGCCCAGTAGTCCGCACTTCTGTGTTGACATGAATAATCATTGATATGTATAATAAAAACACAAATCTTTTTCTACCCCAGGAATAGATTAATTAAGCTGTATTTGGCAAAACTTTTTTTTAATTTTGGGTTTTAAATGCTTTTCAACTTCGTAATATATTTGGTCTTTTTAATCTATTCGATTCAAGCATTACTGATGATAGTTTAAAGAAAAAATTTGATCTGATAGTAGTGAGGAGAACGCACTCACTGAAAAGGAGAAGTTGATGCAGTTAAATAAGGGGCTACGATTACAATCCCGTGAAGGTAGAGTTGATTTATATGAAATTGAGCAACCCTTATTTTTCGATGCACAAGATGAAATGCTCTCTGTTTTAACTGTTGTATTCATTTCTTTACACACAGATAAAGAGGATGACGTTTATGGAATATTATCTGTAAAGGATCAAACACTGTATAATTTCCTATTACATATTTTCGTACAATTAACGATTTTGCACTTCAGATATTTCTGAGTTTTCTTCGTTTTTGAGTGAGAGATTCGGTACCGAATTGATTGACCATTTTATAAATGGTTACAGTAATACCTGGGACTATCACATTTATATAATATGTTATTCCTAGGTCATATTACTGTTTACTGAAAAAAAAATCATTTTCAAAAATACTTTTAAAAACTTGAACAAGGTGTCCTTTGAAGTTGATCAAAAGCACATTTTGTGCATTTTCGCATGGAGTGCTCAAATTTAAAGATTTAGCTTCTTGAAATTGACGTCCTTTTATAAATATTTTTTTATCTGAGAACTTCCAAACAAACATGTAACCAGGATCTGATTTGATAATTTTTCATATGTACATATGATTTTGTTCATTGAAATCCAAGATGACAAATCACACAATTGCATTACAAACGACTTTGAAATTATACATACCATTAGAAAGTACCAATAAACATGAGGAACCAAAGTAAACAGAAAGAACCTATGTTGTAAATGTGAGTAGGCATAGTGATATTTTCCTTTGTGAGGTTTATATATTCAAATGAATAAAGGACAATAGATCACAATATTTTCAATTGAAAGTTTTTCTAGTGTTTACATGCAGACAAAAGAAGCAAAGGTTGTTGTTGTTTGAATTGAGTATTATATTCCTTTACTCATAACTCAGATCACAAATTCGAGTACTTCAATTTCAATGAAGATAATATTAATTGTAGATGACTGAACTGATATTTGTTAATGAACACCACAAGTATCCCATTTTGTATTAGCTTCTTAAAGGTTTATCACTAGGGGTAAACAATTACCCCAAAAAAAACCAGAAAAGGAGATAACAAAATTGTTCCGTGTGAAATAAATTCGATTTAAATGCACTGAGATTCTAAGATTGCAACCATTTTTTTTTCTAAAAGAATTAAAATTAAACAACTATAAGACGTACATACAAACTGACATATGTATAGATGGATAAGGGTAAAACTTACTGATCCATGAACACAAACACATACCTTTTCATAATTTGTATAAACAGTATAGTTGCAAAATGTAAAATAACTTTCAAATTCAAATTCATCATTTAAACCATAACAATATTTTCCATACATTTAATTAAATCAAAGATGATAAGACAAATATTGACAAGTTACCAGTACATTCAAACTGAATAAATACATTTACAATCACTTATCAAACAATGCAAATTTAGCTCAATGGGAGTGTTAAACTCTCATCCATTTTTTAAAACAATAGTTTATAATTTTACACTTCTGACTCAAATTTACATTACAATGTATTCATAAATGTGTTAACCATTTAATTGCAAGGGATCGAGTAATATTTAAAAAATTAAAAGTTCAAACAAAGATCAATCTAAGATTAAATCATCATGAAGTCAAGCAAAAAACTTTTTATTTCAAAATGACAAGATTCGTTTTATCTTAGTCTCAGAAAAATACAATAGAGTTGCTTTCCTGCAAGAATAAGGTGTACACATATTATAACCTTCTGATACAAGTCGGATTGTGTTATACCAAAGATTAATATAGTAAAGTTCACCATATAAATCTTTGGATATACAGGATTTATGATATGCATTTAAAATTGATTGTTACACAACATGACACATTTTGTGCCAGTAAAAATACAACACAAATAAAGTAAATAACACTCATTCAAGACTCATACATATACCAACATTTGTTTTTACATTAATCACTATTTCATGCTGTATCTATCCTATATGTATAACTGTATGAATAGCACTTCTCTTAAATAATAATACTATAGTGAGGAATATTATAGATTCAAATGGAAATCACAATTCAGAATGACTCAATCATGTTATTGAAACATAGTATTAATTGTAGAACACAAAGGACAACTGCAAAGAAACACTTTCTATCAAGGGTATTTAATGACTACAAATATTTAGTAATATAAATATAATATTGACTAGGCATAAGAAAACTCGATATGTATCTTCCTTTCACATAATTGAAATCTTTCACAGTGAAACTTTGTTGATAATGGTCATTCAGCATCATTGATACAGTTGATTAAAGATCCACACTTGTTTCCCAAAAATCCAACTTATTAAGAGAAAAAAGGGGGTGATCAAATTATCTTTTCAACATTTTGTTGACCTACTGTTGGTATGACAACAAAGAACAAGATACAAGGTTAACTTTTTGTTCACCTTTGGTTATTGGACTTATATAATAGGTAATATTAGTCTGCATTTTTTTCTAAATAATTTTTCAAAAAATTAAAATGTTCTATTTTTTTCCCTTCAGTTTTATAAAGGAAATACTTGTCTTAAATGGTTTACAATTCAGACTCAAAATACAAAAATAATGCACTACCCTCAGATATGTGACCTTTGCTCTTGACTTTCTTAATTAAACATGGAAACCAGGTGTTAGACTTTCTACCGAATAAAAAAAATGATGAAGAGATAAAAGTTATCAAAGGTACCAGGAATACAATTTAGTACGCCAGACGCGTGTTTCATCTACATAAGACCCATCAGAGATGCTCATTTCAAAATATTTATAATGCCAAACATTTACAAAGTTGAAGAGCATTGAGGATCCAAAGTTCCAAAAAGTTGTGCCAAATACGGCTAAGGTATTCAAAATTTGTCACTTTCTTTTAGGCTTGTTAAACAATCACTTCAATTGAATATCACCTTAGGGCTGTGTAGAATTACTTACCAATATAAATATGGAAATGTGATCTGATTGTCAATAAGTTAACAGTCCACCAAAAAAACTAGGATGTAAACATTGACAGGTCACTGTAAGACCTTCAACAATGATGAAAACCCCAAACTATGTAGTAAACTATAAAATCTTTGGATAACATCAAAACAAAATGTGTACAATAGAATAAAAAATAAATGCCTGATCAATAAAAGCCCTTGGATAACAAAATGTGAAACATTATAAGATTGGAAACTAAATGCCTGATTCAATCTAATAACAAACAAGTTACAACAGATGACAGCTAATAGCAACCACCAGTCTACAAGCTTGCTCTTGTTCTTTCAAAAAAAAGTGGCAATATAAATTATAAACAAACTTTTGTTGGCCTTTCAAAAATATGAAATCAGAAACCATCTACAAATAAAACTATAAAAAGTAGCAAAATGATGAGTGGCAAAAGTCCCAATAAAATAAAAGTGCACCATTTTATAAAACAGTCAGCAGTTTACTAAGGAGTTTCATTTGTATCAGATCTTTAAATAGGCTACAAGTTGTCATATGCATGAGATAAAGTCATGTGGAGCTGTGACCTAGTTAACCACTGGTCGTATACAGTATGACTAATTTTTACATTTAAGCCCCAGATTTTGACACGTACATAATAAATGGCACTTTTTTCATATCCTAAACCTCTATATAAGGCACTAAATATATGAATGACATATGTTGTACAATGTATGTAAACTAATTTAAATCATTTGAATTAAAATGAATATTGCCATATTATATCATAAATGAACATATTCTTACAAGATGGTTTATTAACTTAATTAAATATAATATACACACTATATAGAAATAAAATGGTAAAAAAACTAAATCTCACTCCTTCTAAGGTATAGACAGGTTTTTGCATGGTAAATCCCTGTCTATGACTGTAAAGTGTATAGTGAACAAAATTATTGGTATAATAGTTTTCCATCGTCAAAACTTAACAGTGTTTAATATAAACAAAATCTGCAGTATTAAGAAGTTTGATGTTGAAAAGTTTCACTATACTATAAATCTGACTAAATACGGATTTCAAATATTATGCACCAATAAAATACCTTCTGGTTATACATATCTGACAAGAAAAGGCTCAAATTTAGCTCCCAAAAAATATGAAGCTCACATTATATTTACAATCATAAAACAATTTGTTAAATATGTCTGATCAAAATTTAAACATTAACAAATGATTTTTTTTTGTCTTGTCAATACAACGAATTGGTTTTTTTTGTTGTTATAATAGTGCAAAATATGTATAACTGATTGCCAGCAATCTTTTTAAAAATATACCAATTAACCTAAATTTGAAATAAACAAGAATTGATGCCCCACTCGCACTATCATTTTCTATGTTCGGTGGACTGTGAAATTGGGGTCAAAACTCTAATTTGGCATAAGAATTAGATAGAACATATCAAAGGGAACGTGTACATGGTGTACTTAGTGTCAACTTCATCAAAAACTACCTTGACCAAAAACTACAACTTGAAGCGGGACAGACAGACTGACTTATGGACGAACAAAAGGAAAAACATAATGCCCTTAGATAGAGCATAAAACAATAATGAGTATATACACATTTCTTATCATAAGGAGTACAATAGTTGATGATGTTATTTGATTATTTAAAATGCTAGAAAAACCTTTGACCACAGAATCAAAATGAAATGAAATCATACATTGCATTGGATAGTAAAGATCTGAACACAGATTACCCGTACATACATCATACAATAAATGAATAAAAGAAAGAGCAGAAAATATCTTTCCAATTATTGTGTCTCGCTAAACTTCAAAGACTTTAACTGGAACCAAACAGATGGTTCACAGCAATAATATATTGATGCAATGCATTTACTGTAGTGGTAAATTCTAGATATTTTTTTAAAGGGGTCTTATTTCTGAAAACTGAATTTATAATTCTGAGGAGTCCTGATGAAAAATGTTTTGGACGATTTTCAGCTAAATCATGAAAAACATGAGATTTTTTTTTTATGGCAATCAAATTTCCTCACATAGATTCAGCACTGTATATATATTAGGAAAAACATACAGTATATTAAGGACTGGTCTTCAAAAAACTTTAAAAACATTGAATTATATTGCAACAAATATTGGTAGTGATTATATCATGACCAACACATTGGGTCAAAACACATTTTGAAGAAAAGAAAGATGATCTGAAAAGTTTTTTTATTTGAAATTTGTTTGATAACACATACTGTTCAAAAGTTCAAAGAGGGCAATATGAACCTAAAGTTTGAAATAAAAATGAGGCCATTTTCAGAAAAATGCTTTATGGGGAAAAAAATAGAAACTGCACAGACTCCATTGGGAATCTGTGAATTGTTTGTAGGCAAGAGTCTAGTTTGTCATCATGATGACAGAGACAAATTGCTTAAATTGCAGAAAAAAACAAATTGGTATCAGATATTTAGATACTGCAAATAATACTTTTACCTGACTGCTACGGGATCAATCAATATTGCACTATTTAACCTGAAATATTTTGATTTGATTTTGAAATTTGTAAACTTCACTCAACAAAAAGAAAAAAAGACTTTAATTGATAAAGTATAAACATGAGGTCTACAACAATAGTGTCTTTGGCATTAGTGAGAAATTTTCAACATAAAACAAATATTTAAAAATTCTAAATTTAAAGTATATTATGCATACATTCAAGATTGGTTTACATATTATGTCCCTCTTTACAATATCACTCACAATGCATCTATCCAACTTACTCAACAATTTCAATGAACAAATAATTCTTCTTTTGTATACTAGTACATATAACTTTTCTCCTCTTCACTGCATAAAAAAGGGACATCACTTCAAATATAGCAACATATCCCATGCTTTGAAACAATTTAAAATTTTTAAAATTTACATTCTCATACAATAAAATAGTACAAACACACTGGTTATTAGACTAGTTGAGTCGTCATTTGATCTCAAGTTACTCAAATCCATTTTTATTTACAGAAAATTAGTGGAATCTCACAATCTGTGTACATATAAAGTGGCATTTCTATTTTTTTAACTACATGTGTACGAATATTCTTCTGAAAAGAGTAAAAGATAGTTCTTGTCCAACCATTCTTGATTACTTTTTAGTATTTCCACAAAATAAGACAAAATTCAGCAGTGTAAAATGAAATAAGCAAATAAATTTTAGAGTAGTTTTGATAAATTGATCAGATCTAGACTTTTAAAATCATTTTTCCTATATCCTATGGAATGTTATGGAATGATACATGTATTTACACAACTAAAACCTTAGAATACCACTGAAACATTAGCTCTAATTAATTCATATGGTTGGTTGGGAATTTAGGTCAACTGTTCGTCTACACTTGTAGTATCCCTGATGAGGTTGTCAAATTTGTTTAATAAAATCAGCTTGGATTTCTGTTATGTTATTCTTAGGCCTGCTATATTTCCTGGCAAATATTGGACAGAGGGGGCTAACCTCTCAACCCCTACCCCCCCCCCCCCCCCAAAAAAAAAATATTGCATCCACAAATTAATGATTATTCAGCAACTGACACAAATCAACCCTAACCATTCAAACATCAACTTGTCAAGGTTTTCTTTAAATAAGCTAAAACATCCTTATTCTCAAGAATCTCCATATGCTCGGCTCCTTTGACAGGAACGTGATAAATTTTCTGGGGTTGTTTCCCTTGCCAGTGTAAACATCCCTTCAGACTACGAATATTAACTGTACCATCGCCATCGTCTGTTCTGACATTTGGTTGTGAATCAGGCCACATATTGCCTGTATACACAAGAGTACCTGGAGTTGGAATGCCGTATCCATGGACACAGTGAACCTCCACACCAGGGGGCGTCAGCGATCTGATAAGATTGACAGTGTCTTGTCTCATATACCACCCATCCATGAAATTAATATCCATAAAGAATTGTTTGTAATCATTGACTGTATAATTCCTCCCAGGGCGTTCAATTAGGACTTCATCCTTACCCCAAAACATATCTGACGGCATCAGCCAAGCAGAGCTAGGCATAGATCGCTGTTGGACTCTGGCATTTAAAGCTTTTACAAACGCTACACCAAGATTATCACCTGAAATGAACCAGTTTATTCACATATTATTTTTTTTGTTGATGATGCTCACCTTGAACATGCTGAACAAAGGTTACACACAAGTTATTGCCTGCAGTCAACCAACTGAAACACATATTACATTTTAACCCAGATTGTTACCTGTAATGCAACTCATTGACACATCTTTGTATTGGTGATGCTGTGTGGGGATTGTAACTTCTATAATATTTTTTTTATCTAACTTGGTTTTAAGCAAAAATACTAAAAGTTGGATGTATAATATGAAACAAAACCAGATGCTCCGCAGGGCGTAGCTTTATACGACCGCAGAGGTTGAACCCTGAACGGTTGGGGCAAGTATGGACACAACATTCAAGCTGGATTCCGCTCTAAATTTGGATTGTGATTAAATAGTTGACACAGCATAGGTTTCTGACACAGAATGAATGTATTCAAATGAACTTAAAATTTTTGTTTTCTCTTAGAGCAATTCACTATGCTGTTGAATATTAATCCTGTAAAAAAAACTGCTTGTTATCACTGAATGGTAAAGATTATTTAAATTTATCAGTTGGTAGTAAAAAGTGAATATACATTGTATATTGTATATAACAAAGATTTAAGTTGATTCTGGACAAAGAAAGATAACTCCAATTAAAAAAAATTCTTGCAGATATTTCTTGCTTACTATACTGGACAAAGAAAGATAACTCTTAATTAAAAAAAAATTTGCTATTTCACAATATTGTGAAATTAGATATTTCTTGCCATTGCACAATACTGTGCAATTGAAAAGACTTGCTATTGCACAATACTTAATATAATAATTTTAGATCCTGATTTGGACCAACTTGAAAACTGGGCCCATAATCAAAAATCTAAGTACATGTTTAGATTCAGCATATCAAAGAGGCCCAAGAATTTAATTTTTGTTAAAATCAAACTTAGTTTAATTTTGGACCCTTTGCACTTTAATTTAGACCAATTTTAAAACTGGACCAAAAATTAAGAATCTACATACACAGTTAGATTTGGCATATCAAAGAACCCCAATTATTCAATTTTTGATGAAATCAAACAATGTTTAATTTTGGACCTCAATTTGGGCCAACTTGAAAACTGGGCCAATAATCAAAAATCTAAGTACATATTTAGATTCAGCATATCAAAGAACCCCAAGGTTTCAATTTTTGTTAAAATCAAACTAAGTTTAATTTTGGACCCTTTGGACCTTAATGTAGACCAATTTGAAAACAGACCAAATATTAAGAATCTACATTCACAGTTAGATTCAGCATATTAAAGAACCCCAATTATTCAATTTTGATGAAATCAAACAAAGTTTAATTTTGGACCCTTTGGGCCCCTTTTTCCTTAACTGTTGGGACCAAAACTCCCAAAATCAATACCAACCTTCCTTTTATAGTCATAAACCTTGTGTTTATATTTCATAGATTTCTATTTACTTATACTAACGCTATGGTGCGAAAACCAAGAAAAATGCTTATTTGGGTCCCTTTTTGGCCCCTAATTCCTAAACTGTTGGGACCGAAACTCCCAAAATCAATACCAACCTTCCTTTTGTGGTCATAAACATTGTGTTTAAATTTCATTGATTTCTATTTACTTTAACTAAAGTTATTGTGCGAAAAACCAAGAATAATGCTTATTTGGGCCCTTTTTTGGCCCCTAATTCCTAAACTGTTGAAACCAAAACTCCCAAAATCAATCCCAACCTTTCTTTTGTGGTCATAAACCTTGTGTCAAAATTTCATAGATTTCTATTAACTTAAACTAAAGTTATAGTGCGAAAACCAAGAAAATGCTTATTTGGGCCCTTTTTGGCCCCTAATTCCTAAAATGTTGGGACCAAAACTCCCAAAATCAATACCAGCCTTCCTTTTGTTGTCATAAACCTTATGTTAAAATTTCATAGATTTCTATTCACTTTTACTAAAGTTACAGTGCGAAAACTAAAAGTATTCGGACGACGACGACGACGACGACGACGACGACGACGCCAACGTGATAGCAATATACGACGAAATTTTTTTCAAAATTTGCGGTCGTATAAAAATATAAATCCCGTAATTATGGTTACGAATTCTTACAATTATGTAAGAAACAAATTTTGAACTTCTGAAAAAGAAGTTCTGACTGTTGTTTGTTTATTGTACACTTTTCACATAGATATAGTAAGTACAAGAATTTTTTGCCTTTGGTATATAATTGATATTTTTTACTTTGGTATATAAATTTCTGGAATTAAGGGGAAATAATTAAGCTAGATCCTAGTTATACATGTTATAGGTCAATCAGTTTTAAAAAAACACCTTGTTAATTTAACTTTTTTGTTCATAAACAATCAAAATCTTTGTACATAATATTTAAAAAAAAAATTTCAATGCAATCATAAATGTTTTTATTGTAAGGTCATTACCCTTACACTACAAGTTTATTGTTTTGTATCATTTCATTTTTCATTTGGGCATATATAAAGCCAAATCTTTCGTTAAAAGATTAATTTTAAAGAGAAATTTTAGGACAAATTACCGAGGCTGGTTATCACTTTGTTCTTCCAGCATTTGATTAAAAAATAAATATTAGTGTTCTTACTATCTACCCTTAAGGTGGTACCTAACACTACAGGGAGATAGCTCTTTAAAGTCAGCTAAAGGTTTTAATTACATTGTGTTGTAAAGGTATTATTAAGCTTCTCAATGATCAAAATTGGTGTTTGTCAAACTACTATATAACCAGTGTAATTTTTCTGACAAAACGGTTGGTTCAAAATTCTTTATTTTTTTATAATTTTTGTTAAAGGGTCAAAGTGATTACTTTGACAAAATTTTATGAAAATTAAACAAGCCAAATTAATCTTAGTGAAAGTGTTGGGTACCACCTTAAGTATATAAACCCTCTAACAAATATATTTCTTACCTGAAGCAAAGAGTCTTAGTGGTTTAACAGATCCTCCCCATACACCAGCTAATGATATAAATGACTGAATAAATTTATCTTTCCAGGACTGTGGCTGGTGGTTAAGGAAGTACAGTGTAGTAGGGTTCCCCATGCTGTGGCCTAGCAGGATTACTTTTGTATTGTTGTTTAGAGCATATGTTTCCTCAACTAATGTTACCAAATTCTGGTAAAAATCAGCATATTCATCTGGAAAAAGTGAAAGGTTCTGTTTATAATATGCATTCAAATCATATTCATTCAAATAATAACAATTTCATACAATAAATTTTGTTTTTACTTAGAGCACCACCATTCAACTGAGAATAAATATCTTTTTAGTAAATTGTTCATGTTCTATGGGAGATAACTCTTTTTTTTGCTGATTGAATGATATTGCCATTTTATTATTTCTGTCCTATTCTGATGTGTCAGAATGTTTTAAAGTACAACGATGTGCATAAAAAAACAATCAAATCAATAGCACTGATCAAATTTATACAAAACAATTTATATAAGGGTTGGCAACTTCCGTTTACTTCTATCTCCTACATGGGGAAATTTAAAAAAAACTTTTTTAAATCTTGCTTATATTGTACACGATGACTGATGCTAAGGTAAATAGTTTAATACTACATATGACCATGAATATATATGAGTATTTCAATCAATCAACATGTACTACAGCCATGGTAGTCTGCTAATTTCTGCGTAAAATACTTTAAAATTCAGAAACTATCGCGATGTTTATATCAATATGGATAATACAACCGGGTGAGTTTTGCAATAACTAATCTCATACTTTTGTCGATCTTTTTTGATGAAATTGCATTGACAACTACAAAATGCACACAACAATAATGGCTTTGTGAAAACTCTAATGAAGTGTTAACACTTACTAGGGGCCTTCCTGAAGTCATATGGAGCACCTCTCACTGATACGTTTCTCTCATATCCCCACTTTACCATGGCATTAACTATTGGCGAAAAGTAAGATGCTGGAAAGAATAAAAACAAAAATTCTAATAAACATTTTAATGCCATTTTATTTCATCAAAGTCCTTTTTATATGTACCCCATTTAATTCAACAATACATACATTCTAATAGGCCTTATTTTTTAGGATTTTCTGCAATTTGTATATGTTTACCCCCCTTTTCCTTTCTCTAAAATGTAAATTGTCAGTGCATGTTAAGGTGTCTTTGGTTTTCAATTGTACAAATGTACTCATTACTTTTTCATTGTTTAAAAATCATGATGAACATTTAAACCAAGACCAAATCTGTTGTGCAAATTACAGGATCATCCTGTCTAAATTACTGGTCTGATACACCTAAACCCAAAACTGGTAAGAAAACTAAATAGAACTGATCATTACCTGTCTGACATATTTATTATTAGACTGTTGGTTTTCCCATTTAAATGGTTTTACACTAGTAATTTTGGGGCCCTTTATAGCTTGTTGTTCGGTGTGAGCCAAGGCTCCATGTTGAAGGCCATACATTGACCTATAATGGTTTACTTTTTTTTTAAATTGTTATTTGGATGGAAAGTTGTCTCATTGGCACTCACACCACATCTTCCTATATCTACTTGTACTTACTAGGACTTATATGGGAAGGATCAAGCCACTCTACCGTCCTTGTATCTCCCCATCCTGGTATCTTTGTTTCTACACCTGGTGGATTATGGGTAATATGTTTCTCTCTATCATATATTACTCTGAAAAAAGGAGCAGAATAATTTGAATCCCTAAAGGATATTAATGACCGATAACAGGAATATAAAAATTTATACATGTATTATATGATGTATTACACATATTTTCTCTAATTCGTACTTGATTTTTTCCTTTTCCTCACCTGTTAACCATATGTTTCTAATCAACACTTTTTTTTAAATTATCTCAGTTATTTTATATCAGACTTGATGCAGTGGTTGAATCTAAGTGGTTGAATCTATATATATATTCATATCAATTTATGACTTAAATGTATCAAACTTGAAAATGGACACTTATGTATCAATTTTGATTTTGAAAACTTTACTGCATCTAACCAGTGTTGAGCATGTCAACCTCATTCCTATTAACATGATTAATCCATCCATTCGAAACTGACTTTTATAGTTTTTCTTATGTTGTGCTGTTACACCAATATTCAAGAATAGAAAGGATTGAGAGCTCCTTATGTTGTGCTGTTACACCATTATTCAAGGTTGGGAAGGGTTGAGTACTCACAACCAACTTCAATCCTACCTTATTTTTTATATATCTGTCTCATGTCAAGAGCCAGTTATTCTGACAGTGGTTGCCATTGGTTAATGTATTTCATATTTGATTTGGTAAAGTGTGTTGTTATAAATAAAGTCAACAGTTTCTAATTTAAATTGTTTCACAATTTCATGTCAGGGCATTTTGTAGCTTTCTACATGTATACTGTTATAAACGAAAATGGTGACTACCAGTACCAGTACAGTAGCTATAAAATAATGAACATGTTATTGTACAATGTATTCTTTTTAACAATGACCAAATTGGTTATTTGCAACTACATGTCTTAAATAACCAAGTTTTTATTCTAGTATTTGGCCTTAAAATGATTGTAAACATAATAAAAAATCATTTTCAGGATGAGGGACAGGAAAACATGTTTTTTCCTGTTGTTTTTAGTTTACATTATTTTACATAGTACAAAATGTATGACAAATTCTTAAATTTTTAAACATACATGTAAGTTTATAGTGGCTGATGTTTACATGTGCCTATAGAAAATGAATTACCGTAGCTTAAAATTCAGAAATCAAAATAAATCTTCTGACTTACCTCATGTTATCAGTGAAGCAATCTATTACAAAGGGAGCTAACTCTTCAAGATTTAGCCATAAACTAAAGTAGTAATCTGTATGGAGAACACACCAAGAATGAGGAGCAGTTGTCTTGTTTAGTTTTGCTACAAATTCACTTCCACCATCTCCAGGTACTGAAAAATATTCATTTAATGAGTTAAAAATTAAAAGAACATTTTGTCTGTGTACTTTCCAGCCCAACCTAGGGGTTCAAATTAACCTTTGGTCCTGGAAGGTCCAGGACCTTTGACACTCCAAAGTGAAAGGTCCACAACCTAAATTCCGGGTCCTAAGTATACTTTAACTTGAAATATTTCATAACTCAGTAAATTACAAAATTAATGTGCTTTTGGTGTTAGGTAAACTTGTGTCATTGTCATGATCAGTGTCACTGGTGTATAGACTTTGGTTATAAAGATGTACGACATGTTTGATAATATACATGTACAATGTACATGTATGTTATTGTCTTGTATATTATCATGATTATGATTTCAATTCTTTTTTTTTTTTTGATTGGTGAGGATGTCACCGTACATGTATATATATATCAGCAACTGAGCGTTCACTCCCATTCATTGATTAACATTTGAAACCTACATGTACATGAATCTCATATTTGAACCCGATTTTAAGTATTTGTGTTGAATTATCTTTAATAATGTTTCAGTTAGTGTATAGCTACATGTTCATGTATACAATAAAGGTGATAAGTTTTTGTTAATACATATGGATTCAGTTATAAAATGTTCATTTTTGGCAACCTTTAAATTAGCGTCAAATTGGTTAAATTTTACTGTAATCCATCAAACTTTATCCTTATTGTGTATTGTCAGAGGTCTCTAATAATTATCAATACCATTATTTTGGGAAATTATTGAGATCCTGGAATTCTGAATTCAAATTTGGATGTCATGATTTAAATTTCTTTAAATTCGGGACCTCAGGATTTCATGTATTTAAGCCCAGGATTTCGGGATCAGGACCACCACTAGTTAGTGTTGTTCCGATGATCGGAATAAGTCGGAAATCAGTTGGTTGGGACTGGCGATGTCGATAATCGATTGGGATTTTGTTCAATCGATTGTCGTTAAAGTTTCCGGACTTTGAGCTTGTCAACTTCCGGTCCGTTTACTGTTTGCATTTCATATGCGCAGTCAAACAACATTAACAAAAAATATCAGTCGATGACAGTAACAATGTCAAACATCCTATAATTAAAGAAATAACTAATTTCCTTCTTGATAAATGTGACAAAAAGCATTTACAGATTGATGGAATGGTATTTAAGATTAATAACTTTGTATGAAATACTTTCTTTCAATACCGGTACTTGTTACTTGAGAGCATACAAATAATTCTGAATTTGGACAAATTAATTCCTTGCTTCATTAAAATGTGTTGCAAGTTGCCTTTTATTAATGTGTTATCCATTTGTAGCGTCAAAAACGTCATATTCCTTTCCAGATTGCTTGCCAAACATTGTTTACTTTTGTAAATTTTCCGAATTTGTCCGCCATTTATAAAAATTTGAGAATCATGAATCGGATACGGTTCAACTATGTAAAAATTCCGCATTCTTGCAATTATAAGTTCAGACGCACAAATGACACAATTGAAAGAAAATAATGATTACAAAAGTAATAAAAGCGTTCTACACGAATTAACAGACATTGGCTTAATACCCATGTTTACCTGTAAAATGCAAATGCATTGTTTTATTTTTTTCTGTTAATTTTAAATTTCTAAAAGTTAAAAAAAACTTTATATATCTTTTCCTAATTTGAAGCATTCAAATGTTCATTCAGCTATGTAATTGATTTTTTTTTGTGAGTTTCACCATTGAAATTTAGAAATGTTAGTGTCACTGTTGGTAATTAATGTTGTAATTATGAGATAAAATATGTTCAACATGAATCTTGATTCTTATTAATTCATTGTTTTAACTGCTAAATAGATAATTATCAAAGGTACCAGAATTACAATTTAGTAGTAAGTACGCCAGAATATGAAATGGAAACAAAAGATCAACTATGAATATATAAACTCTGCAATGATAATGAATACACACATTAGACAAGTACAATGAGACTAAATGCATGATTTCCTTTAAAAAAAGAGGACAAGGTGTTATGATCAGATTATAACCGATAGTCAGTTGGTTGCTGTCAACGGATTGTAATAGATAATCAGTTGGTAATTTCAACCGATTATCCAACACTACCACTAGTCCAAATAATTGTGACGTCTGGCAAGGCTATTTTATTTTTTCTTGGACGCCTTCCTACTACTTGCCTTGCCAGACGTCATAATTAATTGGACTAGACCACCACTACCCTAGTCCTATAACATATGACCTCGGAGGCTTTATCATGTTTATTCACTATTTACATTTGCTGTTCTGATATTTTCTTTTTACTATCAATGTGCCACCCGAGACAAAAAATAAAAAATGAAAATATCAGCATGAAAACGTTAAATAGTGAATATATAATGCGAAGTCATATATTATAGGACTACCACTACCCCTACCCCCCTTTTTTAATATAGTTCGTCAAAACCAGTTGATAAATGAAAGTATCAGAACATTTTATCGTCATGCAATAAAAATTACCGTAAACGACATTATGCAAGAATTTTTACCGTTATTCGTCATGAGGGTACACTTTATTTACGACCCGTCAAGGATAGTCGATAGAAAAAAGTGCTTGTGCACCTGACATGTGCATTTGATATTTGTATTTTTCGTCATTTGTTCGATTAACTGGAAACTTTATAACTAAGATGTACATTACCTAATATCACAGGATTCAGGATTTTACATTCACAATAAAAAAATAAGAACAAAAACGTAAATATCAAACGAAACATGTTTGATAAAAATCGTAAATTCAAGTCGTTAAGTAAGATGTATATAAATACAGAACTCTACTTCCGGTTGGAATAATATCCGGAAAGGAAACTTGTGACACGTCAAGTCACATCTTTTCTAAAGCGGGCCTTAGCGCCGTTAGCGGTCATTATTAATGGATAGTAAAATTTGGTATTTTCTCTGGGTCGTTTAAATCACTCGAAACTAGTTGAGACATGCACAGAAGTGATAGATATGTATTATAGATATAGAAAATTGAATATTTTAATAAAAAAAAAAAAATAAAAAAAAATCTGTATTGAATATTTTAATAAAAAAAAAAAAAATAAAAAAAAATCTGTATCATAGACCCAAGCGCCTGTGAAATCATGGCTTTACAATTTTAACATTTCAGTTAAATTTTAGAGGGTTTCCATCTTTAAAAATGAAAGTGGTCGCATTTGCGTTCATTCTTGATATTGAAATGTAAGTTGTATTTGATGATAATACATAACAAATATAACGGTTGAGGATGAAAACGGATAAGGACAAAAACATCTGAAAAGTTACCTATTTTTTGACATATTTGATAGATTTTTCATATCTAAGCTTGAATCGTAGCGTATTCAATGGCTAAATCAGTTAAAATCTTTCACATAAACAAATCAATCAACTGAAATAGACTTAACTTGAAAAGTGTCCAAAACCCATCGTCAGATGAACATGAAATTTGAGTCTGCAAAATAGGCCCCTACCGGAACTACTCCTTTGCGAATAAAAATCTTTTTAATGTTTATTCAAAGCCATTCCTTAATTAGTTCAATTGGGAATGTCGGATTTTGGTTACATTTTTTAAATTCAAATAAAAGTGAGTCTTTATTATATAATGTTTATAAAGTTAACAAGCAGTTAGATGATGGACTTGTCGTCTCAAAAGTTAAAAAGCTACTATCTGAATTTCACTCATGTCTTGGAAAATCAAAGAACATTTTTTTTGTACTTTTCTATAAAAAGGATTACTTTTAGCCCTCGCAAAGAAGCGCAATGAAAATTACATTATATTTTGGAAAAGTTGTCTCTTTAATGATGATAATTCAATAAATGTAAATGAACTAAGAACCTACAGAACATTTAAAGTAAAGTACTAACTTGAAAAGTACCTTTTATTCACGGAATTTAGATAAAAATGCTACATACAATTATACCAAAATAAGAATAAGTAATAGTATGCTGGCTGTTGGACCGCGGTAGATACAACAAAACACCCTAGGCGAATATAATATGTCCTTTACATGTTACGTTTTTCCCTCACGGAAGCTGCGACTTGCTCTGTGGCTAAAGTTCTAACAAGAGGTCTAGTAGTTAGAGTCACTACATACGGAGAAATGTATGAATTAATATATGTGAAGACACTAATGCAATAGCACTTTCATTTATAAAGATTTGATATTTGATATTTGACTTAAAAAGCAACGCATTATTCAGTGATCTAAATTGTATACTGCAGCTGGGGGAATTGAAACTATGATGTTGCATATGACAATTGATTGATTGTTGGTTGCTCAACTTCCAGTGTGTCGCATGACATAGAGCAATTACTAGGTGGCTCATTGGTATCTTTATATTTTTGCACCCCATTATTTTCTATTCTTTATATTTTTTTAAACTATTTTTCTCTATTCTTTATATTTTTTTTGAACTATGCTCTTTTCTGATAATCCCATCAATAGCCAACTTTACAGGTCCTGGATTAAGGACAAATGAAAACGTTTGACACCACGAGTTCAACTTGCTAGGTCACTCAAGTTCAATCATTTAAAAACCAAACTTTACAGTTAGCGACAGCAGAATGTTTCCTCCCATTTCTGATAAGAAAGATTTCATAAACAAACTTATATAACTGTCCATGCCTCTGTCCACGTGAGGTGATAAGACGCTTCTATAAAACAAAGTTTCTGACAATGAGTGCTTTAAATCATCAAAATGTGGTACATCGTATTAGTAGCAGCGGTAGTTACTGTTGCGAAAGCACAGGTCTTTGGGGCTCTTGGATGTCCAACAGTAAAGCCACAGGCTAGTTTCGATCTCCAAAAAGTAAGTTTTCTTTTATTTACAGAAAATGCTTCAATTTTACTAGTGTAGAAGGCTTGGCATTGAAATATATAATTCTTTTATTTTATACATTTTGTATGCGCCTGTATCATTGTTTCGTTACTGTTTACTTTTTTATTTGTTCAAAATAACTAATTAAACAAGTTATAGATTCCCGATGCTGCAAAGATCTATGTAAGATTCCATGTAGTATTTGAACTAGAAGTTTTTGTTTGGATTTTGTGGTCCGTGATAACCAATGAGTCAGCTATCCACCAAAGCCGAAATGAACTTTATTGCATGTTTTGATCATCGTTCGGCTGCATTGTGACACACATTTCTTAAGGATATTTTCGAAATTTTTGTTATATATGTTAGAATGCAAATCATAAATGCGCCTTTCGTCGTTATTAATTCAAAATTAAGATGTAAACGTCCCAAGCCAATTTGAACCCTGCTTGCAACAAAGTCGGCGGTCAAATAAGGATTAGCATTTATCATTTATATATTACATAAACGTAATTAACATTTTTTTATTTACAGTATCTTGGTGATTGGTATGAGATATACAAATTCAAAGCTAATTTTGAAAATGGACAAAAATGTGCTCATGCCAACTATCTGTTGAAAGACGATGGACACATTAGAGTGAACAACTCTGGAAAAACTGCGTAAGTATGATATTTTTTCAAACTAAATTTTTAAGATTTAAGATTCAGGACTTTTCTTGCATTCACTCATAATACACACAAATGACATGCGAAACAAGATGACACGCAATAACGTATATGAAACTTCCAGACATATTTCACAAATGATACATGATAGTGAAGTCTAGGCCATGTGTTTTTGGACAGTACAGTTATCACCTAAAAAGCATATGGACCGCGGCGAAGTTGAGGTCCACATATTTTTAGGACATGTGCGACAGATAAACCGATAAAAATTACAGAGAAGTGTCAGACATAAATTACATTGTTACCAATCATATGTTATATGAAAACTATAATAGTTGAGAATGAAAACGGGGAATGTGCGAAAGAGACACTGACAAACCGACAGAAAAGCAGAAAACAACACAAGGCCACCAATGGCTCTTCAAAATAGCTACCGGTAGTCGGGCTTAAGCTGGCCAATAAAACATATAATATATATTGGTTCAGCAAATATCATGTCGGTACGTCACACATAACCCCGAAACTTAATGATTGAACCTAAATTAAAAAAAAACACACACAAGACTAACAAAGGTCATCTTCGTTAGCCAAGTGTTACGACCAAGTTCCCTCGTAAACCTTGGCTAAAGAAGTGACAAAGGCAAGAGGTTCCCGACTTGGGACATTCGCAAACATGTTTTGTGAGTTTTAATACTCCTTCTTCATCTAGCCGATTTAAGCGATAAGTATTATATAAGATGAAAACACACTTATATCTCGTCATCAAACAGTTTATTATTTCATAACTTTTATTTTTATAGTGATGGTAAAATGGTACAAGCATTAGGAGACCTATATATGCCAGACTCAACTAAGCCATCAAGTCTGAAAGTTAAATTTGCCAGCGGTAAGTAGCTAATCTGTTTTAGTGCCACTTCTTTCGTTTACAAACTCAATATTCCTCATTTTTTAAAACCAAATAACACTTTTTATATTGGCATGCTCGTTTGGTTTTGACACTTTTTATATTGGCATGCTCGTTTGGTTTTGACACTTTTTATATTGGCATGCTCATTTGGTTTTGACACTTTTTATATTGGCATGCTCGTTTGGTTTTGACACTTTTTATATTGGCATGCTCGTTTGGTTTTGACACTTTTTATATTGGCATGCTCGTTTGGTTTTGACACTTTTTATATTGGCATGCTCGTTTGGTTTTGACACTTTTTATATTGGCATGCTCGTTTGGTTTTGACACTTTTTATATTGGCATGCTCGTTTGGTTTTGACACTTTTTATATTGGCATGCTCGTTTGGTTTTGACACTTTTTATATTGGCATGCTCATTTGGTTTTGACACTTTTTATATTGGCATGCTCGTTTGGTTTTGACACTTTTTATATTGGCATGCTCATTTGGTTTTGACACTTTTTATATTGGCATGCTCGTTTGGTTTTGACACTTTTTATATTGGCATGCTCGTTTGGTTTTGACACTTTTTATATTGGCATGCTCGTTTGGTTTTGACTAAGAAGAAAAAAGCCTTAAGATTCCTTCATTGGAAATAATATTCATTCAGATATTCATAAAAGCCAAAGACAAAATTTTAAGAAAACAAAAGCTCCATGTCATAATCATATTAGGTAATCTGTGGAATTGAAAAACAATAATATCTTATTTTCGGAATATTCTCAAATTTGTATCAGTGAGATTTTGTTTGTATTATTTATGGTTGTTGAGGGTTTTACTATCATTTATGGTTTAGTTTAGCTTTGTATTGTTTATCTATTCATTATATTTTTATTGTGTTTTTTTTTTACATTTCGTTTTGTTTTCAGCTGCTCCATATGGAAATTATGTAGTTATTGATACAGATTACACCAACTACACTCTCATATACTCATGTACCAGTATTTTGGGAATCAGTCATTTTGAATTTGCATGGATTCTGGGAAGGCAGAGGACAATGGATCAAGCACTTGTAGACAGACTTTTTGCAGAACTAAAAAGTTATAATGTAAATGTTGGACATTTTATGAAGGAAGATCAAACTGGATGTTAACTAAAAACTATGTGATATTTGTATTATTGTTTTAAAATTTTGCATTTGTTATGTTATATTTGTTTTTTTCTATTGAATAATAAAAAAATAATGAGAAGCACATGTTTCTGTTTCTACTATACTTGATATGATTAATGGCATGAAACTATTACAAGGTATGAAAGAATGAATTTTGAATGCAATTTTTACGACAAATTTCCGACGGTTGTTGAAAAAAAAACCCAACAACCTGAAACTGTAAAATTGAAAGATGAAGTAGATTAATAAAATCCAAAGACCTGCATAATATAAAAATAAGACGATGTGGTATGGTTGCTAACGAGACAACTCTCCACCAGAGACCAAATGACTTGGAAGTTAAAACAACAATAGGTCAACGTATACGGCTTTGAGTAATGACCAAACACCATTACCCATAAGACCATTTATCACACATGCATGTGGTAACATCAAACTAGTTCATGTATAATAGGTGTTTTATAATTGAATAGTGTTCTTAAAATTTGCATTGCCTCCATGTCGATAATTTTAAGATAACTGTATTGAATTTGAAGCTTTAAGGTAGATCACAAGTATATATTTTTTGAGACAGAATTTTTTTATAATTTGCCAAAATGAAGATTTTACTATGCTCTTTTCAAAAATTTAATAAAAAGTATGGGTCACCGTGCTATTTTTCAAGCTATGAGTCGTTGAAAATTGCAAAAATTTGGTTAGTTTGTTCATGAAAAAACACATTAGTGTGCATAAAAAAAATTATGAGATAGAGTTTTGAAATAAATTGTGAGAAGAAAGGTTTCATAATATGTTTTAAGAAAATAAAAAAAAACAGGGTGTCACCGAACTTGTTTTCTTACTTCAAGTAAAAATTAAAAAAATCCCTATAAGACCAGTATAAATTTTGTATTAAAAGAGTTATCTCCCCTTAAATGGCTCATTTGAAAAAAATGATTTTAAAACCAAAAAAATATATTTGTTAAAATATTTTGTATTATACGAATTATAAACAAGATTTCTTTAAATAGAAAAAACAGTCTAACCATTGAATTGCAAATCTGTCTCCAAATTTGCAGATTTAGGCAAATAACTAGACCGATTGTGTACTGTTATTGTACAATCCAAGATGGCGGTAAACCATAAATCTTCCTATAGGACGTCCATCGGTAGTTTTACTGTAGCAAATTTAGTTTACCTGGCGACGCGTAGCGGAGACAGGTAAACGGGTATTTGCGACTATGGTGCCCGAGTCGTCTAAGTAGTTGAACTACTAGACCACTAGCATGTGATTACCGAGGTTCTACTACCGCACGTGACAGGAACTTCTCACGCAAGCTTTCCTTACCAGGATTAACAGTTTTCCTATCGAACGTCGATGGTTCTCTCCGTGAACTCCCGGCTTCCTCAACAATAAATACTTTCCGTCATGAAATGACACAATAGTTCTAAAGGTTAAGATCACCAATCAATAAATCAACATATTGTATATATACATCAGGGATAAATGGAAATTGTTCGGAATTTACCGAAAATGACGAAATCCAGGTAAATGAAATTGAGAAAGGAAACGGGGAATATGTTAATCAGACTACAACCCGACAAACAGCATAGTATACTAGCCGAAGGCCACCAATGGGTCTTCCACATAGCAAGAAAATCCTGCACCCCGAGGCTGATCCCTAAATGAATGTACAAATACGTACTACTTCAGTGAAAATGGATGCCATACTAAACTCAAAAACATATAAATGAACTAGAATTTAAAAAAAAGAAGATACAAGACTAAAAAAAGCCAGAGCTTCCTGAATTAGGGCTCAAAAATGCGACGGGATTACACATGTTTTGTCAGATCTCAACCCGCCTCCTATACCACTAGCCAATGTAGAATAAAAAAGACACATTAATACTCACAGTTAAACACAGTTTTAATGAAGTCCGAGTCCGATGTCGGAATATGTAACAAAGAACTAAGGAAAATGATAATGATACACAAAATCACAAAGCACTACTAGCAGTTACTGACATGCCAGCTCCAGACCTCAATTGAACTGAATATTGAAAGATTATATCTCCATCATTTGAAAATCAAACAAAATCCCTTCTGTTAGGGGTTTAGTATCATACCATCATAAAATATATGAGAAGAACATAACCCGTCTCATGCCAACAACTGGTTTTAGAATGAATGTGTTCATATCCAATGCAATGAGTGAATCTAATATACTGAATGAGATCCCCCAATCCATTACGAACTTCCATTGTTTTACAATGATGTCGTTATAGTTGTCCAACAGGATCAACAGCCATCCAGCCAGTCTTAACTTTGTCAATTTCATTTACATTGTTCAAGAATAGATTATCAGTAAACTGTTCCATAATCTTTTAAAACAACAAACTACAATGGATTTTTCATATCAACGGCTTTACATACTAGTAAGCTTTATACATAATTTTGGTTCATAAGTGACTTATTGTTTTTCGAATAACACAAAAAAGCATAACAAAAATGCTGAACTCCGTGGCAAATTAAAAAAAAATGGAAGTCCATACAAACTGACAAAACCAAACGCTATCATTCAACGGACCAAGTGAAAACTACTGCAATATTCCTGACTTGGTGCTTTAGTTAAACCTAGTTTTACAGCTATCTAAACCATGCAACTACTTGTATGCCAGATGTTAATAATTCCGTAATATTGACAAAATTGAGTAAGTCGCAAACAAAATAGACATAATAGGTTAATGTAATAATATCAGGGATTCAACTATTAAAACTATGTAGACATACAACAGAGTAAAAAAAAAATGCACAAATAAACATACAAACGAATCTAATGAATACAGTGGCAAAAAGAGTAAACAGCAATAACTCATCATAGATTCCAAGACCAATAGGTTCGCCCCCGATTTGTGGTGGTGTTCATGTTGCTATAGTTTTAGTTTTCTGTGAATTGTGTTATTTATATTGAATTTACTTTCTCTGTTATTTTCTATTTCATGTTCTTGTCCAGTTTTCGTTCGAAATTGGATTATTTCTCCTTTTTTGAAAAGTAATTATGAAATTGTCATAGTTAAATGACCTTGTTGTTACACATAAAAGGACGGCAGACATAATCAACTCGGACTCCTTACTCCAAATGACATTGACTTCTAACAGCTTCGATGTAATCGAGAGAAGAAAAAAACGCAAGAAAAATGTCATTGCTGCCTTTTCAAGATCTCGGAAACAACCAACGAGCATTCAGTGTAATTTGTTCATCATCAAGTTAATCATTTTTTTTAATAATCCGTCATTTCGGCTGCTTGTAATCCTTGTGTTCAGTTCTATCGCAAAGAAAGGATTGCGTTCATGAGTACTGGTTTAAATTTCGTCCTGTAAGCAAATTTTGTTATTAAAACTATTATGACTTAGTTCAAGGCTATTGGTCAGTGAACTTAATAAATAATTTCCTTAACTGCAATGGAATGTCCAGTCTCGATAAAGTGTCTTTTCATAAACAAAATTACATAAAATTTCACGCCGGAATCAACGTGATGGAAGATAAGCTTGTAAACATGGTATAAAAGCATGTCGTTACCGTGTGTGGTATCACACATACAAAATACTCCCGCTAAGATGTGGTCAGCTCTTGTCGTTCTTAGTTGTGTGTGGGCAACTACTGCTCAGGTAGTCAGGCCCGGTGGATGTCCAAAGACTGTTACTCAAACCACTCTTGATTTACAACAAGTAAGATTTTGATTATAATTATTTTTTCTATAAATGAAATGAAAGTTTCCCCCTCGCTGTCCAAGGATACGATAGTTCTTGGGTTTTAATCTGTTCGCTTTATAATAGTATTTTTAGGGCGGAGATTTTTAAAGTTTTAAAAGGCTTGTTAATATATTATTTAAAAGCCAAGTTTGTCTCAAGTTTTTGAAGCAAGGGTTAATTTGATTTCTGACAAAAATGGTGCTTTGCAAGAGACAATTGATTACCCTACCTGTGTTTTTTCACAGCAACATTAACTCTCCTTATCAGTAATAAAAACAATATACTTAATCAACTTTTAACATCATTTTCAGTATCTTGTACAAATAATATTAAGCAACGTCAGCAAATAGAACAACAATCCATGTCCAACGCAAAACTTGTAAAATTTATCAACAAGACCACCAGTCCGCCAACAACACCTAAAAAGTATACACCTGTCATACTTACGGACAGTAAAGGGAACTGGCTAAAACAAAAAGTCAACCCAACAAACCAAGTTGAACATACAATTAAATGGTGGAGCAAAAGTGGAGCAAATGGTAAAGACAGATACAAGTGGCTTGAAAATAACATACGCCAAAAAATAAATGACCTAGGACCAATCTGGTTATACATATGGTTCGGCACTTGTGATCTTACCACATACAACAAAGGCTACATAGCAATAACTGCACATGGAACCGATGCAATAGACAATACCATTCAATACTATCATAAATGCATTGAATTAATACAAACATTTGACAACTGTAGGGTAACCATACTGGAAACACCAGTCTACTCGGGAATAAGGGGAAACATCATAAAACCCCAGACAACTTTATTACACAAGACAAAGAACTAGCAGAACAAGTTGTCCAACTAAACAACAAAATCAAAGAAATAAACAGCACTTTAAACAGCCACACTCCAAAATTCTCGAACGACTTACAAGTGAGATCAAAATATAAAAAAGGAGCACATCGAACTGAAACAAACAGAAGTTACTACAATTTCCAACTATACGCCGATGGAATACACCCAACAAACCTACTAGCACGAACTTGGCTAAAGAAAATAGCAACTCAGGCACAGATAGACTGCTGGTAACACGTGTTCCTCACGCACTGGTCAGCACGGGCTTTTCCGAGCTAAACCAGGACTGAAAACACAAAACAACTTTAACACACCAAGCAGAAAAACAACACACAATATTGAATACTGATCCCACTCACCAGCAAACAGCAACGATTGATATATAGAAAGTGTTCTAAATTCTGGTCAGCACGGGCTCATCCGCGCTATACCAGGACAGAAAACACAAACATCTCTACAATCAATACCAGAAGAGTACAACATCACAATGAATATAATCAACATCATAATACTCATAAGCTTCCTGTACAATATCGGAACAAACTTAACAACCAGTAAAACATGGGAACATCAACAACTACTTACCTGTGTACTAAATAAGAACATGTCAACAACAGGCAGAAGACCGATCACACTACCAACAACACCAACCGTGAAACAACACCTCACACTATTATTACTCATATTAGGAGGCGACATAGAACTAAACCCTGGGCCAAGAGGAAAACAACAGAGCATATACCCATGTGGACTATGCGACCACCCAGTAACATGGAAGTGCGATGGGGTTTGTTGCGATGATTGTGACATATGGCACCATAGATCATGTATTGAACTCTGTACAGTTGACTATGAACTTCTACAAAGATCAAACGTACAATGGCACTGTTGTAAATGCGAAAGTATAAATGTGTCATCTTTTACATTTCACAGCTATGAACTGAACACATCAAACTACTATGAACCACTCACACATGATATATCATTCGAATCTGTGTCATCAAGCATATTTAGTCCACTAAAAACCAGCAGCCCAAGACTAAAAGCTCAATCATCAACAACAAATAATACCAAAAATTGCAGTAACAAAAGTAGAACACAAAGCAGTAATGTATTTAACTTGAACGAGAAAAGGAACTTGAGAATTCTAACCGTCAATTGCCGAAGTATAAAAGACAAGACTTCAGAATTTAAAGCAGCCATTAATTACATAAAACCTGACATCATCTGTGGTACAGAATCCTGGCTCAAAGGAGAAAAACCCGGGAAAACCAGCACAAAAGACGCTATCAAATCAAGCGAAGTATTCCCAGATGACTACAATGCCTACAGGAACGACAGGGGAACACTTGGAGGGGGAGTCTTTATCCTGGTCCATAAAGATATCATATCAGTTGAACAGTCTAGTCTAGTCACCAATTGTGAGATAGAATGGGTAAAAATACACCTTAAAGGCAAAAAAGAACTGCTTATTGGATCATTCTATATGCCACACCGGAACATGAAATGCCTAGATGAACTAGAAAAATCTTTACAAATGATAGCAAATTCAAACACCAACGTCATGCTTACTGGAGATTTTAACTGCCCTGACATAAACTGGGAATCAATGTCAGTACCAAATAACTCAAGTGATAAGGAGATACAAACCAAACTCATGGAAATAACATCATCATTCCAACTCACTCAAATCCATGAACAACCAACAAGAGAAGACAACCTCCTTGACATAGTATTAACCACAAACCCATCACTTGTCAAAACATCCAAAAACACACCTGGCATATCAGACCACGAAATGATTGTTACAGATTGTGACACCAAACCTTATTACCAACGTAGCAAACCCAGGAAGTGCTATATATACTCAAAGGCAAACTGGAACACTATTAAAGAGGAGATTTTAATAACATCAACAAAACTCCGACACATGCAGGATCGTGGAACAAACGTACAAGAAATGAGCGACACCTTTAAGAAAGAACTCTTTCAAAGTATGGACAAACACATCCCATCAAAAGAAATCCGCTCTAAGAACAGCTTGCCCTGGATAAACCACAAAATTAGAAAACTCTTTAAAAAGAAACAACGGCTATACCAACAAGCTAAGAAAACTAAAAAGTGGTCAAACTATAGACAGTTCCAAAAAGAAGTAAAGCGACAAGTCAGGAAAGCAGAATACACATACATCAATGATACTATCATCAAAGGCCTAGAAACAAACAATACAAAGCCATTCTGGAAGTATATCAAATCCAGGAAAACAGACAACATTGGTGTATCACCTTTAAAAGACAAGGGGAAATTAGTCAGCGACAGCAAAGGAAAGGCAGAAATTTTAATCCAACAATTTAGATCCGTATTCACAATTGACAAATCAACATCAATACCTAAAACAACAAAATACATACTGGAAACAATACCGAATCTACTTATTACCACAAAAGGGCTAGAAAAACTACTCAAAGATGTAAACCCATCGAAAGCATCTGGACCAGATGGTATACCAAACAAAATACTTAAAGAGTGTGCCGCAGAAATAGCACCAGGACTTACTGCCATCTTTCAAACATCAATAGACACTGGCCAACTACCCGAAGACTGGTTAAACGCAAACATCTCGTGTGTATTCAAAAAAGGAGACAAACACGCAGCAGAAAACTATAGACCAGTCTCATTAACATCGGTACCTTGTAAACTATTAGAACATATCATATGCAAGCACATCCTCAAACATCTTGAAAAGCACAGAGTCTTAACATCACTCAACCATGGATTCCGATCTGGCTACTCATGTGAAACACAACTATTAGTCACCTTACATGACTTCATGAAAGCATTTGACGCCGGACTACAAACTGATATCGCAATCCTAGACTTTTCAAAAGCCTTTGACACAGTACCACACAACAAATTATTATCAAAAATGGGAGAATACGGAATTCGAGGACAACTAAACAACTGGCTAAATATGTTTCTGACACAGAGAAAGATGAAAGTAGTAGTAGAGGGAGAACAGTCAGAAGAAGTTAAAGTGGACTCAGGTGTTCCACAGGGAACAGTTCTAGGACCATTACTTTTCCTATGTCATATAAATGACCTCCCGGACACTGTCAAATCATCAGTAAGGCTGTTCGCCGATGACTGTCTATTATACAGAACCATCAAAACAGAGAAAGATCACAAACTGCTACAAGAAGACCTAGCTAGCCTAGAAGATTGGGCAAATAAATGGGGTATGCGATTTAACGCAAAGAAATGCTACATACTAAGCATAAAGAACAAAAGCCAGAGATTCTATACACTCAACGGCCACATACTCCAACAAGTTCAGAGCAACCCATACCTAGGAGTGCAGATATCAGAAGACCTGAAGTGGAGCACGCATATAACAAACGTTGCCAAAAAGGCTAACTCAACACTAGGCTTCCTCAGAAGAAATTTACGATACTGCCCACAGGAATGTAAGAAAACTGCTTACATTTCCTTAGTAAGATCTACAATGGAATATGCAGCAACAGTATGGGACCCCTACAGTATTGCAGACTCAAACAAGTTGGAAAGAGTACAAAGACAAGCAGCACGCTTTATAACAGGCGATTATAGAACTAGAGAAGATGGCTGCATAACAAACATGCTTACAAAATTAAAACTACAGGAATTACAATTGAGACGCACGAGCCAAAAGCTTATATTTATGTACAAGGTGGTTGAGGGGCTGGTACCTGCTATTGATCCAGACGATTTCCTCAAATCAGCGAGACCAAGACGAAACATCACAGCTAAAAAGTTTGACAACTATCAAGCCACGAACATTGTTGAAAAACAAGTGAGGAACAATACCAGGTGTTTTGACATTCCTACTAGTAAAACACCGCAACATTCAAATTCATTCTTTGTGTCCACAATAGTAAATTGGAACCATCTAGAAGACACTATTGTACGCGCAACTAGTGTAGAGAGCTTTAAATCTGCTCTCGCGAAACGTCAATAAATCGACGGCGCCTTCACTCCCGTTGTATAAAAGCCAGAATTGGTAGCTACGACGTACCCATACAGATACAGATACAGATCTTGGAAACTGGTATGAAATTTACAAATTTTGGGCAATTTTTGAAGTTGGACAAAAATGTGTAGGTGCCAACTACCAGATGAAGAACAACACTCATATCAGGGTGGATAACTCTGGTATCAGGTAAATATAACAGTACTGTTATTAATTTTATTGTCGCCAAAGCAAACATGTCATTTCCTTCTGATAATGCAAACTGATTGTGATAACCATGGTTAACGATCGAATGGGGAGGGGGATAAGACTAGTTAGAAACAAAATGGGTGTTTTCAAAAGTTAACCGAACCTTCAAGGAGATAACAAGAATAAACTGACAAATACATATTTCATAATAAATTGAATTTCATTCGATACCAAAGCCATTTTCTAGCCCTTACTACGGCGGGAGAAAATCCAGTTATCTAGTGTTATCCTATTGTTAGTCGCTATTTGTAATTTGATTTCAATGTTCTATCATTTTGTAGATCTGGCAGCAAAGTAGAAGCAATAGGTGATCTGTATATGCCTGATACAAAGCAACCTGCTAATCTAAAAGTGAAATTTGCTTCAAGTAAGTATCTTTTTTTAAAGTATTTAAAAGCTCAAAAACAGTATAATTCTCTATATAACTTTGGCCAGTTTGATTATTTTATCCCCCCCCCCCCAAAAAAAAAAAAAAAAGTTGATGGAAATTACAATTCTATGAAAAATAAAACTGTTTCTATATCGTTTTTAAATGACATTTAACATATATTTTAACAGCAATTTATCGGACCAATTTCGAATATCATTTGAAACCAGTCAACTACTGAACTAGTTAAAACAATTCTGGTTCGACGAAAGGGATAATATAAATGTTCAATTGACGTCATCGCATACGAGCTTTTTATCAGATTTTACATTGGATTGTAGGTGTAGTTTTTAAAAGTCAGCAATACATTTTTGTTCGTATTGGTAATAGCAAATTGTTGTAGAATTTATTGTTGTTGGTCCTTTTTTCTGCTCCAGTAACGTTATACCTTCTTATGCATATGGTTGTAACAATAAACTTTATGTGGTTTTATTTCGTTGAAAATGACATATTCTTTTATTCAACAAACTGAGATATATATTTTCAGATGGTGAGCATGAATGCTTATGTTTTTTTGTGTTTTTTTTTTTTAATTTCATGTATGGATTTGTGTCATAACTTTTTTTAGCAATTAAGAAAAAACAAGTTTTTATTTTTTAAATCACAAAACTTTTTATTTGTTTCAGGTGCTCCATATGGAGACTACTGGGTGTTGGACACAGATTATAAAAACTATACATTAATCTATTCATGCGGTCCTTTCCTTGGACCACTCGGACATGTAGAGTTCGCATGGATACTCAGTAGACAGAGGACTCTGGATCAATCTATAGTGGACAAACTTATGGCAAAGGCCAAAGCTTTTGGAATAGACACAGGTCATTTTTCAAAAACCGATCAAACTGGATGTTAAAAGACATATATTGTTTGTGATAATTTATTCTGTTTTATATCTTTGTTATTTCTAAATAAAATAATTTCTAAAGAATTTGAACACTCACAATGTTGTTTAACCCCGAAAACTTTTGTAGGTGCCTGGCCTAAGCCAGCAAACTGTACTCGAGAACATGTAGTCTCTTGTGGCTCTATGTGCTAATTGTTTTCGTTTATTAGAATATAAGCTTTTATCAGGACATTTAGAATAGGTGGAAGATATCAAATGGACAATCAGAATTATATGTCGAAGATAAACTGACTAAATAGGTAAAGGAAGATGTGGTATGAGTGCCAATGAGACAACTCTCCATCCAAATAACAATTTATAAAAGTACACAATTATAGGTCAAGGAACGGCCTTCAACACGGAGTCATGGCTCACACCGAACACCAAGCTATAAAGGGCCCCAAAATTACAAGTGTAAAACCATTCAAACGGGAAAACCAATGGTCTAATCTATATAAAAAAAAACAAGAAACGAGAAACGAGAAACATGTATAAATTACATAAACAAACGACAACTTCTGTACATCAGATTCCTGACTTAGGACAGGTGCAAACATTTGCAGCGGGATTAACGTTTTAATGGTACCCAAGCTTCTCTCTTTTACCGAGACAATAGTATAAAATCACAACATAGAAAAACACACGATAAAATATCAATTGGAAGGCTTAACTTAATCATAAAGCATAGTAAAGTTAAAAAGAAAAAAAACCCAAAACAACGAAATGTCATGAGCAGTCTACAAAACATATTTATGTACTATAATAACAGATAACCGAACGACTGACCAACACAAACCTCATAATAAACGGTTTGGAAACTCATTCAGTTCAAGTTGATATATATATAACTGTGCCTTTTACAGCTTATAACATGGTATGGGTATTGCTATTTTTTAAATGTTGTACGGCTTGCAGTGGTTTACATCATTGTCATCTATCAATGTAATTCAAATATGCCCTCTGTGTTTTTGTTATATTTATTTCGATTTGTAATTATCTGATGAGTTAAGACTTTTTCAACTGATTTTTATAGTTCGTTCTTATGGTTTACTGTTACACCACTGTCCCAGGTTAGGGGGTCTCGCTAACAAGTTTAACCCACACATTCTGTATGTATGAGCCTGTCCCAAGTCAGGAGCTTGTAATTCAGTGGTTGTCGTTTGTTGCTGTGTTATACATATTTGATTTTCGTTCATTTTTTTGTACATTTATTAGGCGGTTAGTTTTTCGTTTGAATTGCATTACAATTATGGTATTTGGGCCTTTTTATAGCTGACCATGCGATATGGGCTATGCTCATTGTTAAAGGCCGTACTGTGACCTATAGCGGTTAATTTCTGTGTTATTTGGTCTCTTCTGGAGCGTTGTCTTATTAGCAATCAAACCACATCTTCTTTTTGTATACCTATAGTTTATATGGATTTTAGTAGCACTCTATCCATTTTAAAGAAGTTGTGCTATAATCATAACAAACCACATTTGACATGTTGATATTCATTCATTCATCTTAAAATTGTTTGCGACGTGCTCTTTCATATTAAATTAAACTTTTAAGTGAATAGGCCTATATTCTGTCTCAAAACATCTTTATGTGAAAAACAAAGGAAAATGTAATATATCTTTTCAATGTATGTTATCGTAGTTAGACGAACTCAATGGACGAGGAAGTGTCTAGATATGGCAACCGAAAAGTTTCAGCATCCTCTTTATCAGTAAGACCAGAAATGACACAGAATTATAACTTTTACATTTCTTTTAAAGTTTTCAAGATACTACATTTAAACTTCGTACTGGTAGGTGACATCCTTAGGCAGCAACCATTTGATTTTCGGGGGGGTTGGGGGGGGGCTATGTTTTTTTTTGGAAAAAAAGTATGCTACCAGTTTTTGGTGAAAAAAATAATTTGTTTTGGACCCTGAGAAAAAAATTGTTTGTTTCACCCTCAGCTGCCACTATATGTAATGCTAAAATTGAAAGAAACAAATTGTTTACGGTTTCGTCGATAAAAAATTGATTGTTCTTCGCCGAAGGCGAAAAAAAAAGTTTGTACAGAAAAAAAAACCATAGCCCTCAATGACCCCCACCCAGAAAACCAAATGGTTGCTGCCTTAAATAGCATGTCCAAAATTGCGGAAAATACAGCTCCCACATACACTTCACAGAAAACTAAAAATTGAGCACCATCAACTCAAATAAACAACCAAAAAAAAATGAGATTTGAACTCCTGTACTCCGGAAAGGTAAGCAGTTCCTTTTTCACAATAGTGACAACCCTATCAAAATTATTAGTTACCCGTGTTATAACACACCGGTGGTGCTGTTTTATTCTACAATATTCAAATTTTGAGCCACCAAAAACACAAATATCAATTTGCAAAATGTACTGAAAATATATCATACGGTTGGTTTAAAAATTTTGCTTACTAAAATAAGCGATTTATAATATTTTACTAGCTTTTTACTTTTATCGTTTATTTCAATTTCAATATTCTGAATTCCAACTTAAATGGGTTTTTTTACATTTTAAAACCGATAACTTTATAAAAAAAAATTTAAAATAAATAAAATTGTTTTATTCTACGTATAGCTACATGTATCATCCATTTTTTTCTAGATATTGTTGTTTCTGAATGTTCGTACATGCACATAATGAAGATCAATGAACAATAGAAATACACCAAAGAAAAACAGTTTCAAAAGTTTGCTTTAAATGTCTAATTGAAATAAAAGAATGGACAGAGGAAACATCAACTATAACAAATGCATAAAGAATCCATAAAGCTTAAAGTTCAACAGTAACACCCACAAAAAAATGCATTATTATACATCATTTGACATGCGTTTTACTTTATCAATTCAACTTTGAACTTTTGACACACGATTGTGAAGTTTTAAAAATATAAAATTTATTTACTCTAGTTATGTAATACTATCAAGTCATAAATATACTGAGCTAAAATGGGAACGCAGGCTAACATCAAACTGGAGTTTACTGACGATGGAATTGCGATACTACGAATGTTGAATGGAGAAAATCGACTGAATAATTCGTTTCTTCATGAATTTAACAAGGCTTTGGATCTTGTGCTGGAGTAAGTGAAAATTTACTTATATCTTTATCCCAAGTTTGTATAACAGGTAAGTTTAAAATGTAGAACGTTCTACATTTTGACACTATTTTGTAGTATTGTTCGAATTGATTGAAACATATAATTATAAAGCACAATTTAGAAATAGACTGGCCGGCGAATAAACAAAGTATGGGCATTGGTAAAATTATATTCAAATCTGTTGGTTTCATTTAGATAAAAGAGTTAAAGTTTGAAAAGTCCACTGCGCCTGAAATGGAAAGTACAGCACTGCAGCAATGAAACTATGCAGTCAATTCAAGAATTTTGTATCGACCTCCTCATCCTTGATTTGTGACTTTAAACAGTTAACCATGTTTTGAAATTTATAGATTTTTCTTTGCAAAACAAGCACTTGTTTAGTTGCCTTTAAATTGTCCAAGCTTTTGTACGGACAGTTTTGTTATGGGTTTAATAAAATTGAGAAAGGAAATGGGGAATTTGTCAAAGCGACAACAACCCGACCATAGAGCAGACAACAGCCGAAGGCCACCAATGGGTCTTCAATGTAGCGAGAAACTCCCGCACCCTTAGGTGTCCTTCAGCGGGCCCCTTAAAAATATGTATACTAGTACAGTGATAATGGACGTGATACTAAACTCCGAATTATACACAAGAAACTAAAACTAAAAATCATACAAGACTAACAAAGGCCAGAGGCTCCTGGCTTGGGACAGGCGCAACACTGCGGCGGGGTCAAACATGTTTATGAGATTTCAACTCCTCCCTCTAGCCAATGTAGAAAAGTAAACGCATAACAATACGCACATTAAAATTCAGTTTGAGTCCGATGTCAGAAGATGTAACAAAAGAAAATAAATAAAATGACAATAATACATAAATAACAACAGACTACTAGCAGTTAACTGACATGCCAGCTCCAGACCTCAAATAAACTGATTGAACCATTATGTCTTCATCATATGAATATCAGGCACAATCCCTCCCGTTAGGGGTTTAGTATCATACTATCATAAAATATATGAGAAGAACATAACCCGTGTCATGCCAGCAACTGTTTTTTTTTTTAAATAAATGTGTTTTTCCCTGATGCAAAGACCCTATAAGTGAATCAATATTAAAGCCAAAATATGCAATCTTTAATGACCTGATAACAGTATCGTAACTATTTCCCTTCTTAATAAGTCTGTTTAAAGGTTTTGTAAGCTTTTGATGTGACATGTTTGTGCTTTGTAAAGAATATTACCATAAAAGATTGGATGTCTGCATGTTGAGTTATAATTACCAATTATTTGCTTATACCGATGATAAAATTTAGTAAATTTTGACTAGTTTGTGATATCGAAAACCCTGGTGTAATAATTTTTCAGTAATACATAAATTTCTCTCGCTAAAATCTAATACGTTGTTACATAAATGAGCGAATCGTACAAGTTGAGATATATAAACACCACAAGGGAACGTCACCATCTAAAAAGAGATAATTAACAATAGGAAATGAAAAATCATCTCTTTTATCATAAATTTTTGTATTAAGCTTCCCGTTAATGATATAGATATCAAGATCGAGGAAAGGGCAGTGGTCATTGTTAGTATTAGCTTTATTTAAAGTAAGTTCAACAGGATAAATTTCTTTAGTATACATACTGAAGTCGTCATTATTGAGAGCCAATATATCATCCAAATATCTAAAAGTATTGTTAAATTTTTGTATCAAATGTTGTTTCGATGGGTCTTTGCTAATTTTAGTCATAAGATGTAACTCATAACAATACAAAAACAGGTCCGCAAAAAGTGGTGCACAGTTAGTCCCCATTGTAATTCCAATAACTTGACGATATACGGAATTTCCAAAGCGAACAAAGATGTTATCAAGTAAAAATCAAAGCGCATATATAGTATCAAAGCATGTCCAATTGACATAGTTCTTTTGTTTATTGCTACTAAAAAATGACCTAAAAGAGTTTGAACATATATACTCGCATTCTGACTTTTTAAATGCTCATTTAATTAGAGATATGATTTTTTCTTAAAAAATATGAGGCAAAGTGGTATATATTAAACATGCCATAACTTTTTTTCAGGAATAAAGATTGTAAGGCCCTTATTACAACTTCAGAAGGGAAAATTTACAGTAATGGCCTAGATTTGAAATGGTTGGCACCATTAACAGACAAAAAGAGGGATCAGTTCAGGGCATACCTAGCAGATTCCATATGGAGGGTTATGCACTTTCCAGTTCCAACTGTAGCAGCATTAAATGGTTTGTTTTAACATTCTAAAACTGATAACTTTGAAAAGATTATTTTGTTGTTTTTGATAACATCAGACTAGTTAATGATAGTGTATTTTTTGCAATAAAGATTATAATTAAAAAACGACAGCAAACATTTGATTAGTAAATTTTAAAAGAATGGTCATGCGGTATGGGCTTTGCTCATTGTTGAAGGCCGTACGGTGACCTATAGTTGTTAATGTTTGTGTCATTTTGGTCTTTTGTGGATAGTTGTCTCATTGGCAATCATACCACATCTTCTTTTTTATATATCATACAATCACTTCATATCACCAATATTCTAGGTCATACATTTGCTGGTGGTGCCATTCTTGCAATGGGACATGATTACAGAGTGATGCGGTCAGATCGAGGATGGTTATGTTGGAATGAAGTTCACATGAATTTACCAATTAAAGACGACGCGAGAGATGTTATAAAGTAATATTTTGTTTCCTTTCTGTCATTTTTTAATTTTTGTAAAGATTTCGCTACTTATATCGTTATTAGGTTAACAATATTGATTGACCGGGTTGAGAATTTTTCATTTAAATGACTGTTTACTGGACATTACAAGTTCATATAAATAATTAGACAAAGAAAAACTGTTGTTAGTATTCCAGTGAGCATGAACAAAACAGTTGCACAGTTTCAGCAACAACCATTATTCATTTAACTGGTTATGTACATATTGGTTTATTGGCTGTTCATTTGTTATGCTGAGTTCATACGTAATTCGAATTCGATCCGCATGAACTAATTCGAATAAGTATAATTCGCATTCGAAACGTTTTTCGCCTTAACGTCAATTCTAATTCGAATTACAATTCGCTTTAAAAAATACTGTCCAAACGATGTTAACTTTTAATTCGTATTCACAAAAGCGTATTTCTAATGCGAATTAGATAATTCGAATTAGCCAATTCGAATTAAAAAAGAAGAGTGTGTAAACACCATCTGCGAATTCGATTAGAATTCAATTCAAATTAAATGTCCTTGTGAACGAGGTATTACACTGACTAACTATGACAATACTACATATCCATGACCATATGCAGCTTCAATAAACAGCTGCGCCATGAGCGCATGATACGCCCGACGTTCTGTGTAGAAGTTTTATGCAATAATTATAAATAGTTTCTGAGAAAGTTTTAAGCAATAACCATATATTGTTTTTGAGACACGGCGGGACATGTGAAACCCCCAAACTTTTTTTTTTTTTTTTTTTACAAAAAACTAAATATCACTAAAATAAAATTTTGAATCAAAACCAAAAAGTATACAGATCTTTAGATTAATATAACAAAGAAGTGTGTAAAATTTTAAGCAATTATCATAAATTATTTTTGAGATACGGCGCGACATGTAAAAATAACCTTCCCTGTTTAACAAAATACTCAATAACTCCAAAATAAAGTTTTAAATCATCACCAAAAAGGATACAGATATTTAGATTAATATAACAAAGAAGTGTGTAAAGTTTTAAGCAATAATCATAAATTGTTTTTGAGATACGGCACAACATGTAAAAAAACCCTCACCCTTTTTTTTACAAAATACTCAATAACTCAAAAATTAAATTTTGAATCATCACCAAAAAGTATACAGAATTTAGATTCATATAACAAGGACATGTGTAAAGTTTTAAGCAATAATCATAAATTGTTTTTGAGATATGGTGCGACATGTAAAAAACCCCTCCCCCTTTTTTACAAAATACTCAATAACTCAAAAATAAAATTTCGAACCATCACCAAAAAGTATACAGATATTAAGATTAATATAACTAAGAAGTGTTTAAAGTTTTAAGCCATAATCAAGAATAGTTTTTGAGATACGGTGCAACATATGAAAAAAAACACCCCCCTGTTTTAGTTACAAAGTGCCGTAACTCAAAATTTTTAATCTTATTTTCACTAAAAAGTATACAGATCATTTGACCATCATAAGAAACAACTGTTTTAAGTTTCATGAAATTTGGATAAGTCGTTCTCAAGTTATGGTGCGACATGTTTACGCCGGACAGACGGACAGACGGACGGACACCGGACATTTGTATACCATAATACGTCCCGTCAAAATTTTGACGGGCGTACAAAAAATTGAAACTGAACAAACTAAACAAAGTACAATTTTTACAATTTCAGCAACAAAATTTGGAATGCTGATGCCCACCGTGAAGCTATTGTATTTGGAAGGAGACTAACGGCCCCAGAGGCTAAAAAGTTAGGCCTTGTTGATTCAGTTGTAGACATTGATCATCTTCTTCAGGAGGCAAAACGTTTGGCAAAACATGCTCTTGGGAATAATAACATTGACAGGGAAGCATTGGCAATGATGAAAAGGAATACTTACACAAGAAAAGTTCATACCTCAAAATTGTGACACGCTTGCAATGACTTTAGCCAAACATATGCATTACTTAGGTTTAAATGTTACTGTTCAGTTGTATTCAAAATAAATTGATATCTGGTGTTTTATTCAAGTACCTAAATAAAAGAGGACGTTAAACATGAGTCAATGAGACAGAATACTTAAATTTTGATTAAAAACTATTCTTGCTAAGGATTGTTTTTATGTACCCACAACCTTCCAGAATCAGTAAGAGCTTGCCATATTATACAAACACCTGTTATTGTCGGATACTCTAAGTTACCCTCTTAGAGTTTCTTGTCTTTCTTTTAGAAAGTCAGCAAAATGAAAAAGAAGTAAATTTCTCACTAAATTATTTACCAACAGAGCCATATTTCAAACGTCCTTACTAAATGTGCTTCGGTGTGGGATTTCTCACTGCGTCACTGAATTTTACACTTTTGCGTATATTTTCTGAACATGTACCCAATTTTTAAGATCGAAAATCTCAAACTGATATATTTTGGGAAAAGTTGTATGTATGTATGGCCGAAAAAAATTAAAAAAGAACATTAACGGGATAAAAGTTCATTAACCTGTGAATTTTTCTCGAGGAATTTTCCGCCTGGAGGACCTTGATCTATTTTTTGTTTTTTTAGACGTAAAATTTGCTTTAATTTGTTTATGGACACCAGCCTGTATTGTTTCAAAATTGCTTTGAACAGCAAATATGCTTCAACACGTAGACTTTTATCCTTTTTTTTTTTTATTAAATATACATGCAAAAAAAAAAAGAAAAAAAAGCAAAGCCCATACCGCATATAGTCAGCTATAAAAGGAAACACATTTGGACTTAGGAAATGGGAATCATATTTCCAACATGAGTTCTTTAACAAAAAATATAAAGCAACATAACTATCATGCAATTATTAGTCCAGTCAAACTAAGATTTAACCTCAACTAATTGCAACAGAAAATGTTTTAGTTCTTATCTATAGTATTATGTCCTGTATATATATATATATACACAGAAAAAAGTCCTATAAAATCTAACTTGAGGAAAACTCAAAATCGGCATTTTAAATTTTCTATGGAAATTAACATAGGGAGGGGAGATAACTCTTGCAAAAATTAATCCTTTTGGGTCAGTTTTTGGTTGTTTTTCTTGAAATTTATGTATAATATAATACATTGATGGGGTTATAAGTTTGTATTTGACTAAATTATATAATCTCCTGCTCATGAAATGTACTAAACCGAAGCGTTATGGGTAGTTTTATTTTTTTCATACATTTTTTATTAAAGAAATTGCAAATTTGAAGCTTTGTAACCATTTTGAAAAAATAATGTGAAAATTTGGTATTGTTTATATCTGTATATTATATATTTTTTAGCAACTTACTTATCTTAAGAAACTTTAAACCACAAAAAGAAGAATACATGCTTTATTATTTTTTTATTAAATTTGAGATTCTTTACCTTGACATGTTGAAAAATTCAATAAATGGTCAACTGATAAATTACGAAATTTAGATTATAGCTTGATAAACTATATGAAAATACCTTTAGAGTTGTTTGTTATACTCTAAAGACCGCTAAAAAATCAAGAATCAATACATTCTGACGAATAGAAGCGGTAAAGTTATAATATTGTATCAATTTTTGTTGATATTTCTGACTTTTTGCAAGAGTTATTTCCCTTTTCAATGTAAATCTTCATAGGAATTTTAAATGGTGATTTTTTTAATTTTCCTCAAGTTAGATTTTATGGGACTTTTATCTGTGTACATTTGGGGTATAATGCTAAAGATTAAAACTTGAAAATCTTCTGTTGCAATTACTTTCAGGTTAGGGTCAAATTTATGCTAGATTGACTGGACTATATCCATATCAGGTTTCTACATCTCAAATTAAAATGATATTTACATGCGTCTTATAAATTAGGTTCACGTGTTGTCTTTCTTTTTAAAAAAGAAAACTGTGTGTGTACGAAAAAAGGTCACGTTATCTATCATGTGACATTAGGGTCAGAAATGGGAACGACACAGAAGATTACCACAGAGTTTACTGCTGATGGATTTGGAATTATTCGAATGTTAAATGGACAGAATCGGTTAAATATCGACTTTCTCACTGAATTAAACTCAGCACTTGATCGCGTTTTAAGGTAGGGTATATATATAAATTATTTTTGGTTTATCATAGTCAGTTTAATTGGTTAATACGGCTATTTTACTGACTATTTTATAACATTTTTTTTCTCGTATCACACTGTTATATTCGACTCTAAATCTTGTTTCGACAGTTATTAAACGTAGACCACCGTCTATAATTAATTTGCAACACTAAATTTCGATGATTTCTTATTAAAACTAATAAAACAGGTGTATAAATTTACGTGCAAGTTGTATAGTAGTCTTTATTAAATACGAAACACATGTACACGGTTGCTGCTTTTAAAAAAAGCCGAAGGAATCTCAGTATCAATGGCAAATTTAAAGTCATTCCTTCGAAAGTTCAACAGAAGAGACCACGCCTTGGTTGACAATACATGTGTTTATCGCGGTTTCGCTCCGGTCATTCTACATCGTTACATCGTTGCTTTGGATGACCAACACGATGGGTACCACAAGTAAAGCTGGAACCGCATACCCTTACAGAGCACCTTTGTGTACAAAAGTATTTTTATTGGAGTTAGTTGTTCTTACTTCCGTTATTTTATTTTTTTTCAAAATTATGCAGGTGTTACTTGTCACTCGTGATTTAGCATACAATTATTCTCATTTAATTTCAAATTCTAATTAATTCATTTAATATAGGGTTGAATAACTTTTATATAGATGGTTGATGTGTTAAGTAATTTCTTAGGATTAGACTAAGACATTTGGAATGAAGCCATATATCTCCATTCAGACTTATCGGGTTTTATCACTGACGAATAACACGAATGTTGTCACTTGTGGAGCAGGAACACCTAACCCGTTAGAAGCGCACGAATTTACCCCGTTTCTGTAGTGGATAATTTATTGTTAAATATTGAAGATTTGTGAAGTGTTTTTTTCGACTGCTTTTGTACATTTTTTTCCATTGTATGTTTTTTTTGCATGGTCTGTCCTTCTTAGACTTGATACGTTCGCTATATGTGTATCAGTAAATTCGGTCCAGTAGTAAAATGTGTCCCTCAGCACGAACTTTGTTTCCTAGGTATTCAAGGCCATATTGTTACTTATGCTGGACAATAAGTCCGAGGATAAATTTTCCATGAAAATAATTCCATAGCTAGTAAAAACACCCATGTCTTACACTTTTTTTGGTAAATTCGGTAACCATTGACATGTCTCCAAAAAGCCACACAATATATCTTCTAGCAAATGTTAATATTTTGTCATTCGTCATTCATTTCAGTAACAAAGATTGCAAAGCTCTTATAACAACATCTGAAGGAAAGTTTTACAGCAATGGGATTGATTTGGATTGGCTGTTTAAACAGCCCGAAAAAATAGCACAGACATTTTCCAACCTTTTACACGATACGCTATGGAGGATCATGCACTTCCCTTTACCAACTGTGGCAGCATTAAATGGTACGATATGAAAATTGTTTAGAATTGATGAATGATTTTATGAAATGATTGCATCAGCAAAAAAAATATCGGTTTAGAGAAAGGGGGTATTTTGAAAATGAAGTTGAACTAATTACATAGAAATGTGTAATTGTTATGCTTTTGACTCCATCTTATGGGGGTAATTCCTGCTTAAGGTTCATCATAACCTTTTGGCTAAAATGGCCGTATTTACACCCCAAATTTTACTCTGAGCACAGACTAACCTATACACCTGGAACAGTTTTGAGGGATGGCAGGAACTAGATATATAAATTTTAAATGCATTTTATGTTTCAGAAAATTATAAACTTTTCTAGATTTTGCTATCCATTTTTTTTCGTTCCTGCAGAAGGTGCAAAAATTAACTAAGTAGTGAAAACGATTGAGAAGCTCCCCTCATATAATCAATGTTGTGAGTAGTATTGATTTAAATGGACAATAGATGGACAATAGACTCCTGTAGACAATAGGTGATTTAACAGGTTTAAACTGTGTAACTGAGTGGACCGTATCAAATGAAACTCGGGTGTTTGTTTATTTTGCTATCTTCTGCAGACTGGAAAAAAATGCACATCAAAATGCAGGTAAGTTTTTAATTTTCTGAAACGTAGACTTCATATAACTTTTATATATCTAGTTCCTGCCATGCCTTAAAACTTTCCTGGATGTACCAGTTTGTCTGTACTCATAGTAATTTTTGAGGCGTAAACACGGCCATATTTTTCAATTCCTTATGATGAACCTTAATAAAGTAAACAACTTTAAAAACGACATCTGAAAGTCGAACTGTTTCCGCATGGTAAAAGTTTAACAAGTTTTCAAATTGTATCTGCTCTTTGGTCGGGTTGTTGACACATTCCCCATTTCCATTCTCAATTTTATTTCAATTTCTCTTACACGTGTTTGCACATTTCGATTCGCCCTTATAGCTGATAAAGGCTATGTACATGTATGACCTTAAAGACTAAGGCAATTATCTAATTACTAGTAATTAGATTAATGACAACTAGGCATCGATTAGGTTGATTAAACAAAGGATCGAGAAAGGGTTAAATTGCAGAAGAAATGTTTTTATAAATGTTTTTAATCGACAGGTCACACGTTTGCTGGAGGAGCCTTCATTGCAATTTCACATGATTACAGAGTTATGCGGGCCGACCGTGGATGGATTTGTTGGAATGAAACTCACCTTAAGTTGCCAATTGGTGATCCTCTACATGAAGTTTTGAAGTAAGATCTTTACGCCATTTATGTTGTATACACTACCGTAAAAATGTTATCTCCAAAATGCTGACCCTACGGTTTGAGTCTAAACATAAAAAGTCTTATAAATAAAAGCTGATGACATTATAAATTCAGTTTTAATCATAAACCGAGATTCGTAACGCTTACAGACATTAAGCCGTCACTTTTACAACATGGTCAACTTAAAACTTTAGAGGGTTTTCTAATGAATAAAAGGGATCTAGGTTATACGTTAATGGGATATCACGCGTTAGAAACCAAAATACATTTTAAGGGATCAACATACGGTCTTCAACAGTACAACTTGTTAGCATTCATAGAGGTCCGTTAAAACTTGGAACATCTGCTTCATGTTTGTGAGTTGTTAAGGATCAACAGAAAGTCATTTACAATAACAACATGTCGGCAAAGTATGCCAAGTTATAAGCGTCCGAGTTTAGAAAATTTGTAAACTAATTTAATCGCAACTTGATGTCCATTCTTTCGAAATATCTATTGTAATAAATCATTTCTTATCCTATATTTCTGTAGTAAGAACCCCAAAAAGGAATTAAAACGAACCATTAAGGTATAACCACCAACTGTTTAGATTTTTCACATTTAAAACAATGTGTAGACTATGTGCAGTATATATATTTAAAATTTGTTTCAGCACAAAAGTTTGGAATCTTGATGCTATGCGTGAAGCTGTTGTGTTTGGGAGAAGAATAACAGCACCGGAAGCCAAAACATTGAGCCTTGTTGATTCTGTCGTTGAATTAGACAAGCTACTTCCGGAAGCAAAGAGATTGGCAAAGCATGCGCTTGGGAACAATGACATTGACAGAAACGCACTAACAATGATGAAATCAAACACATATGTCAGAAAGATTTTTCCGTCTAAATTATGATCATTTAAGAGAAATCAAAATGTTATGTTCACACCAACATGGAGATGGCATGCGGAGGTGTTTGCTGTGCAAATCATATATGTTTGATAAATAAAAAAACAACCGATTTGTACGCTGGTTAACACCCTCCGCTGGATTATAAATGAAGATATAATCACCTCTATATGATTTAATCTATAGCCAGAAAAGACAAAATAATAGTAATTATATCATAGAACAACAGATTTGTTCGGATATAAAATTAAAATAATAATTAGAAAAATAAAAAATTGCCTGGTCTGGACTTTTCTCTCATCAAATACACCAACAGATTCATCCCTGATTTTTGTCGAGCCTTCGACTTTTGTCGAAAAAGCGAGACTAAGCGATCTTACATTCCGTCGTCGTCGGCGGCGTCCACAAATATTCACTCTGTAGTTAAAAGTTTTTGAAATTTTAATAACTTTCTTAAACCATACTGGATTACTTCCAAACGTGGACAGAAGCTATTTTATGGTCATAAGATAGTATCCAGACGTAAATTTTGTAAGAATAAAATTCCATTTTTTTCCATATTATACTCATAAATGGACTTAGTTTTTCTGCGGGGAAACATTACGTTCACTCTGTGGTTAAAGTTTTTGAAATTTTAATAACTTTCTTAAACCATACTGGATTACTTCCAAACGTGGACAGAAGCTTGTTTATGATCACAAGATAGTATCCAGAAGTAAATTTTGTAAAAATAAAATTCCTTTACTTCCGTATTTTACTTATGAATGGACTTAGTTTTTCTGCAGGGAAACATTACATTCACTCTGTGGTTCAAGTTTTTAAAATTTTAATAACTTTCTTAAACTATCCTGGGTTTGTACCAAACTTGGACAGAAGCTTGTTTATGATCAAAAGATAATATACAGAAGTAAATTTTGTAAAAAAAATAACTTCGACAGAAGCTTGTTTTTGATCATAAGCTAGTATTTAGAATGAAATACTGTTAATATTTTGTACCTGTGTATCTGTATTTTTCTTATAAATGGACTAAGTTTTTCTTCCATTTAACATTCAGTCAAAGCTTTTAAACATTCATTAGATTCATAAACTATCCTGGATTTTTACTAACATTGGACAGAAGCTTCTTAACAATCAAGAGGATTTTTTTTATTGATTTTCAGCAAAAGTAGGCGAGACACTGGGTTCCGCGGAACCCTTACACATTTTTATGGGATTCCTTTAGCTCAATAGTTCAGTTTTCATTATTGAGATATGAACTGTTTTTGCACCTTTGTGGTGTTTTTTTTCTTGAGCAATGTCATTGTCTGGTGTTTATTTTTTTAATTATGGGTTTTGATTGTATTTAGATTATGGTATTGGTATCTTCTCTCTCACAAATATGTAATGTCCAAACAGTTTTTATCATCATTTTGTGTTTTGGACATTACATTCCATTCTTTATAAATTATAATGGGGAACTGACTTAAATTATCTATATAGTCGAATATACGGAACATTTCACTTTTGAAGTAGAACAACAGTTCGAAGTTGGGGAAAAAAATACTCTCCAGTTTTATAGTCTCATTTCAATTCTCAGATGGGTTTTCAACCAAACACATTCAACTGGATCCTCCATTGCTCTATTATATACCAACCAAAAGTTGAACTACGAAAGCGTGTTTTAGTACTGCCATTAGACTCTGATGTGTGCATTAGTAAGATCAATGTAGCCTGCAAGTTTAAGTAGACGTAAAAGACGAAAAGATGGCAGGTGATATAAATGCCAAAAGTGGTTTAGTTTGATACAAGTTGACCATCGTCCATTTTTATTTCCTATTAAAAATTATTATTCTCCGGATTCATACTAGCTTTTGATCTAGAACTATGTCAAATACACCAAATAAACAGAAAAATAGTTTACGGAAAACATTAATTGATTTTTTTTACGTAGATGTAACGAAAGTTAATTTAATAGCATCCGACCAAGGTCCTGCAGTTAAAATTGTCACACGTAAGATATCAACGGCCCGTACGAAAAGATCACACGAATAAGTGTCGGAATTTTGGAATGACCAACAATGTTTGTCTAGTATTGCCTTTGTGTCTGTGGTATATATCCGTATTACTGGGACACGACGATTGGTCAGTCTTGTGGGCACTCCATTTTTTCGAAGTTCAAGTTCATAGGTCAGATTTTGAAATGAGTTTGAATTATCAGGAGGCATCCAGTCAATATCCGTCTGTGTTGGAGATCCAGTGTGAAAATGATAAATTGTTTGTTTTGGACAAATTCTGCCAGGCATATTGTGTTGATCACTTTGAAGCGTTGATGAACAGGTTCGTTCACGGACTTGGACACTGCTGCCTAATTTGCTTAGAGTAGTAGCCACATTTTCGTGCAGCTTTCTCCTCTATTCTCTAAAAATGAAACAGCTATAAAATGTTGAAGTCAAAGAAAAGGGAAACACATTTAAGAACTATTACCTGATGTTCAGTGGTTGTCGTTTGTTGAGATAGTTCATAAGTGTTTTTCGTTTCTCGTTTTTTTTTATATATAGATTATACTGTTGGTTTTCCTTTTTGAATGGTTTTATGCTGGTATTTTATTGGACCCATTATAGGTTGCTGTACGGTGTCAATGGTCCGTGTTGAAGGCCGTACTATGATCTGTAAAAGTTTACGTTTAAAAATTGTGACTTGAAAGAAGAGTTGTCTCAATTGCACTTATACCACATCTTCTTATATCTATATAGTCGGCTATTTTGTATGAATTTCTCAATTGTTCCGTTTTATATATGTAGTGTACATTCTCAGATGGTCTCTTATACAGGTGCTTCCAGTGATGCCACAGAACAAAAACGTTTTATTTCCACTAAAAACATGAAGCAGAGATATATAAGATATCATAGAATATAAGGAAAAAAATCTGTCTGTTTGTTCCCTTTCCTGTGGTCAATTCTGATGATAAATCTAGCAAAAGTTTCAGAATTGTCCTTGTTATCTTTTCTTTGGTTAAAAAAACTAAACGAGAAGACTATTATCTTACTGTTGTTATTCAAATATTTCATCTTTTATATCTAAAATTATCATTTTGTCTTTCTTTCACTTTCAATGTAGAAAGTAGTTCAAAAACGGTATTGCACATGACCGGTTTTTTTTTTCTTGATGACGTTACAGTTTATAATTTATTCTGAAGTTCAGCTTGTGATATCAGGGTTTGGGCGACAGAATTTCATAGTACTGCGAACTTGCTATCCGTAACTGCTATTAAAAAAATGTGTGTGCAGGGTTATTTATGACGGATCAGAAGGGCGTGTGCCTCTTAACAGTACCCAATTAATTGATGAAAGCACAACAACAGAAAAGAAAACTTATGACATTAAAATCTGATGGTATCCGAATCCGAATTGTCTTCACACTGTGACATGCAGAAGGTATATGTACCAATACTTCATCCAAATAACAAACTTTCCTATTAAACCATTCAACAGAATCGATTTCAATTTTATTTATATAAATACCTTTGAGGGTATATATAAATTGGCTTGGGTCACAGGGGGGGGGGGGGGTAACTTCGATATTTTTTTGGTAGGAGTGTGCCATTTTTGCCTTAAAAACTTACCCATTTTAATATAACATTCACTGAAATTCAATACCTATAGTTATATAAAAATTTAAGAAAGAATGACCTATACTTATATACAATATTTAAAATATGACCCATGCTTATATAAGCACTAACTCATCATCACTCATAATTCATAAATATACCAGCTACCCTTAAATTTTTATATATGAATTGACATCGTTTGTTGCACATATATTTTATAATGTAAGATTCTCAATTTAGCATATTTATATATATGATATGTAGATCATACCCCAAATCAATATATAGTTATAAAACGTATATGCATTTTAATATAGGATGTCATTAAAAAGAAGGGTCATTCTTATATAAAATCTCGCAAAATTATGACCCATATTTTTAGCACATCCCCGTATACCCAATAATAGGAAGTTGACCCCCCGTGGCTTGGGTATTTGATCAGCATTACATGGTTGTTATAAATATTATCTATTTCAAATACTATAAATGGCTATTAATCTGTGATCGATACACTGGTATTTAGGAGGTTCCAAAAGGTTAATCCTTTACATTCAGAGAATTGCTCTCTTTATGGACAAAAGAGAACTCTTCTTTTTATATATCTGAGAGTCTCGCCAAAAACAGACACATGAAATGGTTAATCCCATGTTTGTTATGGGAAAACCAAACAATATTAACACAAAACTAAAATAATATATGCACAGCTTTATGTTTTGCAGAATCTTGCAAAAAAGCCGTTTTTCAGAATAAAAAGTAGTACAAAAGCGTGGTGCGGACTAGATTATAAGTTATTCTTATACGCGACATGAGTATCAAGTTTATCGTAATTTTTGTATTATTGTAAACTAAATTAAACAACAAAACAAATATAATTATAAAGATGAGCGTGTGCAATAATTATTATTTTACTTAATTATTAAAGCTTGATATGCATTCAGCTTTAATTTGCCAACCATCTACAAGTTACCTTTCAGTTGTTGCCTTCATGTCTGTCTTAGTGTTTTAAACAGTAAATTATCGTAACATTAGAAGATTTTTTTAATTTTCTATAGAATGCATTCACACATTGTTTGAAACACATGGCATTCTAGAGATTGAGCTGAATACATGTATTGCAACTTTCTTGTACCATCACATTGGCTTGACCCCGCTATAATTCGTATGTTTTCTTTATTCGACTATTTGGATTCGAGCGTCACTGATGAGTCTTTTGTAGACGAAACGCGCGTCTGGCGTATATACTAAATTTGGTCCTGATATCTATGATGAGTTTATTTATCGACAAGCTGCATTATCTGTTAAAAATTTTGAAAATACAGCGGTCATCTTGGATTGTTCATGTAAAGATTTAATCAAACTACTAAACAGATGTTTAAGTAAATTTTGAATAATCTAACACATACTTTTCGCTAAGTAGAAAAAGCCCATCAGTTTGAGGAAGATAGACAATACTTCAGCAAAAGAACAAAATAACTTTTCCTTAATTCCTGAGTAGAGAACTATCAATAAAACTAGGTCAGTAGTACAGATAGAAACAATAATGCAAATCAGTTTTGTGTAAATTTTTATGACGATATTTTAACAATGGGTTATTATTTACATCTACATGTTATATATTCAACACAAAATTACCTACATACCTTAATATCACGTATATAGGTACCAAAAACAATTACAGAGATGGACATGTAGTTATATGAAGGTATTATTATGATATTTCAAACAGCAATGATTAAGAATATAGATATGTAGAGGACAGTAGTTTATCGCTGTTCAAAAGTCATAAACCGATTTAGAGACATCAAATCCGGGTTGAGGAAAATACATCAACTTTACGAGGAAAACAACGAAACAACAGAAACACTGAAGTGCAACAAAAACAAACGACAATAAAACATACATAGAAATGAACTTTCATATAACAACTGCCATATTCCTGACTTGGTACAGGACATTTTAAGAAAATTGGTTTGAACGTGGTTTTGGGGCTAGCCAAACCTCGCATTTTAAGGCAATGTTAATATGATCCACCATTTTCTACATTTAAAAATGCCTGTACCAAGTCAGGAATATGACAGTTCTTGTCCATTCGTTTTTGATGCGTTTTGTTATTGATTATGGTTATGGATTTCCCGAATTGATTTTCCTTTAAGTTCAGTATTTTTGTGATTTTACTTTTTAAATATACAGCTAAAATGACAACATTACATGGCAGTAGTACAGTACAAATAAACACAAGAACAACCGGGACAGAAAAATACATATATAAATAATATAATAGTACATTTCGACATGTTTACAACAGTTTTACACGAATGCCTTAAATTAATTTAGGTCGATCAGTACACAAACACAGCATAAAAGAATTACAAACTGTGCGTCATACGAATGTATCAACGCCACAAAAAGTTACGTCACAGGTAAATTTCAATAAATGTATATAAATCGTGATTAGGTTTGTCATTATGTTACTCGATAAATAAAGATATCTTAATTTTACCCTTTGTCAGAAATTTGACAAATCATCAAGTTGGTATATATGTTATCATTCTATATTTATTAATTACATCTTGTTGATGTCATGAAGGTGTCAAGGGGCGTATGACATTTGCGCCGATTTTGAAAATTTTCATTCTTTCATTTGCGCCAATTTCATTTTTTCATTTGCACCGATTTTATATTTTTTCCTAATTGGATTTACAGGTAAGTTCATACTTTTAATTGGCCTAGCACAGAGTATAAAGACAAATCAAGTGACATTGCAATTGGTAAATGGCTATCCCAATGTTTCGGGTAACCATTCCTTTCCCTAAATGAAATCGATGACTTCTTCACTTTTGACATTGTCTGACGCTCTGCTCCTTCTGATGACAACGTACAAGTACACATTCCATAACGGTCAACCAATTTGTGATGGCGTCCATAAAATTAACTAAGAGATGCTTTCAACTTCACCATGTGGAACTCTTGGTTTAATAGCTCCCTTGTGAGAAAATGCGAACTCTAGAAATGCCACAACCAGTACGTATGCCAGACAAAGAAAAGATGGCCTCTTTATTGACAATTACGCCAAATATAAAAGAGACGAAATCATATAAGAAAGGAATATGTTAGATGTGTTGCCTACTATACATACTCGGCAAAAACAGATTTATGATTTGAATGTTTTCCGTTTTTATTGATTTGAATGCTGTACATATATTTTTTAATTCGTCATTTTAGTATAAACAAAGTGCTTTTATCTTAAGTTTTTACTTCTTGATTTGAAACAGGAGACAACAGTTATATACATGTTATGATTGACAGATCATAACATATGTACAACTGGCTGACGAAAGAGGTCTTTAATGATAAATGAAAATAACATTACTGGGATGGAGAGTTGTCTCATCATAGTGGCACTCATACCACATCTTCTTATATCATTTCACCTGTATTTTACCTGTTATTTACCTGTAAAAAAATCGGCGCAAATGAAAAGAAAAATCCGCGCAAATGAAAGAAAAAATCGGCGCAAATGAAATGCAGATCGGCGCAAATGCAAAACGCCGGTGTCAAGTAGTGTCATATAGCCTTGTTGTTTGGGTTAATGCAATTTATTTCCATATTCAGTTACAAGTATACCATAAAATAAAATTTTACCTTTGACTTTATTTATTGACTTTCTTAGTATTTTGATCAGAGCGACACTCATGAGTCTTTTGTAAATGAAACGCGCGTCTGGCGTATCAAATTATAAGCCTGGTACCTTTGATAACTATTAATTGATCGCTGAAAAGAAAATTGTATTCAAAGCATTTAAAAAAGGAAGGATTTCTTGGTTTTTTATATAGACTGTTGTTTTTCTTATCATCGACTATTTTGCCATAGTTTTGCCGATGTCTCTTCGACATCTCTTCGACCTATGAATTTTTATTGTCTATTGGTATCTGCCGCTTTTTAAAAAAAACAAAAAGTAAAAAAACAAAAGGAAAATCTATATTTTCGACGAAAGGCAGACAAAATCATGACCAGTAGAGAGAAAAGGACGACTCACAGTAAAACATACACAGAATAGACAATAAGTAATAGATTCGGAAACGCAATAAGAGACGAAAAAACCCCCACAAACAACGTTAAAAAACAAATTAAAAAATATCTTGAAGAATAACTGTTCTGATACTTCTATACTTAAGATGTTTCGTCTACGGCTTCAGGACTAACTCCACTTAACTGCACTTTTCCGCATGTCAGAAATTTCAAGATTTGTCTTCTAAATTTTGAGTTTGAGGCGAAGTAGATGATTGGATTAGACATCGTACTCATAACAACCAGCACTTTCTTGGCCACCTGTGTCCATGATGCTGTGTGAAGTGTATCATCTAAACCAAGTATTTCCTGTAAAGCATGAAGTAAATTGATGATTAGTATAGTTTTGAAATGCAGAAAATATTTACTGTTCATACAAGAACAATATTTATGATTTAAAATCGACCGTTTGTATTGTGTAGATACTTCGAAGTTATTTTTTGGTTTTCTTTTAATATTAAAGTCATATGAAACGAATGACTGGGAAAAAAAAGTTTATCCAATTCGTGAACCAGTGCATGTATTTATCATAAACTGAGTATTATGTGCACGATTTTATCCTTTTTTACGCATTCATATCGTATAATCATGAAAAAAATCTTTCGGTCTGTTATGATGTAAAAATATGGCAGCTAATTAATTTGAAGCCGTAGTTTATAGAATTTTCTTGAGAAACAAGTATATATACATAAAGTTTTATTATAAAAACTAGCCATTTAGTTATAAAAAAAGCACATGCATAATTTTTTTATTTGAAGATACATATTACTTCAACATCATTTTCTTTAAATGTTTTAAACAAGTGGTAATATTAGAAGTTTCTCAGATACATAAAAATATCTAAAAATCATAAGACTTGTTATTTAGCCTCTATTGGATAGTTATCGTGTTGTCACAATACCACAACTTCTCATTGTTACTGTCAAAATTGAAAAATTCTACACATCCAGTATAGATGACTCACCTCCATCCCAAACAAAACGAAAAATGGTGACCACAAAATGACGAATACAATTGTTATCAGTAGAAGAATTCTGACAACCTTCATTCTCTTTAGAGCTTGTTTGTCGTTTTCAGATGAAGTTTTTCCGACTTTCCAGACGTAGCGCATTATCTTAAAATAACAGATTGTGATTATTATCAAGGGTACAGCGTACGAAAGCACAATAGCAACGCATGCGTACAGTGTTTCAAAATTTTCAACAATGCCATGTGCTCCGCATGATGTAATATTGTAATCATCTTCTTCTTTTCGGTAGGTGCTGTATTCGTATAGCTGTGGTGAACTGATAACGAGACTCCAAATCCATGTTCCGAGAACGATGTTTGATGCTCTCTTTGTAGTCAACTTCTCTAATTTTAGTATTTCTTTGTATCTATCAACAGCAATGGCAACCATTGTATAGATCGATGACGATACTGTAAGGAGGGGAAGAAACATTACCAGCTTGCAGACTGCATCACCTGCAACAAAAATATCTGTGTAATTTCAATGATTCACAATGAATTTTGAATACTACTAGTCGATGTCAAGTTTCTTCCTAGAAGAAACTTTACCATTGGAGGATTATTCTCCGAGGGCATCACTAACTTGGTAGCTTTATGCATGAGGAATACATATAATACAAAAACAAACCAGATAGGAAATCGGGTAACCAAGGTCCTCTTTTGCCTCAAGGAACACTGTAGCATTTATGTGTTTTATTATTTGATTTTGCCATTTGTTTAGGCAGCAACTATTTGATTTTCGGGGGGAGGGGGGGGGGGGGGGGGGGTGCTATGGAATTTTTTTCTGGACAAACTTTTTTTTCGATTCGGCGAAACACAATCCATTTGTTTGGCGACAAGTCGAAAACATTTTTGTTTTTTTCAATTTTTTCACAGGGTCAAAAACAAATAAAACAAAAACTGGAAATACACTTTTTTTTCCAAAAAAATCCATTGCCTACCGCAACATGACGGGAGCCACATGTGGAGCAGGATCTGCTTACCCTTCCGGAGCACCTGAGATCACCCCTAGTTTTTGGTGGGGTTCGTGTTGTTTATTCTTTAGTTTTCTATGTTGTGTCACGTGTACTATTGTTTCTCTGTTTGTCTTTTTCTTTCTTAGCCATGGCTTTGTCAGTTTGTTTTAGATTTATGAGTTTGACTGTCCCTTTGGTATCTTTCGTCCCTCTTTCACCTTTTATCCCTTACTCTATAATTCTATATGTGATTAAACAATAGTAGGGAAGTAATTCCAGATAGAAATGAGGACATTAGTCTGATCTATTCTATCATTTTAATTATAATGTCTGTTGCATAACCTTGGAACTATTAATTTACATTTCAGAATATTATCCTCTTATTACTAGTATAGTAATACATAATACACGAATGCATTCATATTTGCCATATAGATAGATTTGATTTATAAGAAATCAACTGACATCACAGAAAAATGTATAAGATTTGAGAGGAAGCCAATAAAAAAAGGAAACGCGTTGCAAAACATATAACCAGGCACAACAAGTAGAGGTGTCCATTTAATCAGGTTACATCAAATTGCTTTATTTCTCAATTGTTTATAAACATGTTTTCCGTGTAAAATTTTAGAAAGAATAAGAACTTTTTCCAGGAAAGTTTAATGTCAGATATAAAGACAGAATCAGATAAAGATATGCACAAAAAAGGAGAGATGGTGAAGATGAGCAGAAAAGAAGGGAAGACAAACAAAAAGCACGTTTATTAAAGCAGAGTTTTGAAAAAAATAAAGCAGATAGTAAGTGCAGATAAACACATCGCGGTGTCAAATTATTATTGACCCACGAGTTTGAATGTCTCTTTGGTATGTTTTGCCTCTCTTTTATGCTTCATTTGTAATAAAAAATAATATTTAAACACTTAATCCATTTAGTTTTTAATAATCCTAAGCTAACATGCCTTTCCATTATACATCTTGTTGTTGTACACCTTCTAATTACTACTGCTTATATTGTATCTAGTTTTTCTAAACGTTCTGTTTGTCAATTCAAGTAAATACCAAATGCGTGGAATAAATTATACGATATAGCACACACCTTGTCGCTATTTCTCAGCCATAATTGGACATCATAGACGTTCCTTTAAAATATATGTCACAGAAGAAAATGTATGTCGCAACAATGCAAATATAGCTGTTGTAAGTCCTCAAAATTTAAATTAGAAAACATGTGGACTCGTGCAGAAGATTCCGTAAATAGTAATAGAATTGGTAGTTGGGTTTGGATCTGTCTATGGAGAAAGTAATTTCAAATGCTATTCAGTATTACATAATTATCAAATGCTATAACTTAAATGTATGTGCCGCATTACATACATCATTTCATTGAAAATGTAGCATTTGAAATAAATATCAAAAAGCGTTTGCAACATCATGCTTTACAATTATCATAACCTTATATGACTGGCTATATGTTTCTCATATGATTCACAGAGGAAAATGGTGGAGTTTCTTATTGAAATTATAATTTTGAATTTGAAGGTAGACTTTTCAACAAATTGTCGGCATTCCCATGGGAACGAACTATGCGCCTCTCTAATTGTCTACATCTCTTCTTCTTTGCATATGAATTGGAGTTCCTTCAAACATTTGTTAAAAACAAGAAAATCAAAGAAGCCATGTCATCTAAGAAAAATCACATTTAGATATATTGGTGATGTTCTTTTTACTATCATAAACTAAGAAAAAAACCCAGACACGGCTTATTACTCCCCCTCATTTTTGAGACTTATCATCTCAGTTCCAGAATCGAAATCTATGACAACGTGACGATCCTAGTTTTGAAAATATCAATTTCCCCAACCTTTGAAGCGATAAACAAACTTCACCTTCATATGAGATTAACATTTTCCAACTAATTCAAGAGCTTGCAGCTCCTATTAAGACTTTGTAAAACGTATCCAGTGTCTGAACACAAAGTTGACGAACCAAGGGTTAGGCAAAGACGACTCGTCCTTTTTCTTTAACATGTTCATCGGAAGGTACCAAGAGCAAGTTGATAAATTATTTTCCGTATCAACTTCTCAAATACGATGGTGTTAAAAGAGGGACGAAAGACACCAAAGGGACAGTCAAACTCGTAAATCTAAAACAAACTGACAACGCCATGGCTAAAAATGAAAAAAACAAACAGAAAAACAATAGTACACATGACAAAACATAGAAAACTAAAGAATAAACAACACGAACCCCACCAAAAACTAGGGGTGGTCTCAGGTGCTCCGGAAGGGTAAGCAGATCCTGCTCCACATGCGGCACCCGTCGTGTTGCTTATGTGATTACAAATCCGGTAAATAGTCTAATTCGGTAGGTCAAATTCATGAAAGGGAAGGGGATTGTAGTTACGACGTAAGGAAAATATCCGATATCATTTGTGAAACGGTTATTCCATAACGGTCAACCAACTCGTCCGTAAAATTTACGAAGGGATGATTTCAACTTCACCATTTGGAACCGTATGCAGGTGCTGCTGGAATGTTGCTACTTAGAAATGGAAAGTTCACAATTGGAAAGCTGAAATCATCTCTTTTGTCGTAAAGTTTTGTCTTCAACCGACCCTCATTGTCAATTTCTAGATGTAAGTCAAGATATGAAGCCGACTTAACTGTATCTGTAGTATCCTTTATCTCCAATTCGATGGGATAGATGCGATCCACATAGTCACCAAATTTTGAATTGTTTAGTGAAAGAACGTCATCTATATAGCGGAAAGTAGAGTTAAAGGATATTGCTAACTTCTTATCTTTCTTCCTAAGAAGTTCCTGCATGAAGTCAGCCTCATAATAATAAAGAAACAAGTCAGCAAGTAGAGGGGCACAGTTTGTTCCCATTGGGATGCCGACAGTCTGTTGAAAAACACGTCCTCCGAACGTAACAAATATGTAAATTATAGATTATAGGTAATGACGTTATTTATCATTTCAATGACGTGTTATTGTATTCTTAATTAGTCTTAATGAATATTACTTTTACTGTTTAGTCTGTTCTTGTAATATCCATTTTACGTGATTCTGAACTTTTACTTTCCGTCATTGTGTTACAGTTCTTTGGCAGCACTCCACAGTTAGAAAATAAAATTAAATATGAGCCACAAAATGTTTTATCATTTCCTATTCCTGGATTTCTAATACATTAACCTAACTGTTTGTGTTGTACATGTGCATATGTATGTAATCAGTATCTTCCATAGATTTGATTTTCAAAAGTGAAAAGGGTGAAAATTAATTCCTTTTATGTGTATCCATGGCAACATTCTGCATTTATTTCCCATAAAATATTGCAAAAAGGGGGGTGAACATGTCACATTTCACCCAAAAATTTGGATCAAACTAGAATTTCAATGCCTTTGAGTGATACCTTTTCAGAAACTGTTTCCCTGAATCTTCCTAATGATCAAATAAAAAATGGGTGTCTTTCGCCTCATTTTTTCGTAAAATCCAATCACAAAGTTCGTGCGATAAAAAGTTGGAAAAAAACATTGCAATAATTGCCGGACCAGTGTATGGTAGGGACATGCAAATACGGACTGTCATACAAAAAACAGCCTATATTACATACATAACATAACCTTGATGTTCATATAAACCCAATACAAAAGTTATTTTAATACTCAGCTATCCAAAAATGAATTTTATTGCACACTAGCTCTCATATTTGAAAAATTCACAGGGGCCAAATTAAATATGAGCCACAAAATGTTTTATCATCTCCTATTCCTGGATTTCTAATACATTAACCTAACTGTTTGTGTTGTACATGTGCATATGTATGTAATCAGTATCTTCCATAGATTTGATTTTCAAAAGTGAAAAGGGTGAAAATTAATTCCTTTTATGTGTATCCATGGCAACATTCTGCATTTATTTCCCATAAAATATTGCAAAAAGGGGGGTGAACATGTCACATTTCACCCAAAAATTTGGATCAAACTAGAATTTCAATGCCTTTGAGTGATACCTTTTCAGAAACGGTTTCCCTAAATCTTCCTAATGATCAAATAAAAAATGGGTCTCTTTCGCCTCTTTTTTTCGTAAAATCCAATCACAAAGTTCGTGCGATAAAAAGTTGGAAAAAAACATTGCAATAATTGCCGGACCAGTGTATGGTAGGGACATGCAAATACGGACTGTCATACAGAAAACAGCCTATATTACATACATTACATAACCTTAAATTCACAGGGGACAAAATGCGAAACTACACATCTAACTGTGAAGTGCTACCTTTATTAAAAATTTTGCATTCTTGTCTTTCATTTTTGTGAATGTTATTTGTCTATATGCCTTTCTGGTGTTTTGTTAGTTTAGCTAAAACATATTTATTTTTAGTGGATTTGTAAAGAAGTTATTACAACTTACAAAAACCCCTTTCCACTTTGCTGGGGCAAATGCTGCTTTGTAGCGACATAAGCCTGCTCTTGTTTCTTTGTTACATATGACATGGCTTTGTAATTTTACACCCGTAGGAGATATATAGCTATAAAACCAGGTTAATCCATCGTTTGTTTCATAAGAAAATGTCCATACTAAATCGGGTATATGAAAGTTGCTATTGATTCTTTTGATGTGTTTGAGCTTTTGATTTTGCCATTTACTTAAGAATTTTCCGTTTAGAATTCTTCTTTTAACTGATTGTATTATTCACGAAGCCTATAAAATAGTGTGCACATTAGTGGTAACAGAGCAGATTTCAGTCACAGCGTTGTATGAGCATGGTTCTATTCGATATTATTTTCTTTGGTTGTTGTTGTTGGTATGAATGTTTTGCATATTTTATATTTCAGTTTTGCATATTTCAGTAAAGTCCACTTTTTTAACATAACAACAATTTGTGTGGTCACCATTTGCAATCGTCAAGCAATATTTAATCCAATCATAATCTTGTAGTAAAATGATTTTATAAAATAATTGCTTGATGTGAATGTTCAATACAATAATTAAAAATATTTCAGCATCTTTTGTTATTTGAACCAGGATAAGATTTGCAATATGAGGGGAAAACGGAGACGCTGATTACTTTACGACGTCAATTACAGTTTAATTAAAAAGATAATGAATTTTGCTTCGTTTGCTTCTTCTTGGTATCTTTTTACTTTTAATTATGATTGGAGAAAAGTAAAATCACAAAAATACCGAACTCCGAGAAAAAATCAAAATGGAAAGTCGCTAACACAAATCAGACGCTACATTGTTCCGTGCATTAAAATTGTACCTTGGTAACCCGGGCGACTTCCCAGTAGGTTTGTTCTTTGTATAACTAGTATTTGCTTTCATCATGAATAACGCCGAAAGGGAATTTTACTAGCTTTTAAATTTTCAAATAAGTGTAGAATGATCACCCTCTTCATTTTTATTCATAAGATGAATATTTTGATTATTTTTGGACTCATTCTAATATCTTAATAGATATGATTTAGTGGAAAATAGTTAAATTAAATGCATTTACCTCCAACAAAACTTTCCCCTTTATGAGATGCGTTGTTTATCCTTACTGGAACAGCAACTCCAGCAAGAAGAATATCACTTATACACAAGTTGACGATGAACAGTTCCACTGAAGAATATTGTTGTTTTTTGGTTAACAGTATGCCTGTGACTAATAAAATGTTTAAACATACAGCAAATATGCACATCAATGATAAGAAAAGCGTTAATCCAGGAATATCCCCTAGGTGTTCATCTTCTGACATTATGTTATAAGAACGATATCAACGTTCCTATTGTCTGTTATAACATAGCCAGGAGAGAAAATAATGATATATTGATTATTATTATTAACACATTAATCATCTCTATTGCCAGTCTTGACAAAAAGTTGTTTTGGTCATATTACAGAGACCACAATAGACCAAAAAAGATCGGCAAAATCCACTCTTGATTTCATTTCATATCTACTCTTCTGCCAATCTTCTTGCAATGAGTTTGTTACAGTGAAAAAGTTTTCTATAATTAAACAAAATAAGCTAGATAATTACATAGTGTATTTTTGACTATTAAAAACCTGATGGCATACTTAGAAATCCCTTTCAAAGCTTATATTGTATTGAGCTACTTATCTTATATATTGCTGATAAAGGTTAATGTAAAAAAGTTCTGTATAAGCAACACACGTGGTATTTTTGCAGCTCATTCGATAGACTTTGTTGGTGCAAGAATCCAAAGGCAGGAAATCAATTTTACATTCTCATATTAACCTTGTGATATCTTTGATTCATTTTTTGACAAAGGCCGTCTTCACATCAAAGTTGCGTACTTAATACTGTATACACTTATCTTCATATAACGAGCATTTTTTTCTGTACAACAGTTTTAACTACCTGTGTATGCAAATTTTTCTCTGCTGTAAACTACATGTACACGCGTATGTAATTGATGGTCAAGTTACAGTGAATGGGCAAAGTTAACATAGTTGATTTGATTTTTGGTGTTTTAACGCCACTTTCAAGCACCGCAAGCCGGTGTGCCCGGAATGAACCACCGACCTTCGATAGGAAAACTGACAATCCTAGACAATTAAGATTGGAGTCGGGTGCACCCGCACGAACGGGATTCAAACTCACAACCTCAGTGTTGACTAGTTAGTGATGTCAGTAGTTGGCTTTTTTTTTTTTTTTTTTTTTTTTTTAAATAAAACAGTGTTTATCCTACGAAAACAAATGGTCACTGCCTTTAGAAAATCGATCTAAAGACTATGAGTACTTTCAGGGTTAAAAAGATGTCACGATTACACAGTTTAAAAAAGCATCGTAATAGTAGAAAAGAAGGATTTAAAAAATGAATACTCTGGACTGATATTGATTGAAAAAATAACCTTGTCTACGACAAGATGAAAATAGATATTTTTCCAAAAATGCCGAATATGTAGAAAAGTAAAAATAATTTTCGCGCGAAATTAAATGAGCAACACTATCAAAAGATGTTAATATTTCATCTGCCAAAGATTACCCCCTCCCAATGAAATTTAAATAGTCATCCCCTATGATTTTTTTTCAAATTTAAACATGCTATTAACTGAACATATTTTTTTGTTATACAAATAACTAAATTCAAGATATTATTATAATCATTATTATTCCAAATATTTTTCTACCTTAGATATTCATAATAAAAATCATGTTCTTGATATCTTGTTTTTTGAACACTTAATCCAAACAAGACCTATATTGATTATCGACTACATGTAATCAAAACCTGTTTTAAATTTGATTGATATGTTCATAATTAGTAACTTTACTGTTATCACTAAATTTAAAAAAAAACTAAGGCTTTTCTAATTATTCTGGCAAAAACAAAAACAAATGATATATTTATCAATTTTCATACTTTTAGATTTAAGAAAACATTTCAAAGGTTTAAAACAATTAAAAAGGCAGAATTTAAACAAAAATATCATATACAAGTTAAAGTATGTGCTCAGTTATTCTTTTCATTATTACCATTTTACGAATCAAAGTATTTTCTATTTGCACCAACGCGCGTTTTGTATACAAAAGAGACATCAGTGATGTTCTAATACAAACAAATTTAAAAGACCAGATAAAGTACGAAGTTGAAGAGCATTGAGGACAAAAAAAATCCTTAAACTTTTGCCAAATACAGCTAAGATACTTTATTTTTATGGTAGAAAAGCCTTAGTTTTTCAAAAATTCAAAGTTTTGTAAACATATTGTTGACAATTAAGACCATGCCAACACAGGAGTGATCAAATACTTTTGAAAAATGATAACAAACCATATCAACTTGCGTAATATTCTTTTGTCTTATTTTCAAAATAGCTCCTTTTCAGTTGTTTACCAAATATGAATTTATTATAAAATTGATGGTCCTCAAATAACCATGAAATATCTGTTTTATCGATAATAGATATGTTCCCTATAAAATGAATTAGATCTATTTAGAATATTCATAAATAATAAATAGAATATTGAGAAATTCTTGAATGATTTGTCTAATGATTTTTGGACTATCTCTTATGAATATGGATATCACACATGTGGCACATGTGGAGTAGGATCTATGTACACTGCCTACCTCGGACCAACCTTAGTTTTTGGTCGGTTTACTCAGTCCTTAGTTTTCAATGTTGTATTTTGTCTAATACTGTTGTTTGTCAGTTTGTCAGTTTGTCTTTATTAGTTTAAGTGTCCCTGTGGTATCTTTCTTTCGTTTTAGTTTTCATATATAATAAATAAATAGACAACTGCTTTAGCAAACAAACAGTTTAAAAGCCAAACAAGTACAAAGTTGAAGAGCATTGAGCACCCAAAATTCCCAAAAGTTGTGCCAAATACGGCTTAGGTAATCTACTCCTGGGATAAGAAAATCCTTAGTTAAAAGCCGTTTTATAACCATAGATAATGAATTGTGGCTTTGATAAACAATCTGTGCTAATTAAGTAAAAACCCGCTTTTTTTTACATCTTTATTAGCGACAGGTGTTTAGATTTAACACTCGTCGTTATTAATAAATCTTCTCCATTTTATCCTCTCCAATTAATTGATAAAGGGGTAACACTTGTCATTCACCTCAAAATCATATTATATAAATCCATAATGATACATACTAATAATACTAATGAATGACACGGATTTATATAAGTTCTTCTGGTTTCCGAATCCAAGTAATTCTATTCTGTGCACTTTTGAAAAATAAAATATTGTTCAAACTAATAGATCTAAGACATAATAATATCCTTATAATTCCAAAATATGTCGATGAACTTAGTTAATCCCGTTCAAAGCAAAGTGTGTCACTGGCATTTAATTTTCAATACCAATATGAGAATCAATTCTGAATGCAAAGCCAAAAATGCAAAAGCTGTAAAATTTAATAAAAATGCCCTATTTACTAGCTTAACTAAAAAAACAAACACTACGAATAGCCCGATTTTTTTTTTTTTTTAAACTCAGAAACTACGATGATCTAAATTGTAAATCAACAAATCTTCTCTCTGGATTAGAGTGTAATGTGGCAGATTTTGATGTTAGTGAAACAAAAGAAAGGCTTGATTAACGAATAAAAGTGCGGTCATTGATCATGCAAATGACATTACTTACTCAGTTTTAGTTTGTAACCCGGAATTTTTCCTTTTTTTTCTCAATTGATTTATGAATTTCGAACAGCGGTATACTACTGTTGTCTTTATTTACCAGCATTTTAATAAGTGTGGTTGTCTAGTACTTTCCACACGAGATCGCATCATTGAAAAAAAAACCAACAGGACTAACAATCCTTATTTTGTTTTGTGGCCTAAAGCATCACTGAAGAGACATGTATTATCGAACTGCACATCTGGTACAGTCATTTGTATCATTTATGTTATATCTTCAGACAAATTCATTTTTATTCACGGATTAACATATACTATTCGATAATAGTTTTGGTATAGTTGGTTTCTTCTTGTAGCTGAATGATTCATAAATGTTTAATGTAAAAACTTTGATAAATGATGGTATTTAAAAAGGTAACATTTTCAACTATTGATATCATGACCTACCAAATGAAACGTATAACCGTCTTTCATTTTACATGAACAACACTATAAATGATACATGTGGAATTATATCTCCTTATCCCTCCGAATCACCTGAAATCACCCATTGTCTTTTCGTCGGGTTTTTTTTTCGATTTTTCGTTTTTCGATATCATTTTTTTTCCAATGGCATCATTTGTTGGTTTTAGATTTACAAGTTTGAATATTTCTTTTGTGTATCTTGAATTTAAAGACTGACTATCGTTTGATATATATATAGTGGTTCATCGTTTGGAATATTGTAACCAATTGATCCAGATGTTTTATATTTATGATCGTCTTTCTGGTTGACAGCGTATTACTATGTTTTATTTTTATATGAAAACTCATTAAAGATACGAGGCGTTCGTCTGCTTTAGAATTTTAAGTAGCTATTTAATCAAAATAGTGGGAAAACCAAATCAGTTATGAAATTAAAGCCAAGAAACAAAATATTACTACATAAGGTTGCGTCAATAGTTATCAAATGTACCAGGATTATAATTTAGTACGCCACACGCGTGTTTCGTCTACATAAGACTCACCAGTGACGCTCATATCAAAATATTTATAAAGCCAAACAATTACAAAGTTGAAGAGCATTGAGGATCCAAAATTCCAAAAAGTTGTGCCAAATACGGCTAAGGAAATCTATGCCTGGAATAAGAAAATCCTTAGTTTTTCGAAAAAAAAAAAACTTTTGATAACAGGAAACATATCAAAAAATTACCCCAATATTGATATTCATGTCAACACCGAAGTGTTGACTACTCGGCTGGTGATACCATCGGGGATGAAACGTCCACCTGCAGTGGCATCGACCCAGTGGTGTAAACATTTATAGGTACCAGGATACATTTTTTTTAATGCCGTCTATGCCTTGGGGGTTTTAAACCGAAATATTTTGCATGATTCAACGTTTTATCAACACTGCATTTTTCAGGAAATTAAATATGATGTTTTATGTCAGCGCATTCGTGCCTGAGTACTGACTACTGTTGGGTACGGAAGGTTTCAGTGGTATAGACGCGGTGGTATAACAAGTAATTATTAGGATTCACAGTTTGCTTTTCCTTAATGATCAATTATCATATTATAAAGTCCGAAAAGTACAGATTCGATTCATAAAGCCAAATTGGTTGAATGTATTCACACATTTAACATATCATAATTAACTATAATTGTAACTAAGCAACACAAATAACATTGTCATTATGTATTTCCCTTGAATGCATTTAGATCAGAGATCAGAGATCTAAATATATTTAAAAAAAGCTTTTGAACGTTTGACGTTAATTTTGTTTTTTGTATTGAACTTTTTACTGTATTGAGTTTTATGATTACATTCATTTTCCACTTCATATAACTGTACAAAAAAAATTTGTTAATGTATAATCGACAATATATACCACATGTTGTTTCAGGAAATTGAAAAATTTCAAAGAAGATACGAACATCTATCGTGTTTACGGGAACGATAAACCGAACTCTCACTCAAACAAACACAAAAACTGGCAACTGACACTTTCACTTTGATGCGACTCTCATACAAGTGAGAGGTTTAGCTAGCTATAAAACCAGGTTCAATCCACCATTTTCTACATTAGAAAATGCCTGTACCAAGTCAGGAATATGACAGTTGTTATCCATTCGTTTGATGTGTTTGGACTCTTGATTTTGCCTTTTGATTTTTGATTTTCCTTTTTGAATTTTGCTCGGAGTTCAGTATTTTTGTGTTTTTACTTTTTTCAAGATATTTTTTTTTTTCAGTAATAACGCATTTGTTATGTTAAGAGGATGTGTTTTTCAACAAATAATCTGCATTTCCATGGAAAAAAACTGTGACCTTCTATTTACTGACTTGTTCCCTTTATTCTTATAAAATTAAAAGATAACACAAACACAATTTAGTCTTGTATCCAGAAATTGAGAGCAGTACTTTACAACAAAAAAGATGATTAAGCTTCCCTATTGTGTACTGTCCGTTTCTATGTAGAAACGTTCCAAACGAATTTGTGTTTGCTGTGCATTATGTTGTAGACATAAAAACTAAACGTTCAAATGCAAGAAGTAGCAAATGTTTTTTTTTAATAAATAGCTATCTGCATTAAAATACATTATTATCATTCAAACTCTATTATTCTTTTATTTGGCAGACATTTTGATTTAATTAAGCTCTATTGTTTTCAGTTTTTTTTCAATTTGTTTCAAATAGTTACTTTAAAAGAGTCACAACCATCGTAGAAATTAAATAATAACCTACAGGTCTGGCTTAATTAGATATGAGTTATGTGTCTTTGTTCAACAAATTTTACTTTTAAAAAATTCAAACGGCAACAAATGAAAAATATAATTATAAAAAAGTTGTCAACACTCCTCAAATATGACGTTTCGTGTCATCACATACGTACTGACTCCTGTGCCAGTGATAATTTTGGGGACGAAATGATGCAGTGGTATAGACGCAGTGGTTGTATACGTATCAACTATTTATTAGAATTCACAGTTTGATTTTCCTGAATGATCAAGTATCATATTATAAAGTCCGAAAAGTACAAACTCGATTCAAATAGCTTGAATAGGTAGAATGTGTTCACACATCTTACATATTATAATTAACTATAATAATTGTAACTAAGCAACACAAATGTTGTGTTTCTATTGTGTCATTGCTCTCTTGTTATATTTGATGTGTTTCCCTCAGTTTTATTTTGTAACCCGGATTTTTTTTCCCTCAATCGTTTATCAATATCGAACAGCGGTATACTACTGTGGCTTTTATAGATATATTCAACAAATAATCTTCATGTCCATGGAACAAAACTGTGAACTTCTATTTGCCGACTTGTTCCTGGTATTCTTATGAGGCACACTACATGCAGGAGTAACACGAAACAGAAATACAGATGATGTCCTCTCACTTGATAATTCAAACCAATTTTAAGCACTCTATCCTAGCAAACATTGATATAAAATATATATCACATATTCAATAAAATCTGGTTCATATCATATATCTAGAAATTGACAACGAGGGTCGGTTGAGAGCAGAACTTTACAACAAAAAAGAAACGTTCCAAACGATTTGTTGTCTGCTGTGCACTGTGTTGTAGACATATAAACTAAACTTTCAAATGCCTAAAAGAAATAGCAAATGTTTGTTTTTTTTATAAATATCTATCAGCATAAAAAAACATTATAATTATTCAAACTCTACCATTTTTTTTATTTCACAGAAATTTTGATTTGATTAAGGTATAACCTTTTCATTTTTGTTTCATTTGCTTTCGTTTGGTACCTGTTGAAAAAAGTCAAAACCCTGGTAGAGATAGAACAACTATCTACAGTAATATTAATGTTGTGGATTATTTTGAGATGAGTTATAGAACTTTATCCAACACAAATCACTCATAAAAATTATAATGGCATCAAATGGAAAATCACATGTTTAAATGTTCATCGTGTCAACACGCCTCAATATATCTTCTACAATAATGACTAGCGCAGGATAAATAATTAAATAGTATACAAGTGAGAAAAGCCAGTTGAATATACGAACATATGAATTCATTTGACGCTATAATAAATTATTGGTTTTCAATCAAAACAATGACGACCATAGACAATCTGAATCAAAATAATTTCAAACTTGAAGTCTGGAATTGATATTCAGAGAAACATTTGAATATAATTGAATTTCAGTTGAAGGCAACAGTAGTATACCGATATTCAATAGTCATAATGCGATTAAGCAAGCACAAATCCGGGTGGCAAACTTAAACCCGAGGACAAAACTTCAATTATAAGAACGAAACTAGACAAGGCAGTGAACGACCGATAAAGAAGTTGAAGTGGGCACTTTATCTGAATTGGTAGAAGTTATCAGACCTCTGATTAAACGTTGAAACAAAAAATGATCAAACCCCGAACTCAGAGACAAAAAAATGATCCAACCCCGAACTCAGACACAAAAAAAAATAATCCAACTCCGACAAAGAATATATGAAATATCTATCATCTCTTTGTGATAAATATGATGTTGTTCCTGACTTCAAAACATTAAATAGTTTTATTTTTTAATGTACATCGTACTACTCCGAGTGTCGTGTAAAAGTTTTAGGAATAAATAAGTACGCAGGTAATGACATGTACAAATACATATAAATAAAATAAATATAAATAAATAATCTTTATTTCAAGAGGATGATCCCATTAGTTAAAACTAATCTTCCTGAGAGTCCTCAAAATAATAATAACATAGTTATAAGTACAAACAGTATAATAAAGTTATATTATACACAATATACAATTGTATTGAAATAATAATGAAAATGCATATTAATTTGCACAATTGATGAAAAATTTGTAACATTTTGTTTTAAAAGATACAAGTGTATCACTCATTTTGATTTCATTTGGTAAACTGTTCCATATTTGAGAACCTGAATATGTAAATGTTTTCTTTAAAAAATTTGTTTTTGGTTTTGGAAGATTTAATAGTTTTTCATCAGCTGAACGTAAGTTATAGTTTTGATTATTAGTAAAATGAAAATTTTCTTCTAAATAGTTAGGAACCATGCCATTAACTGATTTAAATACAAGTATTGCCTTTTGGTATTGAATTCGTTTTTCCACATTTAACCAGTGTAAACTTTTAAACAATAAACTGGATGATGTCATTATGTCAGCTTCTACAATAACCCTAGCAGATTTCTTTAATAATTTATTAAGTTTATTTATTCCACTTTCACAACAACTTCCCCATATATTGCAACAATAATCAAATAATGGCAGAATATAAGCATTAAAATAGATAATACGTATATGCATAGGTAAATATTTTCTTATCTTTTGTAATAAGTTGATTCTATTTGATATAGTAATTGACATTTTATCTATTTGCTGATTCCAATTTAAGTTTTTGTCAATATATAAACCAAGTAGTTTTTCACAATCTACATTTTCTATTTGTTCATTTGAAATATTTATATCTAAACTGTTTCCAGTTAAACAAAGCCTTTGTTTTGAACCATTGATTTACACTTTTTGGCATTTAATTTCATACAATTTTGCAAACACCAGTTTTCAATAACATGAATATCATTTTGAAGGTTAGAAGCTATCTGAATTACATCATTACCTCTACAATGTAATGTAGAATCATCTGCATATAAATCTATTAATGAATGTTCTATATTAAGTGGTAAATCATTGATATATAAAATAAATAACAGAGGGCCCAGGATAGAACCTTGTGGTACACCAGTTTTTATGCATTTAGTATTAGACATGACGTTATTGACCTTAACTTGTTGACTTCGTTCAAACAAGTATGACTTAAACCAGTCTAGTGTACTATTTGAAACATTATAATATTCAAGTTTTTTCAATAAAATTATATGATTAACCAGATCAAAAGCTTTCTTTAAATCTAAAAATATAACTCCGTTTATCTCTCCATTATCTATATTTGCTAACCATTCATCTACTAATTTAGTAAGTGCAGTAGTACACGAATGCTTAGGTCTGAAACCTGACTGTGTAGTATTAAGAAGGTCATTGTTATTTAAAAATATATACAAACTATTAGCTATATGTCGTTCTATGATTTTAGAGAGACAAGGCAAAACTGCTATTGGTCTATAATTATCAGGATTACAGGCATCGCCACTTTTAAAAATTGGGCATACTCTTGCAGTTTTAAAAATACTTGGAAATTTACCACATTTGATACTTAAATTAAATATATGTGTCAAAGCTGGTGCTATGACATAGCTGCACATACTCAAAATATTTGGTCCGACATCATCTAAACCAGTTGCTTTCGACTTGTCAAGTTTTTTTAAATACATATTTACATCTAAAATACTCATTTCTGGTATAATGAATTTTTCACTACCCCTTTGTAACTTTGATTTTACAAATTTATTGAGTGCATCAAAATTGGCACCATCATCACTATTACATAATTTGTTATCAACTAAACCTTCAGCAATATTTGTGAAATGCAAATTAAATGTATTTGCTATATCAACATCATTTTGAATTACATTATTTTTATATTCTAAATGCGTGATATTATTATGTATTTTTTTAGGATTAAGACTTTTGACATACTTCCAAATAGTTTTACTATCTTTACAATTTGAAATAGCATTTTGAAAATATTTTTTCTTTGCCTGTTCTACTAAAAATATAACCTTATTACGCCAAATCTTATAATTATATATATCATTAATTCTGTGAAAATGATCTCTTTGGTGTCTAGCGCTATTTATATCAGAAGTCCACCACTCTGGTTGTTGGATATTTTTTACCCTTTTAATTTTCTTAGGAGCATGTTTCTCTAGAGTGCTTAGAAATAGATTGTACCAATAATTAGCTGCTTCATCAACATCTCTAATCGATTCAATGAGATGAAAAGGAGTATTTGTTAAATTTTCAATAAATTTATTTTTATCAAATTGTTTAAATGATCTATATTCTATGGACAAGTGCTCCATTTTTGATATTTTTGGGTTAAGTTTTCTTGTTACACAAACAGGATAATGATCACTGACAGCATAACTAGGCACATTTACTTCTATAATATGGTCTACATCGGTTGTATATATATATGGTCTATGGTAGTTTCACATTTATTTGTTACTCTTGTCGGTTTATGTACAATTTGTTGTAAACCATACAAATTAATACAGTCCTTCCATTTTTGATTTCCGACAACTGTATGATTTATTTGTGAATAGTTTATATTAAAATCTCCTAAGAGTATAATTTCTTTATTTTCTGCAGAAGCTTTATCTATTTCTTTTTCAGCTGAATCAATCCAAGATTGAAATGAGCTTGGTGGACGATAAAAAATGCCTATTAAAATAGAGTTTGTGTTTGGAAATTTAATTTCAATCCATAAAGATTCAATACTACTTATTTCTAAATCAACTCTTCTCTGATGACATACACTATTTCGTATGTACGCAATTACACCTCCGCCATAATTAATAGCGTTTCTATCTTTTCTTTCTATTTTGTAACCTTCAATTTGTAATGTTTCGGTACCAATTTCATCATTTAAAAATGTTTCTACCATACCAAATATATCAAATAATTGTTCATATTTTAATAGAAATTTTATTTCTTCAATTTTTGGTTGTAAATGTTGAATATTTAAACAACCTAGTTTAAACCCTTTTTTAAATAACCAACTTGCCTCATTATTTGTACTTTTATTTACAGAACTAGGTGTTTTGTTTTTACCCTTTGTATGCCTCTTTTGGGATTTTCTCCATTTATTATTATTACTGTTGTTTATATTATCAATGTCTTTTATACAACAGGAGCATTGTATACTACTACATTTATCACATAACAGATTTAAAATATTATATCTGTTTGAAAAACTAGAACAAGCTAAATGCTACCTATGAACATAATCTGACTTACGTACAGAGTTTGGTGAATGATAGTTAAACAATGGTGCTCTGTCTACATTTTGTGTATTTAGCTCATTAATGTTTCCCCACGAGTCACGAGAGTTCATATAGAGATCATTACTGTCCTTTACGTTTCTTGGGTTGATTCCTGGATGATTGAAATTTCTTCTATCTGTTGTATTCAAGTTACTCCGAGATTGATATCTTGGTTTTGTAGGGCTCCTTTTGAAGTTGTTTGTGTAATATTGGTGACTGGAACTTTGATATCTATTTCTGTTTTGTTGGTTGAAATGATGCTGTATTGGTTTTCCTTTGAATACTTTAATTACTTTATTAACATTTGCCAACAACTTTATGGTTCCATATCTATTCAGATGAATGCCATCTGTGGTGTAAAATGATTTAGCTATATGATTATCTTTGTAGACAAAAGATTCATAATTTGATATGAATTTGACATCATTATAATGACACATTTCTTTTAGGATTGTGTCATATTCTGTGACATCACATCGTATCCTTGGCAAAATTCCAGAAACAATTGGTCGACAGTTTTGACATCTTACATGATTAATGATTTCTTGGAAAATGTCCACAAACTGTTGTACATTCATTTTGCTACTTGCATCGTTGCCACCTACATGGATTATCATTGTATTGTATGAACTCAGATCCATACTTCTTATGTCTTCGTATAAATCTAGTACATTTGCACCTCTGTGAACATGAACATCTATATAATCTTTTAATTTAGATGGGTCAATTCCTTTTAGGACTGAACTTCCTGCAATTAAAACTCTACTTCCCGATAATGGAAAGTTTGGTTGGGTATCATACTCAGGATTTTGAGGTTCTTCATTTATATCAGCATTTATTGGCTGTTCTAGTTCATGTGTATGTTCCTGTAATATTGTTTCACATGTTGTTTTTGGAATTGTTTGATCTTCATCTAACATTTGGGTAATTTGGTTACAGAGATTTTCCTCCTCAATAAAGCTTTTTTGTAATTTAGATGTTTCCAGGTCATAAAGTTTTATTTTATCACTGATGCTTTGTGTTTTTCCTTGTAACATGTTAACTTTTTTTTCCAAATTTTTATTAACATTCTGAATTTCTGCTTCAATGTCTTGCATCTTATCCATTGATTGTTGGTCATGTTGCATGCGCACCTTTGACAAAGCTGTCATGCGGTCATTTAATATTTGAATGCTACTCGCATTTGACAAGTTATTTGCTTGTATAGATATTTCCAATTCGTCCATTTTGTCTTTCAAATTTGTAACAACAGTGGTTAGTTTATCAAATGCTGTAATGAAGTCTTGAATATTTAACTGTGGTAATTTGTTACCAATTTTATCTAAACATGTGCTTCTATCCTCTAAATGAGTCGAATTTATATCTTTAACTTGTGCTTGTCTATCATCTGGAGCATATATTGTAGGTATAACTACTGACGAAGTTGACGATTCCCTATTTGTATTTGCCGATACATCATCTTTTATTGTGTTGTTATTAGGATTTGATATTTGAATGGTACCGGGATTTACTTCTCCTGATTTTTTAACATCTATTACAGAGTTGTTATTGCAATCTTCTTTTCCTTGTTTCTCCATTAAAATGACCTCTTCGAAAATTTTGTTTAGTTCATTTAAATTTACATCTTTTCCGTTTATTTGACATTCCTTCATTTTAACTACAATCACTGGAAGATCTGTTTCACAAAATATGTTCAGTCCTTTTCCGTTAATAAGTACAGAAGATGTTGTAAAATATATATTGATACAATACAATTTACGCTTGATAGATCTTCCCAACGAATCCAAACCTTTTTCGGAAACTTTAATTTGTTCTTCAACGGCATTTTTATTATTCTTATCGGTTATTGGAATAAATTCGATTTCTCTGTTATCTTCTCCATTTGCATTCAGATGTTCATAATAGTATGTGCATGCACGTTTAAACACTTCAAAACTAGACGTGCTAAAAAACAGTCTAAGGCCACCACCGGTCAATTTAAAACTTAAATGTTCTGATCTTGTTGCATCTAATTTCTTTATCAAGGCCTTTGATTTATTCAAAGTGTAGTCTCTTGATATATTTTGATGTTGAACAGTTTTGGTATGATCTGCGCTTTGAATTTTTTTCATGTTTCACTTTTATTGTTTTTTGTTGCTAGACGCCATTTTCTTCAACAATTGCAGAACGTAACACACACAATAGGAAAACGTTACAGAATAATCAGGGTTGTTATTATGACGTTACTCGTTGGAAACGCTTCAAATCATTTTGAACAGCAATATCGTTTCAAAGTAAAATTATTAAATTGGCACAGTTTAAGATATATATTTCTCGCCAAAAGCCTCTTCGAATTTAAATGAATATATTGTACCTTTTTTTTCCGAAGAATTCCGATCATAACAGGTTAAATGCACACTTTTTTGCGGAGCAGTTTTCAAGCAGCTACGCCATTGCACATCCGGGCTCTCCAGCTCATTGAACATTGAACAGTAAATCGGAGGACTTATTATTAACAATGATAAGATTTTGGCGAATCATAAGACCTTTGTGGCTTCAATGATCAGCATTTATGCGGACGTATTTTATTTGTTGCGGATACCAAAGCATCACAAATAAAAAGTAAAAAACACATGGTATGTTCATTGAACTACTACGATTGACAAGTGAAAGAAAAAAGTGGGAAAAGCGCTCAGTCTGATCCATATACAAGAACATATCATTTGACAGGAATGAAATATTTGCAAATCATAAGACGTCTCGGCTTCAATTAACAATACATTGAACAGTAAATCGGAGGACTTATTATCATCTTTGTATTGGATACAAAACATCACATAATTCCGTACAACAAGCGGTCCATTCCTGGCTCATCTTCATATTCTACAGATGAATTGTCAATAAAATTGACAAAAATATATGTCCGCAGTAAAAAATGGTCTTCAAGAATACTCTGCAACTGTTTACTCGCGTAGTGTTATCAACTATTGATGGATTAAAGAAATAAAGTCTAACGGTAATTTTAAATCTTAATCGTCCTTTAAAAAGAGTTCTCTTCAAACCTTTGATTTTACACCATTTCTATATCAAATTGAAAAATCGCCTTAGAAAAACAAGTAACAATGCTTTTCAATTAAAAAAAATAGTTGTATAGCAGGTGTTGCTCCGATTGAATTGAAACTGGCAGATATGAAGGTATAGATGTAAATGAAAGGTTTTGTTTTAATTGTAGAAAAATGATATGAATATACCATGTATACTTGAAGATGAAAACCATGTTTTATTAGAATGCCGAGAATATGCAGATTTGCGAATGGTATTTGTTAACAGTGTTTGAAATATAGAAAGAATTTTGGTAATTTAAGTAATGAAGAAAGTTTTTATATATGTTTCATGATGATTGAGTTTTTTATTTTACAGCCACAATCTGCCATGAAGTACTTTTTAAGAGAAAATGTATTTTCTACTCGTAATAAGTGTATACAATGTTGTTGGTTTTCTTTTGTGTAATAGTTTATAATAGTATGGTGTTTCATGCTAAAATATAGTGGTATATTTTATAGATATAATATACATGTATTTTAATCTGTGTTTTCACAGTCACTCATAACTCTTTTTAGAGCGGCTCTTTAAATTTATAAATTGTTAATATTATATTGTGTTTTATATCAAATGTTTTAAAGAGGTGACACTCAAATAAATTATTTGTTGTTGTTGTTGTTGTTGTATACGCTTTAAATTATTTGCTTGGGATACCCTACGACATATTTGGTTAAAAGTGAACCAAAAACGAAGTGTGTGCCTCTCCTCCACATATTTCCATAAGAATTGTAATTCCTTTAAACATTTGTCAAAAAAAAAGAAGACCATAGAAGCCATATCATTTAATTTCATATTCAGATGTTCTTTCAATTAAGAATCCAAACTTTTCTGATTAGATTCCAGAAATATATTCTTCTGAACAAGACATAAAAGGTACAACATTCACGACTTCCTCTTTCATTTTTAGACTTATACAAGAATTCGACATAAGCGGTCATCTCAGTACCAAAATATATGACAAACGAGATTATTTTAATTTTATAATTACAAATATTCCCCTACCTTCGCAGCCATAGACCACCTGCATATTGGATATACCTCTTTTTTTTAAACTCATTCGGTTTTCGGAAACCTGCAGCAGTCACTTAGAATTTATAAAAGGTAGAAAGTATCTGAACAGAAAGTTGATGAACCATTGTCCTTCTTCCAAAGATGTTCGACAGACGATACCAAAGCCCGTGTTGATTAATATTCCGTATCAACTTATCAAAGAATACATTATGGTTGATGTATATATTCTAGGTACTGGAGTTGGTCATCATCTTTTATACGTGTTAGGGTGTTCGTTTTGGTATTTATTTTAATTATGCACTACTGTTCCGTCCATTTTGGTAATATTCTTTTGGCAATACTCGGTCTTAAAAGTTATAATCCTCCAATGTATGATTATGTTATGGTCATTCTTTGTATTACTGTCTTACATTTTTACTTTTGTACTTTAATTGTCCTTAAAGCGTCGTAGTTGTTTGTTTTTATAGTGACAAATATTAAAACACAATTTTGACTGCTGAACCATAGTTTTGTACATTTTTACCGATTTGTTTTTTTTACGCACACACTGTTCTGGTACCACTTATAAAACCAGGTTGAATCCATTATTTCTTCCCTAAGGAAATGCCTGTGCCAAGCTAGAAATATTCCAGTCGATTTCTATTTGTTAGATGTGTTTCAGCTTTTGATTTTGGCATATGATAAAAGAGGGACGAAAGATACCAAAGGGATAGTCAAACTCATAAATCTAAAACAAATTGACAACGCCAAGGCTAAAAATGAAAAAGAAAAACAGAAAAACAATGGTACACACGACACAACATAGAAAACCAAAGAATAAACAACACGAACCCCACCAAAAACTAGGGGTGATCTCAGGTGCTCCGGAAGGGTAAGCAGATCCTGCTCCACATGTGGCACCCGTCGTGTTGCTTATGTGATTACACATCCGGTAAATAGTCTTATTCGGTAGGTCACATTCATGAAAGGGAAGGGGATTGTAGTTCCGACGTAAGGAACATATCCGATATCATTTGCGAAACGGTTATTCCATAACGGTCAACCATCTCGTGATGGCGTCCGTTAATTTGGTTTAGTAGCTTCCTTGTGAGCAGTAACCCTCTAATAAGAAAATCATGATAGGAAATGCAAGCACGGGAATATCGTATCAATTGGGAGATATATACCCCGTATGCAGGTGCTGCTGGAATGTTGCTACTTAGAAATGGAAAGTTCACAATTGGAAAGCTGAAATCATCTCTTTTGTCGTAAAGTTTTGTTTTCAACCGACCCTCATTGTCAATTTCTAGATGTAAGTCAAGATATGAAGCCGACTTAACTGTATCTGTTGTATCCTTTATCTCCAATTCGATGGGATAGATGCGTTCCACATAGTCACCAAATTTTGAATTGTTTAGTGAAAGAACGTCATCTATATAGCGGAAAGAAGAGTTAAAGGATACTGCCAACTTCTTATCTTTCTTCCTAAGAAGTTCCTGCATGAAGTCAGCCTCATAATAATAAAGAAACAAGTCGGCAAGTAGAGGGGCACAGTTTGTTCCCATTGGGATACCGACAGTCTGTTGAAAAACATGTCCTCCGAACGTAACAAATATGCTGTCAATCAAGAAATCAAGCATCTTGATGATACCGGTTTCAGAGAATTTTTTGTTTGAATCAGAGTGATTCTTTACAAAGTAGGATTTATCCCTCCCCAAGACAAGATACTTGTATCTACGCTGGTCATTCTTTTTTATGAAGCAAAGTAATACCAACTCTTTCAATTTGTCTTTTAGTTTGGAATGTGGAATACTTGTGTAAAGAGTAGAAAAGTCAAATGTTTTAATACTGTTACAAGATGAAAGAGAGTAAGATTGTATGTACTTTAAAAGATCTTTGGAATTTTTAAGTATCCACATCTGATTGACACCACCTCTAGAATAGGCAGTTTCACAATAACTTTGAAGCCCGTCTTTGATTGCTGATAAAATGGATGTTAATAATTTAGAAAGAGGTTTCTAGGAGCACTTGGAAGACCCAGCAATATACCGTTGTTTGTAAGGACACTTATGTAGTTTAGGTATCCAATACAGTGATGGAAGATCAAGTTCTTCATCTTTGGTTGACATACCAAAGGAACAAAGAACAAACCTATGATTATCCAGGATTTCCTCTTTGGTAAGTGTCGTGAGGGTATATGTTGAGTTTCCAAGTGAATTGTCTATACCTAATTCGTTTATCAAGCAATTAATGTAATGACTTTTACAGACAAAAACGATGTTATTTGGGGCTTTGTCTGCGTGGACAACAACATATTTATCATGGAGGTCGGATAGGTGTTTAGAATCATTAGGGTCTTTAAAGATTGACGTAGAATGGGCATTGATAGACCCATTCAGTTTCTTAATTCTGATTTTTATTAACGACCTCACTGCCTTAATCCATTCGGATAGAGTGTCTACGTCTTCCTTCTCGCGCTTAGCCCATTGCCTGGCATAATCCTCGACTGAATCCATCAAAATTGTAAAGTTGTATTTCCAATTGATGGATTTAGGCTAACGATATTTCGGACCTTTCGATAACACATTTCGTAGAGAGGTGTTATTGACAATGTTAAGGTCACCGGTAATAACGTGGCCTGCAGGATTATGTGTGAATTGGGAACTAGCACAAGTGCAATCAGGAGGTTTAGACTTGAAGTCGTCAATATTGAGATCCTGCAAAACGCGTTTGTAATTGAAAATTTTAGTTGCAATAGGTTTGGTATAGGTATAAGAAATTATTGGTACAGACTGGTCTTTGAAATAAGGAGGTATTTTCGATTGAACTAATTTATGATGAAGGATATTGCCTAGGTTGACGCCATCAAGACCTTTGTTGGCAAAGGAAAGATTTAGAAAAGATCTTTTCTCTTTTTCATCTTTTCCAATGCGAACTGGCTTGAAAAGTCTGTGACTAGCAATATCCGAAATTATAGCTTGAAGTTTGTATTGGTTTGAATGAGGGTTTGTAACAGTGGATTCAAAACATAAATTGAACAGAGAATGAAGTTTTGAAAGGGGTAATGAATAAAGTTTCGTGCGAATGTGATGAATACCTAACGGCTTTTGCATGAATGGCAGCAAGTCATTAATAGAGATATCATGCAGAGAAGGTGATGTATAATGACGATGACCATGACTGCGTCTACGTCGAGGAGTCGAGTTGAAAATATTCATCACATTCACCGAGTTACACGAAGGACTAGATAAAATACCTATACCATCAATTTTGTTATTGCAGCCATACGGTGTTGCAGTTCCCAATAGTCTAATCCAGTAGTCTTCTTTTTGTCTACGGAGAGTCGTTGAAAGATTAGGATTATTAGAGCTATGGTATATCTTTTCAAAAGTGCAAACTGTCATAGAAACGATGGAATGATCGGGCTGATTGAAATGCTGGTATAGAATGTCGTTAGCATTTAAGTTAATGTCTGATCTATGACCGCACATACGTTTGTTTAGCCTTCCTTTCGTTTCACCGACGTATACCAATCCGCAAAGGTTGCACTCTAATACGTAGACGACATATGGGATTTTTCGTTTTGAATGGAGTTTGTTGTATTTTTGTTATTTTACTTTTTTGAACGAGTGACAATCAATTGATGAATCCGCGTAATGTTCAATTTTTAAATGCAAATTGATCCTTTTCATGTTTTATATCCTTTAAACGTGTGCGAGGTATAGGAATTTTATTAACCATCTTATTGTTTTATCTGCGTATAGTCTTGTCTTCAATTGGACTGTCAACTGATGTCATTTGTGAGGTGTTGTGTAAAACGACGTTTTTTGTTTTTATGTATTTACTGTTTTTATTTCCTTTAAAAATGTTGTTGAAATTCAGACAATCCATTTGTTTTATGTGAAAGACAATTGTCGATAGATTACTTCGTTCTTTATTTGGCCTTTTAACTTCTTTTATTCGAGCGTCACTGAAAATTGTATTGTTGACCAAACGCGAGCCTGTCGTGCAAAATTGAAAACCTGGTATATATGATGACTTTTTTTATATGATAATCCAGTTTTCAAGGTTGAAAATGAATCCCTTACAGCTGTTTATTATGATTTATTACATGTTTTGTCTGAAATAGTTTTATCATTGTATAGTATTGGGTAATATGAGGCAACTACTCAAGTCATATATTAATTCATACGTTTTATCGTACTTATTCTTAAAAAATAAGTTTCCTTTTGCACGTAAAGAACTTTAAAAAGTTTAAGCTATTTTTCTTGATTTATATTAGTTTGAAGATTACTTGGCATGTTGTACTGTCATACCACTGTCCCAGGTTAAGGGGAAGGATTGGGATCTTGCTAACATGTTTAACTCCGCCATATTCTGTATGTATGTGCCTGTCCCATGTCAGTAGTTGAGTGGTTGTCGTTTGTTTATGTGTTATTTATTTGTTTTTTGTGTTCATTATTTTTGTTTACATAAATAAGGACATTACTAGTAGTTTTCTTGTTTGAATTGTTTTACATTGTCTTTTCGGGGCATTTAATAGCTGACTATGCGGTATAGGCTTTGCTCATTGTTAAAGGCCGTACTGTGACCTATAGTTGTTAATTTCTGTGCCATGTTGGTCTGTTGTCAGAAGTTGTCTCATTAGCAATCATACCACATCTTCTTTTTATGAATTGTCATAAAGGTTCTTGCTGTAAAGGCTTGTGTCAAATCAGCAGTGATAATAAAACATCACAAATCATAAACTGAGGGACAACACAGGGTAGTAGATATAGAGAACATCAAATACAGTTAAACGAACCAATCCATTGAAATCATTTATTTTATGTTTTAGCCGTATTTGGCACAACTTTTTGGACTTTTGGGTACTCAATGCCCTTAATCTCTGTACTTGTTTGGCTGTATTACTATTTTGAGCGTCACTGATTAGTCTTATGTAGACGAAACGTGAGTCTGGCATATAAAATTATAATTCTGGTACCTTTGATAACTATTTCAAAACATTGATGATCAGCTTAAACCGGTTAATCTAAATTTTATGCTTGATATTGAACAGCTATCAATTACCTTGTTTACCTGTCTTTATTTCTGTTATAATAATTCAGTAATGTCTCAGTGTATATGTACATCGAAGACATTAGTTGTTTTATTATGTCGTTGCTTAAGATTATAGAACGGGAGGGGTCGAATACATTAGTTGTTTTATTATGTCGTTACTTAAGATTATAGAACGAGAGGGGTCGAAGACATTAGTAGTTTTATTATGTCGTTGCTTATGATTATAGAACGGGAGGGGTCGAAGACATTAGTTGTTTTATGATATCGTTGCTTGTGATTATATGACTGGAGGGGTGTACATTTATGCAGATTAAATGAAGACGATACAGCAAGTGTGTACTCTTTTAGATTGACAAAACTTACATGTTCATCCAGTTTGAAGTTTTAATAACTGTTTTTGGAAAGATTCAATCTGTTTTACCACCAAAACATCAACAAGTTTTTTTGATTTTTTTCCCTTTCGGTTTTATGCTTTATGCTTCTAATGACTTAGACATTTTGCTCTCATTCCCATCTCCTTTCACCTATCTTCCCTCTCTCTTTTCTATATGTGATATTTCATTCTGCAATCCCCTTGTCCCATGCCAGTGTTCCAAATGGAAAAAATATATTTAGAAATTTTACTATCTAAAAATATTATGAATATTTTTTTCCAATGAGGAATATATAAAAAGACTAATATAACAAAAAAAAACGAATTCCAAGTAAATTCATAACAGAAGGCCATTTACCAAAAAATTGGTACCGTTAATGTTATTACAAAGGGTGCATAATTTGTACAAAGGATGATCGGAACCAACTGATCTTTAACATAAGAATTTATTCAAGATTTGCCTGATTAACTATGTAGAATATCGATTAAAGTAATGAGACCAAGTCGTATGTCGACAAAACAAAATTTTTAAAAAAATGTGTCGCAGGTTCATTTATTAGCGTTAACCTGAAAAGTATGTTATAAGGCAACATCCGAGATAATAAGTTTGTATTGTTGAATAATTTATTTGAAGATTAGCTTTCGAAAGCGGGTGTTATAAATAAGGATCATTAGGAGAAAATATTAATATTACATATTTCATATAACACAAGGGGGTTATACATAGCGGGAACCAATGGCGTCTTACTGAATGATGTAATGTCATTTATTTTAACTATCATGAACGTAAGTGATGAAAAAGTAAATGATTATTTTCAGCATAAGAGCCGATGAACAGATTTACAAATATTCATAATATAGAGAATGCTGTAAAAATTACAAGTATGTCTAACTGTAAGTATTGAATGGTCAATGTGATTAAAATGGTGTTTAAAAAGTTCTTTTCGTGTTGCTGATTGTTGCTCATCAATTTGTTCAAACTATGCAAAGACATATATTTTATGACTATAATCTTTCTGTGTTCTTATTGGCTAATAGCATAAGAAATCATCTTTAATAAATCATTATATTCACCGCGGCTTAAATCACGAGAGGTTAATATAAGATTTGGAACAACGTCCTTTTACCTAAATATAGATGTACCAACGCAACGTCAAGGAATTTTAGGTCATGAAAATTCCCGAGTTTTGTTTCTTTTTCTTCTTGTTTTCGGTGTAATTTTTCTTCTCTTTCTGTTTTAAAACAAAATTCTGTGTAATTTTTTTTAGTAATTTTTATTAAATATTCAATTCAAGAAAAATCCAAAAGCAGATGATATATTTACTATAATAATCGTTTAGTAAATAATCAAGGATCCGTTTTAACTGTAGTGAGTATCTGAGGAAATGCTAGAAAATTGGTGAAGGACAAAAGTTATATGATAAAACAATTGTTGACTTCTGATTTCAGTTGATACTATGATTTATCAATTCAAGAGATAGGATATTCAACCTCGGCCGTTGGCCTCGGTGAATGTCATATATCTTGGTTTGTTATATAACAGTTTAATATCAGCCTGCTAAGTGGCAACTTAATCCGTGAACAATATAGGCTGGATTTAACTTCGCTTATGTTGTCCATTGGTAAAGTAAGATTTTTATCAAAATAACTGGTTAATTTATATCCGGAATATCCGGATATATGATGCTTTTAAAACTTATAGAAATCCAAAAATAGTTTGTAAGGAAACTGTGTACATGGTTGTACTCAAATATTTAGTGTGTCTGTCATTAGAATAGTGATCTGAATGTAAAGATCCTAGCTCTTAGTTGTATCTGAAAATAATGTAACACTTGAGAGTTTCCAGTTGAATCACTAGCCCTAGGGACGTCTGCGTCTGATTTTTTATGTTGGTCGTCGTTCGAATTTTTCATTAATTTTTAGAAAGTTGGTGAACCAAGGGGATGTCAAAAACTTTCTTTCTAAATAAAAGTTCAACGGATAATACCAAGACCTGGTTGATAAATATTCCTTATCAACTTCGAAAATAACATACGATGGTCTTGAGTATAGATTCTGGGTACTGACGTTATTTATCATCTTAATAACTTGTTATAGTTTACTTTTATTTGTCTTTATAAAATTGAGAAAGGAAATGGGGAATGTGTCAAATAAATATTACTTTTCGGTTTCGAAATTCTCTTTTTTAGCTTACCTGGCCCAAAGGCTACGTAAGCTTTTGTCATCACTTTGCGTCCGTCGTCCGTCGTCGTCGTCGTCGTCTGTTACTTTTACAAAAACTTCTCCTCTGAAACTACTGGGCCAAATTAAACCAAACTTGGCCACAATCAGCATTGGGGTATCTAGTTTATAAAATATGTCCAGGCCAACCAACTAAGATGGCCGCCATGGCTAAAAATAAAGCATAAGGGTAAAATGCAGTTTTTGGCTTAAATCTCAAAAACCCAAGCATTTAGAGCAAATCTGACATTGGGTATAATTTTTAATAAGGTCAAGATCTATTTGCCCTGTAATTTTCAGATGAATCGGACAACCTGAAATGGTAATTTTAAGGAAATTTTGCCCGTTTTGATTATTATCTTGAATATTATTATAGATAGAGATAAACTGTGAACAGCAATAATGTACAGCTAAGTAAGGCCTAAATATTAGTCCATATGACCAATTGATTCCCTGAGGAGTTATTGCCCTTTATAGTCAATTTTTAATAATTTTCATAAAATTTGGAAATTTCTACTAACGTTTTCCACTGTAACTACTTGGCAAAGTTTATTATAGATAGAGATAATTGTAAGCAGCAAAAATTGTCAGTAAAGTAAGATCTACAAACACATCACCATCACCAAAACACAATTTTGTCATGAATACATCTGTGTCCTTTGTTTAATATTCACATAGACCAAGGTGAGCGACTCAGGGTCTTTAGAGTTCAGCGGAAAATACCAAGACCTGGTTGATAAATATTCCGTATCAACTTCAATAATAATACAGGATGGTCTTGAAGTATAGATTCTGACGTTGTTTATCTTCTTAATAACTTGTTATAAGTAACTTTTATTTGTCTTTATGAATATTTATTTTCGGTTTACTCTATTTTTTGGTGAGATCCATTTGACATGGCTCTGCGTTTCTCATCCTGTCATCGTGTAAGTGCTATGGTATATTCCTGTCTTTCGTTTATCCTAATATGCTTTGTTTTATATGTCTATTTGTGTTTTTGTTAAATATTTGTTTGTTTTTATATAAATATTAAAACTGTAACACAATGTTGACTGTTATGCCCCTATTTTTGATATTTTTACCTAGTACGTCTATTTATTTTATTCACACATCGTTATCAATATAATTCAATTGTATGCGACAGTTATACAAGTCAGAGGTTTAGCTTGCTATTACACTAGGTTTAAAAAAAGAGGGACGAAAGATACCAAAGGGACAGTCAAAGTCGTAAATCTAAAACAAACTGACAACGCCATGGCTAAAAATGAAAAAGACAAACAGAGAAACAATAGTACACATGACACAACATAGAAAACTAAAGAATAAACAACACGAACCCCACCAAAAACTAGGGGTGATCTCAGGTGCTCCGGAAGGGTAAGCAGATCCTGCTCCACATGCGGCACCCGTCGTGTTGCTTATGTGATTACAAATCCGGTAAATAGTCTAATTCGGTAGGTCAAATTCATGAAAGGGAAGGGGATTGTAGTTACAACGTAAGGAACATATCCGATATCATTTGTGAAACGGTTATTCCATAACGGTCAACCAACTCGTGATGGCGTCCGTAAAATTAATCCACGATTTTCAAATTATTGTACCTATTCAGGAATATGACAGTTGATATCCTTTTGTTTAATGTGTATGGGCTTTTGATAAGGGACTTTTCGTTTTGAATATTCCTCAGTATTTTTCTAATTTTACTTTTTGCATGAATATGGAATTGAGCGATGATCAATGTCCTCGGAGTCAAATGTCAATCGACATTGATAATAACCAAGAGGTATTAAAAAGAAGCCAAAGAGGGAAGATGATTCCATTGAGAGGTTGTTTTCATATACAATAAGTCGGAGAAAAGTAAACACTTTAGTCTTGGATTTGATTTGCGCTTTTGCATTAGTTGTTATTGACTTAGCACAACGTGTCAGTAACTGCAAGTAATTTGTGATCGGTACTTAATTTTTTGTATGTGTCGATTCAATGGTTCAAGCATTTGTCAACTGGTTTTTATAGTTTGTTCTTATATTGTATTGTGACACCACTGTTCCGAGTTGGGGAAGCATGTAAACTCCGTCACATTCTGTATTTGCCTATCCCAAGTTAGAAGTCTGTAATTCAGTAGTTGTGGTTTTTACTGTTTGAAATATTAGATTTCGTTTTTTTGCTTTTTGCTTTGTGCATAACATTAATTTTTCTTATTTGAATTGTTCCTCATTTGTCATGTCGGTTGTGTTTTTATCCCTTGATATACGGACAGGAAAACTTTTACTATTTGAGAACTACTGCACTGATACCAACAGCAAAAACACCAATAACGATTTCATAAAAATGCCCGATTTGTTTTTAATATTGATAAAATATTTCTCTTGCTGTAGATTGATTTAAAAACAAAACCACAGTAGATACCCCAATGGTCACTTATACTGCACTTCTAATAACTTGCTCGTTTTTGTATTCATATTTTGTAGAGTTTATACGAACACTCTTCGACCAGAAAGAAACATATTGACAATCTATTACTTTCATGTAAAAAACCTTGTTCTGTTACTTGGTGCCACATGTGGAGCAGAATATGCATACCCTTCCAGAGCACCTTAGGTCATCCCAATGTTTGTGGTGCGGTTCGTTTTGCTTTGTCTCAAGTGTCTATGTTGGGTCTTGTGAACTATTATTTGTCAGTTTGTTTTTATCTTTTTTGGCCATGGCGTTGTCAGTTTATTTTCGATCTGTGAGTTTGACTTTCCCTCTGGTATCTTTCGTCCCTCCTTTACTCCATTACTTATTTTTAATCGATTGCTTGCATCTCTTTGTCTCATTGAACGTGTTATATAAGATACTACCGAACACATATATATGATATATGTATCTGGAATCTATGACAACCCCAACGATTACAGTTTTGTAATATATGCAAATTCTAATTTCTCAATAGTAGAACACACTTTAGTAAATTATAATCATGGTACTTTTGATATCTATTTTAACCATTGGGTCGATGCCACTGCTGGTGGAAGTTTCGTCCCTGAGGGTATCACCAGCCCAGTAGTCAACATTTCGGTGTTGACATGAATATCAATCATGTGGTCATTTTTATAAATTTCCTGTTTACAAAACTTTGAATTTTTCGAAAAACTAAGGATTTTCTTATTCCAGGCATAGATTACCTTAACCGCATTTGGCACAATTTTTTCGAATTTTTTTCTTATGCTCTTCAACTTTGAAATTGTTTGGCTTTATAAATATTTCGATTTGAGTGTCACTGATGAGTTTTATGTAGACGAAACGCGCGTCTGGCGTACTACATTATAATCCTGGTACTTTTGATAACTATTTACAAAACCATATCGATATATGACGTTGACGTATGGCTATTGATATATGACGTTCATGATTTTTTTTTACTCAATACTGACTTTACTAATGGATGTGTACAAAAACATATAAACGCAAAACTCCCCAAGCAGTATAACGAGGATGGACAACTTAAATTGATACTACAAAAAAAGTTGAATGTCTAAATTAAAAATATTCTCAATAATATCGGCAATTCTCTACGTAATGGCAAATATTTGACAAGGTAATTTCAAATCATAAACATAGACTAATGGCAAAATCAAAAGACAAAACACATCAAACGAATGGACAACAACTGTCATATTCCTGACTAGGTACAGGCATTTTCAAATGTGGATTGCACCTGGTTTTAAAGCGTGTTAGTAAGTTACAGTAATGTTGTATACGAAAATTGCTGTTTACTTCGTGCTATTCGTTGGTCTGTTATACATATAGGGTATTTCAATTTTTAGATTAAGTCATTAACTGTTAGAATTATATGAGGTAAAAAGATGACAAAAATTTATTACTACATAAAACCATTACACGCATCTTAACATTATTTCCACACGGCAAAAATTCTGGAATGGGTTTTTCCCACTTAAACATATATCATAGTATTTCTTCCGAACAGGATAAAGCGTATAGAATATATGTTGCATCTGAAACAAATATTATGGCATTTTTTATAACAAAGTTGTCCGGGTAGCAAGTCAGGAATATGACAGTTGCTGTCCATTAGTTTGATGTATTTTATCATATTTTTTTTGCCATTTGAGCACGGACTATCCGTTTTGAATTTTCCTTTGAGTTCAGTACTTTTGTGATTTTAATAACTTTTTGCATGGTGAAATTCTGTAAGACAAAACATACAAACATTGGCATTATGAGTATGTAATTCATTTAGATTTTTTTAAACCCTACAACGTATTTTTCAATACTCTGTTATAAACATGATATCCAAAAAAATTCGAGGTTTTATAAAATTTGAATGTGCATGCTCAATTTACAAATCTATTTAGTGAGTATGATGAAAATTATTTTGAAAAGGTTGTCCCTGCGTTTTATGTCGTTGCTACTGGTTCACCACTGTTGTATCTTTTTTGCAACAGAAGAGTTTCTTCATAGCTTTTCGAAGCTCTTTGAATCGAAATACATAAATGAAAGGATTTATAATACACTGAAGGGCAACAAGCAGTGCAGAAATGTTTCCTATAGCAAAAGGAAAAGAATGACCAATTCCGTCCGCAAGAAGGCATATGATCATAGGACCATGAAGCAATAAAGTTGAACCAATGACGTATCCTGATGTAGCTAAAGCTCGAAATTCCCATTTTCTCCAAGCAATTTTTAATGCGTTTTCTTTCTTAACTTTTCTTTCGCCTATTTCTACGTTCCTATCATTGACCTTGTCATTGCCTTCTGCGCAAAAGTTTCGAGTGTCTGAGGTTTTTCTTCTTTTTGATGAGCCATCTGTGCAATCTATCATTTCAATTTTTACTCTTGTAGCTGATAATATCCTTGGATCCAATTCAATATCCGTGGTATTTTCTACCCTTGCATCCATCTTTTTACCGTTGAGGGAACTTTTATCTTGAGGGGATTTAACATGGCAAATACGGTCATATGTTTGATCAGAACAGAGCTCTGTTCCAATGCTACTACTTACTTCAGCAGTTGAGCCTTCCTTTTTGATATTGGATGGTGCTTTCGATAAAGGGTTGACTTTCTTCATCATGTTGGAAATAACAAGTAATATTAACGAATATATGACAATAATTGCAAGAGAGAGACAAACAAACAGACCCGATAGTAAAGCTGCAATAATCTGGTAATTGTATGGATCGTAAAAAACACGCATATAACAAACGGTAATTTCAATTTGACGTCGTGGTACTGCAATTATACAGACAATGACATATCCATTTGTCAAGCATAATAAAATGGCGGTCATCTTCTTTTTCCATCCATCTGAACGTGAAAGGATACCATAATTGTAAAGTTTTATCGTCAAAAACCGTTCAATACAAATCATCAAAGCAACTGTTAGTGCCATGTTCACTGAAACAAATATAAGTGTGATTTGTGACATACACAATCCACTGAAAGCACCGCCTACCTTGTTGATAAATGCAAGCAAGAATAATGCGATGCCATACACACAATCCCCTCCGCACATTGATATTACTAACATTGTATGAGCTCTTTTTTCTAAAGTCTTAATTCCAAAAACAAAAAAGAAAACATTGACGGTGACGGTAATCAACGCCAATGGTGCAATTATATATCCAGTAAAGCCGGTACTCACTGTGGTGGTAGTATTTGTGTCATTCATCTGTAAGAAAGAACAAAAAACGAAAAATTAATAAAATGTAACGCAACACTTCAAATGGTTCTCATTTAATGTTCGAGAAGATTATCGTTATAACGTTATTGGAATGTAATATCCCAATTTAAGATATCGCGTAATAATAGTTCTACGAAAACGAAAAAGTATTAACTAAAAAGTTGAATAAAAAAAATCTAGCGCCAAGGAAAATCACAAAGAAAAATCCATAATAAATGGCAAAATCAAATGCTTAAACATATCTAACGAATGGAATACAACTGTCATATGCCGGAATTGGTACAGGCATTTTTTTTATGTAGAAAATGGAGAATCACACCTGGTTTTAAAGCTAGCTAAACCATTCATTCCTTTTGATGTCATCTTTGACTGATGTTAGACTTATGGGTATTAATTCGCCTTTTCAGAATCTAAAGGACTGTGGGTAATTTCATTGTTCGTACACTAAAATGAAAATAACATCGCGTCATTGGATGGATTTCCATTGTTTAAAACGTTTCAAACCAATAGACAACTTTCGAGTTCGATGTATTTCCGGCAAAAACTGTGGTTTTCGTGAATTTGTGCGTTAAGGTGCGTCGTCATTTCCGTTCCAATGTTGAGCAACTGGTTGGAAAACTATAATGCTATATTTTACGAAATTGTTCGGCAAATTGAACTCTGATAATTGACAATCAGCACTGTTGTCATTAGGGGATTGTGATTAAGTACCTACAAAACAAATATTATATCTAGTTAATCTTACAAAATGACGATCCCTTAGACGCTTGATGAACGTAAATAGTGAAGGGATACAGGCGACCCCCTCTACCTGGTAAATGACGTCATAAAGGCACGTATAGTTAACTAGTTTTTTTCCGGCGGACGGATGAACTCGAAGGTGGTCTATTACAACGTTTTGGTGTACGCTTTTGGAAATATTACCCAGAATGCATTAGATTCTGAAACGGCCAATTGTGTGTCTTTCGTTAGCTCACAAGTGGTCTTAACAAACTTAATAAAAAAAATTATAGTGAATCTGGGAAGAGGGAAAATGTTTCAAACGAAAACAGATATTGTATATGTGCAGATAGGTATATCTATACGACACCAACCGACGAAAGTAAGAGCTGAGGGTTGAGAATCATTATGAAATCCATCAAACTCATTACAACATGGTGTGACAAATGTTGTTTATAACACATAGTTAAATTCAAGTTTTAAAATAAACATGTGACATCATATGTAAATTGTTGGTTTTTTGTTTGTTTTATTTCATTAACAACACCTTTGGTCAAATGTGAAATTATGAACATACCAATTGTAATACCATTGTGCTTATTTAAGTAAGGTGCGTCAGAACATTCAAAATCCTGAGAATTTATAAAAGAGTGCGTCAGACAAACTACGCGAGAGACTTTTAAAGTAGATAAACCTTTATTGAAATATTCCACAACCATCAACTAACTCGTCGTGGCGTCTGTAACTTACGAAATAATCTCGTCCAAGTAAAGTTTCAAGCGCCGGTATCTACGATCGTTATATTATGAGATTAAAACTGAAAAGCCGCATAGGAAATTGTTAATAGTTATCAAAGGTACCAGGATTCTAATTTGTACGCCAGACGCGCGTTTCGTCTACATAAGACTCATCAGTGACGCTCATATCAAAATAGTTATAAACCAAACAAATACATAGTTGAAGAGCATTGAGGATCCAAAATTCCAAAAAGTTGTGCCAAATACTGTTAAGGTAATCTATGCCTAGGATAAGAAAATCCTTAGTTTTTCGAAAAATTCAAAGTTTTGTTAACAGGATTTTTTTTAAAATGACCACATAATTGATATTCATGTCAACACCGAAGTGCTGACTACTGGGCTGGTGATACCCTCAGGGACGAAACATCCACCAGCAGAGGCATCGAACCAGTGGTTTAAATAGTTATCAAAGGTACCAGGATTCTTATTTAGTACGCCAGACGCGCGTTTTGTCTACATAAGACTAATCAGTGACGCTCATATCAAAATAGTTATAAATCAAACAAATAAAAAGTTGAAGAGCATTGCGGACCCAATTTCCAAAAAGTTGTGCCAAATACGGCTAAGGTAATATTTGCCTGGGATAAGAAAATCCTTAGTTTTTCTAAAAATTCTAAGATTTGTAAACAGGATTTTAAAAATAAACTGCATTATTTTTTTTATTATAAACTTTGTGATAGGTGTTCATCATGATTTATAAGTTGCAACTCAGAGTGTAAAATTACATGTTTTTTTTCAAAATTTAAAAGATATTTTCTAAAAAGTCCTCAAAATCGTAGAACATGGCTTTGTCTTTGGACAAACATTACTTGTCAACTTTAATGAATACAAATCCTTTTTAAGTACATAAAGAAAATAAACCTTTTTATTGCAACTCATATAAGCTTTCTTCTGTAATCAGAAAAAAGGGAAATATACTAGATATAAATTTAATAGAGCTATTCTTATAATGCGCTATTACATTCTGTTTCAGGTTAAGGGGTGTTGTGCGCAAACGCTCACATGTGTTTCATTCCGCTCATGTCCCTATTTGGGAGCATTTAATTCCGTGGCTATGTTTGTTTCATGTCTACCGAATTTGTTTTGAATAAATAGTGTTGTTATAAATGAGGCCATTAGTTTTCACTTTTGAATTGTTTTCACATTTTTCCTTGCGATGCCATTTATTAAAAGCAGACTATCCGGAATTATTTTTTCACAATTTCGACGGACGTACGTTAACCTATTATTGCTCAAACTCCCCGGCAGTTCCAGTTCCGATCCGCATACGGACCCGAATACTACTCTACACTAATGATGGAGTAAGGGAAAAAAGTTCCGGAACGGAAACGATCACTGTCCGGAGTTTGATTATTGCTAACATCTTTACGTTTGCAACTTTGGGGGTAGTTGACTAATTGGCAAGCATCTCGAATATTATTTTTATTAACAAATTATTACAAATTATTTTTTATGATTTGCTTTCGACATTAACTAGATCTACAATTTGGAAATTGTAAAAAAAAAAAATTTAAATTTAAAACCACACCGATTTATCATAAATAAACACATACCACCCTGCATCGGTCTATGTCTATTATAGTTATACATAGGTATGCTGCATTTCTTACAAAAGGAACTGTGTCTTTATTATAATCAAAATCAAACACACAAAAAACACAAATAATTGCAATTTAAAATTCTTTCTAATGGCTCACCAGGATGAGAAACGTCACCTATAAGTTAATAAAATGATTCTTTATCCTTTTTGATATGAGACTTTTATCATTATATACGACTGAGTTGGCATATGTCTTATTTGTTTTCCATCAAACGACTGCGTGTTGTACTTTGTTTCCATGGAAATTAACGTTTCTTGTCATTAAAATTTTTACTAAGACGTGTAATTACTCAAGGTTTTAGTTACTTCTATTCTTATCATCACGTTTACATTGAAAGTAAATACTCAATGTATCCATTATTTCTTTTATCACGGCTGCTCAGTGCAGGTGAACGAAGTGATAAATTTATGTGTATTTTTTATATTTTTTTATATATATACTGAATGAAATCAATCATTACACTTTAAAAGTTTGACTTTCAATTCAACTCAATATCAAGAACTCTCTCATCACTCTTAAAATGTTTAGATAATATATACTTTTCTATAAAGCAACACTGTCTTCTTTATGACAGTATGGTTGGATCGGTACTGAACTATCCTTCCGAAATATGGGGTTTTCACCGTGCCAACGACATAGAGATTATTCATAACCGTTTTAGTAGGTTTGTTTTAAAATTAGGTAAACATGCTCCTATTACTTTTCTTTGTGGCGAGCTTGGTCATCTACCTATGTATGTTTTGAAAAAACAATTAATCTTAAAATAAGCTTATTCTAGATCTCTAACAATTAAGCTCTGTAACTATTTGAAGAGTGCATGGAAAGCTATATCTGATATTATTGGTTAGCTACAACATGTATTTTATGATTGTATTGTTCTCTGTTACCAGTCTTTTGTCACATTATGTATATATTATATATTGCCATAGCATGTTCTATATGTTTTTTGACTTTGGCAGCTACTGCCTCTTTTCTACCTCAAGAAAAAATTGCCTTGGCTGTATTTGGCAAAACTTTGGGGAATTTTGGTCGTGAATGCTCTTCGACTTTGTACTTTATTTGGCCTTTTTAACTTTTTTGGATTCGAGCGTTGCTGATGAGTCTTTAGAAACGCTTGTCTGGCGTAGATAATATAGAACTAGATCTTGGTATCTATGATGAGTTTATTTGACAAATATCTCAATTCTCTACTGAAATTAAAGCTATTATTTGTCAGACACATGGGAAATATTTGTTTCTCTTTAAATAATTCCTACCTAGGAACTTTCACAAAACGTGTAAATTTTGCAGTGTCTTCTTATTTTATCCAACTATCAAATCCCACATGGATTCTATACGTTTTCCTGGGAATAACACAAACACAGAGGAATATTGCAAACCTCTTTATCTTACTTTGGAATGTCGATTATTCACTTTAAGTAAACTCATACAAAAGCGTACTTGAATAAAATAGAAAATTTCTAAATGTGTTCTTAAATTTGGTTAAAAGATCATTCTGTTGCTCTAATTTGCAGATAACCTGAAACGCCCACCTGAAACAAATCAGGGTTACCAGTTACGAAATTACCCATTGTTCGAATAATAATGGATTGGTGTGTGATATATTACCTGACAACTTTCACACTTATAATGAGATCATAAGCATTTTGTTCCTCCTTTGAACTGTACAATTCGTGTTTTTGTGTAGAATGAAATGGATTGTGAAATACTGGAGAGACATTTTCTTGTGTAGGAGTATTTTTTTTACATAATTTATAGTTGACATAGAGTGATATCCTTCTTATTCTTGTATGAAAATTGAAGAAAAATTTAAATAATTTCATAATGAAACGATAATAAACATTATGTATATGTTTAACAACATTTGGTTGAGACAAACCAAAGTTAGAGAACGGTAACCAATTTTAAAATTGGACGTACACGATTACGGACGAACGGACAAGGGTAACTTAAAACTCCCTCTTTCGCCTAGTGGCGAGGGCATTACAAAATAACATTTATTATCTAATCATCTACTGGCCATGTCGTTGTCAGTTTATTTTCGACTTATGAGTTTTTGTGTCTTTTCGGTATTTTTAGGCTCTCTTCTACAATAATTGATATCTCCAGATACATGTAAGTTACTTTTGTCTATTGAAACACAGCAGCTCAAAAAGTATCAAAAATAGTAGTAAACTCACTTTATTGACTTGTATTAAAATCATAGATATACCGTCTGATTAACTCATAACAGTTACATTGTATTAGCAAACAGTTCTTTCGTTATAACATAATTTTCAAGAGACTAAATGACGCAGACTGAATTAACAACTATAGTTCATCGTACTACCTTCAACAATGAGTAAAACCAATGTTGATATGTGTCATATATTACAGTTTACGATCACACAGTCGGAGAGCACACATATTTTAAAAGTAAAGACTGTGTGCACTTAATATTTTAACCCGAAATTAAAATATCAAACATTTACTCATTTTATGATTTCTTTACACATAGGCAGGTGTTGTGTTTGCAATTAAGAAGTAATTTGAAGTTTGACAAATATTTCAGAATTTCGGATGACAGACATATGTTTTTAATAAAACAACAAGATTAATTCATTTTATTCTTCGCAATCAGTTTATATAATCTCTTTAAAATATATTCTTTTTATCTCAAATCATTTTTTTTTCGTCAGACTTAATTTTGTCATTTCTTTTTTATTAAATTAATTTTTTAATTACTTATTTTTTATTTATTTTTTATGATGTGAAAAATCCGGATAATTTTAAACATTTTTGACATTTTAATATGTTTTACAAAATTTATTTGTTAAATAGATATTTATTTCTTGATTATAGTGTCTCATAAGTCTATCTAGGCTGGGTATTGGTCTTATTTTATTATTGTGCAATGTATGATCTGTATAAAAATCTGTAGACAAGTATGTGACACTTTAATAAAATAAATTATAATTATTATTTTTTCATATAGCTTTATTTTCAATTTTTTCACCTTGGAAGAAAACAGAATGTGTGTTTTGCTCACTTCAAATGATAAATGGTGACGAATACATTTTTTAATTGTACAACTTTTGATAATAACAAATTTGATCATAGATATTATCCTCTCCTAGCATTTTTAATTTTCCTGATTTTATAAATTCCAAAACATGTTCAGATCTAAATTTGCAGTGTAAACTAATTAAGGAAATCAACAATTTGAACTTTTCTGGATGAAATGCTAGTTAATATGTATTTATGGGAAACGTTTTGATATTATATTTGATAAGGTTTAATTCCACAAAGTTGGCTAATTGGTACTTACAAACCATATATATATAAAAAAAATAAAGGCGACTTTAAAAATTCAAAGATATATATATACCAATTGATATTGTAAGTTGATTGTGAAAACTATGTAAAAAAAATCTTAAGCAAAAGGAACACTGTCAAATTTCAAACTAGAAATAGCATTTGGTAAAATACTGAGAATGGCAATGCTTATTTAATCACGTTTTCGGCATCGCCAGGTATATAAAATCGAAATACAAATTATCCAAAAATAGTCGTACTTCGATGTTATGAGATTGGAAAGGAGTGTGTTGGTAGGAGGGGTCGTGATCCCGAAGTCCCCACAAAGGTCCTATCCCCCCTCTGAGATGTCATGAAAAGCAACCAATGTGTTAGCGATGGTATGAAAACTGTATTAACAAAAATAAAGGTCAAAACAATTCCAAATGTTAAGATGGGTATTCTTGAAGTTCTCTGTTGAACTACAACTATATACCGGTAATTTTTACAAAAAAAGATCGAACGATACCAGAGGGACAGTCAAACTGAAAGATCGAAATTAAAAGGACAACGCCATTGCTTAAAAAAACAAAAAAGAAAACAACAGACAAATAACAGTACACACGTCACACCATAGAAAACTAAAGGCTAAGCAACACTAACCACACCAAAAACTGGGGAATGATCTCAGGTGCTCCGGGAGGGTAAGCAGATCCTGCTCCACATGTGGCACCCGTCGTGTTGCTCATATTATTATAAACCCGCTAAATAGTCTAATTCGGAAGGTGACATTCATGAGAAGGGAAGGGGAATTACAAAGTAGTTAATGCTCTCTTTGAATAATTTTGGATGGATTTTAACTACATGAAGCTTATGATAAAGTATATGAACTTCCTGTATAAAATTAAGGAGATATGGTATGATTGCTTATAAATTGTTATTTGGAAACCAGTAAATCACAACACTGTTTAATTAACAAAAAGACACCGATAAGACAAAATGAAAAACAATTAAAACTAGAGAAACAACAGAAACAAATAGACACCCAGCAACAAAAAACTATCAAAAACATAATGGCTCATGACTCAGAACACGCACATAAAGAATGTGGCTAAGTTAAGCATGTGTATGAACACTCAATCCTCGCATATATTCGGGCATATTCGGGCAGTTGTGTAACAGCACAGAAAAAGGTTTACATATCAGAGTGGCACAAAATACACACCAAAAAAACATAAAGACAAAAGACACGAAACCTAAATCTGGGGACATTTAAAGTTACTTCTAATGTATAAATAATTATTATGTTCGCCTAGAATCTATCAGTCGACTAAAAGCATGACCTTGTGCGATGCTAAAATATAAGAAACTAATGTATACCCTCGGTAGTTACCGCCTTTGGATGGTTTATTGTAAGTGTTTATAACAAAATGTATAGAAACATTACCCGTAGACTTTCCATGTTATTAAAAACATCAGAATATTTAAAGTGTATACACTGGTGTCCAATCAAAGGCATTGACGATAATAAGTTTGATTTCAATCTATGCTTGCTTTTTGAGAAATTTTTTTTTTTTAAATTGAAACTATCGAGAGGGAAAAATATCTATTGTTTGAGAGAAACACTTTATGTTTTACGATAAAACATATTATTTCTATTACAGAAAAGGATGTTCAACTTTCTTCCGTACGTTATTTTCAAAACAGCATTTACTATTTGAAATAAATAAATATATTATCAAAACATTATTTTCTTTCTTTCTTTTAATAGTAATGGTACTAATAAATAGTAGTAAAGAAAAACATACCTTTTATTTAATGAAGTTTTATCTTTCTTTAAAACACCTGTCAATTTTTGAGTTCTTAATAAGTACGCATCAAAGCAAACTATAAACTGTGAAAAAATATATCTGTAAACCTTTTGTCACCTGATATTTTTCTATGATCTTATTGGCAGACCAATTTATTCTGTACCATAGACAAATGTGGGCATATATTGTCAAAGTACAAGGATTTATTCATATCTAATTAAAGAGATACTGATGTTTATAATTGATTTTGGAGCTGTTAATAGAACCAAGCAATATAATGCTGTCAGTTTTCATGCCTTTGATCACACAATTATAAACATATCTTAACCATACTTATTTTTTTCTATTATACATGTACCATTGGCTTTTTACTGATAAAGGTAAACTATAATATAATGCTTAGAAATCACCAAATTTATAAGTGTTATTTTTTTGTTGCTTCCGTAAGCCTCAGATTTCAAGCCAAGTAAAGATATAAATTGAAGGAATTGTGACCCTTGTATCTTTCAAATAAAGTACAGAATATCTCTTTTTTTTAATAACATTCACGGTAATAATTAGTCAGCACAATATATTATTCCCGTGATGCTTTGGGGCAGTTCTTTTGAAAATTCAAAACTTATTTGAAAAAAAAGAGGCAGAGCATTACTTGAGGGAGATATATTCCTTAATTAAAAAGATCTGCTTATCTTTCAGGAGCACCGGGGTCTTCCCCAATTTTTGATTGAGTTCGTTTTGTCCATTCTTTTGTTTTAATGTTGTGTTTTGCGAAATGGTGTTTGTCAGTTTATTTTCATTCTATGATATGTTTCGCCACTCTTTATATAATTTTCAAATAAATGTAATACTAGTAGCAAATTTTAATAATAAAATATATGTATCTGTCTATCGTACGATCTACCTAATAAAGATATATTTAGTATTTAGCAACCGTTGAATGTTTCTATATAAAGAAACAACACAAACACAACTATAATTCTGTCAACAGCCTCTTTAATAATATAATTTAAATAAAATATGTAAAAGCAAATTTTAATAACACAATGTCTGTATCTATCTATCGTACACACTACCTTAAAAGTAAAATCTCAAAAATACTGAACTCCAAGAAAAATTTCAAAACGGAAAGTCCCTAATCAAATAGCGAAATCAAACGACAAAACACACCAAACGAATGGGCAACAACTGTCATATTCCTGACTTGGAACAGGCATTATCAAATGTAAAAAAAATGTGGATTGAACCTGGTTTTATAGTGCTAAACCTCTCACGTATATGACAGTTGCATCATATTCGATATATATCAAATATTTTAAAACCGGTACAATTTTTTATAAAAAGAAACAGCACAAACCCAAACATTATTTTACCAACAGCCCACTATATTTGTAATCACATAAGCAACACGACGGGTCCCGCATGTGGAGCAGGATCTGCTTACCCTTCCGGAGCACCTGAGATCACCCCTAGTTTTTGGTGGGGTTCGTGTTGTTTATTCTTTAGTTTTCTATGTTGTGTCATGTGTACTATTGTTTTTCTGTTTGTCTTTTTCATTTTTAGCCATGGCGTTGTCAGTTTGTTTTAGATCTAAGAGTTTGACTGTCCCTTTTGTATCTTTGGTCCCTCTCTTGATAAAAGTTAGTCTGACTTTGACCACTCGTTATGTTTTTAATTCCTGCAGCTGTCGCAGAACCAGCTCTTAAGAATATTAATCTATCTTATCAGATCTATATTGTAATCTTGTCACGAAACTAACATATTTAGACTTATAAGGCCGCCATAATGCTAAGTCTTTAAATCTATATCTATGAGTTTACAGCTTTTGCCTGATCTTCAAATGAGCCGAAATTAAAACTACTTTGAGACAAAATCAATATTGGCCAATTATAATATATATATAATTTATATATTATATAATTGCTGTGTACAAGTTATCATGTTGTACAAATCATAATTTGTATTTTGATTTGTTCAACTTGCAATTTATACAAAAAAGTGTTTGTTTTGACTTGAATGTACAATAACTTATAGTATGGATCTTCTTATAAACTGAAAAGCATTGACACACTCAAAAGAGTTTGTATTCCATGACTTCACAATAAACCTTTTTTTACAAAATATAAAAATAGTTCTGCATCATTTGTTTATGCATGTGAGTGAATTATTGGATCGATAATTGCACATCTTTTGCTTTTTACATTTTTATTACTCCTGCTTTTACATTTACACGAAAGAAGCCCTGACCACCAGTTTCTGAAAGATTTTTATCTGCTTGACGTATCGAAAGTCGAAGTTAAGAAACCTTTGCTGTGAAATATTTTATGTCTTTAACAGCTCCGATCTGAATTCTCGACAAATATAATGTTAAAATTTCAACAGCAGTTCCAATGCGATACCCTAATTCTCTAGATTTAATGATTACAGATAAGATATTTTAAGAATCAGTTGTGTTACGATCATACTGTAGAATTGGTATAATGACATAATACGCCATAGCAAGTTCTGATAATTTATGTTTCGTTTCCATGGTACGATATTCGGCTTGAATCTGTTAGCCAGACAGTGCACAGATCCTGACATGTATGATTGGTACGTCTACGTCAGTGTCATCCTAATTATCACTTGGGCCTATTTCTATTATACTATCAGGACTATCACTGGGGCCAGTTTCTATTATGCTATCAGAATTGTCATCAGGGCCAATCTTTATGATATTGTCAGAATTTTCACTTAGGCCAATTTGTATGATACTATCAAAATTTTCACTGAGACCAATCTTACCGATACTATCAGAATTGTCACTGAAACCAATCTTAATGATTCTATCAGAATTGTCACTGACGCCAATCTTAATGATACTATCGGAATTGTCACTGACGCCAATCGTAATGATACTATCAGAATTGTCACTGACGCCAATCTTAATTATTGTATCAGAAATATCACTGAGACCAATTTCTATTACAATCAGAATTTTCACGGCGGCCAATTTCTATTATACTATCAGATTTGTCACGGAGGCCAATTTTTATTTTTCTATCAGAATTGTTTCATTGTAGCAATATATTTCTATTATACTCTCAGAATTCTTACTGGGTCAAAATTTGCACTAAAATTTCAACTATACTGTCAGAATTGTCACTCAGGCCAATTTTTATAAATCTATCAGAACTATCACTGAGGCTTATTTCTAATGTACTATGAGAATTGTCACCGTGGCCAATTTCTATTATACTATCGCTGAATATAGAATACTATGGACGTTTTCTTGTTACGTATAATTAATATATGTTGGCAGTACAATGGTCATGCGTTTCTCAGACTGTTAATGTCGCTTTCACACTTCATCCGTCGGATGTGTACTGATTGGTTCTAAAGTCTGGAGAAAACAGGATGTATCTTTTAGTTGTGATTGGCTTTGAATTAGCTTTCAGTAACTGCTAGTACCCTTATTTCGACGGGGCTCTGTGTTTATATTAGATGTTTGTGTGTCTCGTGTCGATCTTGGAGTCAAGCTATTTGCTATTGATTTTTACAGTATGTTCATAATTGCTGCAACGTCATTGTCCCTAGCCATGTGAGGGTTGAGCTCTAGCAAACATCTTTAACTCTGCCGCTTTTTGTACGTACCTGTCAAAAGTCAGAAACCTGTATTTCACTGGTTTTCGTACTCGCGTTTGTCTAATTTGGTATTTGTTTTTCGTTCATTGTTTTGTTTTAAAGTAAGCCGTTACCGTTCTCGTTAGAATTGTTTCACATTTTCATGTCGTTGCCTTATTTATGCGATTATACTGTATGGGTTTCTCATTGATGAAAGTTTAAAGTGGCCCATAATTGTTTACATACACTTTATTTCCACTTTTATCGTTTTATCAATAGCAATAACATCACAGCTCTTGAGTTGTATACCTGTATGGAAAATTCCAATTTGCATGTATAATCTAACATTTATACGAAAAACAGGAAACATATGTATTATTGATATATAAAAATAAGAAGATGTGGTATGATTGCCAATGAGAACACTCTCCACAATAGACCAAATGACACAGACTGTATTAACACCTATATGTCATCAGCAGTAAGTAAAACCCATGCTGATTTGTGTCGTACGTTAACAGTTTACGATCACATTGTTCACACCTTTTAAGTAAAGGCTGCCTTTTAACATTAGTGCACTTAACATTTTCACAAGAAACAGTTTAGAATATCACACTTTGACACATTTGATGTTTTCTCAACGCATATCTGATGACGTGTCAAACTATTTCCAACTGTGTTAATCAGCATGTGCTATTACACAAATGCCCCAAGTTAAGAAAGTTCGCTGAGTTCAGTTTCAAAATAAATAGGCTTCTATATTAGTAGTATATATTGATAGGGGATTAATTTTGTAATAAAAAAGCCTAAAAAATATTGGGATCATGTATTGAGAATGTCCATTCTTTCAAATTACTTAGAATTGACATTGATGAAAAATTGGACTGGGAAGATCATGTTGATCGACTATGTAAAATTATCTCATCTTCTATATCACTTTTATAAAATTAAAGTAATATTTGACAATACCATGAATACACACAAGGCAACTTTTTTTTTATATTGCCTGTATTCTACCATATATAGACTATTGTAGTTCAGTTTGGGGAAATGTATTACAAAAAGATTCAAATAGAATCATTAAACATCAAAAAAGAGTAGCAATGCAATGCAATATTTCTATTCCATCTAATTTCATGTTTTCATCTTTAAAATGGCTATCTTTTACCAAAAGAATAATATACCAACAATCAATTCTAATGTATAAAATTGTAAATGGACTAACACCTGATTACTTAGCAATGCTAAATATTGATGATATGCAACACCACAACTTACGATGTGTCTCTAATAATGATCTTTTAGTTCCAAGACCAAATACAAATTTTTATAAAAAATCTTTTCATTCAGTATTCTGCAACCAAAGTATGGAATAATTTACCACTCAAAATAAAAAAAAATGTCGTAATGTGGAATTATTCAAGAAACATTGCCATAAGCAACCTGTGGAGCTGGATCTGCTTACCCTTCCGGGGCACCTGAGATCACCTCTAGTTTTTTGGTGGGGTTCGTGTTGTTTATTCTTTGATATTCTATGTTGTGTCATGTGTACTATTGTTTGTCTGTTTGTCCTTTTTATTTTTGGCCATCGAGTAATCAGTGTATTGTCGATTTATGAGTTTGACTGTCCCTCTGGTATCTTTCGTTCCTCTTTATAATCATTTTCTTGAAAATTACATGCAAGTCAAATAATTTGTTTTCCTTTAACAAAACTTTATAAAATATTGCCATTTATTACCATGTGTACATTTGAATAATTGAATTGTGTATATACTAGTAATATATATTGTAATATAAATCGAATTTAATGTATGAATATATGAATGTTAACTGTATGCATGTATTTTGTTTGAAGGCCTCAATGCAAATTATACTAGTTCTAATTAAGGTTCCCTCTTTAAATAAAAAAAATAGTATTATTATTATTATAATTTGTTTAACGCTATTTTACCTATGACGACATTGTCAATTTCATGTCAATTTCCTTAGCAACGTCACGTGCCTCCTTAGTTTCTTGCGATAATTTTCCATTTACAGCGAGTAGCATGATAAAAATTATCACAAAAAAAAATCAAAGAAAAAATGCACAAATAAGAGATAAGTACCGATTATCAGGTTATCTGCATGTTGATATCGTAAAATATCAGCTGCGAGACATAATATGAAGCTTTTTGTCGAGTGAGCGTAGCGAACGAGATCAAAAAGCCTTCATATAATTTCAAGCAGCTGATATTTTACCAAATCAATATGCAGATAATCTGATAATCGATCTATCGGGCTATATTTGCGTGTTTCGGAAGTGTTTTCTTTGTTTCACCAGCACACAAAAGATGACTGTTAAGTTTGGGTCAAAGTTATTAACGTCGGTTCAAACATTATGACGTCGCTGATATGTCCGGGTCAACGTTATTAAGGCCGGGTCAACGTATTTGACGTCTCAAGGACATGATACGGAATAATATTAAGAGCTGAACAGAGTGGTATAGACAGTGGGACGACCGATAATACGTCATATCAAAACTGCTGACACTTGTTTATTAAATAATGATATATGTTATGATTGTCTGATTCGGGTGTTTATGCAAGTATGAAAGAGTCTCAGACTCTCCGGCTTAGATTACAGGTGTTGTGACTACCGCCAATATGGTTCGAGAATTTTTTTTTATCGTCCTTTGATTTTCGTTGACGAATATATTCCCTAGTGTTGACAGTGTGTCTCTTGTCATTTGTTTTATACCCCTTCCAAATTTATTTCTCAATGCCGATGAAGTTTTCTATAATTTTGATATCATTTGTCACAAAAGTAGTACAACACACAATAACAGGTTTATTGAGAAAGCGCAGGTGGGATTTTTTTTATTTTCATTTATTGTCTAACAGAACCGCACTACGAAATAATTGTGGTCTCGGACCATATGCGTTAATCCAATTTGCAGGTATAATCTGACATTTATACGAAGAGCAGAACATTTGCCCGTGAGATCTTGTCAAAATTATATAATAAACAGTAATAATTTTTTTTTAAAGACAAATACCTGGCCAAAGTTGGTTGAAATATATTACACGGAGCACAGTTTGACTTTTAATTAATACCTTGTTTGAAGAAAAATAGTGTATACCATGTCTTTATTAAAAAATATTGCCTCGTGCGATGCAAAATATAAGTACATAGTATCGATAAAATGTACGTAGAACCAAACCTCATATACTTCCTATGTTATTAAAAGCATCATAATATTAAAAGGTTTTTCAACCAAAGGCCCTGACGATAATAAGGTTGCCTTTCAATCTATGATTTGAGATGAAACACTGTAAGTTTTAAGAAACGATCTTTTTTTTAGAGGAACAATAATCTATGTTTTGAGAGGAAATAATCTATGTTTTGAAAGGAAACCATCCATGTTTTGGTAGGAACAATGATCTCTGTTTTGAGAGGAAACAATCTACGTTTTGAGATGAAACAATCTATGTTTTGAAAAAAACAATGATCTTTGTTTTGAGAGGAAACCATCTATACTTTGAGAGGACAATGATCTATGTTTTGAAAGAAACAATTATCTATGTTTTGAAAGAAACAATGATCTATGTTTTGAGATGATACCATCTATACTTTGAGAGGAACAATGATCTATGTTTTGAGAGGAACAATGATCTATGTTTTGAGAGGAAACCATCTATGTTTTGAGAGGTACAATGATCTATGTTTTGAGAGTAAACCATTCATGTTTTGGTAGGAACAATGATCTCTGTTTTGAGAGAAAACTATCTACGTTTTGAGATGAAACAATCTACGTTTTGAAAGAAACAATGATCTATGTTTTGAAAGAAACAATGATCTATGTTTTGAGATGATACCATCTATACTTTGAGAGGAACAATGATCTATGTTTTGAGAGGAACAATGATCTATGTTTTGAGAGGAACAATGATCTATGTTTTGAGAGGAACAATGATCTATGTTTTGAGAGGAACAATGATCTCTGTTTTGAGAGGAAACCATCTATGTTTTGAGAAGAAACCATCTATACATTGAGAGGTACAATGATCTATGTTTTGAGAGGAAACCATTCATGTTTTGGTAGAAACAATGATCTCTGTTTTTAGAGGAAACAATCTACGTTTTGAGATGAAACAATCTATGTTTTGAAAGAAACAATGATCTATGTTTTGAGAGGAAACTATTCATGTTTTGAGAGGAAAATGATCTCTGCTTTGCGAGGAAACAATCTTCGTAATGAGATGAAACAATCCATGTTTTGAAGGAAACAACAATCTACGGTTTGAGATGAAACAATCTATGTTTTGAGAGGAACAATGATCTATGTTTTGAGATGAAAAGGTAGGACTAAAGCCATAGACTTTCTTTGTTATTAAAAGCATCATAATATAAAAAGGGTTTTCAATGAAAAGTATTGCCGATGATAAGATTGCCTTTCAATCTATGCTTTGATAGCATGTTTTTTTCTTCAAATTCGGCATTAACTGTTTTAACTGTTTAAAATAAATAAGTATATTATCAAAACAATGTTTCTAAAAAAAAATGTAATGATAATGGTAATAGTAGTAAAGAAAAAACATACCTTATTTGCGTTTTATTTTTCTTGGAAACACCTGTTTCATTTCTGAGTTCAAATTATATTATATAAAGCAAACTATAAACTGTTAAAATATATATCCGAAAACCTTTTGTCACCTGATATTTTTCTATGATATTATTGGCAGACCAATTTATTCTATACCATAGGCAATAGTGGACATATATATTGTCAAAGTACAAGAATTTATTCATATCTAATTAACAGTAAAAGAGAAACTGATGTTTATAATTGATTTTGGAGTTGTTAATAGAACCAGGCAATATAATTCTGTTGGTTTTCACGCCTTTAATCACTCAATTATATACTTATCTAAACCATACATATTTATCTATTATACAAGAGACAGAAAAACTAACAATTAGTGACCAATAACTTTGAAAACCATACATCAGAATGGTACAATCAAAATTCCCTTTAAATTTTCAAATATATGTATTTAAAATTATTGTTATATATCCTAGTATAGTAGATATTGATAATCATACATCGTAACACGCTATCTTCAACATTCTCGCTACCACAACAACAAAGGAGTTTGAACAATTTTTAAATCGCTGAAATCTACCTGCTGAATTCAGAGAGTATCAATGGTAGATTCATTGTGCTTGCTGTCTAACAGTTCAATCTGAACTGATTTGGTTGGTTCACTTTCACCAGCAGATAGTATTTTGACGGATTCAAAAGATCTTTTTCTTGTTAAATCTAGTGGAAGTGGATTGACTGATTCAATGGATTTAGAATTGGTGGATTCAGATAGTTGTGCCCCAGTTGTCTCATGTCTTTCTTCTAATTGTGTGAAAGATTGCTTTAGCTTTGGTTTAGATGGGTCTCCAATGACACTGGATGTGTACAATTCACTGTTTGATGTTCTTGCCATATCTTGGTAGTCTTAAATTTAACAAAAGAGAACAAAAGATGGCTTTGTACGCCATCGGGTGCGGGTTCACATTTTTCATACAAGGCTTTTTGTAGCTGGCGACTATTCTGTAAGAGATATTGAAGTCCATTATCACTGTATTAGTATACCCATTTTTTAAGGGGCCAGCTGAAGGACGCCATCGGGTGCGGGAGTTTCTCGCTACATTGAAGACCCATTGGTAGACTTCGGCTGTTGTCTACTTTATGTCGCGTTGTTGTCACTCTGACACATTCCCCATTTCCTTTCTCAATTTTATTCTCATTGATGAAGTCCCTACAGTTGCCCAAAATTGTTTACATCCACATTATTTGAACTATAGTGAATAGGTGTCTCATTGGAAATCATACTACCTATCATTTGTTTTAAATAGTAAAGAATTTTTAAAAATTGCCAATTGAGTCTTTCTATTTTTCTAAAATAAAAATATTGGAAAAGTAATAGTTATACCGCTATTGGTGGTATTAAGTTCGTCATTTCGTCTTAAAGACAAATAATAAATCGGTAATGGTTTGTTTCTTCTTCGAAAACAGATTGAAGAAACAACAACGAAAACAGCAACAACAGAAACAACAATACCGACATCGACAACGAAAAAACCAACAAACGAAACAACAAACGGAGTTAATAAAAATATCGGAAACAACAATAATGGTAAAACAACAACGCGAAACAACAATAACAAACAATAACCTGCTGTTGCTGAGTTGTAATGTTGAAAAAGTAAAGTCACAAAAATACTCCGAGGAAAATTCAATCGGAAAGTCCGGGCCTAATCACATTGCAAAATCAAATGACAAAACACATCAAACGAATGGACAACTGTCATATTCCCAACTTGGTACATGCATTATCAAATGTAGAAAATAGAAGAGTGAACCTGGTTTTATAGAACTGTTTGTAGTATCATTAAAGTTATTACCTTACTCTCTGTTTGCGTCCAACAATGTTAAATCTTGCATCAGTGCTCCTGCGTTTATCTACTTAGTACTAAAATCGGTTGTCGCAGATTTGCTTCTCTGAAAACCAATGAACTATGTCTTCTAAAAATGAAATTTCAATTGTACACACCTTTTGTAATTTTGATAGTAGAAAACAATTATTAAAATTACAGTTAAACATGAAAACTATGTAAAAATATTTAAAGTCAAAGAATCACAACTACTAGAACACACCCGTGATATCGACGCGGGTCCGTGACTGAATTAAAGTATATAACTATGCGCAAGCCTTATTTTAGTATAAGTATTGTCATCTAATAAAGTCATGCCGATTATAAGATACACAGTTTTCTTTGCTTTAAAATCTTTCTGTTTGAACCCGACGAACTGGAAATTATCAATTATTGGTAATATTAATTATTTAGAAAACAAAAGGTCCTGGAATGGAGTATTTTTTAATCAACAGCATTGTCCTATATTAGTTATAAATAAAGCCTATGATTATGACCCGTGTAAATAGCATATTAATCCCGAGTACACCGTTTGGTGGTGCGCCCGTCAGATGCGGAACGTACAGATAAGGTAATAGGTAACAGGTGAATATACTATTGGTATCGGTATCGGACTCGACCCGGAACTTCTTAATTATTGGCAATATTAAAATTACGTGGAAAACAAAAGGGCCCTGAGTGGTGTAATTTTTAATCTACACATTTGTACTATATTAGTTATATATAAAGTTGAATTCTTTGATTCGTCGTTTTTACGTGATGACGGCTGACAAATTGGACCTCGTAATTTTAGTATTATAGATTATTTTCGCACAGTGGCGGACCCAGATTTTTCATTAGTGGGGGCCCACTAATCAAATGCATAATAGGGGACCCGCTCCAGTCATGCTTCAGTGATTCCATATTTGATCAATCGTTTGTTTTCCCACAGAAGGGGAGGGAAGGCGGACCTGCATCTGTCTTAACATTAATTAGTGTTTCATTTTAAACTGACTTAATGTTGAATAAATTGTACATGCATTATGAATCTTATTTTAAGGCTTTATGCCGCTGCATACAGAATCATATTATTTCACTATTTGTCATTTGTAAAGAATAAAGACAAAGTACTCTAGCCTTATATACCTGATGACAATATTACTTGTATGGACTTGGTGCATGCGCCGTTGAAAGGCAAGACGACAACAAAATACCAACGGCTGGATAGTGAAACTCCTCAAACTATTTCTTTATTTTTTCATGTCGCCCTTTTATGCGTCTCTGCTCTCTTTCTTCTTTCCAACGTTTTTCTCTTTCAACAAACTTTTTGTCTTTCAGAGTCTCTAATAGCCCAAAGAAGGCAGAACGCTCCTCTTCGTTGGCTGTTTCTTCATTTTCAAGAGTATCTGTTTCACTATGATTCTGGTACCCTGTTTCGCCGCCTTTTATGTTTTGTTTTGCAGTACCAGTTATAAACCTGTTAAGCCTTTAGCTTCTTAAATCTCCCAAAACAGCAACTATCTCCTCTTCACATGCTGTTTCTTCTCTTTCTTTATAAGGTTCTATAGTTATAGTATCTGTTTCCCTCGTCCTGGTTTGTTGATAAGACAAAGCATCGGCTTCCATTTCGCTGCAAGCAGCGTACAACACGTATAGTATGAACCCGCTAAAGTTGCTATCAAAATTCGCTTCATCCATAACTGAAAATAACGTTTTAATAGGTACCAACCTTCACCCTTACATGAAAAAATATTGTAACAATGCTTGTACTGGTGCCCAATTACACGTTTCATTTGCTATTTCGAAACCAGAATATTTTTAATAATTCCTGATGGTGTCTCTACCGTTTTAAACCTTTTGATAGGAAGGACCCTCCCCCTTAGCAATCGTCTTAATATATAACCTTGTCAATCGAAGTCTTCGACTATGGTATATAACAACTTTATACCTACTTGTCTGAAAATGGAATCACTTTTGGTTTTCCAAAGACTCATTGACTTATTATCATTAATGATCGAATCAAAGCCGTATCAGAATGTGATGTTCTGTATCAGATGAGGATCCAATCATTTTTAAAGGGGGTCCAACCATATGTCCTCATTCAAACGCATTAATCGTAAAAAAAAGGGGGAGAAATCCAACTTTTGCACCCCCGCACTTTCCCTCGTTTTATATTCCACTTCGTCTTCGTATATATATGACGGAATCTAAAAATAATGTGGTTATATGTTTGAATTCTAATACTTATCTAAATTTTACCCTTTTTTAAGTTACTGATAGACTCCTCTTTGAAGAAGATTATACATTTGTATCATGTGGTCATGGTTCGTTTACTCTGCTGGCGCAACCTTTTTTCACTGAACATAGTACCGGGAAAAGCATCACAATGACATTTATTGTCATGCGATGCTTTTGGTTTTTTTTTCTCTTTATTCTACTATTCTCTTTGAAACTGTTAAAATACAGATAATAAGCTTTCAACTGATATATAAAGCCGTATAGTACAAATAATGTGTTCGTTAGCACCTGTCTTTGTCAATCTTTGTCCAGTTATTAACATTTTCCAATTAAGGATATTTGCTAAAAGCCTCTTTAATATATTAGTTAACAACTTTAATGCACCAACCCACATACGGCTTCCTTTATATATCATTTGAAAGCTTAGTGTTTCCACAATTCTCCGTTAAATGAAGGACAAGGTAAAAGTTTACTTCATAAATTTTGGAAAATTTAATTAAAAATTACCTTTCCTGGTGAATGTGATCATATTTTTTCTTTTAAAAATCGCCGCGCAAATCTTTTAGAATAGAATAAAAAAAAATCAAATTTAGAGGTGAATGGCGCAGTATGCAGAATATTAATTCTAAAAAAAATCCTTCAAAATTATATTTCGCGGGAAATCACCATTTATATGCATAAAATAAAGGGAATAAATCACCAAACATTGTAACTCTAAGGACGTGTTCGTCACTTTAAACTGCCATGAATTGTATATTGTTATATAGAACAAGTGATAGAAATTTTGAAAAGAAGCTAGTTACATTATACTGATGCAATACATGAGTGACCTTTGAGCGAAATAAGAGAGATAATTTGCCACTTCTGGTAAATGAAATATCTTTTCCGGTCTCATATGATTGCTTCTTTCACACTGATTTCGAAAATATATAGTTTCTATATACTTTTGCCTTTAATGAAGGAGATAATTGAATACTTCCGGTTGATTGAAAGTCATTTTAGTCTTGAGTGATCAGTAATTGTATTTACGTAACAAATTATATGAATTCCAAGTACTTTTTCATGCAAAAATGGCTACTTCCGGTTCTTCCAATGTCACTTCCGGTTGACATAAACTATATATACGATACAATATGAAAAATATCTGAGTGAAATTTTGCGAAACTAATATTTATCGCAGGAACAAAATTAGGTGGAATGAAAAAAATAATCAAAAGAAATAAAATAGGTCTTTCCACAGAAAAGTGGAAAGAACTTATAGAATATATAGCCAGGCTACAATTTCATTTCTTTTACAACAATATATTGCATGTAATGTATGGCCCCAATCAAAAGCCATGTACCCAATTCTGTTAAAAGTATTTGATTTTGCGTCTGGTTTGTACACTCTAGTTTAAGATATGGAATTTTGGATCCTCAATGCTCTTCAACTTTTTACTTGTTTGGCTTTATAAATCTTTTGATATGAGCGTCACTGATGAGTCTTATGTAGACGAAACGCGCGTCTGGCGTACTAAATTATAATTCTGAAACCTATGATTACTATGAAAGAGCGATGTCTATTGTATTTCATCAAAAGTCGCACGTTTCTATTTGTATATTAAACTTTAACACCGCTTATTCAATTATTTGTTTTATTAGTCTTTTTTAGAAACAATTTACACTTTGTAGCTTCTTTCAAACATTTCCTTTCATCACAGTTTTTTTCTCACCCCCTCAAGCTGTACTTTTGCTGACAGTATACTAAGATGTTTCCTGATCAAGGTCAAGTAATACGTAAAAGCTGTATATTAACTGGGGTACGGGAAAACAAAAGTTGAAATAGAAGATTTTGATAGAAGATTTTTTATAAGTCTATGTACAGGGGTTATATAGTAAAACTTATCCATACAAGTATGTAACACAGGTATAACTTTTCTTTTGGCCCCCCAACAAAGTTGTTGGTGCCATATAGTTTTACCCTTGTCCGTTATTCCGAAATTCCGTCATTCCGAAATTCCGTCATTCCGTAATTTCGTAATTCCGAAATTCCGTCATTCCATCATTCCGCAACTAACCACTATTCGGAGTTTTTTATAAACCCTTTCAGATATTGGGCTGATTTTTGGTATGTGAGTTACTCATTATGAGTTACAGATCAAGTTTAAGTTTCGTTCCGCTCGGATATTTTTTTGCTGTAATTTGGGGCTTTGGACTTTTTTTTTCGAAAATCACATTTATACGGACCTTTTTTCAAAATGCTTTCTGATATTTGGCTGATTTTTGGTGTGTGAGCTAACCGTGATGAGTTATAAGTTTCGTCCGCTCCGCTAATTTGTGCCAAAATTGCGGGTTTACAACTTTGAAAATGGTAAAAATGGCTATTGGTACTTTACGGAACGGAACGGAACGGAACGGAACGGAACAGAATTTTATTTAAGGTATCCAAAGGGGGCATTTATCAAAATTTCGAAAAATCTTTAAAACAAAACAAACTTTAAAATTTCTGTGTTTTACGGTTTTCCATATACAAATACCACAAATGTATACTTAATCTCATCTTCACAGGTGAAATGTGCAATAATGTATAACATCGGGAACTATTCTGTAAATGAATATGTCGGATTGTCCTGATAAATTATCATGAAATTAACGCATTTGCAAGTCATGCATTATGATTTAGACTGACCTCACGTCGTCCTTTCCGACGATGATTAGAAACATTGGTTGTGATTTTAACTTTTTAAATTTATTATTCCGTTCCGTTCCGTTCCGCAAAGTACCAATTGCTCTGAGGAATTGGTATTTAACGGAATCGAACGGAAACAGACATCTTTAATGTAATTAAAGCAGTATGATAAAAAAAAATTGTCTGACACCTCTTTTTGCATAAGTGGTATGTGTTTTAGATAGCATTTTCGACTTGATCAATAAAAAAAATTTTAACACAAAGGCAGGTTACACAAAAAGTCTTTCTCCTTCCATCGGTAATTATATTTTAAAAAAGAGGCCTACAACAGCCCGTTCCGACGATGATTAGAGACAGTGATCAAGTTGAATCTGATTTAAACTTTTTAATTTATTATTCCGTTCCGTTCCGTTCCGCAAAGTACCAATTGCTCTGAGGAATTGGTATTTAACGGAATCGAACGGAACCAGACATTTATAATGTTATAAAAGCAGTATGATGAAAAAAATGTGTCTGACACCCCTTTTTGCAGAAGAAATAAGTGTTTTAGATAGCATTCCCGACCAGATAAATAATTAAGAATTTAAAACAAAGGCAGCTTAGACAAAAACAAAAAATCTTACTCCTTCCATTGGTAATTATATTTTTCAAAAGAGGCCTTCCACCTCTCGTGCCGACGAGGATTAGAAACAGTAATCAAGTTGAATCTGATTTAAACTTTTTAATTTATTATTCCGTTCCGTTCCGTTCCGCAAAGTACCAATTGCTCTGAGGAATTGGTATTTAACGGAATCGAACGGAACCAGACATTTATAATGTAATAAAAGCAGTATGATAAAAAAAAATGTGTCCGACACCCCTTTTTGCAGAAGAAATAAGTGTTTTAGATAGCATTCCCGACCAGATAAATAATTAAGAATTTAACACAAAGGCCGGATAGACAAAAAGTCTTACTTCTTCCATTGGTAATTATATTTTTTAAAAGAGGCCTTCCACCTTTCGTTCCGACGAGGATTAGAAACAGTGATCAAGTTGAATATGATTTAAACTTTTTAATTTATTATTCCGTTCCGTTCCGTTCCGCAAAGTACCAATTGCTCTGAGGAATTGGTATTTAACGGAATCGAACGGAACCAGACATTTGTAATGTAATAAAAGCAGTATGATAAAAAAAAATGTGTCTGACACCCCTTTTTGCAGAAGAAATAAGTGTTTTAGATAGCATTCCCGACCAGATAAATAATTAAGAATTTAAAACAAAGGCAGCTTAGACAAAAACAAAAAATCTTACTCCTTCCATTGGTAATTATATTTTTTAAAAGAGGCCTTCCACCTCTCGTGCCGACGAGAATTAGAAACAGTAATCAAGTTGAATCTGATTTAAACTTTTTAATTTATTATTCCGTTCCGTTCCGTTCCGCAAAGTACCAATTGCTCTGAGGAATTGGTATTTAACGGAATCGAACGGAACCAGACATTTATAATGTAATAAAAGCAGTATGATGAAAAAAATGTGTCTGACACCCCTTTTTGCACGAGAAATAAGTGTTTGAGATAGCATTCCCGACCTGATAAATAATTAAGAATTTAAAACAAAGGCAGCTTAGACAAAAAGTCTTACTTCTTCCATTGGTAATTATATTTTTTAAAAGAGGCCTTCCACCTTTCGTTCCGACGAGGATTAGAAACAGTGATCAAGTTGAATATGATTTAAACTTTTTAATTTATTATTCCGTTCCGTTCCGTTCCGCAAAGTACCAATTGCTCTGAGGAATTGGTATTTAACGGAATCGAACGGAACCAGACATTTATAATGTAATATAAGCAGTATGATAAAAAAAAATGTGTCTGACACCCCTTTTTGCAGAAGAAATAAGTGTTTTAGATAGCATTCCCGACCAGATAAATAATTAAGAATTTAAAACAAAGGCAGCTTAGACAAAAACAAAAAATCTTACTCCTTCTATTGGTAATTATATTTTTTAAAAGAGGCCTTCCACCTCTCGTGCCGACGAGAATTAGAAACAGTAATCAAGTTGAATCTGATTTAAACTTTTTAATTTATTATTCCGTTCCGTTCCGTTCCGCAAAGTACCAATTGCTCTGAGGAATTGGTATTTAACGGAATCGAACGGAACCAGACATTTATAATGTAATAAAAGCAGTATGATAAAAACAATGTGTCTGACACCCCTTTTTGCAGAAGAAATAAGTGTTTTAGATAGCATTCCCGACCAGATAAATAATTAAGAATTTAACACAAAGGCCGGATAGACAAAAAGTCTTACTTCTTCCATTGGTAATTATATTTTTTAAAAGAGGCCTTCCGCCTTTCGTTCCGACGAGGATTAGAAACAGTGATCAAGTTGAATATGATTTAAACTTTTTAATTTATTATTCCGTTCCGTTCCGTTCCGCAAAGTACCAATTGCTCTGAGGAATTGGTATTTAACGGAATCGAACGGAACCAGACATTTATAATGTAATAAAAGCAGTATGATAAAAAAAATGTGTCTGACACCCCTTTTTGCAGAAGAAATAAGTGTTTTAGATAGCATTCCCGACCAGATAAATAATTAAGAATTTAAAACAAAGGCAGCTTAGACAAAAACAAAAAATCTTACTCCTTCCATTGGTAATTATATTTTTTAAAAGAGGCCTTCCACCTCTCGTGCCGACGAGAATTAGAAACAGTAATCAAGTTGAATCTGATTTAAACTTTTTAATTTATTATTCCGTTCCGTTCCGTTCCGCAAAGTACCAATTGCTCTGAGGAATTGGTATTTAACGGAATCGAACGGAACCAGACATTTATAATGTAATAAAAGCAGTATGATGAAAAAAATGTGTCTGACACCCCTTTTTGCACGAGAAATAAGTGTTTTAGATAGCATTCCCGACCTGATAAATAATTAAGATATAAAACAAAGGCAGCTTAGACAAAAAGTCTTACTCCTTCCATTGGTAATTATATTTTTTAAAAGAGGCCTTCCACCTCTCGTGCCGAGGAGGATTAGAAACAGTAATCAAGTTGAATCTGATTTAAACTTTTTAATTTATTATTCCGTTCCGTTCCGTTCCGCAAAGTACCAATTGCTCTGAGGAATTGGTATTTAACGGAATCGAACGGAACCAGACATTTATAATGTAATAAAAGCAGTATGATAAAAAAAAATGTGTCTGACACCCCTTTTTGCAGAAGAAATAAGTGTTTTAGATAGCATTCCCGACCAGATAAATAATTAAGAATTTAAAACAAAGGCAGCTTAGACAAAAAGTCTTACTCCTTCCCTTGGTAATTATATTTTTTAAAAGAGGCCTTCCACCTCTCGTGCCGACGAGGGTTAGAAACGGTAATCAAGTTGAATCTGATTTAAACTTTTTAATTTATTATTCCGTTCCGTTCCGTTCCGCAAAGTACCAATTGCTCTGAGGAATTGGTATTTAACGGAATCGAACGGAACCAGACATTTATAATGTAATAAAAGCAGTATGATGAAAAAAATGTGTCTGACACCCCTTTTTGCAGAAGAAATAAGTGTTTTAGATAGCATTCCCGACCAGATAAATAATTAAGAATTTAAAACAAAGGCAGCTTAGACAAAAACAAAAAATCTTACTCCTTCCATTGGTAATTATATTTTTCAAAAGAGGCCTTCCACCTCTCGTGCCGACGAGGATTAGAAACAGTAATCAAGTTGAATCTGATTTAAACTTTTTAATTTATTATTCCGTTCCGTTCCGTTCCGCAAAGTACCAATTGCTCTGAGGAATTGGTATTTAACGGAATCGAACGGAACCAGACATTTATAATGTAATAAAAGCAGTATGATAAAAAAAATGTGTCTGACACCCCTTTTTGCAGAAGAAATAAGTGTTTTAGATAGCATTCCCGACCAGATAAATAATTAAGAATTTAACACAAAGGCCGGATAGACAAAAAGTCTTACTTCTTCCATTGGTAATTATATTTTTTAAAAGAGGCCTTCCACCTTTCGTTCCGACGAGGATTAGAAACAGTGATCAAGTTGAATATGATTTAAACTTTTTAATTTATTATTCCGTTCCGTTCCGTTCCGCAAAGTACCAATTGCTCTGAGGAATTGGTATTTAACGGAATCGAACGGAAACAGACATCTACAAATGTAATAAAATCAGTATGATAAAAAAAGGCTGACACTTCTTTTTTTGAATGAGTGGTAATTGTTTTATATAGCATTCTCGACCTGATCATTAATAAATAATTTAACACAAATGCAGGTTACCCAAAATCCATCCATTCCTTATTATATTTTAAAATTTTCGGGAAAAAAAATGATGAAATGGGCAAAAAAATGTTGTCGTTAATTATTAAAGTTCGGAATGAGTTGCTACATTTGTATGTCTAAAGTAATGTTGATCATCTTGGAATTCATTTGAATGTAAGTTTTAAATTGTGCTAATGAATATCATGCATGTGTATTTAAGTTAAAAAAAAAATGAAAAAAAATGTCTTGAATAAAAACAAAGCTCTCGTCAATTATACCCGGCGTCATTACAGTGGTTACAAATGAAAATATCAAAATCAACCTTTTATTAAATTAGAAGTCCGCAACTTTGACAATATACAGTGCGAATGACATAAGCTTTTGATGTAGAAATACAAGTGTACTTAAACTATGACAGTGTCATTTTTTTAATTACTGTAACGGTTATTGGGTTCGGGATTGTGTACTTGTTTTTATGTTGTTCGTTCTATAAATTAAGTTTGAGTACTGCAGACGTCTTTTTGTCACAGCCAAGCTTTTTGTAGATCTCTGCTATTTGTGGTGCCAAATAGGAGCCACGTTGCTTGAGAAATGTTTCAGGCATCACACTGGTGTCAGAAGTGTCGACTATTGTGAATTTAGTCGACTGAGAAGTTTGGAAATTCATCGGAAAGTTGCCAGTTTTGAAAACCACGTGAGTCGACGATTGGGCGATCCAGAAGCGGATCCCCGTCAATCACAACCCAAACATAATTATTCCGTTGAGATCGTATGATTTTTATACTTTAAATACTGAAAATTGTTTTAATTTTACAAAAAATTTAGCTGACGAAAATTTGCATTTGAAAAAAAATAATTCCGGTGGCTCCGACCTCGTCACCAAATTACCGGACATACAAAAACATTTTTATTTTTTATTTTTTATTTTATTTTAGTCAAGATTTGCATTTTGTATCATAATAATTTGCATATTTTTAGACTGTTTCATGTAATACGTGTTTTTTAAGTATTACAGATCGAATTTAGAAAATAAAGGACTTATGAGTGAAACTGTTCTACACAACTATCTCAGGTCTATTCCACTCGTCATCACACAACAGACAAAATATTAATTTTCACCTGCTAAGAGACGGGCTTCATCCTAAAAGAATATGGGCACAAAAGTGGTTTAGAAGATTACCACTAGACATATGCCAAGAGTATTGGTAAGATAGAGAATCATTTTCAGTACACGTCGATCCACAGGATTGAAAATAACAATCTTTTATAAATTGCAATTTAATAATAAACATGAATGACGATACATTAGCAGAGACGGGTTCTGATCGAAAAGTCAGCGAAGATTCCCCGCCAAATGGTGATCAGTTGGGCATAAAAATGCTTAACGTGTTAGAAAGAATGGGGAACGACATGGGAACCTTGGCTGACACCATGACATATGTTTAGAAAACAGGATGAGGTTTCTGCCAATACAATGCAGCTACTCTATCAACAAAGTAGAAGTATAGAAGAATTGAACAATACGTTTTTGCAGAACCGGGAGACATCGAAATCCGACATTAAGAGCACAGGAACTAATACTTCCGGTTACACAGTTGACGATTTTTCTGGGTCTTCTATTTGTCCAAAGTATGGATTATATGATGGAAATAATGAACACCTAGACCCTAAGTTAGGCGAAAACAAACCAGTTGACAGTTTTCAGGTTGGCCAAGAGAACAGTCACAGACAATCTCTGTTCGGTCAAGATAGCAAGCCGAAATCGGTTTTACAGTTCGGTCGTGGGAACAGTCCCAGACCACCTTCATTTAGTTTAGATAATCAACCAATAGGATATTTGCAGTTCGGTCGAGGGAACAGTCCCAGGCCATCGTCCCAGAATACAGATGATGACATACAGACCGGAAGTTTGCAGTTTGGTCGCGGGAACAGTCCCAGACCAAATGCAAATTCACACACACCATTGTCATCAACACAAAGGGATACAACAACACAGAATTTAGATGATGACAGACAGAACGGGAGTTTGCAGTTTGGTCGCGGGAACAGTCCCAGACTAAATGTTAATTCACACACACCATTGTCATCAACACCAAGGGATACCACAACACTCCCCCTTTTAAACCGTTGTTAAGCACTATAGAAAGATGGGAGTCTAGGTCGAGTTCTATGAACACAAATAATAGACAAGATTTGATAAGAAACATACAACCTTCGTTTTCTAGTGATATTGAAGCTATGCACAGTAGTAACAATACACAGCAGACAAGACAAAAAGTACCAAATAGTGACGTTCCCCACCAAAAACTTCCAACATTCGACGGGAAGGATGATTATGAGGGGTTTATTATCCCATTCAACAGGGAAGCTAGGAGAAACGAATGGAAAGAGGAGGAAAATTTAGATAGGTTCATTGAATGCCTGCGAGGACAGGCGAGTAAATTTATGACCGCAATTCCTCGACAGGAAAGAGATACTTTTGAATCCAATTCGCGTCACATGGAAAACAGGTTCAACCGAAAAGAGCATCCACTGCACGAAAAAAACTATCTGATTTAAGACAACACAATGAAAATAATGAAGAGTTTGCTGAAGAAGTAAGACGATTAGTCTCAAGAGCATACCCAACAAGTAGTATCGAGTTACAAGAGGAACTTGCAGCGGAACACTTTTTGAAGGGCCACAAGAACGCCAAAATAGCATATGAAGCTTTAAACCACCAACCTAAGACTGTATCTTCAACACTAGATATTGTTGTACAACTACAACACAATTATCATGCTACGTTGGGCAGGGATGTTGATTATAATACAAAACAAAGGACCAGACGCGTTACGTGGAAAGATGAAGAGGAAAAGAGTACTGACCAATATGAAGGGATGGACAGCGTTGGGCAGTTGGTAAATTCATTTCGGAAACCAGATAATCAAACATTACAGAATGAAATCAAAGCACTAAGAGATCTTTTAGAAAGGGCCATGCTGCATGATTCAAAACCAGCTACCTTGACAGCACAGTCAACGGGATGTTATTTTTGTGGCGATAAAAGCCATTTCAAACGTGATTGTCCAAAAAGATCACGATCCCCCAGCCCTATGAGAAGACAAGATACTGGTGCTGATTGTGAAAGGAGATATATTATCAAATTGGCAGAGGACAAGATTTACTCATTCCAATTCAAGTCAATGGCAATAAGGTCGATGCTATTGTTGATACAGGAGCAGATGTAACGGTACTTTCAAGATCCTTTGCAAATTGTATTGGTTTGAGCGGTACTACCGGTATAAAAGCTTGCTTATTGTATGCAGAAAATGGGAAAGAAATGGAGGCTGACATAAATATTGTTGCAAAGCTTCAACTGGGTAAAAAGGAGATAATTTGGAAAGTATGCATTACCCCCATAAGAGATGATATTTTGATTGGAATAGACTTACTGAAAGAAGTAGATGGTATCATAATGGCCAAATAAGGTGATCTGCTGATAAATAATGAGCTGATACCAGGACGGTATCGAACAGAAAATGATTGCCAAATATCAAGAGTGACGGCTGAAATGGAACCCACTTTAGATGCTTTAAAGCCCATGGACGAGACAGATGTATATGGAGGAGTTGAAAGTCTAAAAGAAAGTATTGTTGATGTTTTAGACCCAGCTTCCTTACAAGACAATAACAACACTGGGTCGGTTTTAGTGGAAACTCGCCTACAGGATAATCTTGAAAAAGATAATGTTTCAGACATGGACGAGGTAAGTGCGATTGGTTCAAATGTGCCACATGAGCCGAGGACACAGGCTCCAGACTCAGGTGGGTTTGACAACAAGAATATTAAGCTATCGCAAGAATTTGTTGTCGAAATTTCAGATGCTTATGATGCGGCTAACGACGATAAATCTGATAGTTCAAAGAAAGAGAATTCACTATTTGAAGACTATATCATATGTTCATTAGAACAGACGATACAAAGTTTAGATTCGGGCAAGAATTCAACCAAACAAGATGATGAATCAGAACAGAAGGAGATTATATCACGTGATTCGGGAACACTGAGTCCAGTCTCAAGTGGTAGTAAGACCCATGCAAACGTAACCAAGAAGATAGGGTCTCTCAATGATGCCTTAAATCCAAAGATTTCACCCAAGATGGATGACAGTTCAGATTCCAGTGAGTCGAGGACACAGGCTCCAGACTTACCTGGGAATCATCAGATGACAAAAGTAAAGCACCCATCTAAAATCAGTCGATATGGACGCAAAATAAACCAACCCTTACGTTTCAAAGATTGACAAAAACATTTGTGCCAAAAAATAAGAGATATTCTTATTGAGAACTGTCTGTTTATAAAGAAAAGGGGGGATAGTGTAACGGTTATTAGGTTCGGGATTGTGTACTTGTTTTTATGTTGTTCGTTCTATAAATAAAGTTTGAGTACTGCAGACGTCTCTTTGTCACAGCCAAGCTTTTTGTAGATCTCTGCTATTTGTGGTGCCAAATAGGACCCACGTTGCTTGAGAAGTGTTTCAGGCATCACATTACATTGTGTTAAACTCGCACGTCAATCTTGTGTCTGTCAAGTTTTGATCACTGTTTCTAATCATCTTCGGAAGGCCCCTTTTTTAATTTATAATTACCAATGGAAGTAGAAAGACCTTTTGTCTAACCTGTCTTTGTGTTATTTTTTATACATCCGTCAATTTTGACGGGACGTATTATGGTATACAAATGTCCAGTGTCCGTCCGTCCGCCCGTCTGTCCGTCTGTCCGGTGTAAACATGTCGCACCGTAACTTGAGAACGACTTATCCAAATTTCATGAAACTTAACATAGTTGTTTCTTATGATGGTCAAATGATCTGTATACTCTTTTGTGAAAATAAGATTACAACTTTTTGAGTTACGGCACTTTGTAACTAAAACAGGGGTGTGTGTTTTTCACATGTCGCACCGTATCTCAAAAACGATTCTTGATTATGGCTTTAAACTTTAAATGCTTCTTAGTTATATTAATCTTAATATCTGTATACTTTTTGGTGATGATTCAAAATTTAATTTTTGAGTTATTGAGTATTTTGTAAAAAAGGGGGAGGGTTTTTTGTGAAAATAAGATTACAACTTTTTGAGTTACGGCACTTTGTAACTAAAACAGGGGTGTGTTTTTTTCACATGTCGCACCATATCTCAAAAACGATTTATGATTATTACTTAAAACTTTACACATGTCTTTGTTATATTAATCTTAAGATCTGTATACGTTTTGGTGATGATTCAAAATTAAATTTTTGAGTTATTGAGTATTTTGTAAAAAAAAAAGGGGGGGGGGGTTACATGTCGCACCATATCAAAAAAACGATTTATGATTATTGCTTAAAACTTTACACATGTCTTTGTTATATTAATCTTAAGATCTGTATACGTTTTGGTGATGATTCAAAATTTCATTTTTGAGTTATTGAGTATTTTGTAAAAAAAAAAGGGGGGGGGGGGTTTACATGTCGCACCATATCTCAAAAACGATTTATGATTATTGCTTAAAACTTTACACACTTCTTTATATTAATCTAAAGATCTGTATACTTTTTGGTGATGATTCATTTTTATATTTTCGAGTTATTGAGTTTTTTGTAAAAAAAGAGTTTTTTTTCACATGTTGCTTAAAACTTAACAGGCTAATGTTGCGTCGGGTTTCCAAATACATCTTGTACAATGATGAATCTTCCTATTGAGCGGGAATAAGGAAGGAGTCAGGATATACTAAGCATGACATCCTGTACAACCCTGTGTTATTCAAAAAAGATTTATGTTTTTTCACAAGACGACGGGCGTATCATGCGCTCATGGCGCAGCTGTTCATTTAAATATTGATCAAGTCGAAATGCTATCTAAAACACTTACCACTCATTCAAAAAAGAAGGGTCTGACTGGTTTTTATCATACTGCTTTTATTACATTATAGATGTCGGTTTCCGTTCGATTCCGTTAAATACCAATTCCTCAGAGCAATTGGTACTTTGCGGAACGGAACGGAACGGAATAATAAATTAAAAAGTTTAAATCATATTCAACTTGATCACTGTTTCTAATCCTCGTCGGAACGAAAGGTGGAAGGCCTCTTTTAAAAAATATAATTACCAATGGAAGAAGTAAGACTTTTTGTCTATCCGGCCTTTGTGTTAAATTCTTAATTATTTATCTGGTCGGGAATGCTATCTAAAACACTTATTTCTTCTGCAAAAAGGGGTGTCAGACACATTTTTTTTTATCATACTGCTTTTATTACATTATAAATGTCTGGTTCCGTTCGATTCCGTTAAATACCAATTCCTCAGAGCAATTGGTACTTTGCGGAACGGAACGGAACGGAATAATAAATTAAAAAGTTTAAATCAGGTTCAACTTGATTACTGTTTCTAATCCTCGTCGGCACGAGAGGTGGAAGGCCTCTTTTGAAAAATATAATTACCAATGGAAGGAGTAAGATTTTTTGTTTTTGTCTAAGCTGCCTTTGTTTTAAATTCTTAATTATTTATCTGGTCGGGAATGCTATCTAAAACACTTATTTCTTCTGCAAAAAGGGGTGTCAGACACATTTTTTTCATCATACTGCTTTTATTACATTATAAATGTCTGGTTCCGTTCGATTCCGTTAAATACCAATTCCTCAGAGCAATTGGTACTTTGCGGAACGGAACGGAACGGAATAATAAATTAAAAAGTTTAAATCAGATTCAACTTGATTACCGTTTCTAACCCTCGTCGGCACGAGAGGTGGAAGGCCTCTTTTAAAAAATATAATTACCAAGGGAAGGAGTAAGACTTTTTGTCTAAGCTGCCTTTGTTTTAAATTCTTAATTATTTATCTGGTCGGGAATGCTATCTAAAACACTTATTTCTTCTGCAAAAAGGGGTGTCAGACACATTTTTTTTATCATACTGCTTTTATTACATTATAAATGTCTGGTTCCGTTCGATTCCGTTAAATACCAATTCCTCAGAGCAATTGGTACTTTGCGGAACGGAACGGAACGGAATAATAAATTAAAAAGTTTAAATCAGATTCAACTTGATTACCGTTTCTAATCCTCCTCGGCACGAGAGGTGGAAGGCCTCTTTTAAAAAATATAATTACCAATGGAAGGAGTAAGACTTTTTGTCTAAGCTGCCTTTGTTTTAAATTCTTAATTATTTATCAGGTCGGGAATGCTATCTAAAACACTTATTTCTCGTGCAAAAAGGGGTGTCAGACACATTTTTTTCATCATACTGCTTTTATTACATTATAAATGTCTGGTTCCGTTCGATTCCGTTAAATACCAATTCCTCAGAGCAATTGGTACTTTGCGGAACGGAACGGAACGGAATAATAAATTAAAAAGTTTAAATCAGATTCAACTTGATTACTGTTTCTAATTCTCGTCGGCACGAGAGGTGGAAGGCCTCTTTTAAAAAATATAATTACCAATGGAAGGAGTAAGATTTTTTGTTTTTGTCTAAGCTGCCTTTGTTTTAAATTCTTAATTATTTATCTGGTCGGGAATGCTATCTAAAACACTTATTTCTTCTGCAAAAAGGGGTGTCGGACACATTTTTTTTTATCATACTGCTTTTATTACATTATAAATGTCTGGTTCCGTTCGATTCCGTTAAATACCAATTCCTCAGAGCAATTGGTACTTTGCGGAACGGAACGGAACGGAATAATAAATTAAAAAGTTTAAATCAGATTCAACTTGATTACTGTTTCTAATCCTCCTCGGCACGAGAGGTGGAAGGCCTCTTTTAAAAAATATAATTACCAATGGAAGGAGTAAGACTTTTTGTCTAAGCTGCCTTTGTTTTATATCTTAATTATTTATCAGGTCGGGAATGCTATCTAAAACACTTATTTCTCGTGCAAAAAGGGGTGTCAGACACATTTTTTTCATCATACTGCTTTTATTACATTATAAATGTCTGGTTCCGTTCGATTCCGTTAAATACCAATTCCTCAGAGCAATTGGTACTTTGCGGAACGGAACGGAACGGAATAATAAATTAAAAAGTTTAAATCAGATTCAACTTGATTACTGTTTCTAATTCTCGTCGGCACGAGAGGTGGAAGGCCTCTTTTAAAAAATATAATTACCAATGGAAGGAGTAAGATTTTTTGTTTTTGTCTAAGCTGCCTTTGTTTTAAATTCTTAATTATTTATCTGGTCGGGAATGCTATCTAAAACACTTATTTCTTCTGCAAAAAGGGGTGTCAGACACATTTTTTTTATCATACTGCTTTTATTACATTATAAATGTCTGGTTCCGTTCGATTCCGTTAAATACCAATTCCTCAGAGCAATTGGTACTTTGCGGAACGGAACGGAACGGAATAATAAATTAAAAAGTTTAAATCATATTCAACTTGATCACTGTTTCTAATCCTCGTCGGAACGAAAGGCGGAAGGCCTCTTTTAAAAAATATAATTACCAATGGAAGAAGTAAGACTTTTTGTCTATCCGGCCTTTGTGTTAAATTCTTAATTATTTATCTGGTCGGGAATGCTATCTAAAACACTTATTTCTTCTGCAAAAAGGGGTGTCAGACACATTGTTTTTATCATACTGCTTTTATTACATTATAAATGTCTGGTTCCGTTCGATTCCGTTAAATACCAATTCCTCAGAGCAATTGGTACTTTGCGGAACGGAACGGAACGGAATAATAAATTAAAAAGTTTAAATCAGATTCAACTTGATTACTGTTTCTAATTCTCGTCGGCACGAGAGGTGGAAGGCCTCTTTTAAAAAATATAATTACCAATAGAAGGAGTAAGATTTTTTGTTTTTGTCTAAGCTGCCTTTGTTTTAAATTCTTAATTATTTATCTGGTCGGGAATGCTATCTAAAACACTTATTTCTTCTGCAAAAAGGGGTGTCAGACACATTTTTTTTTATCATACTGCTTATATTACATTATAAATGTCTGGTTCCGTTCGATTCCGTTAAATACCAATTCCTCAGAGCAATTGGTACTTTGCGGAACGGAACGGAACGGAATAATAAATTAAAAAGTTTAAATCATATTCAACTTGATCACTGTTTCTAATCCTCGTCGGAACGAAAGGAGGAAGGCCTCTTTTAAAAAATATAATTACCAATGGAAGAAGTAAGACTTTTTGTCTAAGCTGCCTTTGTTTTAAATTCTTAATTATTTATCAGGTCGGGAATGCTATCTCAAACACTTATTTCTCGTGCAAAAAGGGGTGTCAGACACATTTTTTTCATCATACTGCTTTTATTACATTATAAATGTCTGGTTCCGTTCGATTCCGTTAAATACCAATTCCTCAGAGCAATTGGTACTTTGCGGAACGGAACGGAACGGAATAATAAATTAAAAAGTTTAAATCAGATTCAACTTGATTACTGTTTCTAATTCTCGTCGGCACGAGAGGTGGAAGGCCTCTTTTAAAAAATATAATTACCAATGGAAGGAGTAAGATTTTTTGTTTTTGTCTAAGCTGCCTTTGTTTTAAATTCTTAATTATTTATCTGGTCGGGAATGCTATCTAAAACACTTATTTCTTCTGCAAAAAGGGGTGTCAGACACATTTTTTTTTATCATACTGCTTTTATTACATTATAAATGTCTGGTTCCGTTCGATTCCGTTAAATACCAATTCCTCAGAGCAATTGGTACTTTGCGGAACGGAACGGAACGGAATAATAAATTAAAAAGTTTAAATCATATTCAACTTGATCACTGTTTCTAATCCTCGTCGGAACGAAAGGTGGAAGGCCTCTTTTAAAAAATATAATTACCAATGGAAGAAGTAAGACTTTTTGTCTATCCGGCCTTTGTGTTAAATTCTTAATTATTTATCTGGTCGGGAATGCTATCTAAAACACTTATTTCTTCTGCAAAAAGGGGTGTCGGACACATTTTTTTTTATCATACTGCTTTTATTACATTATAAATGTCTGGTTCCGTTCGATTCCGTTAAATACCAATTCCTCAGAGCAATTGGTACTTTGCGGAACGGAACGGAACGGAATAATAAATTAAAAAGTTTAAATCAGATTCAACTTGATTACTGTTTCTAATCCTCGTCGGCACGAGAGGTGGAAGGCCTCTTTTGAAAAATATAATTACCAATGGAAGGAGTAAGATTTTTTGTTTTTGTCTAAGCTGCCTTTGTTTTAAATTCTTAATTATTTATCTGGTCGGGAATGCTATCTAAAACACTTATTTCTTCTGCAAAAAGGGGTGTCAGACACATTTTTTTCATCATACTGCTTTTATAACATTATAAATGTCTGGTTCCGTTCGATTCCGTTAAATACCAATTCCTCAGAGCAATTGGTACTTTGCGGAACGGAACGGAACGGAATAATAAATTAAAAAGTTTAAATCAGATTCAACTTGATCACTGTCTCTAATCATCGTCGGAACGGGCTGTTGTAGGCCTCTTTTTTAAAATATAATTACCGATGGAAGGAGAAAGACTTTTTGTGTAACCTGCCTTTGTGTTAAAATTTTTTTTATTGATCAAGTCGAAAATGCTATCTAAAACACATACCACTTATGCAAAAAGAGGTGTCAGACAATTTTTTTTTATCATACTGCTTTAATTACATTAAAGATGTCTGTTTCCGTTCGATTCCGTTAAATACCAATTCCTCAGAGCAATTGGTACTTTGCGGAACGGAACGGAACGGAATAATAAATTTAAAAAGTTAAAATCACAACCAATGTTTCTAATCATCGTCGGAAAGGACGACGTGAGGTCAGTCTAAATCATAATGCATGACTTGCAAATGCGTTAATTTCATGATAATTTATCAGGACAATCCGACATATTCATTTACAGAATAGTTCCCGATGTTATACATTATTGCACATTTCACCTGTGAAGATGAGATTAAGTATACATTTGTGTTATTTGTATATGGAAAACCGTAAAACACAGAAATTTTAAAGTTTGTTTTGTTTTAAAGATTTTTCGAAATTTTGATAAATGCCCCCTTTGGATACCTTAAATAAAATTCTGTTCCGTTCCGTTCCGTTCCGTTCCGTTCCGTAAAGTACCAATAGCCGTAAAAATCACAGTTATATGGATTTTTTCTATACGCCTCCTGATTTTGAGCTGATTTTTGATACTTGAGATTACCATCCTGTTTGTGTCCTTATGTGTTATTGAAATTGCAGATTTTCAACTCCTTGAGCCGTGGCATTTCATGTCGCGTATACACATCTAGTTTCATATTGTAGTATCATATGACTTTAAAAGAACGATCCCCAGAAAGTAAATGAACTCGAGAAGCATGATAATTACATGTATTTGTAACAAACAACAGAAATTTACGTCACTTCCAAATCAAGCGTTACGTCTAATTACCGGTACTTGTTTCTTTGGGTGAAATGATAAGAAATAAATTAAGGTCATCACTAAAGCTTAGTGTAGAACAGGGGACTCAGTTCAAAGACATTACAAACTACGGTATCTGTTGTATCAATATTCTCTCAGACAATGACAAAACAAATACTTTTTGGTTTCTTCTCTCAGTTTAAATATGTTGCCAATAAGTAGAAATGCACTCGATTCTAATTTCAAGGTAACTATTTTCCATTGTTTCAAGATACTATTTCGTGCTTATTTTTTGCAATTATGATTTTTTAACACTAAATGTATTGTCCATGATATTACATCCTTGCAAGGTCGAGGTTTATAAAAAACCAATACAAATGTGTCTATATTACACGGAATTCCTTCTTTCATTTTCTATGTTCAGTGGACCGTGAAGTTGGAGTCAAAACTCGTTTAAAATTTGAAAGATCATATCATATGAAACATGTGTCCTAAGTTTCAAGTTTATTGGACTTTAACTTCATCAAAAACTACCTTGACCAAAAACGTTAATCTGAAGCGGGACAGATGGACGAACGGATGCAAATAAAATTGAAAATGGAAATGGGGAATGTGTCAAAGAGACAACAACCCGACCAAATAAAAAAACAACAGCAGAAGGTCACCAACAGGTCCTCAGTGTAGCGAGAAATTCCTGCAGTAGAGGCGTCCTTCAGCTGGCCCCTAAACAAATATATACTAGTTCAGTGATAATGAACGCCATACTAATTTCCAAATTGTACACAAGAAACTAAAATTAAAATAAGACAAGACTAACAAAGACCAGAGGCTCCTGACTTGGGACAGGCGCAAAAATGCGGCGGGGTTAAACATGTTTGTGAGATCTCAACACTCCCCCTATACCTCTAACCAATGTAGAAAAGTAAACGCATAATAATACGCACATTAAAATTCAGTTCAAGAGAAGTCCGAGTCTGATGTCAGAAGATGTAACCAAAGAAAATAAACAAAATGACAATAATACATAAATAACAACAGACTACTAGCAGTTAACTGACATGCCAGCTCCAGACTTCAATTAAACTGACTGAAAGATTATGATTTCATCATATGAACATCAGGCACAATCCTTCCCGTTAGGGGTTTAGTATCATACCATCATAACATATATGAGAAGAACATAACCCGTGTCATGCCAACAACTGTTTTTAGAATAAATGCGTTTAGTTCCGACGCAAAGACCTTATCAATGACTCAATATTAACGCCAAAATATGCAATCTTTAATGACTTGACAACAGTATCGTAATTATATCCCTTCTTAATAAGTCTATTCAAAGGTTTTGTAAGTTGCTGAGGTGATAACTGACAACTTTGTGCTTTATAAAGAATATTTCCATAAAAAATTGGATGTGAAATACCTGAACGTATAAGAAGTCTGTATGTTGAGCTATATTTACGAATGATGTCTTTATACCGATGATAAAATTAAGTAAATGTTTTGACTTGTTTGTGATATCGAAAACCCTGGTGTAATAATTTTTCAATAATACATAAATTTCTCTCGTTAAAATCAGACCAGAAAACATAAGGTCCTTAAATGGGTCATAAAAACCGACACAGTTGCATTTCCTTTTCTTGTTGGCCGTTGGATAATTGTGTTGCCGCTCACACGACATATGTTAATACCTGCCTTGTCTCAGTATTGCCTGTCTCAGTATTGCTTTAAACTAACTTACAAACTGAATGGAGACGAAAGTTTGGGAGTGAAACGCATTATCAAATAGTCGTGTCGATCAAATGCAGCGCATAAATAATTATATATGAATGGAAAAAGAAAATAGACTTGTTTTTTTTATCCCCGTGATTAGTCAAGAAGCCATATCTTTCACCTTTTACCTACAAAATTTATAGTGAAAAGTAAATCACAAAAATACCGAGCTCCAAGGACTATTCAAAAAGGAAAGTCCATAATCAAATGGCAAAATGAAAAGCTGAAACACACCAAACGAATGAAAACAACTGTCAAGGTTCTCGTTCATTCAAACATGTTCAAGCACCTTGGTGTTAAACTAAAACTCGTTGTTTGTTAAAAAAGGAAATTTGAAACTATGGTGACCATTGGTATCATAGTTGGTAAGGTATTATTTAAAAAAAAATTTTGGCTATCTATTTTCATTTATAATTTGTCGCTTACTATATAATATATATACTATTGATGCTATAGTTTTTCTTTTATAATAATTGCAATAAATTTTTCGCTTTCAAAAATAGTTCGGTGACGTTTATGCCTAATCTAAGTTGAGCCAAACAGTTTCTAATATTTTGCATTTTGTTAAGTTTTCAGGGAATTTAAAAGACTAAATCATTTTGGGACCTAGATGTTGTTTTTTAAATACTTTAATGATGTTGATTTAAAACAAATAAGTTGTCCCCTTTTTCGTCAATTCGTTGTAAAGAGTTCTGAAATGAAACGTGCGTAATCATTGCATTACAAAACAATCTTAAGAGTGACGGAATCTTTTTTGATTTAATCAGTTGTTTATTAACAATTGTTCAGTACATGGAGGATACTGATTCAGTGCACGAAGCGCGTGTTTCTGTTATTTCTCTACTAAAGGCCACGCTTATGAGGCACGAACGCTCAATCTTAATACAACAGTCCAATCAATAAAAATCAGCTTTGTCTAACAATCAATCACAGGCACTTGTTTCTGTCAATATGGGGTTTACTATCCATACCAGTACTAAAAAAACACAAGGTAGCTAACGGAAATTTTCAATGTGTTCGCTTCAACCAATATTTTATTACTTTCCCTTGCCCCTTTCACGAATAAAAGTACACCAGTCTTTCGGTAATTGATTAATCTTTACAATGAAACAACTCTCACGTACCTTGAGAATACCCCTCAAACAGTTAAACACACTTGAGATGAGAATTATTGACCTTTTTCCAGACCATTGAATTTGGACGGATTTAACTTCCGGTTTACTTAGGAAGTTAATATAACACAGCAATCTGATTGGTCGAATTCATCTGGTTACCTGTTTATTTATACTAGTTACCAGAAACCAGAAAAATGTGACAAATGGGATTGCACATTTTATTAACTTCCTAAGTAAACCGGAAGTTAAGTCCGTCCAAATTCAATGGTCTGGAAAAAGGTCAATAATTCTCATCTCAAGTGTGTTAAACTGTTTAAGGGGTATTCTCAAGGTACGTGAGAGTTGTTTCATTGTAAAGATAAATCAATTACCGAAAGACTGGTGTACTTTTATTCGTGAAAGGGGCAAGGGAAAGTAATAAAATATTGGTTGAAGCGAACACATTGAAAATTTCCGTTAGCTACCTTGTGTTTTTTTAGTACTGGTATGGATAGTAAACCCCATATTGACAGAAACAAGTGCCTGTGCAATCAATTGCTTATGAAAAATGTTTGTCAAGTAGAACAATGTCGTTTTATTCTTATATATTTCTTTGTTTGCATGATAAACTTTCCTGTGAAATAAATTGAAATTCATGCATTGAAATCACGATTTAAGATACCTTATTGGAATATGACGTAATTTGCAACACTGATTTGTCATATGATGAAGAGTGCTTCTGTCATCGCACTCAGCAGACCACGCGCAACACACATTTGTGTAAACATGACAATCATTCCTGTGAAATAAATTGAATCTGATTCATTGAAAGCACGATTCAAGATACCTAGTTGGAATATGACGTCATTTTGGGTATGTTTTCAATATCACTGAACATGTCATATAACAAATATAATATATATTATTTATTTTTTAATTTGTCAAGTATTGGTGTCTGAGCGAGTCCACTGGTGTTAGCTAAAGGAAGTTTTATGATAATCATTCTTGAAAATTGAATTGAGTTTCATGCATTGAAAGCACGATTAAAGATTCTTAATTGGAATATGACGTCATTAGCTATTTTTTCCAATGATGAATCTAATATATCAACTTTTTTTTTAATCCAATATTGGTGTTTAAGTATTACAAATGGTGTAAATTTGAGGTCAGAGGAGATCTTTATGACGCAATCAGTGTAATATAGATAAATATTTCCAATAATGGGGAAAATAGCAATTAACATTTACAATTAGGATAATTAATAAAAAAAAATAAAAAAAACTCAGCTCAAACATGTAATATGGTTAAAGTAAATGATATAATCCCATAAACCGTTATATCCGGTTTTTGATGACCATGCTAAAAAAATATATGACTACAAATCAAAATTCTTTTTTTACTACAAACTGCAAAATACCACATTTGTAATAATATGTGTAACAACAAGTATTAAGTGTTACCAATTCACCATAGTATAGCTTTGAGTTAACCAATGATCAAAACCAATACCACATTACAAGCGGATTTGAAGTACTGACATGGACAAAGTTAACGAGCTAGGAACTCGTACAACTGTGAATGCAAAGGACTTTTTTTCCCTCTTTCGTTTAAACCCGGTTGTAATTGCTAGGGTTTTGATATCATTATAAAGAGTCATTTTCAATTCCATTCAATCCTATATTCCCGCTACCGAACACATCATAAGTTTGCTTGTAGGCTGCCCTGTTCATTTTCGCGATATGCTTGCCTTAAAAAACAGAACATACAGCTCTTTTGTTCTCTAAATTAAAAGACTTAATTCTTTCTGATCCTTGATGTTTTTTTACGTTGTGTTATGCCGTTAACTAAATAAAAAAAATGAGCCGTTCCATTTTTCTTTAATGCGTTGAATAGAGTTCTGAAATTAAACATGCGTTATCATTTAATTTATATTAACAAAAAAGTCTTAGAGTGACGGAATTTTTATAAGTTCAGCAAGGTTTGTTTTATAAAGCATTGTATAAAAGACACAGGATACTAAATCAGTTCATGAAAAGTGTTTCTGTCATTGCATTCAGCAGGCCATCGTGCAGCACGCATTTGTGTTATCATGATACCCATTCCTGTGAAATAAGTTGAGGTTCATACACTGAAAGCACGATTCAAGATATCTTATTATGATATGACGTCATTGACTATTTCTTCCAAATTACTGCACATATCATATGATGAATCTAATTTATTAACTACTTTTATTTGTCAAGTATAGGTGTTAAAGTATGACCACCTGTGTAAGAAAGTAAATAATATTAGATGTGATTGAAAATCATCATGACTCAACAGTTGTAGTATAGGTAATCTAATAATGGGTAAAAATAGTTAAGTACAGTGAATTGTATATTTAGCATTTACCAAATAGTTGAATGATAGGGAAAAACATTACCGTAAAAAAAAGGACCATTAACTATTGTGATAGACAAATCATTCCTTTTGCCATGCGTATTTTTGTATAGGGTTCCCGTGTATTTAAGAGAGGTCATTTATAGCTATTTGTATTTGATTTATTTACAGTGAGATCGTTTGGGTAAATTTTGAGAATATATATTGACAATTCTTGACTATTTCATGAAATATCAAAATTGATTATGTTAAGTTACGTTGCATTTATTAATTTAGATGTAATTGGACGGGTGTTTACCGAGTTATGCAGTAAACTGTGGTTTAACGTTCATGAAGAAGTCTGTTATTGGTTGTGCGCAATTGCTGCCCATAAGAACACCTAAAACAGGCCGATACAAGTCATTGTGGAAACGTACACAAGTATTGACATGGAGAACATTTACAGCTTTAATCATCTCATCACACTTTCAGTATGTATATTTAGTATATTTACCATTATGAATGGATGCTCTGAATGTGAAAAACTATTTGCGACGCTTGGATTCAGGATACAATTTTCAATTTAGAGATGCTTGTCTATTGATTTATACATGTTATAAAATCCTATATAGAATTTTATTTAAAGAATTGTACAACTAAGGTAACAAGAGTGTACCGGTATCCATAATTCATAAATCGATTGAGCGAAAACTCTGGTCAACGAGAGACATCAAAGGATATCAAAAACAGTGGCGCGCTTACACAACTAACAAACAATATCGATTTTTATACAATTTGTTCAATAGATGCAGGATGCCGATTCAGTCTTTCAGTCATCGTCCTCACCGGGCCATTCCTTTGTTTCAACATGATTATTACTGTAAAGTAAATTGAGGTTCACGCATTAAAAAGCACGATTCAAGAAATCTAATTAAAATATGACGTCATTGACTATTTCTTTCAAATCACCTCACATGTCATATACAGAATTTAATATATTAACTTCCTTTATTTGTCAAGTATTGGTGTGTAAGTATGACCACTGGTGTTAGGAAGTAAACAACATTCGAGGTCAGGGAAGGTCTGCATGACGCATTAGGTGTAGTACAGATATACATTTTAGATTTTTCAACTTTGGGTGAAATGATTTGCGTACAATGATTAGTATATTTCACATTTAAAAAACAGATGATATATAAGAAAAAATGAACGCAGCTCATGCATTTAACATTATAAAAGTACATAATATAATCACATAAATCATAATGGTCTCTTCCGCTGATAAAACTTTAAAAATAAAAGAGTGCTTATCAAAAACATCGATATGACTATGAACTTCAAAATACCATATTTTCTTTACTGATACCACATAAAAAGTGCATTTGAACTACTATCATTTACAAAGCAAACTAGTTGGGATACCTGTATATTAACATCGTGAGCTTGTGCAAAAGGAAGACCCCCTCCAAAAAAAGGGACAAGTAACCGTTATCGACGAACAAAGTCATCCCTTTTTTCATGCATATTTTTATAGGATTTCCCGTGTAAAACTGAAATTTCTGAATTTTAGAAGGACAGCTTTTGCTATCTAAATCTGATTTATCAAAAGAACTGTAAGTTAGTTTGGGTCAATATGAACAGCATATTAAGATAATTCTTAACGATTATTTAACGAAATAAATATCACCATTGATAACATAAGGTTCGGTGAATTTATCAATTAAATGGAATATGACAGGTGTTAACCAAGTTTGCAATAAATTGATGTTTAACAGGACATGAACAAGTCTGATATCAAAAGGGCGCAATTGGTGCCAATATGAACACCAAATACCGGTGGATAAAAGTCATTACCGAAACGAAAATTAACATTGTCAATGAGAAATTTTACAGCTTTATCATCTTATCACGCTTTCAGCAAGAATATCTAGCATATAAAACCGTTTTAGTACAGACGAATGCTTTGTAAAAGTGGCAGCAGATAAATTTGACAAACACGATGGCATTCATATTGATGACACGTGAAAAAAAAATAGTTCTTAAGTTGTGCTTCGGGATACAATTTTGATTTTAAACTGCTTGTTGTCTTTTAATTCATCCTATAAAGAATTGTATTTCAAGTTTAAGGAGTATAATACCGCCCCTATTTTCCCTATAAGTGTTTATTAAATTGACATTTTTCAAACAGTTGTTCACAATGTATCTTAATTTCAAATAAAGAAATACTTGGAACGAGTAAAGTTTAATCATGTCCAGCATTACAGACTAAATTTTACAAAACATTCTAATGAATGTAAGATCATAACCATCACCGGAAGTTAACCTATCAAATATTCATCTCTTTTTACCTTGTTTACTAGCTTTACTAACCAAGTTTTCAATATAATATATTGAAACACCCAAGATATATGTTCAGATTTCATTTTTTTCTTTTCTGCAATGAACTGCAGGGTTAACTTCATTTTCCATTCCATATTTACTTGCCACAGAACACAAAAATTTGTCTGTCTGTACATCTTCGCTCATCCACATATTTTGTCAGTGGAAAATGATATCAATGCAGCAAAATAAAAATTAGTGCTCATCCAAATAATTGCGATTTATTATTCTAGATTATTCATTTTATGGAAACCAAAACCCTCATCACTCATTATCATGAGCTAGTTCCATACATTGCTTTAAATATATATTGTACAATGTTAAAGATATGCCATATAGGAAATCAGTTTCAAACTCGCCAATAAAACACATGTGTTGTAAATTCAAATCCACAACGTCCCTGTTAACCCTTTAAAGATTATTATAATGATTTAATTTAATTCTGCCTCTTCCTCATCAACCTTTGCGCATCGCCATTCTTAAATAGAGGTATTCTTTGAATTATATTACGACGACTTTCAAATAAAACCGGCTCAAGGAGAAGAATAACAGGGTACGATACTTCTCCTAGGTTATTGAACACTTCTTTTTCGATTGAATGGAAATAAAACGAAATTGTTTGGTGTTTGGTAAACAATCAAATTGTAAAGATAACACACACACACATCAATGTTGGTGTCGCAATTGCGGAGAATTTAATCAGCAATATAGCTATTGATGCTGACCATGCTAAACGTATATTCGACCAGGTTAAACATTCAGCAATAGAAGACAGTAGGGCCATTTCTACAAGCACTGATACCGATCAAAATCCCATTTGGTTTCCTCTATTCAGACAGCTAAATGGAGACATACTATGGATTGTATTTTGCAGAAATAAAAGACTTTCTTTGGATTCCAGTTCATTATGTAGCAAGATCACTCGATCCAAAATCTAGAGTGCTTCCCTTTTTCTAAACATATAAATATGTCAATTTTATCAGTTCGAAAATTAAAAGCCTGTAATCCCCAGCAGCAATCACCACTCAGATGGGATTGAAGGGAAAGCTCGTAGCTGCATCTTGAGAGACATTACTCAATTTTGTTTTTTTTCAAATTTACTCTTCCCGACACTGTACTGTAAGTGTATTTGTTGTGAACAGCATTGTACAGCTGTGAATGTGATGAGTGTACTAGTATTTAAAGTATTTATAAAAAGAACGAAAAAGAACGCAGCCATGCGCAATGCATAAAACTACCAATAGGTAGAAGTTTTACAGCTGGAAGAGATGTTTAACAGACTTTAAGTGACAATTAATCCATTATAAAACAGTGATTTGGAAGGATCACTTGATTGTTACAAATGTTTAAAAACTTAAATAAAACTTTGAAAAAAGCAAATATTCAAATGGCAAACATGTTATGTTGAATATGCAGACTATAATGGAGATACTGACCAAAATTTATGCTTGTTTCGTCAATTTGTTTTTTTCGTCAGCTTCCCGCTCCTCGAAAATATATCCAAACACTTCAGAAAGGTTATCATCATTTTTATATTTTTTTATTCAGTAATACAGCAAATGCTGTAAACATATTTCTTCACACGTACAGCTAGTTCACGGGTGTCATTATAGGCACACATAGAAAATTTACCATGGAAGAACTAGTTACGGTGGTCAAGCACTGCAATCTGCTCGCGAAAGATTTGGCGTCGGATCGTGAATGTAATTCATTGTAATTATACATCGAAATATGTGATAAAAAGTACATTCACAAAAAAAATGAACTCTGTGGAAAATTCAAAACATAACATCCTAATGAAATGGCAAAAGAATGAAATACAACTGTCATATTCCTATCTTGGTACAGGCATTTTTTATATGTAAAAATCCAAATGAATTTTTAAAAAGCTGAACAAATCTCTAAAAACAATTTGGCTGTCAAAAGGATTCAACGCTCTCAATAAAACAGTGCAATAAGATGAAAAGAAAATATGTCGTTCCTTATGCAAAAACATAAAAGGCGCAACACTTGTATAAAGGATTCATTAGAACAATTTACTTTTTGTACCGATAATGGTCACATTCCAATATATTATGGTATATTTGAAACATAATTCACTGGTGTGTCAGAAAGTACAGTAAAATAAAAGTTATTTTTTTCCTTAATTCCTTAATTTTAATTATGAAAAAAATCTTTCTGTAACATATGGATAATGACCATTTTCTTTAAAACTACGAGAAGTTTCATGAATTGTATTAATATTAAATTTTCGAATCTTTTCCATTTTTTAATGTTACAATATGCATGACGTTGTGAAATTAACTCAATCCCTGGTTTATATGACATATGATTTATGGACACATCACTGTGTCGATGTTTTAAAGAAGTACGAAAGATTCCAGAGGGACGAAAGATACCAGAGGGACAGTCAAACTAATATCGATCAAGAAGACAAATCAAGGTCATAAACAAAAACTGGGGGAAATTGCATGAACTCAAAAAGGAGTATCCAGAATCTTACAGTCACACAAATTGCTAGTAGGATACTCATACTTACAATATCACCAATTTGGTGTTTCGACTCAACATTTGTTCTCCCAGTACCGAGAAAAGTTTCATAACTTACATCTCATGTGTATTAGAGGGTAAGCAGATCAGTTCCGCTTCTTGCATATTCCTCCATTAATTGTGGAGCACTACCCAAAGGGTTAATTTTAGTTTCTATATACACCTTAAAACATAAGGAAACAATTAATTATATACAGATGAATCAATTTGGTTATAATAATCACTAAACACAATAAGCATCTTTTTCAAATAGTCTAAACATATCTTAATCACTTTAACAAGTATGGACACAGACGCAAATTGTCAGTGGGGTTAAAGGTCGTTACAAATGTATTGAAAGCTAGACTGGAAATGTGTATTAACAAATTGAGTTGATGTGTACATGTCTTCATTCAAATGCATTGAGTGATAAAAAAAAAAGGGGGCTTCAACTTCCACCCCTCACTGTGAATTAGTTGTTTGAGTGTTTGAATATGGAGTTTGTTAATATAGCTGCACTGTAAGCGCATGGTATGTCTTGATTCCTTTTAAGCTTGCTTAAAGGTTGAACTACTTTGTTTTGTACAATTATTAGTCTATTTGTTTTCTCATTTCATTTATTTTATATTTGTCATTTTAAGGTCTTTTATAGCTGACTGTGCTTTATGAGCTTTTGTCATTGTTGAAGGCTATTTGGGGACCTGTAGTTGTTAATCTTGTTTTAAATTTTGGAATGTAGCTGAAGTCAACAGACATAGACAATTCACCCAAGTTTTATAAAATGATGTGGAAGTGTTTATGTGAATAATTGAGATGGGAAATGAGGAAAGTGTCAAAGTGACAACAACCCAACCATAGAGTAGACAACAGCTGAAGGCCTCCAATGGGTTTTCAATGTAGCCAGAAACTCCTGCACTTATAGGTGTCCAAAAACTATAAAATCCCTTCTTTTTTTAGCATATATAAAAATTCATAACACAGAAATGTATAATCTGAAATTTATTACAATCAAAAGGGACCTTAGGTCAATAGTGTAAACAATTCACCAAAGTTTAATTAAAGGTGATGGATGCATTTTTGTGTTATTGTTCAAAATTGGAAAATTCTTTCTTTTTTAAGGATAAAATCTCTCTTCATAACATGGAAATGAAAATTCTAAAATTTATAAAATCGATGTGTAGCTTATGTCAATAGATATAAACATTTCAACAAATGTTCTTGAAAGTAGGGGGAAGTGTTTTCTAGTTATTGTCTGAAGTGTGGATGATGGACTGATAGACAACAGTATACTATATTATGTTGTGTGTGAGACATTGGTATAATAAAATGGTTTCGAATGAATAATGATTAGAAACTGTTTAATGCAGTTATTGAGGGAACGACAGTGAAATTCCTGAGATCAATGCGTTTGAATCCTAAGAATTCAATTTTTGTTGAAATGAAACAAAGTTCAATTTTTGACCCTTTGGATCTTAATGTAGACCAATTTGAAAAAGGGACAATCCTGTGCAATTGAATATTTCTTGCTATTGTGCAATACTGTGCAATTAAAAATTTCTTGCTATTGCACATACTGTGCAATTGGAGATTTCTTGCTATTGTGCAATACTGTGCAATTGAACATTTCTTGCTATTGAACAATACTGTGCAATTGAAGATTTCTTGCTATTGCAGAATACTGCGCAATTGAAAATTTCTTGCTATTGCACAATACTTAGTATAATAATTTTTGACCCCGATTTGGACCAACTTGAAAACTGGGCCTATAATCAAAAATCTAAGTACATGTTAAGACTCACCATATCAAAGAACCCCAAGAATTCAATTTTTATTAAAATCAAGCTTATTTTAATTTTGGACCCTTTGGACTTTAATTAGACCAATTAGAAAACAGGACCTAAAATTAAGAATTTGGACATGGTTAGATTTGGCATATCAAAGAAGCACAATACCGTAATTCATTTTTTTGATGAAATCAAACAAAGTTTAATTTTGGCCCCTTATTCCTTGGGACCAAAACTCCAAAATTAATCCAAATAACCTTTTGTGGTCATAAACCTTTATAGATTTCTATTAACTTATACTAAAGTTATTGTTCAAAAACCAAGAAAAATGCTTATTTGGGGCCTGTTTTTGACCCCTAAATCCTACACTGTTGGAACTAAAATTACCATCCCTCCTTATGTGGCCATAGACCTTATGTTAAAATATCATAGATTTCTGTTTACCAATACTTAAGTTATAGAGCAAAAACCAAAAACAATGCTAATTTGGCCCCTTATTCCTAAACTGTTGAGACCAAAATACCCCAAATCAATCCCACCCTTCCTTTCATGGTCATAAATCTTGTGTCTAAATTTCATATATTTCCATTTTACTTTTACTGAAGTTAGAGTGCGAAAACCGAATATCTTTGGAAGAAGACGATGATGCCAACCTGATACCAATGTACAACCAAAAAGTTTTTCAATTTTTGCGGTTGTATAAAAATGATGTCAAATCAAATTTTTAATGGAGTTTGCAACAGTAATTATTCAACTACTCATTTTAATACATCATAAAGTATTAAAGTGTAAATGCCATACAGTCATGGTGATGATGCCTCCGCTAGCATATAACGTATATAGGTACATAAATCAAGAACTGTAAAAGTGAAGCTGCTAAAAATTGAACTTAAACCAAGTTTAGAGGTACCGGTAATAAGCATTGTATACACATTTCACTAAATTTAGTTGAGACAAACTTGAGAAATTTTTCCATTTGTGAAAGGGGATAACCCTAGAATGATAATCAAAGTGCTTGTAATCACTGAATGGCTATTAAAGACTGCTTAAATTTATCAGTTGGTAGTAAAGTGAATTTTGCATTGTATATTGTATATATAGCATTATTTTAAGTCGATTCAACTACTATTCTGGACAGAGAAAGATAACTCCAATTTTCAAAGAAGATTTCATAAAGCAATGGTTTTAGGTAATATTAATTCAACAACCATTCTGGACAAAGAAAGATAACTCCAATTTATTGTCTTGAATCTACAAAAATTCCTCGACTGTTTGCCCCATAACCCACAAAATAGACCCCAAACTTCTACTTATGGTATTAAATATTATGGTACAGTTTCAGAACAATTGAAATACTTATACACAACTTTTTGTACTGACACAAGATTAATGCTTGTTTTGGGCACCTTTAGAACCCTTATTCATAAACCTTAGGGACTATATATATATAACCGCCCCAAAACAATCCCAAGATTCCTTTTATGATTATAAATATTATGTTATAATTTAATGGCTTCCTTTTTACTTATACTGAAGTTATTATCTGGAAACCATCCGTCTTGGGAAGACGACGACAGGATACCTACATGTATTTCAACTGCAAAAATTTCTGTGGTTGTATAAAAATTTCAAATATGTACAATGAAATATAGTTTCAAAATTGATAAGCCTAGATAGGCCTTATAATTTTCCCCCACATAGTTGAAGGACCATTTACACTCAGGACCGAGTCATAACTAGGCAGTACAGTCTACAGATGTATTAAAACAACCTAGCATCATATTGCTAGTAGTGGGAGTAGCATTCTCAGGTAAATTTGTTCTTTTTTTTTATAATATGTTTGGTTCAAATCAAAATAGAATGCTTTTATCTCCCTAAAACTTACATTGTAAATAGAGGTGGTACTACTTTGACAAATCCTTGTACATGAGAGTTTTCTGTCAAATCTTTATTTCACAAAGAATGAATTGCATAACAATGAATTGAGCTCAAAGCAAAGTAGTTTAATAATACACTTAGACAAAGAGCTAAATCCAGTGATATACTTTGTACTACAGGTCCTTCATTAATATCCATTGACAAAAACCATATCTCAACGACATTCCATACTACATGGTTGGATTTGGAAGTCCTTAAAGACAAGATTTTTTTTAACATATTTTAAGTATATATATACACAGGTTAAAACTTTCTTGTTGTATAATCATTCCGTATCTAGCAACTATCAATTTGCTTAATGCACATATTGATATATGTTGCGTGTACCGGAAATAAGAACACACAAACCTCCACCTAGTTTTAGTCAATGGAAAAAACATTCAAAACTATAAAATATTATAGATCTAAGACTTGTCAGTGTCTATTTACCATTGCCACTGAATCAGTGATATATGTATTGTACACATAATTATATACATGCAAGACTAAAATTATAAAGTACATACATGTTTGTATATAAGACTAAAACTGACATTTAGTCTTTACAACATCTTCATTCTCAAAGTCATTTTCAAATCTGACTTCATGGTAAAATAAGATTCAATATCTACAACCAATTAAAAGGAAAAATCCCTCTGATAGACTAGCATAATAAATCCGATTTCTAAAATGGAAGCTAGGTCACCTTGGAACTTAGAACTAAAAAAAATCAAACAATATATCTGATATATTTCAAATGCATGTACATGAAATAATATAAATCTCTAAAATTCACCATATTGTTCCCTTTTTCATCTTCTGTTAGATACTGTATACCCAGTGGCTGATCCAGAAATTTCTTAAGTGGGGGCCCACTGACTGACCTAAGAGGGGGCTCGCTCAAGTCATGATTCAGCGATTCCCTATATAAGCAACCAATTTTTTTCTAAAAAGCAGCCCCCCCCCCTAAATCCGCCTCTGATATCAACCTCTAGATGTCTTTCAATTACATTCAGTTTAGTGTGGGTTGATCTTTGATTGTTGTACATGTTACAACCAGATTCCCGGCAGGGGGCAACTTTGTAAGACCGCACGGCCAAAATAAAAAATAGGTTTGTTTGCCCAAACGCTACCTACCCAGAAAAAAGCTGCCTACTCAAATTCTTTTATTGTCCTGATTTGAAAAAGTTTTGTTTTAATCAAATAGGCATGAAGACTTACTAACATCTATTACTTCAATTTCTGTTTTTGAAATAAAAAAAAGAAAATGCCTACCTACCTACCCACTGTCTCAACCTTTTGGGTAGGGTTTGGGCAAACCAAAATATTTATAAGTGTGGCCCCTGAGAGGTTCAAGCTTAGATTTTGAAATAAGGGGGAAAATGTAACCTTTTCAATTTATAAAACAGGTTCAACATCATTTCTATACATATATAAACATATTCTAAATTGTGGACACACCTTCATTAAATATTCTACTTCAATTGGTGGAGGAGATCAAATTAAAAAGTTGCAATGGTTAAATACTCCAATCACAGTCTTTCCTGCTAAAATCTCATGTGTAGAATGTGATAAACGGTTTTTGGGTCTATATATTGTCCTTGATATTGAGGTTATTTTGAAACAGCAAAATATAAAGAAAATGTAAACTATGATCTGGAAATTGACTTCGTTTTCCCAAAATAAGCCCACTTAAACTGAACTTTAAATGCAAAAGACCTCTAAATGGCTAACAGATATTGCTATATAAAAGAATAGTCCTTGATTATACATGTACATGATATTAAAGAATTCATGAAATTTACACTGATTCTGTCAGTTGAATGGACTAGAATGAGATAAGTTATATACATGATAGACATAAAGGTTTTTTCCAACAGTTGTGGTGTAAATTAAATTAGTTGTATTTTATGGATGATATATTTATGTATATACATGTATGTTAATCATTGGCTCTTCAACCAATGATATTTTACAATATCGATTATTTGTTTATTTTTCTAATGTTGGTATTTTTCAGCATACTAAAAATGTTTTAACACAACACGAGCACAAGCTTGATAGGGTGTCCTCACACAGGGTTTCCGCTGGCGGTCCCCATTTTCCCAATTTGCGAAAAAATAATACTTGTGGCGATAAAAATTTGTCATTTGGTAAAGAATTTGGCGAAAGAAATATATAGAAAGATTTATTTTCCTCCTTCTTGTTTATTTACTTTTTTCGAGTTTCTCGGACTTTAACTTATCAGACAATACTCGGAATTCATCTTGACCTCATTAAGATTTTGACAGAAAATCAATTATCAGCTGATTGCAATTTACAGCTATCGACAACGAAGGACTAATTAATAAAGGTGTTGATTGAATTGTTTGACAAAATGATATGGTTGAATGGCTTCCACTAAATGTCACATACAGGAGTTATTTACCACTTTTCGACTCACATGTTTGAAGAACTCTTTTGACGTCTCCTCTCCATGTAAAGATAGTTTAGAAAAGAAAGCTGTTGTTGTGACAATAAATGTTAAAGGGCAAGAAAAATCTCCGATTTAAAACTTGAATTATCCTTTGACTTTGATGTAAGTAATTGATCAGGGAGACTACTTTAAAGTCGTTTGAGTGACACGCATGTTTCAAGCATAGTTTTACGTCTCAACTTTTTCATTTAAGATGGTCAAGATGGTGGTTATGAAGAAAGGAGGGGGGGGGGGGGGGGAGGGGAATGCATTCTGGCGTCACGATTTCAAATGACATAGGATAACATATGATCTGTCCATATACATGTATGAGGGTAGAAATGGGGGTGTCTTATTGAAGTATTCTTGCCAAATGAAGATTAAACAGTAATTCTTAGACATGACCAATTAATGACCCCGCTTTTCGTTGTTCACGAATGCATATGTAGTTCCTTTTAATTAGAGTGTATTTTTCCTTAATTTTTTTTCTTTCCCTTCCCCACTCATTTCTTAGATTTTATTGGGTCGAAATGAAAGATGAGAGGTAAAATATTTTTTTGGATGTTGTATTTAAACTCATTTTGATATGGAAGTGATTAGGAAGTGATTAGGCCAAGTGCAAAAAGGTCATATTTACAGTTTTCGGAACATCTCTTGACTTGTCCATAGGGGTATGGATGTATATTGGCTAAATTTGTAAAAGTGATTAATTCAATCTTTCTGAATTTTGGATATATTTTTGGACTAGTGCTATACATAAGACACACAAAAAATTTGACAAAAGTGCATGGTGCAATTTTTTTAATGATACAAAATGTTCTAAAGAAATGATAGAGAAATTAATTGTGGTCTGTGGCCAAATGGCACACTTCCCGTTTTTGAAACTAATTATGGATCCGGACTTGGAAAAAACATGATAAATACTCAATAACTCGATCAAATATGAAATTTTGAATCATCACCAAAAAGTATACAGATATTAAGATTAATGTAACTAAGAAGTGTTTAAAGTTTTAAGCCATAATCAAGAATTGTTTTTGAGATACGGTGTGACATGTGAAAAAAACACCCCCCTGTTTAAGTTACAATGTGCCGTAACTCAAAAAGTTTTAATCTTATTTTCACCTAAAAGTATACAGATCATGTGACCATCATAAGAAACAACTATATTAAGTTTCATGAAATTTGGATAAGTCGTTCTCAAGTTACGGTGCCACATGTTTACGCTGGACAGACAGACGGACACCTGACATTTGTATACCATAATACGTCCCGTCTTTGACGGACGTATAAAAAGCAGTACTAAGCGTGCATGTTACGCTAGAAACATATTCAAAGAATAAATTTTTATTACTTCTTAATGTCATATCCAATATTTATCAAAACCTAAGGGGGAGTTACATGTATCTTACTTCCTATATTTTTTCGTGGATGTCAATACACCTAATCGCTATTTATTCCATACCGGATAAATTCTAAAATTACACAACTTTTTCATCCAGTTGAAGCCATGTACAAGAATTCGTTCGGTCTTTAATGCGCATGCGCTAGTTATTGTCCATATACAGTGATTACTTTTACTATAGATTTGAATGGGCAAATAGTTTTTATACCCGTATTACTTTATGTTAACATATGAATTTCTTCTTCGCGTGGTTAAATATAGTTTCTTTGGGGTTTGAACTGTTTAATGATGTAATTTTTATGAAAATATGATATTTTAAACATCCGTCACTTTTGATTTAAAATTTGCTACCATAAATAGCAAAGACGCCCTTTTAATGAATACAGTGAAGGCATTGTTTTGCGAACCCCTGACATCTGTTTGCTTCAATAACAAATAGTATTCGTTATTTTTTTATTTTTGCGTGGATATTTTAATAATCTCCAAAGACAGGGAAATAAAATGGTATTTTTGTCTAAAAATTAACTTTTGTAATTCTCCTATCTTTTTATGGTTGAAACTCGAAAATTGTCATGGAAAAGAGAATATTACACGCTTGGATACGAAGTCATCGGAAACAAACTTATACTTTTATGTATAAGTATGATTATATCTTTTAAGATTCTGATATACAATAAAATTTTGAAGATATACATGTTAACTCTATATGCGACATTAAGGTAAAAATATTTGCAATACACAAGGTGTACGTTTTTTGTGCTTTTTCCCCTTTTCAATCATGAGAGGATAAAGTATACAAAGGAATCATTATGTTAAAAAGTGAACTTCCAACAACTAACAATCTCAATAAAGTAGTAGTATGATAAAGTTTGAAATATGTTTTAACAGTAATATTTACTAATTAACTTTTTAACAACTACATGTACTGCATAAACCTACACACCCCGGGATACCAATATTGATTTGTGTGATGCGTGTATAAATATTATTAATTTTCACACTTTTCTTATCATTTCAAGTTGAACACTTTCAGAGTTTTATCTTTGACGAGTTTTTGATTTGGCTAAGTTAGCTACATGCATTTTGGTAAATACCCCGTGTTTTCTTAATACTTTGTCATAGTTGAGATCCGTTACATATATTCCTTTAGAAATAAACATTATAACGAATATGAAAATAAATCAAAAAAATATTCAAAACTGTTAAATATATTTGGAAAAGTTTAATTCTTAAAAAAATCACACAATGGATTGTTACAACGACTAAAATCAGAAAATCTCGCAGCATGGGGGTTTACATCTATTGACCAAATGTATGTTATGTTAGCTGGACGATTTTTTCAACTGAGACCAATTGCATGCAATCTCATCAGAAATGGTTATGGTTCACGTTTCACCGACATGCATGTTGCTTTTTTTTTTAACCAAGCTAGTTTTTTTTTTAAAGAAATAAGGCCGTTAGTTTTCTCGTTTTAATTGTTTTACATTGTCATTTCGAGGCCTTTTATAGCTTGACTATAATTACCGCAATTGTTTAGTCATGACACTGTCTTTCTCGAATCAATTTTTACGTGTCTGCTAAATGTAAAATGAAATTAGAAAACAAATCCGAATGAAATTTTTTAGGATTAATGTATGTTTATAACCTTGACAATATTGTGATGCGTTCAAAGCGTTTTTCTGTATTTACCCTTATCAATATCCAAAGTTGTAACACACCATACATTTAATTGGTCAAAGGTGTCTTCTTATAACTTAGGAATATATAGTAGCAGTATGATGACCATAAAATCAGTAGGACATCATCGTTTACGAAGCAGTAACATAAAGGTGTTAATTCTGTTTATTCATGTTTACCTTGCTATCTTTACATATAAAACATGTCATAGATCATAAACTGGAAATGGATATTCAACAAAATTTGATTACATAATACTTTTTATTTATTTTTACCTCATGTATCGAACAAGTGAAATCGATTTTGTTTTAAATCATTCTCTATTTTAAATTTGCAAAATTTAATAGATTTTATAGATGCATTTCGCCATCTTGCTGTTCAAAGATGAAAAAAGAAAAATTTCACCAAATTCGTTAATAGTTAAATTGAGTTAATATGAGTTTAGAATTTTTCTCTGTACCGATGTAAGGCATTGTCTGTATGAGATTCAAAATACATTTACTAATTCCTTCAACCAGACATGGCAAAATACAATGTTTTAGTAGGATAGATTTATTTCTTTTTTTTTGTCTTTTTTTTTTCCTTATAAAATCAAATACTTTTTATTTTCTTAACAGAAATTGCATGTTTAGAAAAGTGTTCCAAGAATTCATGGATAAGAAAGAATTATGATACAAAATAATTACGCATCTCGTATAATAAAAACTAATTGAAATTATTATATATATATCGAGACCGTAATAATCCTAATTTGATTCTGAATTCGGTTTTCTATTAAGATGACAAATTATTATACTATTGGAATTTTAAGCGTGGACATCGGTTATCAAACATTCAAAACCCCGTTGTGATCCGACATTTAATTATTTATGTACACAAGTTGGCGTGCAAAAATCAACGGAAATACTGATAAACTCGTTTCCCTTTATAAGAAAATTGAGTAACCACCCCTTTTTTAGTACGAGTTGTCTTTCTTAACCGAACGAATAGTTCGGTATGGTATCTGGGGGCCGTTGAAACAATTCACCATGCACAATACTTTTTAATGAGACCCGTTTTAACTTATTGAAAATACTTTGAACAAAATAATTTTTTACTTCAATTTTCAATTTCGAAAAATAGTGGATCATACTCTATTAAAGTTTCTTGATGATCGCTTTCTAAAGTTTTTCCTCCCTCAGCTCTCTAGTAAAAAACCTTTATTTTCAGTCGCATGACCCAAACAGAAAGTTGTACATACAGTGTATGACTGTTTTTCCCAGATTGGACTAAATAGCGATAATTAAATAAAGTGTAATTTCCGGGATTGTTGAAAACTTGCATATTCATCACTATCTGATTTTGTGGTTTTAACAATCCAGACAGACAAATAGCAATAAGGTGTTTAGGAAAACATGACCTAAAACCTCCTTCATATAAGACAAAAAACATGGGAACTCATACTGAATGGTCAAATGTGTTCAATATGAAAATTTCAGTTAAGATGGTAAAATCACAAATCAGCCGATAATGTAAATGGACTATAAGTATGACTTTTGAGCAAATTTAAAGGGAAATGACGGGGAAGGGGCAAATTAGCTTTCAAGGTGAGCAAATGCTGTTTAAATTGGTAAGCGGGTTTTAAATATAGAGGGAAAGTGGAGTCATCTTTTTGGACTTTAGTTACATGTAAATATAACTTATGTAGACTTACCTTCTAATTCTATAGACTATTAAAAAAAAACACCACACAACTCGGAACTATTTCTAATTCACTTGGACTACTGATATGCAAACCTAAAAACAAAAAGAAAAATATCATAAAATAGTGATTGAAAGATTCATAACACTTTGAAAGGATAATTCAGACACGTGTTACACGGGGAGCATGTTTCATTGTTTGTTTACAAATAATAATGCCACGTGATCGCGCACTGACCTCGCATGCTGCATCGCCCTTACATTTCACTAATACATGTACATAACCATTTTCATGCAAACATGCAACGTGAATGTGATTGGTTATCAAATAATACAAAAATAATGCATGAACCGTTGAAGAAGAAATTATTTCATCAAATAGATTGGATTTTCACTTTCGACACGAATAGGTCGAGTTGACATTCCTGTCATCGGAGATAGTACGAGATACATGGGATAAAACGGACCGTCAAAAAGGTCTAGAGAAGCACATCAGTAGAACCTTAACATAAATAAGTAATACTTACCAACATTTCTCTAATTGATAACCTATAGAACTGAAATTTCACAAAAATACCGGTAAATAATTTTGTTGTGATGCTGGTTAAATTGGCGCTAAATAAATATTCTTACTCCTAATGCTTCATGTAAAAAAAAATGTATAGCATTGAATTCGACTACAGTTCAGAATAAAAAAAACGTGAATATGCAAAAGCCAGGTAATATGTTAATGATAAAGTGTGTATAAATTTTCGTAAACGAAGTTACCCGTATACTTCACCAATAATTACATTTGAGCGCAAAGTTCTGTATGTGTGATTTGGTTGGTTTTATGTAACATAATTTAGACTGGGATCCTGGCTAATCTTGACCTTACGACGCCCAGCTAGATTGGACCGGATCCCAGGCTAATGTAACATCGTAGAACTCAGGGTAACGGAATTTTTTGCGTTGCTATTAGATCATTGAGGCCATCTATTTTTATTGCGGGTTCCACATATTTAAATCGGAATTATAGAAAAAATGGAATGTTGTGAGCAGAATCAAAACAGAAATGATGAACACTGCAACATTTCCAGCAAAATATAAATAGGATGGAGGATCTGTGTATTCACATTATTTGTAAAACTCTCCTTATTCATGTGAAGCGTGTGCTTTACATCGAGGCTTATTCTTTACATCGAGGCTTATTATGCTAATCATTGACGCCACAGTACTTCAACCAATCAGACAATGTTTATTTGGGGCATTCGATCGATTTTAACTCAGATTTTGGAATATTTCAATCGAAATTATAGAAAAATGGAATGTTGCTGGTACATATAAAATAGAAAATGATGAATACTTTTAGCTAAAGATAATTTGGATGGGGGTTCTGTGTATTCACATTATTTGCACAACTCTCCTTACTGATGCCATATTTTGGAATTTCCGTGACCTAAATGGTTCGCGAAAATTAATATTTTTATATATAGTACAGTAAACAGACTTATATTGATGTTCAAAACAATACTGCCATTTACATATAGGCATCGTCATAATATGCTTTTCTGTGTTTTGTTAAAAACATCGAATGTAGTAAATATCAAACAGTAATCAATTTTCCAGAATTTCAGACAAGGAAGTAAAAGTACGCAAAAAATGTGCTAGTTATATTATAGTATGTACAATAAGAAGATGTGACTTCCATGATAGACCTTTAATACACCCGTGGCTCACATAAACTTAACACGATTCTAGAAAATGAGGTCAAGGTAAGATTAACCAAACGCTAAATACATGTACACTCATTTAATATTCTAAGGTTGACCTTTTGCTTATAGTTCCTAAGAAACAGATTTTATCAAGAATACCAAACATTGACCAATGAACTATGATAATGAGGTCAAGATCCGATGAACCATGCATGTCAGACATTTATACAGTACAATCAATCTATGCATTAATTATAGTTTACCTTTTGCTTATAATAGCTTAGAAACATACTTACTAGTAACCATTAAAACTTAACATTTACCAATGAACCACGAAAATGATCAGATACTTGCAAGACAGACATACACCAAATATAGCATACTAGTACATATTGCATCAAGTATAAAAAAAACCCAGACCAAAACACAAAAACTTGTCTTAGCTATAACCACTGAAAACCATGAAAATGAGGTCAAGGTCAGATGACACCTACTAGTTGGACATGTATATATAACTCCTTCTATACACTTAATATACATGTAGCATACATATTGCATACAGTATAAGAAAAACAGGTCAAAACACAAAAACTTAACTATAACTATTGAGCCATGAAAATAAAGTCAGGTCAGATGACACATACCAGTTGGACACGTACACCTTAAAATCATTCCATAAACCAAATATAGCATACCTACTGCATAAAATATACGGAAAACAGACCAAAACACAAAAACTTAACTATAATCCTGAACCATGAAAATGAGGTCAGTTCAGATATAAACACCTGCCAGTTGGACATGTACACCTTACAATCCTTCCATACACCAAATATACTAGACCTATAATATTGCTTATAGTATCTGAGATATGACATGACCACCAAAATTTAACCTTGTTCACTGATCCATGAAATGAGGTCAAGGTCAAGATAAAACTGTCTGACTGACATGAGGATCTTGCAGGGTAAGCACATACCAAATACACTATCCTATTTTAATGGTAGAAAAAAAACATTTTTTCAAGAAGTCACTGAACTAAGGAAATGAGGTCAATGACAGTTGACATGTATCAAACAGAAACTTCATAACATAAAGCATCTATATACAAAGTATGAAGCATCCAGGTCTTACACCTTCTAAAATATGAAGCTTTTTAGAAGTAAGCTATTAACACTGTAGTTGCCGTCGAAGCCAGTCACTGTCCCTATGTTAAGCTTTCTGTGACAAAAGTCACAGGCTCCACAAAAACGAGAAACATTTATCAACCCCATCAACTATAAACGGCAAAACCACTGAACAACTGTTATTGCTTCCTGACTTAGAAAAGATGCAAACACAAGCAGCTAGTATAAAGGTTTAAATAGACGTCAACCTTCACTCTAATCTGAGACATAAGGATAACATTAGTACTACAGAGAGAAAATATGCATATAAATTTAACGAATTACTTTAGAAAGGTATCTTTAAATTATAAATCATGACCTCAATATTTGTGAATCTTCATTTTCTCACCAGCGTGACATATTGCAGACAACTTGGAGGAGTTTGGGAGGAGCTGACCTCCTACACCTTATCGGCTTTTTTTAAGTGTAAAAGAGATCAAAATCGAGGCATCAAATATAATTCTACCCATCTTGATGTGTGTGGGCATTTTTTTTTTGAGATTTTCCTTGAAAAAAAATAATTCCAGTATCTTCCCAAACTTATATATTAATTGATAGTTTATATACTTTTTCAATTCCTGAGCAGGAAATTTACTACTGTTTTAGTACTTTTCAAAAAATTTAATTAGAACAAGTAATATATATTATTATCTGTATAGGTAATAAATTACAGAATATGTTGATAATAAGTACAAAAGAGAAGGAAGGAGTAACCTAGTTACTTCCTTACAAAACAAATAACCAATTAGTATTTTTGATATATATATAATCTTTTATTTATTACTTTATCTTTCAAGACTGATGTTATGTTTTTAGGAAGTCTAAAAAAATGTATGATAATAAAATGTCAAAGACCCCTGTGACAATGACTGACATATATATCTTTTTGTTGGTCTGAGTTTCTTCCCGTGAAATAATAATTTTTCATCATTTTTAGATCCTAGTTTGACAAACCTCTAAAAATAATCCTATCAAATACAACGAATAACCTTTTAAGCAAGTCTCTTAGACTTAGGACTAAGTAAGTATACTGATTTGTTCATGACTTAAGACCAATCTTAGTCGTAAGTTTTTTGGTGAAATCAACTCCAGCTAAGAATAAAATGTCCAATCTTTAACCAACAATGAAATTGTATGAAAAATCAATTTAAATCATTATTTAAATTTTATTCATCAAAATCTTCATTATTGTGATTAATGATTTTGACTCCTACAAAATAATCGATTCGAAGCACCTGCTGAATAAGTTCTAACATTGAGAGTAAAATGTGAATTTTGGGTTCAACCAACTCTATAACACCATTATCAAACAGATTTGATACTTGACCATTCCTATCTATTCCTAAATATTTCCCAGCATGCCTTGCTTTACTTATCCTTTCCAACAAAACAAGGAACATTTTGAGATCTAATTGTTTGGTGGGCGAATTATTGTGAAATAGAATTCTGGGTAATTGAAGTACAGCAGTACTTAAAATCTTACAAAGAAGCTTGATGCTACATGAGCTTTCTCTTTGTGAATACTCGGTAAGAAATTCAGACACTAGAAACTCAAATGTCCCTCCTCCACCAATTACAGATATTTTAGTTCCAAACTTTATGTTGCCATCGTCGTCTTTTAAACTATTTGGAGTATTAGAATTAAGAAACGATGATATTGTTTTCAAAGATTTCTGCAAATTAAGCAATGTCTGACTACATAAACCTTCAGTAGGAGCACAAATAATTATCATCTTTGGCAATGGAAGTTGACAATCTAATTCCAAATGAACACACTCTCTCCCATTAAAAATTAAAGGTTTACAAGATTTTGCACTGTGAATCATATTACTCTCCAATGTTTCAAAAATGCTAGTACATGGACTTATTTTTAAACTTGATAACAACCAATCACAATCTTCCTCTGGTACATATGGAACAACACTGATTCTGTGTAATTCAAAAAGCTGTATAGCTTGGTCCGATACTTGTTCCGAGCATAGAATAAGTTGTATATTTTCTCTTTTACACATTTCTACGAATTTCTTTAAAAGAAAATAATGATGGTCCATGAATCTGATTAAAGATGATTCATTCTTCAGGCTTATTATTTCCCTTGTTTCTACATTTTTTTGATGTCCTGTTATTGGGAACAAACATGTTACGAATCTGACATATTGAAATGAGTTATTTTGACAATACACAGCAAATCTTCTTTGAATGAGAAATGGTGACAGAGTTCTCGATTCACTGTACGGTAGACTTGGAACTTTAATACAAAACTGATCAAAGTTGTCAACCATACATTTAATATTGTTTATTATTACTTGTTCATCTTGTCCATCTGTACAGACTGCTTCATTCACCATGGTAACAAAATGCTCGATGATTCTTTCTTGGAAACTGTTAGATAAAGACGTTCTTAAAATTTCACGAACTGTACCAGAAGAAATAACTCGTTCTGAACCTGGTATTTTTGATTTTATGAATGAAGCCAATTTCGAACTGATTTCAAATTTAATCTTTTGAATAGCACATACACAATCATTGTGACTTGTAGACTTGAATTCCTGCTGTAAAAGTTCATGGAAGAATTTTGATAAATATAGAATAAAAGTTTTACTGCTGTCTCCTGTGAAATTGACCGTTCTTGTCATGGAATCAATGATTAGTCTTGCAATAGGATGACCAAATTGTAGTTTTCTTAACACTGTTTTACCATCACTAGAGATAATCACCTGGCCTGTTTCCGTAGCCAACAGGATTTTTGATCCACGAGGTCCAAGTGAATGCGAAATTATTCTATCAAGCGTATCACAAATCTGCACAATTGTTTTCAGTTCTACTTTGAGGAAATTTATTGCCATTGTTTCTACTAATATTTTTGTCTGTAATTTATTGTCTTTGCTTCTATTAATAATAAGTATTTTGTTTTCATTGTTTCTTCTTATAATTAGTAATTTGTTGCCATTGCATCTACTTATGATTAGTTATTCGTTGCTTCTACTAATAATCAGTAACTTTTTGCCATTGCTTCTTCTAATAATTAGTAATTTATTGCAAATGCTTCTACCATGTCTACTTATAATTAGTTGTTTGTTGCCATTTCTCCTACTAATAATTTATTGCTGTTGCTTCTTCTGGTACTAATCATAAGAATTAACCAAACAATATGATACTTGATTGATTTTCCAATTAGAATTATATGTTGCACACATGTTTGATGATCTCGTGACAAATTCTAAATTTTAAATTCAATACACCATAGAACATTGACAGACAGGCAGAATTTCAATCAGTTCTAGCCAACAACCAGTGCTATTAACCTCATCTTACTTTTTAATCTGAAAGTAAAAAAATACAATAAGTTATATTGAAATATTATCAAACTAATCTGATCACATCATCTTATTTATGTGATGCTTTTTTAATATCTGAAGGATGATATTTGATAGATTAATATACCGGTATATCAGAGATGTATTATATGTCTCTGCAAATATATATATATATATAATTATAGTACATGTATACTGTAAATTCAGAAATAATGGCGATGTTTTTTATTAAAATTAAAAACATGACAGTATCTGCAAGTTACTAATGCTTTTATAATTTCAGCAGTGATTTTCCATCACAGAAATTTTGTGATTATAATTAGATCTACCATTGTTACCAGTGACTCACATATATTAGTTTCTATATTTTCAATACTTAAAAAAAATAATTCAGGGGCACAAAAAGTGAACTTTTAATATCTTATCCTTAACCTATATATAGATATTAGAATCCTTTCAGATGATAATTCATAAAGAAAACATGATATGGACTATACATTTGTATATGGACAGGACTTACTGTCTAATTGAACTTTTTAATAATTGATAAATAAAAAAAAAAGCTCACAAAAATAAGAAAAAGGATTATTCTGAATAGACTAGATCTAGACTATAACAACAAAATGATGATATGTATTTACCAAAAAAGGGGGAGGGGTAAAGTAAATGTACCACACAAATGCCAAAAAAAATACTGTAACAAAGTCAAGATAAAATCAGGTGCTCTGCAGAGCAGAGAGGTCGAACACCGAACAGTTGCATCAAGTCTGAACACAACATTCAAGATTGATACAGCTCTGAATTTGGATTGTGATTAAATTTTTTACATAATATGGGTTTAACAAAAAAAATGTCAAGATCTAACAAATCTATTGCGCAATATTGTGCAATTAAAGATTTCTTCTTCAAAAATTTGGAATTTGAATAATTGAGAATTTTTTTTGAACCCCCCTTTTTTGGCAATTAGTCCAAAGCCTGACATTTTATTATACATAATTTACAAGTAGTATGAGGGAGGTAAATCCAAACATACCTAACATTGTATGTGAAATGTTTTTGAATTACCTCCCTTACACTGCTTTTAAATTATCTTTAAAATTGTCCATTGACCAGAAACACCTAGTTTTCCCCTATTTTGGACCCTAATTCCAAAAAAATTTGAGCCATAAACCCCAAAGTCAATACTTACCATCCCTTCATGGTATGTAAACTTGAGGTACGGTACAATTACAGAGAGATTCCTACACTTTAACACAAGTTATTGTTTGAAAACTAAAAAATGCTTATTTTGGGTCCCCTTTTTGGCCCCTAATTCCTAAATATTGTGACCATAACCCCTAAAATCTTTTCCAACCTTCCTTTAGTGGTATTGAACCTTCTGGTAAAAATTTATAGGGATCCATTCACTAAAACTTAAGTTATTGTTCGGAAACTAAAATGCATCTGAGGACAACGACACAGACATGATAGCATTTTATGCGAAATGAGTTAAATCAGCACACAAACTGAACCTTTTGTCCATATAGAATTTTGTAGAGACAAGTCTGTACAGAGATTGTGGAAACTTTTAATGGAAACATGACTTTTAAAATGGGAATTGGGGTTGTTAAAGATTCTTGATTCGGAAAGTGTAGCATTTCAAGAGTTACAAAACTGTATGTATTAGGTTTCCTGCTCTATGGCCATTTCCATTCTCAATTTCAGATATATCATTTTAGAAATAAATTTATCATAAGCATGATAAGGGGTCATCCATAATTGTCAACCATTTTCCAAAGTGTACAAAACTGTGTACAAAACTTTTAACTTTTTCAGACCCTCCCTCTAAAAGTGTACATCAACCATTTTCAGATTTCAACACAAGCATGACAAGAATCAATCATTCTTAATAAAAAGACCATCCTGTCTAATATAATTGCATTTAATATTGAAATTTGCAATAAAAATGATAAACTGAAATATATCAGACTTGTTTAATTTTTATTTATTTTTAAAAAGCGTATGGTAAAAATGTTGATTTTTTTACCCCCTCCTCCCAAGTGTATGTTTTGTACACTAAATGGAAAATAGTAGACAATTATGGATTGATGATATGCTTGATGCAAAGATATTTAAACTTGGTGTTTGGTTTGAAAAGCTTATAAAATATCAACCACAAAAATGGTTTCTAAGTTTTTTTTAACTGGTTTGTTTGGAAAGATTACCAGTACTGTACTATTACTGTTATGTAGTTGTATTTGCAATATCACCAGCAGTCATGAAAAACATGCAAATTCGTTTAATGAGACAAAAGTTATAATATGCGAAAAATGCAACAAAATCCAGCATTCTTATACATAAGGTGTGATTATTAGTGAAATAATTGCTTGTTAGCAATATTCTGAAAATAGCTATCAAACCTTACAAATCATTCTTTCACATGATATATATCTGTTCAATATTCTAGTAAACATATACAACATTGAATTTGAATCATTTATAGTCAAAATATGGATCTGTTGCACTTTCTGTACATTTCATGGTCATATTTTGTCATTGTTCGTCAAAACTTGTGAATTATTTCAAAAGAGCTGTTATAAGAACAGGTTTATTAATAAGGTAATTGATCAAAAAGTTTTACAAGAACTGTAATATATAAAAAATGTGTGTGAAAGCAAAGTTATCAATAAAAATAGTTCTGGATTGATAATTAAAAATTTAACAGTACATTTTATAAATAGTATGACAAAAATGGGTGTTCCCATAGCCATTTCAATAGGTGTCTCAAGTTGCTGTATTCATGAAAACAAATTCCACTCTTAATTTCGTTCAACTACATGTAGTATTTATCATATTTTACACATTGTACCACTGTACCAGCTGCTTGCTTGCTATACTGAATATTATTCTCTTTGCATTTACACATGCACTCACACCACATCTTCCTATATCTATATATGTATAGCTGAGAACTCATTTATTTTGGTTCCTTGGCTGGAAGACACAACACAAGACAGTGCTTAAGATTTCATATGAACATGATCTTTATATAAATGTAAATTTAACTTTTCAAGCAAGCAGCTTTAAAACTAAAGGATCCAATGAGACTGTGCCTCTCAACTAGGTCCATGTGCATATTTAACCAGGGACACGCTCTAATTTTAATACATGTATAAGAATAGGATTAGTGACAAAAAACTCAGTTTTGTTGATCTTGTCAAGTTTTAATACTGATCATTTGGTACAAAATGTCTCTTTATTTTTTCTTCTCAAAATACAAAAGAGGGTAAAGAAAAATCTTCATTTAAGGGCAATCACTCCTATAAAGAGCAAATTTGACTTGTTAATACATGTAGTAGATATTGCCTTGTTGAACATTTTTTTTTATTAAAAGAGAGGCTAAAGATAATAGATTGACATTCAAACTCAAAGGTCATAAATAAACTGACAACACCATATGGCTAAAAAAGATCGACAGAAAAACAATGGTACAAATTAAAGAAAACTTAAGACTGAGCAACAAAAACCACACCTAAAAATTTGGGGTGTCAGATCTCACATGCTCAGGAAGGGTAGGCAGATCCTGCTCCACATACATGTATCTATGGCACCTTTTGTGTTTATTTGTTTATTAAAATCTTTGTCAAATATATATGGCAAAATGCAAGATAACTGGTAACGTCAATTAATCAACTTGGATTGTTCAGTATATAACAACCCAGACTGAATGCAGGACAAATCAGCCCGTAGATGACAACTGAAAAGTCAGACCTAGTCCAATAGAACCACCTAAAAAGACAACACGGATCATCTATAAGGACAACAGACAAAGTGCTTAAAGAGGATTTTAACTATAAATGAATTATTTATATGATATATGATATATTTTAGATTGCAACATCATTTCGGCATGTTTGTTACTGATTTTGCAAAAAAAACAAACAAAAAACTTGTCTATTTGGAACGACATTCAATTGTCTTTATTCAAATTCAAAATTTAAATATTTTATTGGCCAAAGCACATATGATACAATGCGTATTCCAAGATACAAACACATTAAACATGATAATTTATGCAAATACAACATAAAGAAAACATTTCAAGTATAGACGTCCCTTCATAGACAGTCCGAGTTAAGTTATTTATGTAAATCCGCTGCAAAACTTTCCCCCCTTAAATCATTTATTTTGTCAATAATTGACAGTCATAGTTGTCTTCATGGTGGGTCTCATTGGGGTTCAAGCGTGACAAGGGATTGCCGATTTTTTGTAAGCGTGGCATGTGAAAGTCTAGTCCGAGATTACTCTGACGTCCAATTGCTGTTATGCCAGACAAGCTGGGGCCGTGGGACGTCAGAGCTTGTCCCGTATCAAAAAGTGAATATTTGCCCACCCAAAATGGATGCGCTACTTCATCGCTTCTGGAGCCAACTGAAGGCCTTGGAATTATATAAATCGGGCATCAATCTCTTCATTTTTCATTTATCTTTTCATATATGTAAGTTTCACCTACCTGCCAACCTTTATTTTTCTATATTTTAACAGTTTTTACAGAGACCCATCAGTTTATGCATTTTGACTTTCACTTTCAAATGGACGTCAAGTTACGAGAGAGTTCATGGCCTCGAGACTCAAATAAGCAAATATTTTTATTTTTCTACCTCCTTTGTAGGAGATCGATGTGTTAACATTTAGAAGCAACCACGTTTTTTCACCTCCTTTACAGGAGATTGGTAGTAAGCATCTAGTTCCAACCATGATAACAATCAAAAGCTCTCGGACATTTAGGTAACTTGCATCATAAATGGATGAGGTGTTACATTATGGTCATTTGCACCGTTTTCTCGTGGTCATGTGATTATCTTTGAAAATGAAAGGCATAATGCATAAATCGATGGGTCTCTGTAAAAACTGTTATTGTGAAGCCTATGATAGTTTTCCATAGAAGCTTTTGATTTTTATCGTGGTTTATATAATTCCAAGGCCCTCAGTTTACTCCAGAAGCGAAGAAGTAGCGCATCCATTTTGGGTGGGCAAATATCCACTTTTTGATACGGGACAAGCTCTGACGTCCCACGGCCACAGCTTGTCTGGCATAACAGCCGTTGGACGTCAGAGTAATCTCGGACTAGTGAAAGTCAAATAATTGTGTCGTAAAAATGGAAAAATAGGTCTGGCGGAACCCGGGAAATGACAAAAAATGAGAATTGCTGACATACATAGTGTGAGTGGGATACGTGAATCTGACAAAACAGTAAGCGGGATCTGGGATCAGAACACCCCCCCTCCCCCCTTTCATGACGGTCCGAGTAGTCTTTTAATTTTATGGAGACGGTCCGAGTTGTCTTGCACCCCCAGACTAAGTATCAATTAGAGTTTTGACGATATAAATCATTCTATGATAAAAACTGATCAACGACTGTTTATCATGAAAAGTTTCTGATCTAAGACGCCTTAGACGGTCCGAGTTGTCTTTTTATTTTTAAGACGGTCCGAGTTGTCTTTTTTTTTTAGACGGTCCGAGTTGTCTCCTGTGCGACTTGTCTTGCACCGATGTGTCAGTGGGGCGAGCTGTCATCGATTTGACTCTGTTTGTATCTACTTAACACTTTGTTACAAAAGAAAGACACCTTTGACAATCTTATAAGACTTTAAAATTCTTACTGCCATGGCTTTGCTGACTTTGTTTACATGAGAGCCACGTGTTAGTCAATCTTTATTCAAAATGGAAATGGACATAAATTAAATCATCTAGAAGACTAAGACTTTCATTTTCTAGCGAAGATAAAAATAGATCCGACTTCACGCATGCCCAGCAGAACTGCGGGAAATTTGACACACAACATGGATATCTTAGATGAAAAAGAACTTGAAAGTATTTTTAAATAACGCTATTATGAAATTTTAAAAACATCATTTCATTGTAGTTAGGATTATTTCATTACAAATTAAACAAAACCAAGGGACGTAAGAAGAGTTTCTAATTACTCCCAGACAAGGTTTCGCCTCTCCGAAATTATCAGAAAATGATTTTTGTAAACAAACACTATGTATAAAACTTAAAACAGTCGGGTAAGATCATCATAATGGTTTGTATTCGTACATTACTCAGGCAGTCAGTTCCCTGATTTGATATGTTTTGATTTGTCATTATTTCGAGGCCTTTTATGGCTGACTAGGCAGTTAGTCCTACAACTACATTAATTGTCATTAATGAGGAATGTCAGGAAATGTAATTTCTCTTTGCTTTAAAAGTCCATGATTTGTCCACAGTTGGAATATGCCACGTGTGATTGGTCTTTACACCCCAATTAAGATATTCATAAATTTTAATCTGTCAAAAGAAGGGCCACTAAACTCTCCAAGATATAAACAAGTAACGAAGATAGATTTAAATCGAAGATAGATTTAAATCGTTAATTTCATTGACATTTGGAATACTGTGATGACAGAAATTACATGTCATGATACAAAGCATAACACGGTATAAATGCTATCAACTGGATGAGTGTAATTACATCATTGTACATAGAACCATTTAATAATACTAGATGTCATTCTGTAAAACTAGTACTCCAGTCCAACGAATTACAAAAAGAACTGAAAATAAACCGAAAAAGAGCATATATCACAAAATTCACATGATTGTACATTAATAGGAAAATTATATGTGGACACACCATTTAAAAAAAACCCAGACATTTTAACTTTTTTTTTTGGTATATCAATATGTAGGATAAATTATCGTTTATTTTTCATCAAGAATCTTTATCTTATATAATTATGATAATATATTTTTTATGTAGTAATTATATCTTGATAGATTTCTCGTAAAAATAAATAAAAAGCAAATACTATATCATGCATTGCCATTTCCTTTCAGTGGTTGAATGTCAAATACAAATTTAAGGTGCCTTGGTGACATGTGATTTCTTCTTGATCACGATAATCCCCAGTCTGCATCAAAAACTTTTTCAACTACTAGTCCGAAGACCAATATTCTGACATTTTTCTAACTGGTTCAAACAAAGTTTTGCAAAAACTTACTAGTCTGAGTGAAATTTTACTAGTCCATGTAGTCTGGGGCATCAGACTAGTGGCTAACGGTGCAGACTGTATTCCCCACCTTAAGGATTTATATAAAAAGGTTTTCTCATTTGTTTTCAAATTTTTTGGAAGAGAAAGGTGTCTGAAAAAGGGCATGGCATTGCAATGCGCTATGCTTATTTAAAAAAAAAAACAACATTAAGTGGAGCAGTGGCATAACCTGTCAGATTTAACAGCAAAGACTTTGAATAATTTAAAGTCAGCATTAAATGGCAAAAATTGAAACCCGTATTAAATAATATATCTCCTGCATGCAAAGCTATGATTCTTGCCCAGCTTTGGCTATACATTTTTTGTTGTTTTTTGTTTATAGATTTCTTCTTTAATAAAAACCTGAATTTTCAATATTTTATACTTTGACCTCATGCACCATTGAAGAGAAATTGATTGTTTAATTAAATGCACATCTGTTTCAGAAAAATTGGTATCATATTAGACTTTTTTTTGAGAAGTTCATAGTAGGCCAGTTGCACTGCTAATTTTGGGAGGATTATATACATGATTCAAACATGAATGGAATTAATGAATATGAAATAGGATCAATATTTTGATATACATGTGTATGTAGAAAAAATGTATGTACATTTGTATGTACAAGTATTTAGTAATTTTTTATTTTTTTTATATCATTGAAAGAATTGAAAAGGGAAAGAAAGAAGGCTGAAAAGAAAGATAATTTGAAGGAGGTGGCACAAATATGTAATTGCATTGGTGAACTTCTTGTAAAGTATGGTAAGTGTTTGAGATAGTCATTTTATTTATAGTTGTGTAAAAAAGCGTCAAAACCATGAAAACAGCAACGTAGAAATTCCAGAAATTCTAGAGGTCAATATATCATGTATCATATGGTGTTTAGGTAATCAGAGGTCTATATACCATACATGTACATATATGTCAAGCTTTCAGTCCCTTAGACCAGTAAAGAATGAATTAAACAGATAATACCAAATATCTTCCATCATCACAAAATTCCTAAAAATTGTAAAACACTAAGATCCATCATCTCAAAATTCTTCAAAAGTCAAAAACACTATGAAGATTAATCATTTAAAAATTCCCCAAAAAGTCAAAAACACAAATATCCATTATCTCAAATTCTTAAAAAGCGGAAAAATATAAGATCCTCAATCTCAAAATTACTTAAAAGTAAAAAAACACTAACAGCCATCTTCTCAAAATTCTTAAAAAGCAGGAAAAAACTAAGATCCATCATCTCAAAATTCTTAAAAGGCAGAAAAATATAAGATCCTTCACCTCAAAATTACTAAAATATCAAAAACACTAAGATCCGTCATCTCAAAATTCACAAAGAGTCAAACACTACAATCCATCAACTCAAAATTCTAATTTTTAAAAAGGCAAAAAAATTAAGATTTATCATCTCAAAATTCACAAAAAAATAAAAATACACTAAGATCCATTATTTTAAAATTCTTAAAAAGTCAAAAACACTAAGATACATCACAAAAGTAAAAAAACTCTAAAATCCATCATCTCAAAATTTTTAAAAAGTCAATACTAAGATCCATCATATCAAAATTCCCTTCGAAGTCAAAGAAACACTTGGATCCCTCATCTCAAAATTTCTAAAAAATTTCCTAAAAGTCTAAAGCATTGAAAGACCCATCATCTCAAATTTCCTAAAGTCTAAAACACTAGGGTCCATCATCTCAAAATTCTTAAAATTTGAAAACACTAAGATACATCATCTCAAAGCTCCTTAAAAGATTAAAACACTAAAATCCATCAACTCAAAATTCACAACATGTCTAAAAAACAATCAATTTCACCTATGACACAGTTCTTGATTTTGACAATGTTAGAACAGATATTGCAATGACAGTGTTAATTAGATTATATGTGTATGTTTGCTCAGCTACAATGTATTTATAATTTGTCATTGCTGTGCTTTAGTTTTTATGTTGCTTTTTGCTCCTGCATGTATATACAATGTACTATATAGAATTTAAATCAGTTTAGCCTGAATGTGCATGAAATGTATGTTCTATGTGTTTTATGTTTTAGTATTAGTATTGTGTATGATTATTGTGTAAATTGAATGTATGTATTTGTAGGTTATAAAAGCTCAAAGAGCTGATGTTTATTTGTTATGTGATATGCCCACTATAAATAAAGCTTTGAATTGAATTGTTGAAAATTTTTATGAATAGGTAGACAGATTATGTTCACTCAAAAACAACAGTACATAGTAAATAAGAATATCTAATAATGCAACATTAAAGTTTCTTGAGGATGTACTTAGGTGAGGTTTTGGAATTTGTGTCAAATGTTCGGACTCCTTGGTGTTTTTCCATACAATACAATGCAAAATATTTTGCCCCATAACACCCATTTTTTTTTCATATATGACTAAATAGCTCATGAAAGGTCATTTACCAAAATTTTAGAAGATTCTTAATTTTCTTTCTTTTGTTTTGAGACCCAATAATAACAATGCAAATATAGGGTAAAAGTCTGAGTCAGCCTTTTCCCGCCATATTTTAATTCTCAAATATCTTGAAAAGGAGGTCTATGACCTATCAATAGTGTTAGCTTATTTTTATCCTTAACTGATGCCCTACCAGGTTATAGTACAAATGTATCAATTTTAACTTCTAGATTTATTAATTTTCACCTAACCTCACCTAAGTACATCCTTAAGTCAGGTTCAAGTATCAGTACACTAATATAAACAAGATAAAGGAACTTTATAATTTATGTAGAAATAAGAAGATGTGGTATGATTGCCAATGAGACAACTTTCCACAAGAGACCAAATGACACATATCTTACAACTATAGGTCACTATGAACTTCAACAATGAGCAAAACCCATACCGCATTATGGCTATTTAGAATATATTATATGCTGTGAACTAACTGATGATCACTTAGAAATTATTTAATAGAAAAACAAAGGCTATGACGAAACCATCCATCATATCCATGAGACAAAATCAGTACATGCAAAGCAAAATTCACACAGAAAGCAAAGGAACATTGCTTGTATTGCTGTTCTTAATCACAACGTGAGGCCTTTAACACAGACTTCAAAAGACAATACTCACCTCGCTGCATGGTTTAGACTGCCCCAAGCACCTGTCTTGGATAATGAAAAAAACTTCTTTATATTGTTATTTCTTTCTTATTTACTGGTTATTGAGATAAAAATTATATATATTGCAGGAAGGTGTCATGAAGCCAAAGAAGAACATGAGAAGGAACTTGCCATCAGTGAAGCCTTGGAAGATACCATTGGTTCAGCAGTGGCATGCAGGAAAATTGGGGAGTGTTATTGTGGAATGGATCAGTATGACAAAGCACTACAATTTCAGCAACGCCACTTGGAGCTTAGTAGGTCATGTGGAAATTTATTGGAAGAGCAAAGAGCACTGGCTACTATTGGAAGAACATATTTATTTCAATGTGACAGTGCCAGGGGGAAACAAAACATAGTGAAGGCGTCCAAACAAGCAGAGGAGGCGTTCTGTAAAAGCATGACTGCATGTGAAAACTTGAAGCAAGAGGTTAAAAATGTAGAATATATGGAGATGAAAGCCAGGCTTTACCTTAATTTAGGTAAGTGGTTTTTTTTTTTTTAAGTATGAGCCCTTAATTTAAAAGCCTGTTGTGTTTCTGTTCACTCTTCTGGCTCTTTTATTTTATTATTGATTGTTATCCTGATAAAAAAAATCTGATTGCTGCTCTTCAAAAAGATTACACATTATTACAGATCTGTTAAAAACTTGTGATGTTTGTCCACATTGTATAATGTTTCCAGATCATTTCTTTAAAGTTTACATTTGATGGTAAAATAATATGCCTTCAATATTTTCTGAGAATTTTTTTGCATGATACTACTACTTCAGAAGGAATTATCAATAACTGTGGATTTATTGTTATTCTTGGGATATCAATTTTCTTGTTTTTTTTATTGTAATGGTGATCACCAAATAAAATAATAAACAATGAAATTTTTTTTATAGGCTTGAAAATATGATTTTTCATCAATCCACTGTACATGCTGTATCTCCAGGGACTAAACTTGGAAATTTCAAGCTAGGAGCCCAGACCAGATATTTCATAATTAGTTTCTATATGTTCAACTGAAATTTAACTGAAAGTTTAGGGGCCCAGCTCAAAATCTAGGAGCCATGGGCGACTGGGACCCCTTTAAGTTTTGTCCCTGAATTCTCCAATACTCCAATAGATATTTTTACTATTCAATTAAGGTTCCAACATGTCCAATGGGAGGGAGTGAGATAAAATCTGCAAAGATAATTTGGTTAATGTGGAGAAATGAGAACTATTATAAATGTTTTTTTGAAGATGACTCAGAATCCTTGATGTTTGTGTTATTTTCATTATCATCTGCACATTTGATTTTCTGTTACAGGGTTGGTATTTGATGGCAGAGGCGACACACGACAGTGTGCAGAATATATGAAGAAAGCTATAACAATTTCAGAGTAAGGGGCGAGAAATATTTCAATATTTGTTTCATATGTTTTAGTTGTTGATGTACATGTATGAATTATGGAACATTGAAATAGACAAAATTGTTTCATATGTTTGGTGATGTATGAATTATGGAAAATTGACAATACACAAATTAAAACAACAAAATAATGTTCTTGGAAATGCATATCAATTAACCATTTCAAAGTCATGAATTAAATGATTGTGGGTGATTTTAATGGTTCTATACCAGAAAGAAAATAGTTTTCCAACTGTAGTCAAATATCATTGGATGCGATTTCACCAATGAAAACTACTTTTTGGTGTACATCTACCCAGATTGATTTAGATTAGAAGATGTATAAGGAATATTTGTACATTTTTAGACTACCACATATTTAAGAAAAGAAATCTCTAGTCCCAAAAGTCTAAAAGAATGTTAAATGGCAACAACAAAAATTAGCAATAGAAAATAAATGAAGACAAACTCTGAAGATGTTCTTGACAGAAACAGGTCATGCATGTAATCTGGCTAAACTAGTTCAACATTATTTTCTTAAAATTGCAGACAACACCATCTTTACAGTGACTTGTATCGATGCCAGTATTCTTTAGCTACCATGTATCAACGTAACAACAACTTCAGTCAAGCTTTAAGATTCTTAGAATCTGCTCTTAAGAGTGCTTTGAAGTTGAAGGATAAATATCTTGAAAGTGATGTGTATGTCCAAAAAGCTTTGGTAAGTACATAAACAGTTTTATAGACACTTAGAAATTAACCCTTTAAACTGCACAAGTAAATGTTTGCTGTTAATATATAACAGATTGCCTGGCATAAAATGATTGAACCATGAAATGCATGGGTTGAATCATAGCATAATCAATTTAAGAATATAAATTAGAGCATTAGAATTTTCTCTGCCAAGCATACTGCAGCCTTATAAGTTGTAAACTGGTTGGCTTAAATAATGTGTATATGTTTCTTTATTTTTTATATTTGTAAGACTGGTTTTTCTCTTCTTTTTGTGGAGCATTCGACTTTAGTCGAAAAAGCGAGACTAAGCGATCCTACATTCTTTCGTCGTCAGTATCGTCGCCGGCGGCGTCCACAAATATTCACTCTGTGGTTAAAAGCTTTTGAAAATTTAATAACTTTCTTAAAAACCATACTGGATTTTTACCAAACTTGGACAGAAGCTTGTTTATGATCATAAGATAGTATCCAGATTCCAGAAGTAAATTTAGTGAAAATAAAATTCCATTTTTTCTGTATTTTACTTATAAATGGACTTAGTTTTTCTGCAGGAAAACATAACATTCACTCTGTGATTAAAGTTTTTAAAATTTTAATAACTTTCTTAAACTATCCTGGATTTCTACCAAACTTGGACAGAAGCTTGTTTATCATCATAAGATAGAATCCAGAAGTAAATTTTGTAAAAATAAAATTCCATTTTTTCCGTATTTTACTTATAAATGGACTTCGTTTTTTTGCGGGAAAACATTACATTCACTCTGTGGTTAAAGTTTTTATAATTTTAATAACTTTCTTAAACCATCCTTGGTTTGTGCCAAACTTGGAGAGTCTGAGCTTGTTTATGATTATTAGATAGTATCCATAAGTAAATTTTGTAAAACGAAAAATCCATTTTTTCCGTATTTTACTTTAGATTTTCTGCCAGGATACAAGACATTCACTCTTTGGTTAAATTTTTTTAAATTTTGATAACTTTCTTATAATATTTTTAAATTGTACCAAAATTGGGCAGAAACTTGTTTATAATCAAAAGCAAGTATCTAGAAGGAAATTATGTGAATATTTTGTACCTGTGTATCTGTATTTTACTTATAAATGGACTTAGTTTTTCTTCCAGTTAACATTAAATCTATATATTTAAAGTTTTTAAAATATTTATTAGATTCATAAGCTATCCCGATTTTTTTCCAAACTTGGACAGAAGCTTCTTACAATCAAAAGATAGTATCAAGGGGAATATTTTTATTGATTTTTTCCCTCATTTTTGTTGGGCCTGCAATTTACAGCAAAAGTAGGCGAGACACTGGGTTCCGCGGAAACTTTACAAATTTTATTATTTTGTTCTCTATTCTTTATATTTTAACACCACATTATTCTCAAATCTGTATTTTTTATCTTTTTCTTTTGTATGTCTTTTATTGTGCATGTCTTCCCTATTATTCTCTTCTCTGTAAACCCCATTCAGACCCTCATCTAACTTTTATATTTTCAGGTGTGTATCCAAGTGGGAGACATACCTACAAGTAAACATTCATTGAAGAAAGCACACAAACTGGGATCACCAACACCAGAGGAAACTGAAAGAATCGTCAAATATTTTAAAGCTGGTAAAATTAATTTATCTAGAAAAAAATCAGTGTCATATTACAAAAGTCATCTTTCATGATTGTCAGATATCTTAAAGCTGGTACCATGTATAACATATATTTATCTAGAAATATCAATGTCATATTACAAAAGTCATCTTACATGATGGTCAAATATCTCAAAGCTGATATAAAAAAAGAAGATGTGGTATGATTGCAAATGAGACAACTCTCCACAAGAGACCAAAATGACACACAAATTAACAACTTTAGGTCACTGTACAGCCTTCAACAATGAGCAAAGCCCATACTGCATAGTCAGCTATAATGACAATGTAAAACAATTCAAACGAGAAAACTAACGGCCTTATTTATGTACAAAAAAAGAACTAAAAACCGAAAGGTAACACATAAACAAACAACAACCACTGAATTACAGGCTCCTGACTTGGGACAGGCACATACATACATAATGTGGCACGGTTAAACATGTAAGCGGGATCAAACCTGAAAGCGGGATCCCAGCCCTCCCCTAAACTTGGACAGTGGTATAACAGTACAACAAAAGAACGAACTATAATATTCAGTGGACAAAGGCTTAACTCATCAGATGGACAAAAATACAAGTGGATGTGGCCGGGTACTTGTACATCCCAACAAAAAAAGACATTAGGTACGGATCTGAGAGTACTCACAGTTAACTGACAGCTAGTTCAAAGCCACTAACAACTAAAAAATAAATCCTGCATCTAAGACTAAACTATCAATCCATACACATCCAAATATTTATCAAGAAAAAATCTATCCAGAAAAAAATCAATATCATATTACAAAAGTCATTTTACATGATCTATAAACATTGAAAAGCTTGTAATAATCAATTATCTGGAAAAAAATCAATGTTATATTGCAAAGTTATAAACCAAAAAGAGGATTTGTTCCTACAGGAGTGACATCAAAGAATTAAAACATTAAGCGCCTTGAATTAAGTCCCTTATAAATACTGATATGGTGCAAGGACTTATAAGGTTGTCTTTTGTCAAAAATCTCATTTGCTTTTCATTCAACTTAAAATTTGAAATTTTAATTCTGCATTAACTAAAACTAGCATAATAATGGAGTAAAAATTTGCCTGTTGTATATTTTTCTATTTATTCTTTGAAAGACTGGAAGAATAATGTAATAATATTTGCACTGTGTAACTGAAAGAGTAGTTTTAAGAAATGCAAGGTATTGGTTGTTTTATTTAGCTCTATTGAACATGTGCTGTAAGGTAAAATAGTTTGTGAACCATAAATCAGCCATTTCTGTCAGATGTAGAAAAACGAAGGAGATATGACGCTGATGTTGTTAGTGTTTTTTTTAAATTTGGCATTGATGTTTTTTCTTTGTCTGTAGTTTTCTTTTATAAACAGCAGACAGCCATTAATCAGCCTTTCTTAAACATGAATTTATGGTTTAGACATAAAAGAAATAAATGTTCGAGAGTCTGCAATAATCAATAAACAAACTACTCTAATTACAAATTAAATCACATGTTGTAAACAGCAGAAGGTGCATCATGTGAAATTGAAAAATAACATGTTTATATATCATGTATATGTCACTGGTATTTTTTATCATTCATCATGAGCATGGTTAGATTTTTCTTTCCAAGACTTCAAAAAAATGGTGATTTGACAAAAAAGAAATTTTATGAAATTTTGTATTATTAAAATGTCAGAATTGTATCAATTTATGAAGAATATTTATATGTGTGATAAAAATAACATGGAAAAAGGCTTGTTTCATTTACATGAACATTATGCACAAGAAAAAGGTTTTAATAATAGTTACAAAAAAAAGAAGTTAAACAATTCTCTTGCATTCTAATCCTAAATTTCAGTCACATCACTGGTAATTTTATTTGTTCATTATATCGGGTCACTTTCTTGATTTACTTTTTATGCCCCACCTACAATAGTAGAGGGGCATTATGTTTTATGGTCTGTGCGTCCATTCGTTCGTTCTTCCGTCTGTGTGTCCGTTTTTGGTCAAGGTAGTTTTTGAAGAAGTTGAAGTCCAATCAACTTGAAACTTAGTACACATGTTCCCCATGATATGATCTTTCTAATTTTATTGCCAAATTATAGTTTTGACCCCAATTTCATGGCCCACTGAACATAGAAAATGATAGGGAGAAGTTCAGGTTAAAGTTTTTGGTCAAGGTAGTTTTTGATGAAGTTATAGTTACATCAACTTGAAACTTAGTACACATGTTCCCTATGATATGATCTTTCTAATTTTAATTCCAAATTTAAGTTTTGACCCCAATTTCACGGTCCACTGAACATAGAAAATGATAGGGCGAGTGGGGCATCCGTGTACTATGGACACATTCTTGTTCTGGATTGGTATTGTTTTTACAACATAAACAATGCATTTGTGCACTGTTTTATTGCAACAATTTTGTACGTAATCTAAATATTAGTGTTTAGTTTTCAGATGAATGTTTTTTCTTCTTTTGATTTAATTGAGAAATACATACAGTGTAGTTTCACCATCAAACTAACAGGAGTTATACAAGGAAATAAACCCAAATAAGATTTTAGCAGTACCTACTAATGAGTTTGATCACTATAAAAAAAAGATAAGTTTGCTTGTGTGACAGGTGGACCACAAAACTGTTTTTACTTCTTACTGAAAGTATAACAATAAATTCAATGAAAATTATGGGACAGGCAAGAAAAATATAACTGGAAAAACTATATACTAAGAATAAGAGATGTGGTATGATTGCCATTGAGATATCTTTCCACCAGAGTTTAACAATGTACTATTCATATAGATTCGTTTATTTTTGTAGGAACCAATTTTTGTGGATTGAGGAAAACTTGCCTTTACATGGATATTTATTTTGTGGATTTTGTGGTTTTTTGTTTTCATACTGCAGTGATACTAGCTTTTAGAAAAGTTGTAATTCCTCAAACATTTAAATTTGTGTTCAACTGTTCCCTCAAGTCCATGGAAATTAGTATCCCATGAATTATATCTTAAACAATCTGAATAAGATAACTCATAGACTGATTTAGGTACAAAACAATAAACGCAAGAACAAATTAATAGTGCAGCAGCAAACAACAACTGAATTACTAGTACAAATATATGTATGATAGACTATTTTATTTCTTTATTTTCCATTTCTAACAAGAAATTCCTCATTAGTCATGGTTCTCTTGTTAAACAAGCAACATTAACTTTAATGTACAAAATAAATTAGCAGAAGGTTTGGCTTTTAAAGTTTAAACAATTTCATCAATAAATTTCAAATGTTCTACAAGTCACAAAACAAAGAAATAAATATCCAGGTTACATGTTAACCAATCTAAATAAAGAATACTCATAATAATTTCTTTTCGAGTAATATGTAAACAGTGATACATGTGGTAATTATCAATTTTTATCAAACTAAAATATTTCACATTTGTTTCACATTTTAAGATTAAGGCTACCTGTATCCATTTTCATAATTTCATTTCAGTTGGCAAGATAGAAGAAGCTACAACGAGTTTGGAAGGATTGCCACTGGACAGTAATGCATCAAAGATAAAAATATATGAACAGTTGGGCGATGGAGCCGCAGAAATTGGAAATTTTAAACAAGCATTGGAATTCTATCACAAAATGGTAAAATCAAAAATCATTTCAGTAGGGCCAATTTCCTGATGCTTGTAGTTTAAAGGACCAGAATCAACAGGGAGGCTAGGCTTCAACTTGTATACATTATACTTGACATCCAATAACATTAAAGAATAATGTATACAAGCTTAAGCCCTGCATATCATTACAGATGGTCAATCTTAATTACAATGTTTGAGCAAACATTTATTTATACAAACAAACCAAGCAAGCAACCCGTCCAAACCTTAAACTACAAAATTAGGAAAAAAACAGTTGCATTAATAGACCACTTTTAAGTTTGTCCGTCACTGGAAAAAAATCGTCAATAATAAGAACTTTTATTAAAGTCATTTACCAGATAGAGGGGATTGCCTGTATCCCTGCACTTTAAATGTTCATCAAGCATCTTAGTGATTGTCAGTAAGGAGGATAAACTAGAAATAATATTTGTTCTGTAGGTATTTAATCACAATTCCCTAATGAGAGCAGTGCTGAAAGAAATTTCTGAGAATTCAATTTACAGAATAATTTGTGCAATATAGCTTAAAAGTTTCCCAAACCACCTCTCAATATTAGAACGGAAGTGATGACACCCCTAAACGCACGAATGATGTTCACTAAAAACAAAGTTTTCAACAGAAATGCATCAAACTCGAAAGTTGTCTATTGATCTATTATCATTGTTGCTTGAATATAGTGTATCATGACTCACTGAACTGAATTTTAATGTGTGTATTGTTATGCGTTTACTTTTCTACATTGGCTAGAGGTATAGGGGGAGAGTTGAGATCTCATAAACATGTTTAACCCCACTACAATTTTGCGCCTGTCCCAAGTCAGAAGCCTCTTAATCTTTAATCTTGTATGTTTTTTTAATTTTAGTTTCTTGTGTATTATTTGGAGTTTAGTATGACGTCCATTATCACTGTACTAGTATACATATTTTGTAAGGGGCCAGCTGAAGGACGCCTATGGGTGCGGGTGTTTCTCGCTACATTGAAGACCCATTGGTGGCCTTTGGCTGTTGTCTGCTCTATGGGTTGTTGTCGCTTTGACACATTCCCCATTTCCTTTCTCAATTTTATGTACAATAATAAACATGATAAATACACACATTAAATTCTGAATTCACATTATGATTAATAAAAATATGCTTTGAAATATATACAAAATGAAAAGTTTTTAAAGTTTCGAAAACATATGTTTCCTGTATATATAGCTAGTATTTATCAGACTGTAGTTTTTACATAAAGATTTGACACCATTTAGAAAGTCTTGCTTGTTGTGTTCTTTTAGTTTGACTGTTACGTTAAACAATAGTTGTAACTTTACACAATTGGAGCTTGAAGTATTGATAAGTGTTGTGAGATTTCATTAATTTTACCTGTGGTTGTCACATGAGGACTATTTATGCCCCACCTACGATATTAGAGGGGCATTATGTTTTCTGGTCTGTGGCTCCGTTCGTTCGTCCGTTCGTCCATTCGTTCGTCCGCAGGTTAAAGTTTTTAGTCAGGGTAGTTTTTGATGAAGCTGAAGTCCAATCAACTAGAAACTTAGTACACTTGTTGCTTATGATATGATCTTTCTAATTTTAAAGCCAAATTAGACTTTTGACCCAATTTCAATGTCCATGGAACATGGACAATGATAGTGCCAGAGGGGCATCCGTGTACTTAGGACACATTCTTGTTATTGATAGGTTTGAATGTAAGAGTGATCATTCCATTTGAACAGCAGTGTTGTATCTTTTCACTTGAACTGTTATATATCACAGAACATGTCTGTGTTACATAGGTTTGACTATAGTGTTGGTTCTGTTAGATTTTATGTAGCATTTTGAGTGTTTAAACATTAAGATTTGACAATTGTCCTACTTAATGTTCATTAATATTTGTTAGATATCAATTTTCATGGATTATGTGGGTATACATTAACCATGACAATATGTTTAACGATGTACAAATTATCTACAGTGATCTATGGCCTTGTACACAGACTCTGGTTAAGAACAAAATCAAATAGCCATAAAAAGATGATTTTTTTCCTCAGTCCACAAAAGTTGGTACCCTAGAAAAAAAATGGATCCATAGTATTTTTTTATTTCAGTTAGATTTCACATTTAACAATGTTTAAGTGCTGTATCATTTCGAATGGACTACAGTGTAGCTAGTAGTAGTTGCCAACTTAAAAGTTTTACACTATTACCTTTGGCAGTTATAATGCATTATTTGGAATACTTTTGTAGACAAGTATTTGTCTTAGTAAGATTAGAGTGATTAAATCTAGTGTTTTATGATTTCAGCTGGACTGTAGTATAGATGAACTGTCACCAGGAAAGGATTTGATACCTATCTACATATCTCTGGCTCAGACTTATGCTGATAATAAACTGTACGGCAAGGCTGTCGAATATTACAATAAAGAAAAAGAATGTCGGGGTGAAGATTATGGTCAGGTTGGTACTCTATTCTTTAAGGTTTGTCATTAATGGCAATTTACTTCTAGCAAGAGGAGCAGTGGTGGTTTTGGCATTAAGTTTTACCCCTAAATAAGTTCTGTTCTCTTACTTTGGTTTGCCTCAACCATCTGTTATAAAACTTATACACAATGGCTTAATACCACCAAACACACAGGTTTAAATTTGGGTGGTTTCAATTGCACCGTTCTCAAGTATTGTCCTTCAATGAATGGAAAAATGCTAAATTTGTTGTTTCTACACTCTAACTTTAGTTTGCATCTACCAAATGTTATAAAACTTATACACAATGCTAATTACCAGCAAACACAGATCAAGTTTGAATTTGGATGAAGTCACTTTTGCTGTTCTTGGGTTATGTCCCTTTATAAAAGGAAAAATTGCTAAATTAGTCATTTGACAGTCAAGGGTCTAACTTAAATAAGTTATTAGAGAAAAATAACATGCACATGTTATTACAGACACTTTCATGAGTTGTCTTCTCTTTTTTCCTTAATCTGTAGTAACATATGTTTGTCATCAGTTAAATATATCATAAATATTTTATCTTTTGTGGGCACTTGGGAATACTTGAAACTTTGTGCAGTAGCTTAATATATAACCTTGATAACTTACTTTCTAATTCCATTAATACAATTTTAATCAACCATAGTAAATCAATGAGACAAGGCCTTTAAGGGGAAATTAAGCTGTAATAACAAGGCTTAGTAATTACAGGCATGTAACTTATTATATGAGAGCAAATATTGTAAAACTTATACACAATGCTTATAACCACCAATTTTAAATTTGGATAGTACCACTTGCACTATACTCGAGCAATGTCCTTTTATAAATGTAAAAATTGCTAAATTTGTTGTTTCGGCATTCTTTCTTTAGTTTGTCTTTACTTAATGTTATAAAACTTATACACAATGCTTATTACCACCAAACCCACATCAAGTTTGAATTTGAGTGATGTCACTTTTGCTGTTCTTGGGTTATGTCCCTTTATAAATAGAAAAATTGCTAAATTCGTCATTTCATGCTTAGATTGCCTCAAAAAAATGTTTTAAACACTGATCAAGTTCTTCTTTTATTTTACAATTATTTTATTCTCACAGATATGCCGAACATGGTTAAATATAGCAGAGTGCCAGGAATTAGACGGTAAAAGTTATGATGAAGTTAGCATGTGTTATATGAAGGCTTTTGAATGTGCTAGAAAAGCGAACCACTATAAGTTACAGGTAATATTTAATTGTAATCAAAAGCCTACAATTCCCTCTGTCTAAACCAGTCGTGATAATAAATGCATTTGTAAAGGGGGGAAAATGTTGTGGGAAGATAGATATAGGAAGATGTGGTATGAGTGCCAATGAGACAACTCTCCATCCAAGTCACAATTTATAAAAGTAAACCTTTATAGGTCATGGTACGGTCTTCAACACAGAGCCTAGGCTCACACCAAACAGCAAGCTTTAAAAAGGCCTCAAAATTAACAGTGTAAAACAATTCAAACGAGAAAACCAATGGTATAATCAATATAGAAAACAAGAAACACTTGTGAACCACATAAACAGACAACAACCACTAAACATCAGATTCCTGACTAAGGACAGGTGCAAACAATTGCAGTGTGATTAAATGTTTAAATGGTAGTACCAAACCTTCTCACTTTTTTGAAACAATAGTATAACATCACATCATAGACAGACAAACTATAAAATATCACTTGGAATGGCTTAGCTAAATCAAAAAACGTAGTAACACAAATTAACACACAATGAACAAATAAATTTGATTTTTGATACAATGTAAAGAACCTAGAAAATCAGAAAGTAATGGTGTTCACAATCGAAAATTGCACTGCTGGATCTGCTCTTGGAAGGACACCTGACTATGTGGTATGGGCTTTGCTCATTGTTGAAGGCCATACTGTGACCTATAGTTGTAAATGTTTGTGTCATTTTGGTCTTTTGTGGATAGTTGTCTCATTGGCAATCATACCACATCTTCTTTTTTATGTTTAATTGATTTAAAACATTCTGTGGAAAGTGAGTGAAAAAAAAAATAACAGAAATTACAGGCATGATAGATGTAATAAAAATAAAACTTGTCATTAATAGACTGACTGATATTTGTTCATATAAACATTGATTGGTTGTGCTAAGGAAGGGATCTTGTATCATAAATTGATCATTTAACAATGGCTCCTAAATGTCCAACAGCAATTATTAAATTTATAATAAGGATGATAACATATTCAATGTCACATGAATTTTCTCTGCTTTGTGTAAACCTGGCCTAATTAGATTTATAGCAATTTATATGAAAACATGCCATCAAACTTTTGACACACTATTCTTAATTCCAACCAGTCTTCTTTATTTGCTGAATGATGAATGCTTGTATAGAAGCAGACAAAAAAAGTCTAGTTTGATAGTGCTCACATCTTTACACATGCCGTCACCACAATCAAGTTGACTACACTTACCACTACATCACCAACAGGTCTGAAGTGAGATGATTGTTGTTTCAAGCATGTTATCTATACTTATATGATTTCAGGTTCATGTTTTAAAATCGTTGGTAGAAGTTCAAAAGTACTATAAACAGAAAACCCACCTGAAACAAACAGAACGAAAGCTGGATATGATTAAAACAAAGTATGATGTGGGCAGTGATGAGGAATTGTCTGAGGAGGAGAGAGATAGTCAGAGGTCGGATGATGTGGATAATCTGAGTATATCAGAATTGTCAGAATCAGGTAAGGTACAAAGTATGATGTGGGCAGTGATGAGGAATTGTCTGAGGAGGAGAGAGATAGTCAGAGGTCGGATAATGTGGATAATCTGAGTATATCAGAATTGTCAGAATCAGGTAAGGTACAAAGTATGATGTGGGCAGTGATGAGGAATTGTCTGAGGAGGAGAGAGATAGTCAGAGGTCGGATGATGTGGATAATCTCAGTATATCAGAATTGTCAGAATCAGGTAAGGTACAAAGTATGATGTGGGCAGTGATGAGGAATTGTCTGAGGAGGAGAGAGATAGTCAGAGATCGGATGGTGTGGATAATCTCAGTATATTAGAATTGTCAGAATCAGGTGAGGTACAAAGTATGATGTGGGCAGTGATGAGGAATTGTCTGAAGAGGAGAGAGATAGTCAGAGGTCGGATGATGTGGATAATCTCAGTATATTAGAATTGTCAGAATCAGGTGAGGTACAAAGTATGATGTGGGCAGTGATGAGGAATTGTCTGAGGAGGAGAGAGAGAGTCCAAGGTCTGATTATGTAGATAGGTACGTGGCCGGCCTGATAGCGAGCTACCAATCTCAGTATATCAGAATTGTCAGAATCAAGTGAGGTAACCCACTTTTGCGACTGTCATACAAGTGAGAGGTTTAGCACTATAAAATCAGATTCAATCCACCATTTTCTACATTTGAAAATGCTGGTACCAAGTCAGGAATATGACAGTTGTCTGTTCGTTTGATGTGTTTTATCTTTTGATTTTGCCATTTGATTAGGACCTTTCCATTTGGAATTTTCCTCTGAGTTCAGTATTTTCATGATTTTACTTTTTGCTGGTGCACTTGGTTTCACTACAACACTCTGAAAGGAAATTTTAATTGCACTAACAACACTTAATTGAGGCTTTAATTTAAATTTAAAAATACTTGCCAAGATGTACATGTACAAGGAATATACAGGGATAAGAATTAAGTAATGCTGTAATTGAAAAGTTAAAAGAAATATCTGCATCTAAAATTTTGAATTTTGTGTACCTAGGGGGGCAGTTGAAGCACACCTAGGCCTATAGGTGAAGGATTTTCTGTTTTGCCGCTCTAATTTTGCATTCAGCAGTTTACTGAAACCTTGATGCATGGTTTAATGTATTTTTTCTTGCATGCAAAACAAGGTGGTTTCAGTTCTGTCGTATTTAAGTTATTAACGTCAGCCTTTGCAATAGTAAATTGACAAATTTCCTTAAAATATAAAAAAAAAAAAAAGAATAATAGTGCCAATATCAACAAAATTATTTATCATTTTGTTCCACACAATCTTGATGTTAACCCAAATGAAACTTTTTTTTACCAATCTAATAAAGTTAATAATTAAAAGAATTTGTGTCAATCAGACAGAACCTTCAAAATATTCTAACATCTGAATTTTGGAAACATACCTAGCCATAGATGATGATAATATCAGAGTACAGCTTGAGTTGCACCTTCAGCCAAGTCTTGATCCTGCTAGAAAGTTCATTTATGATGATCATCATTAGAAAGAGGGAAAAGAAAATCCAATTTTGGGAGTCACAATAATGTTATTGTTGACACCAAATTATAAGCCATTCAGGTGACTGTACACACATACCTTCTTTTGGCATGAGAGTGAGGTCACATCTAATTCTAGGCAATCACACAAGGCAATTTTTGATTATGATATTTTATACTAGTAGTGCTATTTTTCAAATAGTTTGCACCTATTTAAGTAGTAGTACTACAAAATAACTAACCAATTGAATTAGTAATTATTTTATATAAGCAAAAATCCCAATGATTCCATGGTTAGTTGTTTATAATAATGATGTGTATCTGGCTAATTACAAGTAACTGATCCTAAGGATCTTTTGAATGTATTTTTTTTGGGGCACCTACAAAAAAAAATTGGGGTAGATACTAGTATGAAAGATAATATGCTCGGTTTAAAAAAAGTACTGCATGTCAATACAAATACCTTTAATATCTTTTGTAGTAAGGTTAATTGTCAATATTTTCATCTTGACATACTTTGTACTTACAGAGGAATCAGAGGAAGAAGGAAGTAAAGTTCAAACTGGGTCAAGGAGGGTAACTAAGGCTAAGGCCACTGTAAGTGTAATCTTAAGTGGTATCTTCAACTGAAAAGGAATGTTGCAATAACTTAGTTGTTTATTCAATGATTGGTTCAAATATTTAACCACAGAACACATTGAAGTATTTTCACTTAACCTCCCTATTGTAAAAGCCAGTGTGAACGAGATACATCATGGAAAATAATTTACACTCGATTAAAATACGAATAAGATTGCAGAATATGGTCTCATCTTTCCAAACCACTTTTCTTTTAAATAGTAAAGCTATGAGATGTGACAACACGTGTTTTAATGAACCACACTATTTATAGACTCCATTTTGTCAATATCCGGTTCTATTTTAAATGGAAGTGGACTTTCGTTTTGTCGACCTAGATACTACAGTACAGCCTTTCAATGAATAGAAATAAAACCCGTAGCACTGCAGACTCCTAAGAGTGTCTAAAACTCTGATTCAATCGGTAATACGAAAGGTTGACTGTCAAACGGCAGCGAGATATAATAATTTACAGTCCTGCACCTGATGACGACAATCAGTCTCGATTTCAAGTTGTTTTACAAATATGCTTCTCACCACTCCAAAATTTACGTTCATACATTACTTTTGTAGAAGTTAAACAACTTTCATGACCGCAGGTTAATTTTTCTAAATGTTTCAACTCGAAATGAAACTCCTGACCACGATTGTTTATGATTCTGCCATTTTGTTTTTCACGAGGTTTTTTTCTTCTCAACAATCTTTGAAAAAACATATTTTGACAGCGTTTTTACGCCCGATACTAAAATATAGAATGCATTTGATGTTGATCATAACATCTATGAAGCAACTGCACCAAGAAACATGTCTAAACGTTATATTTACTGTTTTGCACTGTGACCGTCTAAAAATAGAAATCTATGTATCTTTAAGGATAATTTCGCCCTCAGCTCTGTGGTGCCAAAAGGATAATTTCGGCTCACGCTAGAGGGTGCCAAAAGGATAATTTCAGTACGAAAGGGTTAAGGTCCCCTTTTTCTGTTGAACTAAAAGGAGAAATAAAGGTATAAATATCGAAATATAAGAAAAGAACTGAATTACAGTAATCGCATAAATTTTGTTTTAGTTTAAGTTCATCTTATTTGAAAAAAATAATAAAAAATATAGGTCACTGATGAGGTAAAAAAGATGTTTCAACTTTAATGCTTAAAAATGGAATGTTTGCACCAAAGGGAGATAATTTAGAGCTTTTGCAATGATATAAAAAAAAAAAAAAGTCATCTGGGGCCAAAACAAATTGTTCTTTTGGTTGCCTTTTGTACCACATCATTTAGTAACAACTTATAGCGAAATAAATAAAAATTGTAATGTAATCATAATCAGCATCATACAGAATTGTTTATATACATCAATTTTTGTCCTTCTTATTTCCACATTTCAGGCAATAACTCAGATTTACTTTGACAAGATTTTATATGTTTTCTTAAGACTCAATGAGTATCTCCTGATCTTTTAACAACGACAGCATTTCAAATTAATTTTCCATCATTAGCTATAGCCAGTCTTTGTTTTAATAAATTGCTGTGATGTCATTTTCTACCTCAGAATGTATTACCATACCATTTTATACTTTTATTCTCTCTTCTTCAGAACAATTGTCAGTTTCTTCGTCTTTAATTTTAATAAAATTCCTACAAGCTTGACAAGTTGTTTCATTGCCATGACCTTTTCTGTAAACTTTTAACATTGTTACAAGGTCATGTCTACCTATTATATCCATTAAGTCTGCAAATTGAGTTATGTTTTCTTCAGAGTAGAAATTCCTTTTGAATAAATATCGACACATGTCAGATGGGTATTTTAAGTTTTCAAACTTTTCTCCTTTCCCAATTTCAAAATTATTTAGTTGAATTGCAAATTTCATATCCGAAACATCTTGTCCATCCATATTCTGAACTATTTTGCACAACAAGTGTGAAAACATTGAACATTTTTTGCCTTGACTTGACGTCATACTTGAAGTTCAGGAAATTAATTTCATTTTTCAAAATTCATATTTTTATATCGTCCATGTATAATAATTGTTACTGTTTGTGATACTGACAATCCAGAAGAGCAAATGTATAATGATTGTTAACATTTGTGAAATTGACATAGTAAAATAGTGTGTATGCATGTATTCTAATCTATGACGTCAAGTGTATTTCCAGATCTTCTCATCTTAATTTTTTTTTACATTTTTAAATTGTTGTCAATTTTTGCCTTGTCAATATGTTTAGAAAGGGTATTTTACAATATATATATGTTGCACTCTTTCATTACACTAACCTTTTGTAACACTGACATAGTAAAATAGAAAGAATGTCAAGTATTTATTTCCTGACTTGCCCACATTATTGTGAGAATCATGAGTGTGAATCATTATATTAATTGACATTTTAAATGTTTCATTGAAATTAAAAATGAACTACCAAAAATTGGAAGGAAACAATTTCCAACTTAAAAGCACCTTCGAAGAAATCATAAAGCTTTGGTGCAAATTAGTGTATTTTTATATTGTGTATGTCTGTCAGCAGTATATATTATTGTTTGCATTTAGTCATTTTCTTGTCCAAGTGCATTTGCACATTTCATGCAATAATTTAGGTTTTCTTTGACTCTTTTCCAAAATTAGGTTTCTTTATATCAAATACTTTGAAGTAGCATTATAATATGAAAGCTTTATATCATCAAGAATCTTAAATCAGAATCAGAGTCTCTGAAAATATAACTTTTTGAGCTTTTCTCATCACTTGGCGTCCTGCGTCCGTCGTCGTCCGTCGTCGTCGTCCTGCGTCCTGCGTTAACTTTTACAAAAATCTTCTCCTCTGAAACTACTGGGCCAAATGTAACCAAACTTGGCCACAATCATCATTGGGGTATCTAGTTCAAAAATTGTGTCCGGTGACCCCGCCAACCAACCAAGATGGCTGCCATGGCTAAAAATAGAACATAGGGGTAAAATGCAGGTTTTGGCTTATAACTCAAAAACCAAACCATTTAGAGCAATCTGACAGGTATAAAATTGTTAATCAGGTTAAGATCTATCTGCCCTGAAATTTTAAGATGAATCTGACATTCCGTTGTTAGGTTGCTGCCCCTGAATTGGTAATTTTAAGGAAATTTTGTTGTTTTTGGTTATTATCTTGAATATTATTTTAGATAGAGATAAACTGTAAACAGCAATAATGTTCAGCAAAGTAAGATCTACAAATAAGTCAACATGACCAAAATGGTCAGTTGACCACTTTAGGAGTTATTGCCCTTTATAGCCAATTTTTAACCATTTTTCGTAAATCTTAGTAATCTTTTAGAAAAATCTTCTCCTCTGAAACTACTGGGCCAAATTAATTGAAACTTGGCCACAATCATCATTGGGGTATCTAGTTTGAAAATTGTGTCGGATGACCTGGCCAACCAACCAAGATGGCCACCACGTCTAAAAATAGAACATAGGGGTAAAATGCAGTTTTTGGCTTATAACTCAAAAACCAAAGCATTAAGAGTAAATCTGACATGAAGTAAAATTGTTGATCAGGTCAAGATCTATCTGCCCTGGAATTTTCAGATGAATTGGATTATTGGTTGTTAGGTTGCTGCCCATGAATTGGTAATTTTGAGGAAATTTTGCTGTTTTTTTTGTTATTATCCTGAATATTATTATAGATAGTGATAAACTGTAAACAGCAATAATGTACAGCAAAGTAAGAACTAAAAATAAGTCAACATGACCAAAGTAGTCAATTGACCCCCTAAGGAGTTATTACCCTTCATAGTAAATTTTTAATAATTTTCACAAAATTTGTAGATTTTCACTAACATTTTCCACAGAAACTACTGTTATAGATAGAGATAATTGTAAGCAGCAAAAATGTTTAGTAAAGTAAGATCTACAAACACATCACCATCACCAAAACACAATTTTGTCATGAATCCATCTGTGTACAATGTTTAATATTAACATAGACCAAGGTGAGCGACACAGGCTCTTTAGAGCCTCTAGTTTAAATCTTCACTTAAATGGGCATTTGTCCCTCTAAAATGAAAGTTTAGTCAGGATCTTTTAACTGTTTTAGTTTTTGAAATCTCATACAATTTAAATCTTTTTTTATTGCAATATCATTGGCTGTGAGCATTCAAAACAGGGGGGAGGGGGGGATATCCTAGGTCAGTAGAACACATATGGTTTAGTGTATGCTCCAAAAGATTATTTTTTTTGTCTCATCTGGGACTAACACCATGAAGGCGAGACATATCGATATTACTTTTCTGGCAATGTCGGCTCCAACAATTGTTACGTTTTTTGCTCAAGTTAGTTTGATAGGACTTCTTTTGATAGATCAATGATGGTTTGTATAGAGTTGTATTATTATCATTACATATCAGTTTGACAACTATTTCAAGACTCACCCTCGAAGTGACTTTTAATGTATTAACAATTTTCAATGTTGAATTTTCTGCGCAAGTCAGTTTTTAATAAGAACTACTAATATCAGATAGACAATGATATTTTCTATAAATTTGCATAATATTATTATCACCATAAATGAGTTTGTCTTTTCTTTAGAGGTCCTGCTTCCTGGGTTATGGTTCAGCAGCCATCAATTGATTAGTAATGTGGTTGTTAAACAGATTGTCTTTTTCTGAGTTTATTTATCAAACCAAGCAAAAGATATTTTTAAATGTTTGTGATTACACTTTTTAAAAGCACAATTATTTCTATTTTTCTTCATAATTAATTAATTTATCATATGTAACTTTACATTTATTGGCAGATGATTGGTTTAATAAGATATTTGTATTTGTAATCAACAGATATCACCCTGAGCAATATGATTATTTTTTTTCTTTTTCCATTTCTGTTGTTGTTTTTCTTTGTTTTAATGCTATTTTTTTTTTGCGTCCAACGTTATCCTTTTACATTGATAATTGCTATTGCAAGCTAGATGTGGTTCTGTGGAATTCTTTTCAAATTTTTAATAAATTGTTAATTTGTAATCTATTAATAGAACTTAAATGTTTTCCAAATGTTATATTTAGTATTGGGGTTTTTCAGAAATATGATTTCACCAGGTGTATGCACAGGCACTTGTTTACATCCAAGGGAAGACCCACTATCAACGTATATATATATGTTGATAGTGGGTCTTCCCTTGGATAGAAACAAGTGCCTGTGGATGTATGTAGTTGAGATACTTCAATAGATATAGCAGGAAGGAAGCACTCATTTTGGGTGTATATTTTTCTCACTATACAAGTAGTACTATGTAATGCAAATTATTGTCAATTATCATTGCTACAACACTTTAACCCTTTCGTGTCATCTTTTTAGTTTACCTGCTCCTAAGGTCTTTGTAGTGAAATATATGTGTGCATCTAATACCATCAATGCTTTATATACTTCTATTGTGCATATAAAATTGAGAATGGAAATGGGGAATATGTCAAAGCAACAACAACCTGACCATAGAGCAGATAACATCCGAAGGCCACCAATGGGACTTCAGCACAGCAAAAAGACACCCAGAGGCTGGCTTCAGCTAAACTAAAATGTATACATTATTTACATATGTCAAGGTGAATGTTCTTTTTTATATTTTTCAGAGAAATGAAAAAGGAGAAACTCCATTACACAGGGCTTGCATAGAGGGTAACCTGAAGAAAGTTCAAAAGCTTATTGAACAGGTTGATGATTTCATAGTATTATTATATTTATATCACAAAACTTTTTAAAATGTATAACACACCATTTCCTGAAGGCTGCAGTTGAACATGTCATTGGGAAACTGGTGACAAAAATGTGTCTTCCTTGCGAATGGAATTTTAAAATGTTAATATCTCTAAAGGATGCTGCTGTTAAAAAGTTAGCTACTAAATATATTCAAAAAAGCTTAAAGCTATATGAAGCTTAGTTTCAAATTTTGCTATTTGATGTCTGTACTGTTGTATATTATAAATGTTTGATAGAAAAGCTACTTAATATCTCAGGTTCAAGAAAACTGTAAGGCCCATGATTATGAAATCTTTAAAAAAAATGTTTGCTTTACATCTAAGGTCCTTGCTTGAAACTCACTTTCCAAAAATGGGTTTAAAATTACAATTGAATAGGAGTTATTTCCCTTTTGTGAAGTATACTGGTAAACTACTGATTGGCTTCAATGCAGAAAGAAAGTATCAAGTATATAGAAACTGTGATATAAAAACATTTCCAGCTTTATAAACAAGTTTGATTACAATTTGAACCAAATGATGTAAAAGTTTAACAACTAAAGGTCACCGTACAGCCTTCACAAATAAGCAAAACCCATAACCTTTAGTAAGCTTTAAAAAGTGCATATGACAAATGTTAAACAATTTAAACGATAAATGAAACAGCCTGATATATGTGCATTACTTTTAATGAATGAAAAACAAATATGATATACAGGAACAAACAAAAAACACAGAATTGTAGGCGCCATCAGGCCTTACGGTCATAAAACTTTCAAGCATGACTTTTGTACACGGACTCGAGAATCAACCAATCAAAATACTGGATTTTGTGTTTTGAGCAAGATTTTTGTGCTCCCAGCACTGAGCAAAGTTTTATGACTTCAACCCCAGGTTTATCAGAAGGCAAAATGCCTATGATAATTTCATTTTTTATAGGTCAAACACTATCTGTAAATCAACAGAGATTTAAAACTGCTTATCGTCTATCGCTGGATAAAAAATAATTTATTCTTTTGATGCTTATAAATGATGGAATCCAAATTATTTCTTCTGTTATTATATGTTGTTCAGATTTTAAAAGTATGTATAATTGCATTAGACTGATTCAAGTACTTTGACTGAATTTAAAATGTTATTTCAGGGTCATCCTGTAAACCCTCGTGATCATTGTGGATGGATACCCTTACATGAGGCAGCCAACCACGATGTGTATGAAATAGTCTTGTACCTACTGGACCATGGAGCAGCCATCAATGACCGAGGGGGTCAGTACTGTGGAGGAGTTACTCCCCTTATAGACTCTGGTAACTGTGGCAACATGGAAATTATGGACTTGTTAATTGAGAGAGGAGCTAATGTCTTAGCTAAGGATGATGAGGTTTGAATGCATTTGTAACCAGATTCTAAAGAATTTATTATGCCTTCACTATAGGCAACATGGGCTTCTGTCTGTCAGTCTGTCCATCAATTCGATTTTAGTTTCTAACATTCTATGTTTTCCTTATCCAAATTTTATGTAACCTGAAGTTTTCCTTATCCAAAATTTATGTAACCCGAACACAATGTCAAGAACCAAAACAAACAGACAAAGTTTGAATTTGGCTAGTGAGTCACTTACTGTCTAGAGTTATGTCCCCTTTTACCTTTCCGAATTTCATAGCTTAAGGTGGCTCGGGACTATTCGACTGCGCATCATTTCACGCATGCATTACAAAAGAATTTATCGTAAATTCGATATAATTTTTTAAAATATTTTGAATGATTAGAAATGTTATATCATTGTAGTTATGTGACTAATAGAAATCTCTTTTGGGGAGATTTAGAATATTCTTGAAAATAAATTTTGTTAACATACTGGTTCCCAGTTATGCTCTCTGTGTTCCATCTCATAGAGACAAAATTAGGGAATATTACCAGTAAATATACATGTGCATATTGTTCACATGGAAATCTGTGGTAACCCTTCGTTCGAGGTAGAGGTAGTTAAGAAAATTAGTGTTAGTTTAAACTCTGAAAAGTTCAGGGCATATAAACATTGAAAATATGCCGCACAGCCCTATAATTTGACCTTTGAACAAAGTTGTAGTGCATATGAACTTGCAATTCTAGGATATGATTTTTTTCAAAACTTCATAGTAAAAGTGGTACAGTTTTAGCCGTAATAGGAGTTCCTATGGGAAATTGCATTGTCAATATTTACAGAAATGCAACCTTAAAGATGTATTGATATTCATTGGCATAAGGTTGATTTCTGTCGAGCTAAAATTAAGATTAATTTATGGCAATACTGAAATAAAGGTTTATATCAAATTTTTAATTTATCAGGGTAACACAGCGTTGGATTGTCTGAGATCATGGAGAGACCGCTGTGATAATTTAGACGATGAATTATTGAAGAAGTTCCAACATACAGAGACATTATTGGCATCTAAAAAGAGAGGTAACTAATAACAAGATGTTTTACAAAATTGTATACCAACTTGTATGTCCCCTATTTAATAGAAAATAGTTTATTACATGATTTTGGAAAAGGTGCATGTCATGGTGTTTCGCAATTGGTTGCTTTGAATATCAAATTAAGAAATTCCAAACTACCGTAGATTCTTTTTTTATGCCCCATTTTTAGGCATTATGTTTTCTTGTCTGTGTGTCCGTTTGTCCGTCCCGCTTCAGGTTAAATTTTTGGTCAAGGTAGTTTTTGATAAAGTTGAAGTCCTTTCAACTTGAAACTTACTACACATGTTCCTTATGATATGATCTTTCTAATTATAATGCCAAGTTAACATTTTGACCCTAATTTCACTGTCCACTGAACATAAAAAATGATTATGCCCAACCTAAGATAGTAAAGGAGCATTATGTTTTCTGGTCTGTTGGTCTGTCTATTTGTACTATGATCACATTCTTATTTGTTGTATATCAATTTCTATAGGTTTAGTTAAACTATAAAATTAAATATTTGCTTGAGCCTTGAATTCAGAATTTTGCAAATCCACAAAATCTAATATCTATGAAATTTGGTATCCAGGAAAATAAAAGAATCCACAGTACATTTAAAATGTGTATTTTGATGAACTCTTAAAGTAATGGTTCAACTTTATCCTAAAAAAAAACCCTTAAAATTGGTACCCAAGGAATTGAAAGTGTGCGTTGGGCATCCAAGTACTATGGACAGACTCTTGTTTTAAAAATTAGTTCATCAGGCCAAAAAAAAAATAGGTGTGTTTCCATCGCCCGACCGACCCTAATTTTTTGGCGCCGACCCTAACTTTTTTTTCCCGGAAAAAAAAAATTAAAATAATTTTTTTCGTTTTTTTCCGGAAACGGTTTTTGTTTAGTATAGCCTTTGAATGGCATCTTTTAAACGTTTGATTTCAAATAAAATTTTAATACAGTAAGCATTTGTGTGATACAGATTGAAGTCAAACAACGGCATGGCTTCTGCTATGGCCATCAGTCACCTGACCCGTACAGATGGTGTATCAGTTCTGAAAAGTTTGAAAATTTTATAAGCTGGAAGTCCTGGCCAAGTCTTCTGCAACTTTTGAACATGGACTAGTCATATCTTGTATACTTTATACAATAACAAACTGATTATAAAAATACACAAAAAACAACCGAAGCAGGCCAGTAAAAAAAAAAAAAAAAAAAAAAAAAAAAAAAAAAAACCTACCTACCTACCGACCCTAATTTTTTGGGGCATGCACCAGGAAACGCACCTATTTTTTTTTTTGGGCCTCACTTGCATTCATTATTCATCCTGGGTCAACTTCCAAAATCTACAGGTGATTTATTTTTATACCCCACCTACGATAGTAGGGGGGGGGCATTATGTTTTCTGGTCTGTGGGTCTGTTCGTCCGTCCATCTGTCTGTCCATTCGTCCGTTCATCCCGCTTCAAGTTAAAGACTTTAGTCAAGGTAGTTTTTGATGAAGCTGAAGTCCAATCAACTTGAAACTTAGTACACTTGTTGCTTATGATAGGATCTTTCTTATTTTAAAGCCAAATAAGACTTTTGACCCCAATTTCACAGTTCACAGAACATAGGAAATAAAAGTGGGAGTTTCAGGTTAAAGTTTTTGGTCAAGGTAGTTTTTGTTGAAGTTGAAATCCAATCAACTTGAAACTTAGTACACATTTTCCCTATGATATGATTTCCCAATTTTAATGCCAAATTAGATTTTTTACCCAATTTCATGGTCCATTGAACATGGAAAATGATAGTGCGAGTACTTTGGACACATTCTTTAGATATAGGAAGATGTGGTGTGAGTGCCAATGAGACAACTCTCCATCCAAATAACAATTTAAAAAGTAAACCATTATAGGTTAAAGTACGGCCTTCAACACGGAGCCTTGGCTCACACCGAACAACAAGCTATAAAGGGCCCCAAAATTACGAGTGTAAAAGCATTCAAACGGGAAAACCAACGGTCTAATCTATATAAACAAAATGAGAAACGAGAAACACGTATATATTACATAAACAAACGACAACTACTGTACATCAGATTCCTGACTTACATTTGCATCGGGATTAAACGTTTTAATGGATCCAAACCTTCTCCCTTTTTCTGAAACAATAGCATAACATCACAACATTGTCTATTTTTATCAAAAATGTAAATAAAAAAAAAAACTAATATTTCATTGCAAAGTGAACATATTTGTAAGAAAGTATTAGTAATAAACTTGTTTACATAATTTTATACATTTTTCCATATGATTTAGGAAAATCATCAGTAGACAGTGTACAAAGAAGCCAAACAAACAGAGGTTTGAATCCAAGTCAGAGAAGTCAGAGGGTTGTAGAAGAATGTGACCTTCCCCATCTCCCTCTACAAGAGAGAGCTAAGAAACGTAAATCAAAGACTGGACATTCTTCAGATCTCAGGTTAGGAATTAGAAGAAAAATTATATAGTTAGACTTAATTACGACATCTGAAAGTTTTGTCTAGTTTGTACTTCATATTGCAATGAAATATATTACAGAAATATCCCAAATTTTTAAATCAAAATGAGTGGCTAGGTCAACTATTAAAAGGCCTTTCTATATTTATTTTTCTTTTTTGCTTTTCAGAAGAGGTATGTCTTCAACTGATTCTGACAGTGATTCACAAATGCCTTGTAGACAAAGGGAAACAATTCCAGTTTTATCTGATTCTGAAGAATTTTTTCCCAATCCAATGATGGATGATGAGAATCATACTACCCAGAGTGCAACAGCAAGTTACAAGTCTGCTATGGAAAGTCTGAGAGGTAATGTTAATCGTAAGACTGTCCACTCACAAAGTGTGCCAACCAGTAAACAGCAGCAGACGTCAGCATTAATTGATGAAGAAATTTTTATAGATGATTGGTTGATAGATGATATGCATCAACCAACCAAAAGACAGAAATTAGACATAAATGGTGTTTTCTCATCAAATTCTTCTAGAAAGAAAAGTGAGGAGGTCTTATCTCAAAAAGCTTCTTCATCAAGCATAAAGAAAAACAGAAGTATTATTTTTGACGATGATAGTGAAGATATAAATATTGACACAAGTGTTGATATCCATTGCAACAATAGAACTGGTGATGACAACATTTTAATAGATGAAGATGATATAAGTATCATATCACAAAGTACACAATTGCCCTCAATTCGACGGCTACAGAAAACAAAACCTCGCCAATTAAGTTTGACAAATTTCGCAGTCAGAGTATCTGAAAACAGGTCTATTTCTCAGGACACAGCAGGAATTGAGAATGCCACAACTTTTCTTGCTACAACTGGGCCTACAAGTACACAGAAAACCATTGATAGTACCCCTTCATCATACAGGGATACAGTTGGATCTTTAATGAGGATCAAGGTCAGAGTGAAGGACAAACTTTTGCTAATTCCTGTGCCCAATAGGTAAGTCTTTTTAAGTCTGTCAAAAATTTCTCTGTTAATCACACCTAAATTAATTCCTTTTGAAAAAAAATTAAAAAAACTTGTCTCCTAAAATATTTGTGAACTTTAATGCATAACAAAAGTACACTTTTCGCTTACTTGATTTTCAGAATGATTTATTTGAAATAATTGAGATTTTAATTATCTTTTTTAAATAGTGAGAAGGAGAAGACAATAGCTTGGTTATGTCAGGAAGCTGGTCAGAGATATTACAGCATGTGTGGATTACGTCCCTTGTTAACACTCAGTACAAAGGATGGTGCCTTCTTAGCCAACACAGATGAGATTTCACAAGTTCTGTCAAGTAATGAAGAGGTAAGGATGTACTTTATCTTACCTGCAATAAAAGTTGCAAAATTTGAGATACATCTTTGCTCTACTAGTTATGGTGAAAGCTTGAATCTTTTCAATTAGAACTTATTTAACATGCAGTATTGTTTAGATATATTAACATGATAAATGTTAATATCTGTGATGAATTTCTTCGGATAAAGTTACTGTAAATTCGTAAATTGTTGTGTGCATTTATAATGCAACTTTTGAAGAATAAACAAAAATGCAAGATTAATTATTGCTATTTCAAGAAAAAATCTAATAGCAGATAATTTTATCAGATATTGAAATGCCACCCAGTTGCATTATTCCCATTATTAAAAACCTCACCATTACATACCTGCCAACTTTTCAAAATGCCCATGGGGATTTTGCGTGCAAGATGGATTTTATAGTCCTAAAAAAACTTCAAGGGGGCCTTCAAATATACATTCATGTTGTTTTTGGCTTCTTCCTACTTTTTAAACCTGTAGCCATTAAAAAATCATTGTTTGGTTTAAAATTGAAGACAAAATTTCTCTTTCAATATTTCTATTTAGGAGCTCTCATGGGGGAAATCCCATGCAAATAGTGACAGTTGGCAGGTATGCCATTATTGCATAATAAACAGTATATCTTATATTAATGGTTTCTTCTGATGACTTAAATGAAAAGGAAAATACTGCTCTAATGTGAAACAAAATTGTCTGATTCTCAATTGACCCCTTTTAGTGGTTCCATGAAAGGGATTATTGAACTTGTCTACAAATACTTCATCATTCCTTTTAGGTTGAAGGTGTAGTTGATAGTTGGGATTTACCTCCCCTGGTGGACAGATATCAGCAGGCTTGTACAGCTTTAAATACAGGTAGGATTTATATAATACTTTATATTACAGGAGTAGATCCATTCATAATAAGTCCCCTATCAAAAGCATTGATTGTCAAAAAAAATGGATGTTTCAACATCTTGATCCGCCCCTGTATTGCTGTGCAGATACTTCTGACCAAATGTCAGCAGTTGATATGACCATCTTTCAATGCACCCTAAGGGTTGAAAAAAGATAAAGATACGGTCATTTGAACTTCTCATGTGAGCAGTAAATCCTAGCCTGATAGATGTGTGGTTGGATGTGGTAAATGTATAATCATAAAGTGATATTGTAAATGTGATGCCTAACATATAGGGAAAGTGCCAAGTCATCTGCCTGATAAAGAGCTTCATGTTGCTAGTCACATTTTTGGAAAGTTTGCTATAGCTTGCTAAATCAATAAATTTTCTTAAGGCATGGGCCTTTGACGGCAGAAAAGAGACAGACTATCTTACTTTAGGAAGTGTGTCCTACTCCTAGATAATGTAGTACTGGTGTTTGAAAACTAATAATAGAAAGATGCTTTTGAAATTTTGAGCTCTTCTATTTTAATAGCATACAGCTTGAATTAAAATGTGCTGAATTTTCATTGATAAATCAAATGATTTAACTTCATTTAAAAATGATGAACAAACACTACTTCGCGGATCTGCGCTGTGCAGAAAGTAAAATCAATACACACACGAGACTGACAGCAGTTTCTACATGTCTGTTATGATTTTATCGGTATTCTCCAGACATGTGTCAGACCCAAACAGGAATACTATAATCCCGGTTTTTAAGGTTTCTTACCTTCCTACGGTTGAGGAGAAAATTAATACCGTGTTTAAAATATTTAAGGAGTGAATATTTTTCAATGCTTTATACTGCGATTTTTACAAATGTTTATGCATAAGGTAAAAGCCCAAGAGTATCAGTAGTATCATAGTACCTCATTTAATCTCAGCCCACAACAAACTTGGACTATAATAAACAAACAAAAAATGGATGTTTCAACATCTGGATCCGCCCCTGTATTGCTTTGCAGATACTTCTGACCAAATGTCAGCAGTTGATATGACCATCTTTCAATGCACCCTAAGGGTTGAAAAAAGATAAAGATACGGTCATTTGAACTTCTCATGTGAGCAGTAAATCCTAGCCTGATAGATGTGTGGTTGGATGTGGTAAATGTATAATCATAAAGTGATATAGTAAATGTGATGCCTTACATATAGGGAAAGTGCCAAGTCATCTGCCTGATAAAGAGCTTCATGTTGCTAGTCACATTTTTGGAAAGTTTGCTATAGCTTGCTAAATCAATAAATTTTCTTTAGGCATGGGCCTTTGACGGCAGAAAAGAGACAGACTATCTTACTTTAGGAAGTGTGTCCTACTCCTAGATAATGTAGTACTGGTGTTTGAAAACTAATAATAGAAAGATGCTTTTGAAATTTTGAGCTCTTCTATTTTAATAGCATACAGCTTGAATTAAAATGTGCTGAATTTTCATTGATAAATCAAATGATTTAACTTCATTTAAAAATGATGAACAAACACTACTTCGCGGATCTGCGCTGTGCAGAAAGTAAAATCAATACACACACGAGACTGACAGCAGTTTCTACATGTCCGTTATGATTTTATCGGTATTCTCCAGACATGTGTCAGACCCAAACAGGAATACTATAATCCCGGTTTTTAAGGTTTCTTACCTTCCTACAGTTGAGGAGAAAATTAATACCGTGTTTAAAATATTTAAGGAGTGATTATTTTTCAATGCTTTATACTGCGATTTTTACAAATGTTTATGCATAAGGTAAAAGCCCAAGAGTATCAGTAGTATCATAGTACCTCATTTAATCTCAGCCCACAACAAACTTGGACTATAATAAACAAACAAAAAATGGATGTTTCAACATCTGGATCCGCCCCTGTATTGCTTTGCAGATACTTCTGACCAAATGTCAGCAGTTGATATGACCATCTTTCAATGCACCCTAAGGGTTGAAAAAAGATAAAGATACGGTCATTTGAACTTCTCATGTGAGCAGTAATCCTAGCCTGATAGATGTGTGGTTGGATGTGGTAAATGTATAATCATAAAGTGATATTGTAAATGTGATGCCTTACATATAGGGAAAGTGCCAAGTCATCTGCCTGATAAAGAGCTTCATGTTGCTAGTCACATTTTTGGAAAGTTTGCTATAGCTTGCTAAATCAATAAATTTTCTTAAGGCATGGGCTTTTAACGGCAGAAAAGAGACAGACTATCTACTTTAGGAAGTGTGTCCTACTCCTAGATAATGTAGTACTGGTGTTTGAAAACTAATAATAGAAAGATGCTTTTGAAATTTTGAGCTCTTCTATTTTAATAGCATACAGCTTGAATTAAAATGTGCTGAATTTTCATTGATAAGTAAAATTCTTAAACGGTATGCATAAACCTACTTAAGTCTTCACTTAACTAAGGAATACTTAAATCGGAACCTTTCTCTAATTACCATATGATATATACTAGCTCATCACATGTACTCATCCGTGTAAAAGTTTGTTATGTTCATTTAAGTTTATTGATCAATGCATGCTTTTATTTTAAAGAGCATGGGTTAAATTGATATTGGTATGTAAAACAATGCAATAGACCATATAAACATAGTATAATGATGAACAATAGGCGCATATAAGACAACGCTTTTTAAGGTTGATTTTTTTTACGGTTGAGCATTGGAAGAAAAATATTTCAGTAATCCAAGACTTTCCTCTACTTAATCTTTAATCATCTTTTAACGGGTGTTATATTTTCTGGAGACAGCAATATGTTTTAAACTTTAACAAAACATGATCAATGTTTCAGTGGCGTAGCACAAAAGGGTAGCATTGTAAGCAAATCATTTTACAAAACACATTTTTCAAAAAATAATTACTAATAGTTCAGCTTATTAAGCGCTGACATCTCCCTTGCTTACATTTGCTTATGGTTTGAAAAAACTCTATTTTGATGTGAAATTAACCTTTTTAATTTCCCTTTCATAACAAAAAAAATTTGTAAGGGTTCCGCGGAACCCAGTGTCTCGCCTACTTTTGCTGAAATTCACAGGCTCAACAAAATGAGGAAAAAAATCAATAAAAATATTCCTCTTGAAACTATCGTTTGATTTTAAGTAGCTTCTGTCCAAGTATAGTAAAAATCCAGGATAGTTTATGAATCTAATAAATGTTTAAAAACTTTAACTGCATACTGTATGTAATGTTAACTGGAAGAAAACTTAGTCCATTTATAAGTAAAAAACAGATACACAGGTACAAAATATTATCAAATTTTCCTTCTAAATACTAGCTTATGATCATAAACAAGCTTGTCTCTAAGTTTGGTACAAATTAAAAGTAGCAAAAGAAAGTTGGGTTTTTTTTTTAAATTTAACCACAGAGTGAACATGTTATTTCTTGGCAGAAAATCTAAGTCCATTTAAAAGTAAAATACGGAAAAAATGGATTTATTTTTTAACAAAATTTCCTTATGCATATTATCTTTTGATCATAAACTAGCTTTTGTCTAAGTTTGGTACAAACCCAGGATAGTTTAAGAAAGTTATTAAAATTTTAAAAACTTGAACCACAGAGTGAATGTAATGTTTCCCCGCAGAAAAACTAAGTCCATTTATAAGTAAAATACGGAAAAAATGGAATTTTATTTTTACAAAATTAACATTTGGATACTATCATATGATCATAAACAAGCTTCTGTCCACGTTTGGAAGTAATCCAGTATAGTTTAAGAAAGTTATTAAAATTTCAAAAACTTTAACCACAGAGTGAATATAATGTTTCCCTGCAGAAAAACTAAGTCCATCTATAAGCAAAATACGGAAAAAATGGAATTTTATTTTTACAAAATTTACTTCTGGATACTATCTTATGATCATAAACAAGCTTCTGTCCACGTTTGGAAGTAATCCAGTAGAGTTTAAGAAAGTTATTAAAATTTCAAAAACTTTAACCACAGAGTGAATATTTGTGGACGCCGCCGACGACGACGACGACGGAATGTAGTCTCGCTTAGTCTCGCTTTTTCGACAAAAGTCGAAGGCTCGACAAAAAAGGGGTGGTAGAAATATTTGTCCACGAATCCAAATACAAACTAGGGCATTTTTTAAAAGTCCTACGTGAATCTTAACTAAAATAAATTATTACAGTAAGCATATTCTCAACATCTTAACGTAAATTTTTGAAACCGCAATATATCTCAATGAATATATATATAAAGAAATATTAAAAAAAAATTGAAACATGTAAGGTATCATGAATCTTATATAGACATCGAATTTTCAGTTTCCCTTTTACAGAAAAAGGGGGAGGGTAGAAATTTTTGTCCACGAATCCAAATACAAACTAGGGCATTTTGTCTGTCCCTGTAAGTGAAATGCCCAACATCTTTAGAATAAAACTAAATTAAAAATTCAAATTCCTTACTATAATGGAGTTTTATGCATACCACTTAAGTTTTGTGGGCGTGACTTAAAACAACTAAGATTTTACTTAGGAAATACTTAGTTTAAGATTTTTTATGCATGCCACTTAGATAAAAAGGGTGGAGTTTCCTTAACTTAAGTGTTTACTAAGGAAATTCTTAACTTGAGTAGCTTTATGCATACGGGCCCAGATCCCCACCCCTAAACCATATATATTCTTATACGTTACAATAAAACAAAACTAATGAAATAAAAGGCGGGTCCCCTGGGGTCACTCTCACCCCCTGGTTGTTTGAGAACTTGTTAACAGTTGAGATATCATATATATTAATTGTACGGGACAACGAAATAAATCAAATAAAATAAAATATAGAGGAACTCCAGAGTGGTCAATCACCCCACCCCTTTCTTTTTGAAAACGTGTAAACAGATGAGATCCCCACCCCTAAACCATATATATTTTTGTATGTGGCAACAAAACAAATCAAATGAAATAAAATGGATGTCCGTTTGGGTCAGCCCCACCCCCTCATGTTTGTGAACTTTGAAACGGTCAAGATCCCCACCCCTAAACCATATATATTTTTGTATGGGGCAACAAAACAAATCAAATGGAATAAAGTAGGAGTCCCTTTTGGTCAGCCCCACCCCCTGTTGTTGGCAACTTGGAAATGATCAAGATCCCCACCCCTTAACCATATATATTCTTGTATGGGGCAACAAAACAAATCAAATGAAATAAAGTAGGAGTCCGGGCGGGCTTTGGGTCAGCCCTAACCCCTGTTGTTTGACAACTTGGAAATGATCAAGATCCCCACCCTTAACCATATATATTCTTGTACTTGACAATAAAACAAATTAAATGCAAAAGAAGGTGAGTCCCCAGGGGTTTCTCCTACCCCCTTGTTGTTTGAGAACTTGTAAACGGTTGAGATCCCCACCCACAAACCATAAATATTTTTGTATTGAACAATAAAATAAACCAATTGAAATATAGAAGAAGTCCACAGGGGTGACTCCACCCACCTTCTTTTTGAAAACTTGTAAATGGTCGAGATCCCCACCCCTAAACAAAATATATTCTTTTATGGGGCAACAAAACAAAACATTATTGAAATATAGTGGGAGTCCCTCTGGGTCATCCCCAACCCCTGTTGTTTGACAACTTGGAAATGATCAAGATCCCCACCCCTTAACCATATATATTCTTGTATGGGGCAACAAAACAAATCAAATGAAATAAAGTAGAAGTCCCTTTGGGTCAGCCCCACCTCCTGTTGTTTGACAACTTGGAAATGATCAAGATCCCCACCCCTTAACCATATATATTCTTGTACTGGACAATAAAACAAATCAAATGCAAAAGAAGGTGAGTCCCCAGGGGTTTCTCCTACCCCCTTGTTGTTTGAGAACTTGTAAACGGTTGAGATCTCAAACCCTTAACCATAAATATTCTTGTATTGGACAATAAAACAAATAAAATAAAATATAAGGAGAGTCCCTCGGTGTAACACCACCCCAACCTGTTTTGAGAACGTGTAAACAGTCAAGATCCACCCCCTTCTTTTCGAAACTTGAAAACTGTTGAAATCCCCACACTGAAACAATATATATTCTTGTACGGAATAATAAAACAAATCAGATGAAATAAAAGGCTTGTCTCTTATAGGGCTCACTCTTACCCCTACCTCCTGTCTGTTTGAGAACTTGCAAACTGTCTAGATCCCTACCCTAAATCATGAATATTACTGTACATGATTTCAAGAAGATTTAAATGACATACAGGTGTAATACGTAGACTTCACTTGGGCATATCACTTTACTAGACCAGACCAAATTGTATTGGACTTTGCTTAATGTCTGGCGACCGTAGAAATTACTTATTTTGAGAGCTTTGTTTGGGAGACTTCGTAGCAGCATCCTGTTACAATTATTTCTTGATAATTTTTTAAGTAGGAAAAAGAAAGTTAACCATGCAATCTACACATTTACAATCTATTTGAAATATTACAATTTACCTTTGCAAACTTTCCACAGGTGCTATCTAGCACTTTGATTTCTTCTTTCCTGTGGCAGCCAAAATGTTGATCAACTCTTTCCATAAAATTTGTTGACTTTTTGTTCTACTGAATATGTATCAGTTTGAAAAAAATGACATTTGCCTAGGCAAACAATAGTCTATAGGCTAATTAGTTTGTGTATTTTACACAGATTATAAACTTCTGGTTTTTTTTTGGCATATTGATTTATGTTCTTTGTTCCTACATTTTGTCAAGCCTGCAACTTTTGTTGCAGAAAGCTCGACATAGGGATAGTGATTTGGCAGCTGCTGCGGCAGTGTAAGCTCACTTCTTAAAAGCTTTATATTTAAGAAGGTGGAAGACCTGGGTGCTTCATACTTTGTATATGGATGCCTCATGTTACAAAGTTTCCATCAGTCACATGTCCAATGTCCTTGACCTCATTTTCATGGTTCAGTGACTACTTGAAAAAAAAGTTCAGATTTTTTGTAATGTTAAATTCTGTCTTATTATAAGTAATATGATAACTATATTTGATATGTGTGTACCTTGCAAGGTCCTCATGCCTGTCAGATATTTTTCACCTGACTTCGACCTCATTTCAGGGATCAGTGAACAAGGTTAAGTTTTGGTGGTCAAGTTCATATCTAAGATACTTTAAGCAATAGTTCTAATATATTCTATGTATGGAAGGACTGTAAGGTGTACATGTCCAACTGGCAGGTGTCATCTGACCTTGACCTCAATTTCATGGTTCAGTGGTTATAGTTAAGTTTTTGTGTTTTGGTCTGTTTTTCTCATACTGTATGCAATAGGTTTACTTATTTGGTGTATGGAATGATTGAAAGGTGTACATGTCTAGTTGGCAGTGTCATCTGACCTTGACCTCATTTTCATGGTTCAGTAGTCAAAGTTAAGTTTTTGAGTTTTGGTCTTTTTTTTAATACTAATTGCAATAGGTCAACTATATTTGGTGTATGGAAATATTTTTAAGTAGTTTGTATGCATTCAACATGCTTGAAAAGATATTTTGAAGAAAAAAATATTTTCATGGTATTTTGACCCCCCTTCCATGGTACATTTGTATATTGAACCCCCTACTATAGACATTGAATTTCAAAAATTCAAGCTAATCTAACTCCTTAACATAGTAATAATACTCCAATAAGTAGTTTGTATGAATATAACATGCTGGAAAAGATATTTTGAAAATTTTACTTAGCTTTGGTATTTTGACCCCCCTGTGGTATATTGAAACCCCCTACTTTAGACCTTGAATTTCAAAAATTCAAGCTAATCTAACTCCTTAACATAGTAATAATACTCCAATAAGTAGTTTGTATGTATATAACATGCTGGAAAAGATATTTTGAAAATATTACTCAGCCATGGTATTTTGACCCCACTGCGGTATATTGAACCCCCTACTATAGACCTTGAATTTCAAAAATCCAATCTATTCTAACTCCTTAACATAGGTATATAACTCCAATAAATAGTTTGTATGTATTTAGCATACTGGAAAAGATATTTTGCAAAATTTTACATTGCCATGGTATTTTGACCCCCCTGCGGTATATTGAACCCCCTACTTTCGACCTTGAATTTCAAAAATCCAAGCTATTCTAACTCCTTAACATAGTAATAATACTCCAACAAGTAGTTTGTATGTATTTATATGCTGGAAAAGATATTTTGAAAAAAAATAATTTCCATGGTATATTGAACCCTCTACTATAGACCTTAAATTTCGAAAATTCAAGCTATTCTAACTCTTTAACATAGTTATAATACTCCAATAATTAGTTTGTATGTATATAACAAGCTGGAAAAGATATTTTGAAAATATTACTCAGCCATGGTATTTTGACCCCACTGCGGTATATTGAACCCCCTACTATAGACCTTGAATTTCAAAAATCCAAGCTATTCTAACTCCTTAACATAGGTATATAACTCCAATGAGTATTTTGTATGTATTTAGCATACTGGAAAAGATATTTTGCAAAATTTTCCATTGCCATGGTATTTTGACCCCCCTGCGGTATATTGAACCCCCCTTCTCAAAACCTCAAATTAAAAAAAATAGTAGCCAATTAATTGTAAATTAGATTATCTGCAATACTATTTCCCCAAAACAGGGGGGTTCAATATACCGCAGGGGGGTTCAAAATACCATATGTGAAAAATGACCCTGGGGTCAATATACCCCTGTATTTTGACCCCAGGTTCAATTTTTAGGGGGTTCAAAATACCATATGTGAAAAATGACCCTGGGGTCAATATACCATGTGGTATAATGACCCCGGGGTCATATTACCGCATGGTATTTTGACCCCCGGTTCAATTTTTATGGGGTTCAAAATACCGTATGACACCGGGCATGGTTCATCTGACCTTGACCCAAATTTCGTGGTTTATTTGTCAATATTTAGTTTTCTTGGTTAATTAAGTTAAATGTAACAGTTGTAATAAAGCTTTATATTTAGGACTATCAACATAATATCATTGAAAAGTAAAGAAGGCGAGACATTTCAGTGTGTGCACTCTTGTGTATAAAATATATAGGATATGCACAAGCCTTTTAGTTTGAGCTCAAAATTTGATACAGGTGTTACTGTGAATCACTAGAAGTCGATAATATAATGGGATTATTTTAACTAGCAAAATGAAATTAATGTCCTATATCTTTTATATTGCAATTATTAAAAAACATTAAATACATTTCGTAATTACAATTATAGTACATGTAACGTACAATTTTTTCAAATTTCATTATCACAAATTTCATATTCTTTGATCATTATCTTTACTTCTATGGTACATGTATAGGTTGCTTATCTTATTCTATCACTATATAGTTCAGTGAATCATGTAATGAGGCACAGTACTTTGAAGTATTTTACATTAGTTGATTTTAAAGATAGTGAGACATGACTGGTAAATGTAATTGGAAGATTGCATTTTAATCCACACAGTGTCATTAGTCTTTAATTCTAAAGCCACAGCAGCAGATCCTGGTGTCCATGAACTGTGAGTATTGCCTGTAATATCCTGCCAGTGTATGGAATTCGACCTTTTCATAATATCTATTCTCAAAGAGCTGCTAATTGACATAAGTATTACTTCAATGTGATAATATCCAGGAACTTGACAGGTAAATTTGCCTGTAGATTGGAATGATGACAGGTTCGATACACCTACTGATGTTTTAATGTCTGGGAACTTCAGTGGTCCAGCAGGTACTGTACCACTACCTCCACCTCCATAACAACCAGTGACCACAACTGAAATGAAATAAAATGAAATCAGCATATGTATTTCTATAGACATTCCTTTATTTTGGAATTTCATTTAATAGTTCTTTTTGACATTTGATATTTGACTTTAAGATTTTTTGGCAAAGAATTGATATATGAGTTAATTACCTAGACAATGATATCACAATGGTAAATCTGAACTGATATCTGAGTTAATGACCTTGACAATGACATCATAATTGGTAAATCTGAACTGATATTTGAATTAATAACCTAGACAATGACAACACAATTGGTAAATCTGAACTGATATCTGAGTTAATTATCTAGACAATGATATCACAATGGTAAATCTGAACTGATATCTGAGTTAATGACCTTGAAAATGACAACACAATTGGTAAATCTGAACTGATATCTAAGTTAATAACCTAGACAGTGACAACACAATTGGTAAATCTGAACTGATATCTGAGTTAATTATCTAGACAATGATATCACAATTAGTAAATCCGTACTGATATCTAAGTTAATAACCTAGACAGTGACAACACAATTGGTAAATCTGAACTGATATCTGAGTTAATGACCTTGAAAATGACAACACAATTGGTAAATCTGAACTGATATCTAAGTTAATAACCTAGACAATGACAACACAATTGGTAAATCTGAACTGATATCTGAGTTAATAACCTTGACAATGACATCATAATTGGTAAATCTGAACTGATATTTGAATCAATTATCTAGACAATGACAACACAATTGGTAAATCTGAACTGATATCTGAGTTTATTATCTAGACAATGACATCACAATGGTTAGTCTGAACTGATATCTGAGTTAATAACCTTGACAATGACATCATAATTGGTAAATCTGAACTGATATTTGAATCAATTATCTAGACAATGACAACACAATTGGTAAATCTGAACTGATATCTGAATTAATTATCTAGACAATGACATCATAATTGGTAAATCTGAACTGATATTTGAATTAATTATCTAGACAATGACATCACAATGGTTAGTCTGAACTGATATCTGAGTTAATGACCTTGACAATGACAACACAATTGGTAAATCTGAACTGATATCTGAGTTTATTATCTAGACAATGACGTCACAATGGTAAATCTGAACTGATATTTGAATTAATTATCTAGACAATGACAACACAATTGGTAAATCTGAACTGATATCTGAGTTAATTATCTAGACAATGACGTCACAATGGTAAATCTGAACTGATATCTGAGTTAATTATCTAGACAATGACAACACAATTGGTAAATCTGAACTGATATCTGAGTTAATTATCTAGACAATGACAACACAATTGGTAAATCTGAACTGATATCTGAGTTAATTATCTAGACAATGACGTCACAATGGTAAATCTGAACTGATATTTGAATTAATTATCTAGACAATGACAACACAATTGGTAAATCTGAACTGATATCTGAGTTAATTATCTAGACAATGACAACACAATTGGTAAATCTGAACTGATATTTGAATTAATAACCTAGACAGTGACAACACAATTGGTAAATCTGAACTGATATCTGAGTTAATTATCTAGACAATGACAACACAATTGGTAAATCTGAACTGATATCTGAGTTTATTATCTAGACAATGACATCACAATGGTTAGTCTGAACTGATATCTGAGTTAATAACCTAGACAGTGACAACACAATTGGTAAATCTGAACTGATATCTGAGTTTATTATCTAGACAATGACATCACAATGGTTAGTCTGAACTGATATCTGAGTTAATGACCTTGACAATGACATAATTGGTAAATCTGAACTGATATTTGAATTAATTATCTAGACAATGACAACACAATTGGTAAATCTGAACTGATATCTGAGTTTATTATCTAGACAATGACGTCACAATGGTAAATCTGAACTGATATCTGAGTTAATGACCTTGAAAATGACAACACAATTGGTAAATCTGAACTGATATCTGAGTTAATGACCTTGAAAATGACAACACAATTGGTAAATCTGAACTGATATCTGAGTTAATGACCTTGACAATGACATCATAATTGGTAAATCTGAACTGATATCTGAGTTAATGACCTTGACAATGACATCATAATTGGTAAATCTGAACTGATATTTGAATTAATTATCTAGACAATGATATCACAATGGTTAGTCTGAACTGATATCTGAGTTAATGACCTTGACAATGACATAATAATTGGTAAATCTGAACTGATATTTGAATTAATTATCTAGACAATGACATCACAATGGTTAGTCTGAACTGATATCTGAGTTAATAACCTTGACAATGATATCATAATTGGTAAATCTGAACTGATATTTGAATTAATTATCTAGACAATGATATCACAATGGTAAGTCTGAACTGATATCTGAGTTAATGACCATGACAATGACATCATAATTGGTAAATCTGAACTGTTATTTGAATTTATAACCTAGACCGTGACAACTCAGTTGTTTAATCTGAACTGATATCTGAGTTTAAATGACCTTGACATTGACATCATAATTGGTAAATCTGAACTGATATTTGAATTTATAACCTAGACAGTTACAACTCAGTTGTTTAATCTGAACTGATATCTGAGTTAATTATCTAGACAATGATATCACAATGGTTAGTCTGAACTGATATCTGAGTTAATAACCTTGACAATGATATCATATGTAATTGGTAAATCTGAACTGATATTTGAATTAATATCCTTGACAATGACATCATAATTGGTAAATCTGAACTGATATTTGAATTAATAACCTAGACAGTGACAACACAATTGGTAAATCTGAACTGATATCTGAGTTAATTATCTAGAGAATGATATCACAATGGTAAGTCTGAACTGATATCTGAGTTAATGACCTTGACAATGACATCATAATTGGTAAATCTGAACTGATATTTGAATTAATTATCTAGACAATGATATCACAATGGTTAGTCTGAACTGATATCTGAGTTAATTATCTAGACAATGACATCACAATGGTTAGTCTGAACTGATATCTGAGTTAATAACCTTGACAATGACATCATAATTGGTAAATCTGAACTGATATTTGAGTTAATTATCTAGACAATGATATCACAATGGTTAGTCTGAACTGATATCTGAGTTAATGACCTTGACAATGACATCATAATTGGTAAATCTGAACTGATATCTGAGTTAATGACCTTGACAATGACATCATAATTGGTAAATCTGAACTGATATTTGAATTAATAACCTAGACAATGACAACACAATTGGTAAATCTGAACTGATATCTGAGTTAATTATCTAGACAATGACATCATAATTGGTAAATCTGAACTGATATCTGAGTTAATGACCATGACAATGATATCATAATGGGTAAATCTGAACTGATATTTGAATTAATTATCTAGACAATGATATCACAATGGTTAGTCTGAACTGATATCTGAGTTAATGACCTTGACAATGACATCATAATTGGTAAATCTGAACTGATATTTGAATTTATTATCTAGACAATGATATCACAATGGCAAGTCTGAACTGATATCTGAGTTAACGACCTTGACAATGACATCATAATTGGAAAATCTGAACTGATATCTGAGTTAATAACCTTGACAGTGACAACACAATTGGTAAATCTGAACTGATATCTGAGTTAATTATCTAGACAATGATATCACAATGGTTAGTCTGAACTGATATCTGAGTTAATGACCTTGACCATGACATCAAAATTGGTAAATCTGAACTGATATTTGAGTTAAAAACCTTGACAATGACATCACAATGGTAAATCTGAACTGATATCTGAGTTAATTATCTTGACAATGACATCATTAATTGTAAATCTGAACTGATGTCCATATCAAAGCTTACTTATGACATAAGGAGATAGTATATTGGCTCTAGAATCAAATACGTCAAAACATTTTTTATTTTTAGAATCAATGATAAATTTTTATACGACCACATAATTTTTGCGGTCCTATATTGGTATGATGTTGTCGTCGTTGTTTTCTGAAGACAGTTGGTTTTCGCATTATAACTTTAGTATAAGTTAATAGAAATGTATGACTTTTTAACACAGGGTTTATGACCACAAAAGGAAGGTTGGGATTGATTTTGGGAGTTTTGGTACCAACAGTTTAGTAATAAGGGGCTAAAAAAGGGCCCAAATAAGCATTTTTTTTTTGTTTTCGCACAATAACTGTAGTATAAGTAAATAGAAATCTATGAAATTCAAACACAAGGTTTATGACCATAAAAGGAAGGTTGTGATTGATTTTGGGAGTTTTGGTTCCAACAGTTTAGGAATTAAGGGCCAAAACGGTCCAAAATTAAACTTTGTTTGATTTCATCAAAAATTGAATTCATGGTGTTCTTTGATATGCTGAATCTAAACATGAACTTAGTTTTTTTTTATTATTGGCCCAGTTTTCAAGTTGGTCAAAATTGGGGTCCAAAATTAAACTTTGTTTGATTTCAACAAAAAATTGAATTCTTGGTGTTCTTCAATATGCTGAATCTAACCATGTATTTAGATTTATGATATTTGGGCCTGTTATCAAATTGGTCCGCAGTAAGGTCTAAAGGGTCCAAAATTGAACTTTATTTGATTTCATCAAAAATTGAATTCTTTGGGTTCTTTCATATGCTAAATCTAACCATGTATTTAGATTTTGGATATTGGAATACCACAATGGGATGGTAAGAATTGTCTTTAGGAGTTATGGCTCAAACCATTAAGGAATAAGGTGCAAAAAAGGGGGAAAAGGGTTCCCAGGTTCATGGACAATTACTTAAGTACAAAACATAATTTTAAAGCAGTGTAAGGTTGGTAATTGAAACTCTATGGAATATCTCACCTGAACTGCTTTTAAATTAGGCCAATTAAAATTTTCATCCCGCCCGCCCCGATTTTTTTTATTTAACAAAAATACGATTTCCAGATTTTGTTCATGTCCGTAATATAGTTATAAATCTCCAATAAATAGTTTGTATGTATTTAAAACATGCTGGAAAAGAAATTAGGGAAAAAAAAATTTCCATGGTATTTTGACCCCCCTGCGGTATATTGAACCCCCTACTATGGACCTTAAATTTCAAAAAATTTAACTTTTCAAACTCCTTAACATAGTTATAAAACTCCAATAAGTAGATTGTATGTATTTAACATGCTGGAAAAGATATTAGGAAAAAAAAAAAATTCCATGGTATTTTGATCCCCCTGCGGTATATTGAACCCCCTACTATACATAGACCTTGAATTTCAAAAATCCTAGCTTTTCTAACTCCTTAACAGAGATAAAATACTCCAAGAAGTAGTTTGTATGTATTAATATTAAACATGCTTGAAAAGATATTTTGAAAATTTTAAGGTATTTTGACCCTCCTGCAGTACATTGAACCCCCTACTATAGACCTTGAATTTAAAAAAAAAATCCAGCTAATAATCTTTATCCTTAACAGAGTAATTATACTCCAATAAGTAGTTTGTATGTTTTTAACATGCTGGAAAAGATATTTTGAAAATTTAACTAAGCCATAGTATTTTGACCCCCCTGCGGTATATTGAACTCCCTACCATAGACCTAAAATTTTAAAAATCCAAGTTATACTAACTCCTTAACATAGTAATAATACTCCAATAAGTAGTTTTTATACGACCGCAAATTTTGAAGAAATTTTCGTCGTATATTGCTATCACGTTGGCGTCGATGTCGTCGTCCGAATACTTTTAGTTTTCGCACTCTAACTTTAGTAAAAGTGAATAGAAATCTATGAAATTTTACCACAAGGTTTATGACCACAAAACGAAGGTTGGTATTGATTTTGGGAGTTTAGGTCCCAACAGTTTAGGAATTAGGGGCCAAAAAGGGACCCAAATAAGCATTTTTCTTGGTTTTCGCACCATAACGTTAGTATAAGTAAATAGAAATCTATGAAATTTAAACACAAGGTTTATGACCATAAAAGGAAGGTTGGTATTGATTTTGGGAGCTTTGGTCCCAACAGAATAAGGGGCCCAAAGGGTCCAAAATTAAACTTTGTTTGATTTCATCAAAATTGAATAATTGGGGTTCTTTGATATGCCGAATCTAACTGTGTATGTAGATTCTTAACTTTTGGTCCCGTTTTCAAATTGGTCTACATTAAGGTCCAAAGGGTCCAAAATTAAACTTAGTTTGATTTTGACAAAATTGAATAATTGGGGTTCTTTGATATGCCAAATCTAACTGTGTATGTAGATTCTTCATTTTTGGTCCTGTTTTCAAATTGGTCTACATTAAAGTCCAAAGGGTCCAAAATTAAACTTAGTTTGATTTTAACAAAAATTGAAATTTTGGGGTTCTTTGATATGCTGAATCCAAACATGTACTTAGATTTTTGATTATGGGCCCAGTTTTCAAGTTGGTCCAAATCAGGATCTAAAATAATTATATTAAGTATTGTGCAATAGCAAGTCTTTTCAATTGCACAGTATTGCGCAATGGCAAGAAATATCTAATTGCACAATATTGTGAAATAGCAAAAAAAAAATTAATTAGAGTTATCTTTCTTTGTCCAGAATAGTAAGCAAGAAATATCTTATTGCACAATATTGTGAAATAGCAAGATTTTTTTTTAATTGGAGTTATCTTTCTTTGTCCAGAATCAACTTAAATCTTTGTTATATACAATGTATATTCACTTTTTACCACCAACTGATAAATAAAAATAATCTTTACCATTCAGTGATAACAAGCAGTTTTTTTACATCTTAATATTTTATGATGTATTTAAATGAGTAGTTGTTGTTGCAAACTCCATTATAAATTTTAATTGAGATTAGTTTTGGAATAAGGGAAAGGGGGATGTGATTAAAAAAATTGGGTTCAATTTTTCTCATTTTAAATTTCATAAATAAAAAGAAAATGTCTTCAAACATTTTTTTGAGAGGATTAATATTCAACAGCATAGTGAATTGCTCTAAGAGAAAACAAAAATTTTAAGTTCATTAGAACACATTCATTCTGTGTCAGAAACCTATGCTGAGACAACTATTTAATCACAATCCAAATTTTGAGCTGAATCCAGTTTGAATGTTGTGTCCATACTTGCCCCAACCGTTCAGGGTTCAACCTCTGCGGTCGTATAAAGCTACGCCCTGTGGAGCATCTGGTTATATGTTTTTAACATACTGGAAAAGATATTTTGAAAATTAAACTTATAGCCATGGTATTTTGACCCCCACCTTTTCAAACTTCTTAACATAGTTTTAATACTCCAATAAGTATTTTGTATGTATTCAACATGCTGGAAAAGATATTAGGAAAATAAATAATTTCCTGGCATTTTGAACCCCCTTCTATGGACCTTATATTTAAAATTTTTTAGCTTTTCAAACTCCTTAACATAGTTATAATACTCCAACAATTAGTTTGTATGTATTTTGCTTGCTTGAAAAGATATTGTGAAAATTTTACCTTGACATGGTATTTTGACCCCCCTACAATAGACCTTGTATTTATATAAAAAAAAGGCAGCTGTTATAACTCTTTAACATAGTAATTATATTCCAATAAGTAGTGTGTATGTATTTTACTTGGTTGAAAAGAAATTTTGAAAATTTTACTTTGCCATGGTATTTTGACCCCCTTACCATGGTATCTTGGACCCCTACCATACTATTAAATAGGCCTTGAATTTCAAAATTTTAGCTGTTTTGTCTCCTTTACATAGTTATTTTACTCCAAATAGTAGTTTGAATGTATTTACCAGGCTGGAAAAGATGCTTGGAAAATTTTTCTTTGCCATGTAATTTTGACCATGGTATATTGAACCCCCTACTATACATCTAAAGACCTTAAATGCTAAAATACCTAGCTACTGTAACTCCTTGACACATTTATTATACTTCAATAAGTAATTTGTATTTATTTTAGTAGCTTGAAAAGATGTTTTGAAAATTTTTAGATTTAATAACTGAGCCATGGTAATTTAACCCCTCCCCCTTTTTTACCATGGAGAATTAAAACTTAAGTCTACGATTCTATATAAATATTTTAAATTTCAAAGAATTAAAGTGTCCAAGCTACATGGTCTAGTTTTAATGCTTTAAGAAGTTTTTTGAATGAAATTTTGTTGGTTAAGACTACAGAGCACTTATACCAAGCAAATATTTTTCTTTTAACCAATCATTGAAAATTGACCTCCCCTTCATGTATTAATTATTTTAAATATTTGATTAGCTTTTATATAATGTTAAATGTTTTATTAATCATCTAGAATGAAAAAAACAGGGGGGTTCAATTTACCATGGGGTTCAATTTTCCATACAGGGGGGGGTTCAATTTACCATAGCGGTATTTTGACCCCGGGGTCATTTTACCATGGGGTTCAAAATACCATATGACACCGGAAACCATCAATAATTTCATTTCATTCCAAACTTCCTGTTTCAAATTTCGTTTTTGTACTTCTTCGAGTAATCTAACGAAAATGATTAAGCCAACATATTCTGCTGCTCCATGATTACAACATCATCTACCGAGAATAGAGATTGATAACGAGAAGGGCATGAAATAATCAAGTTACAAGTAAAACGCCTTGTCCTTGAACGCAAATTGCGGTAGTCACAAGTGAATCGAAAACCGTGTTTTTTTCTTTATTTATACAATAACTTTGTGTCAGGAATCGTAGAACAAATTGGTACAAAAAGACTTGAGTGGATTAAAAAAATTGACACAAGCAGGAACTTGTTTGATTTATGACCGTATATTGAGGAGAAAAAAATTCGACAAACACGCATTTTAATTTAAAACAAGCCCTTACCCATGGCTGTTGTTTTTGTTGACAAACCACAAACACCCTCTGTAACTGTCCCAATACCCTCAATTTAGTCATTAAACAACAACTACATTTTGGTTAAGTTTATAATGTTTTACATCATAATTACTTTCAACACTGAGCTTACATTTTATTCTGTACTCATAATACTTGTGTTGCATACAATTGTACCAATACATTTTATTCATTTTATGGGGACTTCAAACCATTGCTTAGAAAGCAAAATAAATTAGGTGTAGGTATAGTCCAACTGAATAGAGCATTTCTCTTCATTTTGATGTATACTATAAATAGGTTTCTAAAGCGGCAATTACATGTATAACAGTGGTTGCCAATCAGGGATTTTTATTTAAGAGTTTAAAAATAGTGTATGAATCCTTATACAGCATGTATATACATTATACAAGCTTGTTTTTCACTAGCATAAACCCTGCGGTATGAAGAACTTGTGACAAGGGTTTCATATGAAATAAAATTTAAAAACAAAAATCCTCCCACCCGCCCCATTTAAAAAAAAAATTTGGATGAAAATCTACTAATTAATTTTAGTTGGCCTTATGTATATTGGAAATTTGCCAAAAACTTTATTATTAATAAATTCCATTGGATATTTGCCAATAAATTTAGTTTAATGAACTTCATTGGAAATTTGCCAATAAGAAAATGTTACTGATGAAGCTTTTTTGTTTATCTCTCCTAAACTGTTTTTAAATTATGTTCATTGGAAATTTGCCAATAACTAGTTTATTAATAAACTTCATTGGAAATTTACCAATATAAAATGTTGCTGGTGAATTTTTTTGTTTATTTTTAGACATGATTATTATTCTTTGAAAATTGGAGTTATCTTTCTTTGTCCAGATTAGTAGTGGAATCAACTTAAATCAATGCTATATAAAATATACAATGCAATATTCACTTTTACTACCAACTGATAAGTTAAAACAATCTTTGCCATTCAGTGATTACAAGCACTTTGATTATCATTCTAGGGTTATGCCTCTTTACAAGTGGAAAAATTGAAGATTCTTTTTCGTTTCTCTTAACTTAAGTTTGTCTCAACTAAATTTAATGAAATGTTTATATAATTCTTATTACATCTAAACTCAATTCAAGTTCAATTTTTGGCAGCTTCACTTTTACAGTTCTTGAGTTATGTCCCTTTTTAAGGTTATATGGGGGCATCATCTGTGTCCCTTTGGACACATTCCCCATTTATTTTTTTAGAAGTTACTATTAATGAAAATTAATTTTAACCATGACATTTTATATTTTAATATTTTATGGTGTATTTAAATGAGTAGTTATTGTTGCAAACTCCATTAGAAATTTGAATTGATATCAATTTTTGGAGGGGGAGATGAAAAAAAATTGGGGGTTGTTCAATTTTTCAGATTTCAGAAATAAAAAGAAAATTTCTTCAAACATTTTTTTTGTTGAGAGGATTAATATTCAACAGCAAAGTGTATTGCTCAAAAGCATAAAAAAGTGTTTAAGTTCATTAGACCACATTCATTCTGTGTCAGAAACCTATGCTGTGTCAACTATTTAATCACAATCCAAATTCAGAGCTGAATCCAGCTTGAATGTTGTGTCCATACTTGCCCCAAGTGTTCAGGGTTCAACCTCTGCAGTTGTTTAAAGCTGCGCCCTGCGGAGCATCTGGTTGTTCTTTAATTGGTTTTAAAAATAGTCTGTCATGGAAGAAAACTTAAATCAGTTCGATGCAGACATTGTACCTGCGATAGTAGAGGGGCATTATGTTTTCTGGTCTGTGACTGTTCGTCCGTCCGTCTGTGCGTCGGTTTAGGTTAAAGTTTTTGGTCAAGGTAGTTTTTGATGAAGCTGTTGTCTAATCAACTTGAAACTTAGTACACTTGTTGCTTATGATATGATCTTTCTAATTTTATAGCCAAATTAGAATTTTGACCCCAATTTCATGGTCCACTGAACATAGAAAATGAAAGTGGGAGTTTCAGGTTAACGTTTTTGGTCAAGGTAGTTTTTGATGAACCTGAAGTCCAATGAACCTGAAACTTAGTACACTTGTTGCTTATGATATGATCTTTCTAATTTTAAAGCCAAATTAGACTTTTGACCCCAATTTCACAGTCCACTAAACATAGAAAATGAAAGTGGGAGTTTCAGGTTAAAGTTTTTGGTCAAGGTAGTTTTTGATGAAATTTAATTCCAATCAACTTGAAACTTAGTACATATGTTCCCTATTGTATAATCTTTCTAATTTTTATACCAAATTAGATTATTACCCAATTTCACGGTCCATGGAACATGGAAAAGGATAGTGCGAGTGGGGCATCCGTGTACTTTGGACACATTCTTGTTTTTTTCTTGTACCTGCTTAGTTAGAACGAAATAGAAAAATAGATATTTTCAAAGTAAATGTTTTTCGGGCAAGGTAAGCTTTACTTATCACTTGTCCTTTGTTGTTGTTAACTTTTACAAAAATCTTCTCCTTTGAAACTATTTGGCCAAATTAAACCAAACTTGGCCACAATCATCATTGGGGTATGTAGTTTAGAAAATGTGTCCGGTGACCCGGCCAACCACTCAAGATGGTCACCATGGCTAAAAATAGAACATAGGGGTAAAATGTAGATTTTGGCTTATATCTCTGAAACCAAAGCATTTAGAGGAAAATCTGAACTGTGGTAAAATTGTTAATAAGGTCAAGATCTATCTGTACTGAAATTTTCAGATGAATCATAGATCCTGTTGTTGGGTGGGCTGCCCATAAATTGGTAATTTTAAGGAAATTTTGTCGTTTTTGGTTATTATCTTTAGTATTATAGATAGAGAAAAACTGTAACCGCAATAATGTTCAGCAAAGTAAGATCTACAAATAAGTCAACATGACCAAAATGGTCAGTTGACCCCTTAAAGGGAAGCACTAGCTAAGAGATATATGAAAAACCTAATATATTATTTCTTTTGGCTCAATCAGTAATGAGTTACAAATAGTGAAATAATTCCTTTTTAGTAGCCATTAAGGTTCAGTTTTGTCAAAATAAGCAAAAAAACATTGATTATGAATCATTCACTTGCAAGTGAATAATTTGACCTCATTGATTCTGTATTCATGTTAACTTTAATTTAACCCCTTAGCTTGAGTTAGATTACAGGTGAATTGTATGTATAAAGATATTTTAAAGGAAGAGAATGTCAACATTGAAAGTGAATCAAAGGTAAATCATTTGATTGACTGATTCTACAAATAAACATTCTTATACAGGTAAAAACGATGATAAACATTTATTTTTCATCTGTAATATGGAATTAAATACACCTAGAATAATTCAACAGCATGTGTTTGCTTAATCTATTTATATCTATAATTAATATTTATGTTTACATTGCTTATATGGTCATCAGATGACTATAGAGGTCAACTCGATAAATAATTAGGTGGCCTCTAGACTCAAATACACACGAAAAGAAGCTACGTATTTTCATGCCTGTGCCTTGTTTATTGTTTTATTTAGTAATTAATTGATAATAGTTTGGATAAATGTTTTACATTGTCATAAATCAAATACTAGAAATTGATTAGAATTGGTGAACATGAATTTGACAGCTAGTGCTCCTTTAAGGAGTAATTGCCCTTTATAGTAAATTTTTAACAATTTTTTGTTAATTTTTGTAATCTTTTACAAAAATCTTCTCCTGAAACTACAAGGACAAATTTAAGCTGTCACTTCTGGGCCAAATTCATTATAGGTAGAGATAATTGTAAGCAGCAAGATTGTCCAGTAAAGTAAGATCTACAAACACATCACCAACACTAAAACACAATTTTGTCATGAATCCATCTGTGTCCTTTGTTTACTATGCCCATAGACTAAGGTGAACGACACAGACTCTTTTGAGCCTCTAGTTTTATTTTGCTTATTCACTGATGACAAAATAAGTCTTGTGACGCTTGTGTCTGATGTTAATTAAGCCAAAACATTCCATCAGGTGATTCTTTTTGCACACATGTCAAGGCTTGGCTTAAACTAACTTTTCTAAAAGTTTTTTTTTAAATGCCCATAAATCAGATTAGAAAAAGTATATACTAGTATTCACTTAGCAAATGAGCTCTGAAATTATATGCCAGTCTAAATCTTATTATTTAGATGACATTGAATTGTTGTATAATGTATACACTAGTATGTTTTGATATAATTTTAAAATCAAATATAAGTTGATGTATAAAAATTTTGAATTGTAAGGCATCATAATGGTCAGGGATTTTTTCGTAATGCTATTTTATATAAAGCTTTTATGTGTATAGGAATTTTTAATGATATTGCACACGTACATCCTCAGTGGGAAACGTCCTTTAACCAGATTCTCAGGCATGATAAAAAATATTATTAATGTACAAATATTTCTTCAGCTCTTAGTTTTAGTCATTAAGTAAGAAGGTGGGCATTTTATATAGTATTTTCAGATGTTATATTGTAGAAAACTTAAAATGGAACCTTCACAACTATATTCATTTTTATGACCTATATTTATGGGCATTATTTCACAATCCACTGAACATGTAAAATGAAAGTGTGAGAGGGGCATCCATATACTATGGACACATTCTTGTTTAATGCTATCTTAGGAACTTAATTTTTATGCCCCATTTATGGGCATTATGTTTTCTGGTCTGTGCATCTGTTTGATTGTCTGTTAGTTCGTCCATCTATTTGTCTGTTTTTCTGTCCCGCTCCAGGTTCAAGTTTTGGTTCAAGTTTTTGGTCAAGCTAGTTTTTGATGAAGTTGAAGTCCAATCAACTTGAAACTTAGTACACATGTTCCCTATGATATGATCTTTCTAATTAGAGTTTTGACCCCAATTTCATGGTCCACTGATGATGGAAAATGATAGTGCAAGTGGGGCATCTGTGTACTATGGACACATTCTTGTTTAATTTTATTGTATTTTTATTGAATAAATAAGTATTGTCTTCTTGGCAAGGATAAAAATGAATTTAAATTTTGCTGAGTATTTAAAAAAAATGTTAAGCACTTTACCTTTTTGTTTCTCCAGATTTTGCTGAAAAAGTGAGAAAGATGAGTTGTGGTATCTTCCCATTTGTTCAATTTCATTCAAGGTATGGTTGGCCAGTTCATTTATTTCTTTCATGGTATGGTTGGCTAGTTTTTTATGTTCATTCCTTGACTCAGATGTCAGATTGCTTAAATTCTTTTCAATGGCTTTATATTGGTTATTCATCTTATTCTCCAGTTCATGTTTTGATGATGTAGTTAGATTATATAAAGCTAGAAAGTCTTGGTTCCTTGCCTGTTCATGGCTGGTCAGTAGATTTATCCTGGAATCAAATGTTTGTACTTGTCCTTGTAGTGTTTGGAGGGTTTGTAGTTGATCAATGCTTTTAAGTTGCTCCAGTTTGCCAATTTTCTCTTCAAGAGCAAGGGTTTTGTTCAATGCAAAACTTGTTTTATCATTACACTTGGTCTCAACTATGTTTAAGTCTCTATGCAGATTTGTTATTTCCTGTTTCAGGTTAGTTGTGTCCTGTTGCTGAACTGTAAAATTTTGTGCAAGCTCAGTATACATCTGCTCCTTGGCTGTTAGTTTAGATTGGACTGCATTGTACTTCAATTCGAGTTCTCTGTACTTTTGCTCCAAGGCATCAATTGTTTTCTTTGTTTCATTTAATTCATTGTGGGATGATTGTGTAGCCAGGATTTGTCCAATAAGATCAAATTTCTGTTGCAGTTGATTGGTTAATAAGTTCAAGCTCCTTTCTTGTTGGTCTCGGTATGTTTCCTGTTCCTGATGGAGTTTGTCAAGATCATGATGGATTTGACTTTTGTCCCCATAGTACTCTGCTGTGGTTAGGTATGTAGGCTTTCCCAAGAGGGAAGAGGTATTCCTGCTGTCCAGTAGAAAACCATTGGTAAATCCATTCATCAAAAATAAAATAAAAGTAACAATCATTTTGTTTTCAGTTTGAAAATGACTGATTTGGTCAAAGATACACAATATTTATCAGTGTACAGTGTATCTTTGAATTTGATTCACTTTGTAAATCATATGATGTGCAAATATTTATCCATCATAGATAATTAGATAGGGTATTTAATTTGAAATATTTGTTAATATTAGGTCAGATTAGTTGAAGATTAGTATCTTATACTGATATGTTATTTGTCAACATATATGAATCATTTTGTATTACAGTGATGCTAGGAACCAATTTATTGTTGTCTTGATGGTTTCATCAACAGGTCAATTATTTCTTTTTCCATACTACTTGAATAAATCTTTCAGAAGAGGCTTCTGTTGCAAACTTCTTTCAACCATCCCAAAGAGTAGGTTCTGAAAAGGTTCGTAATTATACTCTAGAAGAAAGGGGACAATATTGCAATCACTTTGTCCATTTGTAGTCAGTCCTTTTGTTCTTCTGTCTATTTATCCAACAAATATTTTGTTAACACTTTTCTCTTAGTACTTTCTTATAGTTACTAAGAATACACCAACTTTTGTGTTGGAAAAGAGCTTTGGAGTACAGTACAATATAATCATACATAGAATCGTATCATTACTTGAATACATTGTCACTCATACAGAGAGAAAGCTCCTTATGGTTTGTGGGGGGCTAGGTCATAGATACTCATATTCATAGTAATGATAAATATGTACAGAAAACAGAAAATGGGTTTCCTAATGATAATTCCAGGTGTGTTTGGGAGACCTGAATTGGCGGATCCAGGCCAAGGGGGGGGGGGGGGTTGGAACCCCTCGTTTTTTTTGGACGATCAATGCATTTGAATGGGAGCATATAGTTGGAACTCCACCTTTACTCTGGGTTGGGACACCCCCCTCCCCCTCCCCCCATCTTAAAATGGCTGGATCTGCCCCTGACATGTATGGTAAATTGTAATGGGAAGGGATCCTTTTTAAGCTCCCCTAGTCTAAAGGACCAATGTGAGCTATTGCCATCACTTGAGGACCGTTGTTTTGTCCACATAAAAAAAGATAGAAAAAATGGAGTAGAAAGTTGAAATATTGTAATACTGTTAAACAAATTTTGACCCAAGTTGGTGACCTATACGTATATTTACACTACTTGAATTAAACATTGAAATTATCTTAATACTGTTCAGTTAGTTTTGAACTGCTTCAATGATGTTCTCTCTATTTTCATATACATTGTACTGTAATATAAACAATACAAATGTATATCAATATACTCAAAAGCTTGATATTTAATAAGTTCATTGTTTCATATAGAGGAGGACAAGCATTGAAGTATTCTCATTGTTGTAGGTTTCATTAGTTGGCCATTTATTGCTTTCAACCACTTTGTTAAAACTTTTGTGGTTGGTTAGTTGTGTCATTAGTAGACATCTTACTTTTATTTTGAGATTAAATAGCACTTATAACATGATTCTTTTTCTCTTGAAATCAATGCATGTACATATTTTATTTTTGTTCCTTAATCTGACATATGCACACTATCTTAATTCAAAATTAAGAGAAACCACCTTGGTGGTCTCATAGTAGCATGTTCACCTTAAGTGCAGGAGGTCATTGGGTTAAACCAAGACTTTAAAATTTGCATTTGCTACTTCATTGCCAAGCACTTGGCACTAAGGAGTAAGAGTAAGACTGCAGGTTGGGTTGGATTGGAATAATGTGTGCTAATAAGACAACATGTATTTCTACAGACTTTTACCTTATAAGCCAGCACATTAAATATCAATTTCAGTGTGTCAGTTTATTATAAAGCAGGATAAATATTCATATTACATCAACATGTTCTCGTCCTGAATTTACAAATATTATTTTTGTTGCTGGGTATTTAGCAGCCATCCATCAGTATAAATAGAATAATAAGATACTATAAATATAGGAACAATTGGTATAAGAGACAACTATCCATCCAAGTTACAATTTATAAAAGTAAATAAACTCCTCATAGATACCAGGATTAAATTTTGTTTTATGCAAACGCAAGTTTAGTCTACAAAAGACTTATCAGTGACGCTGGAATCCAAAAAAATCAACCATTATAGGTCAAGGTACAGTCTTCAACATAGAGCCTTGGCTCACACTAAACAGCAAGCTATAAAGGGCCCCAAAATATATACCAGTTTCATGATTGTGAGCACATTAGAGTAATGGTCAATATGCAAATAATTATATAGTTTTGAATTTGATGCACCATCAACCGACAAAAACAGACAGTAATGTCTCCACTCTGGAAGAACACCAGCATTAATGTATAAAGTGTATCACAGCATTATTTTAGCATGGATTAAATGTTAAAACTGTATTTATTATTGTGAATCTTTAGCAAGTGATGAAATAATGTGAGATTAATGAATGATTTTAATCAGCTAAATACAAAATGTTCCTCGTATCACATCAATGTATCACTTATTTACCTTACTAAATAACAATTGCAGCTGGATCATTTCAATCAAATTTATTTTAATCCTCATATTCATATTCCTATATTTTACAAAAGATTTTTTTTTTAATTTTCACTTTTACATGTATATGTTGCATATCCTCATTATGTTCAGAATCCATAATCAGTAATAACTTGCAAAGGCACACTCTTCAGTAGTATGTTTATTAGTTAATTTTAAAGATAGTAAGACATGACTGGTGAATGCGAGCACTAGAATATAGTTTAATCCACACATTGTCATTAGTCTTTAATTCTAAAGCCACAGCAGCAGTTCCTGATCCCCAGTGACCTTGATCTACATTGCCTGTCACATATTGTGAGTGTATGGAGTTTGAATTTTTCATAAAATATATGAGTACATCATTGTTAGTTGACAATATTGTTGTTACAATATGATAATATCCAGGAACTCGACAGGTAAATTTGCCTGTAGATTTGAATGATGACAGGCTAGACACACCAACAGATATTTTAATGTCTGGAAACTTGAGTGGTCCAGCAGGTATAGTACCATCACTAATACAACCAGTGACCACAACTGAAAAAAAAAGAAATCAGTACATGTACTTCGATAGAAATTTTTTTTTTTTTTATAGTTCAATTAAATATTTTGCAAATATGAAAGTCGGGAATGATATCTGAGTGATTGGCCAAGACAATGACATCCCAATTGGTAAATTTGAACTGGCTCGTTTTCAATATCGTAGTGGCAACGTAGCTGCTATCAATATCTATATAGCAGCTAAGCTAAATACCCCTTCAATAGCCCTGTGTAGCCGCTACGATATTGAATGCAACCCAGATATCAATACCAAGACTTGCTTATGACATCACATGAAATAAGGAAAAGATACAATTGGGACAAAATTCATAATCATACAAATATTTCTTAAGTTCTTAATATTTGACCATAAGTAATACAGTGAAGACTTTAAACAGTAACCTTTTGAGATATTTTATTGTGGAAAACTTAAAAATGGAACCATAACAACAGCATTTCTTTTTATTTAATTATTCATAGTATGAAAAGAGGAATTGACAACTTAGCAAGTATTAAAAATAGATTAATGTTTCTGAGTATTTCAATCATTTGAATTGCACTTTACCTTTCTGTAATTGTTTATCCAGATTTTGCTGAAAAAGTGAGAAAGACGAGTTGTGGTATCTTCCCATTTGTTCCATTTCTTTTATGGTATGGTTGGCTAGTTTTTCATTTTCAATCCTGGACTTGGATGTCAGATTGCACATAATTTGAAAATCTTTTAGCTGTTTCTGTTTGAGCATTGCTACAGACATGTTCTGATTCTTTTCAATGGTTTGAAATTGATTATTCATTTTATTTTCCAGTTCATGCTTTGATGATGTGGTCAGATTATATAAAGCTAGAAAATCTTGGTTCCTTGCTTGTTCGTGGCTGGTCAGTAAATTTATCCTGGAATCAAATGTTTGTATTTGTCCTTGTAGTGTTTGGAGAGTTTGTAGCTGATTGATGTTTTTTAGTTGCTGAAGTTTGCTGATAGTCTCTGCAAGATCAAGGGTTTTGTTCACTGCAGAATTTGTTTCAGTCTTACAGTTTTCCTGGATCTTAAGTAGTTCTTGTCGGAGATTTGCATTGTTCATTTCCACGGCCTCTTTTAGTTTGGTATAATTTTCAGCAAGTTTATTGTACATTTGTTCTTTAGCAGACAGTTTCCCTTGAACTATAGTGTACTTGGTTTCCAGTTCTCCATATTTTTGCTCTAGTGCATCAATGGTTTGTTTGGTTTCGTTGATTTTGTTGTTGGAATTTTGTGCGGAAAACATTTGTTCTATAGTAAGAAACTTTTGTTGAATTTGATTGGTAAGCAAGTTTAAACTTTTCTCCTGCTGGTCCCTATATGCTTCCTGTTCTTGGTGTAGCTTTTCCAGATCATGATGGATTTGATTTTTGTCACCATAGTATTCAGCAGCCGACAGATAAGTAGGTTTGCCACCAAATGATGAAATATTTCCACTATCCAAAAGAAAACCGTTAGCTAATCCACTAAGATATAACACAACTAAACAAATAAACATTTTGAAGCAATAGGATCTTCAAAAAAAAGAATTCAAGATTTCAACAAATACTTTACACCATGCAGGGTTATTTATTTTTATCTAAAACTGAGATGAACTTATATGCTTAGGTAAATAAATCATGACCTTCGGTAAATAATGTGCCAGTTAACAATGTTAACATGATAAAATATTTTTTAGGTCAGAATGAATGATAAACTAAACTTGAATTTGTTTTTGACATTATATAATGTAGCTGAATCTAAACTATATATTCTATATGTATAGCCAGTTTATTTGTTTTATAAATATAATCTTTTATGAAGCTTTCATGACATTATAGTGTGCTGTGTTTTAGACTTATACATTTGACGATTCATTCAATACTAATGCCCCGAAAAATTTGAAATTTGTTGCATAAAGAAATGTCACTCCTGGTGATAGGACACAGCAAATGAATTTTAGATCATTGGGTATGTGATGTTGCTTTTGATGTCTTCTCATATGTTCATTTCCATGCTAGATTGTTTGGAATTCAAGTTTTGGAGATTTAATTGCTATCTTTGGTGTATAAAAATGTTTTCAATTTATATGTCGATCAGTCTGCAGGTGTGTTTTTTTACCTTGACCTTGATGGGGTTCATCTGCCCTTGGCCTCATTTTCATTGTTCTTTGATTCTGTATTGAAGGTTGATAGTTTTCTGTGTGAAATCATGCTACCACCACCAATTAAAATTGACCACAACAAAAAAGCCCAAAAGTGGCTTTAAAACACCCAATAATCAATCAATCAATCATTGATCATTGATCTTTGTTGTTGAATATCAAGTTTTCATGGTTTGGTCTGTTTCTGGTATACTATAAGCTACAGGTCAACTATGTTTATGGAATGATTTTAAGGTGTAAATGTATGACTGGCTTTGTTTATCTGATGATGACCTATTTTCTTTTATCAGTAAAGTTTATATGATACTTGTAGAAACTTTATATTTAGGACTGTCAAAATGCAATTCATTGACAGATGTTATGACCTAGTGGTAGTTATAACATTAACAGTACTTCAATTTCTGCACCAGCTGTTTATTTTGATTATTAATATGTTTTTAAGTGATGCTCAAGGCAAAAATATTTGAAAACCCAAAACTTTGTGAAGAAATGAAGAGCTTATATAGCAAAACTACTAAAAGAACTAAAACTCGAGCAAGTAATCAGAGCTTTGCATGGGGAGATGTATTCTTTAATTTAAGGTTTCTTCCCAAATTTTGTAACTGCATATTTTGATAATACACTATAGGCCCAAGACCACAATTAATGACCCCTCTTTTCGTTGTTCACGAATATAGTTCCCTTTAGTTATAGTGTATTTCTTCTTTCTTTTTTTTCTTTCCCTTTCTCATTCATTTCTTAGCTTTTCTGGGGTGGAAATGAAAGAAGAGAGCTGAAATAAACTTTTGGATGTTTTATTTTAACTGATTTCAATAAGGAAAGAGTGATTAGGCCAGGTGCAAAAAGGTTATATTTACACTTTTCGGAACATCTCTTGACTTGCCTATAAGGGTAGGGATGTGTATTGGCCAAATTTGTATGATGTAATGATGCAATTTTTCTGAAAATTGCATATATTTTTGGACTTGTACTGTACATTACACACACAAATAATTAGACAAAAAGAATAGTCAAATATTTTTAAATGCAACAAAACGTTATAACGAAATGATAGAGAAATTAATTGTGGTCTCGGGCCACTATACTGATCTTTTAATGCTAAGTACTTAAGTGCTGGCTACTGCTAACTAGACTGGTGAAACTCTCATGGTCTAATGGGACCACCAGCAGAGGTATAACCTCAGTGGTAGTAATCACATTAAGGGTACCAAATTTTTTCTACCAGATGAGCATTCTGACAAGAATGTCTCTTCGCTGATGCTTGATTGCAAACATATTAGATTATCTTGATATTTGTAATAAGGGGATGATCTAGATTGATTTTAAGGTCATTGCATCTAAGGTCAGTGTTTTAAGTACATGTACCATAGCTAAAAATAGACCAATATTTGTGCAAGAATGGAGATTTGCACAGGAGAGGAGTGACAACAATGTAAAATTACAGAATCCAATTTGTGTAATAAGACCTTTATACATTTTCACCCCCCCCCCCCCATAAAAATCAAATGGTAGCTCCCTAATGTACATTTACACAGTTTTTATTAAACATTAAAAAGATGATAAAATGTATAAGAATCCCTAATACTATTGATGCATTTTTGAACTGCTTCAATGATCTCTTATTTATCGACTGTTAGGTCAGGTGAACAATACTAAAGTATATCAATATCTTAAAAAGTTTGAAAGAGCAAAGTTCACTTTAGCCAAATAATGTCCCTGAATTTAAAATTTATCATAAAATGTTTAATCTTGAATTGCTTGAAATTTAGTAAGGTAAATAAAATGTGTATCCCTGTCCACAAAGAGGGAAACAGCATCGCCACATGCATGTGTACGCTGTCAGACAAATGTGACCAAAACAGTGATGTTTTACATTACTTGTCTCTATTAAGGAGGCTGGTGATGTATTATATTTGTGTGCTCATACATATTTTGGTATGACAACACTAATCTGTTTTTTACAACAAAGAAATATTTGGGATCTTCTGTAGGTTGAATTAGTGTAGTCCAGTCAATCTAGCATAAATTTGACCCTAACCTGAAAGTAATTGCAACAGAAGATTTTTAAGTTTTGATCTTTAGCATTATACCCCAAATATACACAGAAAAAAAGTCCCATAAAATCTAACTTGAGGAAAACTAAAAAAATCACCATTTAAAATTCTTATGAAGATTTGCATTGAAAAGGGAAATAACTCTTGCAAAAAAGGCAGAAATATCAATAAAAATTGATACAAAATTATAACTTTACCGATTCTCTTCATCAGAATGTATTGATTCTTGATTTTTTAGCGGTCTTTAGAGTATAACAAACAACTCTAAAGGTGTTTTCATATAATTTAACCAGCTATAATCTAGATTTTGTAAATTATTAGTTGACTATTTATTGAATTTTTCAACATGTCAAGGTAAAGAATCTCAAATTAAATAAAAATAATAAAGCATGTATTTTTCTTTTTGTGGTTTATAGTTTCTTAAGATAAGTAGGTTGATGAAAAAATATAATATAAAGATATAAACAATACCAAATTTTCACATTATTTTTTTAAAATGGTTACAAAACTTCAAATTTGCAATTTCTTAAATGAAAAATGTACGAAAAAAATAAAACTACCCATAACACTTCAGTTTTGTACATTTCATGAGCAGAAGATTGTATAATTTAGTCAAATTCAAACTTAGAACCCCATCAAAGTATCATACTAGACATAAATTTCAAGAAAAACAACCAAAAACTGACAAAAAAAAGACTAATTTTTGCAAGAGTTAGCTCCCCTTCCAATGTTAATTTCCATAGGAAATTTAAAATGCTGATTTTGAGTTTTCCTCAAGTTAGATTTTATGGGACATTTTTCTGTGTATATAAAGGGCATAATACTATAGATTAGAACTAAAAAAAAATCTGTTGCAATTAGTTTGAGGTTAAATCTTAGTTTGACTGGACTATTGGCCAATGCACTTTTGAAGAAACTTTTATTCCATCTATATGTTTGTGATAATGGAAGAAAAGATAATATAGGATTTCTGATTGGTGTATTAACATCAAATTTAATGTTAAATATAATATTTTCCTGTCAAATATCTAGCAAGACCTTATGTACAAGAATATGTTTTGTTTTGCATATATTTTTCATGGGATCTCACTTTTGATTTTATTTATATTTATCTCATGAATTTGTGTTATTGCACAGTTATAATCTGGGCAGTTTGATATTGACTTGACTCAATTAAGTTGGAACTGTTGTTAATACAGTATTAATCATAAACTACACTATTATTTTCAAGATCAAGTGTAAAAAAATGTTATATATAATTAGTCCAAAGATTTCATTTGGATATTATTTTTAGGTATATATGTTATAAATTCATATCACTGACAACACAGTATGGGGTTTTCTACTTGTTAAGGGCCTTATGGTGGCCTATAATTGCTTACTACCACTTCATTTTAACCAAATCACCTCGTTTTTATATTTAAAGTTAATGTGGTTCTTTCATGTACTATCCAAACTTAGAATTGAACAATCTTGGGTGGTATTTTTTGTTAGTTTATTTTGAATATAGTAAGACATTTCTGGTAAATATGAGCGGTCGAAGCCAGTTTAATCCACACAGTATCATCAGTCTTTATTCTAAAGCCAAAGCAGCAGTTCCTGGTGTCCAGTAACCACGAGCATTACCTGTCAAATACTGCCAGTGAATGGAGTTAAAATTTTTCATAATATCTATTCTTATGTAGTCATGATCTGACAGTATTGTTGTTACAATATGATAATATCCAGGAACTTGACAGGTAAATTTCCCTGTAGATTGGAATGATGCCAGGTTGGATACACCTACAGATGTTTTAATATCGGGGAACTTAATAGGTCCAGCAGATGGAGCACTAGAACTATCCTCAGGAGAACAAACAGTGACCACAACTGAAATGAAAGAAATCAGTACATGTACTTCCTTAAACATTCCTGTATTTTGGAAAGTTTTTAAGTTCAATTTGAAATTTAGCAAATAACTGCAAAGTCAGAACTGATATCAGTTTGGCCTAGGCAGTGACATTACAATAGGTAAAGGAGTAGGTCCAGTAAGGACTGATTTTAGCCTCAAATTTCAGGTACATCTGACAATAGATTTTGACCTTTTTTCAAACACTTAAGTGTCTATTTCATTTGAATCAATTAGTTTTTGTGAAACATTTGAACGGATTGAACTCTCCGATTCAAGCTCAAATATGAAAAATCAACCAAATATGCCGAAAATGTCACTTTTCGGATGGCATCCGTGTTCATCCTTAACCTTTATATATGTTATGTATTATCATAAGATACAACTTCCATTTCAATATTAAGGATGAACAAGAATGAGGCCACTTTGTTTTACACGAAAACCGCCTAAAATTTAACTAAAATGCTAGAATTGTGAAGAATTCAGTAATTTAGCATGACTTTAAGGTGCCAGTACCCGATATATGTTCATTGTATAGTCAAAAATAGCCCATATTTATGTATCAGAAGCACTCTACTGTTCAATTATTAACTAAAAGTTTACATTTTATCAATTTTGTAAAACTGCTATATTTTGAGGCCAAAAAGGGCTCTAACTGGACCTACTGCTTTGGGACAAAATTGGCTCTAAAATCAAATATACATCAAACTATCTCGTATTGTCAGAATCAAATGATGAACCCTTGTTCTTTTATAAGCTATGCAAATACACGTTTTAATAGATAAACAGTATAAAAAAAAATGTGATAGAAATGGGTTCTTAAAATGATTTATATTTAGTGAATTTACAGTGTCAAATAGATATATATTCCCTCAGCAAATTAGCCCTTACATTCGTTTTACATTATATTTAAAATGCCATTGGATGACATCAGGACTAAACATTGAAAAATATATAGGTTATAATGTTTACATAAGATTGTTGAGATAATTAAGTTGTTATCTAAGAAATTAGTTAAATTAGGGTGTTGAAGAAAATTTGTTAATGCTATTTTGGAAGTTTTTATGATTTTGCATGGAACAACATTGGGAAATAACCATTTACCAGGTTTGTAGGCATTTATCGTTATATTGAAGACCCATTGGTGGCCTTCGGCTGTTGTCTGCTCTATGGTCGGGTTGTTGTCGCTTTGACACATTCCCCATTTCCTTTTTCAATTTTATGCTAAAACAAAATTCCATTATCATACAAATATATTTTAAGGTTCTATGTTTTCATGCCTTAATAAGGACAGGATAGGGCTTTATCCTTTTTTTTTTAGAAGATATTTTTTCTCCCATTTTTTTTTAAATAAGGTGAACCACTTGGCAAGGATAAAAATTAATATTAATGTTGCTGAGTATTTCTAAAATTTGTATTGACCTTTCTGTAATTGTTTATCCCGATTTTGCTGAAAAATTGAGAAAGATGAGTTGTGGTATCTTCCCAATTGTTCAATTTCTTTCATGGTATGGTTGGCTAGTTTTTCATTATCATTCCTCAACTCAGATGTCACATTGCTTAAATTCTTTTCAATGGCTTTATATTGATTATTCATCTTAGTTTCCAGTTCATGATTTGATATTGTGGTTAGATTATATAAAGCTAGAAAGTCTTGGTTCCTTGCCTGTTCGTGGCTTGTCAATAAATTTATCCTGGAATCAAATGTTTGTACTTGTACTTGTAGTGTTTGGAGAGTTTGTAGCTGATCAATGTTTTTGAGTTGCTCCAGTTTGCCAATTTTCTCTTCAAGAGCAAGGGTTTTGTTCAATTCAAAATTTGTTTTATCATTACACTTTGTCTCAACTATGTTTAAGTCTCTATGCAGATTGGTTATTTCCTGTTTCAGGTTAGTTGTGTCCTGTTGCTGAACTGTGAAATTTTGTGCAAGCTCATTATACATCTGCTCCTTGGCTGTCAGTTTAGATTGGACTGCATTGTACTTCAATTCGAGTTCTCTGTATCTTTGCTCCAAGGCATCAATTGTTTTCTTTGTTTCATTTAATCCATTGTTGGAATTTTGTGCACCTAAAATTTGTTCAATAATGTCAAACTTTTGTTGCAGTTGATTGGCTAATAAGTTCAGGCTCTTCTGCTGCTGATCACGGTTTGTTTACAGGTCATTGTGAATTTTATTTTTATCTTCATAATATTCTGATGTTGTTAGGTATGTGGGTTTTCCTGCTAATGTAGATGTGTTTTTACTTTCCAGGAGAAAACCTTTAGTACTTCCAAACAAGAGCAACGAAATGAAAACAGCAATCATTGTGCTACAAAAAAAGTCAGTTGCAAAATATAATTTTCGGTTAAAATTTATTCTGTACACAGTTTGTTATCTTACACTGGGATGCACAAGTATATTTGATTTTTAAATATTTCTGTTTCTATTGATCATCAGAATTTATATCTAAAAAGATACTTAATTAGGTCAGAATGATTCAAGCTTATCACACACTTGTATAGTAAGCTAGGATGTTTTCTTTTATATTTTGTGTAATAAATCTACATACAGAATAGAAATAGAAGTAGAACATATCTAGATTTTAAGCACATCGAAAAGTGAGCTATTGCCTTTATCTTACCATCCTTCATTGTCAGTATAAATCGTCTTTAAATTTTTCAAAGATTGTGCCCTGAAAATAATGAACATAGGGTGCTATTCCTTTAATTTACTTTAATTTAAGGGATGTAGTGTTTTCCTCATCATTCAATGAACATTGGCATCATGGCTAAAAATAGAAAAAAATGGGATAAATAAAAAGTAAAATCACAACAATACTAAACACAAAGAAAAGTTCTAAATGGAAGGTCCCTTATCAAATGTCAAAATTAGAAGCCCAAACATATCAAACAAATAACTGTCATATTAAATGGCATTATTTACCACCTATTTAAACATGATTTTTGGCTATTTTTAATTTTTTGCCTATCTCTAGTGGTAGGTAAATAATAATTGGTATACAGATCTGTATAAAAATTGACACATCCAATTTCTATTGGATTTATTTTGTTTTGCCCCATTTGATTGCATTGCAAAGTTTACATGTTGAAACTTGTGGTTAGATCAGTTTAAGATGGACCACTAATGTTGAACCTGTAAACAGAAAAGATAATAGAGAAATACAAGATCTACAAAAAGGGTGGTACAACAGAAAAGGTTTTTGTGTCTGTAATACTTTATAAAAATACCTTGTCTTCTGAAACTACATATCTAATTTAAAAAAAAAGTACTTCTTATGACTGATCCTTTGTGTATCAAGTGTAAAGTTTGAAGGTTTTTGTCAGTGATCAAACAAGACTGTGACGGCTAATATATAACATAGGGTAAGATGGCTGTAATGGCTGAAAACATAGTGTAAGGATAAAATGTACTGTCCCTTCTTCAACACTTATATGTATTCCTTTTTGTGATATCTATTTAGCTCATCTAAGGCGATAGCACTGTATGCTGTCATTTGGTGTCCTTCTCTTTGTTCGTTTTCAATGCTCTATTCTGAATTTACTGTTCCAAGTTGGGAAAAAATTATTAACTTGGGATATATTTATTTGATTCCTGTAAATAATCCAACATTGCCACTGTGGCTTAACATAAAGGAAAAATGCAGTTAAAAAACATAATGGAAAGAGGAAATGTGAAGTCTAGCAATATTCAGAATATATTTACAGTACACTAGAACACACCCGTGATATTACGGGTCCGTGACTGATTAAAGTATATAACTATGCGCAAGCCTTATTTTAGTATTAGTATTGTCATCTGATAAAGTCATGCCGATTATAAGATACACAGTTTTTCTCTGCTTTCAAATCTTTCTGTTTGAACCCGTCGAACTGGAAGTTATCAATTATTGGTAATATTAATTATTTGGAAAACAAAAGGTCCTGGAATGGAGTATTTTTTAACAACAGCATTATCCTATATTAGTTATAAAGAAAGTTGAATTCTTTGATTCTGTTTTATGTCATGCCTTCTAACAAATTGAAGTGCATATTGTCTATTAATCCTGAATACACCGTTTGGTGGTGCGCCTATCAGATGCGGAACGTACAGAAAAGGTAATAGGTAACAGGTGAATATACTATTGGTATCGGTATCGGACTCGACCCGGAACTTTTTACTTAATGGCAATATTAATTACGTGGAAAACAAAGGGGCCTGGAGTGGTGTAATTTTTAATCTACACCTTTGTACTATATTAGTTATTTATAAAGTTGAATTCTGTGATTCGTCGTTTTTACGTGATGACGGCTGACAAATTGGACCTCGTAATTTTAGTATTATAGATGTACTATCTATTTGTACCAAAACTACCAGACTTCATTTAAATGATCAAAGCTATTATTAGTTAGTTGTACATTCCCCCCATCATGGTTTAATCTTGATTTCTTACACGTAACTTATGGCATGTAGGATAATCAATGTGGGGAAATGGGGATCAAGGATCTGAACATCATAAAACATATACTTCTCATATTCTGTTTCTACTTAATTTTGCAATTGATTGACAGTAAGATACTTATGTAATCAACCAGAATAAGCTTTTTGATAATTTGCCTTGATTATAAATAATTGGAGGGTGATAAAGCAGGATTTGACATCACATTAATGACTGTCATTTTGCCAGGAACATGTGAAAATCATCATCAGACAAGTAAAAGCTGAAGTGTATACATGGGTAATGGCAAAAATCAAAAATTTAATTATTCTTTTTTATGCCCCACCTACAATAGGGGCGTAATGTTTTCTGGTCTGTACATCTGTTTGTCCATCCGTCTGTTTGTCCGTATTTCATTCGTCCTGCTTCAGGTTAAAGTTTTTTGGTCAAGGTAGTTTTTGTCGAGCCTGCAACTTTTGTTGCAGAAAGCTCGACATAGGGATAGTGATCCGGCGGTGGCGACAGTGTCAGCTCACTTCTTAAAAGCTTTATATTTTAGAAGGAAGAAGACCTGGATGCTTAATACTTTGTATATAGATGCCTCGTGTTACGAACTTTCTCTCAGTCACATGTCCAATGTCCTTGACCTCATTTTCATGGTTCAGTAACTACTTGAAAAAAGGGTTCAGATTTTTTGTAATGTTAAATTCTCCCTTATTATAAGTAATTGGATAACTATATTTGGTATGTGCGTACCAGCAAGGTCCTCATGCCTGTCAGACCGTTTTCACTTGACCTCAACCTCATCTCATGGATCACTGAACAAGGTTAAATTTTTCGTGTTCATGTCCATATCTCAGATACTATAAGCAATAGGTCTAGTATATTTGGTGTATGGAAGGACTGTAAGGTGTATATGTCCAACTTGCAGGTGTCATCTGACCTTGACCTCATTTTCATGGTTCAGGGGTTATAGTTAAGTTTTTATACGACCGCAAATTTTAAAAAAAATTTCGTCGTATATTGCTATCACGTTGGCGTCGTCGTCGTCGTCGTCGTCGTCGTCGTCGTCGTTGTCGTCGTCCGAATACTTTTAGTTTTCGCACTCTAACTTTAGTAAAAGTGAATAGAAATCTATGAAATTTTGACACAAGGTTTATGACCATAAAAGGAAGGCTGGTATTGATTTTGGGAGTTTTGGTGTCAATATTGTAGGAATTAGGGGCCAAAAAGGGCCCAAATAAGCATTTTCTTGGTTTTCGCACTATAACTTTAGTTTAAGTTAATAGAAATCTATGAAATTTTGACACAAGGTTTATGACCACAAAAGAAAGGTTGGGATTGATTTTGGGAGTTTTGGTTTCAACAGTTTAGGAATTAGGGGCCAAAAAAGGGCCCAAATAAGCATTATTCTTGGTTTTCGCACAATAACTTTAGTTGAAGTAAATAGAAATCAATGAAATTTAAACACAATGTTTATGACCACAAAAGGAAGGTTGGTATTGATTTTGGGAGTTTCGGTCCCAACAGTTTAGGAATTAGGGGCCAAAAAGGGACCCAAATAAGCATTTTTCTTGGGTTTCGCACCATAGCGTTAGTATAAGTAAATAAAAATCTATGAAATTTAAACACAAGGTTTATGACTATAAAAGGAAGGTTGATATCGATTTTGAGAGTTTTGGTCCCAACAGTTAAGGAAAAAGGGGCCCAAAGGGTCCAAAATTAAACTTTGTTTGATTTCATCAAAATTGAATAATTGGGGTTCTTGAATATGCCGAATCTAACTGTGTATGTAGATTCTTAATTTTTGGTCCCGTTTTCAAATTTGTCTACATTAAGGTCCAAAGGGTCCAAAATTAAACTTAGTTTGATTTTAACAAAAATTGAAACCTTGGGGTTCTTTGATATGCTGAATCTAAACATGTACTTAGATTTTTGATTATGGGCCCAGTTTTCAAGTTGGTCCAAATCAGGATCTAAAATTATTATAATAAGTATTGTGCAATGGCAAGAAATATCTAATTTCACAATATTGTGAAATAGCCAATTTTTTTTTAATTAAGAGTTATCTTTCTTTGTCCAGTAAAGTAAGCAAGAAATATCTGCAAGAATTTTTTTAATTGGAGTTATCTTTCTTTGTCCAGAATCAACTAAAATCTTTGTTATATACAATATACAATGTATATTCACTTTTTACTACCAACTGATAAATTTAAATAATCTTTACCATTCAGTGATAACAAGCAGTTTTTTTACATCTAATATTTTATGATGTATTTAAATGAGTTGTAATTGTTGCAAACTCCATTAGAATATTTTAATTGAAATTAGTTTTGGAATAAGGGAAAGGGGGATGTGATTAAAAAATTGGGTTCAATTTTTCTCATTTGAAATTTCATAAATAAAAAGAAAATTTCTTCAAACATTTTTTTGAGAGGATTAATATTCAACAGCATAGTGAATTGCTCTAAGAGAAAACAATTAAGTTCATTTGAATACATTCATTCTGTGTCAGAAACCTATGCTGTGTCAACTATTTAATCACAATCCAAATTTAGAGCGGAATCCAGCTTGAATGTTGTGTCCATACTTGCCCCAACTGTTCAGGGTTCAACCTCTGCGGTCGTATAAAGCTACGCCCTGCGGAGCATCTGGTTGTGTTTTGGTCTGTTTTTCTTATACTATATGCAATAGGTCTACTATAATTGGTGTATGGAATGATTGTAAGGTGTACTTGTCTAGCTGACAGGTGTCATCTTACCTTGACCTCATTTTCATGGTTCAGTGGTCAAAGTTAAGTTTTTTAGTTTTGGTCTATTTTTTCTAATACTTTATGCATTAGGTCAACTATATTTGGTGTATGGAAATATTTTATTATCTATATGTCGGTTACGCAGGTTTTATTTGATCTTGACCTCATTTTCACAGTCCAATGCTAAGTTTTAAGTGTTTGTGTTTTGGTCTGTTTTTCTTTATTTATAAGCAATAAGTCAACTATCTTTGTTGTATTGAAGAATTGTTAGCTGTACATGTACATGTCTGCCTGGCATGGTTCATTGATTTATGTTTCATTTTCTTAGTTAATGTTGAGTTTATGTGACAGTTCTAATAAAGCTTTATATTTAGGTCTATCAAGATAGTATCAAGGATTCGTAAAGAAGGCGAGACATTTCAGTGTGTGCACTCTTGTTGATTAAGTTGAAGTCCTATGAACTTGAAACTTAGTACACATGTTCCTTATGATATTATCTTTCTAATTTTAATGCCAAATAAGAGTTTTTATCCTAATTTCACGGTCCACTGAACATAGAAAATGATAGTGCAAATGGGGCATCCGTGAATTGGGGACACATTCTTGTTTATACATAAATCAAAATATCAATCAGCCTGATAATTTTATGCTATATCTTGTGGAAATTCCAACATTTTGGTGGTCTAATATCTCTGATCACAACTTTTCACAAACTCTGTTAGCAAATACTCTGACATTTGCAGTTGTGATCAATTTTATTCAAAAATAATTTCATTCATCATCCATATACTTTGACAAATATTTTTATTTGATATTTTACTTGTTTATTCTCATTAAGTACACTATCCTTAAATGATATTTGATAAGGAGCACACTCAGTAGAGTGTTTTTATTAGTTGATTTTAAAGATAGTAAGACATGACTGGTAAATGTGATAGGTAGAATATAGTTTAATCCACACAGTGTCATCAGTCTTTAATTCTAAAGCCACAGCTGCAGTTCCTGGGTCCCAGTACCCTCCATTACCAGGATTGCCTGTAACATATTGCCAGTGTATGGATTTGGAATTTTTCATAATATCTATTCTTGCTTGGTTGTTGTAAGACATTATTGTTGTTACAATATGATAATATCCAGGAACTTGACAGGTAAATTTGCCTGTAGATTGGAATGTTGACAGGCTGGATACACCCACAGATGTTTTAATGACTGGGAACTTTAGTGGTCCAGCAGGTAAAGTACCACTACCAGCATAACAACCAGTGACCACAACTGAAATGAAAGAAGTCAGAGCATGCACTTCTTTAGGCATTCTGTTTTTTTGAAAAGTTCATTTAAGTTCTATTCTATTAGCAAATTAGTAAGTCAGTACTAATAAAAGTGTTAGGCCCAGACAATGACATCTGAATCGCTTAATATGAACTGATATCGATATGAAGGCTTGCTAATGACATCATAAAAAGTAAGGAGGTGATACATTTGGGACAAATTTGGAACTAAAATATATTTAAGGAATGACTGTAATATTTTTTCTGTCTATAAAGAAATAACATCAAAAATGTGGTGCACACATATTTTTTATGTTATTTCGAATAGGCAAAAAAAATAACAGTCATTTCTTATAATTTAATTCTTAAATCCATTTTAAACAGGAGTAAATAATGAAAAAACGTTGATGATATCACAGTCACATGACAAAATTATGTCTATGGGCTAATAAAAAAAAGATGTAAGCCAATCAGAAGACGTGTTACATCCAAAATTAAATTATATCTATAATACTAAAATTACGAGGTCCAATTTGTCAGACGTCATCACGTAAAATCGACGAATCAAAGAATTCAATTTTATATATAACTAATATAGTACAAAGGTGTAGATAAAAAATTACACCACTCCAGGTCCTTTTGTTTTCCACGTAATTAATATTGCCAATAATTAAGAAGTTCCGGGTCGACTCCGATATCGATACCAATAGTATATTCACCTGTTCCCTATTACCTTATCTGTACGTTCCGCATCTGACAGGCGCACCACCAAACGGTGTATTCATGATTAATATGCTATATACACGGGTCGTAATCACAGGGTTGACAGTACTAGATTGTCAAATTGTTACCTATTGTAGTATTTAAATCAGAAAATTAAGTCTTTCTAAGATAACAATAAGAATACTAAAAATCTGGACTAAAAAATAAGGCGTATGGGTAGAGTTTTCAATTAGTGTTCAACTTTATTTATAACTAATATAGAACAATGCTGTTGATTAAAACATACTTCATTCCAGGATCTTTTGTTTTCCAAATAATTAATATTACCAATAATTGATAACTTCCAGTTCGACGGGTTCAAACAGAAAAATTTGAAAGCAGAGAAAACTGTGTATCTTATAATAGGCATGACTTTATCAGATGACAATACTAATACTAAAATAAGGCTTGCGTACAGTTATATACTTTAATTCAGTCACGGACCCGCGATATCACGGGTGTGTTCTAGTATATATAAACTTTCTGATTTTTAGAATCAAATGATGATTTTTTTATTTTTTTTTAATTGATTAAAAACATATGGTATTCATTGGTAAAACAAAACAGTTTTGGAATAAATTTAATTCAGTAAGATGCAGTTATTACACAAAATCTTTTACAATTTGACTATACCTTGTGCATTAGTTTATTTTAGCCAAAATGTTCATCTGATGATTATTTTGCTTAAATGTGATCAAGGCTTGGGTTATAATTCACTTTTCCTGAAAGCTTTTCTTTTAATGTGATAGATATGGTATTATTAAATTATTTTTTTGGGGACAATTTACAAGACCAACAGCCTACGGTGACCTATAGTTGTTAATGTCTGTGTCATTTTGGTCTTTTGTGGATAGTTGTCTCATTGGCAATCATACCACATCTTCTTTTTTATATTATCCTTTTTTTACTGATATTCATATATTGGCCAGGTTTAGACTTGTACATGTCACAAAAACGTTAAATTTAATCTCTCATGTTGAAAATCTGAATGAGTCAAGAAATGTCATATCTCACTTGCCCAGATGAAGAAATATAATCCCTTCGCAAAATGTCTACTGTCTACATCATATACTTTATATGTCGTTGTATAATATCAGGAATTAACATTGAAAATATGTGTTGTATTTTGCTTACATAAGTATGTTTTGATATAATTATGAAATATAAGTTGATGTATTTAAATAAATTTTGAATTGTTAGGCATCTGGAGTTTATCATAATGTTCAGGGATTTTTGTAAGGCTATTTTTAGGAAGTTTTTATGTGTTTAAAATGATATTGCATGCATCCTTCTTGGGAAATATCCTTTTACCTGATTCTTAGGCGTGCTTAAAACAATTCCTAAGTGAACAAATATTTCTTTAGTTCTAAATATTTATACAAAAAATAAAACAATGAAGACTTTAAACAGTAACTTTTCAGATATTGTATTGTGGAAAACCTAAAATGGAACCATCACATAAGCATTTCTTTTTATTTAATTTTTTAGTTCAAACTTTTGCTGAGATTTTAAAAATTTTAATTGCACTTTACCTTTCTGTTTCTCCAGATTTTGCTGAAAAAGTGAGAATGACGAGTTGTGGTATCTTCCCATTTGTTCAATTTCATTCATAGTTTGGTTGGCCAGTTTTTCATTTTCAATCCTGGACTCAGATGTCAGATTGCGCATAATTTGAAAATCCTTTAGCTGTTTCTGTTGGAGCATTGCTACAGACATGTTCTGATTCTGTTCAATGTTTTGAAATTGATTATTCATTATATTTTCCAGTTCAAGCTTTGATGATGTGGTCAGATTATATAAAGCTAGAAAGTCTTGGTTCCTTGCCTGTTCATGGCTGGTCAGTAAATTTATCCTGGAATCAAATGTTTGTACTTGTCCTTGTAGTGTTTGGAGAGTTTGCAACTGCTTGATGCTTTGAAGTTGCTCAAGTTGAGTTATTTTTTGTCCAAGAGCAAGAGTTTTATTAACAGCAATATTAATTTCAGCATCATACTTAGCTTGAACCCTTAGCAAGTCTTGTTGCACATTTTTATCCTGAGTAACCATGGCTTCCTGTAGTTTGGTATAATTTTCTGCTAATTTATTGTACATGTGTTCCTTAGCTGTCAGCTCCACTTGAATTGTGTTATACTTATTTTCCAGTTCTTCGTTCTTTTTCTCCAGCGCTTCAATGACCTTGGTTTCATTGTTGGACGTTTGTGCTGCAAGCATTTTTTCCATATGGTCAAACTTTTGTTGCATCTGATTGGTCAATAAATTCAGTGTTTTCTCTTGTTGGTCATGGTATGATTCCTGTTGTTGGTGTAATGTTTCTTGCTCTTGATGAAGTTTTTCCAGGTCACGGTGCAATTGATTTTTGTCCCCATAGTATTCTGCAATGTTCAGATATGTTGGTTTGCTTACAAAAGAAGAAGAATTCTTACTATCCAAAAGGAAACCATCTGACATTCCACTAATTAGCAATAAAATGAAAAAAGAAAACATTTTATCACTGTCTTGTTAGTTAAAAACAACAAGTATTTGTCTGCGTTTGAAACAGAAGTTCTTTGTCAAGAAATATGATACCTTTACTAGGTTATCTGTGAAGAATTTATATATATCAAGTCATTGTGCAAACATTTCTGTCCTTTCAAATAAGATAAAAAGTTTAAATTTAATACACTTTATCCGGTTAGATTGATTATGGTAACCACCTATAATCAATGATTAATAACACTAACAAACAAATATTATAATTTATACTCCTGAAACTACACAACAGAATTGCATGAATTTTTGTTAATAAGGACATGCTATGTAGAAGGGCAAAGCAACGGGAAATTATGATTCAATTCTTTTCTAGGAGTAATGTCCCTTTGAACTTATTTTCCTTGATATACTACTGTCTGTCAGTCCTGTTCTTGTCATAGCAACTTCTCTGATACCACTCAACAGAATTTCACGAAACTTTGTAGATAATAATAATAATAAAAATAACTTTGTAGATAAGTGTTTCCTTTTTTTTTTGTAGATTAGACCCTTGGTTCTACTGTTTGAATTGTTTTATACTAGTCATTTGTAGGGCCCTTTATAGGTTGCTGTTCAGTGTGAGCCAAGACTCCTTGTTGAAGACTGTGCTAAGACCTATAATGATTTACTTTTACAAATTGTGACTTGGTTGGAGAGTGGTCTCAATTTGCACTCATATCACATCTTCCTTTATCTACATACCATTTAGACATGCATATCGACAGGAAATTATGATTCAATTTTTGTTGAGCCTGAGACTTTTGTCGCAGAAAGCTCGACATAGGGATAGTGATCCTGCCATGTCAGTGTTGGTGGCTCCGTTAACTAACTTCTTAAAAGCTTTACATTTTAGAAGGTGGAAGACCTGGATGCATCACGCTTTGTATATAGATGGCTTTTGTTATGAAGTTTTCATCAGTCACATGTCCATTGACCTTGACCTCATTTTCATGGTTCAGTGACTACTTGAAAAAAAATGTTTTTCTGTAATGTTTATTTTGCTCTTATGATTACATGTAGTAATAGGATAACTATGTTTTGTATGTGCTTACCTTGCAAGGTCCCCATGCCCAATGACAGTTTTTGCTTGCCCTGGACCTCATTTCATGGATATATGAATAATGTTAAGTTTTGGTGGTCAAGTCCACATCTTAGATACTATAAAGCTATAGGTCTAGTATATGTGATGTATGGAAGGATTGTAAGGTGTACATGTCCAACTGGCAGGTGTTATATAACCTTGACCTCATTTTCATGGTTCAGTGATAACAGTTTAGTTTTTTTGTGTTTTGGTCTGGTTTTTTTTTATACTTTATGCAATAGGTGTACTAAACTTGGTGTATAGAATGATTGTAATGTGTACATGTCTAACTGGCAGGTGTCATCTGTCCAGGTGAGTTGATCTCATTTTCACGGTTCAGTGGTCAAAGTTAAGTTTTTGAGTTTTAGCCTTTTTCTTATACTATATGCAATAAGTCAACTATATTTGGTGTATGGAAATATTTTATGATGCACATGCCAGTCTTTAGTTGACCATGACCTTATTTTCATGGTTCAGTGGTTATATTTAAGTTTTTGAGTTTTGGTCTGTTTTTCTTAATCTTTAAGCAATAGGTCAATTAATTTGTTGTATTGAAGGATTGTAAGCTGTACATGTCTGCCTGTCATGGTTCATCTGTCCATGACCTCATTTTTATTGTTCATTGGTCATTTTTTGGTTATTTGGTTATTTGGGTTCAGTCTGTTTCTTAGAATTTATAAGCAATAGGTCAACTGTATTTAGTGTATTGAATGATTGTAAGGTGTACATGTACTTCTTGTTTATTTTATAAAAAACAAACTTTGATCACAATATTGTAAATTAATGTATAAAGTTAAAAATCTGTTCTTATCAATATTTTTCCTAGTTTTATACTTTAATACCAGCACTTTATATACACGTTACACAATCACATAATTTCTCATACACCATTACATAATTCCCCTTACACCATAGCACCATACACATACCATTGCACAATATGCCATGCATCATTACACCATACACATTTTTGGGGGAAGTTTACACCATCCAAGGTCTGTATATCAACAGGAATTATGATTCAATTTTTTCTATGCCCCTTTGAACTTATTAGCCTCAATATACTAAAGTCTGTCAGTCCTGTTATTGTCATTGCAACTCTTTTAAAACCACACCATGGAATTTCATTAAACTTTGTAGATAATAAGGACATACTATGTAATTGTGCATATCCACAAGAAATTTTTATCAATTGACTTTTATAGGAATTCTGAGTCTGTGACACTTTGACATCTAGTGAGATTTTGTTTGCTTAGTGTCAATTAGGGGACAAACTTTTTTAGTCTTCTATGTTTTGTATTTGTGTAGTATGGTTTGTCTTCTGGTTGTTTCTATTTTTTCCCATGGCATTGTCAGTTTGTTTTCAACTTATGAATTTGAATGTTCCTTTGTTAACTTTCTCCTCTCTTTCAACCACTTCATTATAACTCTGGTGGATGATTGTCATATTGGCAATAATACCAAATTGCCTCAAATTTTATATATATAGTCATTAGCATTAATGTGATTCTTCATGACATTCAATCTGAGGTTTATGATCACAACTACGTAGTTTTGATCATTTTTGTTCAAAATTATGTGATTTGTCAACATTGTGTGCAGTAATAATATAAGAAGTCACACTCTTTAGAAGTATGTTTCTTTAGTTTATTTTAAATATAGTAAAACAAGACTGGTGAATACTATAGGAAGATTGTAGTTCAATCCACACAGTGTCATAAGTCTTTAATTCTAAAGCCACAGCTTCAGTTCCTGATCCCCAGTGACCACTTTGTACATAGCCTGTCAAAAATTGTGAGTGTATGGAGTTTGAATTTTTCATAATATCTATGAGTACATCATTGTTAGTTGACAATATTGTTGTTACAATATGATAATATCCAGAAACTTGACAGGTAAATTTTCCTGTAGATTGGAATGATGACAGGTTGGTTACACCAACAGATGTTTTAATGACTGGAAACTTCAGTGGTCCAGCAGGTAAAGTACCACTACCAGTAGTACAACCAGTGACCACAACTGAAATGACAAGATATCAGTACATGTACTTCAATAGACATTCGTTTATTTAAAAAAAAAAAATTTTAGTTCAATTTCATATTTAACAAATATTTACAAAGTCAGGAGTGATGATATCTTAGTTATTGACCAACACAATATGTAAATCTAAACTGATATTCATTTCAAGGCTTGCTTATTGCATAGTGAGATAGTATATTTGGGACAAAATTGGCTCTAAAATTATATAAATATGTTAAGACTTTCTCTGATTTTTAGAACCCACAGTGGAACTAATAAATCATTGTTCTGTAATTGGTTAAAACTATACTGTTTAATTGTTAAAACAGTCATAGAATAACAGTGTATTTAGCAAGATGTAGCAATCAAACAAAATCTGTAATATTTGACTTTTACCTACTTAGTAATAACTGTCATTAAAAAAAAAGATTTTTTCATAATAAATGTATTGACTGATGACTTAAAATTATTATTGGTGATATTTATGCCTTATGTTAATTTTAAAGCAAAAAAGTTCTACTGATGATTATTTTTGCTCCAATGTCAAGTTTACACTGCCAAATAAGCCACAAAACATTCCTTATCCTTTGGGACTGATATCCATAAAGTGCCCAGATTAAGACCTGAACATAACTGTTATCTTAAAAACTAAAATTTAGATTCTCTTGTTGAAAATCGAAATAGCTGAGAAATGTCATATCTCACTTGGCCAATTGAAAAATATATGTTCCTTATTAAAATTATTCCTGACATCGTATGTCTACAGTCTGTTTTATCATTTTTTTTGGCTTTAATTGAACTAGCTGTCAGTAACTGTGAGTACTCTCAGATCATCATCTGTACTATGTGTCTTTTTATACGCCAGTCAAAATTTTGACGGGGATGTTTTATGGTATAAATATCCAGAGTCTGTCTGTACTGCGTCTATATGTCACACCATTTCTTGAAAACCACTTAACCATATTTCATGAAACTTCACATAATTGTTTCTTATGATGGTCATACTATCTGTATACTTTTTTGTGAAAATAGATTTAAGCTTTTTGAGTTATGACACTTTATAACTAAAACAAGGGTGTATTTTTAGCTTACCTGGCCCAAAGGGCCAAGTGAGCTTTTCCCATCACTTTTCGTCTGTCGTCGTCCGAAACTTGGCCACAATCATCATTGGGGTATTTAGTTTAAAAAATTTGTCCGGCGACCCAGCCAACCAACCAAGATGGCCGCCATGGCTAAAAATAGAACATTGGGGTAACATGCAGTTTTTGGCTTATAACTCAAAAACCAAAGCATTTAGAGTAAATCTGACATGGATAAAATTGTTTATCAGGTCAAGATCTAGCTGCCCTGATATTTTCAGATGAATTGGACAACCCCTTGTTGGGTTGCTGTCCCTGAATTGGTTATTTTAAGGAAATTTTACTGTTTGGCATGCTGGTCTCTTATACAAATTAAAGAAGGATGATGTTGGAAAGAAAATATTTGAAGTAATTAAAGATATGTATAAGTGTTGTGAATCTTCAGTTAAAATAGATAATAAACAATCTGAATTTTTTGAAATAGATAAAGGGGTCAAACAAGGGGACAGTTTGAGCCCCACATTGTTTAATTGTTTTATTAATGATCTCCTTTCAATTTTTGATGGGACATGTGATCCTGTGTCCTTAGATAAAACATCAATAAGTAGTCTTAGTTTTGCTGATGATATTTTAATATTATCAGAATCACAAAACGGTTTACAATCTGCTTTGAATAAACTGGAAAAATATTGCTACAAATGGCAGCTGACTGTAAATACAAATAAAACAAAAGTTATGATTTTTCATTCTAGAAATTCTTTTGAGTCAAAATTTTTTTATAAACAAAATCAGTTAACTGAAGTTAAAGAGTATAATTTTCTTGGGAACATTATTGATAATAAAGGAAAATTTAAGAGATCTACACATGAACTATCCAAAAAAGCGCTTAAAGCGTTATTTTCACTAAAAAAATATATGTCTAAAAAGTAAAATCACAAAAATACTGAACTCAGAGGAAAATCAATTTGGAAAGTCCATAATCACATAATTTTCATCATGTCCCTGTTGATTTATCATGTAAATTATTTGATTCACTTATTAAACCCATAATTTTATATAATAGCGAGATCTGGTTTATGGAAGATTATTACTCAATTTATAGAGCCATAAATAGAGCCACTTTGCATGGAACTAATTTTGATATTTTATCATTGACAGATAGATTCAGCTTTGAGAAAGTGCATCATAAGTTTTGTAAAACTGTTCTTGGAATTAAAAAAACCTCATGTAATATAGCTGCAAAGTCTGAGTTAGGACGATTTCCACTTGACTCTTTTATTAAAATTCAAGTTTTATTATATTTTTGTAGAATAAACTGCCATGAAATAAACCCTCTTGTTAACGAAGCTTTTGCAGTAAATAAGTCTATGTCTGAAGATGGAATATATACTTGGTACACTTTTGCCAAGCATATTTTTTAAAGAATTTAATATTGATGAAGAACAATATGTTGATTCTGATAAACCTTTTAAACTTATAAAAAATTCACTCAAAAAAACTTTTAAATGTATAGTGAAGGAAAAGTATAATAAAATCACTCTTCAAAAACTTTCAAATATTGATAACAGTTCAAAACTTTATCTTTATAGTAAACTTAAAAATGAAATTAAATTTGAGGACTACCTGCACAATCTAAACAATTTTAATAGTCGTCAGCTTTTAACAAAATTACGTGTAAGTGATCATAATTTGGAAATTGAATTAGGACGTTATAAAAAAATTCAAAGAGAACACAGACTGTGCAAAGTTTGTAAAATTTTAGATGATGAGGAACACTTTTTCCTTCATTGCAAAATTAACAGTAATGTAAGACATTCCCTTATAAATGCAATTAAAACCCATTATCCTAATTTTAACCAGCTTGACTCAAACTCTAAACTTAAAACTATTCTAGATCCCAATAAAGATATTTTGTCTAGTGTTGTAGACTATATAAAGCAATCTATGGAATTGCGAAAATAAGGTCCACATTGGTCAATTATTATATACATCTATATATAGATATATGTTATTAATATCAACTTCACTTTTTAAAAACATTTATCATGTATGGTTATGTTTCTTGTCACTTGTGTATACATTGTACTATGTTTGCATTTTAACCCGTCAGGGTTTCATGTTTTTTTGCAATAAAGATTATATTATTATCTTGAATATTATTATAGATAGAGATAAACTGTAAAACAGCAATAATGTTCAGCAAAGTAAAATTTACAAATAAGTCAACCTGGCCGAAATGGTCAGTTGAACCCCTTAGGAGTTATTGCCCTTTATAGTCAAATTTTAACCATTTTTTGTAAATCTTAGTAATCTTTTACAAAAATCTTCTTTGAAACTACTGGGCCAAATTAATCCAAACTTGGCAACAATCATCTCTTGGGTATCTAGTTTAAAAATTGTGTCCGGTGACCCGGCCATCCAACCAAGATGGCCACCACGGCTAAAAATATGACATAGGGGTTAAATGCAGTTTTTAGATTATAACTCAAAAACCAAAGCATTAAGAGCAAATCTGAAAATTGTTTCGTACGTCGAGATCTATCTGCCCTGAAATTTTCAGATGAATCGGACAACCCGTTGTTGGGTTGCTGCCCCTGAATTGGTAATTTTAAGGAAATTTTGCTGTTTTTGGTTATTATCTTGAATATTATTATAGATAGAGATAAACTGTAAACAGCAATAATGTTCAGCAAAGTAAGATTTACAAATAAGTCAACATGACCGAAATGGTCAATTGACCCCCTAAGGAGTTATTGTCCTTTATAGTCAGTTTTTAACAATTTTCATAAAATTTGTAAATTTTTACTAACATTTTCCACTGAAACTACTGGGCCAAGTTCATTATAGATAGAAATAATTGTAAGCAGCAAGAATGTTCAGTAAAGTTAGATGTACAAACACATCACCATCACCAAAACACAATTTTGTCATGAATCCATCTGCTTCCTTTGTTAAATATTCACATAGACTAAGTTGAGCGACACAGGCTCTTTAGAGCCTCTAGTTATCAAATGTCGCGCTGTATCTCAAAAACAATTTATGATTATTACTTAAAACTTTACACACTTCTTAGTTATATTATTCTTAAGATCTGTATACCTTTTCTTGATGGTTCAAAATTTTATTTAAGAGGTATTGAATTTTTTGTTTAAAAAAAGGGGGGTGTTTTACATGTCACGCCGTATCTCAAAAACAGTTTATGAGTATAGCTTTAAACTTTACACACTTCTTAGTTACATTAATCTAAAGATCTGTATTATTTTTGGTGATGATTCAAAGTTTTATATTGGAGAAATTGAGTTTGTGTCAGCAGTTGTCTCATTGGCAATCATACCACATCTTTCTTTTTTTACATCCGATGTTATTGGGACTAAACATGCAAAAAATATGTGTTATGCTGTTTACAAAAGTTACATTATGGTAAAGTTCTGAAAAAATATATATGTTGATATGTTTTTAAATTTTGCTTGTATTACATCTGGTGTTAATTAGAGTCATCATTTTTCAAAATTAATAGAGGTGGAACACTTGGCCATGATGAGAACTAATTCAATTTTGCAGAGTATTTCACATATTATTATTGCACTTTACCTTTCTGTAATTGTTTATCCAGATTTTGCTGAAAAAGTAAGAAAGACGAGTTGTGGTATCTTCCCATTTGTTCAATTTCGTTCGTGGTATGGTTGGCTAGTTTTTCATTTTCAATCCTGTACACAGATGTCAGATTACTTAAATTCTTTTCAATGGCTTGCAATTGAATATTCATTTTATTTTCCAGTTCATGCTTTGATGATGTTGTCAGATTATATAAAGCTAGAAAGTCTTGGTTTCTTGCTTGTTCATGGCTGGTCAGTAAATTTATCCTGGAATCAAATGTTTGCACTTGTACTTGTAGTGTTTGGAGAGTTTGTAGCTGATCAATGCTTTTGAGTTGCTCCAGTTTGCCAATTTTCTCTTCAAGACCAAGGGTTTTGTTCACCACATAATTTGTTTTATCATTACACTTTGTCTCAACTATGTTTAAGTCTCTATGCAGATTGGTTATTTCCTGTTTCAGGTTAGTTGTGTCCTGTTGCTGAACTGTAAAATTTTGTGCTAGCTCATTATACATCTGCTCCTTGGCTGTCAGCTTAGATTGGACTGCATTGTACTTCAATTCAAGTTCTCGGTATTTTTGCTCCAAGGCATTAACTGTTTTCTTTGTTTCATTTAATTCATTGTGGGATGATTGTGTAGCCAGGATTTGTTCAATAAGATCAAATTTCTGTTGCAGTTGATTGGTTAATAAGTTCAGGCTCCTTTCTTGTTGGTCTCGGTATGTTTCCTGGTCCTGGTGGAGTTTGTCCAGATCATGATGGATTTGATTTTTGTCCCCATAGTACTCTGCTGTAGTCAGGTATGTAGGCTTTCCCAAGAGGGAAGAGGTATTCCTGCTGTCCAGAAGAAAACCACTGGTAAATCCACTCATCAAAAATAAAATAAAAGTAACAATCATTGTGTTTTCAGTTTAAAAATGACTGATTTGGTGAATTATTAAAAGATACAATCCATTCACCAGTGTAGTTTATCTTCAAACTTGATGCACATATCAATATTTGTCCATTAAAGATAATAGATAGGGTATTTAATTTGAAATATTTGTTAATATTAGGTCAGATTTGTTTAAGGTAATCTGATACTGATATGTTATTTGTGAACATGTATGAATCATTTTGTATTACAGTGATGCTAGGAATCAATTTATTGTTTAACAAGTCAAATTGTTTTGACGGTTTCATCAACAGGTCAATTATTTCTTTTTCCATACTACTTTAATCAATCTTTCAGAAGAGGCCTCTGTTGGACACTTCTGTCAACCTTCTCAAAGAGTAGGTTCCCAAAAGGGTCATAATTATACTTTCGAATAAAAGAGGGGTTTTGCAATCACTTTGTCCATCTGTAAAAAGTTGTTTTGTCCTTCTGCCCGTTTATTCAACAAATATTTTGGTAACACTTTCCTTTAAGAAACTAAGAATAGACCAACATTTAAGTAAGAAAAAGAACTTTGGAGTACAGTACAATATACAATACATAAAATTGTTGTATCAAAACTTACATACATTGTCACCTATACAGAGGAAATTCCTTATGGATTCTGAGGGCAAGGTTATAGAAACTCAGACACAAATGTAGTAAGGGTAAATAAGAACAGAAAATTGGTTTCCTAATGATAATTCCAGAATCTTGCATGTGTATGGAACAAAACATATAATGTGAGGGGATCCTTTTTTAGCTCCCCTAGTCCAAAGTCCAGTGTGAGCTATTGCCATCAAATGAGGTCCTTTTGTTTTTTCAAAAAGAACAAAGATAGAAAAAACTTTAGTAGAATTCTTAAACAAATTCTGTCCCAAGTTGATGACCTATACATATATTTACATGTCTTGAATTAAACATTGAAATGATCACATTAATGATAATTTCTTAATACTGTTAAATTAAGTTTTGAACTGCTTCAATGATGATCTCTCTATTTTCATATACATTGTACTGTAATGTAAACTATACAAATGTAAATCAGTATCCTCAATAGCTTGACATTCAATAAGCTCACAGAAAATCTGTATCCATTGTTTCATATAGAGGAGGACAAGCATAGAAGTATTCTCATTGTTGAAGGTTTCATTATGTGGCCATTTATTGCTTACAACCACTTTATTATAATTTTTGCAGATGGTTTATTGTGTCGTAAGTAAACATCTTACTTTTATTTTGTGAGTAAACAATACTAAAAATGTGATTCTTTGATGTACCATCCAAACTTGAATTGAACAAAGATGTTTATGATGAGAAGTATTTTCCAGGGTCATATATTAACCTCCTGTTCTCTAGAAATCAATACATAGAATGGAAATGGGGAATGTGTCAAAGAGACTTCAACCCGACTAAAGAGCATCGAAGCCACAGGCTGTATATAAAGTTATAAATGGGTATTGATAATAATCTCAAAGAAACAACACATTTTATATTTCTAAATTTTATTGGGATCAATATCTGAAAACCTGAAAAATAACGGTCTTAGATGATTTTCATACACTAAGACAACTTTGGCAAATTCAATTTGGGGAGATCAAACTGCATGTTTTTATAATTAGTACCAATTTTATCAGATAACATAACGTCTATCAACTTATCAAGTTGTCATAGCGGTAAAATTCAACTGTTAGTGAACAGGCACTTCGATCACGATTTTCACGGGTCTACATTAAATTCACACTTTCAGGGGATAATGTCTCAGTGTTATTTGACACATCTTTTGGGTAGTTTTCCCTTAAATTCCATCGTGGCGAGTGCTTGTTTACGTATATTGGAAGTTGCCTTTCCAACGAATGGTCACTTCCGGGTAACGGTACTTCTTTATAAAGTTATAATAATACATAAAAGTATTATTAAGATATGATTAAATTACTTGCTGGCCTTCCTTTTACTGTGTAGGATATTTAATAATAAGATATAATTACGTTAAGTACGTTTTTGTGAAGCGCCGTTAAGGAACTATTTTGTGATTTCAATGACATCATATAGTAACGTAGGTGATAAGGCTAAGAGTATGGAATTTTAAGGTTTATATTTATTATGTCACTTATCTATTGGAATTAAAGGCAAACTTTCGCGATTTTATGTACAAATGTATTTATAACGACATTTTGGGACATGAGCCAGAGTTTTCCTTAGTATTTCAAAGTTTTAGTAGATTTTCAGTTCTGTGAGTCGCAGATGTATTTCACCGTCAAGTATAAATACGGCGTCGCACTAGCACTTTGGCATATTGTATCTGGCTATCAAGCAGAGCAGTACAATAAACAAAACAACCCTTAAAGTCAACCAAGCTATTTAGGTACAGGATGCATTTCGATACAAAGCTCTATTACCTTAAGCTATGCGATAGCATTTCAAGTCTATATTTATCTTTTTACATCTTTTGGAATATTAAACTAAAAGCTTACATTAAAGGACGTCCAGGAACCAAATACCGCTTCTTATAAGTATTCCAGCTTAAGCAGGTCTTCAACAGGAAGTGGCTTCATATTTAGACAAGATGCGGAACCAGTTGTATGTTTACAATTTCTAATAGCAGTTTTTGGCAAATTATACAATTATTAAAGATATAAAGATATGATGTCCCACCACGTTGACAACTTTCTAATATCGTAATTTAATGAAATAAGTATATTTCATTCTCTCATTATTGTATGATTGATAGGATAAAGTCTTGTAATCTGTATATATTAAAGTTACATCTGGGGTTCGGAAGGCCAGCGTCTTACTATTCCAATTTATGGTTATACTATGTTATTGCTGATATTTGCACGAGTTATTTATTGAGATATATGGACAAGAATAAAAGTCATTCTCTTACGCTGGATTCATCATTTTATATGTGATTATGCTGGAGTCAACAAACTACACTTAAAACAAGACTAATTAAAGGAACACGGTCAATAAGCAATCATACAGAATTAAAAGTACACTCGACCCCTACTCGCCTGCCTGTAACAATATTATATCTTTGCTTGTCTAATCATATACACTCTATCTAATTTAGAATTAAGACAAACCACCTTGGTGGTATCATAGTAGCATGTTCACTTTCAGTGCAGGGGTCATGGGGTAAAACCAAGACTTTAAAACTGGCATTTGCTGCTTCACTGCCAAGCACTTGGCACTAAGACTTAAGTGTAATACTGGTTAGCTTGGATCAGGTTAATGTGTGCTAATAAGGAAACATGTATTCCTGCAGACTGCCATATAAGCTAGCACATTAATTATCAGGTTAATATTCATATAACATCAACATGTTCTCGTCCTGAATATGCATATTGTATTATTTTTTTCACTGGATATTAAGCAGTCATCAATCATTATCATCAGAATAGTGAGATTCTATACCAGTTTCCTGATTGTGAGCACATAAGAGTGATGATCAACTGATTAGATAGTTTTGAATTTGATACACCATCTACATCGACAAAAATGGAAAACAGACAGTATTGTCTTAAGAAAAACCAGCTTAAATGTATAAAGTGAATCAGACCATTATTTTAGCATGGATTAAAATGTTAAATCTGTGTATTTATTATTGTTCATCTGAAGCAAGTGATATAATAATGTGAGATTAATGAATGATTGTAGTTAGCTATTAAAACAGAAAATATTCATCCTATCACTTTTTTACAAAACTAAATTACAATAGCAGTTGTGATCATTTTCATTCAAATTTATTTTCAATCATCATATTCTTTGACAAAAGTTTAATTTCTTTGATTTTCATCTGTACTGTATATTCTCACTAACTGCAATATCCATAACAAATTATATTTAATAAGGCACCCTCTTTAGTACTATGTTTTGTTAGTTAATTTTAAAGATAGTAAGACATGACTGGTAAATATTATAGGTAGAAGCCAGTTTAATCCACACATTGTCATTAGTCCTTAATTCTAAAGCCACAGCAGCAGTTCCTGGTGACCAGTAATTGTTATCTTTAACATAGCCTGTCACATATTGCAAATGTATGGAGTTAGAATTATTCATTATGTCTATTCTTGCATTGGTGATGGCAGACATAATTGTTGCAATAATTTGATAATATCCAGAAACTTGGCAGGTAAATTTCCCCGTAGATTGGAATGATGACAGGTTGGATACACCTATAGATGTTTTAATGTCTGGGAACTTTAGTGGTCCAGCAGGTACTGTACTTCCACCAGCATAACAACCAGTGACCACAACTGAAATGAAAGAAGTCAGAGCATGTACTTCTTTAGACATTCTGTTATTTGGAAAAGTTCATTAAGTTCAATTCTATTAGCAAATTAGTAAGTCAGTACTAATAACAGTGTTAGGCTCAGACAATGACATCTGAATCGCTTAATATGAACTGATATCGATATGAAGGCTTGCTAATGACATCATAAAAAGTAAGGAGGTGATACATTTGGGACAAATTTGGAACTAAAATATATTTAAGGAATGACTGTAATATTTTTTCTGTCTATGAAGAAATAACATCAAAAATGTGGTGCACACATATTTTTTATGTTATTTCGAATAGGCAAAAAAATATAACGGTCGTTTCTTATAATTTAATTCTTAAATCCATTTTAAACCGGAGTAAATCATGAAAAAAATGTTGATGATGTCACAGTCACATGACAAAATTATGTCTATGGGCTAATAAAAAAAAGACGTAAGCCAATCAGAAGACGCGTACATTACATCCAAAATTAAATTATATATATATAAACTTTCTGATTTTTAGAATCAAATGTTGATTTTTTTTCTTTAATTGATTAAAAACATATGGTTTTCATTGGTAAAACAAAACAGTTGTGGAAAAAATTTAATTCAGTAAGATGCAGTTATTACACAAAATCTTTTACAATTTGACTTGTACCTTGTGCATTAGTTTATTTTAGCCAAAATGTTCATCTGATGATTATTTTACTTAAATGTGATCAAGGCTTGGGTTATAATTCACTTTTCCTGAAAGCTTTTCTTTTAATGTGATAGATATGGTATTATTAAATTATTTTTTGGGGGACAATTTACAAGACCAACAGCCTACGGTGACCTATAGTTGTTAATGTCTGTGTCATTTTGGTCTTTTGTGGATAGTTGTCTCATTGGCAATCATACCACATCTTCTTTTTTATATTATCCTTTTTTTACTGATATTCATATATTGGCCAGGTTTAGACTTGTACATGTCACAAAAACGTTAAATTTAATCTCTCATGTTGAAAATCTGAATGAGTGAAGAAATGTCATATTTCACTTGCCCAGATGAAGAATATATATTCCCTTCGCAAAATGTCTAGTCTACATCATATACTTTATATGTCGTTGTATAATATCAGGAATTAACATTGAAAATATGTGTTTTATTTTGCTTACATAAGTATGTTTTGATATAATTATGAAATCAGATATAGGTTGATGTATTTAAATAAATTTTGAATTGTTAGGCATCTGGAGTTTATCATAATGTTCAGGGATTTTTGTAAGGCTATTTTTAGGAAGTTTTTATGTGTTTAAAATGATATTGCATGCATCCTTCTTGGGAAATATCCTTTTACCTGATTCTTAGGCGTGCTTAAAACAATTCCTAAGTGAACAAATATTTCTTTAGTTCTTAATATTTATACAAAAAATAAAACAATGAAGACTTTAAACAGTAACTTTTCAGATATTGTATTGTGGAAAACCTAAAATGGAACCATCACATAAGCATTTCTTTTTATTTAATTTTTTAGTTCAAACTTTTGCTGAGATTTTAAAAATTTTAATTGCACTTTACCTTTCTGCTTATCCAGATTTTGCTGAAAAAGTGAGAATGACGAGTTGTGGTATCTTCCCATTTGTTCAATTTCATTCATAGTTTGGTTGGCCAGTTTTTCATTTTCAATCCTGGACTCAGATGTCAGATTGCGCATAATTTGAAAATCCTTTAGCTGTTTCTGTTGGAGCATTGCTACAGACATGTTCTGATTCTGTTTAATGTTTTGAAATTGATTATTCATTTTATTTTCCAGTTCAAGCTTTGATGATGTGGTCAGATTATATAAAGCTAGAAAGTCTTGGTTTCTTGCCTGTTCATGGCTGGTCAGTAAATTTATCCTGGAATCAAATGTTTGTACTTGTCCTTGTAGTGTTTGGAGAGTTTGCAACTGCTTGATGCTTTGAAGTTGCTCAAGTTGAGTTATTTTTTGTCCAAGAGCAAGAGTTTTATTAACAGCAATATTAATTTCAGCATCATACTTAGCTTGAACCCTTAGCAAGTCTTGTTGCACATTTTTATCCTGAGTAACCATGGCTTCCTGTAGTTTGGTATAATTTTCTGCTAATTTATTGTACATGTGTTCCTTAGCTGTCAGCTCCACTTGAATTGTGTTATACTTATTTTCCAGTTCTTCGTTCTTTTTCTCCAGCGCTTCAATGACCTTGGTTTCATTGTTGGACGTTTGTGCTGCAAGCATTTTTTCCATATTGTCAAACTTTTGTTGCATCTGATTGGTCAATAAATTCAGTGTTTTCTCTTGTTGGTCACGGTATGATTCCTGTTGTTGGTGTAATGTTTCTTGCTCTTGATTAAGTTTTTCCAGGTCACGGTGCAATTGATTTTTGTCCCCATAGTATTCTGCAATGTTCAGATATGTTGGTTTGCTTACAAAAGAAGAAGAATTCTTACTATCCAAAAGGAAACCATGTGACATTCCACTAATTAGCAATAAAATGAAAAAAGAAAACATTTTATCACTGTCTTGTTAGTTAAAAACAACAAGTATTTGTCTGTGTTTGAAACAGAAGTTCTTTGTCAAGAAATATGATACCTTTACTAGGTTATCTGTGAAGAATTTATATATATCAAGTCATTGTGCAAACATTTCTGTCCTTTCAAATAAGATAAAAAGTTTAAATTTAATACACTTTATCCGGTTAGATTGATTATGGTAACCACCTATAATCAATGATTAATAACACTAACAAACAAATATTATAATTTATACTCCTGAAACTACACAACAGAATTGCATGAATTTTTGTTAATAAGGACATGCTATGTAGAAGGGCAAAGCAACGGGAAATTATGATTCAATTCTTTTCTAGGAGTAATGTCCCTTTGAACTTATTTTCCTTGATATACTACTGTCTGTCAGTCCTGTTCTTGTCATAGCAACTTCTCTGATACCACTCAACAGAATTTCACGAAACTTTGTAGATAATAATAATAATAATAATAACTTTGTAGATAAGTGTTTCCTTTTTTTTTTGTAGATTAGACTCTTGGTTCTACTGTTTGAATTGTTTTACACTAGTCATTTGTAGGGCCCTTTATAGGTTGCTGTTCAGTGTGAGCCAAGACTCCTTGTTGAAGACTGTGCTAAGACCTATAATGATTTACTTTTACAAATTGTGACTTGGTTGGAGAGTGGTCTCAATTTGCACTCATATCACATCTTCCTATATCTACATACCATTTAGACATGCATATCGACAGGAAATTATGATTCAATTTTTGTTGAGCCTGAGACTTTTGTCGCAGAAAGCTCGACATAGGGATAGTGATCCTGCCATGTCAGTGTTGGTGGCTCCGTTAACTAACTTCTTAAAAGCTTTACATTTTAGAAGGTGGAAGACCTGGATGCATCACGCTTTGTATATAGATGGCTTTTGTTACGAAGTTTTCATCAGTCACATGTCCATTGACCTTGACCTCATTTTCATGGTTCAGTGACTACTTGAAAAAAAATGTTTTTCTGTAATGTTTATTTTGCTCTTATGATTACATGTAGTAATAGGATAACTATGTTTTGTATGTGCTTACCTTGCAAGGTCCCCATGCCCAATGACAGTTTTTTCCTGCCCTGGACCTCATTTCATGGATATATGAATAATGTTAAGTTTTGGTGGTCAAGTCCACATCTTAGATACTGTAAGCTATAGGTCTAGTATATGTGATGTATGGAAGGATTGTAAGGTGTACATGTCCAACTGGCAGGTGTTATATAACCTTGACCTCATTTTCATGGTTCAGTGATAACTGTTTAGTTTTTTTGTGTTTTGGTCTGGGTTTTTTTTTTTATACTTTATGCAATAGGTGTACTAAACTTGGTGTATAGAATGATTGTAATGTGTACATGTCTAACTGGCAGGTGTCATCTGTCCAGGTGAGTTGACCTCATTTTCACGGTTCAGTGGTCAAAGTTAAGTTTTTGAGTTTTAGCCTTTTTCTTATACTATATGCAATAAGTCAACTATATTTGGTGTATGGAAATATTTTATGATGCACATGCCAGTCTTTAGTTGACCATGACCTCATTTTCATGGTTCAGTGGTTATATTTAAGTTTTTGAGTTTTGGTCTGTTTTTCTTAATCTTTAAGCAATAGGTCAATTAATTTGTTGTATTGAAGGATTGTAAGCTGTACATGTCTGCCTGGCATGGTTCATCTGTCCATGACCTCATTTTTATTGTTCATTGGTCATTTTTTGGTTATTTGGTTATATGGGTTGTCTGTTTCTTAGAATTTATAAGCAATAGGTCAACTGTATTAAGTGTATTGAATGATTGTAAGGTGTACGTGTATTTCTTGTTTATTTTATAAAAAACAAACTTTGATCACAATATTGTTAATTAATGTATAAAGTTAAAAATCTGTTCTTATCTATATTTTTCCTAGTTTTATACTTTAATACCAGCACTTTATATACACGTTACACAATCACATAATTTCTCATACACCATTACATATTTCCCCTTACACCATAGCTCCATACACATACCATTGCACAATATGCCATACATCATTACACCATACACATTTTTGGGGGAAGTTTACACCATCCAAGGTCTGTATATCAACAGGAATTATGATTCAATTTTTTCTATGCCCCTTTGAACTTATTAGCCTCAATATACTAAAGTCTGTCAGTCCTGTTATTGTCATTGCAACTCTTTTAAAACCACACCATGGAATTTCATTAAACTTTGTAGATAATAAGGACATACTATGTAATTGTGCATATCCACAAGAAATTTTTATCAATTGACTTTTATAGGAATTCTGAGTCTGTGACACTTTGACATCTAGTGAGATTTTGTTTGCTTAGTGTCAATTAGGGGACAAACTTTTTTAGTCTTCTATGTTTTGTATTTGTGTAGTATGGTTTGTCTTCTGGTTGTTTCTATTTTTTCCCATGGCATTGTCAGTTTGTTTTCAACTTATGAATTTGAATGTTCTTTTATTATCTTTCGCCTCTCTTGCTACCACTTCATTATAACTCTGGTGGATGATTGTCGTATTGGCAATAATGCACCTTATTGCTATTCCCGGCTGACCTGGCCACTTGAACTTTTGACGTCGTACAACAATTACTTTTCCATTGTGGCATCAGATATTTTGTTCTATGATGTCAAAATTTTACAGGAACCTGTGTGATATCAGATAGCGAAAAAGTTTATACCAAATTGCCTCAATTTATATATTTAGTAATTAGCATTAATGTGATTCTTCATGACATTCAAACTGAGGTTTATGATCAGAACTATTGTAGTTCTGATCACTTTCATTCAAATTTTATGTCGCATATCCTCATAGTTCGCAGTAATAATTTGAGTAGGCTCACTCTTATGTATGTTTTATTAGTTGATTTTAAATATAGTAAGACATGACTGAAAAATATTATAGGTAGAATATAGTTTAATCCACACATTGTTATTAATCTTAAATTCTAAATCCACAGCAGCAGTTCCTGGTGTGTAATAATTGTTGTCTTTAACAAAGCCTGTCACCCATTGCCAATGTATGGTGTTAGAATTCTTCATGATATCTATTCTCGTGGGTGTCAGGTGACAATATTGTAGTTACAATATGATAATATCTAGGAAGTTGGCAGGTAAACTTCCCTGTAGATTGGAATGATGTAGTACAACCAGTGACCACAACTGAAATTACATGATATCATTTCATGTACTTCCATAGACATTCCTTTATTTTAGATAAATTATTGAACTTGATATTTATTAACTTCATGTATTAAAACTTTAATTGACCTATAAAAAAAATCATGAACGGAAATCTAAACTAGAATGAGGACAACAAAACTTACGAATAAAAAAGTTGTTTCCTTAAAGTCATAATAAATGAGTGACCGGTGAAAAATAATGTTATTCCAATTCTTGAACCAATGCATACAAACATCATAAAATTAGTCTTCTGTGCACAGTTTTATCATTTTTTTCGCTAAAATTTGTATAATCGTCAATTTTTTTTTCAAATGGTCAGTGTTGTTGTGAAAATATGGCAGGTAATTAAAGTTCGTGTTTTTAAGACACTGTTTAACGATTGTCACCTGTTTGTCAACAAACAACAAAAAAGCATGAATATTGAACACATGTTTAACATGTACAATCAGATAATAGTTTATTTTAAGGACCTCATGCGTATTGCGATCACCTGATTTTTACGAGATGGGTCACACGGAGGTCACTTTGCATACGGAAAATTTGTCGGGGAATTCCTGTATTATTCCTTAATTAAAATAAAGTAAACTTCTTCTTAATATGAACTAATTAAAGAATTTTCTTCAGAAAAAAGTATATGTACAGAAGTTTTATATTGAAAACTATCCAGTGAGTTATAAAAAACATATGCATTAATTTTTTCTAATTTGAGGTTTCTTATGACTTTAATTTATTATCAGTTCAATTGAATCAAAGATATGAAATTACTGTTCCCCAATTTTTTCATACTCTTATATATTGAAAATATTATTCATAACAACGCACTTGAAAGCAAATGAGAATTTATATTATAACTTTTCAAATTAACCCTTACACCCTGCCTTCCTCTCTTATTAAACCCTTCCAGTTTAAATGCATTTTACCTTTCTGTAATTGCTTATCCAGATTTTGCTGAAGAAGTGAGAAAGATGAGTTGTGATATCTTCCCAAGTGTTCAATTTCATTCTTAGAATCAGCTGTCAGATTGTGTAAAATTTGAAAATCAAGGAACTGTTTCTGTTGAAGCATTTCTGTAGACATGTTCTGATTCTTTTTATTGGTTTGAATTGATTATTCATTTTATATTCCAGTTCATGTCTTGATAATGTTGTCAGATTGTATAAAGCTAAAAAGTCTTGGTACCTTGCCTGTTCATGGCTGGTCAGTAAGTTTAACCCTGGAATCAAATGTTTGTACTTGTCCTTGTAGTGTTTGGAGAGTTTGGAGTTGATCAATGTTTTTGAGTTGCTCCAGTTTGCCAATTTTCTCTTCAAGAGCTAGGGTTTTGTTCACTGCATAATTTGTTCTAGCATTACACTTAGTCTCAAGTATGCGCAGGTCTTTATAGAGATTGCCAATTTTCTGTTCTTGGCTAGTTAAAGCTTGTTGTTGTTGTAAAATTTTCAGCTAGCTCATTATACATTTGCTCCTTAGCTGCCAGTTTAGCTTGAACTGCATTTTACTTCATTTCAAGTTCCCGGTATTTTTGCTCCAAGGCATCAATTGTTTTATTTGTTTCATTTAACCAATTGTTGCAAGTTTGTGCACCTAAAATTTGTTCAATAATGTCAAACTTTTGTTGCAGTTGATTGGTATAACAAGTTCAGAGTTTTCTCCTGGTGTTCACGGTATGTTTCCTGGTCATGGCAGATTTTACTTCTGTCTTCATAATATTCTGCTGTTGTTAAGTAATTAGGTTTTCCTTCTAGAGAAGAGGTATTCTTGCTTTCCAGGAGGAATCCATTTGCAATTCCAGTCACAAGCATAGAAATGAAAATAACAATCATTATGTAGAAAACAAGTCAGTGCGCACTGACAACTATAAACAGATTGTTCTATAAAACAAATCTGTGTACAGCTTGTTTTCTAGCAGGTCAATGCACTAGTCAATCTATTCATGTAAAAATATCTGTTTCAATTTATGATGATAGGTTATCTCAAACTTGTCAACATGGTTAAGGTCATTTTTAATTCTGTAAATTCGACCAGCTTTGACTAGAAAAAGAAATGTACTTGTTCGGTTTTAAGCTCACTTGGTCTTTATTGTTTTGAGAGCTTTTGTCATTAATTGATGTCCATCATTGTTTGTTGTCTGTCCTTAATCCTCAATAGTTTTTAAATATCCTCTAAAAACTTGCTCTGGACAAATATTACCAACTTTGCCTACTAATGAAACTACAGTACTAATACCTTATTTAGTCTTAATCATGTTAGAGCAAATACAGGATTATGAAGGTACCTTTATTGAGTATGTCATTTGAAAATGTTCTGTAATTTGCATAGAATGTGCAAGTTTAAGTCCACTCAAGTGTGGCAGGCTCCTTGTAGCCCATGAAATCTTGTTTTGAATCAGGACAGCAATCTCTGGAACAATGAGTGTGTTGATATAGACTTTTTCTTCTGTGTTGGTTTGTAGTTGTATTGTTGCAGTTTCTTAGTTGCAAACATTCTCAGATTAATCTCTAAATACAGACAGATGAATGCTGACCTTTTCCTGTTGGTTTAAATTCTAGTTTATCAGTTAATTACTGATCTATAAAAGAACTCCTTCGTCAAATATGATCTTACTATCGACTTCTTGGTCTTTATGTATAACTGGTGCAGTTGCTGTTTTATGAAGAATATGTTGACTTTGTTGTGATGAATGCATTATACTAGTCTCTTCTTCTGTTGTTTCAACTACCTTTATCACTGACTGTTGTATATTAGGCTCCTCTGTTGTACTGGGAACAATCTCTATTCCTTCACATATGCTGGTATAATGCATTATGTTACACTTTTTGTATTTTTTTGTTGACTTACATGTGGCCACTTGGTGTGCCCCTAAACAATTAAAGCATAACTGTTTCTGTTTTCATTTGATTTCTTGTGTTTGTATCTGTTATTTCAGTGCAATCCATCACAGACAGATAGTGCTCACCTGAACAAAATATACATGATTTTACCTTCTTCCGTGTGTTTGTTAATTTGTCCTTGTAATGTGATCTTGGTTGTGTACCAGTAAAAATTGTTTTAGTGTGCTATCTGTCTGTTACTGTGACTCTTCTGCTTCGAGTTTGTCAATCTCTTTAGTTATCTAATGAACAATAATAGAACACATGGCGTAAAATGATAGTTTTGACTGTTATCTTGAAAACTGGTTAAGATTGAGAAAAATCTGACAAGCATTGAATTTTCAGAATCTTGAGGTCTTCCTGCTGTCCATTCACACCAAAACTGCAGGATAATGTTCTTAAATGGCATTGTATAGATATAATGAATGTAAGGTGTTCATGTCCATCTGACCTTGCTCTTTCTTTCATGGTTCAAATGCCAATGCTTATACTTTTCACCAATACTAGAAGGTATATTTCTCAGATATCACAATTAATATGTCATTTTTTGTGTGTGTATAGAGTGATTGTAAGGTAAATTTTCTCTATGACATGGTTCATCTGACTTTTGACTTCATTTTCATAGATTTAATCAAGGACTATATATGTCCCTGATTTAATGTATAAGTGGATGTGTATATATGTGGTAAGACTTTAATCTGTAAGGCTTACAGTTAATACTTCAATCAAGTATAATCAGTTAAGCAGACAAGACATTCCAACATGCACTCTTTCAGAATAAAAAGAAAGATAAGGGAACTAATTTTGCATTTTAAATTTATATGATCACAAGCCTTTAAGTAGCACAAAAAAGTACTATACACACCTAATCAGAAAGGATAATAATGTAAAGAAATTAAAGTGGAATTTTTTTAGCTACCAATTTGTTTACATGTATAATACTTACAATTTGACAAGCTGCTTTGCATTAGTCAGACAGTGCAGTTTTTTTACTCCTTTTTGTGTAAGTACTGGAACTTATAAGTATTGTCTGAGGTGAAGATATATGGTAATCCCTTGACTTATTTCTTCAGCCCACAATAAGTCTGGAGTATTATTTGAATTAGAAAATAATAATGTCAAAAACCAACTGACAAAAAGACAAAAAGACATAGAACAGGACACAAAACACTACATATGAAGTAAAACGTAAAAGAACTAAAATACTGAACTCCAGGAAAAATTAAATCTGATATCAAATGGGAAAATAAAAAGCCTAAGCACATCAAATAAATCGAAAACAACTGACATATAGTTCCAACTTGGTACAGGCATTTCTTGGTATGGAAATTGTAGATTAAGCCTTGTTTTATAGCTAGCTGAACTAAAATATGAGAAACAACACATATCCTCATTTTCAGTTGTTAGTAGAACTGTTTAGCCACAATCTGTTTACCTGTTCAGCAGAACCAAGATATTTGATTTATAGGTAATTTCTCCCATCTTGAATATCCTTGAAATATTTGCCACATGACATTGAGCAAACAACAATAAATCTATTAATCATGTTTGTTATGAAAGGTTCATGAAATTTTTATTCCAGAGAGTGTGAATCATTGTTTCGATCTTCATTGGTATAAAAGAATAAATGTATCTTTTGTGAATGCTTTATAATATCACTTTCAATATTTGAGTATGAACTCAAATATTTATACATGTATTGTTTTGAATTGATAGTAGCTAATAATAAAATGTGATTATTATTACTAAAAAAATGAAATTATTGTCCTATATCTTTTTTATTGCATCAGGGTGCTATTAATAGTTTCGTATAAAAAAAACTAGGGGTTATTCCCCAACTAAAAATAGACATGGAGGGACTTTTGTCGCAGAAAAAGTTAAGTTTTTGAGTTTTGGCCTTTTTTTCTAATACTATATGCAATAGGTCAACTATATTTGGTGTATGGAAATATTTCATGATCTACATGTCAGTCGCGCAGGTTTTATTTGACCTTGACCTCATTTTTTACGGTTAAGCTTTTGTGTTTTGGTCTGTTTTTCTTAAACTATAAGCAATAAGTCAATTTTATTTGTTGTATGGAAGAATTGTTAGCTGTACATGCCTACCTGGCATGGTTCATGTGACCTTGACCTCATTTTCATGGTTCAAAGGTCAATGTTTAGTTTTCTTGGTTTATGTTAAGTTTATGTGACAGTTGTAATATTAAAGCTTTATTATTAGGACTATCAACATAATATCAATGATTAGTAAAGAAGGTGAGACATTTCAGTGTGTGCACTCTTGTTGTATTGGTTGTAAAGATATGTTAATTAACTTCAATTAAAGCAGGTTGAATGATTAAAATAATTTAAAAAAATAGATTAAATATACACGTTTTGAGGGGAGACAACACTGTAAACAGTCTGTTTTTATGGCAGTTTATGGCAGTGAAAATTGAAAACTTATTTGCAGCCACTGTAGCTCTTTTCAGAGCAGGCGAACGTACCCTGAAGCATGAATTTTTTGAAAGACCAGGTAAAAATCTATGAAATTCATACAATTTTGATTATGAAAAATGTGCAGGTATCATGTCTTCAGGGGTGTGCACATGACCTGATTTCAGGTTTTTTAAGCTTAAATTAGGCTATGTTTTTCCCAGTTTCTCTTGATAAAACTTTTTTATACTATTAAAAGTACACTTTTTTTTTATTCCATTATAAACTAGAGAACATTCTGATTCCAGTGATATCTAGTTTTATACAAGTATCTTAACTAATCAGTCCACCACTTAGGGTCACTTATACATGGTCCCTCAAAATATGACGTCAAAGAAAAAAACTATTGATTGCACCCTCAATTAAAAACATTGAATTAATTTCTAAATTTACAATTTTATTTTTTGTACATTTTTGTCCAGCCTTCGACTTTAGTCCAAAAAGCGAGACATAGCGATCCTACATTCCGTTGGCGTCGGTGTCGTTGGCAGTGTCCACAAATATTAGGTTTTTGAAATTTTAATAACTTTCTTGAACTATCCTTGATTTTTGCCAAACTTGGACAGAAGCTTGTTTATGTTCATAAGATAGTATCCAGAAGTAAATTTTGTGAAATTAAATCCCATTTTTAATATCCGTATTTTACTTATAAATTCACTTAGTTTTTCTGCCAGGAAACATTACATTCACTCTGCTTAAAGTTTTCAAAACTTTAATAACTTTCTTAAACTATTCTGGATTTGTACCAAACCTGGACAGAAGCTTGTTTTTTATCATAAGATAGTATCCAGAAGTAAATTTTGAAAAAACAATATTCCAATTTTTCTGTATTTTACTTATAAATGGCCTTAGTTTTTCTGCCAGGAAACATAACATTCACTTTGTGGTTAAAATTTTTTAAATTTTGATAACTTTCTTAAACTATCCTGGATTTGTACCAAACTTGGACAGAAGCATGTTTCTAATCATAAGATAGTATCCAGAAGTAAATTTTGTAAAAAAAAAATCCCATTTTTCCCGTATTTTACTTATAAATGGACTTAGTTTTTCTTTCAGTTAACATTACATAAAGTCTGCAGTTAAAGTTTTTAAAACATTTTTAAGATCCTTAAACTATCCTAGATTTTTACCAAACTTGGACTGAAGCTTCTGACAATCAAAAGATAGTATCGAGAGGAACATTTTTATTGATTTCTTTCATCATTTTTGTTGAGTGTGTGATTAACAGCAAAAGTAGGCGAGACACTGGGTTTCCGCAGAACCCTTACAAATTTTTTCTTCTAGTTTTGTTATCTTCATATTCTTTGATCAAAGTTTAATTTTCCTCTCTCTTCATTTCTATGATAAATATAATTCAGTGAAACATTTGATGAGGCACAGTACTTTGAAGTCATTTACATTTAGTTTATTTTAAAGATAGTAAGACATGACTGGTAAATGCGAGCATTAAACTGTAGTTTAATCCACACATTGTCATTAGTCTTTAATTCTAGAGCCACAGCAGCAGTTCCTGATGCCCAGTAACCACTTTGTGCATAGCCTGTCAAATATTGTGAGTGTATGGAGTTTGAATTTTTCATAATATCTATGAGTACATCATTGTTAGTTGACAATATTGTTGTTACAATATGACAATATCCAGGAACTTGGCAGGTAAATTTCCCTGTAGATTTGAATGATGACAGGCTAGATACACCAACAGATGTTTTAATGTCTGGAAACTTGAGTGGTCCAGCAGGTAAAGTACCACTACCAGTAGTACAACCAGTGACCACAACTGAAACGAAAAGAAATCAGTACATGTACTTCAATAGAAATTCGGGTTTTTTTCATAGTTCAATTAAATATTTTACAAATATGTAAGTCGGGAAAGATATCTGAGTGATTGGCCAAGACAATGACATCACAATTGGTAAATTTGAACTGGTTCGTTTTCAATATCGTAGTGGCAACGTAGCTGCTATCAATATCTATATAGCAGCTACACTAAATACCCCTTCAATAGCCCTGTGTAGACGCTACGATATTGAATGCAACCAAGATATCAATACCAAGACTTGCTTATGACATCACATGAAATAAGGAAAAGATACAATTGGGACAAAATTCATAATCATACAATTAATATTGGATCAAAAGTAATACAGTGAAGACTTTAAACAGTAACCCTTTTGAGATATTTTATTGTGGAAAACTTAAAAATGGAACCATAACAACAGCATTTCTTTTTATTTAATTATTTATAGTATGAAAAGAGGAATTGACAACTTAGCAAGTATTAAAAATAGATTAATGTTTCTGAGTATTTCAATCATTTGAATTGCACTTTACCTTTCTGTAATTGTTTATCCAGATTTTGCTGAAAAAGTGAGAAAGACGAGTTGTGGTATCTTCCCATTTGTTCCATTTCTTTTATGGTATGGTTGGCTAGTTTTTCATTTTCAATCCTGGACTTGGATGTCAGATTGCACATAATTTGAAAATCTTTTAGCTGTTTCTGTTTGAGCATTGCTACAGACATGTTCTGATTCTTTTCAATGGTTTGAAATTGATTATTCATTTTATTTTCCAGTTCATGCTTTGATGATGTGGTCAGATTATATAAAGCTAGAAAATCTTGGTTCCTTGCTTGTTCGTGGCTGGTCAGTAAATTTATCCTGGAATCAAATGTTTGTACTTGTCCTTGTAGTGTTTGTAGAGTTTGCAATTGCTTGATGCTTCAAAGTTGCTCAAGTTGAGTTATTTTTTGTCCAATGGCAAGAGTTTTAGTAACCGCAAATTTAATTTCATCATCACACTTTGTCTGAACAGTCAGCAGATCTTGTTGCAGATTGGCAGTCTTCTTTTCCTGGGTCTCCATAGCTTCCTGAAGTTTGGTATTATTTTCGGCTATTTCATTGTACATGCATTCCTTAGCTGTCAGCTTTCCCTGAATTGTGTTATACTTATTTTCCAGTTCTTGGTTCTTTTTCTCCAGTGCTTCAATGACCCGGGTTTCATTGTTGGACATCTGTGCTGCAAGCATTTTTCAATAAGGTCAAACTTCTGTTGTAACTGGTTGGTTAATAAGTTCATTGTCTTCTCTTGTTGGTGGCGGTATGATTCGTGTTGTTGGTTTAATGTTTCTTGCACTTTTTCCAGTTCACTATGCATTTGATTTTTGTCCCCATAGTATTCTGAAACTGTTAGATATGTTGGTTTGCCTACTAGAGAAGAAGAATTCTTACTATTCAAAAGGAAACCATTTGACAATCCACTCATTAGCAATAAAATGAAATAAGAAAACATTTTGTCTGCACTGTCTTGTTGTTTAAAAACAACAAGTATATGTCTGCATAGTATACTGGAGTTTTTTTTATCTCAAATTATGATACGTTTAATTAGGTTATGAAACTTGTACATAGCATGTCATTGTGCAAACATTCTGTGTTTTCAATAACAATAAAAAGTTTAAATTTAATATATTTTATCAGATCAGATTGACAAATTTGTTAATATAATAGAAAAGAATTCATGACACCAAACCACTAAATGTACACAAAAAAGACAAAAGCAAAGATGTTTATTTCAACTCTTCCCCCCCCCCCCCCCCCTTTCATTTCTTAAAGGTCTAAATAGATATGAATTGCACTTTAAAAGACCCAAATAAAATTCTGGCCTTTTATCGCTTGCAACCACTTCATTAAAACTTTTGTGGATAGTTATTTGTGTCATTAGGCATTATAAAACATCACCTTATTTTCATATTTAGAGTAAATAGCTAAATGTGATTCTTTGATGTACCAATCGAACTGAGAATTGAACAATTTTATGATAAGAAATATTTTCCAGGGTAAAGGTACTCGTATATTAACAATACATGCACAGATTTTATTTCTACTGCCTTCCCAAATGTGCCAAATCATAAGCACACCATCTAATTGAGATTTAAGAGAAACTTTCTTGGTGGTCTCATGGTAGCTTGATCCCTTGAGTGCGGGTAGTAATGGGTTCCAATCCCAGCTGGGTAAAGTTGAGTCTTAAAATTGGTATTTACTTCTCCTCCAAAAACACAGCAATAAGGAGTAAGCAAAGACTGGTTGACTTTTGTGAGTATAAATTGACCTGGTAAGGTGACTTGTCTTTCTGCCAACCTTGTGATCCTAAGCATGTTAAAAATCTGATTCAGTGTGTCAGTCTTGTTCAAAGCAGGATAAATATTCATATAACATTAATAGGTTCTCATCCTGAATATGCATATTCTTTTGTTGCTGGACGTTAAGCAGCTATCCATAATCAACATCATCAGAATTAAGAGATTCTTTACCTGTTTTCTGATTTTGGGGACATTAGAGTGATGGTCATGCAATTTTCAAAAATTATATTGTTTTAAGTTTGATAAAGCATCAACAATGACATGAATGAATTTCAGACAGAAAAGGCTCAAAGAACACCAGCACTAATGGATAAAGTGTGACACTCCATTATTATAAATTATATTCAAATCTGTGTATTTATTGCTGTGAATCTTTAAAGCAGGTGATTTGATGCGAGATTAATAAATGATTGTAGTTTGCAAAAAAATGTTCAACCTATCATTTTTTGAGAGTTTTATTAATGACATTTTGTGATATCGACCATTTTCGTTCAAATTTTTTTCAATCATATTTATATTTAACACAAAAAAAATTCCAAGTTTTCACTTGAACTGTATATATGTTGCATATCCTCATTATGTGCAGATTCCATAATCAGTAATAATTTTATAAGGCACACTCTTCGGAGCATGTTTTATTAGTTAATTTTAAATATAGTAAGACATGACTTGTAAATGTAATAGGTAGATTGAAGTTTAATCCACACATTGTCATTAGTCTTTAATTCTAAAGCCACAGCAGCAGTTCCTGGCGTCCAGCTTCCTCGATCTTTAATATAGCCTGTCACATATTGCCAGTGAATTGAAATAGAATTTTTCATTATTTCTATTCTTGCATTGGTGTCAACTGACATTAATGTAGTTACAATGTGATAATATCCAGGAACTTGGCAGGTAAATTTGCCTGTAGATTGGAATGATGATAGATTCGATACACCTACTGATGTTTTAATGTCTGGGAACTTCAGTGGTCCAGCAGGTACTGTACCACTACCTCCACCTCCATAACAACTAGTGACCACAACTGAAATGAAAAGAAATTAGAACATGTACTTCTGTTAACATTCCTTGTTCCTGTTAATTCAATTTGATATTTAGCTAATTAGTTATCAGAACTGATACCAGTGTTAGGCCTAGACAATGATGCCAAAAATTGGTAAATCTTAACTTATATCCATATCATGGATTGCTTATGACATCACATGAAATATAAGGAGATATTTGGGACAAAATTGGCTCTTAGATAAAATATGTAAACTATTTCTTATTTTTAGAATCAATTGGTGAGTTCTTTTCTTAAATTGGTAAATCAGCCATGGAATAAAAATAAATACAATGCAATGCCATTTTTGCACAATTTTTTTTTTAATTTGAGTAATATCTTCACTGTTTTTATTTGTTTAGTTCACTTAGAAAAAAAAATATTGACAATTCTTGTGCCTTGTGTAATTTTAGGCAAAATGTTCATCTGATCAGGTGATTATGTTTGCTAAAATGTGATCAAGGCTTGGATAAAATTAACTTTTTCTGAAAGCTTTTCTTGAAATGATTTTCATCAATGTTATAAGACATGTTTCTCGTTTTGTTTATACAGATTAGACCGTTGGTTTTCCCGTTTGAATGGTTTTACACTAGTAATTTTGGGGCCCTTTATAGCTTGTTGTTCGGTGTGAGCCAAGGCTCCGTGTTGAAGGCCGTACTTTAACCTATAATGGTTTAATTTTTAAATTGTTATTTGGATGGAGAGTTGTCTCATTGGCACTCACACCACATCTTCCTATATCTATGGTATAGTACAATTGGACATTTTTGTAGAATTTACAAGACCAAGAGGCCTTCATTTGTGAATGATACTTCTATAGTGGCCAGGTTAAGACTTGTTCATGTCTATTTATTGCACAAAACTAAAATTAGATCTCTCCTGGTAAATATCTGAATGAGTGAAAAAATGTCAAATCTAACTTTCCCAGATGTCAAATATATGTTGCCCATGCAAAATGTCTACTGTCTACATCTTATAGTTTATATACCTTGGATGATACCAGGACTTGACATTGACAAATATGTGTTGTGCTATGCTTACACAAGTAGGTTTTAGTATAATTATGAAATCAAATATAAGTTGATGTATTTAAATTTTTAATTGTAAAGCATCTGGGGTTGGTAATAATGTTCAGGAATTTTTTGTAATGCTTTTTAGAAAGTTTTTGCATGTTTAAGTATATTTAATGATATTGCATGCTTCCTTATTCAATATTGGGAAGCATCCTTTTACCAGATTCTTAGGCATGATTAAGTTCTTACTATTAGACATAAAACAATACATTGAAGACTTTAAACAGTTACTTTCAGATATTTTATTGTGGAAAACCTAAATTGAAACCATCACAACAGCATTTCTTTTTATTTAATTTTATATTGTATAAAAAAGGGATGGACAATCTGGCAAGGATAACAATAGTTTCTTATTTTGCTGAGATTTCCAAAATTTGTATAGCACTTTACCTTTTTGTAATTGTTTCTCCAGATTTTGCTGAAAAAGGGAGAAAGATGAGTTGTGATATCTTCCCATTTTGTCCATTTCTTTCATGGTATGGTTTGCTAGTTTTTCATTTTCATTCCTCGACTCAGATGTCAGATTACTTAAATTCTTTTCAATGGCTTTATATTGTGTATTCATCTTATTTTCCAGTTCATGCTTTGAAGAGGTGGTTAGATTATATAAAGCTAGAAAGTCTTGGTTCCTTGTCTGTTCATGGCTGGTCAGTAAATTTATTCTGGAATCAAATGTTTGAACCTGGCCTTGTAGTGTTTGGAGAGTTTGCAATTGCTTGATGCTTTGAAGTTGCTCAATTTGAGTAATTTTTTGTCCAAGATCAAGAGTTTTATTAACAGCAATATTAATTTCATCATCACACTTTGTCTGAACCTTCAGCAGATTTTTTTCTTGTTTTGCCATGGCTTCCTGGAGCTTGGTATAATTTTCTGCTATTTCATTATACATTTGTTCCTTAGCATTCAGCTTTCCTTGAATTGTATTATACTTATTTTCCAGTTCTTGGTTCTTTTTCTCCAATGCTTCAATGGCCTCAGTTTCATTGTTGGGCGTTTGTGCTGCAAGTTTTTTTTCAATTAGGTCAAACTTTTGTTGTAGCTGATTGGTTAATAAGTTCATCGTCTTCTCTTGTTGGTCACGGTATGATTCATGTTGTTGGTTTAATGTTTGTTGCTCTTGGTGTAATAATTTTTGCATATTTTCCAGTTCACTATGAATTTGATTTTTGTCCCCATAGTATTCTGAAACAGTCAGATATGTTGGTTTCCCTCCAAGAGAAGAAGAATTCTTACTATCCAAAAGGAAACCACTTGACATTCCACTCATTAACAATAAAATGAAAAAAGAAAACATTTTGTCACTGTCTTAATTGTTAGTTAAAAACAACAAGTATTTGTCCGAGTTTTATACAGAAATTCAAAGTTCTTTATCTCAAAATATGATACCTTTACTAGGTTATCAACCAAATATATATCATGTCATTGTGCAAACATTTCTGTGTTTTCTGGTTACGATAAAAAGTTTAAAATTTTTACAATTTATCAGGTCAGATTGATTTTGGTAATCTCCCATAGGACATAATTTATCACACTAAAAAACATATATTATATGTTATACTGCTGAATCTACACAACAGAATTGCATGAAACTTTGTAGATAATAAGGACACACTGTGTATATGAGCATAGCAACAGGAAATTATGATTCAATTTCTTTTCTAGGAGTTATGTCCCTTTGAACTTATTGACCTCAGTATACTACAGTCTGTCAGTCCTGTTCTTGTCATAGCAACTTCTCTGATACTAGTCCACTCAACAGAATTTCATTAAACTTTGTTAATAATAAGGATGATAATAATAATAACTTTGTAGATAATAAGTATTACCTGGTTTTTTTTTATAAAGATTAGACTGTTGGTTTTCCTGTTTGAATGGTTTTACATTTGTCATTTTTGGGGCACTTTATAGCTTCCTGTTCCGTGTGACCCAAAGCTCCATGTTGAAGACTGTACGTTGACCTATTATGGTTTTCTTTTACAAATTGTGACTTGGATGAAGAGTTGTCTCATTAGCACTCGTACCACATCTTTTTATATCTACATACTATGTAGGCGTACATATTGACAGGACTTTTTTCTAGGAGTTATGCCCCTTTGAACTTATTGGCATCAATAAACTCCAGTCTGAGTCAGTCCTGTTCTTGTCATTGCAAATCTCTGAAACCACACAACAGAATTTCATGAAAACATGACACTTTATAGATAATAAGGATATACTATTTGGATGTGTAACAGTGTACATTAACAGGAAATTATGATTCAATTTGTTTCTAGGAGTTATGCCTCTTTGGACATGATATACTATAGTCCGTCAGTCCTGTTATTGTCATCACAACTCCTCTGAAACAATAGCACAGAATTTTTGTAGATAATAAAGAAAACTATGTAGATCTTATATCCACAAGAAATTTTTATCAATTGACTTTTATTGTAGTTATGAGTTTGTGACACCTAGACATCTACTGAGATGTAGTCTGGCTAATGTCAATATGGGGCATGGGGTATATGAGAGTGCTCACAAACTTTTTTGTTGTTCTTTATGTTGTGTTTTTGTGTAGTATGGTTTGTCTTTTGGTTATTTCTATTCTTCCCATGGCATTGTCAGTTTGTTTTCAACCTATGAATTTGAATGTTCCTTTGTTATATTTTGCCTCTCTTGCTACCACTTCATTATAACTCATGTGGATGATTGTCATATTGGCAATAATACCAAATTGCCGCAATTTTTATATATAGTAAATAGCATTAATGTGATTCTTCATGACATTCAAACTGAGGTTTATGATCAGATGTCACATATCCTCATTGTGTGCAGTAATAATTTGCAAAGGCACACTCTTTAGAAGTATGTTTTATTCAAATCGTTAACAAGCATACCACTGCCACTGCCCAGCTTAAAGCATCTTCCGAACATTTGAAAGTCCCTACCATGTACTGGTTACCGAAATTACACAAAAAACCATTTAAATTCCGTTTCATCTCCGCTTCGAGTAAGTGTTCTACTACTAATATATCAGTGCTTCTAACCACCTCCCTTACTACTATCAAAGAACTGGTTATTAACTTTTGTAATAAAGCTTATGAAAATAATGGTATTAATTATTTTTGGAGTGTTAAAAATTCTTTAGAGGTTTTAGATAAAATACATGCTTTCAATGGTCCTTACAATTCTGTTGACAGTTATGATTTTTCTACTCTGTACACTACACTTCCACACAATCTTATAAAGAAAAAGTTTTTGTATTTGATAAAATGGTCTTTCGAAAAATCTCATTGTAATTTTATTTGCTGTAACTCGTTTAAGGCCTTTATCTGTAACGAAAAAGGAAAGTATGCTAGATACACTTACTGGAAATGTGAGGATATGATTGAAGCTTTAAACTTTCTGCTTGATAACATTTATGTACGTTTCGGCGATAAAGTGTATCGTCAGGTAGTAGGTATTCCTATGGGCACCAACTGTGCCCCTTTAATAGCAGATTTATTTCTATATTGCTATGAATCTCAGTTTATGACCAAACTCAGTAAAGACCCATCATTGTTACATTTGGTTGATACATTCAAAAATACCTACCGTTATCTGGATGATATTTTTTCGTTGAATAATCCAGAGTTCTCTAAATATACTTCAGAAATTTACCCAAACGAACTTACTTTAACTAAATCTAACATAAACAGCAGCAGTTGTCCTTTTCTAGATTTAGACATTTCAATTTCAAACGGGAAACTTCACACTAAAATTTACGACAAAAGAGACGATTTTACATTTCCTATTGTTAATTTTCCTTTTTTAGACGGCGATGTGCCTTTGGCTCCATCATACGGTGTTTATATTTCGCAACTCGTTCGGTTTGCCCGTGTGTGTTCTGATGTCATAGATTTTAACGAACGTAATCAATGCATCACTGGTAAATTGTTGTGTCAGGGATTTCGATACCATAAATTACTTAAAACTTTTACTAAATTCTTTCATAGATACAAAGATTTGATTAGTAAATTTGGCTATACCTGTAGAAAGCTTATTAAAGATGGTATTTCTCATCCTAAATTTTATGGTAATATTGTACTTAAAGCGAGGAAATCACTATGTGATCCTTGTAAACTCATCGAACCTTTAAACAAACTTATAAGTAAGGGTTATCGTACCAATATTGTAATTAGATCTCTGAATATAGTTCACATTGGCACTAATATTGATTTTGTCATTAGCAAATTAAAACATAACTAAATTTCATTATCTTTTGAGGCGAGATGTATAGGGGACACAGCCACGTTAACTTTTATTTCTATAGAAGTCGCTCTTCACTATACTACTACCTGTCGATACATTTATTTTTGGCATTGCACAAGTCATGTCTTCTTTGACTATTAATGACGTTAAAATACTAAATCCCTGTGATGTGTTTTAGTCGATTTTAGTCTCTGATGCATGATTTTTTACTATTAATTGGTTTTGGCTTTTAACTAGCTGTCAGTAACAGCGAGTACTCTCAAATCGTATTTTCTTGTTAATTCGACCTGTTGATACTGTTTATAATGCTTTTTTGTCATTTTTTATTTATATGGATCTTGGCTGTATACCAGCTTTGATTATTTGTAATATCTTCAATTTTTCACTTATTCTTACAACATTTGTATAAACTTCAAGATTATAAAAAAACGTTTTTTTTCTAAAGTGAACATTGATTGGTTAAATATTTCTCAGTGTGTTTGAATTTGTTTGATAGCCTTTTGGTCATGACTGTTTGTCTCTAATATTTAATTAACTGTGCATTTGTATTCAGATATCGCAGATCAAATTTATTCGTTCTTTGTGTAATCATACGTTTTTTGATTGAGTTAAGTCTGCTAATTGATATTTTATCGTATGTTTTTATATGTTGTGATGTTATGCTATTGTTTCAGAAAAAGGGAGAAGGTTTGGGCCCATTAAAACGTTTAATCCCGCTGCAAATGTTTGCACCTGTCCTAAGTCAGGAATCTGATGTACAGTAGTTGTTGTTTGTTTATGTAATATATACGTGTTTCTCGTTTCTCGTTTTGTTTATATAGATTAGACCGTTGGTTTTCCCGTTTGAATGGTTTTACACTAGTAATTTTGGGGCCCTTTATAGCTTGTTGTTCGGTGTGAGCCAAGGCTCCGTGTTGAAGGCCGTACTTTAACCTATAATGGTTTAATTTTTAAATTGTTATTTGGATGGAGAGTTGTCTCATTGGCACTCACACCACATCTTCCTATATCTATTTATTAGTTGATTTTAAATATAGCAAGACAAGACTGATAAATATTATAGGTAGAATATAGTTTAATCCACACATTGTCAGTAGTCTTTAATTCTAAAGCCACAGCAGTAGTTCCTGGTGTGTAGTAATTGTTATCTTTAACATAGCCTGTCACCCACTGCCAGTGTATGGTGTTAGAATTCTTCATGATATCAATTCTTGCATGGTTGTCAGGTGACAATATTGTTGTTACTATATGATAATATCCAGGATCTTGACAGGTAAATTTGAGGGGGGATAGGACCTTTATCGGGACTCCAGGACCGGGTGTTTTTAAGCTCGGGATCCGGGAATTCTTTTTTCGAATCTCTGGATTTTGTGTTTTTAAGTCCGGGATTTCAGGTTTTTAACCCCCGGATTTCTGGATCAGGACCCCTCCTATCCCCCCTCAAATATGTCTGTAGATTGGAATGATGAAATGTCGGATACACCTACAGATGTTTTAATGTCTGGAAAGTTGAGTGGTCCAGCAGGTACTGACTATGACTACCAGTAGTACAACCAGTGACCACAACTGAAATGACAAGATAGCATTACATGTACTTCCATAGACATTCCTTTATTTTAGTCAAACATGATATATATTAACTACATGTATTAAAAATTGAATGGGGTCCTAAAAAACTTACACATTATAAACAAAATCTGAACTAGAATGAGGACAACAAAACTAACTTAAGAAAAAAAGTGGTGTCCTTAATTTATTGTCAGTTTGATTGAATCAAAAGATATGAAATTACTGATGTCTCAATTTCTCCATACTCTTATATACTAGTATTGAAAATATTATTTATAACAACTCACTTGCAAGCTATTAAGAATTTATATTTGAACTTTTCAAACTAGCCGTGCTGCCTTAACACTCCTACTGAAACCATTTAACCATATTGCACTTAACCTTTTTGTAATTTTTTATCCAGATTTGCTGAAAAAGTGAGAACAGCAGGTTGTGGTATCTTCCCAATTGATCAATTTCATTCTTTGAATAGGATGTCATATTGCATAAAATTTGAAATTCTTGGCGTTGTTTTTGTTGGAGCATTTCTGTAGGCATGTTCTGTTTCTTTTCAATGGCTTCATATTGATTATTCATTTTAGTTTCCATTTCGTGTCTTGATGATGTTGTCAGATTATATAAAGCTGCAACATCTTGGTCCCTTGCTTTTTCATAGCTGGTCAGCAAGTTGATTCTAGAATCAAATGTTGGTACTTGTCCTTGTAGTGTTTGGAGAGTGTGCAATTGCTTGATGCTTTGAAGTTGTTCAAGTTGTCTAAATTTTTTATTTCATGATCAAGAGTTTTATTTACAGCAACATTAATCGAAGCATCAAACTTTGGCTGAATCCTACGCAGGTCTTGTTGCAGATTTGCTGTATTTTTATCCTGGGTAACCATGGCTTCCTGAGGCTTGGTATAATTTTCTGCTAATTCATTGGTCATGTGTTCCCTAGCTGACAGCTCGACTTGAATTGCGTTATACTTATTTTCCAGTTCTTGGTTCTTTTTCTTCAGTGCTTCGATTACCTTGGTTTCATTGTTGGACATTTGAGCTGCAAGCATTTTTTCAATAAGGTCAAACTTTTGTTGTAACTGATTGGTTAATAAGTTCATCGTCTTCTCTTGTTGGTTGTGGTATGATTCCTGTTGTTGGCATAATATTTCTTGCTCTTGGTGTTATGATTTTTGGATGTTTTCCAGGTCATGGTGAATTTGATTTTTGTCCCCATAGTATTCTACAATGGTCAGATATAATGGTTTGCCAACAAGAGTAGAAGAATTCTTACTATCCAAAAGGAAACCACTTGACATTCCACTCATTAGCATGAATATAAAGAAAGTAAACATTTTGTCTTGTTTGTAGTAAAAAAATCCAAATGTTCTGAAATATTTGTCAATGTGTTATAGGTACATATATTTTCTTCTGGTTTTTTTTTATTTTATTTTTTTTATCTAAAACTGAGAGACTTTTACTGGGTTATCAAGAAACTATTATTGTGCAAACATTTCTGTCTATTCTGATAATAATTTATACAACTTTTAGGTCAGTTTTACAGTATATGACAATATTTATCTAAGTATAAACCTTCTTAATTTTCAGTCTCATTTAATGAGCTTTGCTTTGCTGTAGTTTAATTTACCAATAATAAAAAGTCATTGGTACAAACAATGAAAGTTATAAGATTTACTTGATAGAAAATGACTTTCAAATATTTTGACCTAAAGTCTTTGTCAAGGAGTGTTGACAAAAGATTAAATACATTCACATTATATAAGTTTGACTGATTAGTTATTGAAGTCTTAGGTTATGTAGTATAACTCAGGTGAAAATCAGGAAAAAAAAACATTGCAAGTGTTAAGAATGTAAACCATGAAAATTCTAATTAGATGTAAACACACATGATATATAAGTGATTTTCATATATATTTTATCAATTGACTATCAATATGTGCATTATCCAAAAATGGGAGTTTTGTACATATTCTATCATAAAGAGTATATTGTAAAAGTTATTTTTTTTCAATCAATCCACACCACAAGACATAAAAAGTTATTTTAATTTTAATTTTTTAAAGTTCTTTACCAAAGGTATGAAGACAATTCCTTTGTCTAAAAGCAAAACTCCATTTGTCTGAAGATGAACAATTACCTACGAAGTCATTGATATTATGACTGGCCATGGAAAAGCAATGCAGATGTCTGGATTTGGATGAAACTTAAGAGATCCTAAAGAACATGATGCCAATATGTAACTTTTCACTGTAACTAAAGAAAAGAAAATTTGGCAACAACAAAAAAAGATTTGAAATATCATGTTAGAGACCAACTTCTACCAAACTTTGGTTGAATAATCCATTGATGATACTGGTACAATCATCCATTTTTCTATATCCTTTCTGTCTTCTGCTTCAACATTGTTTGATGAACAGATTTCCTTTTACTCAAAAGCAATATTGGGGTACAATGAATGAAAATAAGAGAGCGTTTATTACAGTTTAATTTTGCAATGATATTTAAATGTATAATTTTTTTTACAGTTTGCTACAGAAATATTAAGACAATACTTCAGTCATGTGACTCTACATCAAAACTGGTGATATCAGACCTCGGCCTACGACCTCTACAGATACAGACAGTTTTTAGAGCATTGCAATGTCAGAATACGCTCAAAGTACTCTGCTTACCAGGCAAGTAGTTTAATTTTTATAATCTCTGTGATGGGCTTTTACTTTAAAGAGGGGTGAATGATACCAGATGGATATTCAAACTCATAAATAGGAAATAAACTGACAATGCCATGGACTAAAAACAAAAAGACATACACAAAAACCAACATAGAAAACTAAAGACTTAGCTACATGAACCCCTACCATTAACTAGGGGTTATTTCAGGTGCCATGAAAAGGGTAAGCAAATCCTGCTCCACATGTGGCACCCATGGTAAAATGTCAAAACATTGACATATCTCCTTGTTTATTTAAATCTTCTCTCTCAGTGAGAAGTGTATGTAGTAGCATATATCAGATTTGATAAAAAGATATTTCAGTTAGACCTAAATTAATATATTGTTTGTTTCCTATCCCTGCAAGTCAGGTGTGGTAAGGATGGAAAGGAAATAATTTTATTTTTGTTCCAAAAAGTTGGAACAATATCAGTTGATCCAGTATGCCTGAAAATCAGAAATGAATAATAAAATATTTGACTCAGTTTTAATAATAAACTTTTTGAGTCAGCCCATTTTTGCAGGGTCGTCAGGATTGGGGAAACAAATGATATTTGATTTTATGCCTTAGTATGAATAATAATTCAAGCTGGATATTCACAGGTTAGAAAAGGTGCCAACACCAATCAAACCAAATAAAAAAGTAAATTAATATCTGATAATCAACAATAACAGTCTGTGCCAAACTATTTTAGGGTTTGTCTGACAGAAAGAGAAATTTTGACTTTTCTACTATATATTCAACCAAAATATTTTTAAATTTCTGTCCGAATGATTTTTTGTCTGACATTTTGTCATTCAGACAGAGTTTGGGATACAATGCAAGAGACAGAGTGTGTATTGATGCTTTGTGTGGAGACAATTTATGAAAGATAAAAAAAAAAATGTCAACACCAATTTTCTACATGAACTAAAAAATAAACCTGTTTCTGACTTTAGAAAGGTGCATAAAAATTTGTGCTGGTTAGTTTTTAGAAGTATAAAAAGTGTTGTTCCCTAGCAGAATCAACTAAGATACTGTGATAAAGTTTGCCACCAAAATTTATATAGTTCTAAATTCTTCCAGTGTCTTATTGAATTTTAACAAATGAACTGTAAAAACTTGGGTTATACCTATTGAGCTGTTACTTTCAAGTCTCTAGTACAGTGTAGTATGTATGTCATGAGTTTTGTCAACTTGCTTGCTAGTTATTTCAGTAATGCAATCATTAGTATTAAGTAAATGTACTGATGCAATACAATTAAAATTGACATCTGTCATCAACAAACAAAAACAAGATGGCGTTTTCATTTGAAATAAATTGTAAACATTACTGCAAAGAATAACTTGTGTATCATTTCTGGTAGCCTGTTATTGAAACATTATTCAGTTTTTGAACTACATGTATAATGGTTATAATGGTTTACTTTTTATTAATTTTGACTTGGATGATATTTTACCACATCTAATATCTATTTGAAAATTTTTCAGGAAACAGAATGGGAGACAATGGATTGGACAGATTCCTGAAAGTCTGTAATACCTTACCAAATTTAAGTGTTCTGAACTTTAAATGCAATGAAATAACAGCAGTAGGATTAAAGTCCTTGGCAGATTTCTTACAGAACTGTGAAACGCCTATTCTAAAGGTAGGAAGGATTATGAGTAGAAAATCAACAAGAAAAAAAACACCTAAGAAATGTTTCCAAAAGATCTTTGTACATTTAGAAAACAACATATCTTATGGATCAGCTGTAGAACTTATTGTTTGTTATCTCAGTATTAGTGGAAAGTGGATAACTTTTGTCTATGGGTTAATGTTGGGCTGTCTGCTTTTGAAATTTATAACAAAAATTGAACAAGTAGCTAACTACTTCAAGAGGAATGTTTATGTTATTTTCCACAATCTTGATTGATCATCTCTATTAAACAGATTGAATGATACTTTATACTGCAACTAGTTGTGTTTATTTCCTAAATATAGTAACAAAGCTATATTTTGTATAATGTCAATTTCATCATGGAACACTTTCTCCACACTCAGGGGTCCATTAAGGGATGAAAATAAGTTTGACATTTGTGTTACGATTAAAAAAGCTATAAATGTATTAATTTAAGTTGCAGTATAAAAACAATATTAGGTCAATGTCATGAAAATATATAATTTTTTGTATTCTGCGCAAAACTGGGGATGGGCTCAGTAGAATCTCGCCCTTCCCCAGTTTCTCAGTCTCATACAAAAAAGTTTATATTTTCCTGACATTGACCTAATATTCTATATTTATTTACTCATGGACATTTGATGAAAACTAAATTTCATAGTACAGTAATAGACGGGTTATAAAATAGCAGTTGTTACAATAAAACTTACAAGAAAGGTAGATAAATTCCTAAATTTTAATTATCCGCATGATTTCTTATATCCATTTGAATAAAATAGAAGTGCTTTCCTTAGTTTTAGCAATTCACAGAACTTTAAAAGTTTACTGAATAAAGTCATTGGTGAACCTTGTAGGAATGGATAAATTTGTAAATTCAATTTATTATAATCAAACTACCACTATTAATTCGCCGTTTCAGAATCTAATGCATTCTGGGTAATAATTTGAAAAGTGTACACCAAAACGTTGCGATTGGTTTAAAACGTAATAAACAATGGAAATTCATCCAAAGACCTACCATTATTTTTATTTTTGTGTACGAACAATAAGCATGATAAGATTACCCATAGTCCTTTAGATTCTGTAACGGAAATTGTTAAGAACTGTATCACTGGATTTTTTTTCTTATAAATGATATTCATAAAACAGGGGGAGAAATGTTTGTTATAACAAGTTCAGCACTTATTTGATTTAATGACTTGCATGAAGCTGTGTTTATCATTGTATTTTTTTTTATTTCAGAATTTAATGGAGTTGAATTTGAGTTACAATTCTCTAGGAGATTCCAGCTGCCAATCACTTGCTAGTATAGTGACACACCTACCTATGCTGAATACATTGTCTTTATCATCTTGTGATTTTACTGCTAAACTGTTCCAGCAACACAGAATTAGCCTGATGGAGAGTTTACTGAGTAAGTTAACAATATAAGATTTTGTTTTAGATAATATTCAGGCTCTTCTACTTCATTGCTCGTTGTTAAACCAAACTGAAAAAAACTTTCAACATAAATTGTAAGCAAACCTTTTAAGTGGCTACACATTTTTGAAAAACTACTACAAAGTCCTTTGTGATTTTTATGGCAATGAAGGATTTTTAAAAGAACAAAATGTGCTTGAAGGTTTTTCCAATGAATCATTCTGTAATATTTCAAACAATAGAAAAGATAAATGGATAATTTTTTAGGCCACCCGTTGCAGCGAAGGTGGCATTAAAGTGTTGCCCTTGTCCTCCTGTGAGTCTGTCTATCTGTGATTTGCATTTAAGTTGGTATGTCCCAAAATTATTTTCTGTTTTCTCACTTTTGTTTGCCGAACAAAATGTTATGAAACTTCTTCAAAATCTGTGACATTGCTACTGTTAACTGACAGAGGATCATAAAGAAAGACTGACAATTGTTCATGATTTAATTTTGAGTGACTGTATGTAGTAAAAACTTTAAGTTAAAACAGGAATCATGTATAAGAATCTTTTTTTTTCAGATTGTCAGTTACAGAATTTGGATGTCTCTCATAACCAATTTGGTATGCTTGGTATAGAATTATTGTTGAAGACCATCAATCCTGTCACCATGTGGTCATTAAACATCGGCAGCACACTTACATCCGCACCACAATCTTATTTCTTATTACATATACAGAACTTTTTGTCAAAGGTAAGGCAATTTGTTTTTAATCATACCTGTACTGGTATAGGGGAGATAATCCATGCTAAATTTGTTTTGCCAAAATTTAATTTAATGAATTGAGGATATACACATATGCATGTACACAACTTGTTATGCAAACTCATATACAGTGGTTATGTGGCAAAAATTAGGAGAGAGACACTCTTTATTACATGTATAAGTAGATTTGAAATATAGATAAAAAATTTTTTTAGATTTTTCATTGTTGCAATATTCATTTTGAGAGGTGTCTCAGCTTCCTGGATTCCCCTTTAATTTACCCCTGTAATGTCAAGTTCATAGGCATTTAACTATTTTGGTGCCACAGAATTGGTGATAGTTGTTATTGTGTAAAAATACATTTATAAATTATGTATTGTAAACCATTACATCCCATTTATTCACTGCTGTTTGGATTGAAAATATTAAATTTTTGTTTCAGGAGAAATGTAGTCTCCAAGATTTAAATCTATCTGGATGTCACTTGTCTACAGACCATACAGACTTCCTTGTCAGGTAAGTGGCCATCAATATAAAACCATGATAGGAAAGTGTACATATACAAATACACATTGATAAATGAAAGAACCAATACAATAGAAGAGGAAGAATAAATTAGGGATTGTTTACAATACAAGATTGAAAGGTTTAATGACAATTTCTTCACATTTGGCTGTTTTATTGTGGCAAGTTTGTATATGTGAAGGAGCTGGAGTATACAGAGAAAAGCATTAATCTTTAGCAGAAAAACTTGCAATCCTACTAAAAGTCATAAGAAACCTCAAATAAAAAAAATAATGCATATGTTTTTTATAACTTAATGGATAGTTTTCCCTATAAAACGTATGTACATATACTTTTTTCTGAAAAAATATTTTTAATTTATTCATATTTAGAAGAAGTTTACTTAATTTTAATTGCTTCCTTCCAGGGAAGCAATTCCCCCGACATATTTTCCTTATGCAAAGTGACCTCAGTGTGACCGGTGATCGCAACACACATGGATGTCCTTAAAATAAACTATTATTTGAATTTACATGTTAAACATGTGCTCAATTTCCATGCTTTTTGTTGATTGTTGACAAACAGGTGACAATCGTTTAACTTCGGCTTCAAAACACGAACTTTAATTACTTGCCATATTTTCACAACACTGACCGATTGAAAATAAAATTGACGATTAAACAAAATTTATGCGAAAAAAATGATAAAGTTGTGCACAGAAGACTAAATTTATGATGTTTGTATGCATTGCTTCAAGAGTTGGAAGAACATTATTTTTCACTGGTCACTCGTTTCTTATGACTTTAATCAATCTGGTATTCAAATATGTAGAAGAATAAATCATAAGAAAATAAAATTACCACATGTATAACAAACATTAGAATAGTAAGGTACAAATTAAAGTACACATATAATAAGGGAATAAGCACAAGTATAATTAAGAGAACAGAAAAAAGCCAGGCAAATATAGAACAAAAGTACACATTGAAGAAATTATTTGATGTTATTTCATGTTTGATATACATTTTGTACTGTGATAATGTATGCCTGCTAAAAAATGAACAGTTTAAATGTAAAGAGAACGAAATATTATCCCCTCACTTAATTGTATGTGTGTAAGAGGAAAGCAATTCTGAGATTTAAAATGCTTTTGGCATGAATAATCAAACATAATTGTTTATAGGACTTCTGTAAATTTTGGTATAATTTTCATTTTCAGCATTCCAATAGCTGGTAAAAGGCTCACCTCCCTGAATCTCTCAGACAATCCAAAACTAGACAATAGTGTTGTAACCAGAGTATTAGAAGTGGCCTCGACAAACAATACACACTTGGAAAAGATTTCGGCAGAAGGTTGTGGCATCATATCGCCATTGGATACCATGTTTCTAGATGCCATAAGTGACAAATTAATGTCTGACCATTCTCTGAAATTTATTAGTTTTACATGTAATAATTTGGATAAAGTTGATGTAGATAGTTTATCCCAGATTTGGACAGAACATTGGAAAGATTCAGCTCAAACTCATATTAGCAGCTGCTTGGTTAGATTGAGTGTATCTAGCACATAATTTATTGTTAGTGTAAGGTGGTACCCAACACTTTCACTTAAATTAATTTGGCTCGTTTAATTTTCATAAGATTTTGACAAAGTATTAACTTTGACCCTTTAACAAAAATATAAAAATTTCAAAAATTTTAAACCAACCGTTTTTTTAAAATACACTGGTTATATAGCAGTTTGACGAACACCAATTTTTATCACTGAGACACTTAATATTCCCTTTACAGCACAACATAATTAAAATGTTGAGCTGACTTTACAGAGTTATCTCCCTGTAGTGTTAGGTATCACCTTAACTATATATATCCTAGAAGATGTATCATGCATGTTATAGATTAAGACAAATTATATTATAGTGTATCTTTTATATTGTTATTGCATGTGTTATTTTGTAATTTGTATAATATTATGATTATTTTTTACTTATCAGTAAATGTGCAATTTATTAAACTCTTGTTTATGTGTTCATACCTGCCAACTTTTGCAAATGCCCATGGGGGTTTTTGCGCGCGACAACAATTTCAAAGTTTAAAATTCTTTGCGACGACTATTTTGCGCACGTGTTTTGAAGTCTAGAAAAAGTGTCATATTTGCATGATTTGTAAGATGAGCTTACATCCCTTTTTTCTACATGTGTTTTAAGTTTATTTGCATGATTCTAGTTATTATATCAGCAGAAATATGAACATGTAGCTTTAAGACCAGGAATTATTTTCATGTGTAAGGATACTAAATAGTTGTTGACTTTTCCAATTTAAAATTATACACAAAGAAGGACCTTTATCAGGTTTGGAACAACACATAGGGATCCCCCCTCAATTTTAGGACATTAAAAACCACTTTTTAAGAACAAATGAGCACACATTCATATGCATATTATTTGAAGAAACTTTTCTTAAAGAACTATACATCTTATGATTTATCTGGTATTATATGGTCAACACATGTCCAAGAATTTTGATATGTTCTTGGCCTTATATCTTCTTTATTATTCAAAATAATAGGACTCTTCATTTAGAAAAGCTGTTCCAAATATAATGTCAGAATTTCCCATTTTAAAGTAAATAAATCTACATTTTTCTATTTTATTTTTTTACAAGAGTGACCCCTTGACTAACGGTAGTCCCTCATTTAAGGGATTCTTCATGTTGATGTGGGTGTGTGTTTAGGGGGGGGGGGGGGGGGGTCCATGTGAAAAATAATGAATAGTACATTATACTTTAAATGATTGAATACAGTGTTTGATTTTTTGAATTGCAAACGGGATAAAGGGTGAAGAGAAGGATGTAATAAAATAGAAATGATGATTCAATTCTAGATTTCACATTCACAAGGAATAAGTTTATTTTTTATTTTAAAAAAACATAAATTGAGAAAATACCTTACAATTGACGATAAACACATGAAAATGTAAATGTTTATTTTATTAACTTGAAAAAGAGGGAGAAGACACCACAGATCTAATGATGGCATCAAATTATTAATTTATAAATTTTAAAAGTGTGCCTTACTTTTTTGAAATTATTTCAAATAGACAGAAAAAATATAAGTTATTCCTTATATTTGAATTCTAAATTACATGTCTTAGGAGTTAATCATTTAAAAAAAGACTGTCACAGTCGCATGACAAAATTATGTCTATGAGCTGATAGACAATCAACTTTCAGCAAATCAGAAGATGTGTAACATCCAAAATTAAATTACTTAACAATAAACAAATGAAATTGTACCTGTTTGTTTCATCATCTTAAGAAAAAAAGGGTGATAATATAGTTCGTTGTTAGAACAAATCCTATAATATATTTATAGGTATAAGAAAATTTTAAGGGCTAATGAGACAACTCTCCATCCAAGTTACAAATTGTTAAATTAAACTTTTATATGTCAAAGGATGGTCTTCAACACGGAACCTTGATACACATATATAAATGAAATTTTACACAGTTATGAGTAAGTATATTAAGGAATAAAATTCAGGTTATACATGTTAAAGGGGAGATAAATAAACTTCAATATTTCAGTTTGTGTTAATAGTCTCTTGTAAGCACAACTCTTAAACAACTGGATGGATGTTGTTGTGATTTTATGAAAAAGAAGATGCGGTATGATTGCCAATGAGACAACTATCCACAAAAGACAAAAATGACACAAACATTAACAATAATAGGTCACCATATGGCCTTCAACAATGAGCAAAGCCCATACCACATAGCTATAAAAGGCCCTGATAAGACAATGTAAACCAATTCAAAAAAGAAAACTAAGGGCCTTATTTATGTAAAAAAATGAACGAAAAAACAAATATGTAACTCTTAAACAAACGACAACCACTGAACTACAGGCTCCTGATTTTACACAGTTGTAGAAAACTGCCTGAGGATTTGCATAAAGTAATATAAGCTCAATGTCATTTTGTGAGTTTACTCTAGGTTTCACTTGTAAAAACTCAGTTTGAAGTTGACATAGACATACAGTTTGTACCTCCACTACTTACAATCAAAAGGTGACACAAAAGTATAAAGCCTCCTACACATATATATTTATGTATGTTTTTGTCGACCCTGTGACTTCTGATACAGAAAGGAAGACAAAGGGATAGTGATCTGGCAGCAGCATTGACAAACTTCTTGAAAATTTAATATTTTAAAAGTAAGAAGGCCTGGATGTTTTATACTTTGTATATAAAGACTTAATGTTATGAAATTTTTGTTGTCATATTTCTACTGTCCTTGACCTTGTTTTCATGGATCAGTGTCTACTTGGATAAAAGTCAACTATATTTTTGGTGTATGGAATGATTGTAAGGTGTACATGAATTTCTTGTTTGTTTTTTCTGACCTTGACCTCATTTTCTTGGAACATATATAGATATAAAAAGATGTGGTATGAGTGTATGTGATACTTTAAGTGAAACCTTATATTTAGGACTATCAACATAAAGCAGGCCAGAAATTTCAGTGGACGCACACTTGTTTTTATTTTATTCTGAATGCAGTTATATATTGCATTTAATAAAATTCCTAATAATTTTGACCCATGGCAAGTTATATGAAGAAAGAGATAGCTTCATAATCTGGGCAAAGTGAGTTTTTTTTTCACCACTTTGCATATACTAGTATTGTAATTTCTAAACTTTTACAAAAATGTCTTTTAAACAATGAATGAGCCACAATCATCATTGAGGTATCTTGCTTTAAAGATGTGTGTGATGACCTTGCATGCCAACCAACATGGCTATAAAAAGGAACAGAGGTTAAATACAAGTTTTGTTTATGAATGTCTTGAAAATTAGAATTTGATAGGGGAAAGTGTGATACAGAAATTGTAAGTCGACTTTGTAGTGGAGTTATTGCTCTTTAATAACATTTTTTCTCCTTTTTTTGGTATTTCATAAAATGCAATCAAATTTTAAACCTTTCTAAGCAAAATACAAAACTTCATAAAGTTGCAAAGTGAAGGCAATCTTTACCCTTTGGGGCTCACAAGCACTTTGTTTTTGTGTGTTTGCCAATTGGTGATGATGGACCAAGAGATGGGTAAGCGACATAGGTTCTTCAGAGCCATATAAGACTGTTGTTTTGCCAATTGGTGACGATGCACCTAGAGATAGGTAAGCGACATAGGTTCTTCAGAGCCATATAAGACTGCTGTTTTGCCAATTGGTGTTGATGCACCTAGAGATAGGTAAGCGACATAGGTTCTTCAGAGCCATATAAGAGTGCTGTTTTGCCAATTGGTGATGATGCACCTAGAGAAAGGTAAGCGACATAGGTTCTTCAGAGCCATACAAGAGTGTTGTTTTGCCAATTGGTGATGATGCACCTAGAGATAGGTAAGCGACATGGGTTCTTCAAAGCCATTTAAGAGTGTTGTTTTGTCAATTGGTGATGATGCACCTAGAGATAGTTAAACGACATAGGTTCTTCAGAGCTATATAAGTGTTGTTTTGCCAATTGGTGATGATGCACCTAGAGATAGGTAAACGACACAGGTTCTTCAGAGCCATATAAGAGTTGTTTTGCCAATTGGTGATGACGCACTCAGAGATAGGTAAGCGACATAGGTTCTTCAGAGCTATATAAGAGTTGTTTTGTCAATTGGTGATGATGCACCTAGAGATAGGTAAGCGACATAGGTTCTTCAGAGCCATAAAAGAGTGTTGTTTTGCCAATTGGTGATAATGCACCTAGAGATGGATAAGCGACATATGTTCTTCAGAACTATATAAGAGTGTTGTTTTGCCAAATTTGATGATGCACCTAGAGATAGGTAATTGACATAGGTTCTTCAGAGCCATTTAAGAGTGTTGTTTTGTCAATTGGTGATGATGCACCTAGAAATAGGTAAGCAACATAGGTTCTTCAAAGCATTTAAGAGTGTTGTTTTGTCAAATGGTAATGATGCACCTCGAGATGGGTAAGCGACATAGGTTCTTCAAAGTACCGTATAGCGGGTTATTTTCGCGGGTGTAAAATTTCGCGATTTTCATTCAATAAGGTATACGAAATATTTTGGCGGTTATTATTTTGGCGGATTCAACATTTTCAACATTACCTTTGCATGTACACTTTTAAATTGGCGGCATTTATTTTGGCGATTTTATTCTATCCGCGAAAATAAGCGAAAATTTACACCCCGCGAAAATAACCCGCTATACGGTATTTAAGAGTGTTGTTTTGTCAATTGGTAATGATGCACCTAGAGATAGGTAATTGACATAGGTTCTTCAGAACCATATACGAGTGTTGTTTGCCAAATTTGTTGATGCACCTAGAGATAGGTAATTGACATAGGTTCTTCAGAGCCATATAAGAGTGTTGTTTTGCCAATTGGTGATGATGCACTTAGAAATAGGTAAGCGACATAGGTTCTTCAGAGCCATTTAAGAGTGTTGTTTTGCCAATTGGTGATGATGCACCTAGAGATGGATAAGCGACATAGGTTCTTCAGAGCCATATAATAGTGTTGTTTTCCCAAATTTGATGATGCACCTAGAGATAGGTAATTGACATAGGTTCTTCAGAGCCATTAAAGAGTGCTGTTTTGCCAATTGGTCATGAAACTCTTAGAGATAGGTAAGTAACATAGGTTCTTCGGAGCCATATAAGAGTTGTTATCTGTAATATTGCATATTTCAGAATCTTCTTGTTGATAGTCTTTAAAACAGGTTGTTTTTTTTAACACTGACTTTAATCGTGACGTTACTGCGTCTGAGGAATTCATATTTTTTTTGCTCAAATGGCCTACAAGCCTTTGCCAGCACTTTGCGTCTGTCTTTGTTGTTTCTCTGGTGTGAACCTTGAAACATCTATGAAAAGCAATCAAACTTTGCCTGAATCTTCTTTAACCCATGACCAAATATGACAACTGTTGCTTGAAATAGAACCTTGTAATAAAATACTCTATAAACAAAGCAGTTATAGCAACAACAACAAAATCATCCGAGACCAATCTTCACTGAGGTTTTTTTTTCATTCATTTTTAATTTTACTGAAAAGAAACAAATAGAGTAACTTTGGAGATCGGCATAAAAACAAACTAAAAATCAGTTGGAAAGGAGAAAATGCACTTTACCATGGTGATCAACTGAGATGCTAATCATGGTAATAAGGAGGAAGCATGTAACTTAATTTCAGTATCTTGGACACGAAGGAATATATTATAATACATTTTCATTCAGACGTAGTTCATAAACCTCTGATTTAAAAAAAATTGTAGTTAAATTATATATAGAAAGATTATCTGTACCAATTTTGAGGAAAAAGTCATCGAATCGGATGTACACTGCATTTAAATACGTAAAATCATAATTCAAGTATTTAGTCGTCCTTTACACTAAAGTTACCAAAATCGATATATGTTGGTTCTATATGTGGCCTGTTGAAAGATTAAATCTCTGCATATTTCTAATATACCCCCGTTGTCCATGTAATTCAGTTTTCCCTGCTTCCTTCGTATAACAGGACCTTCCTCTTATGTTTATTGTTAATTTGTTTTCGTCCTGAACATGCATGAACTATTTGCCACTAGACATTGTATTTATGGGGGAAAAAAACTCTCCACAAGAGACCAAATGACACAGAAATTAAGTTTGTTATTGCTGAAAACTTCAACATTTTGTTGATAATTTAGCTTAGATGCAATCGGTACATTAATTGAAAACAAGTTTTCAAGCATGTCATTTATTTTCTTTCAATTATTGAATCATAGATGCAGTCTTGACTCGCATTTAGAATTACAAAATATACTATGACGTCGGGAACTGTTGTCGTCAAAGCAAGAAAGAATAGTCAGAAAATCCTGATGAAAACGTGCAAAGCGGAAGCTGTATGAAATAGACGGACAGACAATGATGAGCATATCGGAGATAAACGCTAACCAAAGTGTTAGCATACTGTTAGATCATCAGTATTTGGGTCCTTCGAACGACATTCCATCACCTCAACGCAGTTGCAGTACTACTAGTGTAAGTTCTCAAATCAATGTGTCAGGAAAAAAACAAAAAGCTGACGCAAACGGACTCGATGCCAGTTCCATTCAACAATGCTTTCAAAATATGATAAATCTGACAGCCTTATCCGATTTGGATTCAAGTGGAAGTTCAGGGGAATGCAAGGTTGTTCAATTTGAACTTAGACTTGCAAATGATGACAGTACATCCGGACAGATTACAACGGCAAAAATAGTTCCGGTGTCAAATATCGTATCTTGTACAGATGTTGCTTCTGTAGAAAAGAATTTAAAACAGGAAATATTAATACAGGAAACAAAAAAAGAAGGACAGTGTGAAGAAAAGACGTCAGATGAATCTCCTAGTCCTGATGAAGTATCAAAGTCGGTAAATGATAACGAAACAAAACAAAAAGAATGGAAGAAGTTTAATAGAGACTTTCAAGAGGAGGTTAGATACAATGCTTTGTTGCAGCATACGATGACTCTACTGGTAAAGCGTTGGGCTGAATATCTGTCTTTCACACCGGAAGAAATGTACAAATTTGAACTTGAAAATGGAATAAAGTCTGATCTCACCGATGAAGTTTTGGAAATGTTACAAGACAAGGATCGCCATGTATGGCAAATCATTGAAACGATAGGAGAGAAATAAAATGATTGGGAATTAATTTTATTTCAAATATTTTGACAGAATTTGCAGAATAAATCATGAAAAGATGAAACTAAATTCAGGCCGATTTGAATAATGTATCAAAAATAATTGTTTGAATTATATTTATAATTTTTATGAATTGTATTTTGATAACTTTTGAATTTGATATTGTAATATATTTTGAGAAATAAAAAAGATAGTCTTTAGTTTGAACTGGTATGTGACGAAATAACGTTTACGTTACAACAAAGGAGTTTATAAAGGAACAAGAATATATAGTATGATTGACAAAGAGACAACTATCCACACAAGAGACAAAAATGACTCAGAAATTAAAGACTAGAGGTCACCGCCGTACGGCCTTCAACAATGAGCAAAACCATACCGCGTATTCAATTCTAAAAGAACTCGATATGATTAATGTAAAATAAATCAAACGAGATAAAATAAAGGCCTAATTTATATACAAAATAATGAACGAAAAACCAATATGAAACACAGTTACAAAGACAACCACTGAAATACAGGCTCCAGACTTGGGACAGGCACATACAGAACGTGGCGGGGTTCTGACGATACAAAAATCAACTTTTTATATGCAGTTATTTCCCTTTATCTTTTTTTACAGGGAGACGGATTAATATAAGGGAAACTTTGTTTCCGAATCCTTTAGTATTATTGTATCACTGTATTTATATGTGTATATCATGTACATGATTTTTTTAACTAAAATATGTTTAAAGTAACGTGGCAGGGTTAAACTAGTTTGGAACGCGCCAACCCTTCCCTTACCTGGGACAGTGGTGTAACAATAGAACATAAGAATACAATATGTAAATAAGTTAAAAATTCTAAACTCATCAGACGGATAAAAATAGATAACAAAAACACAGAGTGGACGTGGCAAGGTACTTATACTACGTATCACCACAGCAAATGACACTTAAATACAGATCTGAGAGTACTCATAGTTAATGACAGCAAGTTCAAAGCCAATAGCAACAAATAAAAATAATTTGAAAAAAATCATGCATCTTAAGACTTAAATGCCAATCAGTACACATCCAACATCCAATCGATTTAGTAAAGACTTTGTGCAATGCCAAGATACAGGTCTGATATAGTCACCAAATTTTGAATTATTTAGTGAGAGCATCAACTATTTAGCGGAAAGTAAAGTTAAATGATATTGCTAACTTCTTATTTTTCTTCCTAAAAAGTTCCTGTATGAGAAACAAGTGTAAAATTGAGAATGGAAATGGGGAATGTATCAAAGAGACAACAACCCGACCATAGAAAAAACAATTGGACCGTACGGTGACATATAGTTGCTGATTTATGTGTCATTTGGTGTTCTGTGGAGCTGTCTAATTGGCAATTAGATCACACTTCTTATTTTTTTTTACTAAAAAAAATCCTGGACATACGGAAAATACGGACAGTCAAAAATAGCCCATTAAACAAGTTAATCGATGTTCCAAAAAACTAACCTTGAAGGCTAAATTATTCATCAGATGTCTAACAATGAATTTTGATGCACAATTATTTTCATATTAGAAACATCCTATGGGGTCAAAATGCTTGATCTACTGCTCTTCCAGAACATCTGAGATCATCCCAGGTTTTATTTGGTTTCATGTTGATAAGTTTTTAGTTTTCTATGTTGTGTTATGTGTCCCTGCTGTTTGTGTTCTCGTCAACTTTCGAATTTCGCTATGGCTATGTCGGTTTGTTTTAGACTGGTTCGTGTTCGCAATATTCAGTATGTTACACATATAACAATCGTGAGAGAGTATGGCTAATAGCTAACACCTGGAACGTAGTACCGGGAACCAGGATAGTTTGTTTTCAACCTTTGAGTTTGATTGTTCCTTTGGTATCTTTTGTCTCTTTTAAAAAATTTACACCTCCTTTCTTATGTATAGACGCGTGCTGTACATGGAGGAATTTGATTACAGTTAAAAATAAATAGCTTCAATATAGAGTCTACCGGTATTTTTGTAGAAGCAAAGTTATGAGAGTTAACCAGAGCTGAACACATTTTTAGAGAATCGTGTACCAGTCATGTATACTCGTGCATGGCCGAGTAGAGATCGAAGAGTGGTCGAATGTGGTCGCGTAGATGTCTGGTATTGGTCGAGTTGGTCTGGAATGAAAAAAATATAAAAGTCGCAGTGATCATGAAGCGAACGGTCATTGATCGAGTTAATCTGGACCACATATCAAACAGGTTGGCGTTTATCGTGAAATGATCGGATATTAATCGAGCAAAGATCGAGATAACCGAGTACTGACCAGTAAACTATTTATATTCCGACCAAACTCGATCTGTACACGATATTTCTCCGATCAATTCGACCGTAACGGTTATTCGACGAATTATCGATCTCTTCTCGAGTGACCGGCTTCTCGATCCTTACTCGAATATTTCTAACATGTCCAAAACCCTCTGATAGAAATTCAGATCGATGGTAACAAAGGTAGATCACCCCGAACATTCTTGACGATTGAGTCAGACCATTCTGCCAATCGCTTAATTTATCTTTATCGAGATGGATCGAGTTAGTCTGGTCGTCAATGAGAACCTATCTTGAAATAAATCTAAAATTAAACAAAAATAAAAGTTTTATTAAATAAACAAATAAACAACAAAAATAATTATTTTCAATTGTCAAAATCTTCATCAGGTTTTCTATGACAACAACATAGTTGACAGAACCACTGTCGAAAGCTCGTGAATCCATTGTTAGGTTTGGATTGAAAGTCAACTTCAATATCTATTGCAGATTCTTTTGTATTACTTGTAATCGTTGAAACATGTATTTCTTCTAATACTGATGAAAAGAATGGCTTTAAATGTGGTCTTGGGGTTTCTTCTGTGTCACTTAAACTAATACTGAACCATTCACTGTCTGTCGTCCTTGATGTGTCTGGTATATCTAAAAGAAAATGATACTTTATTAACATGGGAACAGTGAAAGGACATTTTTTTAAATGATCGATTTTTAAATTACAATCTCATTATCAATCATAACAAAATACTTTGGGTGTTAGGGTTGAGTACATAATTGTTATATTTGAAAAAAATAAAATTGTATTCAAAATTTCAGTTATGTTTTTTTTTTTTTTTTTTTTTTTTATAAGTTTTTAAAAATGAGTGACATTAGTGGTGATATCCAGCAAGCCACCAAGGTTATAAAATAGCACTGTCTGTAGATAGAAAAGGGTGATTTGATATAATTTACCTTCATCCTCTATGTTGTCATCCAATGTCGACAAATCTAACTTTAGTTCTTCCTTTAAAGCAAGCTGTTTATCAATGATGTCTTTTGTTGAAGGCTTGCTTCTCTGAAAAAGAGTCAAATTAAGTATTATAATGTCCGTTTATGCTTTTCATGATATAAAAAAATGGGAGTTTCTGTTTTAAAAGACCACCCAGTGATTTAATAGAAAAAAATATGCGTTTATTGAAATTGTAATTTTGACATTTTGTTTCAGTATGAATCAGGCTTGAATCAGGCTTAAATCCGGCTTATAGACAGCGTCTCACCAGTAAATTTGAATCAATGCTGTAAAAAGTATTTCCGTCTGTTACTGAAATTATATTTTATAACAACACCAATATACTTTACCTTAAATACTTTATTGGCTATCCGTTGAAGATATCCCATTTTATTTGGAACAATTTCACTAACTTCAGATCCGTCCAGTTCTTCTAAAAAGCAAAGCAAATTGTTTCTCAATTATAAACATGAAAATTGAATATTGAAACACAAACACTTAGCTTAATTGGTTTTCTAACGGCAAACTCATTATTTCAGTGATTTTCGTTTTGATATTATATTTTAAATTTCCCTTTTTTTATTTCACCAGCTCTTAAATTTTTCTTTTACTTTTTTTTATTTTCCATTATGTTCAGCAAGATTTATGAAAGATAGTACATGTTTCATATTATCAATTTCTCCGACGGTTTTCAACCCAAATTTCTGAAACACAAATGTTGAAGTTATGTACCAGCTGTCATGGAATTGTTTGAGGATTTTCGGCATGTTTCCAGACTTTTTCATCAAAATTTATGAAAGAGGGTACAAATCTTTTTTTTTAGATACGATAACAGGGTAACACAAAAAAAAATACTTGTTTAAATAACATCGAAACAATTATTATGTTTGATTTGTAAGTGATATTTTCCTTTTTTGGCACGTAATTTGTTTATATTTCCATGTATGTTCATTGGCCTTTTTTTTTTAAATCTCATACTTAATTTCTATATGTGCTTACTTTCGATTGCTACATTCCACGTGTCTGTCATTTGGAAGCTTTGGTAATTGGTATGCTGTTCTCTCAAAAATGAGTGTATTCTTTCTTCTTTTGCCGGTGAAAGGAATGGTCCGGTTTGTCTTTTCTCTGTTTGTTCTTCATTAAAAAGCAGTCCTTGTGGTGAAGTACAAGCCTTTTCTCTACTGTTCTTTGGCTGTCAACAAAAACAAAATATATGAAGATATGAAAATTACGAAAAGATTACAGTTTTGACATCTACGCACAATATTGAGACAGGTCATTTTAAAAACAATTGAGCAAAATATCAAATAAACCTTTATGATTGATGGGACGGTTACTTTAGGAAACACTACTGTATCTATAGTGTTAAATAGCGAATTTTTTTTTTGTAAAAAAAACTCGGACAATAAAGTGGAAGAAACATGCATTGAAAACAACAATGTATTTACCTCCTGGGGAAAACGCCGAAGTGAGTCAAGATCAGTGGCTGGTTTCCAGAACTCTTCAAATTGTGTCTTTATCTTTTCTTGTTCTCTTGTTATCCTTTTTCTCTCCTTTTCTTCTTTAACTTTCTTTTCTCTGGCAAATGCTTCAACAACTTTATCGTATTCAGCATCTCTGACGGATTTGTAAAAAGCAGCACATTCGTCGTCGTCTGTTATTTCTTTGGTTGAAATCCTCTGTTTTTCTTCTCTTACTATCCCTTTTCTCTCTCTTTCTTCTTGGATGATCTTCTCTCTGGCATATGCGTCAACAAGTTTATTGTATTCAGCATCTCTGACAGATTTGTAAAAAGCAGCACATTCGTCGCCGTCTGCTGTGTCTTTGGTAGAAATTATCTTTTCTTCTTCTCTTACTATCCTTTTTCTCTCTCTTTCTTCTTGGATGATCTTTTCTCTGGCATATGCGTCAACCAGTCTATTGTATTCAGCATCTCTGACGGATTTGTAAAAAGCAGCACATTCGTCGACGTCTGTTATGTCTTTGGTAGAAATTATCTTTTCTTCTTTTCTTACTCTTACAATCCTATTTCTCTCCTTCTCTTCTTTGATAATATTTTCTCTCGCATATGCTTCAACAAGTTTATCGTATTCAGAATCTCTGACGGATTTGTAAAAAGCAGCACATTCGTCGCCGTCTTTTATGTCTTTGGTAGAAATTATCTTTTCTTCTTCTTTTACTGTCCGATTTCTCTCCTTTTCATCTTGGATTATCTTTTCTCTGGCATATGCGTCAACAAGTTTATTGTATTCAGCATCTCTGACGGATTTGTAAAAAGCAGCACATTTATCGTGGTCTGTTATTATTTCTTCTCTTTTGCTCAAAGGTATTTCAGTCTCGTTACAGTTAACTACTTGTGAACCAAACATAATGTTAGCTTCCATTTCACTGAAAATAAAAACCAGGAGTATTCAGAATTAATGTTACGGCGTTCAGAAAATTAGGCTCATTCAATAGAATATATGAATTATAGCGAAAAGGGCATTCTCATAGGGGACAGAAAGACACACTGAATAATCTTCTTCTTTTCTTCAAAATTGGTAAATCCGGATGTCGAACATTTTTAATTTACTGAAGTAATATACATTCCTATAGTGTTTAAATCTTAAATAAAAAATAGTTTTTACATTCTGAAGTCAGTCTAGAAAATAACGTTTGTCAAAATATAGTAGCGCATAGTAATGGTCTTGAATACCTACCTGAAAGCAACTTGGAATAATGACACCATTAAACTACGAATATTCCAATTTATACTGTTATTATCGGTCTCCATTTTGATTCTAAAAAAAAAGAGATTTGGAATTGTTACAGAAAGAATTATTTATTCGTTTTTTTTTATATTTTGCCTTACTTGTTGTAATTAATTATCTCTCTTTCTCTCACCCTCACTCTGTCTTTCATATGTCTTAATTTTTTCACCTGATCAAACAACTCATTGTGTTGTTCATACTACGGGGCGCCGAATGGGACTCTTGTGGTTTTGTACTCAAAATTCAATTTTGTACGGACAAAAGTGACTTTTGTTCAACAAAAATGAGTTCAGTTTAACAAAATTTGTATCATACTACTAATTTAAAATTTTGTCATACAAAATTATCTATCAGCGGACAAAAGTCACTTTTGTCATAACAAAATTCATTTTTGTTACACAGAATTGAATTTTGTTACCTAATTTGAAAATTGGGCGACAAAAGTGAATTTTGTATTCAAATTAGTTAAGTTTGGTTTCTGTGAACTAATTTGCATACAAAATCGACTTTTGTTACACAAAATTGACTTTTGTCACACAAAATTGACTTTTGTTACACAAAATTGACTTTTGTTACACAAAATTGACTTTTGTCTCAACAAAATTGACAAAATTGACTTTTGTCTCAACAAAATTGACAAAATTGACTTTTGTCTCAACAAAATTGACTTTTGTGAGACAAAATTGACCAATGTGAGACAAAATTGACCAATGTGCGACAAAATTGACTTTTGTCTCAACAAAATTGAATTTTGTCTCAACAAAATTGACAAAATTGAATTTTGTCTCAACAAAATTGACAAAATTGAATTTTGTCTCAACAAAATTGACAAAATTGAATTTTGTCTCAACAAAATTGATTTTTGTCTCACGAAAGTCAATTTTGTCTCACGAAAGTCAATTTTGTCTCATAAAAGTCAATTTTGTTGTTACAAAATTGAATTTTGTCGTCACAAAAATGAATTTTGTCGTCACAAAAATGAATTTTGTCGTCACAAAATTGACTTTTGTCTCAACAAAATTGACAAAATTGACTTTTGTCTCAACAAAATTAACAAAATTGACTTTTGTCTCAACAAAATTGACAAAATTGATTTTTGTCTCAACAAAATTGACAAAATTGACTTTTGTCTCACCAAAATTAACAAAATTGACTTTTGTCTCAACAAAATTGACAAAATTGATTTTTGTCTCAACAAAATTGACAAAATTCACTTTTGTCTCAACAAAATTTACAAAATTGACAAAATTGATTTTTGTCTCAACAAAATTGACAAAATTCACTTTTGTCTCATCAAAATTAACAAAATTGACAAAATTGAATTTTGTCTCACAAAAGTTAATTTTGTCTCACAAAAGTTAATTTTGTCTCACAAAAGTTAATTTTGTCTAACAAAATTGAATCTTACCTCACACAATTGACTTTTGTGATTTAATTTCCATATCAGGTAACAAAAGTCAATTGTGTATGCAAATATGTTTATATTTGCATACCTTTTAGACAAAATTGACTTTTGTCATGACAAATATGAATTTTGTCTACAAAAATGAATTTTGTAATGACAAAAATGAATTTTGTCTACACAAATGAATTTTGTCATCACAAAATTGAAGTTCTCACAAAACAAGTCTGTAGCACATAGTTTTGTAAGACAAAAATGATTTTGTTATGACAAAATTGAATTTTGTACAAAACCATAAGAGTCCCATTCGGCGCCCCGTACATACGACCTATTTCTCTTTCAAGCAGTATCTCCATGTTTTTTAGTATGAATAGAAACTTACCAAGTTGTTCTTGGTTGCTGAATCTCGGGCAAATGGTTATATACGTTTAGAATCGTTGAAAAAAGCGTGTACACTGCTGAAGGCAAGTTAACAAACTGGCGACGTTGCCAAAGAAATATCAGAATTATGACGTTTAGACGTCAAGGATCATGTGACATAGTTTTTATCGACCGAGGTTTAGCTGTAAATTATTCCTATTCTAAGAGCATCAATAGCAATAGTATGATTTTTACAGCAGTTTTCAAGGGTTTCCACTGCCTCCATGTTAAGTTGACGCAAGATAAATTTTGTCATTCTTTAAGGTTTATTTTGGCTATGTTGCCCCAACGTGTCCAAGTGTTTACATACATCATGATACATTGAAGCGATACTGTGGAAGGTTAATCCAGAAAAGCGCTTCGGACGCACGATTCTTATAAAGTGTTCGTCAAATTTCCACTAGTATTAACTATGCTTACTTGTGTTAACTTATTACATTTGAATTATATGCACAATATATTGCTAGATAAACCTTTATAATTATTTTGTATGTCTTTGATGCACTTCCAAGCCAATTGTACACAATTTTACATATATTAATCAAATTTCAATATACCAGCAATAAAAACAAACAACAACTTTGAAGCCTGGCTGCCTTAACTTGGATGATTGGAATAATATACTAATTGTACTTGCGTCAGAAAAAAAATCAGTCCAATATTGCAATGTTGTGTAAAATTGAGATCGAAGAAACAAAAAACTTGTTAAAAAAGTTTACAGGACAAACACATCAATAATGTTCGCTTATTTTCATTTAGAGTTGCCTTACTGCGGAAAATGACGCTTAAAACTAAAGAAAAAGTCTTACCTGACAACGAGATCCCTACAATCTTCACAAAATTCAATTTCAGATATTCAGGCGTATAAAAGCAGCAGTCAGATAGATAGCAACGTTCTACTCTGATACAAGGTTGCCAGAGAGGTTTATGACGTTTCGACGTTAAATATCATGTGGTAACGTTTGCGTTAACTGATTGGTGCTGCATGGACTTTAATCAATCCAACCAATGATCACTAATGCGAGTCTTGGTGGATATTGCCGATTGGTAGTATTAATTTTACTTTGTCAATGGAACATAAGTAAGATAATGTACCGGAAAACGGAGTTTGGAAATACGAAGACCGCTTTCTTGCTTCTCAAATGTGTAGGCTTGATTCTTGTACATTTTTATTTTACAAATTTACCCAAAGTACTACTAATCTTATGTTTTACCTTATGTCGATTTTAGTACATTTCTGTACTTTGATATTCATGTTTCTTTCGTAAAAAGGAAACGCTATAGATTAAGCGTTGAATATAATTATCTGCATAAAAGTGATTGTCATTTGAACTTGACACACAAGTGATACAGGACACACTCTCGTTGTTTCAAAGACATTACGGTAATGAAATACATTAAAAAAAAATGGGAACTCTTTTGACAGTCTAGGGAAAACCTGGTCAATTTATTAGTTGGAATTAGCTTTGGCTGACTAGCGTGCAGTAACGGCGATAACGCTTAGGAACCTTGACTTAGTGTTTGGTTTTTTCCCCGTTTGGTAAGGTGTAGTTTTTATTTGTGAGCTTAGTGGTGTTCTGGTGAATTTCCAACTGGTTTTTACAGTTGGATTTTTTTCTACTTTTAAAGCATTTTTAATAGTACAACCACATTCTGTGTCAGCTGTTTCAATATATAAGCATGTAACTAAGTATATTTGTCGTTGGTATTCGTTTTTTCTCGAATCAGGCTGTTATTTTTTCTGGTTTCCTCTTTTGAATTGTTCCTGAACGGTTTGTCATACTGGTGCTTTTTATAGCTAACTACACGATATAGGTGTTGCTTATTATTGAAGGTAATTCTGTCAGTTCATGTCAGTTTGACTCTAATGAATATATAGTTGGCTCATTGGCAATCGTACTATAGTTTTCTTTATTTTCATATTCTTAGATAAAACAAATCTCAAGGTAAAAGAACATTGTGTAGCCGAAAAGCTTTCGAAGCAATTTGAATGGTGCAATCACTTCTGCATTATTTAATCATTTTTATATTAGCAGAAAATGAATAAGATGAAAACTTCTGCACACGTTTACGTGTGTGAAACAGAACTATGAGACAGCAAAAGAGAGGCGAAAGATACGAAAGGGAAATCTCCGCTGTCATCTGTGAAATGGACATTCCATAGCGGCCAACCAAAATACGCAATATGGATCTTTGACAATTGGCGATTTAAACTTATCATAATGATAGCGAGATATCAGTATTGTGATAAAAGTTTTTCATTCGTTGAATACTAGCGAACAAATGAATGAACTGTTTAATAATTGATCTTTTATTTGAAAAAAACGACACAGCAATGATGAGACGCTTGCATAAATTTAAACAGGGAAATATGTGTCCCTCACCCCCTAAACTCAAGTGTTATAATAATAACTAGCCCACTTTTGTGTTAATGCAAGAGTGTACTACACGCTGAAATGTCTTACCTGCTTTACTGACCATAATTAAGTTAATGTTGAAAGTATCTAAAATTAAGGTTTTACTACAAATATCACAACACTCAACATTATGGGTGATCGATGACAATAAGGTTACGGTCAGATAACCCCCTGTAGATATGTGCACCTTACAATAATTTCATGCATCAAATATTCTTTAACCTTTGCTTATAGCATGAGAGAAACAAACCAATCTCATAAATTTATCACTGTCCAAACCTCCTTTATTCCATAAAAAAACATGTTAGCTTTAGATGTGTTTTAGGAATTTGTCATCAATTTTTTCGTATGTTGAGGCTTTTCAGATTTTCCCTCAACATCGTGTTGTTTATATCAAAGGACGTTAAACAACTTCTAACTGTGTATTTAAATAAGCATCGCCTACTGGATTATATGGAATATACAGGATCTCCACGCGGTTGCTTTTATCCAATCATATCCATAGAAATGTATAAGAGGTAACGATAAATGGTTCTATGCGATTAAAAGTGTCACATTTAGTAGTGTAACAATCCAGGAAGAGAGGACTGGACTGGGGTCCCAAGTCAGGAACCTGATGTTCAGTGATTGTCTGTCGTTTGGTGATGTGGTTCATAAATGTTTCTCGTTTTTTACATGTAGAATTAAATTCATAACAGTGTGGTCGACGGTAAAACGTTTGTTAGTAATTTTACTGAAAAATTCACCTATAACTTGTTTGTCGTTGGCGATGATTTTAAAGCTCACTCAGTCTATCAGAGGCCTTCAAGTGGGGATTTAAATAATCACTTGTTAACACATTTTGATACATAAAATGAAACTTTCTTTTCACAAATCATTTCATAAGGAATTTGTTTTAAATAAATGTTTTGCCATCACTTACTACAGTTTCACTTTTTAGAATGATAATGTCAGAGCTGATATCAATAAATAATGATAAAAAAAAGTTTATTTATTATAAAAAAAAACCCAACTTTTAAGTAATGGGGACCCGCGTTATTTCACAAAATATCTTATTGATTAAGAGAACAAAATCATTTAAGAGTGACCTTCTATTTATTCAATGCTAACCATGTGGGCTTTGTTTGTGAAGAGTTCCAGATGACAAAAAAAAAAAAAAATTTTTGTTGTTATTATAAACCATAAATCGATCCGTTCATTCAGATATTTGTCAATTTGTCTTGGCTCTTAAGTCCAACACAAAAATTTTCACGAAATTGGTATTTTTCTTACAAAAATACATTCATGTAATGTATTCTTTTGATGGAGAATGAATGTTGCACCTTATTTTATTTTTTGTCGTTTTTTGGTGTTTGTATCATTGACGTATAAGACAACCTGACACCCCTTCATTCAAAAACCTACGAGATGGCATTCATGACAAAATAACTAAATTAAACTTACAGCAGAAGAGAGATAATGAACACCTCATTTATAGTCTACTAAAGATCGAAGTCACTGGTCTTTTTAAAAATGATGTAAACTTATAAAGGAAAGAACAAACAAAACAGTTCGAATATTTATATTGGAAAAAGTAACGGGGTGTAAATTATAACAATTATTTTATTTCAATTGATAATGAAACTGTTGAATTATTTCCGCTGCGAGCAAATTTTTACTTTTGGTCGTATTTGAAATTCAATATTAATCTTGTATTCTTGTTGGAAGTTGCACTGTGTAGTTTATACGCTTGTATTTTTTTATGCCACACAAATCCAACACAGACAAAAAAATGGTAGGTTTAAGAAATGATTGATACAAACTATACTTTATTGTTGTTTTAACATGGGTAGGCATTATATTCATGATTATTTTTGCCCGATGTACGCCGTACTCTCCTAAACAAATAAATGAACAACAATTAATAAACATACAAGACTTCCAAAGGCCAGAGGCTCCTTACTTGGGACAGGAGGAACAAATGCGTCCTGTATGATTTTGTAAATAAATGCATCTTTTAAAAATAGTCGAAAACAAAATTTTCTGTCCAATGGAAAAGTCGAGGCCAAAAAAAGATGAACGATGCATTAAAGAAACATAGAAGCTGGTTGCAAAAGTTGACGACAAGATCTATTTACAACTTGAGTATGGCCTTATACTATTAACCTGAAATAAATATATTTATAGTAATTCCCTTGATACGAATACATGTTGTCTTGGGCTTGTTTTGCTCTTTGGTTGGGTTGTTGTCTCTACGACAATTCAATTCTCATTCTTATCATAGATATAACTGCATGTAAAAAAAAGAATGTGTGGTGTGATAGACAATCATACAAATTCTTTCCAGATACCAACAGGCGTTAGCAAACTATAGGCCCCCGTATGGCCTTCAACCAGTAGCGAAATACACACTTTATAGAATGAAAGCTTCAAGAGGTCTTGGCATGTAAAAACAAACACGAAAGTTGAGCGAGAGAAAAACAATAAGGATACCGCATGTAAATTGGAAAATGGTCCGCAATATTACTTTAGTCAACTCACTAAGTTTAAATTAAAGACCTGGCGACTTTTAGCCTTTTCAATGGATGTGATGTATGTTTAAAAAAATCATGGTTTGTTTAGACATTTAATTCAAGTCTTGGTTTTAAATTATTTGCAAGTAAGTTTCAAGTATTTAAAACAAATTATCACTCACAGAAAGACGTCAAATCCATCAACAAAAGAAAAAAAAATGAATAGACGACCTATAACTCAAAGAATATCATGTATGTGTTCGGGCCGTATGAGTATTTGGACCATACGCGTATGGTCCGGAACATAATTTATTTGCGATCACAAAATGCACGAAGTCGTCCATTTCTATGTAAATTTGGTCGATTTGAATATAAATAAGATGAATGCGTTTCTGTTGCCAAGTGTTTTTCACAAAGTAGTGGCAGTATAGCAGAACAGTTTTACCAATACAATACCGTAAATGCATGCAAATTTCACAAGATTTAATCCAAATAGTTTCTTACTATCCAATAACTTTCAAGTACGAAAAAGACAGGACAGAAGTATATTTTGTCTATATGTTATGTATTTGCACAACTTTTGAAAGTGAATTATGCATTCGTTCTAAAATATTTTTTTAGACCAGATAAAAAAAGTTAAAAGATGACATTATTCGACAATCGCAATTGTTTAATAGCTTTCACGTCCGAAAAAGATAATCAATCAACACATGCATTGCAATTTTTAAAGCCAGTAAGTCATTCTTTTTTTCAAAACACAAATTCCTGATTAATATTTCGAATTATTTTATTAAGGCGTTGAGAACCTTTGGTGACCCCACAGTTTAAATGTCTATACTAAGGACGTCGTGAGCAATGGGCGTTATAGACGAACGTTCACCTAATCTGTCCCAGTCAATGGGATATTAAAGTGCGCCAATCAATGTCCACAGCCACACTGTTATGAATTCGATTCTTTATATATAAGAACGTTAATTGTCCTGTTTGTATGATTTTACACTATATTATTTTTGTGGCCCTTTATAGCTGTTCGTTGTGAGCCAAGGCTCCGTGTTATTGACCGTACTACGGTCAATAACACGGAGCCTTGACTTTGATGGTTTTCAAATTATGACTTAGATGGTTTGTCTAATTGGCACTCATACCACATCTTCTTATATCTTTTTACGATACGACAAGAACATATCCGTGGTAATCGATGAAACAGTCAAAGTTATAACATTTGAATAACTTTACCATCAGATTCAGGTAGACTTAAAACATTAATCAGGGAAATCGTATAAGAAACTTAAACCCTGGAATATCGTTTTAACAAGAAGACATACACTCCAAATGCCTGGGGTGTCGTTTTAACTGGGAAACAATCACTTCATATATAGATTTTACTGGAATGTTGCTCAATAGAATGTTTAAAATGGGAAAATTTAAATCATTTCTTGTGTCGTTAATTTCAGTTAAAAACCGACCCTCATTGTCAGCTTCTTATCTTGAAACTGAAATGGATTGGCTGAGAGACAGTTTTGTTTCTCATATGATTTTTTAAACATTCGGTCACGACGTGGCTTTCCTACCTTACTGTACGGTATGGCTTTTGTTTACTTTATGAAGGTTATATACCTTGACCTTTGTTGCTTAAACCTACGTGTTAGGTATCCCATTGGCATTCATATCTCCTTATTTTCATTTTAACTATGTAGTATCAATATTTGAGAAAGATTGAACCTGAGAAGTATTTTTCTACATTCGATTTTGAAATGAACTCATCTTCTAACCACTGCATGCACAAGTATAAAAGTCTACAAGTAGTTAAAATATCATGTATTTCTTTCATATACAAAGCAATTTTATTAGAATATTATAAAAACATAGCATATAAATATTGCATTAAATATGAACAGAAATGTGCAAAACACATATGATAATTTTTTGAATGTATATTATGTCATTGACAAATCCTTTTAATAAACAATATATTGACTGTAATATTCAAAATTTAGAAGTTTTACACATGTTTCTTCCATTTCAATATTCCAAGAGAACACACTTATATAATATAATGTATGTCACAGTTGTATGTCATAGAGGACAAAACATTTAGTATTGGCTAGCTTAATTAATTTAGAATCAAATTATTATTTTTTTTCAAATACAAATTAACTTAACTTTTGTTGATTTATCAAAAATTCAGAAAAAAATATATTCTGGACTTATTACAATGTACTTGTAAAAAATCTGTATAATTTAAAACAAGGTGCATACTTGTAGTTGATTTATTTACTATATGCGTTTAGATTTATCTATTTTAATAGCAATAGTGATAAAGGGTGCTTTGAAGAAGTGTATTTTAATTACAAATTCACAATCTGAATCAGTGAAGTCCGAACGACCTTGTGTTAAGTTTGTGAGTGAATGTCGCGTTTGTACGTGTATACTAGTATTCATACTCGTGACTTGACAAAGAGGTGGATATATATGTTAACTTTTTCATGACGCATACCAATGAAATAAGACTAAACATGCCTTGAAGACTATGAATACACAGATTTTGTTTTTGATTTGACTATACAAATATTGAAAAATTTTCTTCTATGTTACACCACTAATTCTTTTCTTTATTTAAAAAAAACAATTATCGATTAAGACGAAAAAATGTATACCAGTTGTTTATTTGTAAAAAAAAGTAGAAGAGGAGAAAAGATACTTAAGGAGTATTCAAAGTCATAAGCCGAACACAAAATGAAAAAGTCGCAGTAAAAATAAAATTAAAAAAAAAAAACAATAGTACACAAAACACAACAGAAAACTTTGACGGAGTAACATAATATGGTAGTATGATAAATATTCGAAATAAAAGCGATGCGTTTATACATGAAGCAGAGACATATATACACATATATTACGTATATGTTTGAGGTTACAGAAACCAAATTTCTTTTACGAAAGTTGCTGAAAATCTTATATCAAACGACACACTTCTAGCATATGCTTGTGAAGATAACGTTTTTGAGCAAAAGCACGTCCACATTTCTGGCAGGTGAAGTTCTTTGTTGTAACACTGTGTATAAGCATGTGCGATCGAAGATTCGACTTGTCAGCAAATGCTTTATCACATCCTTCAGCAGGACAGGGAAACGGTCTTTCACCGGTATGCGTGCGCATATGTCCTTTCAAGAGCCAGGAACGAGTGAAAATCTTTCCACATACTCCACATCGATTTCGTTGTTTCGTATGAGAGCGAACATGCGCTTGGTACGCTGAATATATGGTAAAACTTCGTTCACAGTCTTCGCATTTAAACGAAATTTGTGTTTCACTTTTCAATTGTAACGCGAAAAGTTTATCAGTTTCGTTATGGCTACTAATGTCTGGTCCGCCAATTGTAGAAAACGAGACACCCAAAAACTTCGATTCTAAATTTTGACTGCTATCAACAATTAGATCAGAACTATTGTCACTGAAGTTTTGATTTTCGTCAGTCAAGCGAATATCGCTTACGCTATCACACAAGGAGTCACTTTCCCCTTGTGAATTTTTATTATCATCTTCCTCTGATCCGTAAAATACGTTATCATCCACTCCTTCAAACACTTCATCTTCTGATTCCGATTCTGATTCGTAGTCGTCATCGTATGAGTCCCCTCCGCTTGAAGTTGACGCACTATTTGACCGATAGAAATACCCATCATCACCTAAATACTCCAGCGTTTCCTTTGGGTTCACTCCGGCGAGTTCTAATTCTGGAACCCTCAAAGCGAGAGCAAATCTGGTTACAAAAGACAGATAGCTCAGAGATTTGTATTTGATTATTGGGTATTTCTTGGCTACGGCATTTTCCTTTCTCTGTCTAGGCAGCTGCGGTTGTTGCTTTGCTGCTACTCCCAGACCTCGAAGAGCAGGGATTTTCTTGATGGACAAACCAGACCTTGTTGTCATAACATATGGGTCGTGCTCTAAAGTAAAAATATAAATAAATAACATTTCAAATTTAATCATTGAAAAACAAGTTCTGTAGATTTATATTTTCAGTGCAATAATAATTTTGAAACTATATTGATGTTATTTTTAAAAAAATGCAGGTTTCAACTTTCCATATCCATTTGGAAATTTGAACTAGGTTGTTAGCTTGTAACTTTTGGGAAACATCATAAGAATACCGGTATGACAGACGGTGGTTCAGTGACATTTGTTTTTCGTTCATTTTTTGTACATAAATAAGGCTTTTAGTTTTCCCATTTGAATTGTTTTACATTGTCATTTCGGGGCCTTTTATATCAAACTATGCATTATCGGCTTTTGCTTATTGTTGAAGGCCGTAAGGTGACGTTTAAAAGTTAATTTCGGTGTCATTTTGGTCTCTTGTGGAGAGCTCAGTGTCTCATTGGCATTCATACCACATGTTCTTTTTTTTGTAAAACATTTAGTGACTTGAGAATTTCAGAAAAGGTATCAAAAGTCATAGGTAATTTGGGACAGGATAATTGTTTTTCTAGCCCGGCTCCTCCTTTTTTACACAAAAAAAAATCCTTTTTTTTTGTTTGTTTGTTCTCTATTAATTTTAATGACACTTGAATAATTTTAGCGCTTTTCTGTATATTATGAACATTCATTAAAGGGGGGCGGGGCGGGGCAGAGGCGGATTTAGGAGTTGCTTATATAGGGAATCACTGAAGCATGACCGGAGTGGGCCCCTCTTAGGCAGTCAACGAGCACCTGCGTATGAACATTTCTGGATCCGCTACTGCGGAGGGGCCCTGATCCCAATATCCTGGGCTTAAAAACATGAAATCCCGAGGTTCTGAATTTATTATACAAATTAAATATCTCGACATGCCGAAATCCGAAAAAAGAAATCCCGGATCCCGAAATGGTCAATCCTGAAATTTCGATCTTAAAAACACCTGTTCCAGACGTCCCGAAAGTGTATTTTCTTTTAACAGTAAATTCTCAGTTTAATAATTGATCCACAGCGGTCATTGATATATTGTTCAGACCCTCTCTATTGAATAAACCCTGTGACTGCCGTGGATAGTAAACTTGAAAATGATACCAGACAGAAAATACACTTTATTCGTAGTATATGTATTTGTTTCAAAGTATACAGAAAAACGCAAACCGGAAGTCTAATCTGACTTAAAATTTCGCCCAATGACGGAAACATATCCGGACGTCTTTTTTCTCGTTTTTCATCCAAAATAACTCAATCTGAATAATCATATGAATGGATGACAAATGCGATTATGCACTGTACCCAAAGGACGCAAAGGCATGATGATTAATGTATTGCGGAAAGAAGAGAAGCGACACCCAAAATGAGGTCTTCTCGTTTAATAGTATAGATACCATCTGAAGACTGTCAGTTGACCTAATATATCACGTGCCAATGTGTGTTGCATGCACTATTTAGCACTACTTTAGTAGAACAAGACATGAGAGCACGATTTTGTTCTTGTCTTTTACACTGCCTTTTTGTTTGATATATATGTGTTTGTTATTTTCTAAACGCAGTTTTTTATAGACGTGTTGCCTGTGATACTTGTAAACTCATACCATAACTTTTTATCCAGATTTTTTAAATTGAAAAAATAAAAAAATATATTAAGAATGAGTGAAAATCTCATTTTATAGAAAATGTAGTCCTTATGATATCCCTACAGATCAGAGACTGTGAAAATCTCCCACTATACTATGAGTGTTCTTCTTTATGAATGATATTAGCATACTTTCGATTGGATAGATTTTACTATTTTAGCGATTTTGAGTACAAGTAATGGATCTTATCATACCTTCTCCATTCAGAAAGTTTACAAATATTGCCTTCAATTCACAGCTTGATATCTTTATCTAAGAATTTTGTATTCTATACAGCTGAATCCAAATTTCGTAAAGATTTAGCCAAGACATAGAGGATAACAGATCGCCAAACATGTAGTTTGGAAAGAAGGCAACGTTCTATATGTGCCTGTCCCAAGTCAGCTGGAGCCTGTTATCGTCAGAAGTTTTCATAGGTTCTTGTCCGTCATATTGGTTTTCGAAAATTGTTCTGTAATATATTAGTACGTACTACTACGTTTTCTCAATTGAATTTTCACATTTTTCACGTGGACACATTAAAATGTAGCCGACTATTCGCTATGGGCTTTTTTTTTTTGGTTGGGAAAAAAATATGTGTTTGCTATTACATCTTTGAAAAAAATAGGGTAGGTACAATGTTAATAGGGATATTTTTTTATTTTACCTTTTTTTTTACCTTAAGCCTATGGAAGGGACATTATGACTTTAAAAAACTTAAGAGTAAACTATTTTTTAGCTTAAATTGGAAACACACATCTTTTTTTATTTGGCCTTGCCTATAATTTATTAATTCCATCTACTTCATTTGTACTTTTGTGGATAGTTGGCTTGTTATTAATCATACGAAATAACGCATCTCAATTATTTTTATTGTCATTTATTTTTATGTAAACACACATTTGCATTAGAGAATGTTTTCTAACCCCTTCGTACATTTATTGATAACATATATTGTATCATAGATCAAATGTATTCGTTCAGTGTATGTTCACTTGTGTAAATATGACATTTAATTGAGTTGAGCCATTTCAATTGATATTTTATTATGTGTCTTTCTATTTTGTGATGTTACACTATTGTTTTCAGATAAGGGTGAAGGTTGGTAACTGTTAAAATCCACTGCTATTTTTTGCACCTGTCCTAAGTCAGGAATCTGATGTTCAGTAGTTGTCGTTTGTTGATGTGGTTCATAAGTGTTTCTCGTTTTTTTATATACTAGTAGATCATAAGACCTTTGGTTTTTCCCGTTTGAATGAATTTACAGTTGTCAATTGTGAGGCCCTTTATAGCTTGCTGTTCGATGTGAGCAAAGTCTCCGTGTTGAAGGCCGTACTTTGACCTATAATGGTTTACTTTTATAAATTATGTCAATTTATGACTTCGGTGGATAGTTTTTATTGGCACTCATATACATCTTCTTATATCTATATAGAACTTCTAGCTCCTCTCATTCAAAGTAATACGTTCAATAGTAAATCATTGACAAGGAAAAGATAAAGGTCCCGTTCATACCACAAGGCATTACACTTTCTCTTGGAGACAAATCTTTGCTTGTTAATCTCAAAGTCATTCCCCATTTTTTTCTCTAAATATTTGATGAAAAGTCTGACAGTATAAATACTGAGTATTAGTAATACTAATAGTATCAAATCATGCCAAAATAGCCTGTTTTAAAGGTTTGCCTGTACTCATATATTCGCAAACACCTCTAAAGCACTTATTCTATTAATAATGACGCCCTCGAAGGCTATTTCAAATTTTACTTTGATGCATAATTTACAGGGCACCTGCTTTAAAGAACATGAGTTATCTTCCCTTGAAACAAATAAATAGACAACGCAGTTAATTCATATTCAACGAAGCGATAACTTAGAATGAATGGGGGTTTTCTTTGAATAGAAACACGCTGGATCAACGCAAAAACAAGAAAATTATTTGAAAGGAACATTGGGGGACAGTTGAAAGTTCAAAAACATATTTGAGTTTCAACCGTTACGGACACGTACGAATTTACGTCATACGATCAACAGTTTTTCAACTAATTTGACGTTAACAATGTGTTTTCATACCCGTATTGCTTTTGTATTTTCCTGTTCTGTATCCTCGAATACCATTTAAGTAACATTTTGGCATGATTAAAATAATATAGCCCAGTTTGAACTAATTAACTGTAACCGGATGTTATCCGTTGACGTTGTTTACAATGGCGACGTCTGCACACAACACACAACTTGGCGTGAATGACGTCAGTTGCTAGGTAACCACCACTAGCTATAACGTTAATTTAAGCGCGCACCTTGCAATGACATTCAACCAATGAAATTGTTCCTATCTGAACTATCAAACATCGACATCTTGATATATTCTGTTGTTTCATCATGTTTTTATTTATTTATGACTTTACGCACGGTTCTCAGTAAGTTAATGAAAACGATGAACGACGTCCCCAGGCGAAAAAAGGGGGGTTATGTTACGTCCAAATAATGATGACTTCTTGAAGAGCTAGTTTATGTTTTGCTAGTATAACGCCTTACTTATTATAAATGAGTAGTATGGGTAAGCTACAGTGACTTGTTACTATTTGTCATTTGATTAGGGATTTTTATTTTTGAATTTTCCTCGGAGTTCAGTATTCTTGTGATTTTATTTTTTACTATCTATGTCAACTATGTATGGGAACCCCTATGTGTTCTTAATGATGTATTAGTTATTCCCATGGATAGTCCGACAACCAGTATTAAGTTGGTAACACATCCCTGTAAATGAACCGTTGGAAAGGGTCAACCTTTCAAGACTAACGATACGTGTATATATTAAGCCGGGTCAAATTAAGATGCAATATATCAAAATAACATTTTTAAAATTCAAAAGTATCAGGAATTGATGATTGGATAATTTTTTAGATCATGTCAAAACCACAGTCGTATCAAAATATATAAGATATTTTTTTTAAATTATATGTACATATATATATACACCACTAAAGAGACATCAATTGGCGAAATCCGGATATGGTGTAAAAAATTTAGCACCTCAAGTTGTGGTTTACCATCTTATCTGCAAGTTTATTGGTTTCAACTTAGACTTAGTATTAAATTAGTATAGAAATCCATTTTGTTACACCTTGTGATCAATTTGTTTGGCAATCGTTAATAGCAGTTAGAAGGGTTTAAGAACATCAGTTGTTCGACCTGTTAGTCAAATGCGTTTTGTTTTAATATAGCTTTTCACTCTTTTGATCTTTTGAAAAATGTTGTTTGTGCTATATTTAGATCCCCTCTACAACGAAATTTGTTTTACATGCACACGTATAAAAATTGCGATTTCATCCAACGCAATCATAGGTTTGCACGTTGTTTTCAATTGAGACTTGTATGTATATAAATATATCTGCGTGAAATAGCGTAAACAAGATAGCTATATTGTTTTGTTTTTTTCAAAACTATCATTTATAATATGGTCTTTCGTAAGACAAAGGTTTGTACTATAGTTCGGGGAAAATGGACGTCACACTTAACTCTGAAACAATAAAATGAACCAAAATTTAAAAAAAAAATGTTTGAAGTTGTTCTCCATGGAGTTGTTGTTTCATCAACCCCTCCAAAGTTAATACACACATATTTATTATAATGTATAGATTTGTTTTTAAAGAGTATAAGAATATGGCAGATATTATTTCAAAGAATATAACTGTAAAAATTTGTATTGATAAAAAGGTTATTCAAATTCCAATCCATTTCTTTATAGTTATAAATTTTCAACTTTTGCATGTAATTTCAAATGAATTTTGATTTATTGATTGAAATTTGCTTAATGTCCAGTAGCACATATCTCATATTTAAGTCGGATGTAATTTACTTAAAGGTATACATTTGATGATAGTTCATTCTACTACTTATCCATTATAAGATTGTTGACATTATAAAGATTTTATTTGTGTTTAGCCTACTATATGAATGTATTTTTAATAGAATATGTTGGCAGATAAACATCGACAAAGTCGTCCACTACACAAAACTAAGAAAAAAACATTTTGTTTAGGTTAAAGCATCTCGTGACTATCAAAAATGTTATGATTTGGGAACTGCCACCATTTTTTTATCATTAAAAGTAATAAACGAAAACAGATTTATAGCTAGCATTCTCAAAGGTCAACGTTCGCCATAGCAATGCAAACTGCACGCTCTTACAACGTGGGCAATGCTGAAAATAAAAATAACAAGGCATAGAGTTGACCGTCATTAGCCTTGAATACATCCTTTATGCAATCACTTTGTTATGGACACCGAAAAATGACCACAAGTGGTTATATCTTATGAAATCCATGATAAGGATTCACATGTCCTAACAGCTGATTTATTTAAGCTATTAATACGACCCTGATTTCGATGTTCTAATAGTTTCGATCAAAATGTTGTCCCTTGCTGGTTGTATCCTCTCTGTGATTGTAGGTTGTTCTTATGCCCAAGTGTTTGGTACAGGGAAATGTCCTACTGTTACAGTAAAATCAGGATTCGATATAAATCAAGTAAGTGGATTTTTTTTCCAAATTTCCTTTTTGTTCTACTTTATTTTAATTTCTTTTATTTGCACCTGTACTATGTTTACAAAATCTTGCATTTCTGTATGATATGTCTGTCTGTCTAAGGCAAAATAAAAAATATCTTCTAAAAAATAGGGTAGGAAGGTAGGGAACTGTTTTTAATATACAATATTTTTTTAACATTGAGTCTATGGGAGAGAAATTCTGAGTTTTAACAGTGCTTATTAAGAAAACTTTAATGAATGCAATTGCATAGCTTAAAATATAGGGAAAGTAGGAAAATAAGAAACACACATTTTTTATTTGGCCCGAACTAAGACATATCTGAAAAGCAGTTAGCTTATTTAGACGTGTTTATATTTAGGCTTGTAAACTTGTTCTATCCCGGAATATAATATGAAATTATATTTTATTATTAAATTTTAGACGTATACCTTAAAAGCATATTATCTTTATAAACTGAATAACATGACAGTTGTATGGACAATTTTGTCATTCCGCAAATATATTTGGAAAACACCGTGTCTGTTATAATCTACATCGTACTCGTTCTGGAAATTGATAAAATAAATCACAACCAAAAGCTACCTTAATCTAAAAAGAATTTTGAAATAATAAAATAATAAAATAATACAAGAAATAGAAATCCAACATGCAATATATATTGTGATATAAAATATATATATGTTTTCAAATATATACTAGACTAATCTGTGTAGATTTTGCTCATTGTTGAAGGCTGCACTTCAAGTTGTAAACTTCTGTGTCATTTGGTCTGTGGTGGAGCGTTGTCTCATTGGCATTCATACAACATCTTATTTTTATATGCCCGTCAAAATTGTATGGTATACAAATGTCCGGCGTCCGGCTGTCCATCCGTTCGTCCGTCCGTCTGTCTGTTCGGCGTAAACATGTCGCACCGTAACTTGAGAACGACTTATCCAAATTTCATAAAATTTAATATTGTTGTTTCTTATTATTGTCAAACGATCTGTATACTTTTTGGTGAAATAAGATTACATTTTTTTGAGTTACGCGACTTTGTAACTAAAACAGGGGTGTGTGTTTTTCACATGTCGCGCCGTATCTCAAAAACTATGTATGATTATTGCTTAAAACTTATTTATATTAATTTAATGATCTGTTTACTTTTTGGTGATGATTACAAAATTAAAGAAATTGAGTTTTTTTTTGGTTAAAAAAGGGGGGATTCACATGTCGCGCCGTATCTTAAAAACGATTTATGGTTATTGCAAAAAACTTTTCACACTTCTTTGTTATATTAATCTTAAGATCTGTATACCCTTTGGTTTTGATTCAAAATTTAATTTTAGGGAAATTGAGTTGTTTGTTAAAAAAAGGGGAGGGATTCACATGTCGCGCCGTATCTAAAAAAAAAAACAATTTATGATGATTGCTTAAAACTTTACACACTTCTTTGTCATATTAATCTTAAGATCTGTATAATTTTTGGGTGATGATTCAAAATTTTATTTTAGAGTTATTGATTTTTTTGGTATAAAAGGGTTTTTTCACATGTCGCGCTGTATCTCAGAAAAATATTGATGATTATTGCACAAAACTTACACACAGGACGACGGGCGTATCATGCGCCTATGACGCAGCTGCTTATTATGTACAGGCATAATACTTTTTTGGTGGTATGATATCATGTTGAATTAATATTGCAAATTATAACTTTTATTGGCTTTAATTGCTTTTATTTGTTTATTAAAGTAGTATAGACAAATGCGTCTAGGTATACAATTATATATCTGAAATCGACAGTGCTGGAAAAGATAGCCTTTTGAGTAATGTAGTGTTGAAACAACTTGAGAAATACAAATACTAAGACAGTATTATAATTAGAAGCCAATTGAGCATTAAGGGCTTCATGGTTTTACACTAATCACTTTTTGGGCCCTTTATAGCTTGCTTTCTTATGTAAGCCAAGGCTCCGTGTTGAAGACTGTACTTTATAAATAATGGTTTACTTTTAAAAAATGTGACTTGGATGAAGAGTTGTCTCATTGCAACTCATACCACATCTTTGTATATCTATTACTGAAATACATGTATTTCGATATTTTATATTCTTTAATAATATTTCAGTATCTTGGAGATTGGTATGAGATATATAAGTTCAAAGCTGGTTTTGAAAACGATCAAGTTTGTAATAAGGCAAATTACAAGCTGAAAGATAATGGTCACATTGATATATTTAATTCTGGATTCGGACCGTGAGTATTTTTTATTTACCATTTCATTAGATTAGATTTAATAGGGTCACCATTACAGGAACTTAACGTTTTTTTTTTAATAATTTTCTTGACTTCTTCGTAAAAATAAACTGAATTTATATGTTTGTGAGTTTTCATGGTTTTTGTATAGCAATCTTTAGAATTGTGAAAATGAGGTCCATGTCAATCAATTGTTACATTACCATTTATAACTATGTTTTTTATGTTTATAATTGTAATTCTTCACTATCTGTATTATATATATGTTTGTGTTTTTACCAATTTGGGTGTATTTTGCTTATTAATTATTCTTATTTATTGTTATCTCTGACTGAGGACATTTGGTCACAGGACTTACTCTAGTATATTGTTTTGAAGTTTCAAAATTGAATTGGTCATGGAAAAACATTAAAAAAAGTTAAACAATTGATTAAAAAAAACCAATTTAAATCAATGCAAAATAAAAGAAAGCATCTCCCCATTTTTAGTTTGGTTTAAAATTGATTATCGTATTACCTACTCTTTACTTACTTTACAAATTCTGGCAGTAAATCTTTAAATAGCTTTAAATACTGTATTTTTCTGGTTTTTTTTTATTTACAGAGACGGAAAAACAACATCTGCAGAGGGCGACGCTTATATTCCTGATAAAAGTGATGCAGCAAGACTTAAACTTAGATTTGCCTCTGGTAAGTAAAACCGGAAACACATTTCCCAAAGTATTATAGTAAAAGGAAATAGAAAAATGGGACCAATAATGCCCTTTCGCTTATTGGACAAAATATTAACTAGACTAAGTGCAAATTAAAAGTAATTAAAGATGTTTTATATTTTTTGCTAACGGTACCCAAAGAAGAAAAGAAGACCGTGACAACTAGGTTTCACATTTAACGAGTTAGCATGGCACTAAATAATTGTGACTCTTATATATGTGAGACACCAAAAAATTAAAATGTTTAAAAATCTATTCATAACTATATGAATTTCCTAACATAATATGCGTATTTTCTTGTGTAAAAAAGTGAGGGCGTCAATATGCCCTTCTTTCATACATTTATTTGAACGTAATGTTTTTTGTTTTTTTATCTGTATACATCAAACCAAACAAAAGTAAACATCATCGAAAGCATGTGTGTGTTGCTTGTGGTTATTTGTGTGCGTGCAAACAAGACGAGTAAGAGAGAGAAAATCGAAACATAACTAAATGATAAATATTCGGTTTTAACTCAATTGTGTGTTTATATCGTTTCAGCTGCCCCATATGGAGACTACTGGGTTTTAGACACAGATTATGAATCATATACTCTAATATTTTCGTGTACAGACCTTTTATTTGGAGCAACACATTTCGAGTTTGCTTGGATTTTAGCTAGAGAGAAGACAATCAGTGATGATATAAAGAACAAACTCTTTAAACAAATGGCGGACTTCAAGATAAATACAAGCAACTTTATGAAATCAAATCAAACTTCTAAATATTGTACTAATTAAATGTTTGAATGTGTTAATAAAATTGTTTTGTTTATTATATGTTTTAGTTCTGATTCTATGAGAAATGTCATGCAATATAAGTTAACAGCCTTAGCAATACACACATTTGGACATTGATAGAATTCTAAAGATCTCTAAATAGTAATAAAACCAATTCATGGTCCCATTGGTTTTCAAGGTTTCAAGGTTTCAGTATGTAAAACTAATGAGAGGTTGTATGATTAACAATAAAACAACTATCCACCAGGGTTTAAATGAAGTGGTAGCATACAATTATAGGCCACAGTACGGGTCTGTGCGAAAAGGCCCATATCGTATAGCTGGCTATTTTAATGACCCCGACGTAAAACATGCGAAACATGTGAAACAATTCAACAATGGAAAACCAACGACTTGATAAAAAACAAACGAAAATCGTACATAACATACAACAAGCAACAACTGAATTTCAGGCTACTGTCGTAGGCTAGACACATCAAATGTGTTCGTGTAATGTGTGTTCACTTATTTTTGTTGATTTGTTTTTTGGTTGAGTTTGGCAGTTTCGGTTGATATTTCATAATGCGTCTTTCTGTGTTGTGATGTTACAATGTTGTATCAGGTTTGAAGGTTGGTGCCTATTGAAGCGTCTGGTCCCTATTCTTTTGTTTGTGCCTGTCCTAAGTCGGAAACCTGGTGTTCGTTTGTTTTCGTTTGTTTGTGTGGTTCGTGGGTGTTTCTCGTTTCTCGTTTTTTGTATAGATTTGCCGTTGGTTTTTCTGTTTAAATTGTTTTGTGGTAGTCGTTTTGGGGCCCTTTGTGGCTTGCTGTTTAGTGTGATTCAGGGCTCTGTGGTGGGCCGTGCTTGTGCCTATGGTTGTTTACTCTTTCAAAATGTGACTTGGATGAAGAGTTGACTTATTGGCAATCTTACCAAAAAGTATATCTAAATAACAAAAAAATCTAGAGCCTTATTATCATATGCAGTTTTCTCAAAAGCAAGACTGCAAATTCACACGAGAGGATCTTTGTTATTATGCGTGTGATATAGAGAGCTCTTCGTGTGATCAGAAAGTGCTATTTGATAACTACGACAAATTTTATTTTTTAAATGACAATTCAGATCTTCGATCATTCAATTGAAATAAGCAACCATGCAGCAAACATTTAAGGAATTACAAAAGTGTGGAAATAAAAGCAAAACTAACTTGCAACCCATCAATAATAACTTTGAAAATTATCAATCTTGGTATAAAAAAAATAACTGTATAGGACAACCATCAAAAATGCCTTAACAGAAACGTTATATACATTCAGTTTACATGTATTTAAAATAAATCAATTCCAAGATCTGACCCCTGATATAACATTTTCCTGCGTACACTAGAACTTTTTGTTTATGTAAGGGACAGATATAATAAAGGCCAACGATCGGAGATAAGATGGGATAAATCTTAGTACACGTAAACAAAGCTTGACCATTTTCTCACTTGTCTTATCAAATTAAGAATTTACATTCATATTTGGGTCTAAGTTATCAACCTTGATATTGGCAATTATATTACGCTTAAAATCATAATTTTTTTTGTGTTACAAATTCGACATGCAACAAATATTTGTTTACAAAAAGCCAGGTTATTTACAAAAAGAGAAATAAAAATGGCTCATATATATAACAATGCTGTGATCATAAACTTGCCTTTTATAGCTGACTATAAGGTATAGTCTTTGCTCATTGTTGAAGGCCGTACGGTGACCTATAGTTGTTAATGTCTGTGTCATTTTGGTCATTTGTGGATAGTTGTCTCATTGGCAATAATACTTCATCTTCTTTTTTATATTGAAACATAAAAGAGACAATTAAAGACCTTTTTTCTTATTTTTCAAATTCATTTTGTTACACAGTTATACGTATAAAACTTGTGTTTACACATACTAGGATGATCCATATATCGGTCAGGTAGAATTGTTATATCATATTGAATCATGTTGACCCCTTCAGATGTTTCATAAAGATCTTAAGAAGGTATATATATTGAAACACGGTCACGTTTCTTAATACTTCTAATCAAAATGTTTACGGTGGCACTCTATATATTTTGTTCCATTCTGAATGTTGGTGTTACTCATGCGCAGATAGTTGGTATAGGAAAATGCCCTCCAGTAGTGGCACAAAAGGAACTCGATGTAAAAGAGGTACGGTAATAAAAACATACTCTGATCAAGTGAACTAAATAGTTGTGTCATTTGCCATTGTGTTTTACATTGATTGCAGGGTTTGTTACTGGTGATGTGTGGGTGTAGTAGACTGTGTCCCTAGCTTGTAATATTTGCCCTCATATTTTACAGTTATTTATTTGGGTGTTTATTTGTGTAACTACCTTTTTTTTTTATTGTTTCTCGTATTTCGTTTTTTTTATATAGATCAGGGCGTTGATTTTCACGTTTGAATGGTTTGACACTAGTTTTTTTAGGGCACTTTAAAGCTTGCTGTTCAGTGTGAGCCTAGGCTCGGTGTTGAAGAACGTATCTCGACCTATAAGTTTTACTTTTAAAGATTGTGACTTGGATGGAGAGTTGTCTCATACGACATCTTCCTTTATCAATTATTCTTGTTAGAGAACTCTCATCTAATATAGTTTTTGTTATTACAAATTTTTTTTCTTTGAATTCTTTCAATGTCGGGGCCTATTATAGCTTACCATACGGTATGGGTTTTTCTCATTGCCTCTAATTGCTCACATCCACTTCGTTTGAACATAAGTGGATAGTTGGTATTGGCATCATACCACATTTCATTACAAGTGAGAGGTTTAGCTAGCTATAAAACCAGGTTCAATCCACCATTTTCTACATAAGAAAATGCCTGTACCAAGTTAGGAATATGACAGTTGTTATCCATTCGTTTGATGTGTTTGAACTTTTGATCTTGCCATTTGATTGGGGACTTTCCTTTTTGAATTTTCCTTGGAGTTCAATATTTTTGTGAGTTTTCTTTTTTACACATTCCTTTGTAAGATGTCACTGAAATATTTGATAAGGGCATACTGAATATAACTTTGCAGCTCTGGCAGGTGAAACTGAAAATTTAATAAAATAATGTTGAGGCCATATATACATTTTAGATATTCGATGCGCTGGTCTTATTGTGAACAAAACTATTGAGCAGGTTTAAATGTACTGGGGACATCATTTTGACATTTTCCTTTGCAATATCACTGTATAAGTATGTACGAAAAAAGAAAGCACGCAAAATATATGAATTTCGTTGAATGCGTATTTGATATTTAAATTTAAAGTATATCAGCTTGATTTTAGCGAATGCAGGATCATATGTATGAGAAAGATATAAATAAGAAAATCATAGTTAAATTAAAATGCATTTATGGATGGATCTGATTTAGATATGTTAATAACATGACGAGCTAAACTAGCGATTTACAAATATGAATTTTCATGATTTCAGTATCTCGGGGATTGGTATGAAATCTACAAATTCAAAGCAAACTTTGAAGACGGTCAAGAATGCATAAAAGCTAATTATTTGCTTAAGGAGGACAAACACATCAGAGTTCAAAACGAGGGAAAGACCCCGTAAGTAGAGACGCCAATTTATGGTCAGTTTGGGGCTTCTATTTTCTACAGTTACTGTAAAAAAAACTTCTAATTTAATACTGACATGCGTATCAGATGCATCAACAAAATATATCAACATCGAACAGTTGAAATTAAATGATCTGTTTATCAATTATGAATTCAAATAAGCGCCTAATGTTTTATTATTGTTTACTTAATGTATGAATCAAATTGTAAAACATTTCCGATAAACGATTATCCGATTTAGAAAAATATCAAGATTACATGGGAAATAACTCTGATATGACTAAATTCTCAGTTGGAGTTGCATACCTTGTTTTTTCAGAAACGGAGAAACGATTTCAATAGTTGGTGATGGTTACGCACCCGATGAGAACGAACCAGCGAAACTATTGGTTAAATTTTCTGAAGGTTTGTTTTATTTCTATGATTATAAAAAAAAGTAGTTCTCTAAGTTCAACGTGGCTATAATTTAACGTGTTTTTTTTTCTCTTTGTATGTTATAATTGTTGTTAAAGACCAAACAGCCTATTCATTTCTACCAGTGATTTTTCCTTAAAATTTTGTGTGAAGGTATTTAATGATTTGAGGAACAAAATATGATGAAAAAAATTGGGGGTCACCGACTTAGTTTTGTCGCTATAGCAACCTCAGTTTCGTGTTTTCCCGAATATTAACATAATATTTGCTTGTTATATAAACTCTCAAAAAAATACTTTATATCAAACCTACAAGCATAACTCTTGTTTCACGTTAAACAGTAGATTTGTATCTAGCTAATACAGGTTCAGGAGTTTAAGACTCATATTGTTTTGATCTTTAAAAATATGATTTATTTCATTCCCGCCAAAAATAAAACGTAAAAATGAAAAACGTTTCCAGTATTAAAAAATATCTACCAGTGATTTCTTTATAATAATTTCAAGAAGGAAAGTGCCATGTGCACTTTTCAAAATAAAGCAAAAAAAAAGTGCATGTCACCGACCTTTCAAAAAAGTTATGAGTAATTTTCATGTTTTTTTCTCTTTCGTTTTGAAGAAAAGAGTTGTCTTTCTTCAGAACATTGCATCTGACGTCATAGTATAAAACTTTCCTTGCTGGCGCACTATTTGAAAAAAATCGCAAATTGAATGTTTGAAACCCACATTTAAATTTCCAAGAATAACAACTTAATTCACCTACTTTATTATCCGGTAATACAAGAGATTATGCATGTGTCAGTCATTAGATCTTATGATGTTGTTTCCGCACAATATTAACGTTCAGAAACATGCACCATCCGTCGGAATGGAAAATTGTTTGAAATTACCTTTCACGCCGCTTTTGTTAGAAAGTCTGTTTTTGTCCTCTGCCCCACACTAACAAAATTATTGAAAATAAAAAAAGAAATGAAAGATGGCACTGGCTAACTACAGAGTATTTGACTATATCAGACTAGATGTGTGTGGGGGTTTTTTTTCGCGTTAATTTCAGAAGTTTGCCGTAACGAACTCATTTGCTACTGTTGACAGACGGACATACAAAAGCATGGACACCATTATATTTTCCTGACTAAGATGAACGTATAAAAGTTATTCCATCTAGTTTGTGAATTCATTATTTCTGAATATTTATCTTTCGTCCCTCTTTTAAGATGTAAGGAAATTAAAATTATAGGTATAATTTATGAATTAAAGATTTTGATTCTAAAACTTTATACATCTTTCATAAAATACAATCCCTGTTATTACTACCTAACGTGTTTTGAATAAACTAGACAGTAAATATAAAATACAAAAAGTGTTTAATTTAAAAATAATTTTCTGTTGGAAATTACAAAGTAAGATTTCTCCAACAGGATAAAATATTAAAAATCTAAATTGCTAATTTTGGAAATTAAAACAAAGACACTAAAAGGTTGTTGTGTTATATAGTCATTCTTCCCCCATGCCAGTTTTTCCCCCGGGGGAAAGACTGGCATGAGCCAATCTTTCCCCCGGGGAAATTTTGGATCATTGTGATTCTTCCCCTGCGGAAAGTTGACATTACGTATACATATAGTAACTTTTCCCCCATGCCAATCTTTCCCCCATCATAGATTTCACTATGTTTATATAGAGTCTGGAAATTAAACCGAACAGTGTTAGAATTAGATTTATTTATAAATATACAAATTTGTTGTCAATTTACATTTACACAAATCTGTCTACAGGTTTATCAGTCTGTCTATGAGTCAACAAGTCTGTCTTTCTGTTCATCAGTCTTTCTATTTGTCCCCTAGACTTTTTACATTTTTAAATGACTGTCTATATGTCCGCATGCAAGGAAAAAACTAATGACTGACCAGAAGTTGTTAATTTAAAAGTAATTGTATTTATTTGGTCAATGATACCAAGGGTCCACGAAAGAGAATGAATGAGATCAGACTGCTTCGTGTGAATAAATATATAACATATTATAAAGATATAGGAAGATGTGATATGAGTGACAATGAGACAAATCTCCATCCAAATAGCAATTTATAAATAAAGTAAACCGCAATAGGCCTTCAACACGGACCCTTGGCTCATGCACATCGAACAACAAGCTATAACGGGCCCCAAAATTACTAGTGTAAAACCATTCAAACGGGAAAGCCAACAGTCTAAGTTATATAAAAAAAAAAAACGAGAAACGAGAAACACGTATAAATTACATAAACAAACGACAACTTCTGTACATAAGATTTCTGACTTAGGTCAGGTGCAAACATTTGCAGCGGGGTTAAACGTTTTAATGGTACCAAAATTTCTCCCTTTTTCAGAAACAATAGTATAACATCACAACATAGAAAAACACATATAAATACATATCAAATGTATATTCACACGATGAAGCTTTAGTAACTATAAACTCAGAAAAAAGTTACTATAATTTAAAAAATCTTATCGTGACGTCGCCGACGTTATATTACAAGGCGGAAAATTTAGCTTATCATGCTACTCACGGGGGAAACACTGGCCCGATCCTAGTTTCCCGCTTATAACGATGAGGGGGAAAAGTGGGATCATGCCAATTTTTCCGGGGGAAATATTGGATCGATCCCGTATTTCCCCCCGGAAATTTTAGCATGGGGGAAGAATGGCTATAGGACACCGGCATTGAAAATCGAAATTTGTTTTCAATCTTTTCGCTCATAGTCGTAGCTAAATGAAAGGGAGAGATTTTTTGTTGTATATTATTCTTGGAGCAATTTTTTTTGGTCATAAGTTAAATTTACAACAATTAAGTTTTAAACACCGACCATTTTGATTTAAATCATATTTGCTGAGTATTAATTTGATTAATATGTTTTGCCTTACAGCTAATTTCCGAATGCAAGTAGGGTAAAACTTTGGTTGGCTTCCTTGCTTTGTTTGTATGAATGTTTATTCAAGCTTTGTAATTAAGATTGACATCTTCATATATAGGTATGTAAACCTGTATATATGATATTTAAATTCCATTGGACATTATCAAAATAAAATCATACAAAATATACAAACAAACCAAAGTGTTGATCTACATACATTAGGAAATTAGCTGTAAGTTTCAGTCAGATCAGCCGAAATGTTTATCATTTCTTCTTAAGACAATTTGAAATGAAACAAATGACAAACGACAATGACCCTTTATCATACTTTAATTTTTATTATGAGATTTTGCCAAACAAGCAGTATAAATAAATTTTAACTTCATTGCCAGTTCGGACATTATTTTACGAGAATCATCCAGATATCAGTTACATGCATACGTTGCAAGTATGTCAAAACTTCTAGAAATAATTTTTTATTGGCCTGACCTTCTGAATACTCATTTTTTGATATTTTTGAAAAAATGACATTGAAATTAGAAGGATCAAATCATAGGAAACATGTGTACTAAGTCTTAAGTTGACATGCAGGACTTCAACTTCATCAAAAACTACCTTGACCAAAAACTTTAACATGAAGCGGGACGGACAGACGAACGAACGGCCAAACGAACGCACAGATCAGAAAACATAAACTGGACATAAAAATAATAATTTCCAGTTTCCAAGACCGTCGGTACACACATATTTAATTTCCAAATTATCTCTTTAGAGTCGATATTGCATTTATACATTACATATACTATCAATTTTAAAAAGATGGGATAATAGGTATAAATAGCAAAGTCATTATTTGTGTTGAAATGAAATATAACGGTTCTCATAAACGTTTTTTTAAACAAGAATGTGTCCATAGAACACGGGTGCCCCACTCGCACTTTGATTTTCTATGTTTAGTGGACAGTGAAATTGGGATGAAAACTCTAATTTGGTATTGAAACTAGACAGATCATATAATAGGGAACATGAGTACTAGATTTTAAGGTACTTGTACTTTAACTTCAGAAAAGACTACCTTGCCCAAAAACCTTAACCAAAAACTTTAACTTTTACATAAAATATTATCACAGGCAGTCTATTTATGCTTTAAGATAATTTGGGTTCTCATGTGTGAGAAAAAAAAGTTAAAAATAAAAAAAATCTTAAACTGAATGGGTTCCTCATTTGCATCTTTAAATTTCTTGGGAAAAGTCTAGTGCTTAATATATGGTTTTCTATTGAAGGACAAATTATTTTAATAGGGGATTTCAATTCTAGGACTGCAATGAAAGCAGATTATATAGAAAATGACTCAGATGAAATAAATAATTTTGATAGTATTGACCTTCTTCCAGAGAGCTATATAACTGATATTGATATCAGAAGAGTTAACCAAGATAGCACTTTGAATACATTGGGGAATAAATTACTTGAATTATGTTCGTCCTCAAGGCTACGTATACTTAATGGTCGTTTTTTGGGAGATTCCCTGGGATATTTTACTTATATGTAATAAGTTTATTGCAAATCAGCATATAATATAATGCTATAGCATCAACAACATATATAATATAGTAAGCGACATAATATAAATGAAAACAGAAAGCAAAATAATAACACAAAAAAATATATGGGTAATACTGGGTTCAGTACAGTTGATTATGCTATTGCAAGTGAGAGTATCCTGCCTGAGGTAAAATACTTTAAAACAAATGACTTTACATATTTATCAGACCATGTTCAAATAAACTTATATATGAATTGTTATATTATATTAGATACATGTATGAAGAAATGTTTAGATGAGAAGAGGTGGCATTTGATAAAATCATACAAATGGACAGAATTGTCATCTTCAAAATTAATTGATGTTCTATCAACAGAAAATGTTAAAAAGGAAATTTTAGATTTAGAGATGGAACATTTTGATAGCAATAAACTAGGCGTTGATGGTGCAACTGAAAAACTTACCAAAATTTTACAAACTATTGCAGAAAATACATGTAAAGTCATATCTAAACCAACAAAAAAGAAAAAGAAAAAAAAACCAAGTATGGTCAGATAATGTAGTATATGAAACAAAAAGACAAATAAACTATTTAGGAAATAAAATCAAGAATAACTTAAATGACAAAAGTTTAAAATCTAAATATTTTGAATTATGTAAAAAACTAAAAAAAATGATTAAACAGAAAACATTTGAATATCACCAAAATCTTTATAAATCACTTTCAGATAATTTAAAAAATAATCCAAAAGAATACTGGAATGTTCTAAAGGCAATAAAAAAAGAAACCAAATATTGAAGAAGATATTCCTGAAATTTTAATGAATGAAAATAAAATCATAAAACATTTTCAGGATCAGGGTTCACCAGCCTCATATGATAAATCCTTTGTAAATAAACTGGAACGTGAACTAAACATTATAGAAGATAATATTGAATTGAATATAGAAATGGATGCACCAATTACATTTGCTCAAGTAAAACTGGTAATTTCAAACCTTAAAGTAAACAAATCAGCAGGTCCAGATAGAATTGTGAATGAAATACTCAAACACTCACAACCTGTAATAATTAATTCTATTGTAAAAGTTTTTCATTTGATTTTAAAGACAGGTAATTATCCAGATTCTTGGAAATTATCTTTCATGATCCCTTTACATAAAAAAGGTGACAAGTTAGACCCTAATAATAATAGAGGCATTTCTCTTATAAGTAATCTACCAAAAATTTTTAATGCCATATTAAATAATAGGCTAATCAAGATTGTTGACAAACAATTAAGTGATTGTCAGTTTGGTTTCAGAGAAAATCACAGAACAGCTGATAGCATCATTTTATTAAAGTCCTTGATTAATAAATATTTACACATAGAGAAAAAAAAGATTTATGCCTGCTTCATAGATCTGAAAAAGGCTTTTGATTCAGTATGGAGAACTGCTTTACTTTATAAATTATGTAAAATGGGAGTTGGCAAGTCTTTTTATAGAGTTATAAAACAACAATACTTAAATACTAAATCATCTTTAAAATATAAAGATTATGTATCAGAATATTTTAATATTGCTAGAGGGGTTAAACAGGGAGACACACTAAGTCCCACTTTATTTAATGTCTTTATAAATGATATTGTAAAAAAATTTGAGGGAAATGATGCAAGTCCCCTTAAGCTTATAAATAGTAAGGTAGGATGCCTTCTTTTTGCGGATGATCTTTTAATCCTGTCAGAATCAAAAGAGGGGCTACAAAACAGTTTAAATAACGTTAAATTATATTGTAACAAATGGCAACTCTCTTTGAATACAAACAAAACTAAATCCATGATTTTTAGTCAGTTTAAACATAAAAGTGAAACATCACATATTTACTATGAGAATAAAGCCATAGAGAGTGTAACAGAATATTCATTTTTGGGAATGTTGATAAAATGTAATGGAAATTTATCACAAAGTACTTTAGAGCTGACAAAAAAAGCAAAAAAAGTATTTTTTGCAATAAAATCATATACTAAATCATTGAATAATCTACCTATAAAAGTAGCAAATAATCTTTTTGATTCTTTAGTAAAACCAATTATGACCTATAATTCAGAAGTAACATATTTGGATACATATATTTCTTTTCATCGAGCCAAAAGCAGAGCCTTAACTTCAGGAAAAGAAATTAATCAACTTGATTTTATAGACAAAACCCCCATAGAAAATATGCATCTTAAATTTTGTAAATCTACTCTAGGGATAAGAAAAAATGCATCCAATTTAGGAGCAAGAGTTGAATTAGGAAGATTGCCTATAGAATGTTTTATTAAAACACAAACCTTTTTATATTTAGCTAGACTATATAATAATAATATTAATCCATTGTTAAAGGAAGCTTTTTCTCTAGCACAGTCTCTAGATTTGACAGGAACTTACTCATGGTATACATATGCTAAAAATATTGTTAAAGAGACTAACGTTGACCTTAATATTCTTTCTACTTGTAAGGACATAAAAGATGTAAATAAAATAAAAAACGATATAAAGTTAAAAATGAAAAATAGATATGAATATTTAATTCAAAATAAATTTCAAAACATCGATGATAAAAGTAATTTTTTTCTCTATAAAAAACTTAAAAAAGATTACAAATTAGAATATTATCTAAATACATCTAATTTTCAGATAAGGAGATTAATCACTAAATTTAGAATAAGTGATCACTCCCTCTTGATTGAAAAGGGGAGATATTTTAAAATCCCAAGAGAGGAACGTCTTTGCCATAAATGTAAAATAATAGAGGATGAGAAACATTTTTTACTATATTGTGAGTATAATAAAACTCTAAGAAATGACTTTTCTCATCACATATGTGCAGAAAATAATAACTTTAATAATTTAAATGAAGAAGAAAAAATTCATTACTTACTAAATCCATCATCGCCTTTACAAACAAATAAGTTAGCCGGGATCCTTCTTGAAAAAGTCATTAGAACTGAGGGCAGGGGACTCTTAACAACTTGTTTGTTGTTATAAATTTTAATGCTGTTCATATTTTGTGTGTTTAATATGTATGTATATATGTTTATTGTGTTTATTGTATTAATATATGTTGGTCACAAACTGTAAAGTTTATATGCCAATAAAATATTTGATTTGATTTGATTTGTTAAAGTATATATAACTTTCGAGTTGGTTAATCATTATGGTTTAAATTTGTTTCACCGAGCTAGATTACCATGCACGTACAAAACTATAATTTTGAAACAAAACGCATCGTATTTATACTCCTAGCTTCAACTTATTTATTTCAGGTGCTCCATATGGAAATTACTGGGTAGTTGACACAGACTACAAAACATATACTCTTATTTATTCCTGTTCGGAAGTAGTCGATGTACATTTTGAATTCGCATGGATACTGGCAAGGGAGAAATCCATAACAGAAGAAATTAAGACTAAGCTTTTCCAAGAACTCGAAGATTTCAAAGTCGACGCTAAAAATTTCATGAAAACCGACCAAACAGCATCATATTGTGAGGACAAGTGAAAATATTGAACTAGTGTAACAACATTACTGTGACATAATGATATATAAATGAATTAAAGAAATAATTACCATCCATAGTTTGCGAATATAGGAGAGAGAACTTCAAGAGTTGTAATACCTTGTGGTCTTATCAATTTGATTCTCTAAACAAATAAAATAATATTAAATCTTAAGCTTTCGAGTTATAGTTTCTTTAGTAGCTTTAAGCATTTTGATTTTGCTTGCAGTGGTTTTCAATGTCACAGTTTGGCTTAAATCATTTTTCTTTTCAAATTGAATTCAAATAACATCTTACAAATGGTGATGTGTAACGAATGTCTAAATAAATATTGAAGACAAAATAATCTCGTTCTGCAAGAAAACAAAAACGGCAATGTATTTATTTAGGATGCTCGCTGCATGGTCATGGCTATCTATATGTATTTGAAATGATTGCTTAGAATACTTTTACTGACAGTGCGCCAGGATTTCATTCGATCTTATTTTGGCAATTCTGACTTTTTTACTTAATATAGCAATATAATATATATAACTCCCATCTCTCTTTTAATAATTTCTATAAAAGCATATTTTTTTGTTCGGTTGTTGCTTCGTATCACGGTGCGAAGCTATTGCTCAGTTTTCATTTGATATACACGTGCCATCTTGAATTAAGTATTATTAACAACAGTAGGTTCTGATTTCTGAATGGTTGTTACATTGTAATTTGTGTGGCTTGAACGGGTCACTCAGGAAGAGGGAGGATTTCTACATTCAGATTGTCTGACAGCATGATATACAAGATCATATCGATACAAATGTTGCTTTTGGGACACATATGGTTGGATAAGCGTTGAAAAAACCTAGCTAACAAATCAACCCACACAAAAGTATATAAATAATGGCAACAGTAGTATACATACCTCTGTCCGGGTAACATACTTAAAACCGAGGGAAACATGTCAACTATAAGAGGACGACAAAGGAACAATAGGAATACTGAAGGCCAACATACATTGAAACGCACTATTTGATATAAACTGCCATACTCCTTACTTGATACAGGTATTTAAGAAAAAAAATGGTGGGTTGAACCTGGTGTTAGGGCTAATCAAACCTCCCGCTTATGTGGCAATGTTTTAAAAAAATATTGCTAAAATGACAACACTACGATAATTAAACATAGCACACGCACACACAAAAACACTCATCACAGTTAACGCTTTCTCAAATAAAAACAAAACAACTAACTCAAAACAAGGACTGATCTAACTCGAATAAGTCGGAGTCCTCTAGCCTTTAGCATATAGTTAATGTAGCAATCGTAGATTAATCGAAGATCGATTAAATAGAAATAATGACATTATTCATTATTATAAGAAGCCAGTGATGTTAACTTTTGAAACTGAATACATGTTTAGGAAAGGATTTTAATTTCTTAAATAATTAAGACATTAAAATGATATTATGTAAACCAAATACATAACAGATGAAGATAGCTAGCTGTTTCCCGCCAAATTTGTAAATGCTATATAGGTATAAATATTTAGCATATGTATATCATTGTATATGTAGCAAAGTGTATTACACAGCCCAATGAGTACCAATTAACAACAGAACCCGATGCACGATGTTACACAAAACATATCTCGACACACTAATCCTATTAGATGTATATCGCGGTAATTGATTTACATGTGCACTTAAGGTTCATCATAACCATTTGGCAAACATGGCGGTGTTTATACCATGAAATCAATTCGGAGAGAAGACAAACATGTACAGCAGGAAGAGTTTTGAGTCCTATTAGAACCTAAATATGTAAAAGTTAAATGCAAATGTGTTTGATCCATAAAATTTTAAGATTAAGGTATAAGTGAGTATGTGCAATACAAGTACAAAAAGATCATTCTTTCTATCATCGAAGAAGATGGTAAAATAGCGGACCTGATTTGTTTAGGTCATTCCCCACACGCAGTCAATTCAGATATCATATCTATTATTCCTCTAATTTCTATATTAACAGCCCCATATTAAGGTGGTACCCAACACTTTCACTAAAATTAATTTGGCTCATTTAATTTTTATAAAAGTTTGTCAAAGTACTTACTTTGACCCTTTAACAAAAATATAAAAAAATCAAAACTTTTGAACCAACCGTTTAGTCAGAAAAATTACACTGGTTATATAGCAGTTTGACAAACACCAATTTTGATCATTGAGAAGCTTATTATTCCTTTTACAACACAACATAATTAAAACGTTTAGCTGACTTTACAGAGTTATCTCCCTGTAGTGTTAGGTACCACCTTAATCCATATATAATGAAATTTAATGACCTGAGAGGAACAGATCAAGAATTTTCCGGACTTCGTAAAATTTGTTGCACCTTTTGAAGGCTAGCAGAGCAAAACATCTAGGATAATTTTTTGCTAAGTGTCTGAAACACAAAACGTATTTAAAAATTTCTTAAATTGAAATATATTAGCCTCTTGTCCAGCGCTCTAGCCTGTTTTATTTATATATAAATTTTTTTTTATATATAAACGTTTTCAATTGCACAGGTTTGTCTGTACTTAAAATAAATTGTTTGTGTGTAAACAAAGCCGTTTATGATGAACCTTAAATCTAGCGACATCGTCAACCTTATGGTATGCTCCGTTGTGAAGATTGAATTTATTCCACATATCTGATCATATCTGCTATTTGCTGTACTTGGCCTATATAAATATGAATTACTAAGGTGTTATTACTGAACAAATCATCGTCCTTGATTAAATAAAGAACGAATTGATGCGCAAACAATGGCACGAGAAAGGCAAACATTTCCACATGTTAGACATATTGACTTGTAAATAAATGGCTAAGATGTATATATATGTATGTATGTTGTCAGGAAAATGATCACACTATTTTAGGTTAAAAAACAAACGAGTTCACAGGTCATTTACAATTATACTAAAGGTTAGAAGGGTGTGTTTGTGGTTCCTTCTTTTCTATATTCTTAAAGATTTATAGCATTTGCTTTATTCTTTATTTATTTTGCCCCTTTTACTGCATTTTTCTCAAATTTTATTTAATTTGCCCTTATTCTGCACTTTTGTACATTATAAGATATCATTCTGTAAACCCCATCCAGACCCTCGGGTAAGCATGTCACAATTCCCGAGAGGGTTATACATTGAAGAAGCATTCTTTCATCCAGTTGCTTGAAAATCTGAACTGCTTACTATTGTTTAATAGTTTGGTAACATTTGTTATCTTGTATTTTCTAGTCCAACCCGATGATTTCTTCGTTCATATAAAGGGTTATATACTGTACATTCATTTAATGATTAATCTTTGCACAACAAAGGCTTTTGCGTGTATTCGTCATAAAAAAAAACCTGTCCTAATATTTGTCACTGGACGTTAATTTAGTTATTATTTATTGAACAAATCTACATCAACTCTTTTCAATATTTTCAATAAATATTCCGACGTTGTTTTATTATCGTTTTGAAAGTCGTTTAAACATTTAAACAAAACTTGTTAAAATCTAACTACATGTAATTTAAAACCACAAGCGTTTTATATTACGTTTTAAACTCTTTTTTTTTTATATTTAAGTGGAAGAAAAGCTTGGAAAATTTGTATTACCCTAAGTAAAAAATGAAAGAAATGAAAGAAAAACGAAAGAAAGTAAAAAAATAACCTGGATCAACCAGTAATAGGCAAACAAACGCTGAATCAATAAGCTTAATTTTTGTATACATAATGAGCAATATTAAAGTATTTTATTGGAGAGCTGTTGATCTTAATCAAGTGATCTCGTTAAATTATCGCGAGATCAATAGAAAAACAATCATCTGCATATGTCCCAAACTTTTCAAGCAGCTCTTCTTACTTCATGAGCAAAATCAATACGACACAACCTGCGTATTGTCTATGTATACCTGAGATCGATGAAACCGATCGTTCATGTGTACATTAATTATTTATTTGTCACTGTGCAAATCTTGGAATTACTGGAAAAACGAAAATTGCCTTCGTTAAAGTGTTGATGCAAGTATCTTATCTGTGAGAACATGTGGCGTTTCAGGAGGCAGCTATATTACCAGACGCTTGGCCAATAGTAACGTGCGGCCATATATGGAGACCCGACCCGAGGAGTCAGATACTGTGTTATGTCCGACATTTTCGCATAATTTATTCACCCTGTCGATGATAATTTCGAATCATCTTATAGTATCTTTTCATTACTGAATATACTTAATTCATAACAATTTTCGATAACAAAATAATGAAGGCTTCTAAAATGGCTACGCCTGCGCTACGACTTTGATTGAAAAATAACATGGCATAAGTAATTTGTCGAGATTCACTACGCCATCTTTTCTTGAAAGAGATACAGATTCAAGTGAGTGTTTATAAAAAAATATTACATCTGACGTATATCTTATGTAACAATGTGATTTGACGATACGACAATCAGTCTGCTTTCTGGATTTAAGCTCCAACCACATAGCCATGAATCAATGTTAGGATGAAATTGTTGAACAATTATTATTCACCTGACTTTTTCTTAATTAACCTTAATTTACACCATTTCATTGATTTCTGTTTCTGACGAGTCTCATAGGATTATGTCAGCCATTTTGGATAGAGAATGCCGGTGAATTATTTTCTTGGCGGATTTATGTGGATAATGTTATTTGTTTCTGTGAAAATACATATCTAGCTTGGAGTTTTACACCCTCCCTCCATGTGGGTAGCATCTAAATGACAACTGGAGGAGGCCGTTTCGATTTTGATGATGGGGGCACGTACAGCGGAGGATGGGAGGATGGAAAAGCTCACGGACACGGAGTTTGTACTGGTCCCAAGGGGATGGGGGAGTACTCGGGAGCATGGCAATTTGGTTTCGAAATTTCTGGAGTTTATACATGGCCAAGTGGAAATGCGTTCAAAGGCCAGTGGTTTCAGGGCAAACGTCATGGATTAGGCGTTGAAACAAAAGGGAGATGGATTTATAAAGGGGAATGGACACAGGGGTTTAAAGGGCGTTATGGCGTCCGTCAGTCGACGTCATCAGGAGCCCGATATGAAGGGACATGGACCACTGGATTACAATGTGGATACGGATGTGAAACATATGCTGACGGGGGTAAGATATTTGCACGGCTTCAAATAGTTGTATCCTTTCCTTTTTGCATGTCATGAATGCCGTTTCGTCAGTATACACACACACACACACACACACACACAAACACATCTATAACTATATACCAATCGCGCAACATACTTATTTGTTTTTGTCACTGAGACAGTTTACCCTTAGTAATTGTCCACTTGACCTTTGGGAGAAGTTATATATGTTTAATATAATTTGATTTATCTTTGAGTTCAGCGTAATTTCGATCAGCTGTAAATGAGAAAATTAACAACAGATTAGAAGGAAATTTGAACACCATTGGTTGTTCTACAAATCAATGGTAAACATGTAATGTTTATAATCTAGTAATCATTAAAATCGATCCCAGTCCTATCAAAATGACATAATTGGACAGTGTGTTCTTTTAGCGGTCAAGGCTACTGCATTAAAATATTTAAACTTAAATGAAATTATGTAGCTCAAGGTCATTTTGACTTGGTACGATTTGAACAAAACAGAATTTATATATAGTTGATTAGAATTAAACAAACTGTATGCATTGAAGTCAAAACATTCAAGTATGCTATATATTTATTTAAATATGTTAGGATTATCACTGTGTGTAACCATTTAACTAAACATGCTAAATGTAGACAACATCATTATTTTAATAGTTCATGCACTGCATGCTAAAACGAAAGAAAATACATACTAGTATACAATAAGTCAACAGGGAGAAATTGTCTTCGAAGAAACTTAAGACTACGTCCAACAAACAAAGAGTAGAGAACAGGAGAAGAGTTTCGATGTTACTTCGAAATTGTCCTTTACTCTGAGCCTTTACTACGTTTAAGTAGTCACTTATCTGATAATGTTGTATAAATGGGGAATATAGTCTAAGGGTACAATAAGACCAAGAACAAGCAACAGTCAATAAAACACTGGTTTCAATTGCTAACATCCGATTTATTTCAACTTTGGTGGATAGTTGTCCCATTTGCAATCATAAGACAAACTCCTTATTTTTATCAGTACTATCAACAAAGGATAGAGTTTGAGGTACACGAAATTCAACAAATATTAGGTTAAAAGGTATATTGAGGCTAATTTATAGGGTTTGCCTATCAATGAATATGAACATTCTTAAACTTGAACCGTATCAATTTGGAACAGTCCGTTCATTTGACTAAAGATTTGCCCATATTATTTTAAAAAGACATAAAGAACAAACATGTCATCTTTCAGATGTTAATGATTGTTCTTTCGGATGTCCATGATGGTTCTTTTGGATGAACACTAGTATATGAATTCACCTTATATTGCATATATGATTAAATACACGTGACCTATATGCAGACCCTTCGGTCAATGTGTGCATATGCTCTGCTGATAGGGTGAACACAAAATATGTTTGCTAATACTTAGGGCTACTTGAGGAAGAGCAATCACCATGGAACACATTATTTATTTTAATGTATTAAAGGTGTGCACTGTCCCTATTTTTATTATGGCACCCGATACAGATAGTAAAATGAAATTGTATACACTCTCGGGGTCAAGGACGAACATTTTGAATAAGAATCACTTGGAAAGATTCGATACATTTGAACTTTCATATGATTATGGTCAAGGCCAAGCAGACTTCGTGTGTCAAGATACAATAAAGGTTGATCAGAATCCATTGTCATATATCTTGATGGATATCTTTCATTTGATCTCATTCAACAATGTTCAAGTCCGAGAAAATCCGAAGGACACTGACAGATCTTTTCAGTGATAATTCTAGGCTCATCAATTCGCGTTTGTTGCAATATTGATTCAAATTCAGCTTTCTGTAGGTTCAGAGGAATTATTAACGAAAGTCTTATTTTCTGCCTCTCATTGACTTAAAAGTCAAAGAAAATTGTCAATGATCATTACTAATTCAATTCCAAGAATGAATATCGACAAAAAGTGCATACGACTAAACACTAAGCGATTTTGTTTTCATGCATTAACCTTTTTTTACTGTACTCATTCAATAAAGGCCTCCTCAAAAACCGCTTTTATTCGGCCCAAACCGAATACATTTTTAATTTGGTTGTCTTGTTGCTGGATACAACTGTTAATGCGATAGTTTTTTTGAGAATTTACAGATGCTTCAAAAAGACGAAAATATACGGTATGGGTTGTCTTCTAGTAATAAAAGCCGAAAATATACGGTATGGGTTGTCTCCTAGTAATAAAAGCGTCTCCTAGTAATGAAAGCGTCTCCTAGTAATAAAAGCCGAAATTATACGGTATGGGTTGTCTCCTAGTAATGAAAGCCGAAAATTACGGTATGGGTTGTCTCCTAGTAATGAAAGCCGAAAATATACGGTATGGGTTGTCTCCTAGTAATGAAAGCCGAAAATATACGGTATGAGTTGTCTCCTAGTAATAAAAGCCGAAAATATACTGTATGGGTTGTCTCCTAGTAATGAAAGCCGAAAATATACGGTATGGGCTGTCTACTAGTAATAAAAGCCGAACATTTACGGTATGGGTTGTCTCCTTGTGTTATCTCCTAGTAATAAAAGCCGAAAATATACGGTATGGGTTGTCTCCTAGTAATAAAAGCCGAAAATATACGATATGGGTTGTCTCCTAGTAATAAAAGCTGTCTCCTAGTAATAAAAGTCGAAAATATACGGTATGGGTTGTCTCCTAGTAATAAAAGCCGAAAATATAAGGTAGGGGTTGTCTCCTAGTAATAAAAGCCGAAAACATACGGTATGGTTTGTCTCCTAGTAATAAAAGCCGAAAGCATACGGTATGGTTTGTCTTCTAGTAATAAAAGCCGAAAATATACGGTATGGGTTGTCTCCTAGTAATAAAAGCTTAAAATATACGGTATTGGTTGTCTCCTAGTAATGAAAGTGGAAAATATACGGTATGTGTTGTCTCCTAGTAATGAAAGCCGAAAATATACGGTATGGGTTGTCTCCTAGTAATAAAAGCCGAAAATATACTGTACGGGTTGTCTCCTAGTAGTAAAAGCCGAAAATATACGGTATGGGTTGTCTACTAGTAATAAAAGCCGAAAATATACTGTATGGGTTGTCTCCTAGAATTAAAAGCCGTACGATGGCCTTTCGTTGCTTATGTCCTCTTCATTTAACTATGATAGACAGTTGTCTCTTATATCATGTATATATGCAATCATGATATCACATCTTCTTTTTTATTTTTTATAAGAATTTTATTATGAGGTCATGTATGATTTAAAAAAAAAATGTTCCATTAGAATTATGTATTGGCTCTTTTCTTATAAAAACTTCTATAATTCAACATGTTCAAGTGAACAAATTGAAGATCTAATGATTGTCATATATGCCCGAAGATAACTGAAAATGCTGTAGCTTTATTAGCCTAATTTACAAAAAAATAGTGTAAAACAAGAATGTGTTCATAGTACACGGATGCCCCACTTGCACTATCATGTTCTATTTTCAGTAGACCGTGAAATTGGGGTCAAAACTTTAATTTTGAATTATAATTAGAAAGATCATATCATAGGAAACATGTGTACTAAGTTTCAAGTTGATTGGACTTTAACTTCATCAAAAACTACCTTGACCAAAAACTTTAACCTGAACTTCACACTATCATTTTCTATGTTAAGTGGACCATAAAATTGGGGTCAAAACTATAATTTGGCATTAAAATTAGAAAGATCATATCATGGGGAACATGTGTACTAAGTTTAAAGTTGATTGGACTTCAACTTCTTTAAAACTACCTTGACAAAAAACTTAAACCTGAAGCGAACGGACGCACAGACGGACGAACGGAGGCACAGACCAGAACACATAATGCCCCTCTACTATCGTAGGGCATAACAAGGGAGGGGGTGCAAAACAATAAAATATAACCGTTTAAAAGTACTAAGTATCGATTCTTTTGTTTTCGACATAAGAATACTTTAATATTTTTTATTGTAAAGGTTAACTAAACTGGGTGAACATCTGAGAAAAAAAAATGTTTTCATAAATGCTTGCGTTTTCTTTCATCTGTTTTTACATAGAAGTGAAAAGGTTAACAAAACTGGGTGAAGATTTTTTTTTATAAATGCTTGCGTTTTTTTTTTAAAAGTATATCAAATGCGACGCGATATGTGTATGCCAGCTGGATGACTGTATCAGTGTATATATATACGTTAATGCGACCCCCTTTTGAGAATTTATTTGTCATGGTATACCATATTTACTCTTCATTCCTTCAATGAGAACATTTTGACCTAAGCTAGAAATAATACATGTTATTTGCAAAACTTCTGTGACACTAACCTACTTTTTTGTGTACAAATATAAAAAGTTAACCATAAAGCCAATCATATTTGGGGTTAGAGTTAACTGGTCTTACTTGTAGAGCCCCATGATTTTTGGTAACTTTTAAAATTGCCATACACCTAGTATTATCATCTTTTCATAAAAACCTTTCAGTAATAGTTTACCTTATTCTACATATATCGCGTACATGTTGGTTCTGCTTTAAAATATATTTCTTGGGTTTATTCGAATAACTTCGTTTCAACTACACCAAATTACCATACCATCAAGTATTGTTCTTTCTAATTCTTCTCCTGTTAATCTTTTTTTTTAATCAATGCATTTATGGGATTGACCGAAACACACAATGTAGTCCTATTTATGTGTAATTATCCCCACCCCCAGCAAATCATTTAAAACTTTATCCGTATAATCGATTAACAAGGTTTGTTTGATGGTCGAGTTTAGAGATTATTCACAGTTATGATCGGATTGGAGATTAAAAAGCATTTGATCGGATTGAGATTAAAAACGTTATAAATATTGATACAGACAGTATTATTTGTCAGTGATGCAGACAGTGTAACGGTATAGACTTCGATCTAATGGACTTGGTGTCGATTTTACACAGATGTTACGTGTGGTCTGTTTGATTGTTCTGTCCGCAAATGAATACAAAGTTATATTTAACTTGTATTCAAAGAGGCTGTGCAAGTTACATAATTCAGATATGATAACAAACCCCTGCTTCTTCTATTCTCCTGGTAACGAGTCCGCCATATTACTCGAAAGGGAACAGCCATGCAGTATCTCAATGTCGGCTATCTGCGTGCAAAAAAGTCAAAGAAAAACAACACAACCATAACCATTAGACAGTATCCAAATCTATCCATTATCCATTGAGTGTTAGATTCATTAACTGGTGTTTGGTGCCACTTTCAGCACCATTGAATATTTCGTGGCGGTCAGCTTTTATTTGAGGAGGTAGATGGAGGAGAAAACTACGACCTTCGACTGGAAAACTAATAATCCTCGTCAAAAATAGTTGGACACAATTGTCACATGCGGGGTTCGATTTTACAACCTTTGTTGAAAAAAACAGGCCTCATAAATTCTAGAAAACAAACTTTTTTGTTAAAATTATTTTAATAATGTTTTTAAGAAAATATTGGCATTCTTTTAAAGTCAGATTATCAAACAAATTTAAAGTTAAACAAAAAACGCTTAAAAGCTGTCTGCTCAATTGCTTTAACATTGTGTTTGATGACTTTAAAATGATATCAACTGCTACTTGTAGACATAATTGATATTTCATACAAAGAAAAAGGAATACTCTTTTATAATTGTGAATGTATTCCAGACTTATGCAAATATTTAATCTGAAACACTCAGAACTTGGTGAAGGTCATTTGAAGGTCGTTAACATATCCTTTAATTATTCTTACAACGTATGACTTCTTTGATCTTGGACACGTGTTCATCGATCCTTACATATTTTAAACGGATTCATGGTATACTTGCTATTCAACAGTTGCTAATTTATTCATTCATCTTTTTATCTAGCCCAATAGATCGAATACGCATTCAATCATCAATGATCTTCCAAATCCAAAACTTAAATACATTTTAGAGGTCATTTCCCAAAATTCTGTTTAAGCGCATGAACATGAAAAATTATTAAATAATTATAAAATTAAAAACTAAAAATTAAAAAAATAGATTTAATTCGTAAGAAAATATCGGTAATGATTTTGTACCAGTTAATTTACGAAAAAGGGACATCTTTCTGTTTATACAAGAAGAATTATTTAAACATAGATAAATAACCCCGATCAGAGCCCCAAATGTTTCCAAATGTTCTGGTGCAGATGCATAATGACTTTACAATACATGTCTTAATGATATACATATATAAGTGCAGATGAAAACGATGTATTATTATAACATTACAGAATGTTTTCTTGTATCCATAGCAACCCTCTTGGCGTTCAACAAAATATTTGTATCTCATTTGTTTTCAATTAACATCCCGAGGCTTTGCTAACTTACATAACTTCTATTGTTTACCATAGTAACCCTCCAGAAAATAATAAAATCCAGACTTTGTCTCTGCTTTATGTGTTGTTCTTGATAACATTTCATGTCAAAGAATGCAAGAAGTTGTTTAACATGTTTCCTCAGTATAGACACCGATAATTATGTATCAAGCTTAATTGCATCTGGCTCATATAAACTTGACCATAGGCGGCTTAAACAGTTTGTGTCAAGTTTGTTCTTGGACTGCAGTCATAAAAATATCGAGTACGATTATGGTACTTCGACTCAGAATTCAACCAATCAAAATTAGTTTTTCAAGATCAAATTTTGTACTCCGAGTACTTGGTCATTTTTTTTTATAATTCTCTATAAAAAAAAACGTCCGAATGAGGGATCGTTGACACCAAAATTGTTATCATACATGGTATCACCTGAACTTTGCGATTACTGGAAGAAAATGAGTATCGTTAGAAGCAATGTTATTTTATACATGTATAGTTGTTCCATGTTTTCAGTTTAATCACACTGGTTTTAGTTTCTAATTTGGGAAGGAGATAAACGTAAGACATGTATGATTTTAACTTACTTCAAGGCGCTATAGACACGCGGTTTTTTTTGGCAACCTTTTGTAGATAATCTGGAGACCAAGAACTTAGATAGGGAAAAAACATTAGGAACACCAGGCATTAAAATAAAAAGAGGTTGCGAATAATGGCTAGATCGGCTCAGCTGATTGCCAGATTTTCTGATAGTTTCCATGCGATTACCTTAGAAAAAAAGAGTACTTAATTCTGTGTCATTTGGTTTCTTGTGAATAGTTGTCTCATTGTCAATCACACCGCATCTTCTTTTTGTATAATTATCCTATAGGGATGTGTAATTTGAATTCAATATAAAGCCAATGTAAAATCCAAGGTCATGAAAAGATCTGTAACCTGTAATCAGCATGTCAGTTTTCAACAAAAGTAAATGGGGAAACAGATCCATGTGACAAAATGTCGAACCACAACTGTTGGTTTGTCACAAAATGTTCTTAATTCAATACTCTTGTATTTAATAAAAAAAAAACACTATCTGATAGAAAGAAGTACCAAGCATACAACATACATAATTAACCTCGCTTTACTTTTAACCTTGAAGAACAGTAAGTGGATCATTAAAAATACCTCATTAGTTTCGGAGAAATATATGCTGTTTTTATGTATACTGCATGTAATGCTATTAGCGTAAAAGAAAGATTTGTGTATTGATTCATGTCATAAACTAAACCTATGAATATTGAGAATGAATATGGGAAAGAAGCCATATGTATATATTTATATGATTCTCCCTTTGCATGACAATGCACGTAAACATACAAAATTATACTATTCAACATGAAAACAATCATCTGAAAGATTTTTGTCACCATAGTTACTAGTCTGATGGTAGAATTATCGATCTCATTTAACCTATATTGTGTCTGGGCGACAATTCTCGCTTGGAACCACAAAACGAAGATATATCATCGTTTTCTTCGGTTAGATCTTACAGCTCCTGGTGACAAATATGAATAATTATATTAATAATTGAAAACACAGATTAATTTGTCAACACTGTATGAGATGACGGACAATATCAACATTCATATTCTAAATAATCAATTTTCATGTTTTATACATTTTGTTGACAGTTAAAATGATTGAAAAATTTTCTACTGCCAATTTGAATTTTTGAATAAAATTCGGTTGTGGACGTGCGTATATGTGTCCAATTATATATATGTATATATAACACAGTAGTCTCAGTTGTAATGGAATGAGATTTAAATTGTGTGTACACGAAAGTTGAATTTGATATAGTTGTGGCTTTTTATAGCCGATCATGTATACCCGTATGGGGTTTTCTTATTGTTGACGCTGCCTCTAATTGCTAACACCCACTTCATTTACAGCACATTTCAGTCAGTATGTAGCTAATGGTAATATCTTTGGTTAGCTTGCCTGTTAGCTGAACCGTGAAGTCATTGTTAGGTAAGGTAAACTTCCCTCTTTTAATAGTAGACTAGCCCAACAGATAAAAAATCTCTCTCTCTGTAGGACTAAGCTACTTTAAAAGGAGGGAAGTTTACCTTACCTAACAATGACTTCACGGTTCAGCTAACAAGCAAGCTAACCAAAGATATTACCATTAGAAACATACTGACTGAAATGTGCTGTAAACTCTGGTGGAAAGCTGTCTAGTTGGCAATCATACCAGATATATCCTTCGTTTTATATCAAAACCCTAACTTGATTTTTAATAAACTCAAAAACTTTGCAAGAAAGAACCAATTTATAAGGGCGTAGTTAAGTATATTTTATGTACGGACATAACGTTCGAAAACGAACCATTGCTAATATAAACAGAGGAAATTAGTATTTCGTACGCTGGCCTAAAAAGGAATACTCTGAAAAGACGTTTTTATGTTCATTGCATGAGCTCACAAGGAGCATAATAAACTATCAAACATTTAACTTCAGAAAAAAACTCAATTCAGTTCAAATTAGAAACAGTATTTATGTATGAAACCCCCATTTTAATGATAAACAATTTCTGTCTAGCATTAAATAATAATTTACCAGCATAAGTTTGTAATGTTACCATAAGTCGCGTATTACTTCGTACAAAGACCATATATAAGGTGTGAATTTGATGACAATAAGATACTTAACTTAAAAGCAATTGAGATTTTATTCATTAACAGTTTACGATAAAAGTTCTTTATAAAGGACAGACACATTTTGCAAATGTCAATCAACTTACAAGTTATGATTCCAAAAGTACAATTTGAGTACAGAAGAACAACACCATTGGAAATTGATCGGTTTAATTTAGGTAATATTTTTTTGAATTTTAGAATAAGAAATTCTGATGGATTTCTAGACTGAGATATTGTCTGAATGTCCCTCTGATATCTTTTGTTCCTCTTTTGTAGAAGAGCTAATTGTCATTTAGTGTTCAATATTCTTAGAAATTCCTCATTGCCAAAAATTTATGGTTTTAGATTTTTACAATCTTTGATTTTTTAATATGATATCATAAGTATTGATAATCGGTAATATCTTTTGAAATTTGAAGTTCCACCCATTAAATCGAGTAAAATTACATAATTGCTTCAACATTACTTTACTGCGTCCTCGATCTAGAGCAGGTAAGAACATCATGTGACCTATTGAAGTTTCATCAAGTATGGAAGAACTATGGCGACATGTACTAAGACCAGAATCAAAGACAAAGGAAAGTCTAAACCACATCACACAACACTTAAAGTTTAGAATGACGAACCCCCAAATAAGAGCTGGGGTTAACAAACTTGCGTCAAAAGGGACAGCAGAGTATCTGTATTAGGTAGACCCGTCTTATTTCTTAATGTTTGAATCCATTGCAAGTCCCACTCGATTGCTTGATTGTTGGTTGTAATATTCGATGATAATGTCGCAGAAAGACACATTTATTAAAGATTTAAAACAAGCTATTATAATGAACATTTACCTACTAGTATAAGAACTTAGTAAAACTTGAAAAATAGTAAACACAAAAATTTAAGCCACACTTAGAAATATTTTGGTTTGCCCAAATCCTACTCAAAGGTATAGACAGTGGGAAGGTAGGTGGGCATTTTCTTCTCGAAAGTTTTGTAGAGTCAATGCTTATTAACGGGGAAAAAAAAGTGTTGATAATTCCAGTAATAAATATGTAGACATTGAAAATTCAGAAATGATTATAAACCGATATTACATAGTAGCCTTTGCCTTATGGCAGTTGCTTCGATTATCAGAAGTTGTAGTCAATCGTAAATTTTATAAATATCATGCAATCCTGTTAGATCTTTATTTATCTTTGCTGTTAGACACCATATGTTTTCAGTTTGCCAATAATACTGATCTCCCATGATTTATAGATAACAGAAGCAGGTATGTAATCGGTGCACTCATCCGTCCTTATTTAATTGTCTGGTATATGGAGGGTGAAATGACCGTAAAATACTGGTAGCATCTGTTCTTTTGGTCTACAGATATCGTGATCTATTGTCTGGGAGCAAACCGTACATTTTATGAGCCGGATTGAATAAAAGATTTATGCAGTTTCTGTCTTTTCTAAGTCACCTAAAATGTGTGTGTGTGTTTGTGGGTTTTTAAAGCAAGGTCAGGCGACCTTTTCATGAAGCTAATCATACTTTTTATCAGCCGGATTGAATTAAAAACAAAAATCAGTTATTGTCTCATCTAAGTTACCCAAAATGTGTGTGTGTGTTTTTTTTGCCATGGGGCAAACCATATTTTTATAAGCCGGGTTGAATAAAAGATTTATATCAGTTATTGTTTCCTCTAAGTCACCTAAATGTGTGTATCTGTGGTGGTTTTTTTTAAAGCAAGATGATGCGATCTTGTCACGGAGCAAACCCCACTTTTTCTAAGCTGGATTAGAGGTTTACATTAGTTACTATCTCCTCTTAGTGGGGTGCATGAATGTGACTGTCTTTGGTCGTAAGTGCTTTTATGCTTTTCAACAAAGATCAAATTTTTTCCGGACTTTTTTTCAGCACAGTCCTAAAACGGGCATGATGCTCTACTTCCAACCCAGTCCATTCTAGATTAATGCAGCCATTTTATGTCTTCATAAAATAATACATGGATTATATCGAATAACTTCAGTCAATATTGTTGGTAGAGTTTTTTCAAAAAGATTTCTGTTATTCATGTACTGAAATTGTTATAAGTTTTCGTTTAAAACGAGATTTCGTGTAGTTTCTGGTGTATATTTTGAATTTTTAAAGTCATAACAACCTCAAATCAAAAAAAAAAAATGCATATGTTTTTTTATAACTCAATGGATAGTTTTCATTGTAAAACTTATGTACATATACTTTTTTCTGAAGAAAATTCTTTAATTTATTCATATTCAGAAGAAGTTTATTTTATTTGAATTGCTTCCTTCCAGCAAGCAATTCCCCCGATATATTTTCCGTATGCAAGGCGACCTCAGTTTGACCCATCTCGTAAAAATCCGGTGACCACAATACACATGGATGTCCTTAAAATAAACTATTATCTGAATTTACATGTTAAACACGTGCTCAATTTCCATGCTTTTTGGTTTATTTTTCGTCAATTGTTGACAAACAGGTGACAATCGTTAAACTTCGGCTTCAAAACACGAACTTTAATTACCTGCCATATTTTCACAACAACACTGACCGATTGAAAAAAAAATTGACGATTATACGAAATTTAAACGAAAAAAATGATAAATTCGAGCACAGAAGACTAAGTTTATGATGTTTGTATGCATTGGTTTAAGAATTGGAAGAACATTATTTTTCACCGGTCACTCGTTTCTTATGACTTTAAAGAATTTGTTATATTAAAACTAGACTTTTGTTCATTCGTCCTCATTCATAAGATTGAAATATCTAGCATTTGTTATTTTTGCAGTTTGAGAATTTGATAATTTTCTGTGAAAGATAATAATAATTTTTCATGAAAAAAGTTAGTAATAGTAAAATATAATAGTTGGGTCCTGTAAAATAAACTGCCCAGGATGAATGTCGGGAAAATTTGGATTACCACTTTTGAATAAGGATATATCATTGGTTATGGACAGAAATGTTGCAACAAGGGGTGTTCCAATGATTTGATTTTGATTTACACAATATTTTTTTTTATCATTTACGATTAGTTTGAAATTAACCACAATCAGTTATATTTGTCAATTTTCTGCACATACATGTGTTATTTATAATTCTGAGTAAGAAACGCCTTTGCCGCAAATATTCTGTTTAATCTGCAAGGATAGCTATGTATGTATTCTCGTGACTCAGAACAGTTGTCTCGTCTGAAATTCACAAAAGCTTGCATAGTCAGAACATCAGAGAAACCACAGATATGTGATAGTATTCATATTTATCTAGTTTGATGGTTACCTTTTCTGTTGAAAATGTAAATGCACACACACAATCCAATTACATATATAGTCTTACACTCCACAGGGTTGTAATTATCAGTGATTACTTAAGACTTAATCATATCCGGTTCTAATTAGTCACCCGTTTCCTATCGTTTACCATCTGTTTATCAATATTGAATATGATCTGTTGAAACATGTGTACCAAATGCAATCAGCATAGATGCTAGGATAATGATCTCGGAATTTGATTAATTAATAATTTGTTTTCTTTCGTAAACTGAAACATTCGCGCATGATACAGATATAGTTCATACTTGGTTGATAATTGATTCAGTAGAAAAAAGTGTGTTACCTTACTCGAAAAAATGCTGAAGTATTTTGGGCTTTGTACTGCTTATTTTGAGGTTTTTTTTTTTTTATCTATCAACGTAAAATTGAAATCTTACGTCCTTAAAAGTTTTGGCTTATAATAAAAAGACAATGAAAAGTTAATATGTTTATTGTCTGCTGTCCACTAAAGATCTGCTTAAAATTGGATTGTGGCTAAGTCAAGGTCAACAAGGAGCAAAATATCACACCTTATTGCAAGTTCAAAACGGTTCCTGTTTGAGTAGAATTATTTGCATATATTTGTCTATCCTATTTACCGGTGAGCATGTTGAGCATTTGAAACATCTATGGGGTATATAAACAAAATATGCATGATACGTATTTGGCAAAGGAATCTACCAAATACCGTCATAAGTAGCCATGCAATCTCAAGTAAAATGGAGAAAAAAATGAATGTTTAGACATCACGGGGCATTTCAAGATATAGGTTAAATAACTTGACATGTATTACGTATGCATGGGGTAAAAAAGTCATGAACTGCATTGCAATCCTAAAGCTACGCAAAAACACAAATATGCAAAGCTTGCTATTCGGTATGAGCCATGGCTCCGTGTTGAAGACTGAACTTTGACCTAAAATTGTTTACTTTTACAAATTGTGAATTGGATGGCACTCATACCTCATCTTATGATCTATATATATTGTATTGCTATTAGACCAGTTTATGGTTAATTTCTTCTCCGTTTCGTGTTTTGGGAGCAACCAAATTACAATTCCCTATTTCTATTCTCAATTTTATTTGATCCTAGATATTCCACCCCTCCACCCCAATCAACAAATATCGAAAACAAATTGCTAACATGATGTGGTCTTTTTATTTTGTCTCAGCTCAATGCTAAAGGAGCAACCAACTAACTATGAAATTCGAGACAATGCAAGTGTCCTTGAATCATATACAATTCCGTCAACAAACTTTTGGTTGTATGATGCTGTCCTTTGTTTCCCCCCAACCAAACATTACTATAGTTAACCCAATCTTTCAATCATTAAAATATATGTTGAGTAGTTTAATACTTTGATCTTCAAGACGAACAATCGTTGAAGATTAGAAGAAATAAAACAGTTGTCATGAATCGTTAATCAGATACCCAGGTTTTCTTTTTTTAAATTAACAAGAAGCAATCTTCAGATCTTTAGTTCGAATGCTATATTGATAAGACTTTAGTAGTCAAAATGTGTGTCTGATCTAAATTATATTGGTATCTTGATAGAACGTGTGAAAAAAAAAAAATCTCACTCTCCTCTTTTTTTCAAATCATTTCAAATTGCTCCCTTATTTTTAACTCTTTTATATATTGATATGACGAAGCACATGCACATTGAGATAGACTATACATGTATAATAGCACAACTGGTGAAATTTCAGTAGATTTGGTGTAATGTCTAAAAAGATAAGATTCAAAAATCAAGGAGACCGTGACCCAATGAGAAATCTACTTTTAGTAGATAGTAAAAAAATACACAATTTATTGCTAAACAGTCTAGTGATCACATATTTGTAAAATTGAGAATCACATTTAAATTGCTCGATGCTTAATTATTTATTTGCGTTTATTAATCATAATCAGGTTAAAATATGCAGTAAAAAGTACTAAGTCATAATTTATAAAGTCATCCAATAGATTTTAGTCCTTTTAGAATTTTGAAATTACCGGTATTTAAAGGAATTATGTGTTAATGTTTCATCACTGGAGTGGTCCTTTTTGGTCCCATTTTGTGCAAACTTTTCTCACCGACTTTTCTAATGTACACTTTTGTGATTTCTCATTATTTCCACATGATTATGGATGAAGGTCAAATCTAAACCGCGGATTAAAAGTGCTTCTGTTCTTTTATTATAAATCTATTGATTTTTGCCATATGACATTTTTGCAAGTAAGCATGCATAAACTTGAAGGTCAAAGATATGTTCTGCATTTAACTTGTTATTACGTCACTAACATGACTACATAACTAAAAATTACATACCAGAAATAAATGAATTAAAATCGCGTAAGACTGTAATTTGCTGCTTCGAAATATGATACATTGACTTTTGGGAATTTGGTGTTGACATATTAAAAATTGATATAGCATCTCAAAGAAGTCGCGGAAGGGATAAAGGAACGCAACCGTTCTCTAGCGTGTGATGGGTTCCCAATGCTTGTCTGACGTAACACTTTGTTTGAGTAAAGGTATGTTCTCCATCTAGCTGCTTCATCAGTACACATGTAGTCACTAGTGCTTGAATCATATATAATTCCATGGTCATAGTTAAATTTCAAGGTCGTATTTCTTAGTATATAATTCCAAAACATTATGTTTGAACATCAATGCACATGTAGTCAAATTTTCTCTCTCTCTCAGCAACGCTAAACTCTAAGAACGTCTTAAGTCATAATTTCCAAAACTTTATTCTGTCCTTCTCTCTCTCTCTCTCTTCTCTACTTTCCCCCTTAGCTATGCTTAACGCTTATAACTAGAACCCTAATAGGGAGTTTTATGGGTTTCTTACGACAGGGGTCGTAGTATTTATGTACCAACTAATTCTACTTTTCAATCCCACTCGTTGAAATAGAATAAAAATCAGAGAGAAAGAAAGAGAGAGAGAATAAAAAATGATAATGATTTCCATTATGTTTTACATTCTAAAACAATCGAAACTGTAATTTTGATCTGACACTTGTTGAAATAATTTTGATGATTTTAATGAAGACGCAGAAATCGTTTAATAAATCTGACAGACTTCTTCCTGTGAACTGGTGAAGAAAATGGTTAACCAGCATTCCGTTTACAAAGCAAATTATCATTGTAGTAGAAAAAATAGACTAATACTTCCATTTCCGATATTTGTCACGTATTGGCTGTATTTATGTTCTGAAACTGAGACATGCACGTTTTTGGCTTGTCAATTTCGTAGCCTCATTGTGGAATGGATATATTATTGCTAAAATAAAATTTAGAATGGAAATGGGGAATGTGTCAAAGAGACAACAACCCGACCTAAGAGCAGCAGCGAGAATATTTAAACCTTATTCGGTTAATGTATATTTTATGAAGATATACAATTAAATCAAAGTATAGGTTGTCTAAAACGTCAGAATGGCAGCAACCTAACAACACGTCTTCCAATAGGTGAAAACAATTAAAATATTGAGTAACCACATCATGGCACATGCAAGATAAATGCTTGTTCCATAAGGTGTACAGGGGTCATATTTAGACGCATTTGACAATCGTTGATTTGTCACTGTTTAACTATTTAAATAGTGTTTTTATCTGAGTACATAAACTCTAACATATATACGACATATACCAAACATAAATATTGAGGTCAAGTTACAGTAGTGAGATAATTGATGAAATCACAGATTTTTATAAGCATTTCACAAAAGCTCTTCTTTCCTCAGAACGCAAACCCCAATATAGGGAGTTATTTTGAGGGGTCACTAACGGACAAAGGCCGTTGTGTTTATTCTTGAACTGCAAATTGATAAAATAATGCACATGTTTCCTTTATTGATTGAAATATATTTGAATGCATTTTCTTTGCATAACTGCACATTTGTTTGGAATGCACATAAAGCAGTATGAAATCACAATTTCACAATTCAGTGTTCAAAACCAATCAATACAGTTGATTAAAAACTGATATTAAATAATGAAACAATCTATTCAATATATTTAAAAATTGTTATAGAATCATTAAAAATGTATGCAGACGAGACATTGAAAAAATTCAATGTTATGTGTTCATTGACGCCGCCATGACGGTTTTTATATAACATAAAAAGAAATATACGTTATGTACAAAAACCCGTGTTTCTGAGAGAAAAAACTTTGAAGTACCAGTGAAGATTTTAAAAATACCAATATATGTGTAAATGTATGTTAAGGTCAACATATTTCATTGAGAGTAAAATAAGATTTGTCAAATATCTTCTGCATTTATGAGTGGTTTTAATTGCATCTTTAAAAAATACTTAACATTTAAGATGCTTAAGATGTACAATTTTCAACCTTTCAATCTAGATTTCTCAAACTTATATATTTAATATGAATTTCTCAACCTTATCATATATAGTGTAGCCTGAAAAGAATACCTGAATACATGATCGTTCGTTGCCCCCTACCCCGACCCCACCCCACCCCAGATTGATGTCGAGTCCAATAACTATCCTTGACAAATTGAATTTAAAGCTCGTGGTTTAAACACGAGTTCCTTTTTTATAAGTTATCCTTTTAGGCTCTTTAAAAAAAAACATGTTTCAATATTCAATCTTTTAAGGTATGTGGTGTTTTGAAATCTCATACTGTACTTATTCCTAAAATAAATGCGTTTAGAGACATATTTAGTGCTTTTTGCTCCTTTTAGTTCTCGGGCCTAACAGTGTTCACGCGCGAAATGATCAAGAAACGCTACTTCGAAGAAATCACCGACAGCAAAGATCTCAATTATGTGAGGAAAGCATCAAAATTTTCCACTGTTTGACACGAAGCATGCATATTTTTTATTTCACAAATACTAAGTATGCAAAATTACAATTCAGCAAAATTAATAAGACATTCCTTGTTTTTCATGCTAACAGGATTGTACACGAACAATGGGAAGGTATTTGTGTCGGGTGAGTTCGAGGGCGCTGCAGTCGCCTTTTAACCCAAACTTTTTTCACCCTTATTACATGTCGTTTTCACACCTTTGATGTACTTTTCAAAACATTAATATTTATTTATGTTATTATTGATCATTTATTTACACATATGTAAAAAATCAATGAATCTACAAAATGAATGGTATTCAGTAGAAACATTCCACAGTGAAACAGATGGTGTATTGTAATATTTTACCGAATACTCCAGTCTGTCTGTCTATTCGGATATACGATACGGTCATAGTTTATGAGATTGTATAATGCTTTTATATGATATTATATAAGTAAAATGCATTTTAGAAAAGAAATATCCAAGAGAACAGCATGTTTTCTTTTTTTTGTAGATTTTAAATCCTATTTTAGTAAACCACTGTTGTGTGAATGTTGTGCTTAATCCGTTTTATATTTTTCTTTGATTATTTATATTATTAAGTACAAATCAGATGCAAAAATCACAAAAGTCACAAATCCAAACGACCCTATGTTTATATTCTACCATGTTGAGAGCCTCTTTGGTGCGGCAAACTTACCCAAAGAGGTTTCCAACCTTTTGTTACAGTGACCATTAAATTGAGCTTAAAATATAGTTGCTAAATTTACATGTTCGGTAAAAACATGGCTCACTAGAGATTGCGTTTGTAGGGTTTATGCTATACCAAATCAAAGTATAAAGGGTTTTCTGTGTCTAATGAAAGTTCTCGTCGCCAATAGAATAATGTACACGATTTGGTTAGGCCTTGTATTTCCCCGAAAAGATCATTTAAACCTTTTAACGTACAAAAGTAACTTCAGTATACAGACAAAGAACAGTTTTGGATGTGACATGGTTAATGCGTATAAGTTAGATAAATTATGCCAGTATATATACTTATTTTCTATATTTATCATGCATCTCATGTCAATATGATGCTTCAGTTGAAGGAATAAAGTTCTGAATACAAACGATTCCATTGACGACTGACCATTTAAGTTCAAATGGCCGTCATAAACTAGTCTGTTGCCATGGGTTTCTCGTTTGACTTGTTTCCCATATTCATAGTCATGTCTTCGGGTATACGGTATGGGATTTTGCTAATTGTTGAAGACCATTCAGTGACCTATAATTACTTACGTGCGCACTATTTGGACTAGGGTGGACATTTGATTCGTTGGTAACCATACCACATCTTCTTATTCTTATGTTTAAGTGAAAACTTCATCTGTCATTTGTCATGCGATGGAGTTCTACCTAAATTCCATTAGGTTTTCGTATTTAAATAATAACTTTTTTCATCTTTTTTGTATTGAATAAATATCGCCATTCATTTTCAAAGTGCACTGCAGAGAAAAGTCATCTTGTCAATTTTGTCACATTAAGACAGGCGTACATTTAGAATTTAAAAGAACAAATCCATCTTGTCAATATTTTCATATTAAACAGGCGAATATTCAATAAAATTAAAAAGAATTTGCACTTTTTGATAAACGCTGAGTTATGGTTTTTGGCAAGTATCTACAACTACATACATGTATGAAATATATTAACTGCACGTGTCAAGTTATGTATTCTATAATTACTATACAATAGGCTAAGATTGGTTACAGATGTTAGTAAAGTCATTGACATTGTTATAAACAAATGGATCGCATAAATGTGAAATTGCATTTAAAAGTTATTAAAAAATGGTAAAAGCCTGAATTTAAACAAGCGAGAAAATATAATTTTAAATCAACTTTTCAAAACGTAACAAGTTGGTTTCTGACGAGAGATTTTGGATTTTTTCTTAAACTCTAAGTATGCCTTCTCTTTGCACTCGTCCTAAACATGCATGAAATATTTGCCACTGGACGATAAGCAATCAACAATTAACGCTAACTGTAGAATTAAGAATCTTTCATTCTATCTAAACAAATTGCAAGTCAGAAGAAGATAATTCGATACTTTTCTTGACATTTTACTATGGTGACTATAAGCATTGACATTTGTTTGGCTTTCTCAGCAAATTGCAATCATAGATGGTGAGGTTTATGTCTTTTTACACAGTGGAACTTGGTAAGAAACACCAATGAATGTCAAATGTACACGTAAAACAAAATCTCTTATTTAACCTCCATTGTTATTCCAGGTGTACTTCATTTTTTGTTCTTGAAGAATGAGATTTTTACGCCAAGTATATAAAATTCTATAAATAACTTGTCAAGATTTTTAAGGAGGATAATCAACCCTTAACAGACTAAAAAGAAACACAAACCTAGTGACCTAGAGCTAGCTGTCAATATGATTATGAAAAATGAAAAAAATAATGTTTTAAAAAATACCTGGACCCGTTTAGAGCCCCACAGGATGCCAGAAAAACCATGTACTCGGCACGTGTGTCAATCAGCATGACTTACTGATAACTCACGATCTTGGCATTCTTCCCAGGTATCTTGGCATGCTTGTATTATGTGTTATTATATTTATCTGTCATTATGATGATAGAAAAACTTCTGTTTGCACTCTGACAAAGGCCGCAGATGGTTTTAGTTCAGAACTTTATTGGTACAGCTTTTATCCGTTATTCCTGTAGATGCACTGCCCCAAGAGAGATGTTATGATGCATCATATGAGTATTGTTTCTAGTAACATGCCTTTTGTATTCTTAAGAACATTCCAACAGGTTTTGATTATTATAACATGCGCTAGCTTATTAAAACACAACCATGGAAATTACCTGCAGATCTTGATAAAATTAAGTACGAAAGACCCGTTTATATGAACAGTGTCTCAAATGAAAAAAGTGACCACAAACAACTCTGTTTCGTTATTTATTCATTGACCATCATCAATAGCGCCACAAGTAACAACGGCCACTGGCAATAAAACATTCTAGTTTGGTGCTTACTTGAATTATCACAGCGCAATATTAATATCGGTGTCCTCCAGTAAAAAGAGATATTGAATATGAATAGGGAAAAAAAGAAGAATGTAAACTAGACACTATTGCTTTTAATCTTTACTCCAGGGAGGGAAATAGCTTGTATCAAATTTTATCATTCAAATTCCGGCTTTCGAAAATTACTTATAAATTAGAAACGGTTATAGACTTAAAAAATAGACGAAAACATAACAGAATGCACGTTATCCATGTTAACGCAACTCATTTGGGTTGTTTCGTCTCCTCCACATATTTGTAAGAAGACATGCTATTTTGTTTTGTATTGTCTAACAGTCTCCGTCTGACAGACGATGTTTTTAAAATGAAATCGTCTATGTTAAATTAGGAATGGAACCCAACTTATCATCATACTAACGTGGTGTGCACTTTTAATATGATTGTTTTTGGATGGGAATCCCTTGAAAACGGGAAAATGGGACGATCGACACCACAAAATCTGCAAATAACATTGTAAAGGAAATAATTAAAAACATGTTCAGTTCTACAGTTCAAACATTTTTTGTAGATCGCACTATTTGTATAGTTGCTGTATTTGAAAAAGTAGAGACATACCTGTCAACAAACAAAAATGCTATATCAATTTGGTTACGCTCGGTATCACAAGATTTGTATGCTTAACCAGAGACATATATACACGTACATATATGTATCTGGCTAAACGGATATCTATAACAGCACACACAGTTAGTTCCCTTAAACGATTCAGATATCTCTTCCGGTCTATCCTTGGAATTCATGTCACTTTCTTCAAAATGTACTTTCAATAGAATATTAAAAATTTGCATGTTTTTTTATGTAAAATTTCAAGTTGCATGATTATGGCATAATGCATTACCTTTTAACGAATTGATTTGTGTATTGACAGGTTGAAATACAATTTGCCTTCAATTTGGAATAGTTTTTTTTCTGCCGGTTCACTTTTGAAATATGAAAATATCCAAACACTCCTATTCTATACCGTAAGCGCATTAAATGAGACTAAATAATATCGTTATTGTCATCGCATATTTATGAGAATCACATTCCGGAGAAAATGCTAATCGTTATATATGTTAACCCCTCTCCCTCCAAATGAAATACCGTTAATCGTCATGCGGTTGTTCCGTTCTCTCAATCTTAAATGTCCAGAAAAATGTCCATTTATTTCATTTATTTTATTATTAAGTGCACACGTGTCAGCTAGATCAGAACGCTAAAGTTGCTTATTTCACCATTAACATTTAAGAAAAATGGCGACAATCACAAAATTATGCGTTATCACGCTAAGACTGTTGTGAGTGTGTATGCTAGTGCATTTTACTACACAAAACTTTATTTTCAAGCACCCTCACCTGGCATACTTCATGCTACGCTTTGACAAGTACTTTTCCAATCGGTGGAAATATTTTTTTCTTTCTTTCTTTCTCGCTCCATGTTGAGTTATTACTATCCTTTAAAATTTGTTTTACACAGAGTTTAATTTTAAATGAACCAACTGTTATGATTTTCATAAGAATTGAAAATATAATCAAACCCTCAAAATTATTCCAATGTTTTAATTTTTCTTTTATTTTTAATTAAGTTTGGTATCAACAAGGCCTTGGGAATGGTTATGAAGACCAGGTGAACGGTGCTAGCAGTAGTGAGTTTCCCTTTCTTAATTTTGCATACTTTTGATGTAATTTGCATACTTTGATGTAATTTGCATACTTTGGTGTAATTTGCATACTTTAGTAGAATAACATTGCTTAGTGTATTAGTATATTACCAACATCTTTTTGTGTTGTTTCTCACGGTAAACAAGTACTTACTCATATACATAAGTTACCCATTTTCCCTGCCTTGAACTAGTTGTGATGAGAAAACATGAAAAGCATGCTTGTTTTGTTTCAACCTTGTTTGAAAATTTTGTAAGTTTTATACCTTTTTGAACATGTTGAATTCAAAATACTATATTTAAGCATGTCAAACGTAAAACTTGATATCTCATTTGATTTGATTCGTTTTAAATTAAAGGATTCATTCAGATCTAATATCTACAGGAACTTTGCATGTATTTATAGATGGAGACATAATTTATATGAAAAGATAAATACTAGTACATTGTATATATTCAATCCTATACTTTAATATTTACCTTTTCGAAAGAACAGTAAACAAATAATAATAGTTTACATTTGAAATGAAAGCGTTTCTGGACAATGAATACCCCCCTCCCCCAACCAACACACACACACAGACATATACAGAGAGGGATGCTAACATGCTACAAATATATACAATACAATAAACTCAGCTCTGGTTTTTTTGGAAAGTTTGCTATAGCTTGCTATAGCAATAAACTTTCTTAAGGCATCGACCTAAACGGAAAAGAGACAGGCTAACTTACTTTAGGAAGTGTGTCCTACTTCTAGATAATATAGTACTGGTGTCTGAAAACTAATAATAGAAAGATGCTTTTGAAATTTTGAGCCCTTCTATTTTAATAGCATACAGCTTGAATAAAAATGTACTGAAATTTCATCGATAAATCAAACAATTCAACTTCATTTGAAAGACGAACAAACTACTTCGCGGATCTGCGCTACGCGGAAAGTAAAATCAATACACACACGAGACAGCAGTTTCTACGTGGAATGATTTTATCGGTATTCTTCAGACATGCGTCAGATCCATATATGTGTGCCACCAAACGGGAGTACTACATTCCCGGTTTTAAAGGTTTCCTACCTTCCTCCGGTTGAAGAGAAAATTAATAGCGTGTTTAAAATATTTCATGAATGAACATTTTTCGTCGCTTTAATACGTGACGATTTTTACAAATTTCTATTCAATAGGTAAAAGCCCGAGAGTATAGGAAGTATCATGGTATCCCATCTAATCTCGGCCCACAACAAACTCGGACTATAATGAACTCGGCCTTTTATATATTCGGCATTAGAAATCGGACTATAACAAAAATCGTAATTATACTAATTGCTATTAAGACTCATAAAACAAAGTTTTTGCTCAGTTCTTATTATTTTTCTTCTTGGGGTCTATTTAGTTGTATTTTGAGGGGCCAACAGAAGGGAGGAATTTCCAAAAGAACTCTAAGGGATTTTTTTTTTTAATTTTCAATAACAATAATAAATTAAACTGTCAATTGTTCTTGAACAATTGAGAGGTCTTTCCTTTTGTAATGTAAAATACATGCTCAAATAGACGTAGAATGTATTGAAAAGCTTTAAAACACACTGAAAAACCTTTAAATAAGGTTAAAAACACCAAATTCGCTATATGGGACATGACCTTGACCTTTGACCTTTTGACCTTTGTCAAGGTCATTAGTCTCCAATGTCATTGCCGAAGACCCCATGGGTCTAGGACCTTTGGTTATAAAGTAAAAGCTGATTTTGTCTTTCCAGAAACCTAAAACAGGTGTTATGCCCCTTGAAAAAATGTCAAATCTCTTCGGTCAAAATGTAACAAAGTTGCGCCGTAATGACCCAAACATTTTCCACTATTTAAAACTTTTGTAAGTATAATAGTTGCTGAGATTATCCCATAACAAGGTGGTAGGTCAAAGGTCAAGGTCAACATACACATTTGACCTTGAGTTTTTTTTCAAAGATACATGAATTGATGATGAATGGTGAAGATCCTAGGTGTCTACGACTTACGGTTTCTGAGTTTTGGTGGTCAACCGACACCGGTTAATTTTCATAGGGGCATAACCCTACCAATGAGTCGTTGAATCTTTTCGATCCAAATGTAACGAAGAACCGGGGTCTGGTCCTGAACAAATTTCACCCTTTGTTTTTTCTCTACCTTTTACGGTTATGGTGTTGGAACGATAACAAGGTTTTTTGGTTTCGGAGGGATAACTCCGAACCGACAAAATTTTTCGACTAACAGGGTGAGTTCCGGATAGGTATTCATGACACGAATACAAAGTGTGAATATGAAAGCGACACGTCTTACGGTTACGGAGGCTAACTTCGTCAAAGTTTGGCGGAAAAAGAATAATAATAATAATTAAACTGTCAATTGTTCTTGAACAATTGAGAGGTCTTTCCTTTTGTAATGTAAAATACATGTTTCTACAGACGTAGAATGTATTGAAAAGGTCAAGGTCAACCTTAAAAAGCTCGAAAACACACTGAAAATCCTTTATATAAGGTTAAAAACACTAAATTCGCTATCTGGGACATGACCTTGACCTTTGACCTTTTGACCTTTGTCAAGGTCATTACTCCCCAATGCCATTACTGAAGACCCCAAGGGTCTAGGACCTTTGGTTATATAGTAAAAGCTGATTTTGTGTTTTCAGAAACCTAAAACAGGGGTTATGCCCCTTATAGAAAGGTCAAATCTCTTTGATCAAAATGTAACAAAGTTGCGCCATTATGATCCAAACATTTTCCACTATTTAAAACTTCTGTAAGTATAATGGTTCCTGAGATTATCCCATAACAAGGTGTTAGGTCAAAGGTCAAGGTCAACATACAAATTTGACCTTGAGGTATTTTTCAAAGATACATAAATTGATCATGATTGGTGAAGATCCTAGGTGTCTACGACTTACGGTTTCTGAGTTTTGGTGTTCCACCGACACCGGTTAATTTTCATAGGGGCATAACCCTACCAATGAGTCGTTGAATCTTTTCGATCCAAATGTAACGAAGAACCGGGGTCAGGTCCTGAACAAATTTCACCCTTCGTTTTTTTTCTACCTATTATGGTTACGGTGTTGGAACGATAACAAGGTTTTTTGGTTTCGGAGGGATTACTCCGAACCGACAAAATATTTCGACTAATAGGGTGAGTTCTGGATAGATATTCATGACACCGATACAAAGTGTGAACAAGAAAGCGACACGTCTTACGGTTACGGAGGCTAACTGCGTCAAAGTTTGGCGGAAGAATAATAATAATAATTAAACTGTCAATTGTTCTTGAACAATTGAGAGGTCTTTCCTTTTGTAATGTAAAATACATGTTCAAATAGACGTAGAATGTATTGAAAAGCTTTAAAACACACTGAAAAACCTTTAAATAAGGTTAAAAACACCAAATTCGCTATATGGGACATGACCTTGACCTTTGACCTTTTGACCTTTGTCAAGGTCAATAGTCCCCAATGTCATTGCCGAAGACCCCATGGGTCTAGGACCTTTGGTTATATAGTAAAAGATGATTTTGTCTTTCCAGAAACCTAAAACAGGTGTTATGCCCCTTAAAAAAAGGTCAAATCTCTTCGGTCAAAAAGTAACAAAGTTGCGCCGTAATGACCCAAACATTTTCCACTATTTAAAACTTTTGTAAGTATAATAGTTCCTGAGATTATCCCATAACAAGGCGGTAGGTCAAAGGTCAAGGTCAACATACACATTTGACCTTGAGTTATTTTTCAAAGATACATGAATTGATGATGAATGGTGAAGATCCTAGGTGTCTACGACTTACGGTTTCTGAGTTTTGGTGGTCAACCGACACCGGTTAATTTTCATAGGGGCATAACCCTACCAATGAGTCGTTGAATCTTTTCGATCCAAATGTAACGAAGAACCGGGGTCTGGTCCTGAACAAATTTCACCCTTTGTTTTTTCTCTACCTTTTACGGTTACGGTGTTGGAACGATAACAAGGTTTTTGGATTTCGGAGGGATAACTCCGAACCGACAAAATTTTTCGACTAACAGGGTGAGTTCCGGATAGGTATTCATGACACGAATACAAAGTGTGAATATGAAAGCGACACGTCTTACGGTTACGGAGGCTAACTTCGTCAAAGTTTGGCGGAAAAAGAATAATAATAATAATTAAACTGTCAATTGTTCTTGAACAATTGAGAGGTCTTTCCTTTTGTAATGTAAAATACATGTTCCAATAGACGTAGAATGTATTGAAAAGCTTTATTACACACTAAAAACCCTTTCAATAAGGTCAAAAACACATAATCCGCTATTTGGGACATGACCTTGACCCTTGACCTGTTGACCTTTATCAAGGTCAATAGTCCCAAATGTCCTGAACATTTTGCACTATTTACTATTTCTGTAAGTATAATAGTTTTTGAGATATCCAATAAAAAGTGAAAGGTCAAAGGTCAAGGTCAACCTTAAAAAGCTTAAAAACACATTAAAAATCCTTTATATAAGGTTTAAAACACTAAATTCGCTATCTGGGACATGACCTTGACCTTTGACCTTTTGACCTTTGTGAAGGTCATTATTCCCCAATGTCATTGCTGAAGACCCCATGGGTCTAGGACCTTTGGTTATATAGTAAAAGCTGATTTTGTCTTTCCAGAAACCTAAAACAGAGGATATGCCCCTTAAAAAAAGGTCAAATCTTTTTGGTCAAAATGTAACAAAGTTGCGCTATACTGACCCAAACGTTTTCCACTATTTAAAACTTCTGTAAGTATAATGGTTTCTGAGATTTCCCCATAACAAGGTGTTAGGTCAAAGGTCAAGGTCAACATACAAATTTGACCTTGAGGTATTTTACAAAGATACATGAATTGATGATGAATGGTGAAGATCCTAGGTGTCTACGACTTACGGTTTCTTAGTTTTGGTGGTCAACCGACACCGGTTAATTTTCATAGGGGCATAACCCTACCAATGAGTCGTTGAATCTTTTCAATTCAAATGTAACGAAGAACCGGGGTCTGGTCCTGAACAAATTTCACCCTTTGTTCTTTTTCTACCTATTACGGTTACGGTGTTGGAACGATAACAAGGTTTTTTGGTTTCGGAGGGATAACTCCGAACCGACAAAATTTTTCGACTAACAGGGTGAGTTCCGGATAGGTATACATGACACGAATACAAAGTGTGAATATGAAAGCGACACGTCTTACGGTTACGGAGGCTAACTTCGTCAAAGTTTGGCGGAAAAAGAATAATAATAATAATAAACAGAAGAAATACAGTAAGGTCTTTCCCTTTTGTAAAAGGAAAGACCTTAATTAAACTGTCAATTGTTCTTGAACAATTGAGAGGTCTTTCCTTTTTTAATGTAAAATACATGTTCCAACAGAGGTAGAATGTATTGAAAAGGTCAAGGTCAACCTTAAAAAGCTCGAAAACACACTAAAAATCCTTTAAATAAAGTTAAAAACACTAAATTCACTATCTGGGACATGACCTTGACCTTTGACCTTTTGACCTTTGTCAAGGTCATTGGTCCCCAATGCCATTACTGAAGACCCCAAGGGTCTAGGACCTTTGGTTATATAGTAAAAGCTGATTTTGTCTTTTCAAAAACCTAAAATAGGGGTTATGCCCCTTATAGAAAGGTCAAATCTCTTTGGTCAAAATGTAACAAAGTTGCGCCATAATGACCCAAACATTTTCCACCATTTAAAACTTCTGTAAGTATAATGGTTTCTGAGATTATCCCATAACAAGGTGTTAGGTCAAAGGTCAAGGTCAACATACAAATTTGACCTTGAGGTGTTTTTTAAAGATACATGAAATGATGATGGTTGGTGAAGATCCTATGTGTCTACGACTTACGGTTTCTGAGTTTTGGTGGCCAACCGACACCGGTTAATTTTCATAGGGGCATAACCCTACCAATGAGTCGTTGAATCTTTTCGATCCAAATGTAACGAAGAACTGGGGTCTGGTCCTGAACAAATTTCACCCTTTGTTTTTCTTCTACCTATTACGGTTATGGTGTTGGAACGATAACAAGGTTTTTGGGTTTCGGAGGGATAACTCCGAACCGACAAAATATTTCGACTCACAGGGTGAGTTCCAGATAGGTATTCATGACACCTATACAAAGTGTGAATATGAAAGCGACACGTCTTACGGTTAACGCGGCTAAATTTGTCAAAGTTTTAACGGAAGAATAATAATAATAATTAAACTGTCAATTGTTCTTGAACAATTGAGAGGTCTTTCCTTTTGTAATGTAAAATACATGTTCCAACAGACGTAGAATGTATTGAAAAGGTCAAGGTCAACCTAAAAAAGCTCCAAAACACACTAAAAATCCTTTATATAAGGTTAAAAACACTAAATTCGCTATCTGGAACATGACCTTGACCTTTGACCTTTTGACCTTTGTCAAGGTCATTAGTCCCCAATGCCATTACTGAAGACCCCAAGGGTCTAGGACCTTTCGTTATATAGTAAAAGCTGATTTTGTCTTTTCAGAAACCTAAAACAGGGGTTATGCCCCTTATAGAAAGGTCAAATCTCTTTGGTCAAAATTTAACAAAGTTGCGCCATAATGACCCAAACATTTTCCACTATTTAAAACTTCTGTAAGTATAATGGTTTCTGAGATTATCCCATAACAAGGTGTTAGGTCAAAGGTCAAGGTCAACATACAAATTTGACCTTGAAGTTTTTTTCAAAGATACATGAATTGATGATGATTGGTGAAGGTCCTAGGTCTCTACGACTTACGGTTTCTGAGTTTTGGTGTTCCACCGACACCGGTTAATTTTCATAGGGGCATAACCCTACCAATGAGTTGTTGAATCTTTTCGATCCAAATGTAATGAAGAACCAGTGTCTGGTCCTGAACAAATTTCACCCTTTGTTTTTTTTCTACCTATTACGGTTACGGTGTTGGAACGATAACAAGGTTTTGGGGTTTCGGAGGGATTTCTCCGAACCGACAAAATATTTCGACTCACAGGGTGAGTTCCGGATAGGTATTCATGACACCGATACAAAGTGTGAACATGAAAGCGACACTTCTTACGGTTACGGAGGCTAACTTCGTCAAAGTTTGGCGGAACAAAAAGAATAATAATAATAATAATAATAATCAGAAGAAATACAGTAAGGTCTTTCCCTTTAGTAAAAGGAAAGACCTTAATAATAAACAGAAGAAATACAGTAAGGTCTTTCCCTTTTGTAAAAGGAAAGACCTTAATTAAACTGTCAATTGTTCTTGAACAATTGAGAGGTCTTTCCTTTTGTAATGAAAAATACATGTTCCAATAGACGTAAAATGTATTGAAAAGCTTTAAAACACACTGAAAATCCTTTAAATAAGGTTAAAAACACGAAATTCGCTATATGGGACATGACCTTGACCTTTGACCTTTTGACCTTTGTCAAGGTCAGTAGTCCCTAATGTCATTGCTGAAGACCCAATGGGTCTAGGACCTTTGGTTATATAGTAAAAGCTGATTTTGTCTTTCCAGAAACCTAAAACAGGGGTTATGCCCCTTAAAAAAAGGTCAAATCTCTTCGGTCAAAATGTAACAAAGTTGCGCCGTAATGACCCAAACATTTTCCACTATTTAAAACTTCTGTAGGTATAATAGTTTCTGAGATTATCCCATAACAAGGTGTTAGGTCAAAGGTCAAGGTCAACATACACATTTGACCTTGAGGTGTTTTTCAAAGATACATGAATTCATGATGAATGGTGAAGATCCTAGGTGTCTACGACTTACGGTTTCTGAGTTTTGGTGGTCAACCGACACCGGTTAATTTTCATAGGGGCATAACCCTACCAATGAGTCGTTGAATCTTTTCGATCCAAATGTAACGAAGAACCGGGGTCTGGTCCTGAACAAATTTCACCCTTTGTTTTTTTTCTACCTATTACGGTTACGGTGTTGGAACGATAACAAGGTTTTTGGGTTTCGGAGGGATTACTCCGAACCGACAAAATATTTCGACTAACAGGGTGAGTTTCAGATAGGTATTCATTACACCGATACAAAGTGTGAACATGAAAGCAACACGTCTTACGGTTACGGAGGCTAACTTCGTCAAAGTTTAACGGAAGAATAATAATAATAATTAAACTGTCAATTGTTCTTGAACAATTGAGAGGTCTTTCCTTTTGTAATGTAAAATACATGTTCAAATAGACGTAGAATGTATTGAAAAGCTTTAAAACACACTGAAAAACCTTTAAATAAGGTTAAAAACACCAAATTCGCTATATGGGACATGACCTTGACCTTTGACCTTTTGACCTTTGTCAAGGTCATTAGTCCCCAATGTCATTGCCGAAGACCCCATGGGTCTAGGACCTTTGGTTATATAGTAAAACATGATTTTGTCTTTCCAGAAACCTAAAACAGGTGTTATGCCCCTTAAAAAAAGGTCAAATCTCTTCGGTCAAAATGTAACAAAGTTGTGCCGTAATGACCCAAACATTTTCCACTATTTAAAACTTCTGTAAGTATAATGGTTTTTGAGTTGTTCTGATAACAAGGTGTTAGGTCAAAGGTCAAGGTCAACATACACATTTGACCTTGAGGTATTTTTGAAAGTCTCATGAATTGTTGATGAATGGTGAAGATCCTAGGTCTCTACGATTTACGGTTTCTGAGTTTTGGTGGTCCACCGACACCGGTTAATTTTCAAAGGGGCATAACCCTACCAATGAGTCGTTGAATCTTTTCGAATCAAATGTAATGAAGAACCGGGGTCTGGTCCTGAACAAATTTCACCCTTCGTTTTTTTTCTATCTATTACGGTTACGGTGTTGGAACGATAACAAGGTTTTTTGGTTTCGGAGGGATTACTCCGAACCGACAAAATATTTCGACTAACAGGGTGAGTTCCGGATAGGTATTCATAACACCGATACAAAGTGAGAACATGAAAGAGACACGTCTTACGGTTTAGGCTGCTAACTTCGTCAAAGTTTGGCGGAAAAAGAATAATAATAAACAGAAGAAATACAGTAAGGTCTTTCCTTATAGAAAAAGGAAAGACCTTAATTAAACTGTCAATTGTTCTTGAACAATTGAGAGGTCTTTCCTTTTGTAATGTAAAATACATGTTCCAACAGACGTAGAATGTATTTAAAAGGTCAAGGTCAACCTTAAAAAGCTCGAAAACACACTAAAAATCCTTTATATAAGGTTAAAAACACTAAATTCGCTATCTGGGACATGACCTTGACCTTTGACATTTTGACCTTTGTCAAGGTCATTAGTCCCCAATGTCATTACTGAAGACCCCAAGGGTCTAGGACCTTTTGTTGTATAGTAAAAGCTGATTTTGTCTTTTCAGAAACCTAAAACAGGGGTTATGCCCCTTATAGAAAGGTCAAATCTCTTTGGTCAAAATGTAACAAAGTTGCGCCATAATGACCCAAACATTTTCCACTATTTAAAACTTCTGTAAGTATAATGGTTTCTGAGATAATCCCATAACAAGGTGTTAGGTCAAAGGTCAAGGTCAACATACAAATTTGACCTTGAGGTATTTTTCAAAGATACATGAATTGATGATGATTGGTGAAGATCCTAGGTGTCTACGACTTACGGTTTCTGAGTTTTGGTGGTCAACCGACACCGGTTAATTTTCTTAGGGGCATAACCCTACCAATGAGTCGTTGAATCTTTTCGATCCAAATGTAACGAAGAACCGGGGTCTGGTCCTGAACAAATTTCACCCTTTGTTATTTCTCTACCTTTTACGGTTACGGTGTTGGAACGATAACAAGGTTTTTTGGTTTCGGAGGGATAACTCCGAACCGACAAAATTTTTCGACTAACAGGGTGAGTTCCGGATAGGTATTCATGACACGGATACAAAGTGTGAACATGAAAGCGACACGTCTTACGGTTAACGCGGCTAAACTTGTCAAAGTTTGGCGGAAAAAGAATAATAATAATAATTAAACTGTCAATTGTTCTTGAACAATTGAGAGGTCTTTCCTTTTGTAATGTAAAATACATGTTCTAATAGATGTAGAATGTATTGAAAAGGTCAAGGTCAACCGTACAAAGCTTGAAAACACACTAAAAATCCATTATATGAGGTTAAAAACACTTAATTCGCTATCTGGGACATGACCTTGACCTTTGACCTTTTGACCTTTGTCAAGGTCATTACTCCCCAATGTCATTGCTGAAGACCCCATGGGTCTAGGACCTTTGGTTATATAGTAAAAGCTGATTTTGTCTTTCCAGAAACCTTAAACAGGGGTTATGCCCCTTAAAAAAAAGTCAAATCTTTTCGGTCAAAATGTAACAAAGTTGCGCCATAATGACCCAAACATTTTCCACTATTCAAAACTTCTGTAAGTATTATGGTTTCTGAGATTATCCCATAACAAGGTGATAGGTCAAAGGTCAAGGTCAACATACAAATTTGACCTTGAGGTATTTTTCAAAGATACATGAATTGATGATGAATGGTGAAGATCCTAGGTGTTTACGACTTACGGTTTCTGAGTTTTGGTGGTCAACCGACACCGGTTAATTTTCATAGGGGCATAACCCTACCAATGAGTCGTTGAATCTTTTCGATCCAAATGTAACGAAGAACCGGGGTCTGGTCCTGAACAAATTTCAGCCTTTGTTTTTTCTCTACCTTTTACGGTTACGGTGTTGGAACGATAACAAGGTTTTTTGGTTTCGGAGGGATAACTCCGAACCGACAAAATTTTTCGACTAACAGGGTGAGTTCCGGATAGGTATTTATGACACGAATACAAAGTGTGAATATGAAAGCGACACGTCTTACGGTTACGGAGGCTAACTTCATCAAAGTTGAACGGAAGAATAATAATAATAATTAAACTGTCAATTGTTCTTGAACAATTGAGAGGTCTTTCCTTTTTTAATGTAAAATACATGTTCCAACAGACGTAGAATGTATTGAAAAGGTCAAGGTCAACCTTAAAAAGCTCGAAAACACACTGAAAATCCTTCAAATAAGGTCAAAAACACATAATTCGCTATATTGGACATGACCTTGACCTATGACCTTTTGACCTTTGTCAAGGTCATTAGTCCCCAATGTCATTGCTGAAGACCCGATGGGTCTAGGACCTTTGGTTATATAGCAAAAGCTGAATTTGTCTTTTCAGAAACCTAAAACAGGCTTTATGCCCCTTAAAAAAGGTCAAATCTCTTCGGTCAAAATGTAACAAAGTTGCGCCGTAATGACCCAATCATTTTCCACTATTTGAATCCTCTGTAAGTATTAAGGTTGCTTAGATTATACCATAACAAGGTGTTAGGTCAAAGGTCAAGGTCAACATACACATTTGACCTTGAGGTATTTTTCAAAGCCACATGAATTGATGATGAATGGTGAAGATCCTAGGTGTCTACGACTTACGGTTTCTGAGTTTTGGTGGCCAACCGACACCGGTTAATTTTGATAGGGGCATAACCCTACCAGTGAGTCGTTGAATCTTTTCGATCCAAATGTAACGAAGAACCGGGGTCTGTTCCTGAACAAATTCCACCCTTTGGTTTTTTTGTACCTATTATGGTTATGGAGTTTGAATGATAACAAGGTTTTTGGGTTTCGGAGGGATTACTCCGAACCGACAAAATATTTCGACTCACAGGGTGAGTTCCGGATAGGTATTCATGACACCGATACAAAGTGTGAACATGAAAGCGACACGTCTTACGGTTACGGAGGCTAACTTCATCAAAGTTTGGCGGAACAAAAAGAATAATAATAATAATAATAATTAAAAACCAATTCTTCAGAGAACAATTGAAGGTCTTTCCACCTCGATAATTAGAATGAAATTTAAAAAAAGATGTTAGAAAGGGTCACTCCTTGTTGATGTAATTTGGTACCTCAACTGATATAGAAAAATAAGATTGATAGGTATATGCAGAAGACTTAATTTAAAGCAAATGTCAAAATCTAGAACGTCAAGTTGACCTATGACCTTGACCTCAATTTCAAGGTCATAGGTCAGTGATCTCAAATCAAAAGACCCCAGATCAATCACTTGTATGATTGTAGAGAAATATCGATTTCAAATACAAAAGGGGAGAAAACACCTAAAAGGGTTGACCAAAACACTTCGACTTAAATGGTTTGAAGTTGCCCCTTGTTGTAAACAGTATTTGGCAAACACATCGTATTATTAACTGTTACAGTTTCTTTTGAATAACGATAACAAGCAAAATTCAAAATTTATAACATGACCTTGACCTTTGACCTTGACCTCAATTTCAAGGTCATGGGTCAGTGAACTCAAATATGAAGGTCCGAGGTCAATCACTTGTATGGTTGTGGAGAAATAATGATTTCAAATACATAAGGGGAGAAAACTCCTATAAGGGTTAACCAAAACCCTTCGACTGAATAAGTTGAAGTTGTGCCTTATTGTAAACAGTGATTTTGCAAACATATCATACCAATAACTGTTACAGTTTCTTTTGAATAACGATAACAAGCAAAATTCAAAATTTATTACATGACCTTGACCTTTGACCTTGACCTCAATTTACTCTATTTGGACCAAGGACTTCATATCAAAAGACTGTAGGCCTCTACAACTTATACTGTATGAATTAAACCAACATATAGTTTATTTTAAATTTTCAAAGGGAAATAACTCCCATAAGATGTCTTCTGATCACCTCAGTCAAAATAAAACAAATAATTCTTAAGAGTAGACGAACAATTTGGTAAAAACAGTTTGTAAAAATCTTTTACGGTTTTAGAGATATAGCGATAACAAGAAAAAGGGGACGCGGGGAGATAACTCCTATAAGAATAAGTGTTCGGTCATACAGGGTGAGTTTTGAAACCTCCATTACTGAACAACATCATTGGCCAAACATCCATTCGATATGTTGTAAAACAAAAAAGCATCTGAGACGGCAGAAGAAAAAAAAAAAAAAAAAAAAAAAAAAAAATAATCAGAAGAAAAACAATAGGTCTTTCCACGAAAAGTGGAAAAACCTAATAATAATAATAATCAGAAGAAATACAGTAAGGTCTTTCCCTTTAGTAAAAGGAAAGACCTTAATAATAATAATAAACAGAAGAAATACAGTAAGGTCTTTCCCTTTAGAAAAAGGAAAGACCTTAATAATAATAATAAACAGAAGAAATACAGTAAGGTCTTTCCCTTTTGTAAAAGGAAAGACCTTAATTAAACTGTCAATTGTTCTTGAACAATTGAGAGGTCTTTCCTTTTGTAATGTAAAATACATGTTCCAACAGACGTAGAATGTATTGAAAAGGTCAATGGTCAACCTTAAAAAGCTCCAAAACACACTAAAAATCCTTTATAAAAGGTTAAAAACACTAAATTCGCTATCTGGGACATGACCCTTGACCTTTGTCAAGGTCATTAGTCCCCAATGCCATTACTGAAGACCCCAAGGGTCTAGGACCTTTGGTTATATAGTAAAAGCTGATTTTGTCTTTTCAGAAACCTAAAACAGGGGTTATGCCACTTATAGAAAGGTCAAATCTCTTCGGTCAAATGTCAAAAAGTTGCGCCTCATCCACCTCAACGCGTTTTTCACTATTTACTATTTCTGTAAGTACAATCGTTTTTGAGATATCGACTTAAAAGTTTTAAGGTCAAAGGTCAAGGTCAACCTCAAAAAGCTTTAAAACACACTGAAAATCTTTAAAACACATTGAAAATCTCTTAAATAAGGTTAAAATCACTAAATTCGCTATCTGGTACATTACCTTGACCTTTGACCTTTTGACCTTTGACCTTTTGACCTTTGTCAAGGTCATTGGTCCCAAATGTCATTGCTGAAGACCCCATGGGCCTAGGACCTTTGGTTATATAGTAAAAGCTGATTTTGTCTTTTCAGAAACCTAAAACAGGGGTTATGCCCCTTACAAAAAGGTCAAATCTCTTCGGTCAAAATGTAACAAAGTTGCCCCGTAATGACCCAAACATTTTCCACTATTTAAAACTTCTGTAAGTATAATGGTTTCTGAGTTGTTCTGATAACAAGGTGTTAGGTCAAAGGTCAAGGTCAACATACACATTTGACCTTAAGGTATTTTTCAAAGTCACATGAATTGATGATGAATGGTGAAAATCCTAGGTCTCTACGACTTACGGTTTCTGAGTTTTGGTTGTCCACCGACACCGGTTAATTTTCATAGGGGCATAACCCTACCAATGAGTCGTTGAATCTTTTCGATCCAAATGTAACGAAGAACCGGGGTCTGGTCCTGAACAAATTTCACCCTTCGTTTATTTTCTACCTATTACGGTTACGGTGTTGGAACGATAACAAGGTTTTTTGGTTTCGGAGGAATTACTCCGAACCGACAAAATATTTCGACTAATAGGGTGAGTTCCAGATAGGTATTCATGACACCGATACAAAGTGTGAACATGAAAGCGACACGTCTTATGGTTTAGGCTGCTAACTTCGTCAAAGTTTGGCGGAAAAAGAATAATAATAAACAGAAGAAATACAGTAAGGTCTTTCCCTTTTGTAAAAGGAAAGACCTTAATAATAATAATAATTAAACTGTCAATTGTTCTTGAACAATTGAGAGGTCTTTCCTTTTTTAATGTAAAATACATGTTCCAACAGACGTAGAATGTATTGAAAAGGTCAAGGTCAACCTTAAAAAGCTTGAAAACACACTGAAAATCCTTCAAATAAGGTCAAAAACACATAATTCGCTATATTGGACATGACCTTGACCTTTGACCTTTTGCCCTTTGTCAAGGTCATTAGTCCACAATGTCATTGCTGAAGACCCCATGGGTCTAGGACCTTTGGTTATATAGCAAAAGCTGAATTTGTCTTTTCAGAAACCTAAAACAGGCTTTGTGCCCCTTAAAAAAAGGTCAAATCTCTTCGGTCAAAATGTAACAAAGTTGCGCCGTAATGACCCAATCATTTTCCACTATTTGAATCTTCTGTAAGTATTAAGGTTGCTTAGATTATACCATAACAAGGTGTTAGGTCAAAGGTCAAGGTCAACATACACATTTGACCTTGAGGTATTTTTCAAAGCCACATGAATTGATGATGAATGGTGAAGATCCTAGGTGTCTACGACTTACGGTTTCTGAGTTTTGGTGGCCAACCGACACCGGTTAATTTTGATAGGGGCATAACCCTACCAGTGAGTCGTTGAATCTTTTCGATCCAAATGTAACGAAGAACCGGGGTCTGTTCCTGAACAAATTCCACCCTTTGGTTTTTTTGTACCTATTATGGTTATGGAGTTTGAATGATAACAAGGTTTTTGGGTTTCGGAGGGATTACTCCGAACCGACAAAATATTTCGACTCACAGGGTGAGTTCCGGATAGGTATTCATGACACCGATACAAAGTGTGAACATGAAAGCGACACGTCTTACGGTTACGGAGGCTAACTTCATCAAAGTTTGGCGGAACAAAAAGAATAATAATTAAACTGTCAATTGTTCTTGAACAATTGAGAGGTCTTTCCTTTTGTAATGTAAAATACACGTTCCAACAGACGTAGAATGTATTGAAAAGGTCAAGGTCAACCTTAAAAAGCTCCAAAACACACTAAAAATCCTTTATATAAGGTTAAAAACACTAAATTCGCTATCTGGGACATGACCTTGACCTTTGACCTTTTGACCTTTGTCAAGGTCATTAGTCCCCAATGCCATTACTGAAGACCCCAAGGGTCTAGGACCTTTGGTTATGTAGTAAAAGCTGATTTTGTCTTTTCAGAAACCTAAAACAGGGGTTATGCCCCTTAAAAAAAGGTCAAATCTCTTCGGTCAAATTGTAACAAAGTTGCGCCGTAATGACCCAAACATTTTCCACTATTCAAAACTTCTGTTAGTATTTTGGTTTCTGAGATTATTCCATAACAAGGTGATAGGTCAAAGGTCAAGGTCAACATACAAATTTGACCTTGAGGTATTTTTCAAAGATACATAAATTGATGATGATTGGTGAAGATCCTAGGTGTCTACGACTTACGGTTTCTGAGTTTTGGTGGTCCACCGACACCGGTAAATTTTCATAGGGGCATAACTCTACCAATGAGTCGTTGAATCTTTTCGATCCAAATGTAACGAAGAACCGGGGTCTGGTCCTGAACAAATTTCACCCTTTGTTTTTTCTCTACCTTTTACGGTTACGGTGTTGGAACGATAACAAGGTTTTTTGGTTTCGGAGGGATAACTCCGAACCGACAAAATTTTTCGACTAACAGGGTGAGTTCCAGATAGGTATTCATGACACGAATACAAAGTGTGAATATGAAAGCGACACGTCTTACGGTTTAGGCTGCTAACTTCGTCAAAGTTTGGCGGAAGAATAATAATAATAATAATAATAAACAGAAGAAATACAGTAAGGTCTTTCCCTTTAGTAAAAGGAAAGACCTTAATAATAATAATAATTAAAAACCAATTCTTCAGAGAACAATTGAAGGTCTTTCCACCTCGATAATTAGAATGAAATTTAAAAAAAGATGTTAGAAAGGGTCACTCCTTGTTGATGTAATTTGGTACCTCAACTGATATAGAAAAATAAGATTGATAGGTATATGCAGAAGACTTAATTTAAAGCAAATGTCAAAATCTAGAACGTCAAGTTGACCTATGACCTTGACCTCAATTTCAAGGTCATAGGTCAGTGATCTCAAATCAAAAGACCCCAGATCAATCACTTGTATGATTGTAGAGAAATATCGATTTCAAATACAAAAGGGGAGAAAACACCTAAAAGGGTTGACCAAAACACTTCGACTTAAATGGTTTGAAGTTGCCCCTTGTTGTAAACAGTATTTGGCAAACACATCGTATTATTAACTGTTACAGTTTCTTTTGAATAACGATAACAAGCAAAATTCAAAATTTATAACATGACCTTGACCTTTGACCTTGACCTCAATTTCAAGGTCATGGGTCAGTGAACTCAAATATGAAGGTCCGAGGTCAATCACTTGTATGGTTGTGGAGAAATAATGATTTCAAATACATAAGGGGAGAAAACTCCTATAAGGGTTAACCAAAACCCTTCGACTGAATAAGTTGAAGTTGTGCCTTATTGTAAACAGTGATTTTGCAAACATATCATACCAATAACTGTTACAGTTTCTTTTGAATAACGATAACAAGCAAAATTCAAAATTTATTACATGACCTTGACCTTTGACCTTGACCTCAATTTACTCTATTTGGACCAAGGACTTCATATCAAAAGACTGTAGGCCTCTACAACTTATACTGTATGAATTAAACCAACATATAGTTTATTTTAAATTTTCAAAGGGAAATAACTCCCATAAGATGTCTTCTGATCACCTCAGTCAAAATAAAACAAATAATTCTTAAGAGTAGACGAACAATTTGGTAAAAACAGTTTGTAAAAATCTTTTACGGTTTTAGAGATATAGCGATAACAAGAAAAAGGGGACGCGGGGAGATAACTCCTATAAGAATAAGTGTTCGGTCATACAGGGTGAGTTTTGAAACCTCCATTACTGAACAACATCATTGGCCAAACATCCATTCGATATGTTGTAAAACAAAAAAGCATCTGAGACGGCAGAAGAAAAAAAAAAAAAAAAAAAAAAAAAAAAATAATCAGAAGAAAAACAATAGGTCTTTCCACGAAAAGTGGAAAAACCTAATAATAATAATAATCAGAAGAAATACAGTAAGGTCTTTCCCTTTAGTAAAAGGAAAGACCTTAATAATAATAATAAACAGAAGAAATACAGTAAGGTCTTTCCCTTTAGAAAAAGGAAAGACCTTAATAATAATAATAAACAGAAGAAATACAGTAAGGTCTTTCCCTTTTGTAAAAGGAAAGACCTTAATTAAACTGTCAATTGTTCTTGAACAATTGAGAGGTCTTTCCTTTTGTAATGTAAAATACATGTTCCAACAGACGTAGAATGTATTGAAAAGGTCAATGGTCAACCTTAAAAAGCTCCAAAACACACTAAAAATCCTTTATAAAAGGTTAAAAACACTAAATTCGCTATCTGGGACATGACCCTTGACCTTTGTCAAGGTCATTAGTCCCCAATGCCATTACTGAAGACCCCAAGGGTCTAGGACCTTTGGTTATATAGTAAAAGCTGATTTTGTCTTTTCAGAAACCTAAAACAGGGGTTATGCCACTTATAGAAAGGTCAAATCTCTTCGGTCAAATGTCAAAAAGTTGCGCCTCATCCACCTCAACGCGTTTTTCACTATTTACTATTTCTGTAAGTACAATCGTTTTTGAGATATCGACTTAAAAGTTTTAAGGTCAAAGGTCAAGGTCAACCTTAAAAAGCTTTAAAACACACTGAAAATCTTTAAAACACATTGAAAATCTCTTAAATAAGGTTAAAATCACTAAATTCGCTATCTGGTACATTACCTTGACCTTTGACCTTTTGACCTTTGACCTTTTGACCTTTGTCAAGGTCATTGGTCCCAAATGTCATTGCTGAAGACCCCATGGGCCTAGGACCTTTGGTTATATAGTAAAAGCTGATTTTGTCTTTTCAGAAACCTAAAACAGGGGTTATGCCCCTTACAAAAAGGTCAAATCTCTTCGGTCAAAATGTAACAAAGTTGCCCCGTAATGACCCAAACATTTTCCACTATTTAAAACTTCTGTAAGTATAATGGTTTCTGAGTTGTTCTGATAACAAGGTGTTAGGTCAAAGGTCAAGGTCAACATACACATTTGACCTTAAGGTATTTTTCAAAGTCACATGAATTGATGATGAATGGTGAAAATCCTAGGTCTCTACGACTTACGGTTTCTGAGTTTTGGTTGTCCACCGACACCGGTTAATTTTCATAGGGGCATAACCCTACCAATGAGTCGTTGAATCTTTTCGATCCAAATGTAACGAAGAACCGGGGTCTGGTCCTGAACAAATTTCACCCTTCGTTTATTTTCTACCTATTACGGTTACGGTGTTGGAACGATAACAAGGTTTTTTGGTTTCGGAGGAATTACTCCGAACCGACAAAATATTTCGACTAATAGGGTGAGTTCCAGATAGGTATTCATGACACCGATACAAAGTGTGAACATGAAAGCGACACGTCTTATGGTTTAGGCTGCTAACTTCGTCAAAGTTTGGCGGAAAAAGAATAATAATAAACAGAAGAAATACAGTAAGGTCTTTCCCTTTTGTAAAAGGAAAGACCTTAATAATAATAATAATTAAACTGTCAATTGTTCTTGAACAATTGAGAGGTCTTTCCTTTTTTAATGTAAAATACATGTTCCAACAGACGTAGAATGTATTGAAAAGGTCAAGGTCAACCTTAAAAAGCTTGAAAACACACTGAAAATCCTTCAAATAAGGTCAAAAACACATAATTCGCTATATTGGACATGACCTTGACCTTTGACCTTTTGCCCTTTGTCAAGGTCATTAGTCCACAATGTCATTGCTGAAGACCCCATGGGTCTAGGACCTTTGGTTATATAGCAAAAGCTGAATTTGTCTTTTCAGAAACCTAAAACAGGCTTTGTGCCCCTTAAAAAAAGGTCAAATCTCTTCGGTCAAAATGTAACAAAGTTGCGCCGTAATGACCCAATCATTTTCCACTATTTGAATCTTCTGTAAGTATTAAGGTTGCTTAGATTATACCATAACAAGGTGTTAGGTCAAAGGTCAAGGTCAACATACACATTTGACCTTGAGGTATTTTTCAAAGTCACATGAATTGATGATGAATGGTGAAGATCCTAGGTGTCTACGACTTACGGTTTCTGAGTTTTGGTGGCCAACCGACACCGGTTAATTTTGATAGGGGCATAACCCTACCAATGAGTCGTTGAATCTTTTCGATCCAAACGTAACGAAGAACCGGGGTCTGTTCCTGAACAAATTCCACCCTTTGGTTTTTTTGTACCTATTATGGTTATGGAGTTTGAATGATAACAAGGTTTTTGGGTTTCGGAGGGATTACTCCGAACCGACAAAATATTTCGACTCACAGGGTGAGTTCCGGATAGGTATTCATGACACCGATACAAAGTGTGAACATGAAAGCGACACGTCTTACGGTTACGGAGGCTAACTTCATCAAAGTTTGGCGGAACAAAAAGAATAATAATTAAACTGTCAATTGTTCTTGAACAATTGAGAGGTCTTTCCTTTTATAATGTAAAATACATGTTCTAATAGACGTAGAATGTATCGAAAAGGTCAAGGTCAACCGTACAAAGCTTGAAAACACACTAAAAATCCATTATATGAGGTTAAAAACACTAAATTCGCTTTCTGGGACATGACCTTGACCTTTGACCTTTTGACCTTTTTCAAGGTCATTAGTCCCCAATGTCATTGCTGAAGACCCCATGGGTCTAGGACCTTTGGTTATATAGTAAAAGCTGATTTTGTCTTTTCAGAAACCTAAAACAGGGGTTATGCCCCTTATTAAAAGGTCAAATCTCTTTGGTCAAAATGTAACAAAGTTGCGCCGTAATGACCCAAACATTTTCCACTATTTAAAACTTCTGTAAGTATAATGGTTTCTGAGATTATCCCATAACAAGGTGTTAGGTCAAAGGTCAAGGTCAAAATACAAATTTGACCTTGAGGTTTTTTTCAAAGATACATGAATTGATGATGATTGGTGAAGATCCTAGGTGTCTACGACTTACGGTTTCTGAGTTTTGGTGGCCAACCGACACCGGTTAATTTTCATAGGGGCATAACCCTATCAATGAGTCGTTGAATCTTTTCGATCCAAATGTAACGAAGAACCGGGGTCTGTTCCTGAACAAATTCCACCCTTTGTTTTTTTTCTACCTATTATGGTTATGGAGTTTGAATGATAACAAGGTTTTTGGGTTTCGGAGGGATTACTCCGAACCGACAAAATATTTCGACTCACAGGGTGAGTTCTGGATAGGTATTCATGACACCGATACAAAGTGTGAACATGAAAGCAACAAGTCTTATGGTTACGGAGGCTAACTTCGTCAAAGTTTGGCGGAACAAAAAGAATAATAATTAAACTGTCAATTGTTCTTGAACAATTGAGAGGTCTTTCCTTTTGTAATGTAAAATACATGTTCAAATAGACGTAGAATGTATTGAAAAGCTTTAAAACACACTGAAAAACCTTTAAATAAGGTTAAAAACACCAAATTCGCTATACGGAACATGACCTTGACCTTTGACCTTTTGACCTTTGTCAAGGTCATTAGTCACCAATGTCATTGCTGAAGACCCCATGGGTCTAGGACCTTTGGTTATATAGTAAAAGATGATTTTTTCTTTCCAGAAACCTAAAACAGGTTTTATGCCCCTTAAAAAAAGGTCAAATCTCTTCGGTCAGAATGTAACAAAGTTGTGCCATAATGACCCAAACATTTTCCACTATTTAAAACTTCTGTAAGTATAATGGTTTCTGAGATTATCCCATAACAAGGTGTTAGGTCAAAGGTCAAGGTCAACATACAAATTTGACCTTGAGATATTTTTCAAAGATACATAAATTGATGATGATTGGTGAAGATCCTAGGTGTCTACGACTTACGGTTTCTGAGTTTTGGTGGTCAACCGACACCGGTTAATTTTCATAGGGGCATAACCCTACCAATGAGTCGTTGAATCTTTTCGATCCAAATGTAACGAAGAACCAGGGTCTGGTCCTGAACAAATTTCACCCTTTGTTTTTTTTCTACCTATTACGGTTAAGGTGTTGGAACGATAACAAGGTTTTTGGGTTTCGGAGGGATTACTCCGAACCGACAAAATATTTCGACTCACAGGGTGAGTTCCGGATAGGTATTCATGACACCGATACAAAGTGTGAACATGAAAGCGACACGTCTTACGGTTACGGAGGCTAACTTCGTCAAAGTTTGGCGGAACAAAAAGAATAATAATAATAATTAAACTGTCAATTGTTCTTGAACAATTGAGAGGTCTTTCCTTTTTTAATGTAAAATACATGATCCAACAGACCTAGAATGTATTCAAAAGGTCAAGGTCAACCTTAAAAAGCTCGAAAACACACTAAAAATCCTTTAAATAAGGTTAAAAACACTAAATTCGCTATCTGGGACATGACCTTGACCTTTGACCTTTTGACCTTTGTCAAGGTCATTGGTCCCCAATGCCATTACTGAAGACCTTAAGGGTCTAGGACCTTTGGTTATATAGTAAAAGCTGATTTTGTCTTTTCAAAAACCTAAAACAGGGGTTATGCCCCTTATAGAAAGGTCAAATCTCTTTGGTCGAAATGTAACAAAGTTGCGCCATAATGACCCAAACATTTTCCACCATTTAAAACTTCTGTAAGTATAATGGTTTCTGAGATTATCCCATAACAAGGTGTAAGGTCAAAGGTCAAGGTCAACATACAAATTTGACCTTGAGGTATTTTTTAAAGATACATGAAATGATGATGATTGTTGAAGATCCTATGTGTCTACGACTTACGGTTTCTGAGTTTTGGTGGCCAACCGACACCGGTTAATTTTCATAGGGGCATAACCCTACCAATGAGTCGTTGAATCTTTTCGATCCAAATGTAACGAAGAACCGGGGTCTGGTCCTGAACAAATTTCACCCTTCATTTTTTTTCTACCTATTACGGTTACGGTGTTGGAACGATAACAAGGTTTTTGGGTTTCGGAGGGATTACTCCGAACCGACAAAATATTTCGACTCACAGGGTGAGTTCCGGATAGGTATTCATGACACCGATACAAAGTGTGAACATGAAAGCGACACGTCTTACGGTTACGGAGGGAAATTTTGTCAAAGTTTGGCGGAACAAGAAGAATAATAATAATAATAATCAGAAGAAATACAGTAAGGTCTTTCCCTTTAGTAAAAGGAAAGACCTTAATAATAATCAGAAGAAATACAGTAAGGTCTTTCCCTTTAGTAAAAGGAAAGACCTTAATTAAACTGTCAATTGTTCTTGAACAATTGAGAGGTCTTTCCTTTTGTAATGTAAAATAAATGTTCAAATAGACGTAGAATGTATTGAAAAGCTTTAAAACACACTGAAAATCCTTAAAATAAGGTTAAAAACACTAAATTCGTTATATGGGACATGACCTTGACCTTTGACATTTTGACCTTTGTCAAGGTCATCAGTCCCCAATGTCATTGCCGAAGACCCCATGGGTCTAGGACCTTTGGTTATATAGTAAAAGCTGGTTTTGTCTTTTCAGAAACCTAAAACAGGCTTTATGCCCCTTAAAAAAAGGTCAAATTTCTTCGGTCAAAATGTAACAAAGTTGCGTCGTAATGACCCAAACATTTTCCACTATTCAAAACTTCTGTAAGTATTATGGTTTCTGAGATTATCCCATAACAAGGTGATAGTTCAAAGGTCAAGGTCAACATACAAATTTGACCTTGAGGTATTTTTCAAAGATACATGAATTGATGATGAATGGTGAAGATCCTAGGTGTCTACGACTTACGGTTTCTGAGTTTTGGTGGTCAACCGACACCGGTTACTTTTCATAGGGGCATAACCCTACCAATGAGTCGTTGAATCTTTTCGATCCAAATGTAACGAAGAACCGGGGTCTGGTCCTGAACAAATTTCACCCTCTGTTTTTTCTCTACCTTTTACGGTTATGGTGTTGGAACGATAACAAGGTTTTTTGGTTTCGGAGGGATAACTCCGAACCGACAAAATTTTTCGACTAACAGGGTGAGTTCCGGATAGGTATTCATGACACCGATACAAAGTGTGAATATGAAAGCGACACGTCTTACGGTTAACGCGGCTAAATTTGTCAAAGTTTAACGGAAGAATAATAATAATAACAAGGTGGTGGATTTTTTTTTTCAGAAGAGATGTAAGAACAATATTAAACTGTCAATTGTTCTTGAACAATTGAGAGGTCTTTCCTTTTTTAATGTAAAATACATGTTCCAACAGACGTAGAATGTATTGAAAAGGTCAAGGTCAACCTTAAAAAGCTCGAAAACGCACTAACAATCCTTTAAATAAGGTTAAAAACACTAAATTCGCTATCTGGGACATGACCTTGACCTTTGACCTTTTGACCTTTGTCAAGGTCATTGGTCCCCAATGCCATTACTGAAGACCTTAAGGGTCTAGGACCTTTGGTTATATAGTAAAAGCTGATTTTGTCTTTTCAAAAACCTAAAACAGGGGTTATGCCCCTTATAGAAAGGTCAAATCTCTTTGGTCAAAATGTAACAAAGTTGCGCCATAATGACCCAAACATTTTCCACCATTTAAAACTTCTGTAAGTATAATGGTTTCTGAGATTATACCATAACAAGGTGTTAGGTCAAAGGTCAAGGTCAACATACAAATTTGACCTTGAGGTATTTTTTAAAGATACATGAAATGATGATGATTGGTGATGATCCTATGTGTCTACGACTTACGGTTACTGAGTTTTGGTGGCCAACCGACACCGGTTAATTTTCATAGGGGCATAACCCTACCAATGAGTCGTTGAATCTTTTCGATCCAAATGTAACGAAGAACCGGGGTCTGGTCCTGAACAAATTTCACCCTTCATTTTTTTTCTACCTATTACGGTTATGGTGTTGGAACGATAACAAGGTTTTTGGGTTTCGGAGGGATTACTCCGAACCGACAAAATATTTCGACTCACAGGGTGAGTTCCGGATAGGTATTCATGACACCGATACAAAGTGTGAACATGAAAGCGACACGTCTTACGGTTACGGAGGGAAATTTTGTCAAAGTTTGGCGGAACAAGAAGAATAATAATAATAATAATAATAATTAAACTGTCAATTGTTCTTGAACAATTGAGAGGTCTTTCCTTTTGTAATGTAAAATACATTTTCCAATACACGTAGAATGTATTGAAAGGTCAAGGTCAACCTAAAAAAAGGTTAAAAATACACTAAAAATCCATTAAATAAGGTCAAAAACACATAATTCGCGATTTTGGACATGACCTTGACCTTTGACCTTTTGACCTTGTCAAGGTCATTAGTCCCCAATGCCATTACTGAAGACCCCAAGGGTCTAGGACCTTTGGTTATATAGTAAAAGCTGATTTTGTCTTTTCAGAAACCTAAAACAGGGGTTATGCCCCTTATAGAAAGGTCAAATCTCTTCGGTCAAAATGTAACAAAGTTGCGCCATAAAGACCCAAACATTTTCCACTATTTAAAACTTCTGTAAGTATAATGGTTTCTGAGATTATCCCATAACAAGGTGTTAGGTCAAAGGTCAAGGTCAACATACAAATTTGACCTTGAGGTATTTTTTAAAGATACATGAAATGAAGATGATTGGTGAAGATCCTATGTGTCTACGACTTACGGTTTCTGAGTTTTGGTGGCCAACCGACACCGGTTAATTTTCATAGGGGCATAACCCTACCAATGAGTCGTTGAATCTTTTCGATCCAAATGTAACGAAGAACCGGTGTCTGGTCCTGAACAAATTTCACCCTTTGTTTTTTTTCTACCTATTATGGTTACGGTGTTGGAACGATAACAAGGTTTTTTGGTTTCGGAGGGATTACTCCGAACCGACAAAATATTTCGACTAACAGGGTGAGTTCCAGATAGGTATTCATGACACCGATACAAAGTGTGAACATGAAAGCGACACGTCTTACGGTTTAGGCTGCTAACTTCGTCAAAGTTTGGCGGAAGAATAATAATAATAATAATAATAAACAAAAGAAATACAGTAAGGTCTTTCCCTTTTGTAAAAGGAAAGACCTTAATAATAATAATCAGAAGAAATACAGTAAGGTCTTTCCCTTTAGTAAAAGGAAAGACCTTAATAATAATAATAAACAAAAGAAATACAGTAAGGTCTTTCCCTTTTGTAAAAGGAAAGACCTTAATAATAATTAAACTGTCAATTGTTCTTGAACAATTGAGAGGTCTTTCCTTTTGTAATGTAAAATACATGTTCCAACAGACGTAGAATGTATTGAAAAGGTCAAGGTCAACCTTAAAAAGCTCCAAAACACACTAAAAATCCTTTATAAAAGGTTAAAAACACTAAATTCGCTATCTGGGACATGACCCTTGACCTTTGTCAAGGTCATTAGTCCCCAATGCCATTACTGAAGACCCCAAGGGTCTAGGACCTTTGGTTATATAGTAAAAGCTGATTTTGTCTTTTCAGAAACCTAAAACAGGGGTTATGCCACTTATAGAAAGGTCAAATCTCTTCGGTCAAATGTCAAAAAGTTGCGCCTCATCCACCTCAACGCGTTTTTCACTATTTACTATTTCTGTAAGTACAATCGTTTTTGAGATATCGAGTTAAAAGTTTTAAGGTCAAAGGTCAAGGTCAACCTTAAAAAGCTTTAAAACACACTGAAAATCTTTAAAACACATTGAAAATCTCTTAAATAAGGTTAAAATCACTAAATTCGCTATCTGGTACATTACCTTGACCTTTGACCTTTTGACCTTTGTCAAGGTCATTGGTCCCAAATGTCATTGCTGAAGACCCCATGCGCCTAGGACCTTTGGTTATATAGTAAAAGCTGATTTTGTCTTTTCAGAAACCTAAAACAGGGGTTATGCCCCTTACAAAAAGGTCAAATCTCTTCGGTCAAAATGTAACAAAGTTGCCCCGTAATGACCCAAACATTTTCCACTATTTAAAACTTCTGTAAGTATAATGGTTTCTGAGTTGTTCTGATAACAAGGTGTTAGGTCAAAGGTCAAGGTCAACATACACATTTGACCTTAAGGTATTTTTCAAAGTCACATGAATTGATGATGAATGGTGAAAATCCTAGGTCTCTACGACTTACGGTTTCTGAGTTTTGGTTGTCCACCGACACCGGTTAATTTTCATAGGGGCATAACCCTACCAATGAGTCGTTGAATCTTTTCGATCCAAATGTAACGAAGAACCGGGGTCTGGTCCTGAACAAATTTCACCCTTCGTTTATTTTCTACCTATTACGGTTACGGTGTTGGAACGATAACAAGGTTTTTTGGTTTCGGAGGAATTACTCCGAACCGACAAAATATTTCGACTAAAAGGGTGAGTTCCAGATAGGTATTCATGACACCGATACAAAGTGTGAACATGAAAGCGACACGTCTTATGGTTTAGGCTGCTAACTTCGTCAAAGTTTGGCGGAAAAAGAATAATAATAAACAGAAGAAATACAGTAAGGTCTTTCCCTTTTGTAAAAGGAAAGACCTTAATAATAATAATAATAATAATAATAATAATAATAATAATCAGAAGAAATACAGTAAGGTCTTTCCCTTTAGTAAAAGGAAAGACCTTAATAAACAGAAGAAATACAGTAAGGTCTTTCCCTTTTGTAAAAGGAAAGACCTTAATTATAAACTTGAAGAAAACAGTAAGTGACATACACACATGGTTTTCAGTAATGATCACAGGACCATAAAACAAATCAAATTAAATTTAGGTTGAGTCCATGGTGTCACCTCACCCAACCCCTCATGTTTGAATACTTAAAACAGTCAGATCCCCACCCCTAAACATTATATGTTCTTATACGTTACAATAAAACAAATCAAATGAAATAAAAGGCGAGTCCCCTGGGGTCACTCTCACCCCCTGGTTTTTTTTTTTGAGAACTTATTAACAGTTGAGATCTCCACCCATATACCATTTATATTATTGTATGGGACAATGAAATAAATCAAATGAAATATAGAGGAACTCCAGAGGGGTCAGTCATCCCACCCCTTTCTTTTCGAAAACTTAGAAACTGTCGAGATCCCCACCCCTAAACCATATATATTTTTGTATGTGGCAACAAAACAAATCAAATGAAATAAAGTGGGTGTCCCTCTGGGTCAGCCCCACACCCTCATGTCTGAGAACATGTAAACGGTCAAGATCCTCACCCCTTAACCATATATATTCGTGTACTGGACAATAAAACAAATCAAATTCAAAAGAAGGCGAGTCCCTAGGGGTCACTCCCACTTGTTATTTGAGAACTTGTAAACGGTTGAGATCCCTACCCACAAACCATATATATTTTTGTATGAGAAAATAAAATAAATCAAAATGAAATATACTAGTAGAAGTCCACAGGGGTGACCCCACCAACTTCTTTTTGAAAACTTATACGGTCGAGATGATCACCCCTAAACCATATATATTCTTTTATGGGGCAACAAAACAAAACCAATGAAATATAGGGGGAGTACCTCTGAGTCATCCCCAACCCCTCATGTTTGAGAACTTGTAAACGGTTGAGATCCCCAACCCTTAATCATAAATATTCTTGTATTGGACAACAAAACGAATAAAGTGAAATATAAGGAAGTCCCTCGGTGTAACCCACCCCATCCTGTTTTGAGAACTTGTAAACAGTCAAGATCCACCCCCTTTTCGAAAACTTGAAATCTGTTGAAATCCCCACACTGAAACAACATATTATATTCTTGTACGGAATAATAAAACAAATCAGATGAAATAAAAGGCTAGTACCCTAGGGCCACTCTTACCCTACCTCCTGCCTGTTTGAGAACTTGTAAACTGTCTAGATCCACACCCCCAAATCATGAATATCACTTTACTAGACCGTGGGAATGACTAATTTTGAGAGCTTTGTTTGGGAGACTTCGTAGCAGCATCCTGTTACAATTATTTCTTGATCAAGTTTTTTTCTTTTTTAAGTAGGAAAAAAGTTAACCATGCAATCTACACACAATCTATTTGAAATATTACAATCTACCGTTGCAAACTTTCCACAGGTGCTATCCAGCACTTTGATTTTAAATGTAATTTCGTTTAAATGTTCATTTTTAAAATATTAAAAGTATTATGTCATGGGATGGAAAGAAAAATATGAGCATACAATCAAACTCGTATTATATGTTATTTTAATTTCTACAACACGATCAAAGGTTTCAAACTACAAAAATTGATTTGTAGTTCTGTTAAACAATTCATTATGGCTCTACATAATGAAAGAATCGATTCATACTCGACAATGCCTCGGGGAATATTTTTTTCTTCATGCAACTACATATCACCGCATTGTTGAGTTCGTTATTACACCTGGAAACAAGAATTCCATCGGTGAATAAAAGCTGTGAAAAAGCTTCCGATAAACCCGATAATCAGTTGTTGACATCTGTACTGCGGAATAATTATGGAACACGATAAAATAGATCTCCCATTCTCTGATCAATCATGACCATTTGTTACCTTATTGATCTTTTTGGTTGATGATCTAATTTAAACAATTTAGGCTAAATTATTCAAAACACATTAGACTAATAAGTCATAAATTGTTAATATAAGTCTTAAGAGGAAAATGTACTGTCATTTATATTGATTCCACCTCTTTGCGTATTTAAAGTTGAAGCACTGAGGATTATAAACATGCTTGAGTTAAATACATACAATTTATATATATGCGTTAGAATGTAACTTTAATACGGAAATGAGTGGTATAAAAATAGTTGTCATATTTTTAATCTACACACTCAACAAAACACATTTATAGAATATATAGAATTCTCGGAGAGCTTTAAAGTTAATTGGATTAGAGCAGCTGAACGAAATGAAGCATGTAAAAGGATAAATGCGACCTGGTGTACTCTTTCAAAGGCCATCAAATAATTTGCATATTTTTATAAGTTTACACTTTTATATATACAATCAACACATCTTAAAAATTAAACAATATAGTGCAAGATTGTAAGTCTTTAGTTTTTTTGTCATGATGGACGAAAACTTAAGGTGTTTGACATGAAATTAAAATTATACAAATTACCAAAGTCCAGATTTTCTTTGATAATGATATTTTCAGTCTTTATATTTTTTTCTAGTGAATAAACGATAAAAATCCAAAAGGCCGAACTGTTTTCATTTTTTTTCACTGTTCTATATATCTATTGTATAAGACGGTAAAAAAAATCCCAAACAAAGTTGTTATGCATTTTCTTTACTGGAAGAAGGCCAGGTAAATTTGGACTGCCCTGGAAAATTTGATTTGATTGGTACAGACATTTTCGCACTAGCTGTAATAGGCCTCTTATACGGACCCACTCAAAGAGTTGCTTCAAAGAACTTTCATTGTCCAAATGGGCAATCAATTCCCAGTATATATTAACAGACTGCAACTTCGCCTACCAATTGTTTGCAAACATCCAAGCATACATAGAAAGCAAGTTGATCAAATGTTTAATTCCTGTGCATGCTTTTATATAAAAGATGTAAGTGTTCTTTAAACTCTTTAAACGTAAGAAACAGATCAGAATGAGGCTTCAGTAGAGTTTACCGATTTTCAAATCTCCGTAATTTGCGCCCAAGAAGAGACACAAGCAAAGTAACAAACAAAAACTCAGAGGATCGCATGCACTCCAAAAAGAACAAGTCTTGATGCGTCGACAGGCCAATCGTCTCCTGCTAAAGCGTGTACTGATTTACAAACCCTACAAACACATAAGAACCAAAGGCTGATTAAACATAAAACTACTTACTAAGTCAAGGTTTGTTCCGAACGGACGGATTTTTCCAAATATATGTATTACGATGAACAAGTACTACGATTGGGTATCTTAACTTAAGTGGTTTTATGCATATCAGCCCTGAAGCTAAGTTTTCCTAGTATATGGATACTTCTTGATGATAAGCATCACGACGGGTGCCACATGTGGAGCAGGATATGCTTACCCTTCCGGAGCACCTGAGTTCGTTTAGTGTCTTTGTCTATTGTTAATTATTTTATTTTTTTTGTGGTGGGTGCTTATATCAATGAAAAGCACTGTCTTATATTTTAAGCATGCATCAATATAATCTTGTGTATAAATAATATAATAATTTAAGGAACATAAAATGATACGTTACGTTTATTTTTGACAGGTACATATCAGGGACAATGGTTAAGAGGAATGAGACACGGCTATGGTGTACGACAAAGTGTCCCCTATGGCCTGGCCTCATATTATCGTCCAAAAGCATTACGAGCTTCATTGACATCCCTACGCAGCGAAAATGAGGATGAAATGGTAGTTAAAAGTCGTGATAAAAAACTTGACGAAAGTCGAGGGGGATTTGTCCTCAAAGCTAAAAGTGATGAAACTCCCCCAGCACGTCGAAAGTCAATTTTTGATAAACAGGGCCGCACTAGTTTACGAAAAACACTCATGTCTGGATTAAAACTCAAGAAACAAAAAAGCACCGGAGATATAAACGATTCACCAAAACGTCAAACAGGTTCCGTACGGAGCACGATCAGTAGTATAAGTCATGTTAGTGCCGATTCAACACAATCAGGGATGACAAATGCCTCCATGTACACAGATAGTAATCTTTCTTTTGTTAGTCAAGATGATATTACTGATGTTAATGTCACAGAAACGTATATGGGAGAGTGGAAAAATGATAAACGCTCTGGTTTTGGCGTAAGTGAACGATCCGATGGGCTACGATACGAAGGAGAGTGGATAAATAATAAAAAATACGGTTACGGAGTGACTACGTTTAAAGATGGCACCAGAGAAGAAGGGAAATATAAAAACAATGTGTTAATATCGTCAGGAAAGAAAAATAAATTATTTTTAATTCGGACTTCCAAATTACGTGAACGGGTAGACAATGCAGTTTTATCAGCTCAAAGAGCAGCACAAATAGCACTACAAAAAGCTGACATAGCTATTACTAGGTGAGTTATGATAAACCATAAATACGAAACTACTAATTAAGGTTTTTCCCAAAGATATGTTTATATACCTTGCAAATATTACAAATGGTAAATAACAGCACCAGAATATTTAGGTGAGATACATTATTTAATAAAATATATAGAATACATCAAAAATCAAAACTAAGAAAATCTAGGCAATAAAGTAGTTCCGAGATGGTCTGTTGTACAGGGTTTTGGTCTTTTACATACACATGTCTCTAATTTGGGATCAACAACATGGCCTTGCATGCACAGAACAACAAAATATATGGTTAATGACACCTAACCATAAGTTTTAAACCGGATGATGTCCAGTGGTATCGCAACAGAAACGTATGATAGAATATTTTTTGGGGAAATCTCTTAAAACTATGTCATCTGCTTAATTAGTCTTTGAGTAAGATAGAAAAAAATGTCGACATTGAAACAACTACTATCCGGAACTCTAGTAAATTTTGTAAATACAAATGGCAACCATTATTAAAGTCCGATAAAAATAAAACCAGTTGAAACTACATATATCTTCCTAAATTATACTATTTATTTGTTCAGTTCGTGGTGCAATTAAGCTTTGTAAGCTTGCAACACATTCGACAGAAAAATGGCCAGATTTTTTATTCATCCCATACTTGTCATAAAATTATACTCTGAATATAATATAATAATATAAATGAAAAACTGGGGTAATCAAAAAGCACAAGCCAAATAAAAGCAGACAGCAACATTGCCAGAAAAAGTCAAAAAGACTAGCAACACTTCACAAAAACATGAACACATACATAAAATCGATTCAGATTTCAGATGCTCTAGAAGCTAATGCCCCGCTAGTGACACTCGCAATGTTTCTTATGTTAAAATATAACATTGAGTCAATTTAGGTGTGTTTATATCTTAAGAGCAGATTGGCGTAAACGTGATTCTGGTCAAACCATAAAAAAATCACCAATTCAATAATCCTTCGGCACAAGGTAAATTATCTTATCCAATGAATTTGCTTGAATGTGAAAGTTTAAAATAGATGGTTGGTTTCCTGGACAAAAGTAAGACAAGGCTGTAATACCCGTAGAAACATTAAAATTTAACGATTAAGATCCTTCCTGAAAGGGTTATGTAATGCCCTGGAATAATGATGTCTATACCCTTTTAGCGGAACCTATTGTAAATAGCCCATGAGAGAATTTGTAAGATCTACGAAAAAATCAATTTGGTTGAAATCGACAATTGGACCCTTTAAGAAGTTATCGTCTTCAATTGCTTGCTTGTTGGCTGCTTAACATCCAGTGGGGTTTATTGTCCTTGACATTTTTTTTAATCATGTGTGCATTATTTTCAAAAACAGTACTTAGAGTGAGATAATTTCGAGTGTGCAAAGCTATTTAAGATCTACAAATAAGTATTTAGATTTTGTATTCGAGGCCCCGTTATCAACTTGGTCCTTATTGCGATCCAAAGGGTAAAACAGACTTTATTTTTTCAAAAGTTGAATTACTAGTATTGGGGTTCTTTGATATGCCTTATCTAACCACATAATTAGATTTTGGTCTATTTTGAATATTGGACCATACTATCAAATTTTTAAGTTCTTAGACCACAGTGTGTTCACCACAATCATTCATGATTCTGTATCAGAAACCTATGTTGTGTCAAATACAATCTCCGATTACAATCCGAATTCAGAGCTATATCAAGCTTGAATGTTTTGTCCATTCTTTTCACAGCTGTTTAATGTTCGACCTCTGCTGTCGTATCATACTGCCTTGTGGAACATTTTATTTTATCTCCACTAATAAAGAGAGTATTAGTAAATATAGCAAACATGACCGTCAAAAAAATCTGAAGATACGTCAGCATGGTCGAAATAGTCAATTTTAGAATTTTTATTTAATTTACCTTGAAAGATGGTTTTTTTTACCCATTTTGAGATTGTTGCAAATACTCTCTCACCATGTCGTGACTACGTTTGTCAAAGGGTTGCATGACAGGTCTATCGGATTGCATAAATGCGAAGTGATTTGCACATACCAGTTAACCCGACTAGAGTCTAAATTCATCATGATTATCCCTCCTATTGGACTGATTGATTGATTTTTGGTGTTAAACACCACTTTTGGTCTTTTTTCATTCCTGGAGAGACACGCCAACATATCAGTGTTAGCTACTAGTGCAAACTATAGAAGAACAATTAGACAACTCGGCCACCGAGGCCCCCATCCGTTCGGGACTTCCTTATGTCTTACAATACCAATTGATAGGTGCGGATCCAGGATTTAATAAAAAAAAAAAAGAAGAGGGAGAACCTTAGCCAAGTCAAAGTTTGCGAGGAGCGTTACTTGTAAAAAGTCTATACAATTATTCAATGGGCAATTTTTTTAATGCATTCAAATGGATAAAACCAGAGGATTTTAAAAATCTGACAAAAAAATCAAAAACATGACAAGCAAACATCCCTTTTCAGCTGAGGCTAAGCTCTCCTCCCACTCCTAAATCCGAATCTGACTGGTTTCAATATGTTTGTCATTTTGACGTCATTAGATATGGCAAATTAAAATGACATTAGTATATATATATATAACCTAACTGAAATTTGACATAAAAACTTAAAGTACGCAAATTAAACCTTTTCCCCCATTAAGTTAATTATTTATCTATTGTCTTTGTCTTTCTATCACGTTTTCTTTGTAATTTTATCTGTACCAGATATAATCACTGATATATATATATATATATATTGGATATGAGTAGTGGTTTTTGCGTCTTATTCAAGTCTAAAAAGAAAGAATAGTTCGAACAAACTATATTTGGTATGATATATTGACAGGTAAATGCACATTTCATTCACGAGCGATATCATTGGCATAGTACGCCCAGCGGTTGAGTTTAGTTCGAAAGATCTCTTAATTTTTACTGCATACATGTGTTTCTAGTAAAGTACAAGATACATACATGCGAAAACATGTTAAGATATGTTGGTGACCTTCTGATGTTGTCTGTTGTCGGGTTATTGTCTCTTTGACACATTCCCCATTTCCATTCTCAATTTTATTGATTGATTGAATGTTGCATGACGTCGAGTGGTGAAAAATATACAGAAAAAGGTTATCCCTTCTTTCATTAGCATGATACACTCTTAAATGCATGTTTGCGATATATCTCATCCAAGTCAACAAATTGTCACGGTCGTCAACATTTTATACACCTTTAAAAGGTGCATGTTTTATCTAAGCGTTTGAAAATAAAATAAATTTCTATAGAGGGTGAAATTTGAGATTCTATTAAGAAATGGATGAAAAATGATCCAGAAGTTCGATAGGTGTCGAAAAACGTTGATTTTAAATACTTAAACAAAGAAGATGTGGTATGATTGCCAATGAGATTAAATATTCACCCGGTATCGAATGAAGTGGATATAATTTATTATAGGCCACCATAAGGCCTTCAACAATGAGAAAAACCACACCGTATAGCTCGAAATGAACAATGTAAAACAATTCAAACGAAAAATAAATATAACATGAACCAACAGCAAACACAAATGGTCCAGGCTTCGTAAGGCACATACAGAATGTGGCAGGATTAAGCTGTTTGTGAGCGTCTATAAAATCCTCTCCTAACCCGGGACAATATTGATGAAAAATGCGACAACTAAACAATATATATATAAGATCTTACATAAATAGGAATGAGACAACTGTCTACACAAAGACCTATGAACAAAGATGTAACAACTTCATGTCATCATATTAGGCCTTCTAATATGAACAAAATCCATTTACTTACCCTGTATATATCATATTAGGTCACTAGCACACTATGTAACGAATTTATCTTGCCGACTATCTTTATTTGTTGAATTTAGACGAAAGTTGTCTTATTTGCTATCATAACACATATTCTTATGTTCAAGTGTTCAATTTTCATAACCTTCTTCAATTGGTCTGCACTAAAAAAAAATATGTAAACGATACATATCTGTTATCAACAACTTTAATATAACAACATTCAACAGAACTTTCAATACTTTTAAATAATTAAACAGTGCCTTAGTCGTAAATCCACTACTAACCGTGTATTGAAATAAGCCCCGCCTCCCTACTAACCTAATATGAAATATACACGGTCACCACGAGGTCGCTTTCAACCAATCATATTCCTAGAAATGCATAGGAGGTAAGATAAATCTTAATATTGTATGCATCAATATAACACCCCATCATCCAAACCAGATTTTTTTTAATGAAGATAAAATTATACTGACAGTCAGTTTGTGTCAAAATAATGTCCTCCAATTCTTTATTCTCTGGAGGCGGCCCTCTCCCGACATCAAAACCAGGATCTGCGCTTGGAAAATACACAGGTTATAAATATAAAAAAATCTGGAGACAAACGTCGATAAACAAGGTTATCGCTTTTTAACTACAATTAAAATATGATGACGTTCTTCTTTAGGGAGCTACCATTTGATTTTTATGGGGGGAGGGGGGGGGGGGGGGGTCTAAGGATGAAAATTTTTTTCCTGCATTTTTTAAGCTGTAATCTCTGTCCTGCATTTTTATTTTCCACTCTGTTCGGTCCTGCCTTTTTTTTTTTAATTTATCCTGACTTTTTTTTACCTAAATTGTCGTCCTAGCTTTTTTTTTTTGCCAAGTGTCTCATCCTGTCTTTTTTTTTACTCAAAACTCCTGACCTGCGTATTTTTTTCAAATTTCATTCTATGTTTCTGTTCTTTTTTATTGATAATCTGTTGATTTTTCTACAACTTTTTTTGTTCATCAAATCAAAATGGCGACATTTCGAGTGTCTACTATAGGTCCGCTTTGGAGTACGTAAGTTCAAAATATTCCTATTAGAATCGAAATAATTCTATCATGCCATGCTCTATGCTCATTTCAACATTGGTATTATATTTGTAAACATTTTTAAATACCTCGTTAACGCTCGGTATTAAGATAATATAATGCCTACCCATGTTAAAATGAGCATAGAACATGGCATGACAGAATTATTTCTTAACTAGTAACTGCATTTTGAGTGAGTTATAAGAGGTAGTGGAACTGTAAGGATAGCTTTGAAACTTATTCGTGAGAAGATGTTCAAAAGTTTCTGTCAGATGTATTTTTCTGGTGTCTCTCAATACGTTATTTTCTGTATCTTTGCACAAATGATTAATCAACTCTATAAGATGTTAATCAATAATTTTCATGTCCATTTCATGACATACTACCAGTATTTCCCAGTTTTGTGACAGCTCTCTTGTTTAAAGCTGGCATTCGATATTAAATAGTTGTGTAAACATAACAACTATACTGCCGTTGCCGACCTAATTGCTTTAGAAATGTGTCGTCGTAATTGAAATTTTATATTGAGGTTTTGCTTCCACCTGCTATGGAGGATTTTAGAGTTAATTACCAGGATGTTTTCTCCAAATAATCGATTAATTCTTGTGTAAACGTCTGCTTTTATTTACTAATATGTAATCCCGATAATCGTTGCTTTCACTAGTATATTCTGCTGCAGTCATTGAAGAGCTAAAGACTTTATTTATTTTGTCCGTGTTTGAAGTTAAAATACAACCTAGGATGAGTTGTGACTGCAATTTGATTGTTTTTTCTTCGATTTTCCTTGCCTTTCCACTTTTTATTTGCACTTAATGGTATTTTTCTCAATCACGTCTGCGGTCTATGCAGATACTTGTTTTTATTCCTAAAAAAAACAAGACACAAAAGACAGCTGTTTAGTGGGTAAAAAGGAACTTAATTAAGTATTAGTGTATTTTTAAGAGCTATATACACTTTTATAAAATATTACAGGAAAACGTGAAAGACAGTTATGTCATCGTTATTCAGGCAAATTGAAGTTCAGCTAGTCTATTTAAATGTTATCCTTGATTCTTACTTAAATCGAATTTTCTATTATGAGGGTCTGGGTGGGATTCACAGACTAATGCAGAATACAGAACAATTGGCAACATAAGAAAAAAAAAATTAGAGGATGCAAAAATATACAGGATAATCATATGGAAAATTGGCAAAAGTATAAAGAATAGAAAAAAAAATGACACAAATAATTAATACTGAAATGAAGTTCCCCCTTATAGACTCTCTATTATGGGAGTTTTATCTTAAGATATCACAATACTTGAAGAATTACTTGAGTAATTTATTTTTCTTTGATGTATATCAACAATAATAAGAGATTCAATCATTTCAATGTTTTCACAGTTAAAAGTGGAACCACACAGAGATAGAAATAAAGTTGAATGGTATTTCTGTCTGTATCACTTAAAAAAGTGCAAAAATGTAGATAAGAGGTAAATGCGTGAGACAGCTAACAAAAACTTAACTTATTTCATAACTTTAAACAACACAAAACAACTGAAAACTGCCCTAACGATTAAGGAACTTCGGGTTTGTCTGCGCGGGTGTAGATAACTTGTGAACGTTGAATGACCTAGAGGGATTCCGAGAAGGTCCGGGTTACCCAGATTTAAATTGAAGAACAATTTCTATTTTACACCCCCAATATTGGTTTGTCCTTCTTTTGAAAATCCCAGATCATCCATGGTCGTCCACCATTAGACGACCTCAGCACTAATTTCTACAATATCTTTGGTAAGCTTGCTTGTTAGCTAAACCGTTAAGTGATTATAAGGTCAGGTATACTACCCTCCTTTCGAAGCCTATTCCTACTGACAGATAAATAAGTTATCTGTCGGACTAGTCTGCAGTTTACCTAACAGACTTCACGGTTCAGCTTACAAGCAAGCTAACCAAAGATATTACCTTTGCCTACACACTCAATGAAATTGACTGTAAATGTAATTATATGATTGGTTAAATTAATGAAAAAAATGCTCTACTTTCTCCATAACTTTATCAGTGGAACATCTATAATGTAAAAACACCCGTTGCTTTGCACTTCAGCATTTTTGACATGATGACAATGCAATCATACCTTCTGAGGAAAAATATCTGCTCGTTTCTTGACTTGTATAACAATAGATATTAGCTATTGTACCTCTAAATAGATTTAACATGCAAATACAAAAATGTCATAAATACATGTAGTGGAAAATACTATATACATATCTGAAATCTTGTGTACTATCCTGAAACATGGTAGTTCTATGCATTCTTCAAATATCTTACTGTTCAAGTTTTGTCTTATAAGTTTACAATCTTCTGTACAGATTAGAAGAATTACTAAACACATGCAATATATACACAAACCATACGAATGTTTTCTATCATTATCGCAAATCTTCTACTATGAACGAAAGGTATACTGGTATTTTTTGTGAGCTTATTAAGTTAATCCGATTACCACTTGATAGTCCGAATCAAAGTTATAATTATTTTGTTTAAAGCAAAGACATCTTGAAGTAAAACAAAATTTAAAAACATTCCGAACTCAAAGGTCAATCAAAAAAAGGGGGGGGGGAGTCCACAAACCAGACAAAATCAAATGTTAGACTGTATCATGTATATCAACCAACACTGAGAACGCATGGAAAACAAAGATTATCTTGAAAGGGTAGGACACAACTAAGTGCCGGATCCAAAAAAAAAATCATTAGGGGGCCGAGGGGCCCACTGACTGACTAAAAGGAGTACACTCCAGTCATGCCTCAGTGATTCCATATATAATCAAACAAATGTTTCCCACAAAAGGGATGCAGGCCCCCTGAAAACCCCTTTAAATCCCCCTGTGCTTTCTTAAATGTATATATTGTGTTTTATCAGAGACATGTATATGTCTCTGGTTTTATTGACTATTAATCGACCTTCAGGTACGCAGTTTGAGCTAAATTTGGAATCGAATAAAATATCGAAATTGAACAAATAGCTCTTATTTTCAAAGTATCAACATGCATTGAAAGGGAATCGTAAGTCATGTACACATGATCGATTAATAACATACACATTAAAAATCTTATAAGTGGCTTGATTCTAACAAATTTAGGAGGAGAGCTATGTTCTCAACGGTGAACCCCTTTTCTTATTGGAATAAATAATGTGAGTATTCTTAACATGGACAGAATGTATAATTCAAATTTATAGTTAAGAAATAACTTTATAAGTCATTATAGAAATTTTCCAATCAGACAACATTAATCTGTGTCCACACTTGCTATAAAGTTGATTTAAAAGTATAAAACAATTCATTCATATGTTTGCACAGATAAAATTATCTTCAAATAATTGATGATTGATAAAGTGAATTTTCAATCCTTGTAACGATATATGTAACAAATGCACCAGATCGCAGAATGTGTCTACTGATAAGTACAAGGATGTTCTTGGCGCGATCTAGCATCTGCGATAAATATCAATCGTTTTCATCAGTAATTACTCATTTTACACTTATCCTGTGTTTATATATGGAAAATCAGATAACATAAGTGTTTTATCATCATGATACGGAGAGAATGACCCGTAAATTTACTTGAGTAAAATCTTTACTTGTAATCATACCATAATACCCAGCGAGACAATTATTCGGCAGATTGAGCTGTTTATTTAAGTTCATCATTATTATATCACTTTTAATTATATTTTTCACGTTGAAAGGCCACTGACCGGTTAGAGTACGTTGTATCTTTCAGCTTGCAATTTACCTTAAGCTATTTTACAAATACAAATCCAAGTTTCTTTTTTTTTTAAATCCATTCAAGTTACAGTTATCGTACATAGTCAGATTTGTACTCGATTTGAACCAGGATAAGAAGCTCGGTGTAGCATCGTGTTTCTTCCTGGTTCTAAAGATTTCACAAATGAAATTGATATTCACGACAATGTACGTATATTGTTTATGTATGTATGCGTTGTTTTGACAAATCTTTAGTTTTGTTACTTATAACGTTAATTTTGTTTGATAATAGTTTTGTTTTGCTACCATTTGGAGGAAAATATTTGTTGTATATTAACGAATTGTGAATGCCTGGTATTTCAACCAATTGCCATTTCTGTCAGTGTCGTAAAAACGTGACGAAATATTCAAGGGAATTTTGTCTCGTGATCATATATCACTAATATTTCTTTTCTAAGATAAACTTTTAATACTCAATATCAATTTGTGGTTTACGTTTACAGGTTTTGCAATTAACACAACATCTTATAATATGGCTTAATTCTGCGGTAAAAATTTTCAATGACGCAAATTATAGCAAGAATAATTCCATAATGTTATGTGGGTGGGTTATGACCACAGTCACTAATGACCCACCATTTAATTGCATCCATTATGTCAACCAATATTCCCATTTGGTTGAGTAATAATGAGACAATTGAATATAAACAAGACTATCATGTTAGCAGAAAAAAAAGAAATATAATACCTGAACATAGATCAGAATGTGTAAAACAAAGTTCCGAAAGCAAATCTGAAATAAAAAAAAAAATGAAATAAACGTATATGTCAGCTAACCAAACCGTCATACACAAAATAATTGAATATGTATTTGAGGAATAAAATTGAGAATGGAAATGGGGAATTTGCCATAGATTCAACAACCCGACCAAAGAGCAGAAAATAGGCCAAGGCCACCAACTGGTCTTCAAAACATGTAGAAACATGTTGACCAGTTAACTTTGTCGCCAAAAAAAGAAAGAAATCACTATTTCAATTAGCGAAAAAAAAATCATAACATTCAAATCTTACTTTATTTGATAGAGTAAAGGTGTTTTTGACCATATATTTATATATTGATGTTTCTTCCATTTAGTAAACATGCCAATAAACTAGGATTTTTGTTTGTTTCAGAATGGCTAATGCTCGAGCAAAGTCAGAACAGGCAGATCAAGCGGCACTGAAAGCAGACCAGGATTCAGATATTGCCAGAATTAAAGCAAAGGAATATGCACCGGAATTCCACCAGCCAGGTAATGTATATAAAAGAATTAAATGGCAGTTTGAAGTGGAAGATGGATAGATTATGTAATTAGATTTACTTCATTCGTTTACACCTTTAAAGCACGTATACATTGGAGAAAATCACATTATTTTCTCACATCAAAAAAGAAAACAATATTATTTAGATTTCATACGTCCGAAGTGCTTTTCTTGATTTACTTTAACCAGGAACGTTTAAAGCCGCGGATATTTAAAAGCCAAACATGTATAAGAACCGAATAAGTTGAAGAGCTATATGACAGAAAAGGACATACCAAGTCCTTCTTGAGTCACCTTTTTGTGAGAGAGTTTAAACTTTATTTTCTAAATAATTTTCAAATTCATCATCATTCAATTTTAGAAAGGTTTGTTATATCAGTCGAAAATTTGTACTTTTGCAATATTAGTAACCAAATAGGAAAGAGTACTTTATTTGCTTTGAGGTTCGTATTGATCTAGATTAACCTTGTTTACTCCTCAACGTTAGACAGTTTTAAAATGAATAAACATAAAACAAAACACACAGGTGCGACGACATCATTTTTTACCACTAGAGACCGTTAAAAAGTTAATTGCACTTTTAAAGCTTTGAAGTAGTACTACACTTTGTCAAAATTGGAAGTTGCACCTTCAAAGCTTTGAAGTAGAACTACACTTTATTAAAATTTGAAGTTTTAATATTCATCGACAGTTAAACAGTTGCATATGTATTGCTCTTGTAATTCTATGTTGAATCACTAATACAGGAAAACGCGTTCACTGTTTTCAAACTTTAAAATTGAATAAACAACATTGATTTTTATAGACCTACTGAACCGGAGGAGGCATTAAGTTTTATCCTTGTCCGTACCTACGTACGTACATCCGCATGTCTCTAAGTGGGTGTCCGTTCTCTAACTTAGGTTTGTTTTAACCAAATGTACTTAAACTTGTACAAAATACTTATTACCACAAAACACAGATCAAGTTTGAATTTTGGTGCTGTAACTATTACTGTTCTAGAGTTATGTCCCTTTACAAATGGAAACATTGCTAAATTTTTCGTTTCCGTTCTCACAATTTAATTTGCCTCAATCAAATGTTTTGAAACTTAAACTCGATGCCTATTACTACAAAATATAGACCAAATTTGAATTGTGATGGTGTCACTTTACTAGTTCTAGAGTGACAAATGAAAAAAATGCTGAATTCGTTAAACATTAGGCTTACTTAAACAATATTTTAAAGCATATGTTGTACATAATAACAATATTATTTTTGAAAAGCTGCTAAGCATATATAAATTTAAAAAGCTCAATATAAAATGGTGTATTTTGTAGATTAAATAAATGTCAAAGATGAGATGCGTGTTTGATCTCATCATAACATCATAAGGGCCACACGTCGAAGGTCAAAAGAATCCAAAGACATATTAGAATTTGTATAACCGCACTATTATAAAACTTTTTTTAAAAACTTTTTTGGATTCGAGCGTCACTGATGAGTCTTTTGTAGACGAAACGCCCGTCTGGCGTAAAATTTAAAATAATATTTAGTCCTGGTATATATGATGAGTTCATTTACTTGAAACGTGTGCAACTCTAAAAAAACTGTTTTAGGGTTGAAGTGAACTTCGTTTTAAGCGATAAAATATACTAGCTGAGAAAACAAAACAGCAGGCAATACCACAGTTATTTTTTTCTTTAACGACAAACAGGCATTGACATAGGGTTAACTAGAACATGTCTAAGTGACCCAATGAATGATAACTTGTTAAGAATGCTAACACTATCCGTGTTTCGAAATCCACAGAAATGATAACAGCCAAACTTTATCAGGTTTGACCATGCCATATGGTGATTGCTGATACCGAAGTTGTTCAATTTCCTAAACTATAGATAAGAATTAATTACAAATCTACATGTTAAATATCTTATTAGTACCGATTTAATTCACAATTTGAGACAGATATTAGCGGTTTCTCCTTTTATGCCCAATGAGTAAATCAACGTAAACGTATATTTTACCTAATTGTTTTAAGGAAAGGATTTTGAAAAGCATAAAAAAATTGACTTTTCCTTCAGGAACAAAACAAATTCTTAACTCGTAGAAAACATAAAAATTCTGATAGTTTATGTCGATTTTTGTGTCCGCTCTCTCTTTTAATTTTGTATCATGGTTATCATCATCAAAACACACTACGCAGAGTTTTCGAAACCGAACAAAACTATGTGAGGTGTCCAGTACGTGTAAAGATCTTGTGAAGGAGTGTCTGGTTGGGGTTTGTAATGGGCGAAGACTGTGAATATATAATGAAAAAAAAAGAACGGAGAAAAATTAATATAAAAAAACCCCAGAATATTGGGATGTTAAATAATGAAAAAAAAGAGAATAATGACGGAAATGAATAAAGATTAGAGAAAAATGGTAAAAAAAAAAAAAAAAAAAGAAATTGGAATTATCTACTGACCATTGACGAAACCTATTTGTGCCAAATTAATCATTCGTAATTTTACTTTTAACTTGTGTTTTTTAGGAACAGATATTATAAAGAAAAAAATGGAGGAAAATGGCGGAGCAGGAAATGAGGAATACGATTTCAGTCATCTGAAAGGAATGTCAAATCACAATCCTCATGGTCGATCACAGTCCATGCTTGTTAGAAAAGGACACGTCGATGAAGATCACATCGATTCCACGCTATCTGGAGGTCTACTTTCTTCGCCGGAAGACAGCCCTGTTCATCATCCACATTCGGAACAAAATCATTTAAATTCTTTGAGCCTTCTTTCTCCTAATCCATTGAGTACTAGCAGCAGTAGTAAAGATAACATAAACATACCAAATCATTCACCGCGAAACCGTAGTCCATCATTGAAAATTAGACGTTATAGCTTTCTTGCCGGATCCCGACGTGGTCGAGGAATTAGTGAAATTTTTAATTCCACCATTTTAAATGATCATTTTGATCAATATTCTGCTCAGAAAGACGACAGTGGATTAGGCCGGGATTTATTAGACGATAAATACCGAGCCAATCATATAGGAGATCCTTCGCCAGATTCTGGTGTGTCCGAATCAATGGACGAAGATGCTAAAAATAAATCTCTGCAACGGAGAAGAACTATGCCTTGCATTGTAAAAGAAGATGATGACGCCAAACAAACTGTCCGTGAGAACCATACTGCAGTCAGCAGTGATAACATTGCTGGAAAAAATCCGGAAGCTTATGTGATAGAAAACGGTATTAGGAAGCGAATCAAAGGAATTCAGAACAAAATAAATCCAAGTGCATCACGAGGAAATCTTCAAAATGCGTACCTAATAGAAAGCGAAAGACAGCTTAGATCTGGAAAACATGGCAGTCTTCCCGATATCCATACTGTGCAGACGACAAATGAAATCAAACCTATGTCCAGGGAAGAAGCTTATCAACTTGGCACCGCACGTCGAGATGAATTACGTCGTCTTCAGGAATTAGCTGAAAGACGAAGACAGGGTGATGTAGGAGTGATCCTTGGTGATCTTAAGGTAATTTAACATTTTCGGTTGCTGTAGTTTGACTTACTACCGCCTGTTAAGTTTTAAATAAATAAGGGCAATTTTGACTTAAATCATTCTTTATTTTCTTATGTACGCGAATCAAGAAGATTTGTGATTAACATAATCTAGATATATAGAATATGAGATAACACAACATATACATACCTATATTAATAAAACCTTCTCATCATGGGATGAAATCAAAAATGCAGTATACATTTGGTTTGGTTGATCTTTTTGCTAGAGTCTTTACTCCAGGTCTTTTATTGTAACTATATGGTGGTTTAACAGAAGCTTATACACGAATACTGATAAAATACTTCATAAGATAATAGAGGAGTTCTAAAGACAAGATCCAAGTTAACAATGATTAATTATAAATCCAATTGAAGTTATGTCTAATCCATAGTTCATGACCTGACTTTAACTGTAAATAAGGTATAAAAGAATGCGTTAAAAAAGGAAACCGCTAACAAAAATTTAATGACATGCTTGAGACAAAACTAATTCATTGATTGAAACAAGAGCTAGAGAACATAAGATTTTTTTCCGAAATTGGCGCCCTCGTATGTGTGCATCTCGCGAATACAAAGCAAAGTAGAATTAATTCAAAGAATAGATTTGAGGACATAACAATCTAAGGACTGCGAATTGTTTCTTTTTGTCTTCATATCAACAAAACAAAAGAACAAGTTAATAACTAAAACAATGATATAAACAAGGAACTGTGATGGAGGTTACGACAGGAGTGATGACCCATTGCTCTCGAATTTGAGAAAATTTCACAATCCACTTATCCATTTGTTATCATAGATGAGAAATATTGCAAAGGTTAGGTTCGTTATCTCGTTATAATCATGTAATCATACCAATATTCTCCCTTTTGAAAGTCATTTTTTTTTATCTAAAGGTACTGCAGTATTATTTTTGGTTTATAGTCGAAGTGAACATGATTCATTTCTTAATTTGCTTTAAAGGAAATCGCAAAACCCTTAGATATTTTTCGCCTTGTTTCTTAGTTTTTAATAGAAAACCAATCAAAGCAAAACAGCAGCTGGAAAAAACATATGCATTTGTAAAGTTATAACAGTTGATTGGTTGTTAATTTGTTCTTTTTCACAAAGAAAAAAGAAAATCTATGAAAGTGATAATTTTTGGTTTATACGTAGTGTAACTTTTCTTTTAAAATCAATTGATTCCAAATCATATTTGATAATATTTGAATTTGATGATGTGTTGTCATATATTATCATGACCTGCATTTTTTTTATGAGTTCAAATGTTCAAAAATTATATTTGATGTCATCAGTTGATTAAAAAGCTGGCGGTTACTGGTTTTCTTAGACTTTGGGGCTTTGTATATTTTTAAAACAATTAATTTGAGAACGATAAAAAAAAATATAAGAAAAATACATAATCAACATGATCAAGAAAATATTTTCATAATGAATGATTTTTTTTTTGAAAGATGCTATTTCAAGACTTAAATAATACGTACTCATTCAAAGAATTAAATCTTGTTTTCTTTTGTTAAATGGGAGGTAATTGAAGAGGGACGAAAGATACCAAAGGGACAGTCAAACTCATAAATCTAAAACAAACTGACAACGCCATGGCTAAAAATGAAAACGACAAACAGAAAAACAAAAGTACATATGACACAACATAGAAAACTAAAGAATAAACAACACGAACACCACCAAAAACTAGGGGTGATCTCAGGTGCTCCGGAAGGGTAAGCAGATCCTGCTCCAAATGCGGCACCCGTCGTGTTGCTCGTGAAGTTGTGCTTTGTAACAAAATAATACAGAAATTTCGCTTTATAGAAAAGACTAACATTTAAGCTTTAAATTTCTCGTACTTTTGCCCATGTACTGTTTTCTTCATATAAACATTTTAGAAGTATACTGTCAATATATTCTATTAATCTCTTGATTAAAATGTAAAGATATATTCTTTTACAAGTATATATACAGCAAAATATTGGTGTAATGTATTAATCTTTTAAAAAAGAAGGCAGTAGCTTACTCAATATGATCAGAAAGTATTTTGAGTTAGCCTCCTTAGTTCGACAATCTTTTTTATTAAATAAAAAAAATTGCTGATACTGGGATGTACGTATGTGTTACTCTCTCGCTGACATGAATTGCATAAAAGTGATCTGTAAATTAAAATGCCATAACATTAAGAATTTTTTTTTTTTTTTTCAGGACTTCGTGCAGCATCGCCAATTGTTGGTGTTAGTCATCGCTTTAAATCTAAGTTTAGCTACCATGTTCTTTAACATCATGTCTTGATGACCATTTAACATAGCTACCATGGGAACCAACTACTGCCATGTTCTTGCGGAAATGACGTGGAAGCGGTGTTTACGGACCCGGATGTGAACAAGGAAGACGACAAGTAATGATACCCCACTGACAAGACGAAGATAGTTGTTAAGATTGGGACAATTTGTCTTTGGAAGTCATAAGAGAATTTTATAATCATCAGATACTTAAATGCCAATTCCAGTCTACCTATCAGCATCTTGTTTTTTGATCTGGTACCAAACCAGAAGCACCATTTTGTACAACATGTCCTTATATCATTCCCCTAACAATGGAGTTGCGCCAATGTTGATTTTTGGAACCTCCAGTTTTTAGTCGAGGATCATGTTTTTTCATTCCTAGGGGATTCTGAGATTTTAATTGTGGTATAAATGGTTGATGCGTGTTTGCGTCTCTGTTTGTATTTATTTATATTAGTTAATTTATTTTAGAACAGTGCCAGTTGAATGTAATTTTGTTTTCCACAAAATGTGGTCTTTTTGTGATTCACATTTATTTCTTGTTCAATGATATAATAGATATTTATTACTTTTATTTATAAATTTGTTGAGAAAGTAAGAAAATTTACAAAGTAGTTATGAATGAAGTTATGAAAGATTTGATCGGATATTTACAAATACACAGAATATCAGTCACGTGACTTTGTTAATAGGAAGAGCTTAAATTGTTTGTTTCATTTTTGTTGAGTTACACGTTTGAACGTCATACAATCATGTGACCACTTACCATGACGTCATAAACAAAGGAATTGACCAACTTGTTAGAAGGATTCAGTGTGAAGTCCGTTAAGTCTTTCAGCTCTGTTTAATAGTTGACCTTTGACCCGCGGTTGTAGAGGAATGTTGTGTATAATACCATTATTTATGAAAATAATATACATTACCTATTTCCACTTGTGTTATTGTGTCTTTATTATAGAATTATGTACAACTCACTAAGTAAAACGAGATATTTCAAGCGAGAAGTGAAATGAATAAGCTAGGAGAGGAATCATTGTATTAAAGGCAACAGTAGTTTACCGCTGTTCAAAACTCATAAATCCATGGCCAAAAAAACAAAATCGGGATAACAAACTAAAACCGAGGGAAACGCATGTACAGTGTTTCTCCCAGCATTCATTTATACTGAAATAAATGCTGGCCAAGTGTGCTTAAGCGTTTCATTACGAAGACCTCTTCGTCCTATACTCACTGTTTCAACTGATACTTCAATTTGAAATCTTGTTCAAGTGTCACATTCATTGAAAATACACAGACTTTCTCATTTGTTTCAGGTTCCTGATTTTTTTATTCCTTACACGTCATTCTGTTGGCATCATTCAAACATGAAAGTAATGAAAACAGTTCGTTTAATAACATCCAAATACTACTCTTCATCTAAATATCTAATTGAGAAACTTTTATAACTTTGAAAAGTCTATAATAATAAGTCTTTTAGAAATCCTCCCAGGCATCACAGTCATTTAATTAAAAGAAAATGTGAACAGAGCTCATAAAATCATACTCAACCTGTCAAACTCACCAATCCATTTATCAATGCGACACCTTAAAATTAAGTCCGATCAAAACAGATGACGCACAGCGCCATAATTTAAAACTTTTCCCGTAAAAGTTAAATGAAACGAAGTGAGTTGTTCAGGAACAGTTGTAGTTAAAATATCCCCTACGTGTAGATATGTCAAAATCTGTCATTCGCTTTTGGAATTTCAACTATATGAAAAGGTGAGAAATGGCATTGTTTGATAAAGCATCTCTGAATTATTCATTGTTGTTTACGAGCTGCTATTTATGCACATAACACACAGTAGGTAAACACATTATTAAAGATACCAGACTAGAAACTTTAGTCGAGTATTCCGTCTACATAAGACCTATTTGTAACGCTCAAAATGAAATAGTTGGTATCCAACTCAATGCTGAGTTGAATAGTATATATTGATATCAAAGGTACCAGGATTATAATTTAGCACGCCAGACGCGCACATCGTCTACACATGACTCATTAATGACGCCCAAATCAAAACATCTATAAAACCACTGGGCTGGTGATACCCTCGGGGACGAAACGTCCACCAGCAGTGGCATCGAACCAGTGGTGTTAATTGATATCAATAAAGGCAACAGTAGTATACCGCTGTTCAAAACTCATAAATCCATGGACAAAAAACAAAATCGGGGAAACAAACCTAAACCGAGCGAAACGCATTAAATATAAGAGGAGAACAACGACACAACACCGAAACGCAACACACACAGAAACAGACCAATCATCAGACAAAACACCACGAGAATAACAAATGTAACAAAGATACCAGGATTATAATTTAGCACGCTAGACGCGCGCCTCAAACCAAACAAGTACAAAGTTGAAGAGCACTGAGGATCCAAAAATCCAAAAAATTGTGCAATACACGGCCAAGGCAATCTATGCCTGGGACAAGAAAATTCCCAGTTTTTCGAAAAAATCAAAGTTTTGTAAACATAAAATCTACAAAAATGACCACACCATTGATATTCATGTCAACACCGAAGTGTTGACCACTGGGCTGGTGATACCCTCGGGGACGGAACGTCCACCAGCAGTGGCATCGACCCAGTGGTGTTATATAACTAACGATTATCCCCAAAAAATGTGTAAAAATCTAGATACGGTTATATATTTGACTATTGGTATAAAAACTAAGTGTTTGGAATAGTATTTAAGTTCTGTAAACAGTAAATTACAGAAAAAGACGTATACAATCAAAGACTTGCTGAATAGAGATTGAATTGAACATCTCGAACGAAACATAGACCAGTATTAAGTAAATAAAGGCAATAGTAGTATACCGCTGTTCAAAACTCGTAAATCTATGGACAAAACACAAAATTGGGGAACAAACTAAAACTGAGGGAAACGCATTAAATGTAAGAGGAGAACAAACGACACAACATTAAAAGGTAACACACACTAAGCATTAGACCAAATCCGATGTTGTTAGCAAATATAACATCAAAACCAATACATGAATTTGGAATAGAAAAGTACCGTTACACGTCTTATAGTAATGTGAATTCACACTCAAATATAAGAGAAAACAAGAAAAAAACATGGTACAGGACATTTTTAAAGATAAAAATGGTGGGTTGAACCTGGTTTTGTGGCATGCAAAACCTCGCACTTTAATGACAATGTTAAATATAACATTGAAATGACAACATAATATTACAGGACTATAAAACAAACAAATAGGAGAACTTATTAGACAAAGAAACACATGATTAATAGATAACAAAAGGCATCAGGTTTAAAATTCAATACGCCAAAAACGCGCCTCGTCCACACAAGACTCACCAGTGACGCCCAGATATAAAAGATCGGAAGTGAAAAAAGTACAAAGTTGTACAGTACTGAAGATCAAAAGTTGAAAAAGACATTTACCTAAAGACATGTACCCCAGTGGTTGTAAACACTCATCATAGTACCAGACTTATAATTCAGTAAACACCAATTATAAAGTTTACAAACACATAAACAAGGAAGCATGGTCCATACCTATCTAAAAAGGTATGAATAGGCAACAAAGGAGGGGCGAAAGATACCAGAGCTACATTCAAACTAATAAATCGGAAATAAACTGATAACGCAATGGCTAAAACAAACAGACACATCATTTTAACAAGACAGTACATGGAAAACTAAAGACTAAGCAACACGAACCTAATCAAAACCTTGGAGTGATCTCAGGTGTACCGGAAGGGTGAGCAGATTCTGCTCCATATCTGTCGTGCAACAATGGACAAATCAATAACTAGTATTCAAGATAATTATGATAAGTTTGGTGATCTAAAGGACAATAATGTTATTGTACATATGCTCTTACTTCAGTGCAGTATTGTGGTAATAACAGGAATTATAACAAACTTTCTTAATAAAATTAACGGTACAAATTTTCTTGCATCAGATGCGCATTTCGATAATACATGTCTCTTTAGTGATGCTCGTAGTATCTTAAATTGTCTGTAAATATTCAGAAAAAAAGAAGTTTGAACTCTTTCACTTAGATGGATTTGGTTATCATTCTATGTTCATTTTGATCATAAACTCTTCAACTGATTCGGTTCATTCGGTTGTTAAACATTCCTGGCTTTCAAAATATGACTGAGCGTTCCTAATGAAGGTAGACCCAGAAAAGTTCCATGAATTCATGAAGTTTGTACAGTGTGTTTTTTTCAGTTTTCTAGTTGATTTTAGTATCGATACGACATCACCGATCATATTCTTTTCATGCATGGGGATTGATTCTTAAAATTGGAGTTTTTCCTTATTATGTCGTTCTTCAATCTAATAGTGCTATGGAGCTGGTATATGTGATGAGTTAAAATATGTTTACAGCTTCTTGTTGAGTTCTTTCTTTACCAATTTTTCTCTTCATTTTGAAAAAAATAATACTGTTTTTCATATTCTGGTCTATAATATTGAGTAATCTTCTATTCATGATCTGCTTACCCTTCCGGAGCACCTGAGACCACCCTAGGTTCCAGTGAGGTTCGTGTTGTTCCGTCTTTACTTTTCCATACTGCTTCTTGTGTACTATTATTTGTCTGTTTGCCTTTTTCATTTTTAGCCATGGCGTTGTCAGTTTGTTTTCGATTTATGAGTTAAACTGTTCCCCTGGTATCTTTCGCCCCTCTTCTCTAATAAATCTACGATAACTTATTATCGTCAAAATATAGAAAACATGTAAAAATATAATACATAAAATGGATGAAAGCCATCTAGTGCATTGTATATGTTATACCTTATGTTGCTTCATCCAGGTATGATAGTATATAAAAAAAAGTATATCAAAATATCGCACTTCAAGGTAAATTAAAAAAGGACGCCTGTTAAAACTGAAAATTATACTTTATCAAAGAGGGACAGTCAAACTCATAGATTGAAAATAAACTGACAACTACCGTTCCGTTAGAAAACAACTGTAATAATCTTGGTGCCGAAGTTTTTCGAAAACCTGATTTTATAGCTAGCTTAAACTTCAACTTGTATGATAGTTATCAAATGTACCAGACTTATAATTGTATACGCCGGACGAGCGTTTCGTCTTCAAAAGACTCACCAGTGACGCTTCTATCAAAATAGTTGTAAGGGCAAACAAGTTCAAAGTTGAAGAGTATTTAGACCCAAAATTGCAAAAAACTTGTGCCAAATACGACTAAGGTAATCTATGCCCGGGATAAGAAAATCATTATATTTCTAAAAATTCATACAAGAAACGAGTCTTATGGCTTAACTAATTTATAAACGTGGTATCTTTGATGAGTAACCGTATACTAACTTAATAAAATATATGTCAATTTCCATACCATTTTTACAGTTAAACGCTATATTCTATTTTTAAGTTGTAAAACTAAACATCTCAATTCACTACTGTACGTAATGTCTCCTATCGCTCATTAAGTATACAAAAGTTTAATAGTGCTTTCGACTGTTCAGCTGTGTCTTCTGAGTATGAAGAAGATACAATTGAGTATAAATTTTACATATAGAGTGGGTGTCATTTTATTACTTGATGATTTGGACACATTGTCAATTAATGATAATTAACTAATGATTTAATTTTGAAGACTCTTTAGTCAACTAACCAAAACTTTAATTGAATTGTCCGCTAATAAATTGATAAGATATTAAACAAAAGCTCTACCTCCGTAAGGCAAAGTTGACATTGAATGAATTTGGTTATTCTTTTATGCCCCTTTTCTCATATAGTGCTTCACACGTGGTAACATATCATTGTCTTTCAATCAATTGTGTATAAGTGTTACTGAAAAAGTGTCATCTAGAAAATACTTCAATCGAAATAAAATAAAGAGGTTTTTTTCTATCACTGAGTCCATACCACTACTGGTGTACTGTAAGACCTCGACGATATCATAGACTCATTTGTCTGTGCTACGGTACGGACTTGCTAGGCATAATAAATATTTGAAGGAGTTTGTTGTTTTAAACATATTTTGCTGATTTAATTTTTAACGCATAAAGGTGTTTAAACATCCTGACCTTCAATTTTTTAATGTTCCTTACCAATCTTAATCATAAGAGCGCGTCGGGAGCGATGGCTTTAAAAAGGTGTTTTAATAATTTTTAATCACTTTTAAAACATTTTTTTTTGTTCATACATTTCTGTTCCTAAATTAATATATCTCTAACGGAAGTATGTATATCGATGTTTTTCTTTTAATTTTTGCTGCGGATAGAAAATATGCAAAGAACAATGATATGGATAATAGGAACATATACTGTCACCATAACCAAGTATGATATTGTATCTTTTATCAATTAACGCACTAGTTCTCTATTCGTTTGAAGTAATACTTCTATCATTGGCCATCAGACAGTAATCCGAGACAATACGACGTTCAAATAGTGAGCTGGATGTCTTGGCCGGGTAGTCAATAAATGTTTCATCAGTTCAATCATTTCGGTCAAATGGACACATTGAGGCTATATAAAAAATGAAAACAACACTTTATTAGTTTCATACTTCCGTAGCTTTCATAAATGTTCTTTGATCGATATCTCGTACGAATTAACTCCGATACTAAGTTACTCGATGGTCGATCGAGAGGATGGACGGTACATGAAAATTTGAACTTCCATTGGAAAATGACTGAACGTTTTTATAAAATCCACCCTTAGAACAACAAACAAATGAATCTCTCGTAGTCTTTTTTATGAATTTACTTTACTTCAATTTAGAAAAAGCATAAAATTTCGACACATTCAATCAATCCCAGTTGACCGTTTGTTGATAAAAATAAAGATGCATAACCAAAGATGGTTGTGCAAGCTAATACAAATCGATCTGATAGTTTGAAATAAGGTTATTTCATAGATAATATCACCTTTAAATACAGATTTCACATTAGATTTTATCAATAAAAATACTAGAAAAATATCTCATATCTAGATCCAAAGACAGATAACTGGAATTAAGCTTATCGCAGCGTAATATAATTTTACAGAACAACGTAGATATTGCAATTTGTTCCTAGTGTCTCTCCTCAATATATGCCCCTATTAGACTGAACGTGGACTCATCTATTGGTTTTTTTCTAATTCTTCATTTTGGCCATCTAGTAACCTGACATGGAAAGATTATTCAACTATGACCAATAACTTGAGCTCTAGAACTCAAATAATGACACAACAATTTCAGTCACTAACAATTAATTTCAAAAAGAAATTTTCAAACTGTCTGGAAAGAGAATCAAGCTTGCTTGAATTAGAATTAAATAAGACGAAGAACAATCAGTTGACAAATACTAAGAGAAAAAAATATGATTGAACAGCACCGACCAATCGAAAACCCAGTGTTAATAAGGCAACATAAGTATACTGATGTTTAAATTGACAAATCAAGAAAAGAAACACAAACACAGAAAAAAGAATGACCCCCAAAAATGAGCGGAACTGGTTTTGTGTACAGTGTAAACTTCTCCTGATATATACGCACCATCCGTCAAGCGAATTTACACTCAATCAAAATGTCACAATCGGTTTTAGGACACCAACGGTTAAGGTTTATGTACCCTTCTGTAGCCATTTTTGTACGAACTTTTCAAACTTCAATTGTATCAAAACTACAGATATAACGAATAATAGAGATAGACCATTTTGTACATATTCTAAGGGGAAACTTGATGCAAAGCATTATTTTTTACTGTTCCATCGCATTTAATAGAAAAAGACTCTTTAGTCAACTAACCAAAACTTTAATTGAATTGTCCGCTAATCTTTATCACCTTGCACTGAAATGACTTGACTGTGTTTTCTATAGCAGTTTATGTAAATTTATGACCAGTGAAGCAGTCTGGTTTTATAATACAAATTGCAATTGTGTCAGAGTTTGAATGAAGTACAATATGTGGAGAGTCACTTACAGTCAACTCAATGTAGTATAGAATTCAACCCATACGTAACGCAAATAAACAATATAAACATGTTTTACTGACTAAACGTAAAAAAAATCAAATGATTATATTACTATCAATAAAGAAAAATATACGTGATAATATTGGTACAATATATGTATCGGATGTTTCAAGAGGTGTCCACCAATAAAGTAAGTAATAATTATAATCTGTTATCGCACTACATTATATTAACGTGCATATACTTGCATATATTTGCATAGCTCAGTGATATTTTGTTTGATTACTATGTCTGTCAGAGTTTTATTCTTTATATTTCTTTCTTTTGTTTTTGCTTATGCAAGGGATTGTGAAGACACCGAATTAAATAGGCACTACTGTAAAGCATCATGTGATTTAATAAGTAAGTAAATGTTAAAAAAAAGTCAACAATCAATTGTTTTGGATTTGATCCAAAATCTTACATATACTTTGATGAAACTACGAAATGATATTTTTTTTATACTAGAGTATACATACAGAATAGGTATTACAATTTAACATTAAATTGAGCTTTCACGCTTAACGATTGTCTGTAGTATTAAGAGCGACATATTTGCTTAGGTAAAAAAATAAAAATTTCGTTCACTTATGACCGTTGTTTTGCCTGTTAGTCTCGTCCAATCGTTATGCAATAGAGATGCCTATTATTTATATATGATTTATTTAAATAATTTGAGACGACGATTTTTTAAGCAAAATGGAAACAATTTTTCTTGCGTCCGTAGCGTTTTTCTGTTTACCTACATCAGGAACGCCACACAAAGCCAAATAGTTGAAACCCAATGACGTATTGTTATGCGTTTACTTTTCTACATTGGTTAGAGGTATAGGGGGAGGGTTGAGATCTCACAAACATGTTTAACCCCGCCGCATTTTTGCGCCTGTCCCAAGTCAGGAGCCTCTGGCCTTTGTTAGTCTTGTATTATTTTAATTTTAGTTTCTTGTGTACAATTTGGGAATTAGTATGGCGTTCATTATCACTGGACTAGTATATATTTGTTTAGGGGCCAGCTGAAGGACGCCTCCGGGTGCGGGAATTTCTCGCTACATTGAAGACCTGTTGGTGACCTTCTGCTGTTGTTTCTTATTTGGTCGGGTTGTTGTCTCTTTGACACATTCCCCATTTTCATTCTCAATTTTATGAGAACCGATACATTTGAAGAGCTATATGTGAAACTATTTTGGTTTCTGAATATTTTCCAAATTTATAATTGGACAATTTTATAAGGCTTTGATATAAATCGTGCCAGGACCGAAGTACCGACTTCTGAGGTGAATATACCCTTGGGGACTGATAGTACACCAGCAACGGTATTGGCGCACTGTTTTAAAATGAAAACAACTCCTTACAAGTTGCATGCATCCGAAGCGCTTTTTTAGATTTGACTTCACCATAAACACTCAAAGCCGACAGTTTGAAAGCCAATTATGTATGTATTACAAAAAAAGCTAACAAACCATAACGGATAAAGTGATAGTCAAATCCATCTAAGGTCTTTTTTTTCCTGATGGAGTTTAAACCTTAGTCTCTTAAGAGTTAAGAGCTATGAGATCATATATAATAGTACAATTTGTACTGAGATGTTTTTTTAAACCATGTCAGTACCGTGTAATGATCCCTAAACAACTGAATAAAACATTGTCATAGTGTTGACACGTAGTCATATTAAAATCAATGGTGAAACCATTTTTGTGACATTGATATCATTTTCATTTCCTTTCACTTTTTGTATGTATCTGTTAAAAGGTACATAACAGACTTATTGAAATCGGCCAATATCTTTTGTTAATCATTAAAAAGAAGATATTATATTTCATTTAACAGATAAAGTAGAGGAAGAATATGCGGCCTTCACGGCCATAACAACAAATGGAGATGCTTTACCGAATGGTCCGATAATTTACGACAAGGTTGTCACGAATGTCGGAGAAGCATACAGTGCTAGGTCCGGTATTTTCCGTGCTCCAGTTTCGGGTGTGTACAGCTTTACCTTTAGTTGATGGGATTTCATAGTAACACTGTGTATATGTCTCTTTATAAGAATAATGCTGAGATTACCAGGCTGTACACAAACGGAGGAGGCAGACACGAAGTTGCATCGAATACTGTTTACCTTAGTCCCGAGAAAGGAGATGAAGTTTATACAAAAGGAACAGAAGGAAAGAAGTTGATGGCATCTGAACCGTATAATCTGTTTTCAGGTGTTTTGATAAAGATCGGAAACTTTTAATTGAACTAAATACATTAAACTGTTAAACAAATTTCTTTTTTGCAAGTAATATTATTAAATAGAACAAAAGCACCAAGATATAAAGGTTGTACAATGCCCGATGATTTGTTTATTGTGATATTTTTCACATCAAGATATTTCAAGATTTAAAAGAATGCAGTTAAAGGGAATTCAATTGGTCGTATTTATTCTGATTCATGTGAGATTTTTGTCAATTTTAACGACGTTTATCATTAAATTTAAGAAGTTAAGAATATGGATAATTTTTGGAAATATCGTAGAACAAACTGGATTTTTAATCACAAAATGTAATAATATTTTATAAAAATGAGCAACACGACAGGTGTAGCTAGTTGAGTTGTGTGCCAACCGCACTCGAGCTAATCCTTTTTTTTTTAGTTTGTATTTCGCTACTGCTTTCTGTTTTATGTGTATTGATTTGTAAACTGTTGCTTGCCTTTTTTTAATTTTCGATTTGACCATAAAATAGTCTGGCTATTTTTCATACATTTATAACACGGAACTCAGAGCATGCAGTGTTGCCACGATGTTTCAGATGTAGGGATTGGAGTCACGCCGAAGGTAGAGCAAAAACTTTCTAACACAAATTTTCTGTTTTAACATGGTTTGGCTAAATTTGAGACGAACTCGAAGTATTTATAAATCTTTGGTGTAAGTCTTTCATTACCAGAGGTTATCTGATGGAGAAAATCTGCAAGATATAATATTAACTTTATAACAACCCAGAAACAGGTAAGCACGTATATACCAATAATATATAGAAAGTTTATACAGATTGCATAGCGAAATTTACGTTTGTTGACTCTCTCTGCGAATTTGAATTCCCCCTTCGCACTTGCGTATTGTGAATTCCCAATTTTTACGAGAATTCATGCTGAGGTAACTGCATACAGAAAACATGTCGGCAAATTATAGACTGGAAGCAAACAAATAAAAAGTAGATTTCTCCTAAATTTGGACAAAACAAAGATTTTTTTTCAGAAAAAAGTTTATGTTTATAAGTTTTATAATAAAAACTAAACATTAAGTAATAAAAACAGATGCAACAACTTGAAGTTCCATATGAATTTAAAACCAATTACAGTTATCTCCATTATAATGACACATACTGTGGATTCATTATTATTCGTTTTTATTTTAAATACGTGATAATTACACAATAAACCTCCCTTTAATATGAGGAATAATGGCAGCTTTTTAACACTTACATTCAGACACTAATATGAAATATTCATATCGTTGAGATTTGCAGGATAGGTCTTTTAAAAATGTTAATTAATCTAGTTAAGTCATCATGGTCAATTCATGGTGTTATGCTAAAGAATGAAATAACACTAAATAAATTGCGTTAGTCCGGAGCATTCACATTCGTTTGTTAATATTTTTGTATGTATACACTACAATGATAAGTTAACAATGAATAAGTCTCATGTGATTTGCATATTAGGGAATACGTTGATATAATTGGTTGAGATGACTTCCGGTAGTTGTTCTTGATTTTATTTATTTTTCGATAGAAGACGTTGACTGAACTTCTTTTCGTAACTAATGCAAACAAAATGGCGGGGATAATGACAATCCGGATCGACGTCTAAAACAAAAATTATTTTCATTTCGCGTTAATCTTTGAATTAATTAATAAACAAAAAACAATCAGGATGTAGGACGGCAAACGGAAATTTAGACTGCGATTTGGAAATGACTGGACGTGAATACGTTCTAGTCATCCAAAACGACTATAAAGATGTTTTGGTTCAGCTTTTATTTTATTACCATTTGGAAGAAACATAATAATAAGACTTTAGGGAAAATGGAAACACTAGACTTTTACACATTCAATAAATACCAGTAAGTCGTTCGTTGACCCGATACAGATTTGAAAGAACAATGTTGTACATATTGTATAAGCTCAACATATTAATAAGAAGACCTGATAGGTTCAGATAAGGTTCTGTTTCAAATCAATATTTTTAGATATCATAATAAATAAGTTATATCTATTTTAGATTCATGTTTGGTATATAGGAACAGTATCAAACTGGATTCAAAGAGAGACAACTGAAATCGAGCTTCACGGTGTTCAGTTTAAATAGTAAATATAATTCACTGAACAACGTAAAATATTGTAATTTATCCGAATATGTCTCAAAATATGCCTTTAGCAGACCGAACGTTGATTTGTATGTCGTTTTGTCAAATTTCAGACATTTGCATGAAAAGGTAGTTCTCCACTTTGGTCGTCTGGATACCTGACTTGGTAAAGGTTATTCAACAATGAGCTCTATTACTCGTAATATATTATGACACAATTTCAGTGAACATTATTTTTTTTCTCAAACCGTTTTAAAAGAGCATTAAACGTGATTCAGAATGCGGATTATTAAATGGACGAAAAACAAAAGTTTCATGATTGAAAACAACGTACCTATCGAAAAACTGATGTAAATAAGGCGACATAAATTTACTGATATTTAAATATCATAAATCGATTCAAAAAGACAAATCAAAAGAAGAAACATAAACCCCGGAAATCACATGAACTTGAGCCAAACCGGGTTTGGTTGACAGTTTTAAAAGCGTATCCTGCTATACATGCATCTCCCGCCATGCGAATTTAAACTTAATCAAATGACACAATCGGTTATAGGGCACAATCGGTTAAATTGTAGATCACAACTACACTGATATCTATAGATCTTAGACCGAGAAAACAAGTTGCAAATGAGTTAAGACACCAAAACATCGTACCTATCGACCAATTGGTGTCGGTGACATCTTGTGTTGTGTTGATTTTGGTCGGTCTTCCTCATACTCTGAGTACAAGGAGTGTATGTAAAGAACACAGTCCCGTTAGAGTGTGAATCTACGAGAGCGTATCGTGAATTATAAAACTGCATACGATAGAGTAAATGGTATGGGACTTCTGAGACACTGGAAGATGCAAATTGTTAAGTTGAAATGAAAATGTTTTTTTATAGATTTAATAGAAAATTAATAATTTCCAGTTCTATTTTTACATTTGTTTTAGCAGTTTAAAATACCTACGTTTCAACTTTCGAATGAATCCTTCAAATATGTACGAATATGAATAAAAAATATTTAGCAAACCTTTTATTACATTAATGAAGTGCATTTTAAATCTTATAAGTAAGTATGCTTTTTTTTATCACCATGCACTGGAATGACTTGATTTGTGGTTTTCTTTAGCCGTTGGTGTAAATTTGTGACCTGTGAAGCAGTCTGATTTAATGAAACAAATTGTAATTGGGTCAGAACTGTATGAGTTGGAGAGCAAGTGACAGTAGTAACGAATCAAATCAGCTGAACTGTTACGACACATTGTAAATAAACAATATAAAAAAATCATTAAAAAACATCTTTCTTTTAATGCGTGTCAGACGACATGCCTCTCATCAAACTAACATTTAAATCATTAATATATATTACTTTCCATGAAAACAAATACATGTGATGACACATTTACGGAATGTCCAAAGAAGTTTGCACCAATCAAATCATTCAGAGTGACAATCTGTTACCACATATGCATAATATAAACGTGCATTAACTTGGGTATATTTTCATAGCTCAGTGAAATTTGTTTGAACACAATGTATGTCAAATTTCTATTTTCGATCTTGATTTCCTTTAGTTTTTTTCAAGCTAGGGTTTGTGAAGTCACCAAGTTAAATGGCTGCTGCTGTGAAGTATCAAGAAATTTAAACGGTAAGTAAATAGTTCTAGTATGGCAAAACATTATTGTTTTATAGTAATTCGTACATATATTCACGTTTCAAAAAGCAGAATGATAGTTTCGCTATCAACGTTTTAGATGGATTTTTTTTATAGTGACAACCGTCTTGGAAAACTTTAATAAAAACGTGGACTTTGATGAAATAGAATTTCATAATATTTCTTCTGAAACTATTAAAGATGGACTTTAACTATAATAAGCCTATCATAATGAATATAGCGAAGTTTAAGAATGATACAATGTTCGTCTATTGAACAAAACCAAAAGGGAAAATTGGCCGGAAACATGGTATGAGTTCCAGGGAGATATTTTTTTTATTGCAAAGCAATACAAATGTCGCATTTATCTCGATCAGCAAACATATTCAACCTCTTTTTGTCTTTTCCAAAATCCTACCCTGTCCTCACTGAGAAGTGTTTTTTCTTTAAGTAATGAATGTATTACTGTTGTCTTCTTCGTAGCAACCAGTATCCCCTATCTCTTCATCTTTGAAAAAACGTTAAAATGAAATGCAGTCATTATGTTGAAATAAGGGTTTTCATGAACCTATAATTTAACAATTTAGTGACAACAGATAATTTGACCAAGTTTTCTAATTCATGGTTTTTTCCGACCAAACTTTTCATGAAAACGTTTGATTTTGATCAACTTCATGGCTTGAGTAGTGGCAAATATAGATGAAAATAAGTTGAACTTGAGTTATGTCATATACAGAGGGCAGGGATGGGGTAATTGAAAATGTAATAGTAATTTAAGTGTAATGCATTACAATTTTTCATGTAATTGAATGTAAAGTGTAATTGAGCATTTTTTTAATTACATGTAATGGTAATTTAATTAATAACATTGAAAAAAGCATGTAACGCTCATTACTTTTGAATTACATTTCAATTACATATACTTTTATGGTGTTAAAGATAAGGATTTGTGTTTAATAATATAAATTGTAAAATAATACTTGTTTTTCAAATATTGATATCACATACTTTTTAATATATGAAGTCTATAATTTATACTAAAGTTACAATGTTTATTAATATTCATTTGAGCTACAGATGTTTTTTTTTTAATAATTATCATTTAATTATAAGTTTAAAAAAATGTGAGAACCATATGCTAGTGTTCAGTTTTTAAGAAAAATCTTTTAACTAAATAGATTGATAAGTTAATCACCTTGTTAAACAAAAAAAAGTGTCAGTGTGAAAAATCTTTCTTAGACAGTTCATTTAGAATTTAAAATCACTGCACACAATCATTTTGTCAAACTAGTATACACAAAAGGATCATAGAAATAAAAATTAACAGCTGTAAAAACAAACAGCAATTAATCAGATTAAAATGTTCAGGGGCAATGCCACTGTTACATGTATTTTTATCTAATTAGCAATAGTTAAACATTAAACATACATTATTTGTACTAAAACTTATTTTCAATATTGTCACTTCACACTTTTTGATATGTTTAATGTAAAAAAAATATTTATGATTTATGTATAATATGTTTATCTATATTATGTTTATGTTTTAAAAATGACTTTATTTCTGAGATGTCAAAATACCCCTTGATGTATTGGCAAGTTAATAGGAACCAATTCCCCCGCCTTTCAATATGATGATCTTCTGATCGTAGAATTTCCATGTTCTGATAAAGCAATATCTGCCACATTAGCTCCTGTCGAAAAGCTATTTATAATATATGTCAAAGTGTTCAGACCTGAGAGATTCTGACTAAATGACAAAACATTAACATAGTTAATGATTATCAAATGCAACTCTTAAACTATGCTTACATGAATATTTTACACATACATTATTTATACATGTATAACATTGTTAAAAAATACCATGACGAAATGTAATGTGTAATTTAATTAATTACTTTAGTAAAGTAATTGTAATTTAATTAATTACATTTCAAAAAAACTGTAATGTGTAATTGATGTAATTGATAATTTTTGCAATGTAATGTGTAATTTAACTAATTACATTCCAATGTAATTGACCCAAAGTCTGACATTGTTAAAAAATACCATGACGAAATGTAATGTGTAATTTAATTAATTACTTTAGTAAAGTAATTGTAATTTAATTAATTACATTTCAAAAACACTGTAATGTGTAATTGATGTAATTGAAAATTTTTGCAATGTAATGTAATTTAACTAATTACATTCCAATGTAATTGACCCAAAGTGTCCAATACGAATACAAAACATTGAATTAAGTTCATTTGTGTTTATAATAACTGATCGGTGATAATTTTTATTAAGTCTACTGGTATGCTTACCTGTTGATTAAAAAAAATGTTATACATATTTATTTAATTCATGAAAAAAAAAGCGTACACACAAAAGATCTACCTCTTTTCAACTCCTATAAAAAGAAATCAAAAATCGAAGTGGTAACTTAACATAAAACTTTGAGTGTTTTTTACCAACAGTAACCAGAACTAATGTGGTGTGTGTCATGTGCTGACATGAACTATGACTGATATGGTCAATATCTGTAAATTTACAGTTTATAAATATCTTTCGAATCCCTAATGTTATGCCATCTAACAAAGAAGACAGCTTTAACCGAGATTTTTTAAACATTTGCAATACAATATTCGTTAATTTCGTACATGAATTGTCCTCACAGCTGAGTTTAGATTTCAGCTCTTTCGATGAACCTTGTATATTTGAAACACGCTTGTGTTATTAAAAATGCCTAAACGATTTTTCAAATCTTAACCGGAATTTCTCATTTTCAGATAAACCTCAGGACGAATTTGTGGCTTTCACGGCACTAACAACTAATAAAAATGCATTGACAAATGACCCAATAAAATATGATAATATTGTTACGAATATTGGGAAAGCGTACAGTTCTACTTCTGGTATATTCCGTGCACCAATCACCGGAATCTACAGCATTTCGTTTAGCTTAATGGGATACCATACTGACGCAATTTATGCAAACCTTTATCATAATGGCAAGGAGATAATCAGGCTATACACAAGAGGTGGTAACAGACACGAAGTCACATCACACACAGTTTTCCTCAAACTAGTTAAAGGTGATGAGGTCTGGGTACAGGGAACTGCTGGAAAGAAGTTATGGGCTTCTGAGCCGTACAACCAGTTTTCAGGGGCATTGATAAGGAGTGGAGACTTCGCGAGCTAAGATGCATGTATATTTGAAATGACTGACATTGCTCTTTGATTTTAATAAATATTTTTTTTGTTCGTATTTATGTGTTCTTGCTTATTTACATTTGCTAGTAGATGTAATGAAAAGATTGATATATCACAGTTCATGTTTAATCCCGATAACAATTCCTAGCCAGGAGCCTAATGCCTTATTCATATATAAAAAAGGAGATGTGGTATGATTGCCAATGAGACAACTCTCCACAATAGACTATGACACAGAAACTAACAACTTTATGTCACCGTACGGCCTTCATCAATGAACAAAGCCAATAACGCATAGTCAGCTATAAAAGGCCCGGAAATGACAATGTAAAACAATTTTAAGGAGAAAACTAACGGCCTTATTTATTTTCAAAAATGAACGAAAAACAAATATGTAACTCATAAACAAACGACAACTACTGAATTACAGGCTCATGACTTAGGACAGGCACAAACATACATAATGTGGCGGGGTTGAACATGTTACCGATCCTCCACCTAACCTGGGACAGTGGTATAACAGTACAACATAAGACTATAAAAATCAGTTGAAAAAGGCTTAGCTCATCAGATGGACAAAAATACGACGTGGTCGGATATTTATACATCCCAACAACAAAAATACACTAGGAACAGATCTGAGATTTATTTTCATCAAGTGTGAAAATTATTTTGTAAATAAACTTTCTTTACATTAAAATTAATCCTACATGTTAGCCCTTTTTAACAATATCTCAACTTAAACAATAGACAAAAAAGAAAGTACAACTGAAGGCTAACAACATGCATTGTTACCTGAAGAATAAGACATAGCGAATGCGTATCATGATTTTTGCGTGCTTAAAGACTCAATGAATACCTTTGTTTTGTGTTTCAAAATGGATTAAAACGGTGAAAGTGTATTCTTAATGCAAAAAACGAAGAATGTGAAGTTGTTTTTGTGATAGTGTTGTTTCAAACTGGCAGATTTTATACATATTATATTTCAAAATCAAGTTCCCCCCTTCTAGTTTGTAGTTTCTTCTTGGGTTTTATTTCTCACCAGATGAAAGAACATCTGAAGACAGGTTCACGTTGAACCATTTCGAGTGCACGAAGTCGATCTTATTTCAAATATACAATTAATATGAACAACTTAAGAGATTACAACGTGCAATCATTCTTAAAAAAATGTTGTTCATCGGAGACTGTTATTGTTTACCAAAACGGTTCCGCCTGAATATCCCTCCCCTTTCTGTTTATTTTATTTTTATGCAAGGTCGTTGTTTCGCTGTTTTTTTCGTATATTTATGTATTGGTGTCCATGGTTTATTTTTAATGTTACCGAAATATAATTTTATCTCTCAATTCTTTTTGCAAAAAAAATCTCTTTCTTGTTTTCTTTTATAACATTAAACGATCAAAACAAACAAAGTGCTAATCAGACACACGATTGATTTTTTTTTAAAATGATAACATTTGGTAACGTCTGCCTTTATTCTGCTTCCCATATTCATCGTCGTTCATAAGCTAAGTGTTGCATTGTATTTCTATTCAAGCGATAATATCACACTTGAAAAAAACAACAATTAGTAATTCAACACCGAACCCTAAAAAATATCAAAACTATTGTACTCCCCTAGTTCATGAAGCAAGTTCTAGTTTTGCACTTTGGAAAAAGGGGGGATTTAGGTTGTTAATGGTCCCTGTATTGCGGCATGATCTATCAAACGTTAAAAGCATCACTTTATTTAGGTTTTTAGTATTTTACTTGTAGCTGAAATTGATGTTAGAAAGACTAAGAGCAACACCAAAGGTCAGTTGTGGTAACCAAAGACGGACGAGGATAAATCTTTTGAAAAAAAATACACAAACGCAACAAAAACAAGACTTGCAACGACCAGTATCAAACAATTGAATTCGTGTTAAAGGACGCAACCCAAAACAAGTGAAAAATACCTGTGATATAAGTATTGGTAATGTTAGAATCAATTTGAAGAGATTTTTCTCTCAATAAACCGTTTTAATGAGTGACAAAATTATTGCATTGAAAGGTGACTTTTATAAAATGTTTTTTGGCTTATTGTCTTTTGTCCTTTTTGTATTTTTTTCCATGATGAAAACAACTGGCGAAATTGAGTTTTTTCAGTGATTGGACTGTTAGAATCAGTTAATGTTAGAATCAGTTACAATATCTTTAAGAAAGAGAAGGGCTATTATTAAGGAAATTTTGGACAATTAAAGGTAGCATAATGGTTTTTTAAATGATAGTCCAATCACTGAAAAAGAAAGGGTACAACAATAGAATGACGTCACAACAAGATTTTTAACTCTGAACGATGAGAACTAATCTTTTGTATGCACAATAAAGCTAGACTTGTACTACATTTTTTTTTATTTTGAAAGTGTATTGCCGTTCCTTCATTATACATTTTCAATATAAAAACTAATGAACTGACTGGCTTAAAGAGATATGGTCAACTCTGACTTCTCCTTTCATGTAATTTAACCAATGCTAAAGAGGTGCGTTTGAAAATAGTTTCTTTAAAGAAGGATGTTTCGGAGGTAAGTGTGACGTCAATTTCACTTTATTAGTAACAACTTTTATATTATTTATGTGTGTGTTTCTTTGTGAAAAGTCAAATCACAAAAATACTGAACTCAGAGAAAAATCTAATCAGAAAGTCCATAATCACATGGCAAAATTAAATGACAAAACCCATCAAAAGCGAATGGACAAAAACTGTCATATTCCTGACTTGGTACAGGCATTTTCAAATGTAGAAAATGGTGGATTAAACCTGGTTTTATAGCGCTAAACCTGGTAACATTGTAATAAGTGTTTGCGTTGTATTTCTGTCACGCAGTGTTGTCATTTTAACGCTATTTTTTTTTATATTGCCATATAGAATTAAAAACAAAAAAAATACAAACAACAGTACACAAACTTAATATAGAAAACTCAAATCTGAATAAAACGAACACCACCACAATCTAGAGTTGTCTCAGGTACTCGGTGATCAGTCTAATACGATAGGTATAATTTTGAGAAAAAAGGGGACGTAATGTTGTTATGAAACAGATACCGGTATTCCATAACAACCTACCATCTCGTGGTGGTGTCTGTAAATAAAGGCAACAGTAGTAAACCGCTGTTCAAATCTCGTAAATCTATGGACAAAAAACAAAATTTGGGTAACAAACTAAAACTGAGGGAAACGCATTAAATATAATAGGAGAACAACGACACAACATTAAAATGTAACACACACAGAAACGGACTAAGCATAAGACAAAATCCGATGAGAATAACAAATATTTTCGCGGGTGTAAAATTTCGCGATTTTCATTAAACAAGGTATACGAAATATTTTAGCGGTTATTATTTTGGCGGATGAAAACTTTTATTAATACCTTTGCATGTACACCTTTAATTTGGCGGAAATTATTTTGGCGATTTTCTTTTATCCGCGAAAATAAGCGAAAATGTACACCCCGCGAAAATAACCCGCTATACGGTATAACATCAAAACCAAATACATGAATTTGAGATAGAAACGTACCGTGACACGTCTTATAGTAATGTGAATTCACACTCAAATATAAGAGAAAACAAACGACACAACGGAAACATAACGTTAAAATGTCACACACACAGATACGAACTATGGTATAACAATGGCCATTTTCCTGGCTTGGTACAGGACATTTTTAAAGATAAAAATCGTGGGTTGAACCTGGTTTTATGGCATGCCAAACCTCGTACTTTAATGACAATGTTAAATATAACATTGAAATGACAATACAATATTACAGGACTACAATACAAAAATAGGAGAACGTATTGGACAAAGAAACACATGATTAGTAGATAACAAAAGGCATCAGGTTTAAAATTCAATACGCCAAAAACTCGCCTCGTCCACACAAGACTCACCAGTGACACCCAGATATAAAAGATCGAAAGTGAAAAAAAGCACTGAAGATCAAAAGTTGAAAAAGGTTGTGTCAAATACGGCTATGTGTTTATGCTTGGGATAAGAACATCCTTATTATAATATTTGTAATTGTAATATTTACGAAGGGATGCCTTCATCTTAAACACGTTTAACCCTTGGTTCATTGTGAACAGCATCCATCTATAAAGAAAATCATAATAGGAAAAACAAGCCCAAAAATATCAATGGGAGATATATGCTCCATTTCCAGACACTGCTATACTTCGTAATATGAAAAATAAGACGGCAAAGTAAAAATATTCCAAAATAAACATGTCTAAATAAGCAAGCACATTGATCACATATACAAAGTTTATGTTTAGTTGACCCTTTGATATAACAATAATAAATCTTCAAAAATAAGCATCCTTTAAATGTGCATATCGGGGCCTTTTATAGCTGACTGTGCGGTATGGGCTTTGCTCATTGTTGAAGGCCGTACGGTAACCTATAGTTGTTAATGTTTGTGTCATTTTGGTCTTTTGTGGATCGTTGCCTCATTGGCAATCATACCACATCTTCTTTTTTATATACAACATTAGTCTGACACATATCACAGTTTTTAATTTTGTCCAACTTGGTTTCACTAAGGCTTAATTTTTTTTAGAATTAATTCAAAACTGCAAAATCAAAGTCTTATAGCCTCATTTTAGGATCTTGTTACTAATTTTCAAATATGTACACAACAATTTCTGCAACAAATGTTTCTTTGAACATTAAACATTTGTTGGAAATGTCCTCCCTCAAATCTATTGTCTCTGAAACCAATGTGTAAATAAACTCATCATAGATACCAGGACTAAAATTTGTATATACGCCAGACGCGCGTTTCGTCTACAAAAGACTCATCAGTGACGCTCGAATCCCAAAAAGTTAAAAAGGCCAAAAAAAGTACGGAGTTGAAGAGCTTTGAGGACCAAAATTCCTAAAAGTGTTGCCAAATACAGCTAAGGTAATCTATGCCTGAGGTAGAAAAGCCTTAGTATTTCAAAAAATTTTAAATTTTGAAACAGTAAATTTATAGCTATAACCATATCAATGACAATTCATGTCAGCACAAAAGGTGCTGACTACTGGGCTTGTTAAATAGAAATTTTGAATAAATATTTCAACTCGTTTTTAACGTTAAATTGCCATCACATTTAACAATTCTGCATGAGTCCAGATTGTATTAACTTGTACCTTTATCAAGGAAGTTCGGACGCAAGAAATTCATTACGTGCTATTTACATCTCTAAAGGTTTATATGAACTACATATGTACAAGTAAATATTACAACAACAAAAAATTGAAGCGTAGTTAACAATTGCGTTGGAAAATACACTGGATGTTGTGGGAAACCATATACGTATTAACTAAGCTCGTTTTTCCTGCATAGTTCGATGATCAAGGACTTTACGAGTCATACTTCATATATATATATGTATACTTTATTGTTTCTGTCAAAGTTGTTGTGTGTCAATGGATATTAAATGTTCTGTATATTGAACAACATGATATCTGTGCAAGTCTGTTTGTTGGTCGTCGTAGCTTTGGTAAATGCAGATGTGTGTGAAGTGTCTAAAACAACTAGTTGTCGTTGTGAAACACAAGGTATAGTATATTTTTAATATTAAATAGACTAGAAGATAACTTTGCTCTTTCAAATTATTACCATGATAATGTCAAAGGCTGCAAAAGAATATGACAATAAAACAAATTGAATAGAATGGTATCAATTAGCAATTTTACCTGACCATATCGGGAAATAGGTATTTAGTCGGATCTTAATACGTACTTGTGATTTGTTTAAAACCGGTTTTCGATAAAAAAAAAAAATATACGAAGAAATGTCAAAATGTTCAGGACTTAATTAAATCCGTATTTCGGTAAGATTGTGCAAGCATACGATTTTTATTGCGTCTTACACTTTGAGAAGCGAATAATCTGTAACTACTTTATTCAAATATTCTGTAAAAACGTTTATTTTGAGCTATGAAAGTCAAGTGGCTCGAGAATTTTTCTGAGGAAGTTTTAAAAAGTGCAAAGAAATATGTTTACAGTGGGTTAGCTTTCATTAGTCTTCACTATCTATAGATTAACAACTTTTGGTTATATTTATAATTCAGAATCATCATTGAAGGTAGAGCACGATTGCACAGTTAATTAATTATATGGATGTGCCATTTGTATGAAAGAGTGACATTCCGTGGTATTATGTGCCAATTCGAAAAAGTTATACGAGTATTGTCTCCCCTTAACAGGTTATTTTTTTTTATTATTATGTTAAGGTTTCTGATATAATTTGGAATAATAACAAAATTAATCAATGCAATATATTTTAGTTCTTGTTATTGATGTATCAAAACAATTTATATACGAATATAATTTCATAAATTTGAAACGTTTAAAATTTTTACATACCAATATAAAGAACTGTTTATAATTTTTGAAATAGACTATGAATGAAAATCGCATTAATTATCTTCCTTTCATGATAGATTGATTGGGAAATGAGCCAGAGTTATCTCTTTGTGATCACAGAAAGGGACTGGAAAGCAAATTTTAATTGTAGCTGATTCATTGTTTAAACAATTTCCCACTATAAATGAATGTTACTATATACAAATATAAGGACTTTGTTAGCTAAATCTACGAATCTTATTAGATATTATGATTTTTTATTGCAATAGATTAATATGCTATATCATAACATGACAATAAAATAAAAAATACACACACGCAAGACCAATAAAATCAATTGCTCCCCTGTTCTCAGTTTTGAAGACTGTTAATGAATGGAGACTACATGCCTTCACTCGCTGATAAGACGTCGAATATAGAATTATAGGTGTTATGGTAATGTATCGATACCAGACAACACATAAGGACCACGCAATATATACTTGTATAGATTAGCAAGGAGTCTCTAAGCATTGACGATAGCATTAAACAAATGTGACGATATCAATCACTTAGCATGTAGTTAATGGTAAAGAAACAACCATAAATAATAAAAAAATATTTTAATGCTCTTACACTTCGTACTTTATTTGGCTAATCAAATTTTCGGGATTCGGGCGATGAATATTTTGTAGACGAAACGCGCGTCTGGTGTAAATACAAAAATTCCACCTTGGTATGGATGATGAATTCGTTTCCAACCATTCCTTTTTTTTTATATTTTTCATTTTTCTATCCGCGTTTCGTCGACAAAAGAGTAATCAATGCCAAATACACTAAGCTAATAATACTACATTGTTTGATAACAGAATATTAAGTTGATTTTATTTGTATTTACCATAACTTATCGGTGATAAAAACTATTATTAACGTATGTTTTGATTTAAAAGCTTGATTGATTGTTATGAATACCTGTTGGAATTAAAAAAAGAATATTATAAAATTATTAAAAAAAATACTCACTGACAAGCCCAAATTTTCTTCCATTTATTGATACAGTAACAGTTCAGAACTAAAAATAAATGTCCGACACTCTTTCTCAATAAGTGTCGATTTAACTAACTGTAGTCAGCACTTATGATAATTTGAACTATTCATAAAACGATAGTTATCTGTATGTTAACAGTTCATAAAATATTAATATCATTCAAATCACTTAATATAAAAAAAAGAAGATGTAGTATGATTGCCAACTAAGGTTTGTTTCCTCAATTTTTGAACTTTTGCTTTTTAATGTCCTTCATATTCTTTTACTTGATTTGACCTCTCAACTGTTGTGGTTTTTTTTATTCGAGCTCCACTGACAAGTTGTGTGTAGACGAATTACGTGTGTGTTCGTACTAAATTATTAGACTAATATCATAATGGATTTTTTGTTAGATCCTAGTAACTGAAACTGTGTTTTGATTTTCTTTTGCAGACACAATTAGAGATGAATTTGTGGCTTTTACGGCAATAGCAACGAATGGAAATGCACTGACAAATGATCCAATTAAGTATGACAATATTGTGACGAATGTTGGGAAGGGATACAGTTCTACTTCTGGTATATTCCGTGCACCAACTAACGGTATCTACAGCCTCTCATTTAGCTTAATGGGTCACAACACTAACACTATTTGGGCCCGCCTTTATCATAATGGCAAGGAGATAGTCAGACTTTACACAAAAGGTGAAACTAGACACGAAGTCACATCACAAACAGTTTACCTCAAACTCGTAAAAGGTGATGAGGTCTGGGTACAGGGAACTGCAGGAAAAATGTTATGGGCAGTCGAGCCGTACAATCAATTTTCAGGGTCATTGATAAGGAGTGGAGATTTCACGAGCTAATATTCATTTATATTCAAATTTCTGACATTGTTCTTTGATTTTAACAAAATATCATACAAATAAGAAATTCCTCTGCATTGTGGCGTTATACGTACATTTATTGATCTGCATACGACTGATTGCTTGATCGTTCATTTTATCAAGAAATGTTACATATAAACTTTAATTTCAGTTTTCGCGTTAATATGACCTAGATAGCACCATGGAGCCAAACTCTGCAACTTCCTCATTATGAGCTGACGTTAGAAAAGTGCTGGCATTCTCCTTTTCATTTTGATCTTGCCTCAATGAAAGTAATAGATTTGTACCATAATCAGTTAATCACGAGGATAGAGAGTTATTTGAAGAATCAAGCCAAAACAGACGTTACTTTCAAAAATATATTTCCATGGTCCGAAAAAATGAGAATATCTAAGTCGTGTATGAAGTTACTAGTGAAACATCCATCCATTGTGCAATATATTGAATCTGTCGATTTCGGCTTAAATTAGTAACTAACTTTTGAAAGTGATATCCTTACAACTCTATATTATTGTCTCCCTTTGAACGTTGAGAACTACGTTATAGCATGCTTATTAAAGATAGATTTGTACTACAATTTTCGGTTTCGAAAGTGTATTAATGTTCCTCCAGAATACATTAGAACCTTTAATGAAATTATTTGCTCCCAAAATCTTAACATGACATAGATAATAGTGTGTGAGAAAGACACATAAAGACGTTTGTCATTCTAAAAATCAAGGAGTTGAATGATGTAAAAAAATATGGTCACCTCTGACTTCTCTCTGGTAGTAAAACCAATGCTGCAGAGGTGCGTTTGAAAATGGTTTCTTTAAAAGTATGTTTCAGAGTTTAATGTGAAGTCCATTTTACTGAACTACAACACATTTTTGTTTAAGAGGCAAGCTGCAGCTCGCTCTAGGTGTGGGATTTTCTCACTGTGTAGACGAACTATTGGTGGTTGTGGGCTGTTGTCGTTGATGTAAGATAGTCGTTGTAATTCTGCGGTTTACATGTTGTAACGACTATTATATTATTTATTGTGCGTTTTTCTATAATGGGTGTTCTTGCGTGTATTTGTGCTGTATTTCTGTCATACAGGGTTGTCATTTGAGCGATATTTTTTTAACATTGCCATATAAGCTAGACATATGGCTAGCCATAAAACCAGGTTCTACCCACCCTTTTTACATAAAATGTCCTGTACTAAATCAGGAATATGGCAGTTGTTATGAAATAGTTCGTTTCTAAGTATGTTGACGTTTTTATTTGTTGCACTTCCGATTTCTGGTCATTCCTTTGTTTTTCTCTTAATATTGATGTGTTTCCCTCATTTACAGTTTGTAACCTGGATTTTTTTTCTTTAAATCGATTGATGACTTTTTAAAAGGTCCTTCAATGACATTTCTTGATCCTAAAATCCTAGCATGATTATCTTTTTTGTCTCAAACATCTGTTTTTTGTGATGTTTTTGTCTGTATTAAGAAGCATTTTTAACACATATACAACTTAATATATATCCCAAATTGATACGATATTCCCGCTCTTGTATTTTCTATCACGATTTCCGTGATAGAGGGTTGCTGCTCACAAGAAAGCTATTGAACCAAAAGTTCCAAATGGGGAGGTTGAAATCATCCCTTCGTAAATTTTACTGATGCCATCACGAGTTGGTTGACCGCTATGGAATAACCTTTTCACAGATATCGGATATGTTTCCTACGTCGTAACTAAAAACCCGTTCCCTTTACATGAATGTGACCTACCTAAGTAGAATATTTACCGGGTTTGTAGTAACATGAGCATTACAATGGGTGCCACATATGGAGCAGGACCTGCTTACCCTTCCAGAGCACTTGTGATCACCCCCAGTTTTTGTTGGGTTCGTGTTGCTCAGTCTTAAGTTTTCTAGGTTGTTTCTTTTGTACTATTTGTCTGTTTTTTTTTTCATTTTTAGCCATGGCGTTGTCAGTTTATTTTCGATTTATGAGTTTGATTGTCCCTCTGGTACCTCTGCCGCGCCTCTTTTAATAGTTTAGTATTTATCTTTTAAACTCATGTAACAAATGTGTTTCTTATCTAAATTAAGAGGGGCAAAAGATACCAAACGCACATTCAAACTCGAAAGTCGAAAATAAACGCTCTGGCTGAAAAAGAAAAAGGACTACACAAACTCAAATATTAAATTAAAGACTTGTTAAAACAAACACCACCAAAATCTAGGGTAGTCTCCGGTTCTCCGTGATCAGTCTTATTCGGTAGATAAAATTTTGAGAAAAAGAGGACGGACTTGTTGTTATGATTATTGTTACATATTCGTCGTCATCGTGAAACAGATATCCAATCATCAATTCGTAGTGGCGTCCGTAATATTTACGAAGGGTAACTTCAACTTCGCCATTTTGAAACCTTGGTTCCTTGTGAGTCGCATCCATCTATAAAGGAAATCATTATCGGATCATTATATACAAGCCCTTACATACCGTTTCTACTAAGAGATATATACTTCGTGTCCAAGTGCGGCTGTAATGTAAAGAAGCAATTCAAAATATTCTAAAAACGAACATCTCTTTTTGTGATGCTTTTGTCTGTATAAAAAAGTATATTGAACATATAATTGTAACAACGTAATAGTTTAGTGGGCCTTATGATTTGAAAAATAAGAAATCTTCACAATAACCGTCCTTTAAGTGTACATACAACATTAGTGTGACAGAAATCACAGGTTTGAATTGTGTCTAACATAGTTGCATTCAGGCTTCAAACTTTTCAGATTGAGTGCAAAACTAAAAAAGAAAACAGTCTATGCAACCTCATTTTGAGATATTTTTTTTATTAATTATCAAATATGTGCAAAAGCTTTAGCTTAAAAAGATGTTTTGCTACAAAATTTATTTTAAAAACCGGCCAATGTTTTAACCATTTCTCTTTTGGAAAAGTCTTTTCTCATATCTATTTTGTTAATTCGAATGTCCATAATTGTCTATTTTGACAAAATATTTCAACTGGTTTACAACAGACGAACAGTTAAGTTAAAAAAACCTCACGAAAGGTAACAAGTGTATAAAAGTGTACGCCAGACGCGCGATCCGTCTGCAAAAGAATCATCAGTGACGTTTGAACAAAATAGATAAAGGGCTAATACAATACGAATGTTAAAAAGCATCCCAAAAGTACGAATCATATGTTGATCTCTCAAAAAAAAAGAATGAAGAAGTCTCTTATGTTAATTTTGATAATATGCGTTTTCAAAGATAAACAAAATATTGTGTATGTCTGATTCAATGCGTTATATATAGTACTGTTCCACTAAGCGCTTAATTACACGCAGAGTTGTAAATGATATTTGTCCACTATAATATCAAATGAAGAACGTTGTTACGGTAGAAATAAATTGAGAAATACGAATGAGTGAAATCTTAAATTAGTTTATTGCCTCCAATTGAATTCAAAGTGTTTTTATAATAAGTTCGTTTTGCAGTTCACGTGATTGTTGTGGGTAACTGTTGTTTTCATCTTTGAAGTTTGTTAAGCGTGGTTAATAGGAAGATCAAGGTCATTTACAATTTTTGATTATATATGTGCATATGCTTCATTGTTTCCGCAAATTCTATTGTGTTGCTAGCGGATACTTCTTGTACTTTTTAACACTATGATATCTGTGCAAATATTTTTGTTGATCTTCGTAGCTGTTGTGAATGCAAATGTTCGTGGAGAGCAAAAAACAACAAGTTGCTGTGAATCAAAAGGTAGAGTATATTGATGGGGTAAATGCACGGTCAGTTAACGAGACAATGTACTAATCACCAATCGTTATTTTTTCGCGGTGTCATGTTTTTTTTTTTTTTATTTCTTGGAACTTTTTTCAACTTAATCACACTCTCGATTATTTCAAAGCATGTAAAATATATATACCTATTTAAATTGAAACAATCTTCTAAAACAATTTCTAGTAATTTAGAATCGAAGAATTTATTTAATATATCATGAAGCTTACCCCGGAACACAATGTCTCTCATACTTTTGCAGCCATCAGAGAAAAAGAATCATGTTGACTGCCAAAAATGTAGTTTATTTTAAAGTATAATCTGATTTTGCTAGTTACTTACATGGCGTCCAGTTAAGAATACACGCGAACTATTGATACTTTATAAATATTTCAGACACTGTGCATGGTTTACTTTGGAATTTGTGTATTTCTTAATTACGTGTGGGGATAATTTGGAAGTTTATATTAATTCGGCTGGAATAAATTTGGCAGCTTTTATCCCTCTACCTGCAAAAAAGTCAATTACTCAGTAAAATATTGATAGTAAGATAATTTGCAAAATTTTGAATTAGACATTATCATTTTGAGTAAAATACGTATTTTGCTAGTTACTTATCTCATTTTTCATTCTGTGGAGAGGGCTTACAAATAAACTGAATTGGATTGGGCCTGTTGCCCAATCCAATTCAGTTTATTTGAATAAAATATTGTTTTAACTAAACTAATCATTTTGATCATAAATGCTTGCGGCAAAATTTCATAACTTTCTATGAAGTTTTCACAAAGCCCCAGTCCATACTGTTCGTTACCCGCTAAAATACTATGTCCTATCATTAGTAAAGTTTTGAAAAATTCATTAAATATCTTAAAGGTTTTGTTTCTGATATTGTATTTCAATCAATGAAATGTTTTTGTTCAAGTTTCATCAAATTTTGATTGGCATTACCACTAGACTATCAAATGGCTACATTTAGATGTGGTTTTAAATCAACTTAAATTAATTTACTGTGAAATTTAATTTAAAAAAAATACATTGGGATATTTTTCATATCTACTCGCTTCAAGAGGTATAGGGCTTTTCGCTAATTCTAAATTGAAATTATTCTTTCGATTTTAACGTTAATGTATGTCTACAAGCGTTCTCTTTTATATTTATTTGTTTTATCTTTAAATAACAGGAGACTACTATTTTTATGAAGAAATGTGTATACTCGAGAACCAAAAATTTGAAACACGATTTCCATTTGAAATGACGTTATTATATTTTCTTCAATTGCCATACGAGCAGCTGCAGCAAAAGTTAATGGCAGGTTGTTCCCTTAAAATGATCAATTCCATTCTGTTTGTATTCATAAATGAGTACCTCTTAACAAAGATTTAGCAGATTCTCAGCAAAATATCTGAAATAATTATTGTTTTGTAAAAAACTCAATTTCTTTAATTCAAAATCAGCTCGATTTTCTAGTCATGTTATTAAAATAGAAACTCTCAAAGGCAAAGTTGATCTAATGTTGATTATGTTGATATTTCTAAGAATAACGGTAGATAGTTTTTTTCTTTTTTTAAATGACGCTTATGGTAAACACGATAAGGCTAAAAAAGAATTGTCATGGCGAACTCCTCTAATAAACTCAAAATAATAAGTACATTCAATTATGAAATTTTGATATCCACGTTGTTTACAAATCAATTTTCACTGGTATTTATTATCAAATACTAATATTACTAAAAATGTACGGAACTCGCCAACTCGGTAATTCCAGCTCCATATACGCACCGGACATTACCACCAGTGTTATAGGTTTCGGGCTGTTCAGTCTGAAGTTTTATATACATTGTTTGCCTTTCAACGTTTTTCTATTTTTTTGCCATTACATCTTTTTGATTAATGGATTTTTTTTTGTGATATGCATGTACATAAGCAGATGTGTCAGCTAGGTCGCCAAACACATAATATACGTGTCAGCTAGGTCGTCAAACACATAATATACGTGTCACTGGTCAAGCGTATTTGAAAAAAAAAGAGAAGTATGAATAAAGGTTACAGTAGTATACCGCTGTTCGAAAGTCATAAATCGACTGAGAGAAAACAAATCCAGGTATCAAACTAAAATCGAGGGGAACACATCAACTATAAGAGGAAAACAACGAAACAACAGAAACACTGAAATGTCACATTCATTTTGGTTGCACAAGTAAACCATTGGTATATATATTTACCTGATCCATATTCCACAATTAAGTATTTTTAACTAGATATGATTTGTCAAAAAAAAAATTGGATTAATCACCTTTTTTTCTAGAGAAATCGATGCGTATACTTTTATATGAAGGTAATGAGTCAGCAAAATAATTCTCATTCGCAAGCGTTTATGATTTTACTTCAACTTAAATCGCCATAAAGCTTTCTTGGAACAATAGAATTCAATTCACGTGTATCGCTAGCTCATACATATATCACAGTGGCATCAAAAAAGTGTTTTCAAAGGCTACGGTAATAGTTTTGGCAACATTTCCTGTCGAAATGTAAACAAAGGAATAATATTTAAACAGCATTCATCTAGAGTTTAACAAACGGTTTAAACAATTAGATTAAAATTGATTGTCACATCTCACGAACTACATCACCTATGATGTAGACAAGATGTATTTACCTGGAAGAAGAAGAAGAAGAAGAAGAAGAAGAAGAAGAAGAGCCTACAAAGAATAAAATAGAAAAAAACATTGATGGGACAGCTTTATTTTACATTTGTGTTATGTTGTTTGTATGTTTGTTTGTTTGTGTTGTTTTCTAATTGTTATTCAGTGTCTATAGAAAAATTTATGACGAAGATATAAAGTTTTACAAACATGTGTGGTAACGTGTTTTTTTTTAAATGTTGTGTAGACGAATCGCGCTTCTTGCGTTCAAAAATATAAGTATTGTACCTTTTATGAATCTTTTTTTTGGGGGGGTTTCGTTGACTTTATCTAAATTTTCCTTTTGTAGACATCAATCCAGATGAATTTGTGACTTTTACAGCAATATCATTGGATGGAACTGATTTGACAAATAACCCAATAAAGTATGACATTATTGTGACAAATGTTGGTAAAGCATACAGTTCTACTTCCGGTTTATTCTATGCTCCAATCACCGGTATTTCTAGCATCTCGTTCAGCATAATGGGACAACCTAACAACAGTATTCACACAAACCTTTATCACAATGGCAAGCAGATAATCAGGATTTATACTGCAACTAGTTGTGTTTATTTCCTAATTAAAGTAACACAGCTATATTTTGTACAATGTCAATTCCATCATGGAACACTTTTCCAACAGTCAGGGGTTCATTAAAGGATGGAAATAAGTTTGAAATCTGTATTACAATTTAGATAGCTAAGAATTTATTTATTTTAGTTGCAGTATAAAAACAATATTAGGTCAATGTCAGAAAAATATCAACTTTTTTTACTCGGCGCAAAACTAGGAAAGGGCTCGGTAGAACCTCGCCCTTCTCCAGTTTCTCAGCCTCATACAAAAAAGTTAATATTTTTCTGACATTGACCTAATATTGTATATTTACACAAAAGGTGATAATAGACACGAAGTTGCATCTCAGACAGTTTACCTCAAGCTCGTAAAAAGAGACGAAGTATTGGTGCAGGGAACTGCCGGAAGCAATTTATGGGCAACAGAGCGGTACAACCAGTTTTCTGGAGCATTGGTTAGGAGTGGAGACTTCACGAATTAAAACGTATGTATATGCGATATGTCTGACAACAATAATCATGACATTCTGTCCTAGAGGACAATGTGTCATAGGACAATGTGTCATAGGACAATGTGTCATAGGACAATGTGTCATAGGACAATGTGTCATAGGACAATATTTTGCTTTACATATAATCCTGATGATAATTTCAGCTGATTTAGTTTGGGTATGGGAATGATAATCCTTTCCACATGATTTAGTACGAGCGCTAGTAATTTCAGAACCTAAGCAACAACTAGATTGCAATCTTATGCTATGCAGATCTTTCCATCAAATAGTATGTAATCAACTAAACCGCAATACAAAAATTGAATCATTTTATGTTAGGTTAGAAAATTGGTTAAGCTTCCTGTTTTAATTGCAATGGGATATCAGAAATATCAATTCTTACGAATTGCAGATAAAGTAATCCAAATTGGTAAGGGTAAAAGCTAATGATTTTGATCATAATTCACTTTGAAAACGTCTCCTTACTTTTGCGTTGCATTTGTTTTCATTAACGCTCCTAATTTTACTGCATCAATTTTTTTTTATTTTTTTTGTTCGTTTCAAATTGACTTGTAAGTCAGTAAAAATCTCTATTTGAAGCTGCCTAATGTTCTTCAGAGCAGCTGTTACTCATATAAAGAAGTCCTTACCTTTATAATAATGCCTTACCGATTATCAAGAATTACTACTCCTACCTGGCTGTGATAATCCATTTTGTGCTAATAGAGCTTTCTTACAAATTGACGAAAGGTACGATCGAACGGAAAGGGAGCACGTATTTCATTTCCACAATAATAGTTAAAAGAGTCTTTGTTTTATCCAGTAAAACAGCATTCTTTTCTAAATCAAGTTTATTCTTCAAAAATAATAATATCGCAAATAATACACGATTTTAATATAATCAAACAGAGAAAAATAGTGTCAAATACACTTACGTCCGATACGTTACTTAGGTAAACCACTAGTACACACATTTCCGCGGGAATTTTTAAGCACGAGTTTCACGATTAACTTTTCAATGGCATTATTGAAGTACGTTAGTCTTAATTAAACGACAAGATTAATATTTATTAAATGAATGGCTATTATTTATTTTGAATTTATTGAACCATAAAACTAATTTTTGACTCTTCACATTGAATAATCCGCGAAGCGGATTATGTAAAATGTGAAGAGTCAAAAATTAGTTTTATGGTTCAATAAAATCAAAATAAATTATTGCCATTCATTATAAATAAATTTCTATAAAAAATAAGGCTCAAAGAACTTTTTATATAATTTACCTTGACACACTTGTTGACGTATGAATACACAACATCAGAATGGGCGTGTCGCCATCAAAATTGACAACATTGAAAATAAAACTAATAATTTTAACCATTCAGAAGACAGTAATTACACTAAATTTATTTATTTTTATTTTTATATAGTACACTTTCAGCAAATTGTCAAAGTGGAATATCGAGATTTGATAATAAAAAATGATGCTACAATGTTTTTAAAAAGTAATGTTGAATAAATCTAGAAAAACATATACATTGTGGATTTTATAATGACAAGTTAACAGTACACATGTTTTGAAGATAGACGCGAAGTTGACACTTATCGTCCAGTGGCTAATATTTCATGAATGTTCAAGACTATAGGCAAAACCCAATTATTCGCTAAAATATTCGTTCCATTGCTGCGGTGTATCATATATACACATTTAGGGAGGGGGGCAATGAATATTACCAGAGGAGAGGCGATGATACAAAAGTTATTAAACGAGCACCAGCATAGGATATGGCAAAGTATGAAGATCATCTTTTTTTATTCATTTTCATTTTATTATTTTGAGCGTTGCAAATTTTGAATCAAGGAAGTATTTGTGTTTTAATTTTTCTTATTTTTCTGTAAGGGAAGAAGACAATGTATTTGCTTTGACATTTTCTGGGTTTAAACAGTACAACATTGTAATATTGAAGAGAAGGGGAGGGGTCGGTTTTCAGTCTTTAAGGGGCATTTTATTCGTCTGACTACTAGACAAAATGCTAGGTGTATTTAGGATATTTTGTAGTGTTATCTCCTCCGACCTGGTGGTATCATATTTTAACCTATCGTACGTCCCGAAATTCTAGAAATTTCTCAAGAAAAGTCCAATTTAATAAGTGTCGTTGCATGTAGGATAATTGTCCGAAATTCCACGACTATTATTTAAATATGTCAAAATAAAGGATCCCTAAAAAGAGTCTTACGTATGATTCGTCAAGCATACGTACCTTTCGTCAATTTGTAAGAAAGCTCTAATAAGGCGTAAATCATTCTTTAATCAATCAATACATTTATGATTCACAAATATAAAACATCAAATCCTATAATTTCATAGGTCGAAATCACCTAGTTATATTCTAACAATAGGGCTTAGTACAATTTTCCTACTGAATCATGAAGAAAGTGATATACTAAGCATATTCCTACAAACTTAGAACATTGTAGAGAGCTCATGGTTCAAATGTGTTCTTGATTGGTTTAGATAAATAACTTCCCGTTTAGACATTTCATTTATCATTGCATTTGTCAACTATTATTAGTATCGTTAGGAATTTCCTATAATTTTAGAAATTCTAAAAAAAAAAGATAGGTACCTTATTTTGTGGATCTTTTCTGATTGCTGAATCTAATGTATTCAAATGTTTTCGAAAAAGTCGAATACATTCCATGTATCACACATTCTTGTTACCGTTGTTCCTTATACAGATATTAAAATTTTCTTCATTTTTGTGCCTCGTCGTCATTTTGAATATGTACAATACCTCAAGGTAAATAAATAAGACTCATTGGTAACCTTGTGCTGTTTTCTACTCTTTGGTCGGATTGTTGTCTTTTTGACACATTTCCAGTTTCCATTCTCTACTTTCCCTTTTTCTTCAATTTTCAGTTTTTGGTAGGTTATTAAAGCTATCTCATACAAAGTGGTTGCGTGGAGGAAATCATATATGTAGGGATTGGAGAAGAAGACGTTTCTCTGTCTAAAGAACCAAACAGTGGACTGAAATAGGAAAATATGATCATCCCTTGACTTTGCCATTTAGGCAGAACACGAGCAAAGAAATGCGTTTATAAATGGTATTTTTTACAATTACATAACAAAATGTGGTTATATAATTAAAAATAGACGACGAAAAAAACCTGAAGACAGTTTAACACAACTCTATTTTTTCCGCCTTTGTCTAAATCAATCAATATATTGAACACAAATACAACGTAATCAGAACATATTTTTGCTCCTTGAATTAAAAATTCCCACATCAATATAAATCTACAAAAAAAAAAACTTCAATTGAATGTTCATAAATCATTATTCCGATAGATATCATAATTCAAAGTTTAAATTTTGTCTTATAAAAAAGAAGATGAAGTATGATTGCCAATGAGACAACTCTACACAAGAGATCAATAAGACACAGAAATTAACAACTATAGGTCACCATACGGCCTTTAATAATGAGCTACCCATACCGCATAGTCAGCTATAAGAGGCCCCGAAATGACAAATGTTAAACAATTCAAACGAGAAAGACAACGGCCTAATTAATGTACAAAATAATAAACGAACAAAAATATAACACAGCAACAAACGACAACCACTGAATTGCAGGCTTCTGACTTGGGACAGTCACATACATACATAATGTGGCGGGGTTAAACATGTTAGCGGGATCCCAACCTTCCCCCTAACCTCGGACAGTGGTATAACAGTACAACATAAGAACGAACTATAAAAATCAGTTGAAAAAGGCTTAACTCACCAGACGGACAAAAATACAAGTGGATATTTGCCGATAGGTCACACCTTTTGTATTAAGTGCTAAAACAGCCGTAGAAGCCTCATTTTGAGATACTTTCATTAAGTACTCAAACATGAGATGAACTTTACCCAAAAAAAGTATTTTGTGTGAACTTGAAAATTTGTTTAAACACATGCTATTTTGTAAAATCCTTTTTTCGTCTTCATTTTGTCTTAAATCTATAAGTATAATTGCCATTTTAGCCAAATAATCCAATCTAATAACGGAATAGTTCCATCACAAGTTACCTTTATGCATATGTCTAGATTATATTAACGTGTTCTTTTATCAATGAAATTAACATAATTTTGAGTTCTTAGATTTAAAATTGTTGGCAGTTTAAGGGGCCAAAAAATGCTGTTATAATAGTCCTTTCTTTCTTTGATAAAAAGCACTACAAATGATTTTAAGAAAAAAACAAATTAAAACAGACAAACAATTAGATAGATTCAATAAAGCTCATTTAAGATACCAAGCGTATGTACGCTTCTCGTAAGCCCTAAACACGCTTAAAGTGCGTTGCGAACACGATTCAGATATTGATTGATAAGTTGAATGCGTCCAAAACTACTAGCATATTGGCCGCGACTTTTGCCAGGCTCAGTGTACATGGGTGTTATTCGCTGAAGATGCAACGTTAGATATTGCTACTACCACGAAAAAGAGCGTTAAGTAAATATTTGACAGGATTTATTTTTAGAAATACTGAAATAAATATTTCAAATTATACATGAAAATAAAGATTAATTCTTATATTTTCATATTATGATAGAGAAAGAATAAAAATATAATATTCATAGCCTTTGAAAGACACAGATTACCCGAAAAAACGTCTACTTAGCGTTGTCCCATGTAACAAACTCGAAACATAAAACTCGAACAATTCGCGGAATGTTCACGCAACTCTTAAAAATTTTGCATGAACATTCTATGACGTGATATTTTTCAGTATTGGTTAACATGGCTGTCTCCATTTAAAATTTGCATACATATTTTCAAAAAATATGATGTAGGGAAATGTCCTATCGGAAATTTGATTTGGAAACTTGAAACATTTCAGTTCAAAAATAAAATTTTGACAGATAATTTATTGAAATGTAAGTACCATCGTTTTACACTAAGTGTAAGCTCCCAAAATTCGAACTGAAAAATAAATTGAGCTTCATATTCAATACAAAACAATAAATTTGCAATGTCTTGCAGAAATGTCCAAGTTAAACTTTCATGCCTTCACAAAATGTTTACGGCCAAAAAAACAGAGATTTGATTTTGTAAAAATTATTTTTCGGTTTTGATAACTATACCAATAAAAAGTACTTTTAACGTTGAAGTTGGTACACCAAATAGCATTAAGATTACAGGGTTATCTATAAAAAAAATACGGATTAATGAAAATGTCTTGCAAGTTTGTCCGTTATCATAATTTGACGTCGCCACAAGCGTCATGACGGCATTAACTGCATTCGCGTGTTTCTTCCTCCACCAAATATAAATGTCCTGCTTTCAACAAAACGAAATGATGCACACATTACAAAAATACACATCTATAAGACAATCAAAAGTAAGAAAACTTCAGTATCATAACTATAAGCTATTGTATGTCACTGCCTGAATAAAATCCTACTCGGGTTGAATATATAATTGTATAATGCAGCAATATTCCTCCAAAAACACGTAATTACTAGCAGTAAAATTGAATATTCTATTTTAATTATAAAACTAATAAATTTATATTGACTTGGATTCTCACTGCATTTATACTTGTGTGTTATATTTTTGTATTTACCCAAAAAGAAAAGCAGGGAGAATTAGATAGTGCACCTTTCCAATTTAGCGTCATTTTTCTGTTACACTAACTGGTAGCAATATCTGACGTTGCGTCTGATGTGCGACGCCGGTGCAACGTTAGAATAGTGTATTTAAGACATTATAAGTAGCATTGTGCTCAGATCAAGACGGCATTTGAAGAATAAAATACATTTATGTTTGGTCTTGCTAACGTGGCCAATTTGAAAAAAAATCAAAATCAAAGAGCATTGCAGTCCAAAAATCCGAAAAGTTTGTTGACTACAGCTAAAGTAATCTGTTCCTGTGATAGAAAATGATTAAGATTTCAAAAAAAAGTGGTCTTCTGTGCTTCGACCCAATGGTTGTTTAAACAAACTGGTAAAAGATACCTGGCTATTGTTATGTTCGCGCGTTAGGTAAACAAAAGACCCGCCAGTGACGCTCAAAACACATACATTAAAAGGTCAAATAATATTAACTGTATGCCTACACTCAATATCAAATAACTGGTTATGTAAAGGAATATTAACCAATAGCGTTTTCATCAAGAAATGATTTAAATGATCCGTCTATGACATCGAGTAGCATTTAGTATGAAACTATATTCCAATAGATTTTTTGGAACAAATAATGACTTATTTCTTAAGGAAGACACGTCATTATCCAAACACTTAAAACACTTTATATCATCAGGTAATAAGTCATTATGCTACAGTATTTCTATATGAATTCATCATTAAAGTCTCTTAACAGATATCGTGAATGGAAATAAGCTGAGTCTGCATATTTACAGATGCATGGATGCAAATAATGGTTAAATATATAAAGTACAAAAGTACCAATATAAGAGAACTGGCAATTACCGAAGGCCAGTTGGAAGTCAATTTACACCTTCTGCATAAATCAAGTTTCCCACACTAAAATATCATACAGAGAATTAGTGTTAAGACCTCATTAACACGCATAACATTGTGTAATGCCTAAATAAGTATCGACAGGATACCGGATACGCGAATGTCAATGCTCATTACTTAATAAGAACACATATGTAGTTGTGTTCTATATATAGATAACAACTCAATGTTACTTAAGTACCGATAAAAACAATAAAAAAAGATCTTCCTCGTACACATGTAAACATGATATCAGTATATGCCTTTTATAAGTGAGACATAAAACCAGGTTCAACCCACCATGTATTCTTCAAATGTCCGTTAACAAGTCAGTTGTTATAAATTAGTCCGTTTATTGTCCATGGACAAAAAACAAAATCGGGATAACAAACTAAAACCGAGGGAAACGCATTAAATATAAGAGGAGAACAACGACGCAACACACACAGAAACGGACCAAGCATCAGACAAAATACCACGAGAATAACAAATATAACATCAAAACCAAATACATGAATTTGGGATAGACAAGTACCGTGCCACGTCTTATCTTAATATCTCAAAAATAAGAAAAAACAAACGACACAACATTAAAATGCAACACACACAGAAACGAACAATAATATAACAATGGCCATCTTCCTGACTTGGTACAGGACATTTTTGAAGGGGAATAAAAATGGTGGGTTGAACCTGGTTTTGTGGCATGCCAAACCTCGCACTTTAATGGCAAACTTAAATATAACATTGAAATGACAACATAATATTACAGGACTACAATACAATAAATAGGAGAACATATTAGACAAAGAAAAACATGATTTTTGATAACAAAAAGCATCAGGTTTAAAATTCAATACGCCAAAAACCCGCCTAGTCCACACAAGACTCACCAGTGACGCCCAGATATAAAAGATCGAAAGTGAAAAAAGTAAAAAGTTGTACAGCACTGAAGATCAAAAGTTGAAAAGGTTGTGCCAAATACGGCATTGTTTTTATGCCCGGGATCAGAAAATTCTTATTATATAGAACAATACATGCTATAGCAAACAGTAAATGTTATCAAAAGAATATGAAACAGATATACATAATGAAACTGAAGTGTTAACTAATTATAGAAAACTAAACCCAAATAAATAAGGCTAAGTCCAACACAGAATAGACACACCCGAATCAGTACAGGCGTCAACGCAATTAAAAAAAATGACGTCACATACGATGGCGAAAAGGCACAAACGTTATGTCACATATGAATTTATGAAATTTAGAAACAGCATGACGTCACATATGAAAAACTTTAATTAAAAGTAAGATAGAATTAGGATTGATTTAAGATTATATTAGAATAAATACTGATATTACATTTAAACAGAATGCATATTGCAATACTTATTAATAGCAATTAACTGTAATATATATATGTCCAGTTTGTTATGAATCCAACTTCAAACGTAAATAATCGTACAAAATTAAATATAATTAATAAAGGCGGTGATTAATTTTTCTATCCGTAACACCTAAATATAATAAAAAGACGTCAACACATTTGACAAAATCCGATGAGATTTGAAATTTATAAAAGTGTTCTATAAAATGAAAAATGTATATGAAATTAAGATTTACTATTTCGATCGTGTCTAGTCATTTATATTTCTGCTCTTGATGATCATTTTAGCTGTTTACAGTATTTTTCTATCTTATATAGTATTCGAGATAACTCAGGTAGCTATAAAAATGCGTAAATTGGGTACAGCCGCCAGTAAAGACATACAAAATGAAAACAACATTGTATATATTCATGTGTCTAGGGTATAATTCATTGGTGATGAACACGTTGAATGATGATTTCAGACCAATAAAATGTTTAGCTTAAGATGAGCTTTTTTTTATCGGTACCAGTAATAGTTTTCTAGAGAAAAAATAGGATTTGACATTTGTCCTATTTGAAGCCAATCGACAATTTTGCCTGTTGGACATACAAACACCGAATCATTTCTTTTAAACTAAATATCTTTGCCATATGGTTTCAAAGGAAAAAGATTTAAACAACATTAAACGTACACAAAAAGTGATGGCAATACACATAGCTGGCACTGACCCTCGTTCATAGGAGACCTTAGTATAAAACACAAAAAAACGCCAAACAAGTTGCAAAGGAACACTTGCACATTTAATTTACAGTATGGTCTTAGATTTTGTCAAAACATCACATATTTATGTCATATGAAAACTTCTCAAATATGTTATATCAAAGCAATTTTCAAAAATAGATAAAAAAAAAAAATATTGTAAATATCAATATAACCCACAATAAAATCAAATAAAGATATTTGGTTCTGACCGAAAGAATACAATCAATGTATTATGATTAGTTTACTTGGCTAATGAAGTACCAATGAAATGTTCTTAGAAGTACATATTTCTTACCACCAATAAAACATTTCATTATATCGAGCGTAAACGACTTTTTTTAATTAATCATCAATGATCCACTTTTTACATTTTGTGGATATAACATCAAAAATACTTTTTTTTGTTGGTAAATCATCGTACAAACACAAGCTGAACGAAACAGTATCAAAGAAAACAATTGTGATCGATTCCGTCACTTAATGTTTTAAAGGTTCTTAAACATTATCCGTTTGAATTAACTCCAGATTGGTATTTGCTGTATTTAACTTGCTTCTTGTATGTATGGTTATCTCTGGATATACTCGTTGCGCATGAATTTGTGCACAAGGCTTTCCCGTCAATAAACCTAGTAGATCTTTCCGAAACTTAGCATCGGATACAAAATAAATAACCGGATTTGACATTGTACTCAATACGACAAAGACATTCTTGGTAACGTGTGTACCAGATGCAGTATGACGTGTATCATCTAATCCCAATATTTCCTGTAAAATAAAATGACAGTGTTATGTTGAAGAAATTTTAGCTAAGTTGAAAATATAAGTATATTCATGAGAATTTACTTTAACATATTATGTCGGGTTTTTTTTTGTTCACATATTGTTTACAATATATCGGAAATTAATGCGACTATAATACAATGGAGACTTTAAACTCGCTATAAAACAGGTTCAATACACCATTTTCTATACAATAAAATGCCAGGACTTTCTTTATTGAATTTTTCTAGGCGTTCGGTATTATTGTTGGAGTATCACCTTTCAAATCATGATACATGTAATGTCAATGAATGTTTTCTGAAATGTTTTTTTTTGGAAACGACTGTATCAAAATACCATCTTTAAAAAACAATTAATCTGATTATCATTTATTGGTACAACTTTCTTTTTAACATAATTCATTATCTTCAGACTATAAACAATCGATAGTTTGTACTTATCTTGTTCTCATTTTTATAAATGCAGATTTCCAATAAAAAGTTTAAAGACCACATTTCCATTTCCTTTTCTTTTTTTTGATTTTTTTCAAAACAAGTTTATCACGAATATAGCCCATTCACTTACCGGTTCTTTTAAGAATCATTTCTTCCGGCTTTTAAAACTTTAGTACGTAGAAAGTAATTACTAAAAGGATCAAATGGAGTTATCTTTATTCAATTTAAGAAAATCAAAATGTTTATTGTTCGTGATACTGTTATAATACAGTGAAAAGGTTTAAAACCAAATATTTTCATTAGAAGGTTGATGGTAAAGGTGTTTGATTATTTTTTTGTAATATAAGAAAATATTGTTTCAATCTTAATATAAATTTTTCATTTTTTACTACAATATTAGGTCAATGCTAGGACTTTTTTTTTGTATGAAGCTCAGAAACTGGGAAATGGCGAGGTTCTATCGAGCCCTTCCCCAATTTTGCGCCGAGTACAAAAAAAAGCTTATCTTTCTATGCCATTGACCTTATATTGTTTTTATACTGAAACGTAAATTGATACATTGATAGCTTTTTAAATTCTTAAACAAATGTCAAACATATTTTCACCCCTTAATGGACCCCTGATTGTGAAGAACGTTTTCCATGATGAAATTGACATTATACAAAGTATAGCTATATTACTATGTTTAGGAAATAAACACAACTAGTTGCAATACAAATATATTTTCATTCTGTACCTGGTCTCGCTCCCTTTGAATAGATATCATCCCAATTTTTTGTTTGTTACAAAAATACCGAATTAGACTTATTACCATGCTTGTACTAACACGAGCAACTCCACGGATGCCATTGGTGCAAACAAATCTGCCTACCGTTCCGAATTACTTGAGATATCCCAAGCTTTTAGTAGGATTTGTGTTTCTCAGTGGTAAGTTTTAAACGTTTTGTTTTGTGTACGATTGTTCGTCTATTTGTCTTTTTTTTCTTTATCCATGGCGTTGGCAGTCATTTTCTCCTCATGAGTAAGAAAGTCTCGTTGGTATTTTGTGCCGCTTTTTAATATTTTTTTGTCCCACCTTTATCGTTTTACGAATTTAATATCGTCATGTTTTACTTATAAATGAGTGCTTCTTTCTATGATGTGATGTTACTCTTTGTTTCAGGTGGGGTGAAGGTGTGCGCCTTTTTAAATGTTTAAATCTACTGCATGTGTTTGCACCTGTCCTATATTAGGAACCTGATGTTCAGTGGTTGCCGTTTGCTGATGTGGTTCATAAGTGTTTCTCGTTTTTTTTTTATATAGATTAGACCGTTGATTTTCCTGTATGATTCACATTAGTCATTTTGTGGTCTTTAATAGCTTGCTGTTCGGTGTGAGCCAACGCACTGTGTTTACCTATAATGGTTTACTTTTAAAAATGTTAATTGGATGAAGAGTTGTCTCATTGGCACTCATATCACATCTTCTAATATCTATTTACATAGTATGTAGTCACTAAATTCAAATGTTGTACAATTGCTTCAAGACGCGGGACGGGGGGGGGGGCACTATAAATCTGAACTCAAAATTATGTTCCGTACTAAGGTGAGCGATTTATTTTCTGTTTAGAACATCTGTTAGTGTGGGGTTTATGGAACATACATTATAGCTTTGGACATTTCATTGGTTGACGTACACGAGTAAACAAGGCAAGGACAAATAATCTGTATTTATAAACGTTGCAGCAGTTCATTGGTCATCATTGATATAATCCTATAAAATGTATAAAAATCATCGGGTTTATTGAACAACTTGCCATCGAAGCAACTCGACAATTTTTTTTATATGTATGATACAAACAAACATGTCGTTAACAGATATAGGAAGATATGGTGTGAGTGCCAATGAGATAACTCTCCATCCAAGTAAACGTGTGAAAGCTCTCTCACAGGCAAACAACCAATAACTTTAGTATGTTTAAAACTTACCTGTAAAACAGCATTTTGTTTGACATTTAGTTATGCACTTAATGAGGACAAAATACAGGTATTCTTCATAATTGTTATACCAATTTTAAGGGATATTAAGATGGATTCGGTAAATTCAAAATGGAAAGTGCCTAATCTAATGGCAAAATCAACAGCTCAAATATAATAAACAAATGAATAACAAATGTCAAATTCCGCACTTGGTACAGGCATTTTCAAAGTGATTGAGATTTTCAACCAACTATAAAACCAGATTTTATCTACCGTTTTATACATAAGGAAATGTCTGTACTAAGTCAGGAATATGACAATTGATTTGCTCTTGTTTGGTGTGATTTAGCTTTTGGATTTGCCATTTGTTAAAGGACTTTCGTTAGAGTTTGGATTTTTGTTATTTTAATTTATTTTAGATGGAACCAACTGTTTAAGTTTGTTTCATTTTTGTTGTTGGGGGAGAGGGTAGCTCACTTTTCTCTATTAAATTACGTATACTGCTGTTTTTCGTAATTTTTTGTTTTTTGCTAATTTTTACATATCTCCAAGTGTCTATCGTCTTTTCTTCAAAGTTCAATGATTTGTGTCAATACAGTGTTTTCTTTTATTATTTTTATTATTTTTTATGATTTTGTTTTACTCAATTTGTTCAAGATAGAAAACAAATCTGCTAGTTTCAAAATTTGTTCATCAGCAATAAAGTTAATGCAAATTGATGTGTAACTGTGCAGAAACATATACATAATATAATGTCTCATTGGAGTTGTACAAGTTGTTCCAGTTTACCTTTTGACTGTTCTGGAATTGCATGAAAACATTGCATAGGGAATTAAAAATTGAAACTTTGAGTAGATTGAAAATAAATGGACGGTATTTTGGTTCAAATGACTAGATGTTGTATAATTTTTGTTATTAAATATGTCTATTTAATAAGTTTCATACCTCTATGCCAAACAGAACAAAATATGGCGACCAGAACAAAGCAAACACCACTGTAATTGTGATGAGAAGTCTCACAATTTTCATTCTTTTCTGTAGAACTTGACTTTCCCTCCCAGCTACAGTTTTACCAGCCTTCCAAACAAAGATCATTATTTTGACATAGCTTATCGTAATAAGAATCAAAGGAACGACATAAGAAAGTACGATAACAATGGCAGCATACACCGTCTCAAAATGTTCAATGATGTCATGTGAGCCGCAGGATGTTATGTTGTACTTCTCTTCATACTTCCGGTAAACACTATACTCGTACAGTTGGGGTGAACTTACAGTTACGCTCCAAATCCATAACACTGTGATGATGTATAGTGCCTGTTTTGGTAACAGTTTGCGGTTTCTAATTATCTCTCTGAATCTGTCTACAGCAATGGCCACCATGGTTGATATCGATGACGATATTGTAAGAAGCGGGATAAACATAATCATTTTACATACCGGATCACCTGTACAAAAAAAAAACGCTAAATCAATGGCAAGTATTGTTGTAAGCATGTTATTTGTTACAAATACTGTGAGAACATTATAATGTTAATCCTTCAGTTAGAAAAATATTCAAATACAAACAAGAATATGTGTTGATAAAACGACATGTCTCACTCGCTCGCTATGTCTGTGTAAATCGTGAATTAAGGGTAAAAATTGTTATTTGGCATATGATTTTAAATTTCACCTCACAATTCAAAATATTTCAGTTGAGAAAACAAACATTTTAACTTTAGAATATAATTCAAATTTCATAACATAACAAACGTGTGTAATCAGTTTTCAGTAAATGTGACCCCATCTTTCCTGGTTAACTACAAACTACAATAACCTTCATTTTAAATCTAAATCGAGACTCCCTAAGTACAAGCGAGCTAATGGACTTTTGAACAAAAGGATCTCAAATATCAGAAAACATATTTTTGCTTGACTACTTGTTCAAACAACAGAGCAAAATAAACGTTTGTCAGAAGCTGAAATTGATACAAAGCTGCTATATATCTTGAAACGATTTATTGTTATAACATTAGATTATTATATTTAATCATTTACTTACTAGTATATGATTCATTTAACGAGTCTACTGTAGTTTTGAACCCTGTATGCTAACATTGCCCGTGTGAAATTTTAAAATTGTTTGTATAAACGTTGAACGACAAAAATATGTGACGTATAAAAAATATTCTGACGTCAGACACGCGAAGTAATGCATGTGTTTGGAGATAGAAGTTTTTTTTTTGTTCTGTTAAATTGTTCCCTTTTAAAATTGTATCACGATAATGACTGCTGTACCCATATTTTGACTATTTCTTTTATTATGTCTGTTTAGTTCACGCATCATTGTAAATATAACGGATTTTGACGAGACTGTCAACAAAGTGAGAGGTTTAGCGTTATAAAACCAAGTTTATCCACCGTTTTCTACATTTGAAAATGCCTGTACCAAGTCAGGAATATGACAGTTCTTGTCCATTCGTTTTTTATGTGTTTTATCATTTGATTTTGCCATGTAGTTAGGGACTTTCCGATTTGATTTTCCTCTGAGTTCGGTATTTTTGTGATTTCTTTTTTTTTTCATTAGGTAGATTGACAACGAAAGATAGAAAAGTAATATTGCACATGTATTTTTATAAGTATCTAAAAAACGTAATATTTTATGGAATAATTTTAACAACAAATAAAGAGAATATCGGTTTTACTTTAGGCAATAACAATAAAATAATTATAGCATTTTAGAATTTTTTAATTAAACCTTTCCAAACATTGTGTATTTGATTTGTTCCATCATTACTATAAAACTTTCCAGTGGAAACATAAAAAAAATGTGGTATGATTGTCTAAGAGATAACACTCTACAAGAGACAAATAATGCAGAAATTAACAGCTCAGAACAAGTTTCTTTACATTCTTTCATCACGGGTTTTCCGTACATTTGTAATGTGCGATGGTCGAAGTTTTAAGGTTTATGACCCCTTCTGTAGCCATTTTTGTACGAGTTTTCAAACTTCGATTGTATCAAAACTACAGATACAATGAATGATATAGATAGGCCATTTAGTATATATAACAAGGGGAAATTTGATGGAAAGCATAATTATTTTCTGTTTCATTGCATTTACTAGAAAAAGAGTACTTTGTGGCAAATAAACCAAGATTTTTATAGAAAATCCACAGCCTTTAATAAAGAGATTTTCGTTATGGAATTTGAAACATAGATTACACAATCATCTTCAATATGATTTGCTTGTGTTCATTTTCTACAAAATGTTGTAACCAACCTGTAAATTCCAAAAGACGTACCTTGTGCTGAGTCACTAAAGTCGAGCGCACCCTAAAAGTTGTACTTGATTTGGTCTATATTTTTATTTGTTTTAACCAGTAGCTACCATCAATAAACTTGTTTTTAGGAAATCAATGATAGCACTGCATGCAATAATCCTATATCTATCAGTCATAAAATTGCAAAATATGAGAGTACAAAGATAAAGGCTGTGGATTTTCTATAACATTTCCACGTGTTTAGCATTGAATCAACACAAGGGTACATAATCCTTAACCAGATGTCTTGGATTGAGGTCATGCATATTAAATAAAATCGACAAATTTAAGAGTTGAAGACAATTAATTGATAGTAGTACACTCCATCAGATTTTGATAAGATAGGCAATTTCTTTTCCACGAAAGTCCATATACACTTGTTTCATATTGAAACTTAACCATTTATTAAAATGGTATGAAAATATTCAACATTTTTTTTTAAATTTGAAGTATCTTATGATTCTAAACTTTAACCATCCAAAGTCTTGAAAATACATGTAGTAAAACAAAAACAAACAGGGATTATTGTCTGCAATCAAAGAATTATTTCATCTTACAGAAGACAAAAAGACAATCACCTGAGGCATCTGACAAGATTATAAATGTGTGGCGAGGTTTAATTAGTGTTGTGAGTGGTAAATCATTCCCCCTTTTATTTGTCGAGAAGTTGGCTACAGAAATCTACAAACAAAAAATGTGATATACCAAGGTGGCATTCAAATATCAAAGGTATAAAAAACGAAAAGGTCATGAAAAAATACGAAAAATGACGATAAGACAATCATGTTCACAAAAAATTACAAAGAAAAAAAACAAAAAAAACCTTCAGATTGTGCAAAATGACCGCTACCCAAATTCAGCAGTGAATTGCTGCATTCCTACTGTACATCTAAAATGTTGATCATGGAAGTACAAACAAGGTGGTAAGTCTCATACGATAATGTCACAGTTGCGGAAAACAGGACGGAATTATGGACATGACAATTAGATCATACATGCTGTCTTAGACCATCATTTCACTAAACTATAATACCGGTATAGTACAACGTCTTCTTAGTTATACAGTTGCTAAGGAACACAATTGTATTTTCGAACTGTCTCATGAATTTATTTTTTCAATGATTGTATATATTTATGAACTTTTATATATATATGAATATTAATAATATATTGAATTCTAGTTTATTTTCCCCGATAAAAGTTCAATACCAATCAGTGAAACAGCTTTATGTATATAATAATAGTTTTAGGACCCAAGAACTCATTATTTCAAGGTTTCAATCAGTGGTTAATCTCTTTTTCAATTACTCTGGTTGCAAATAGTGAGAAATATTATTTTTCTATTTCCTCTATAATAAAATGTTGTTGTTTTTATCTGAAAAATCTTGCACTATCTCAGATTAACATTGCATTAACGATTCAATTGGTATTATTATTTTTAATCTGGTTTATCAAACCAAATAATAAATACTGGTAAGCATATGATATCGATCAAAGGGTAAAAGTAATAACATTTTAGATATTTGATATAAAAAAGGCAGCAGTTTATTAAAAGGTCGTCTTTCGTTAAAATCTTGTTTGAACTGCAGTTTTAATCCAAAAGAATTGGTTTTTTTTTCCATTTCAATCTAAAAACAAAAATTCGCATATTTTAAGATTTCATATAACGACACTATATCTATTAAAATAAATTTTATTTGAGGTGGTTTTAGTAGGTTTTCTCTAATGTGTTGTTTACACAAATATTGCTTTTCTTTTATGAATGAAAAACCATTTCGCTGCTAGATGTTCTCTTCAATGATATAAAGGTGATTGAGATATCTATTTGTAAGTTTATCTTACAAAAAGCAAGAATGTGTCCATAGTTTGAGGATACCACACTCTCAATATCATTTTCTATCTTCATTGGACTGTAAAATTGAAATAAAAATTGTAATTTGGCATAACAGTTAGAAAGATCATATCATAGGGAACATGTGAGTTAGGTTTTAAAAGTTGATTGTACTTCAACTTCATCAAATAAAATTGGGAGAGGAAATGGGGAATGTGTCAAATTGACAACAACCTGACCAGAGAGTAGACAACAGCTGAAGGCCACCAATGGGTCTTCAATGTAGCGAGAAATTCCCAAGACCAAATACTGTAACCTATTTATTTTTTTCACTTTGTACTTGTTTGGATTTATAAATATCATGATATGAGCGTCACTGATGAGTCTAATGTAGACGAAACGCGCGTCTGGCGTACTAAATTATAATCCTGGTACCTTTGATGACTATTTAAACCTTAACAGGCACAGACGGACGAACGGACGAACGAACAGACGCACAGACCGAAAAACTATGCAAAATAGTCATACATAACAGATTGATCCGGTCAAACACATATCTTTCGACATGAACAAATTATCGAGGAAAAAATATTGTACAAAATTTCAAAATTGACTTCTGCTTGAAACCTGTAGTCTTGAAAAACAAAAAGAGGAAGGTATTAGTAAAGGCGACCAAGATATTCTCATAAAAAGGGACAGAAAGACAAATTTGCAAAGGAATTAACGTTTTTATAAGATCAGTAGGGCGAGTCTTGAGGTTGCACTTTGTAAAAACAGCTGTTTTTTTCAGACCACGCCTCATTTGGGGAAAATATTCATAGAAAACTAATTTGGTGTACATACTGGTTCCTAGTTATGCTCTCTGTGTTCCATTTCATAGAGACATATCTTGAGAATGTTACCAGTAAATATGCATGTGCATAATGATTACATTGAAATATGTAGTAACCCTTCATTTGAGGTAGGGGTAGTTAAGAAAATTTGTGTTAGTTTAAACTCTGAAATGTTCAGGGCATATAAACGTTGATAATATGCCGCACAGCCTTATATTTTGACCTTTGAAAAAAATGTAGTGCATTTGAACTTTCAATTCTATGATTTTTTTTAAACTTCTTACGAAAAGGGATACAGTTTTAGCCGTAAAAGTAGTTTATGGGAAATTGCATTGGTAATATTAACAGAAATGTAACCTTGAGTCTTTACCATTCTCTATGAGAATGAGAAATGAACCTATTTATCAGATCAGTGGAACGAGTCTTGAGTGTTTATCCTTTTCTTTGCGAATGAGGAAAATTTGTGGGAAGTGTATGTCTTTATTTTACGTTTAATATCTAATCACGAAAAAGGTATACTCAAAAATATTGTTCTGAAACAACTTTATTTAAATGTCTATCGTTAAGTGTGTTGCTTCTTCTCTTCACGACATATATGTGGTTATATAAGCGAAAAGCCTTAAACATTTCTTTTTATTGTGCAAATTGTATTATTTGGATTGACTCAGTAAGGAACTAATAATTACCAGCATATACTGAAGATATCACAGATCATTCACTAGACAGAAAATTAAAAAAAAACCAACACAAATCTATTTTTGTTTGCAGTTGATATTTCTGGTCAAATAAAAGACGACGAAAATCTACGTTTTTTTCACTGGACATCTTTACTTCAGAAAAATACTGAAAGATCTATGACTGAGTCGTCAAGATGTCCCCAAATAAATGTCTTAAGTTGTTACCACCATTGTTTCAGTAAACGACGACCTTCAAAAATACTTATGATAGATTATATTCAACCACCGTTGTTAACTAGTCATAGATCCGTGAACATTCTTTTGCGAAATCTTCAATAACAGTCTTACCAATTCTGCAGTAATATCAAAACTGTTAATTTGTCTATGACTTTTTGCATTTTCCGCGCTTCATACAAAGTGTATTTCGGTCAACGCTTTCACACCCCTATAAATTCACCAAAAAAACCTCATTCATTTCTTTAATGTAATTAGTATCAAATATTTCATTCCTATTTATCACGTTTGATTTAATACGTTTTTACACGAATGTGTACAAATTAAACTATTTATGTTAATCGGTTCAATTATATATAAACTAACTTAAACCGTAATGAAGTGTTAGCTTATCCCAGGCATAGATTACCTAAACTGTATTTGGCAAAACTTTTTGGAATTTTGGGTCCTCAATGCTCTTCAGCTTTGTTCTTCTATGGCTTTATAACTATTTTGATCAGAGCTTCACTGATGAGTCTTATGTAGACGAATAAAGCGTCTTGCATGATAATAATTAAGAAGATGAAAAGAGGGACGAAAGTCATCAAAGGGACAGTCAAACTCATAAATCTAAAACAAACTGACAACGCCATGGCTAAAAATGAACAAAAGACAAACAGACAAACAGACAAACAGTGGTATACATGACACAACATAGAAAACTAAAGAATAAACAACACGAACGTTGTATAAACGACGTTCAACTATCTGAATATATAAAGTATCATTGAGTCTCAGATCATTTAACAACAAAAAAACAACTAATTCAGAATGTAATATTTGCAATTAAGGATAGCATTCAATATTTTAAAAGAAGTAGAATAAATAATGCTTGCAAATTACAAAGTTTACTATATTAAGGCAATAGTATTATACCGCTGTTCAATAGTCATAAATCGATATATAATTGAAATAAAACTTTCTTCTATACACTGAACTAAACTTCTTTTAATGATCAAATATTGCTTTTGAATACTAATTATTAATAGCACTCAGTATGTGGATTCGTTAACTGTCAACAAAATGTATTGACAAACATACCGCAATCCAAGGCAAAATCAAAAAGGGAAAAGTCAATAGAACACGACAATATCAAACGTAAGACTCCATCATAATCTAACAGAAAGGTCGTAAAAGTTCAAAGTATTAAACAGTGAAGTGGCATCTTATTTCTGTTGTTGTAGTATATTCTTTGTATAAGCATATTCTCAAGTAAAGGCTTGAAAGCAGTGCAAGAAACATATTTGTGGAATTACAACTTGAACTGTTTCTGAACGACTAATTTGATACCCCGAAACTGAATTTCCATAACAATTTATAGTTTGCGTTCCTTTCAAACCAAATTTCTCATGTCTTACAAAGTTAATAGTGGGGAAATGAAAATTTGAAAGTTAAGTGCCACATATAGATTATAACTGTTCTGTGTGATTGTGCTGATGTAAAAAGAAGAACTGTAAATTCCAAATATCACATAAACAATATTCATGAAAACATTGTTTCTTCATTGTAATGACAGAAATTAGATGGTGTATTTATTTGTCACTGACAGTCGAATGAAAGTGTAAATCCTGATAATTTATCTAATCTTAGTACATATACACTCTGAATGCTATACACATGCTAGCTTGAGCTTTGTCGTATTTGTAAGCTTGACATAAATAAGAATCTGTTGATCTTAATTAACTTTATCAGAGTTATTAGCACGCTAAATCAAAATAAATTGAGTTTTTGGTGGGGTTCGCTTTGCTTTTTCTTTTGTTTTTGTATGTTGTATCATGTATACTATTGTTCGTCTCTTTGTCTTTTTAATTTTTAGCCATGGCATTGTCAGTTTCTTTTCGATTTTTTGGTTTGACTGTCTCTCTGGTGGTATCTTCCGTCCCTTTTTTTGTGGAGGAGTTAAAAAAAAAGCTACCATGCCCACAATTAGGTTCGCCTGTCAGGTTCACATAAGTTATCATATGAGATCGAAAGACATCAAAACGATGGCCGCACATATAAAAAAACAGATATTAAGAGCAAAATAGCTGTCCCAAATATAGTTATGACTTTATATGCCCTGCTGGAAATACATGAAAATTTCGAATGATTCACCTTTTTGATAAGTAAATGTATGAAATATGACACTGCATGTCCAACACTTAGATAAAACGGGGAATGATGTCTACCAGCAGTTGGTTCGACATAGTAGTGGCATGACTTATATACCTAAATTATTATTTGTGTTTCGCAAAAAACATGAAACCCTCATTCATAATGAAAAAAAAATGACAAAGTTCAAAGTAATTGGGGTTTTAGGTCACATTCCTAAAACGTGCTATTTCTGAAAATCCATGTAGCGGCGTTTGTTAATCATTTTAACGAACAGGCGGGACTTGCTATGTGTCTTAACATTTCGTGTTTTATAATGCTTTTTCAAAGTTTAATTAACGATTATACACAATAGCACTTATATTAAAACTATCTAAAGGGAAAATTAGTTCCAAAAAATGAGGAAATTTTCAAAATGTTATAACAATCTTTCAAAATTCATTTTTGCAGAATTTTTACGTATCCTGTCTCGCTATATTTGGAGTTCGTGTGATTCCTTCGTTTTTTGTTTTTTTTTAGCTTTAATTGTCTCTCCTTATCAGTTTACGGCAATTTGACCTGGGTATACAAGTATCGTCTTAGATAACCACACATTGAAAATTGATCATCTTTCAAATTCAATGTAATGTGAGAAGAGAATTTGACGTGTTCGTGTCCTAATTGGGGTCATTTGCATAGAAATATGTTTGCCCATTTTTATACTAAATATTCTAAGTTTATCATTTTTCTTAAATGCACCAAACCTGCGTTCAAATTAAGCAACATGAATGTTTACCCTTACGTAAAGCAGACGAACAAAAATTAAGTATATATTAAAGGCTGTTTTATAAAAATATTGTTCCATATAAATTTGAGAATGGAAATGGGGAATGTGTCAAAGAGACAACAACCCGACCAAAGAAAAAACACAACAGCAGAAGGTCACCAACAGGTCTTTAATGTAGCGAGAAATTCCCGCACCCGGAGGCGTCCTTCAGTTGGCCCATAAACAAATATATCTAGTTCAGTGATAATAAACGCCATACTAATTTCCAAATTGTACACAAGAAACCAAAATTAAAATAACACAAGACTAACAAAGGCCAGAGGCTTCTGACTTGGGACAGGCGCAAAAATGCGGCGGGGTTTAACATGTTTGTGAGATCTCAACCCTCCCCCTCTACCTCTAGCCAATGTAGAAAAGTAAACGCATAACAATACGCACATTAAAATTCAGTTCAAGAGAAGTCTGAGTCTGATGTCAGAAGATGTAACCAAAGAAAATAAACAAAATGACAATAATACATAAATAACAACAGACTACTAGCAGTTAACTGACATGCCAGCTCCAGACTTCAATAAAACTGACTGAAAGATTATGATTTTATCATATGAAAGTTTTCTTCATAAAAAATGAGAAGAGAAGGCAAGAAAAGAAAGCATTTTATAATCATCAAAATGTTTTCTTCAAACAAGTCAAGGATTGCTTAAATAGGATTTATCAAATAAAAATCTGTATGGAAAGTTGATATCCTTAGTATGAAATAGGGAAATCATGATAAAATATCGCATTATCTGTATGGAAAGATGATTTCATTAGTTTGAAATAAATAAGGACATCAAAATGAAAATATCGTAGTTCTTTTCTTCGAAGAAGATATGTATATCAAATTATGTCAACTATTCCGTCAAAATGTACTACCAGAAATAAACTTTTTTTCATGTTTTACAAAGAAAATAGTAATAAGCGAACTACCATAAAGCAAAATATTCTGAAAAAACTTACAAAATAATTCATAAATTTAGATCAATATTTTTTGCCTCATTTATTTTTTCTGTTGTTGGCACATCTGTCATTACATACAGATTGATACACTCACAGATAAAGATTTTATAGGATTCTCATAGGATTTTGTCTAATGCTTAGTCCGTTTCTGTGGATGTTACATTTTAATAGTTGTGTCGTTGTACTCCTCTTATATTTAATGCGTTTCACTCAGTTTTAGTTTGTTACCCCGATTTTGTTTTTTGTCAATGGATTTATGAGTTTTGAACAGCGGTATACTACTGTTGCCTTTATTTACGGTCTCAAAAGAGGGGTGGATAATCGAAGAAATAAATCGATTGCAATGCGAAAAAAACTGTAACCCGAAGAAAACGGAAAAGTTCTTAAAATTTTATGATACGATTTTGTGCGAAAGTAATATAACATAAATAAGAAATGTCAATCTTTAAAGACTCTTCCAGGCGCAAAATTTTCATAACTTCATTGTTACATGGTCATATCGGGGCCTTTTATAGCTGACTATGCGGTATGGGCTTTGCACATTGTTGAAGGTCGTACGGTGACCTATAGTTGTTAATGTCTTTGTCATTTGGTCTCTTGTGGACAGTTGTCTCATTGGCAATCATACCACATCTTCTTTTTTATATGAAACCATATAACCTACCTCCTCTGAAGTCTTCCCCTTCATGAGAGCCATTATTCAATCGCACAGGCAAGGCAATTCCAGCAAGAAGTATATCACTGATGCATAGGTTAATAATAAACAAATCTACTGAGGTGAAAGAGTGTGCTTTGGTGGCTAAGACCAATATCACTACGCTGTTTAACAAGACAGCTAGTATACACATTATAGTCAGGGATACCGACAATCCGGGTACATCTCCTAATGCTTCGCCTCCAGACATTTTAGCAACAGAGTATAATTTACCCAAAAAAATCTTTGAATATAAAAGATTGTTTAGTTTTAAAACAAATTGCTAACAGAATCGTTGTATAAGATTATTCCCATCTTATTGTTTAAGACTGTTTCCACATCATTTTCAAATGACTTATTGATATAGATATGACGACCTTGCTAGAGGCTGACGTAAGCTTGACTAATGGATTTCAATTCCCTTTTCTCTAGTCTTGATTACAAAGATACATTTCCTGTCAATCAGATATATTCTGAACCGCCTTCCTGATAATCTTATTTCTATTAAGTTGTTGGTTAATAAGGTAGGCAAACTAAACTATTTCTTTAGAATGGTCTTAATGAAAACTGTCGGATTTTCATTTTTTAATATTGATTTTAACAATCATTAAATCATTTCTCCATCAAAATATACAATTTAGATCTTCTTAACATTTAAAATGTGAAATAACAAAAAATCCACACTTCATGGAAATGAGACAGCCGCCGCAAATTACATACAGACATGCTTTACATTTTTAAAGTGTTTTGTTTCGCCAAAGCCGACATATATTTTCGTATTTTCAAAAATATAATGCAATGGTGCCATTGGAATTTATTTTGTCTGCTTTGAGACAAAAGCAATCTTTAGAATTGATCTACTGAATATAGCATATTAAAAGATAAGCAGGCAGATAATTTCTTTGATATCTGAAACATAGAAAATCAGACAGAAGCTTATTTACATCTAATCTACCAGTAACACGATATTACAAACACGAGCGCTATCAATTAATTCGGTTTTTTATTGGGGGTTTCTTTTTTTTAATCCATAGAATTAATATAATTTTATAGAAATAAAAGTGTACCAAGCGAATTATTCCTTTCATTCCTTTAGAAAACAAGATAATAAAAGATAAGTTATATGAAATATAACAGGAATACCTTTTTGAATTTATCGAACACGAGCGCTATTTACAAAAAGTCAAATCGCAAAAATACTGAACTCAGAGGAAAACTCAAAACGGAAAGTCCCTAATTATAAATCAAAATCAAATGTTAAAACACGTCAAACGAATGGACAACATCAATGCAAAATATAAAAAACATAGCAAAATAACCTCCATGCGGTCGTCTCAATACAGTATGGAAAACATAAATTCAATATCATTACATTTTTCAAGATTTTGAAAAATTTAAGAATTTTCTTTCCAAAAAGTGTATGTACATGTATTTTAAAAGTTTAGAAGTATAACTCTTTGTTCACTTTTTAAGCAGTAGCTACTATATACAGAAAGATCGGTTTTAATCATTTGTAAAACATTTTTAGTTTTGAGAGTATATCATCGATATATAATGTTCAGAAATAAATATTGTCAGTTAAGTTTTGAATTTTCCTCGGAGTTTAGTATTTTTGTGTTTTTACTTTTTAAGGAAGATTTCGCAAATATTTCATTATTGATGAGACCCAAATAATTTTTGGTTAAATATCATAATTGCATAACAACAACCCTTTATGTCATATTACTTAACTATAAAAGATACAACAGATAAGCGTTGGGTCGCTTTAAGGATCCAACCTTGTCCATCACGTCTTTTTTCAACAGTTTGTGTGCAATTTCTTCAAAATAAGATTTTATATTAATTTGACGTATGATCAGTGAGTTCAAATAACCATTTAACTATATAGGAAGTGGATTTAAATTATCTTAAAAAAATGATTTTCAAATTTATTTTCAAAAGTTTTACGGACGCCATCACGATTTGACAGATGATAACGGATAAGTTCTTAATGATGACACTATAATCTTCTTTTCACGATTGTGACCTACTTTATAAGACTTTAACCGAGTGTGTACTAACATGACTTTACATGAGCGACACGACGGTTGTTATAATGACATATTGATGCAACTTATTCCTCCTGGAGCGACTCGAGATCACCCCCAATTTTTAGTTGGGTTCGTGTTGCTCAATCGTTAGTTTTTATGTCGTGTTTTGTTTACTTGTGTTTTTCTGTTATCTTTTTTAAACCATGCTTTTGTCAGTTAGTTTTCGACTTATGAGTTTGAATACTCCACTTGATTCTTTTGCTTCTCTTCTTCTTCATCATTAACAATATACATATACGCCTAAACATGTGACAATTCTACGACAGAACCATATTCTACCTCAGGAATAGATTACCTTAGCTGTATTTGGCAAAACTTTTAGGAATTTTTTCTTCTCAATGCTCTTCAACTTCGTTTTATTTTGATTCGAACGTCACTGATGAGTCTTTTGTTGACGAAACGCGCGTCTGGTGTAAGTATTAAATTTTGTTCCTGGTATCTATGATGAGTTTATTTGGATTAGCATTAAACGTGATAACCGGTTGAAAAAAACATTTTACATTCATATCTACTCTAAATATCAGCACAACAATGCTGTATTTGCATTGGTGTGTTGATACTTAAAGTAGTTATGATTGTTTAAAGGATATAATTTGGTTGGTTTAAGTTCACATCTTCTGTTTGGCATTACAGTTGTTGATCTCAATCTAAACAGAATTCGACACCTTTGGAAATTGATAGAAACAATAAAAGGAAATAAAAAATGTAAGGTAAACAGCAACGATATCATTGTATGATTGGCCTGTCTATCCATATAAAAGATAACAAGAAAAGTGAAACACAAGTCGTTATACTATAAAATTAAAATAAATATAAACTTAACAACCACAAAGTTCATTTTGACAGTATTAGCACAGTGTTAAAAATGATGACATGGTTTCTGCTTATACGACATGTGTATCTATGGAATACTCAATATAACATGAAATAAATGCGTACGATGTAAGTCTTTTCAAACAAATAGTATAATATGGATATGCTTAATCATGTGTTATTGTTAGCAATACATTTCAACTGGTAGAATGTGTCTAGGTTGATACAAATTGCTAGTAATAGAAGAATAGGTTCATGATTTGTTGGTTTTTCTAATATAGTATATCCCTTGCCAATAAAAAAAAATCCACATTCGTGGGTTGTTCAATAAATTAAACATTACAACGAATTATGTTTTGTAACAAAATTTAATACAAGGACTATTGAAACAGCAAATATACGTCAAAATAAAGTTTAGCAGTAAAATACAGTTACTAGACTCTGGCCTTTGTGAGTCTTGTATAATTTTTAATTTTAGTTTCTTGTGTATAATTCGGAGTTTAGTATGACGTCCATTATCACTGTACTATTATACATATGTTTAAGGGCCAGCTGAAGGACACCTACGGGTGCGGGAATTATCGCTACATGGAAGACCAATAGGTGGCCTTCGGCTGTTTTCTGCTCTATAGTCGGGTTGTTGTCGCTTTGACACATTCACCATTTCCCTTCTCAATTTTTATTAACAAAGAAAGAGCGATGTCTTAAATGAAATACCAACTCGCGTTAGCTGGTACATTTTGGGAACGTCATATCGACCATTCGTCGATGAACGATTGTCATTTCCATATTTGGGTTCTGATGAGTGACATTTTGATTATATGGATTCACTGAAACGAATTATTACCTGCCTACACAATTTGAAGAGTTTTCGTTTTCGGCGAATGAGTTCTCATAAATATAATAAAACTTCGTACGTCAGTTGTTTTCCATACGTTTGATGTGTTTAATCTTTTTATTAAGTGATGTTTGGTAGTTGTTGTTATTTTACCTTTTCTAGATGCGACTATTGAATGAGATATTTTGTGGACTCTTGAAATTGAAAAAAACAAAACAAATCTCTTTAAAACATCGTATGGTAGTTCAAATAACGACATATTAGGCCACACCAATTTGATTCCTTGTTCGCCGGACCCGCCCGCACCTATTTTTTTCAAAACAGATTTTTTTTTAATTTTTATTATATTCCCGCTTCCCGCATCCGGAAATAAAATCATGTCCATTTCCCGCATCGTTTTTTTGTAAATATTATATAAAGATGTCAACATTTGTTTTTTTTAAATCACAGTCTAGCCTTTATATAACGATTTTAAAGCTATCAGCACCCCACAATACTGTAAATATCTGCGAGAGTATTTGTTTCAGCATGAAACCAATTTATTCCAAGCGGGAGTGCTCCGATATAAATAGAAATACCAGTACAGAACAAAACGTTGGTTTCTTTCCCCCTAACTTATATTCCCTTTAAATAGATGTTCGTTGTTAAAATAAAGTAGAAAGAACTTCTGAAGGATTTGCCTTCAACTGCAATTATAATGTATGGTTACGGTCATACCCGCTGCAGGTTTGTGCACCTGTCATTGTTGATTCACGGACCTGTCGTTCAGCAGTTATCGTTTGTTGATGTGGTTCATTGGTATTTTCCCGTTTGGAAATATAATTTAGATCGTTGGTTTTCCTTTTCGAATTGTGTACAATACTAAGTTGTGGTCCCTTATAGCTTGCTGGTTGGCCTTGATCAAAGCTCTGTGTAAAAGGCCGTACTTTGACCCATGTTTGTTATTATCAGGTTGGGACCAACCCTCCCTCAGACAAGGGCCTTGAAGGGGTCATTTTACCATGTTTACTGTTGTAGAAAAGAAAATAGAAATACTAAGGATTTGTACAGTGCTACTATACAAAACCTTTGACAACTTAGAATTTTTTACTCAAAAAGAGGAGAAATACATTATATTTTAAACAACTTTTCTAAAGGAGGGATGGGTCCACTTATTTTGAATAATATTAAACTGTTAAAGTAAATGTGTTAACATGGTTAAAGTCCAGGAATATTACAAAATTCTTGGACATGTTTTGACCATTTAATACCAAATATTATAGTTCTTTGGGAAAATATTAGCCCTTTTGTACTTGAAGTGTTTTTACAAAAAAAATATATAACTTATTTTGACCCCTCATAAAAGGGATATTCATAACATTAAGGGGTTGATCTGAACCTGATTATGACTTGGATGGAGAATTGTCTCATTGTCAGTCACACATACATAGACCAGATTTAATTATTCAATTATTTCTTGTTGAACAGGGAAAAAATACTTGATAAATCAAAGAAATGTCAAGGTACAAGTCATAAATCAAGTTTTAATATAGTCAAAACCTACTATTTTATGTTTACAAAAAAAAAATATAATCGCTCGCCTTTACTTTTTAAGCTTCGCCTCAAAAATTTGAAAATTAAATATTTTTTTATTAAAATTTTCAAATCGCTCGCTCGCCCCAATTTTTGGAGTCCAAAAATCCGTAGAACAAGAAATTAAATTGGTGTGGCCTTATACAATTCGTGAAACATTCCTACGCTGTATAACTAAATTTCTTTTTCATGTAATCTGATTTTACGACTGTGGTATGATTATCTATGAAGTCGCTTTATTTACATTGACAACATCATCGCTTTATCATTTTCATGAACCCCTTTGTCGTACAATTCCTGAAAATAGCAACTCTTTATATCTATTTCATTCAAACGGAACTAAACTAGGCTCTTAAGTTTTTTCAAATATTCACTAACTTAAGAAAAATCTAAAATAACGTTAAAGGTCAAATTTGTTTTCAGTTAAAATGTTCTTGAAGCTATGTCGGCGAAATGACGGATTTACATCAAATCTTTACTATATCTATGATATAGAAATCCCGGAAATATATTAACCAAGGAAACGTTTTACAATCCATAAACATTCTGAGGTGATTAAACGATTCTTGTGTTCTCTATTGAATTTTTTTTCAAAAGTATCATAATTGTTTATGTACTTTCGGAGTCATTTTCTAAAAGTTTAATTAGGATATTTTTTATAAATTGAAAACGCTACGTTATAAATTTTAAGTTTGAAGCACTTTTCTCTCTTTAATTTCAGCAGGAACGCCTAAAGCCAAAGGTGTATAAGAATCAAATCATTGGAAAAGCTATATAAACTAAATCAAACAGTGTATTCCATCTTAGGTCAACTTTGCCTGAGGGAGTTACATGTCTAAACGAAAAAATATAAAACGCTTACTAATTTACCTTCAGGGATGTTTTAGCCGAAAACAAACACACATTGATGTCCTGTTGTGAGATAACTGTTTTCGAATTTCCCGTTTCGCTTATGTGTAATGAATTCACATTTAAACGTATAAAAAGTGATGATGGTACTTAGGTTATTTCAGCTAGATTCCTTATTCAATTTTTCTTTATCTATATAAAAATGGTTAATTTTTCATGATTTGAAGCTTTCTAGCTTGTCTAGCTTATGTTTATATCAATAAAGATAATCACTATCTTTACTGCTATGGGCTTTATTTCAATTCCTTCTCTAACCTGGTATAACAAAGATTATAACAACTTTGATGACATTATAAATAGATGAAACATACATAGTTTAATCATAAACCTTTGAAGTAACTATCATTTCATAGAAATAATTCAGAAACGCGAAGTAAATAGGTAATATCCAGCAAATCGCGGATCAATATCATAACTTGTATCACATATATTAATTTCAATTAGTTTGATAAAACTTATCAGTTAATACTGATATTGAAGCTTTTTTAACAACCCTAGCTCTTTTTTTAGCGTGAAACAAAACTATGTACTTGTTTGAATATGTCCAATGTAAGTAATGACCTTGAAACCCGAGTGGTCTAAGTACTCGAACTAGAGAGACAGTCGAATTCATAGATCGAAAATAAACTGACCATTGTCTAAATAAGAAAAAAGACAGACAGAAAAATAATAGTACACAAGCCACAACAAATTAAACTAAAGACTAAGCAACACAAACCCCTCCAAACACTGGGTGTGATCTCAGATACTCTGGAATGATAAGCAGATCCTGCTCCTCGTGTGGCACATGCCCTCTGGTTCATTTTATTACAAACCCGGTAAAAAGTCTGATTCAGTAAGTAACATTCGTGATTAGGGAATAAACTCATCATAGATACCAGGATTAAATTCAGTATATACGCTGGAAGAAGTTACAACATAAGGAACAAATCCGTGTTGATATGAACTGTTAGAAGTTTATTCTCAAAATCCTTGTGAAACTTCTAGAAAACTGGAGGTTTTTATGCTGTTATTTTGTCATTTAAAAAGTTAATTTGTTTTTACAATGAATATTGCAATAAAATCTCTTTGAGAGCACTTACTCGAATGCATAGGTACAAAGAAGATACATACGACGCTAAGATTTTCACTTGAAAAAACTTTTCATCTTTGCTCTATCACTTAGTAATTTTGATAAATCAGAATTTTTAGTAAATATATTTAACATATCAAAAGCTATGCCATGACTTTAGGTTTTATAAAGTTTAATCATTAGCCCCAAAATATAGCTGTTTTACATTGTTAAAATGTAAACGTTTAGCTATTTATTGAAAGAAGAATTCTTTTTTCAAATTCATTTGACATAAACGATCTGAAAAGGGACTTTTTGGGGGTCATATTTGAAGAAGAAGGAAGACGTAGACACTCTATCCGAATGGATTAAGGCAGTGAGGTCGTTAATACAAATCAGAATTAAGAAACTGAATGGGTCCATCAATGCCCATGCTACGTCAATCTTCAAAGATCCAAATGTTGCTAAACACCTATCTGACCTCCATGATGAATATGTTGTTGTCCCCGCAGACAAAGCCCCAAATAACATCGTTTTTATCTGTAAAAGTCATTACATTAATTGCTTGATAAACGAATTAGGTATAGACAATTCACTTGGAAACCCAACATATACCCTCACGACACTTACCAAAGAGGAAATCCTGGATAATCATAGGTCTGTTCTTTGTTATTTCAACCAAAGATAAAGAACTGGATCTTCCATCACTGTATTGGATACCTAAACTACATAAGTGTCCTTACAAACAACGGTATATTGCTGGGTCTTCCAAGTGCTCCACGAAACCCCTTTCTAAATTATTAACATCCATTTTATCAGCAATCAAAGACGGGCTTCAAAGTTATTGTGAAACTGCCTATTCTAGAGGTGGCGTGAATCAGATGTGGATACTTAAAAATTCCAAAGATCTTTTAGAGTACATACAATCTAACTCTCTTTCATCTTGTAACAGTATTAAAACATTTGACTTTTCTACTCTTTACACAAGTATTCCACATTCCAAACTAAAAGACAAATTAAAAGAGTTGGTATTACTTTTCTTCATAAAAAAGAATGGCCAACGTAGATACAAGTATCTTGTCTTAGGGAGGGATAAATCATACTTTGTAAAGAATCATTCTGATTCAAACAAAAAATTCTCTGAAACCGATAGTATCAAGATGCTTGATTTCTTGATTGACAACATATTTGTTACGTTCGGAGGACGTGTTTTTCAACAGACTGTCGGCATCCCAATGGGAACAAACTGTGCCCCTTTACTTGCTGACTTGTTTCTTTATTATTATGAGGCTGACTTCATGCAGGAACTTCTTAGGAAGAAAGATAAGAAGTTAGCAATATCCTTTAACTCTACTTTCCGCTATATAGATGACGTTCTTTCACTAAACAATTCAAAATTTGGTGACTACGTGGATCGCATCTATCCCATCGAATTGGAGATAAAGGATACTACAGATACAGTTAAGTCGGCTTCATATCTTGACTTACATCTAGATATTTACAATGAGGGTCGGTTGAAGACAAAACTTTACGACAAAAGAGATGATTTCAGCTTTCCAATTGTGAACTTTCCATTTCTAAGTAGCAACATTCCAGCAGCACCTGCATACGGGGTATATATCTCCCAATTGATACGATATTCCCGTGCTTGCATTTCCTATCATGATTTTCTTGATAGAGGGTTACTGCTCACAAGGAAGCTATTAAACCAAGAGTTCCAAATGGTGAAGTTGAAATCATCCCTTCGTAAATTTTACGGACGCCATCACGAGTTGGTTGACCGTTATGGAATAACCGTTTCACAAATGATATCGGATATGTTCCTTACGTCGTAACTACAATCCCCTTCCCTTTCATGAATTTGACCTACCGAATTAGACTATTTACCGGATTTGTAATCACATAAGCAACACGACGGGTGCCGCATGTGGAGCAGAATCTGCTTACCCTTCCGGAGCACCTGAGAGCACCCCTAGTTTTTGGTGGGGTTCGTGTTGTTTATTCTTTAGTTTTCTATGTTGTGTCATGTGTACTATTGTTTTTCTGTTTGTCTTTTTCATTTTTAGCCATGGCGTTGTCAGTTTGTTTTAGATTTACGAGTTTGACTGTCCCTTTGGTATCTTTCGTCCCTCTTTGATAGATTTTTCCTATTTAAGCTTGAAACGGAGTGTTTTAATGACTAAATCAGATAAAATCTTTCACATGTACTAATTAAATCAAGTGAAATAGACACTTAAGTGTTTAAAAAGTGTCCAAAATCTTTCGTCAAATGAATCTAAAATTTGAGGCCGAAATCGGCCCTTATTAGACTTACTCCTTTAATATATATATAAAAAAATAAAAGTTGGAAACCTTTCATTGATATAAACTAAACTTCCGCGTCCATACTCTGGCCTATATCTGATGATTTATAAGTCAGTAATCTGATGTACAGTCGTTGTCGTTTGTTTATGTAATTTATACGTGTCTCCCGTTTCTCGTTTTCCCGTTTAAGGATGTCTGCTGGTCATGTTTTTGAATTCTTGTCATATTTTCGATTTTCTCAGGTTTTATCCATCCAAATGTATTAATTTTTTTTTTACACGACACCCCACTTTTGTCTTCATAAATCTGTTCAATAGATCATTTAAGATTTAGTGATCCGGCGGCATGAAATCCTTGTTATTTTTTCTTGGTTTAAAGGGTAAAAAACAATTCCAATGTTAACAAATAGTAAAGTCTGAAGAAAACCCGTTTCCCGCCATTTTCTAAATGTCTCGTATTTTGAAAACTACACACGAGACTAATGATTTTATTACTCTATTTTGTTTAAATATCAAGGTTGTTTTCATTTTAAGCAACCACATGAAATCCTTGTTATTTTAAATTAGAGCAGCAGACATCCTTAAATGGTTTTACACTAGTAATTTTGTGGCCCTTTATAGCTTTCTGTTCGGTGTCAGCCAAGGCTTCTAGTTAAAGGCCGTACATTGACTTACTTTTATAAATTGTTATTTGTATGGAGAGTGGTCTCATTTGCACTCATACCACATCTTCTTATATCTGTAATAACACATTGTATTTTTCTATTACGGTACTGTAAAGTTAGAAAGTCTCAAATCAATATCATCAGAATACATATTATGGTGCAATTTGGTTTTTGCTTTTATTTTATGGAATAAGTATGATCCATCTTTCCTGCTCTTTATACAATTGCATGCACATCATTTGTCGTGGAATATATCATGGAGTGTATATTAACATAATACTAATTTACTTTGCAGACAAATACAGTTGTAACAGTTAAAAATATGAAGCATTTTAAATAGATATGGCTGACAATATGGAAAATTAGAAGAATTGTTTAAAAAATGGTATGTTTTATTTTGCAGCGTACACAATTATCAAAAAATGACATATGTATGATGCAACTTGTTATCGTATTATTATTTTTTTCTAATTTTTAAACGCTCTATATTAAACATTGGAATATACTTGGACGTGGTGTCATGAATTTACCTACGTCACTTTTAAAACCCGTTTAAAAGTGACTATATTCATAAAATCAAGTTACATTGATCATTTTTCAAGATATTTTATTGAATCTGAGTAAACGGTTGGGTAAAAAAAGTGTTTTGTGCAAAAAATGTAAACAACACGTTCAATAATTTCATGCGTTCGAAGTGCTTTTCATGATTTATCTCAACCTGAAACGTTCACAGCCGAATATTTGAAATCCGAGGATGTGTAGGTACCTTGAACAGTTGAGGAGCTTATGCCATAAATATACCTTACATATAGTCACATCCTTCTAAGATCAACTTTGTCGGAGATAGTTGTTACCTTTGTTTCTTTATTTTTGTGTAAACTTCTCAGTCTGTGATCGGTATATGATATATCTGTATGTCGTTTTTGTACCATTTCAGCAGATTCCAACTTTTGGTAGCTTGTTTACCTTTTGAAATTCCAATGCTTATATCAGAGGAAAAAAACTATGCTTTATTAAAACTTTGAATTTTGAAGTTTTTCTGCACACTGAAGAAATTTTATAAAACATCATGACTGAAGAAAAACATTTAGTGTGAAATTTCATTTTCTCTTCTATAAACACTTGTTTATTTCATTTATATTCCATGATAAATGTTAATTGAAAGATAGTTCTGTTATTGTAAGGAAATTATGACAGCTCAGATTCATCAACATGATAAAAGGATGATAATATTGATGTAACCAAGGCGATTGAAAAAGACACAAAACGTACAGTCATCAAAGTTAAAGCATATGATAAATTTTAGTCATAAGAGGCCTGCTTCATCACTTGTGCAATATATCGTCATTTATAATCATTATCCCGTGTTTGCAAGTTTTTAATAGATTACCAATTCTTTAAAGTTCATGTCAACAAAAATACTTAATGCAATAGTCGCATCAACAGGAATGAGCATTACATATGGGAATAAGGAGATGTGGTATGATTGCAAATAAGACAATTATCCCCAAGATACTTGAGCCAGAGTAATATCTAAACGGCTCTAGAAATCATTTAAAATCATAAACAAAGATCTGATTTTATTGGCATATTTCATTTCACATTTGAAAATCTGTTTAATTTTCGTTTTATCCAGATTGCTGTCAATTTTTACTGGTATAAATGTAAAGTGTATTAAGGTAAATGTTTCCATGTCTCTCTAGGTCAACAACTTGTTTATATAACAACCAATCATCAACGATACACTTAATATGTTCGACAACGTTGATGTTTAACCGTTTACCTCTTGTTTTTACTACACTTAATTATACTAATTATATATAATTTAAGTGAACAAAAAAAGAACGTTTAATGAACATAAAATTATATAGTTTGTTTCGTCTTGATACATATGGTTTTATATATTCAGGTATCACAACTTGTACATGATTAAAATGATAATAGTAGATCAATCAAATGCTGTTTTTAATAGTTAAAATGCAAATTCAAAATTAAACTTATATCAAATGGTTATATCAGCCATATTTCTGAAAAAGTTTGAAAATAAGTGGCGATATACAATTTTTTAAAGAGTATTTTTCACCTCGAAGTACTAATCATATGAAAAATTGCATTGTAAGTGTCCAATTCTAACCAGATTTTTTTCAAAACTTTCATCAAAGGTTAATATCACCAATGTCTTGGACAATTATTTTTAGATTTTTTAACAGAATACTAGTAATGCACTTTGAAAAAATACTATATGTAAATATATTTTTTTAGTTATTGTCCTTGGAAGGGTAAATGTATGCAACGTTGTACCTCTAGTTTGTTCTTTTTTCGAAACGAAACTTTGAAAAGGTATTTATAAAATTCAACAAACAAACAAAATTGGATAAATAAAAGGAAATTTTAAACGGCATTTATTATATTTCATACTAAAGTTTTATTGCTTTACTTTTTATCTATTTTTGTTTTAATTACCAACAATCTAATTTTGACATTTAAAAAAAATAACATATACATGTTTTATTGAATACGGTTTGCAAAATTATAAACTCTAATATGAAATATATTATGCATACCTTCCGTTCTTACGTCATAGAGAATAACTTCAACATCATTTCAAAATTCAAAACATATTTGACCTCTTTATTTATTTATTGTATTTATTCTTATTTCTCATTCTATATAGTACATGACATAAATTTCTTCATACGATAAAAACACGATTAAACCTAAAATGAAATAAAAGGATTTTGAAACATAAAATATATTAGTAATATGATATTAAACAATTGTATATATTGCTAGATCGTATTTGGTAGTCAAGGTCGTTATAAATAGTCGCCAGTTCGAGTCATTGGAGTCAACACAGTTTAGTTTTATTGCTGCCAGTTTGATACGTTATCTCAAGGACTATAACTAATGAAGCAACAATATTGTTTCAATGTCGAATTAGTTTCTGGAAACGACTGTATAAAAATCAAATAAGAAAAAAATTTAACTGATTGAGTATAGGTATAACAGCTAGAGAATTTCTTAATAAAAACAATACATAAGTCAGGAGCTTGATGGTCGGCGGTTGTCGTTTATTGATATTGTCCGTAAACGTTTCTCGTTTCTTGTTTTATTAGATCGTTGGTTTTATGTCTGAATGGTTTAAAACAGTTATTTTGGGGCCCTTTAATCTTGCTGTTCGGTTTGAGCAAAGGGTCCTTGTTAAAGGATGTACTTCGACCTATAATGGTTTTACTTTAAAACTGTGACTCAGATGCATGGAGAACTGTCTCATTGTGATTCATACTACATTTTCTTATACCTAAATAAATAAGATACAAACACAAATCGCATTTGAATAAGTTTCTTTTGCACTTATTCATACGCGGCTAAATTGATAATTATATTTTATTGATAACATTGGGCGTTTTAGAAACTTATGAAACCTTCAATACACAAACGTGTATGTTGTCAATGTGTGATTAATGGCATATTTGTAAAGAATTAACACAGGGAAAAGATCATTATTCTTAAATTTAAGAGATTTCATTTATCTGAGGGATTTGTCCCTCATGATAAATTATTTAATTGAAAACATTTCATCAGCGGCTTCCGGTATTTCTGTAAACAGAAATGTCCATACATAAAGTGTATTGATATTAAAACAGTCGAAGAACCATTGAGATCTTTACGACGGTGAAGAATTGACAGTGTTACAGGTTTTTTTTACATTTTTAAGATCATTGTTCATTTTGACGTAAAAATAGTAACTTAATGACAGCATGAGGATAGACCATCAACACAACAGCATCATATCTAATGGAAGTTGAACTACTTATAGTTCAGATCTTGCCAAACAAACAAGAACAGTTTTATTAGCTGTTAATGCTTACTTATAAGCTTTGAACAAATTCCTGTGAGAGTGCCTTGCAACCTTTTGGAAACATTGGTCAAACCTTTACTAACATATTATAGTCAAATATGTCTTATATGGACACTTATAGTAAAATTTATAGAGCTTAACTGCCAGCTACAAAAAATAGTTCAACACCAAATGTCATCCATTTTATTGATAAAACTGTTTTAGAAAAAAAATCAGCTGCATTTTGTTAAACACTGGGAACAAAAAGAAGCTCAACAATTATAGCTATTAGAAATGAACTAGGACTTCTGTCATAAGACACTTTTATAAAAACCCAAACTTTGATGAACCTATCTGTTTTGAATAAGGAAATGTTAACTCACTTCATAATGAAACTTTAAATCTAGCAAACAAATAAATACTGAAGGAACATACTATTGGTATACATTTGCAATAAATGTGTCACAAAAAATACATATTGACTTGACAAAAAACTTATTGAAGAAGCTTTACAAATTAAACCCAAATTAAAAACAAATGTTATATTAACTACTAGTATTATCAAACTCTTATGGATGATAACATAACGACCTGAATGAAAATATCAAAAAATATATAGAAATTTCTTGCTTTCATTGCAAATGACCAAACGGAATACGACCTTTCTCACCCAAACCAAGACATAATTGGTGATTTTATGCTATTGTTTTAGAAAAATTGAAAAGGTTTGGTACCATTAAAACGTTTAATCCCGCTGCAAATGTTTGCACCTGTCCTAAGTCAGGAATTTGATGTACAGTAGTTGTCGTTTGTTCTTTATACGTGTTTCTCGTTTCTCGTTTTTTTATACAGATTTGACCGTTGGTTTTTCCCTTTGAATGGTTTTACACTAGTAATTTTGGGGCCCTTTATAGCTTGCTGTTCGGTATGAGGCTCCGTGTTGAAGACCGTACATTGACCTATAATGGTTTACTTTTTTAAATTGTTATTTGGATGGAGAGTTGTATCATTGGCACTCACACCACATCTTCTTATATCTATAAGAAAAAAATTAACCAAATTTAGAATAAGCTATCACTGCCTTTTGATAGAAACTGAACGATAAGCAAAAAAAAAAGAAATGATAGAAAATGTAAAACATATATTCTGATGAATTCCATTTTTTTCGTTAACTGTAAAATTAATTAAAAAGAAGAAAAAAATCTATTGAAAAGGTATATAAAAAAAATGTCAAATTTAATTCAATTAACTTAACCGGGAAATTTATGCTTAGACTAAATCCATCAACGCCAAATAATAAAAAAAAAACTGTCCTTTAATTAAAGAGTCTTAGAAATGAGGAACAAAGACCAATAACTGTTTTACAATGTTTATCACTAGTTTTTCTTATGTTTGTTTTGTCTATGTATTGGCTATAATCAAAATTGGTTTCGGTTTGTTTCGCAAATAGAGTTATTTAATAATAGAGATAATATTCATCTGCTCGAACCTCTTAATGCTAGATTAGTTATAAAAATTCATGTAAGCCATGTAAGTTATATGGCATTTTTACATGAACCGGACCGTAATATTCGTAATTCATATCAAACTTTCTGGTATTGAAATAAATGGATTAAAAACTTATTGTGGAAAACACACGTTTGACATGCTGAATTCAAGTTTCATAGTTACTGAATACGCCGAATGTGTTACTCGGAAATCATGCCCGTTCGACTAAGATGGATTCTTTGCGAATGCTGCACAAACGGAAAAGCGGTCATCATAATCGTTTTTTAATCAAAACGTAAGAGACGCCAATGTTTTACAACAGATAATATTGGAGTGAAATAGATAGATTAGCATTCAATTGCTTTGAAACATGTTATGCATGTTTCATCACATCGTCAGTTGGACGTTTCGAAACCAAGAACATTACAATTTGTTCCGGTCACATGTTAGACAGTTAAACCTTACGCATCTAGTGAGTTAGTATTTTTTATTTCTATTTCCTCCACATTTTCCTTGTTGAAATCTTTATCTTTCTAATTGATTACTGCAAAATAACAGTGTATTATAGTGATAGACTTTTCAAAGGTCGTTTAATTGAAAATAACATAAAATCTATTGATAAATTTTATCTCGAATTATAAATCTGAAAAAGATGGGTTGTCAACGTAGTGAATTTTGACGCTCCCTGACGACAGATTCAAATAAACAGAGAAAATGTTGGCACAAGTGTTTCATGGATCCTTTACATTGTTTTTTCTAACTTTTATTTCATTCTTTTGGCAATGTAAGTTGTTATTATACATATTGTAAAAGTTATTTAGATTTTACATCATTTTGTTTTGGAAGTATACATTTTATTTACCGATTGAAATACATTGTTACATTTATTTTTAAATATTTTTGAAAATATACATTACACTGCAAACAACAACAATAATTCTATTGTTCGGGTCACACACGCTTCTCTGACTTCATTCGTAAGGAAACAACAGTGCCGAGTATTTGAAAGACAGGGATGTACAAGAATCGAAACAGTTGCTGAGATAAATGAAAAAAAAGACGTCAAATAATTAAAAAAGCAATTTAAACTGTGAAATCTTTAAATTTTAGTTTGCACGTGTTCAGACTAACTTTTATAATCCTCAATGCTCTTCCAACTTTGTACTTGTTTGGCTTTAAAAATATTTTGATATGAGCGTCACTGATGAGTCTTATGTAGACGAAACGCGCGTCTTGCGTACTAAATCATAATCCTGGTACCTATTATAAAGTATTTTAAGAAAATTGGGAAGAAAAAAACATTAAAAATGTTCTTAATATCAAAACTTATAGAATTTAAACACAACATTAAAAAAAAAGTGAGAAACTATCTCTGTACCGAGCAGACTTGATTTTTAAATCCAATGCGTCCCTGTTTGTGCTATTATGTAAGAATTAATCCATAAGGAAATACCTGTATATAAAAAAATATTAATTACTTCCTTTCTTGGATTTAAGTCATAACTTAAGAGATTGATTGATGAAAACAAATATGTGACACTTACTGTTACCAGTATGACATTGTTACGTTAAATAGCAAATAATTCACTGTACTGTCGAAATAAAATAAGCACCTTTATATAAATCAAATAAAAACAGCAATATATGTCCTTTTTATATATTTTGCGCAGCATTAAAGACGTGTTGGTGACCGTTCTATGGTCGGACTGTGGTCTCTTTGACACATTCCCCAGTTTCATTCTCAATTTTATTAAATATTTCAGTTTGATACGACAAACTCTACAAAAACAAATGACGATCTAAAGGATGATTTTGTTTTTTTTCCTATTGTAAATTTCTCCTTTATGGACAGTGCCGTGTTCTTTTAGCATCATCTTACGTTGTTTATACATCCCGACGCGTCTGCGGTTTCTTTTCCCGGTAGTGAAATCTTGAATGTTAGGCAATGTCAAATTGATAATGGAAATGTGGAATGTGTCAAAGAGACAACAACTGGACCAAAGAGTAAAAATAAAACAGCCGAAAGGGAAGTAATGAATCTTCAGCATATCGAGAAAATCCTGCACCCGGGGGTGGTCTTCATCCGACCACTAAACAAAAATGTGTACAGGTTCAGTGAAAATGAGCATCACAATAAACTCCAAAACATAGAAATGAATAAAAAAAATAATAACACGAGGCCAGATCTACATGTATATGTCATTGGTGAATTATCAAGTCAAGTATTTCTTTACCGCAAATTAATTATAACCATATCTTAATTCTTTCATGGATTCAAATATTTGGTTGAGAATTTTGTTTTATATTGTTATGGAATCAGTAAATTTAGATAGTACGATCCAGGAAACTTATTGGCCCTTTAATTAAACATATTCTAGAAGGTTATTAATTCAATATTACAGTGCAATAAGATATTTGAATATTTTTTTGTCGATATAAATATAGATGTTCTTTTCTATAAATTAAGGTGTTATACCACCAAATCATAGTACGTGACGTCACATCCGGTTTCATACTAAAAACGAATTGAAAAAAAAATATGACAGTTGTTTGAAATTAACTTCTTGTCATGGCATTATAAATAATTCTGAATTATAAACATATATCTAGGGTGTTTCGTGGCACCATTCTTTTTTATTTGTTTTTTTCTATAGAATAATTTTGAAACGTGAGGTTACGTGGTTACTAAAGGTTGTACGCTGGAAAAAATGATGAAAATTTGATTTGTTAATTTCAAGTGATGGTTATATATTTTGGTTATATTCGATGAAATGTTGTGTGTACATGGAACTCGACTTTTAAAGTCAAACCTTTGTTAAAATTGGGCGTCTGTTAAGTTTACGGACGTATATAGCTACGCGGCCCGATTCGATATAGATGGGGACTATATTTCAAATCAATTGCTTGTAAAGAGCAAGTAAAATCTTCTCTTAACATCAAAATAAGATTGGTGAAATTCTCTGACGTTCCGGATGTGGCCTGTTGTCTGTCAAAGTTTCTGCCCGTATCCAACATACATTCTTTTCAGTGGCTCTTCATTCTTATCTACCAACCTTGTAGAAACAGCTTATTGTATTAGTAACTTGTTTTCCTTTTGATAATAAATTAATTATTTGTCACTGGACATAAGAAGGCAACAACCAATCATCAATCAATCATAAGTTATCAATTGAATATCGTTAGATATATGAACCATTATTTATTTTATTTAAAGGAACAAGCACATCACAAAACATATCAAACAAGTACCAAGATATAAATACAAATATAATCTAAAAATAATATCATCTCTAATACATGGAAATATTTATATTCTAAATTTCAAGATCCAAAGACTGAAAGTTAAAGCTAGTTAACAACAACTGATAAATAAAATGATTAAAATGATATTGTATTTGATTTGTTGTGTGTTGGATGTTTCTGTTTCTTCTTAAAAAAAACACACACAAAGCAAAGCAGAAAAACAAATATAAAAAAAGAGTTAGACAGCTACAAATATAATAAAAAAAAAGTGAATTGAATAAATTTGTAAATTATTCTGGTTTCATGTTCTGTTTCTTTAAAAAAAAAAAAAGCGTAAGATACATCTCGATATCTTCGTCGTAGTTCTGACAGAAAAAAACATACTCCATCAGTTAAGATATTGAACAAAGTTTTTTTTCAGTACATGCTGCTGCTACCTGTAAGGATAAGTTTAAAGTATTTCCAAGTCACTCAGCATGTCTTCCAAGATCACCTCAAGCCAGAATTCCAGGTAACTATAATCGTGATGGGGTAATAATTGACAGCAAACTATTGGCGTTGTATCCATGTGTCTTTCCTTTATTGCTACCTCAATATCTTTTTATATTTTTTATATTTTTCTATTTTTATTCATATGCTTTCTTTGAATTGATTACTTTTTCAAGTATCTAACTCCGATGCATATCAATTTGATTTGCTCAATTAGAAGTATTAGTTTTGAACGATTCCATTCCTCCTTTATTTGGGAATTAGAACTGTTGCACCTATAAATAAAAACACGCAACACTTATTGGACAATTTGGACACGTTAGTAGGTTTCAACGTTTGGAATCATGTCTTTGATATATTCTCAATAATATGAATATTGTGGTGACTAATTTAATCAATGTATTTACGTCATAGCATGTAGTTTTTTTTTAATTAAAACATAAATAAATCAAAAATAAACAAAAGCAAAAAAACAGACAGAGTAGAATTAAATAATTGTTTTGTTATTAAACCTGATTATAGTGACAATGTTGGAACGAACATGCATGGTGATAATATGATTAATTCCTTTTATTGCTGTCTTTTTATGTCTTTCGTAATCACATTGGTTGTCCATCATACGTCCGTCCGTCGTCAATCAGTCTCTTGTGAAACCTCTGGGTCAAATTGAACAAAATTGTATGTGAACAGTGTAAAACTAGCACTTTTTACGAAATATCGTCGTCTCATTCCAGTCGGAAGAACAGTATTGCCGCAAGAGGCAATTCTTAATTTTTTATTGGTCAATATTTGTTTATTGGTCATAATTTCCTTCTATACTGCTTCAAGGTGGCTACAGTGCTAAAGATTTTCAAATTTTAAAGAAAGCTGATTGGGAGACTATAAGCTTAAATAGTTATCAAAGGTACCAGGATTATAATTTAGTACGCCAGACGCGCGTTTCGTCTACATAAACTTTGTTTTTAATACTAGTACTCTTCTTTTAGTTTGTGCACTTTCGTTATCTATTTACAAAGCACTGTATATTTAAAAACAGACGGTGCGGTTTTGAAAATGAGTGTTTTGCAAATTTGAATTGTTCAGTGTTTCTTCAAAATAAAATTCTAACTTCTTGATTATTGTATTACATGCCTGGTAGCTCCGGTGTCAAATGTCGATTTCCAGTTGAAAGACTTAAGTTCCGCAGTGCATCTAGTTTATCACCAGCCCAGAAGTCAGCACGTCTGTGTTGACATGAATTATCATTGATATGGTTATGATTTGAAACTAACTGTTTACAAAACTTTGTAATTTTGGAATACTAAGGATTTTCTACCTTAGGGGAAGATAACCTTAGCTATATTTGGCAAAACCTTTAGGAATTTCGTTCCGCAATGCTCTGCATTTTGTACTTTTTTTGCCTTTAACATTTTTTTCGAGAGTCACTGATGCCTATTTTGTACAAGAACGCGCGTGTGGGGCAAATACAAATTTGCAATCTTGTTATCTATGATGTGTTTATTCAAGTTGATAGCACATTTTCTGAGATTTTTTTTGTCGATTCGAATGTCAAATAAAATGAAGTCTGTTGTTAAACCATTACCGACATTTTAGTCGTAGAAATGCAAGTATAATAAATACGTAATCATTTAAGTATTTTACCAGCCGCTATTTGCCCTTAAAGATCCTTTGAAATTGTGGAGGTTTACATATGAAACTGGCAAAATAAAGCTTGGATGTTAACGTTATGGATAGTCATGGTTGTGTTATCAAGCAAAGTTATTCTATTCATCTTTCATCAGTCAATAAAGATAGTTAAAGATCTGAACACTACAATTTGAAATATATACAGTATAGATGCTTGAAGTCTTTTTGTCTCCCGATATGGTGCAAAAGAACCTTGCATGAGTATGTCATATAGCGGGGTACATTTAATTGCAACTATTTAAATATTTCTATAGATGTTTAATAAAAGATACTTATCTAAAAACATATTAAAACATCTTAACATCCAAAGATACATTCCATTAGTTTACTGTTCTAACGATTAAACTTCAAATTAGTTTTATAAATTTCAAAAGTTTCAACATCTATTTTCGCCAAAATGTATTATTTGTTATTTCTTTGTCCTTCATTCATTGCTGTGTCATATGTTTCTAATATATCTGTTCTTGTTGAAATATGCTCTCAAAATGAATAATTAGAATTCAGGTGGTAACTACGATTTGCAATTTTGAATAGGTCCTGTAGACAAAAATGTTGTTTTGGCTCTTCACAATGAATATAGAGAGAAAGCAGCGAAGAAATACAACGCCAAAAACATTTTGAAGATGATATGGGATCGTGAAGTTGCTATGGTTGCACAGAAATGGGCGGAACATTGTTTTGGTGTTCATGATAAGAACTATCAGCGATTAATACCAGGTATTTACAGTGTTACGAGATTATTTTTTTTATTATTTTAGCAGATGCTTCTTTCGGTTTTGATTTGTGATAGCCAATCCAGTAGTTCCTTATTTGTTGGTTTATAATATAGTTATCACAATTTGAATTGTGTGTAGATCTTTAGTCTTTAGAAGTCAATTGGAAGTATTGTAACTTTAATTTTAATTGGTTGATTATATATTGCATAATTGTATTACTTGGAAATCGAATTTCAATGCAGTTCTACTGGATTGTATCTCGTAATAAATTTATTGTGCATTTCAGGAAGATTTCCCATAGGTCAGAATATTGCAAGTTCGAAAGAGAATATAACATGGGAAACTGTGGTACAGTTATTCTATAATGAAACGAAGGATTTCCATTTTGGAGAAAAGAATAATATGCTGAAAAAGGTTGGCCATTTTACCCAGGTAAGATAAGATATACTTTTTAACTTATTTGAAATCGAGCGGCACTGATGAGTATGTTGTAGTCTGGCGTCTGGCGTAAATACAAAATTTAAACCGAGTATCTTTGATGAGTTTATTATATATATAAGCCATATCAGACAGTTCATCCAAGTTTATCATCATTTATATTTTTGGTAGTGGAGCCGTTTGTTTATTCTTTATTCTACTGTATAATTATTCAAAGATTGTTGTTTGTTGTTTAGCCTCTTCGTTTGGCCATGGAATTAATCTTCCTCTAATTCCATGATTGTATTTGTATCGTGGTATCTTTTTCTTGTGTCTTTCTCAAACCAACATACACAGAAACGGACTATGTGATAACAACTGACATATTCTTGACTTGTAGATAACACCGGACATATTCTTTACTTGTAGAGGACATTTAAAGAAAAACTTTTAAAGAAATTCTTGCTGAATTAAATGTAAAACACTAATAAAGCTATGTTTTGGTTGTTTTCAGTTAACTTGGTTTGATTCTTACATACTTGGTTGCGGTTACGCCATTTGCAATGGATATCATTTCTATGTATGCAACTATGCACCGAGGTAAACAATATTTATCAAAATCTTATATTCCACAGGTATAAATTTACATGTAATAAAGTTTATGAATTCTAACAGGAGAATTTGAAAACACAAAATAACTTTAAAACAATACTACATATTAACAATAATCTATATAAAGAACAGAAAATATACAAATTTGCGCATATAATCCTTCAAATTGAGACTACAAAAAAATATCAATAACATGATTTTAACAATATTTTCCTAAAAAATAATAATCTAAATCAGTTCCTGAGCACAAGATTTCACTCCCGGTTTTTAGTGGAGTTCGTGTTGTTTCTTATTTATCATTAATAACTGTTGATGTAAATGTCCTTTGGTAATTTGAGTCTTTGTTAGTAACTCCTTGGTTTTGATTGTTATTGTCTTAATTGCTAAGGTATATATAAATTTATAAAAATCCTTGATGAATGTGTTACTATTTGTTCTCAGTTTTGTATATAGCTCAATGTCCTTTTTATTGATGAGAATGTTTGTTTCATAAAGTATGTTTTGTCGTAGGAAATGTTATTGTTATATCTTATTACTTTCAGTGGCAATCACAAAGGCCAACTTGGATTCCCGTTTTCAACAAACGGAACAAATACGGATTTGCGTGGTAAGACATTTCATCAAGTTTATTCTACAATTTATGTATACGGTATTTGTCATACTATATATTGGTATTGTGCGACGAATGTATTAAATATTTATAGCTTTTTCACAAACAAAGGACTCTATAGAAAGCAAATCATGAAGTATGTTTTGAAAACCTACCTTAATTTTCCGACGTCATTTGACAAAAACATTTGAAAAAACACCAAAGCAATAACGAAAAGGTTTAAGGAATATGTTACTTATATTACATCTTAATTAATAAGAGGGTTGATAAATGAAAGATGAAGACGGCTGTAATGTTCTTTAATTTGGAATTAATTGCAGATTTGAAACAGCAATCGTGATAATATGTATTGGATCAATAAAAGAAAATGAAACACGGTTATAATTTTGTTTAATTTGGAAATAACTGTAGATTTGAAATGGCGATCGTGATATCGCCCTAGTTTATAATGTTTGTATTAGGAATATTAAAACTATTAAATGTCAGTTATAGCTATTTAGATAAGTTATTAACATTGCCAGAACGCTAGCAAGGTATGTTGGCTTTGGTAATGTTGTTTATGGCATGTGATTCTACACACACACACACACACACACAGTTATCCTTACATAATGGATATGTTTGTTCTTGGACCAAAACCAAGGTTCAAACAAGTGGGATGTTTGGCTAGCTATAAACCATCATTTTCTACGTAAAATAGCTGTACGAGGTCAGGAATAAGACAGTTGGCTTTTCGAATGTTCGGTTATTTGATAAAGCCTACTGTTTGATTTTGTCAATTATTATGCTTTCTCCCTTTTGCAAGTTACATTTAGGATCGAAAAATTAATGTTATACTTTTCCAGTTCAAATACAACATTCTAAGGAATATTAAAAACATAAATTATGATAATTGAATAATCCTACAAGCTCTGGTATATTGAGTAATTGAGTTCTTAACGAACACTCAACTAACTTCACTTAACATCAAATGTAACCGATGGCTTCTGAAAAAGGTTGATTTAAATTATTATTTCATTTCAGATTGCAAGAAGAAAATATGCGAAGGAGGAAGTAAGCTCGATCCATTATCATGTCAATGTCTGTGTAGAAAGGATTATTATAAGAAAGACCTTCGGTTTTATAAATCTTCTGCAAACAATTGTAAACGTGAGTAACGTAATTCTGCTTTTAAAGTCATACGAAACCTCAAATTAAAAACAAATGATGCATAATTATGTTGGGTTTTTTTTTTTAAATAAAGTTTTCATTTTAAAACATTTACTTTTTTCTACAGAAAATTCTTTAATTTGTCGACATTTAGAAAAAGTTTACTTTTTTTACTTGCTTACTTCCAGGAAGCAATTCGCCAAAATATTTTTCGTATATACAAGTGACCTTCGCGCGATCCTTCTCGTAAAAATTATCTGATTGTACATGTTATACAGGTGCTCAATGTCCATGATTCTTTGTTGGTTGTTTACTATAAGGTGACAATCGGTAAACTACGGTTTCAAATTATGACAATAAAGTAGCTGCTACATTTTTACTTCATAACAGACAGAGAGAGAAAAAATAACGATTATAAGATATGTTTACGTAAAAAAATGATAAAATCTCGCACAGAAGACTAAGTTTATGATATATGCATGCATTGGTTCAAGAATTGAATCAACATTATTTTTCAACTGTCACTCGTTTCATATGACTTAAAGAATTATTATGAAGATGTAATTTTTCCTCTATTTTCAATTTATAACGTTAATAAAGATTATAGACCAATAGTGAAAATAAAATGGTGAAATTAAATAAAATCGAAAATATACATGTATCGTAAACAGTAAGATATAACTGTTCACAACTTGATTTTGAGATACATTCTGGTAGTGAGATAGAACCATTTAATGCATTCATTTGTAGTTATCTTAATCACTATAAAAACAAACAAATCTGACAGTACAGAAAGGTAAAACGGTAAATAGACAAAACAAATTTGCAAAAAATAAATAAATAAATGCAATAGCACAATGATATAATGACGGGGAGCTTCAGACTGTCTGCGGATTTTTCATTTTTATTTCTGGTACAAATCCATAATTTTTTTACTAAATTTGTTATTGAAATCATGGTAGTAGCAAAGTGCAATCCACAGTATAATTTTAAGCAACCCTTTATTCTTTCATATATGTATTCCACTTTCAATTAATACCATACACCGTTGCTTACAGAAAAATCACAAAAAAACATACTGAACTCCGAGAAAAATTCAAAACGGAAAGTCCTTAATCCAGTAACAAAATCAAAAGCTCAAACACATTAAGCGTATGGATAACAACTGTCATATTCCTGACTAGGTACAGGCATTTTCGTATGTAGAAAATGATGGATTGAACCTGGTTTTATAGCTTGCTTAACTTCTCTCTTGTATGACAGTCGCATTAAATTCCATTATATTGAAAACGATGTGTGAACAAAACAAACCGAAATAATATGTTACAATGTAAAAAATCGGAGTACAGCAGTCAACATTGTGTTATAATCTTAATCACGATAAAAACAAACAAATATTTAATGAATTTCAGTTACATGCAAAGAAGACAAGAAAGAACAATTCTTCTGTGGAAATAGTGGTTATGGAGAACAAAGTTGTCTTACTTTGTCAAACATGCCATTTGATTGTCCATACACATGCCGCGTGTGTCCCTGTAAGTATGGAGAGGATACTACTTTTGTTTCCTAAAAAGGAGCAAAAGAATATCTGATAGTTCATGATTGATTGTTAATATTTTGTTTCTTCTTTCTTTTGACGTTTACCAAATGACAAATTGTCAATAAGCTGATGTTAATTGACTGAAATGGTAATGACGGAACAATCGGACAATATATCAACTACAAGATCAGATTCTCAGACAGCCTTATATACCTTAAAGCAATTGCAATTAAACAAATTAAGACTCCTTTTATTGGTATGAAATAATTAAAATACTTCATCTTTTTCAATTTTTCAGATTCCGATGAAGAAAACTACAGAGAAGGCAATACAACCGTTGTTATTTTGGGTTCAAGTGATGCAGCACCAGTTAGAAGCAATCTGCTTACTTTAGCGCTATTGTTGTACTTATATTCAAAAACTTGTTAATTTCTGTCATATTCCATTTAATCTTTTTTTTCATCCGTCTTATTTTTTTCCTTTCACTTTTTCGTTCAGATAACATTGATAAAAAGGCCCATTCCGTACCGTATGTATCATAGAGATAACAAATAAAGGATAACAGTGACGTTTTAGTTACGAAATAATTAGAAACTCTTGATAATGATTTGTATGTTGGGAAGATAGCGGTATTTGTGTCAATAGTAAGAACAAAACTAGAGTATTAAATTTTAACGGAATAGACATTATGAAAATAAGGCTGTTCAAAGCTCAAAAAATTAGAAACAATCTATATGAGAACCCCAAGCTCATTAATGGCATTCGTCATGATAGAACACACCTCCGACAAAATGGCTCATTTAGGATAAAAGCCTTTTAAAAAGCGTGGACTGAGAAATATATCTGTATAATATTAGTTCACTAATTGGTATCTCAATTATATAAGTTCAACCAAACCTTTGACAGTACGACTGTCACAAGTTGAAACCCTCGTTTGATGTTAACATTAAATTTGAAAATACGCTCTTGAAAGTCTTTTTTTTAAATTTATTTAGGTCTTTGTGAACAAGTTTAGGTCACCTAAGGTGTGTCAACTTAATTTGTACAATCTATTGATGTCAATATTATGGCCCAATAAGTGAGTTATGACGGTAGGTTCGGTGTCATTAAGACTATACCTGTAAATGTAATAATGTGCATGATAAAACATTACAAATTATTAGTGAATTTAGGATAATTTCAATAAGATGTGTCAAAACAAAAGACCGCTTTCGAGTTATGTCCGTCACCGAAAAAATAGTCAATCATGCGCGCCTTTATGCATGTTTCAGTATTTGATTATGCCATTTGGTTAGTGACTTTTGGTTTTGAATTTTCCTCGGAGTTAGTATTTTTTTATTTATTTTTACTTTTAATGCCGTCATTTAACAAATAGAGAGGACTACATCTATGCAGGCTAATCTAGAAGTAATGTTCGTATTTTTTTAAATCACAATTCCTTAATGACAACAGTGCTTATTATTAATTATAAGAATCTAAATTGCCAAAAATTTGTGCAACATAACAAAACAATCAACGAAAACAACATATATCTTATGTTTAAACACACTACAGCCACTGGATTACAAACTAACAATTTGGGACAGGCACATACAGAGTGTTGCGGCGTTAACAATATTTATGAAAGCTTCTTATTATGATTATTAAACATTAAAGTCATGTATAACTCTGTTTGTAAAACTGGTGTTCAGTATATAGAATTTAGAGTGTTTCGATTCTCCCTCGCCAGACCGCAAGATAGTTTCCCTTCGAATCTCTTAAAAATTACAAACTGATTTCAGTCTGAAATATGTTTTTTTTTATCTATTTGATAAAATTGAGAATGGAAATGGGGAATGTGTCAAATAGACAACCCGACCAAATAAAAAAACAACAGCAGAAGGTCACCAACAGGTCTTCAATGTAGCGAGAAATTCCCGTTTTTTATCTGTTTGAATACAGATGTGTGACTGGATTTCATATTTTTGTTTTACACAAAAATGAAAACTAAGCGTTTTTATGAAAGCTTGATGTTCAACTTTAAATTTTTAAGTTGTCAGAACTTTTATTTTTGCCATTTGATTAAGGACTTTACGTTTTTTTATTTTCCTCGAGTTTGCTATTTTAGTTATTTCACTTTTCATCGATGTTCGAAACCTCACTTATCAAGTAAAAAAAATAAAAATCATGGTCACCAAAACATTGGGGGAATTCCAAGAGGTGAAAGAAAGATCTGCGTTGATACCATAAGCTTCTTCAAATTATGACCTATAATTATTATTTGGTCCTCAATGCTTTTCAACTTCGTACTTTATTTTGCATTTATAACTTTTTGGATTGGAGCGTCACTGATGTGTCTTTCGTAGACGAACCACGCGTCTGGCATAAATACAAAATGTAATCCTCGTATCTATGATGAGTTTATTTGCTATGCAGACGTACCCCCGCGAAACACACTCAGTTCTAAAGTTGCAATCAGACGTAGGACTTTATCTGAAAAAAGACTGATCAGATCATTATTCTAGGATAAAAAAAGATATAGACCACTAACATTTCGTTAGTGAGTTGAAACACATATCACATTGTATCGGTCAACATTTTCCTGATGGCGAAGGATAATCAAACTCATTGTCAATTATAGCAGGTTTTATTTGTATGTTATAAACTTATGCAGTGTCGATTTCAATCGTTCTTCTACGAAAAAGAAAGGCGGTAGTTATAAATTAATGAACACAATACCTTTAAAATTCCATGTGCCTGACGTTAACATTTATGAATAAAGCCTTAAAGGACTATTTATAACCGTGTTGGAGCAGTTTTTGCTAAATATACTAGATAAGAGGAAATATGTCTGTACTGATTGGACATGTATGAGCGTAACACGTTGATTGGGATATGTAAACGCCATACAAATTAGCAGGTGGTATCTATCTACAGAAAAAATAAGTTCTTGATTTAAAATATACTTTGGATGTTTTAGATAAATAACTTGCTTTGAATATTCCTTTTAATAGCATTGACAGTTCTGACATTACGAAACTCTCAATCACACTTCCAAACAATCTTTTGAAACAGAAATGTCTTATTCAATCGAATGGTGTTTTAATCAAAATATGATTCTAAACTATACATGAAACGCGTGTCTGGTGTACCAATAAATGAACCTTACGTCATAGTACTCAAAGTGCACCCATTTAGAAAAATAATTAAGAGTTGAAATCTTACAAGTTTTCTTAGAGACTAAACAAGTCGGTTTTTTTAATTATTTTACATTATGCGCGTCTTTCGTCTTACATCTTAATATACACAAAACGTTCACAGTATATAACAACAGATAAAGTGTTAACTTGGAAAGTTAAATCTACGGAAACGTAAACCATGCGACGTCCATTAAAAGTCAACTTTAAAAGAAATAGTAATTAAAATAATATACAGACGTCCATTTCATGAAAAATAAATAGTAAGCATTGTATGTCTTGTATATTGTATAATGGTTCTTAATATTTAGAGAGTAAAAAACAAAACGTCAAATTTTCGATTTCTACGGAATTGCATAGATACAATTTTGGTATTCCTTATTATTAAAGTATCGATCGTTTTGTCTGGGGTTTTGGATAGTTCCACCTGACAAATATACATCACAAAATATAGGTTGGTGTATATGAATGTTGTCAACAGTGTTTTTCATGTCCAGCAGTCCAACTCATGGTCACTTTCTTATTCTACACACAGTAAAATTGAAATACGTTTAGGGACGTAAAACCGAATTTCGTGTTTTATGTGAGAGTGACACGCTTTCTAGAAATGAAACACCCTTTCAATAATTCAAGGAGAGGCTCGTACGCAAATCTATTGCAGGCAATGTTTCTATCCGGATTTAACTAACTAGCTTTTTGCAGTAGCATACGATAGTATGCTCCATTATTTTAACGTTTAATACAATTATTGTGTTGGTAGAGCGTTGATTTAAAAATAAAAAATGCAATAAATCGTTTAGGGGTCCATAAGTGATATGTGATTAAAGGCACACTTTCTGACCTTAATCAAATTATGTCCTTCTATTTCTAGTCCCTCCCCGAACTCGACTTAATCTGCAGAACCTATTTATCGGAATATTGTTCATTATTTCTTGTCCTAAATATGTGAAAAATATATCCACTGGACGACAAGCAAATAAACATCAATCAATATATCAAGTCTGTATTTAAAATCGTCTTTTTGCATTTGTGAATGCTGAAATCTCTGTTGCGACTCCCGGTTTTGCTATTTTAATCATTTACCTCCAAGTCTAACGAATTGTCTAATAACGCAGAAAAAATTACTCATTTGCCTCTCTTGAAATAAAGATTCGCTGTTATCCTTAAAACATCACATTGAATGAACAATTTTTATTCAGTGCATCAAACACATGCGTAATTAGGGAATGTAACTTACAGACAACGGATTTGATTATAAAAATTAAATTCGTTTGACTGATATGTCATGATTTGATAGACATCTTTTAGTATTTACCGCTTTAGTCAAGCCAAACTAAGGTTTAACATCAAAACTAATCGCAACAGAAATTTTTAAAGTTCTAAATAGACTCGTCATATATACCAGAACTAAATTTTGTATATACGCCAGACGCGCGTTTCGTCTACAAAAGACTCATCAGTGACGCTCGAATCAATAAAATTTAAAAAGGCTAAATAAAGTAAGTTAAAGAGCATTGAGGACCAAAATTCCTAAAAGTTTTGCCGAATCCAGCTAAGGTAATATATGCCTGTTGTAGAAAAGCCTTACTATTTCAAAAATTCTAAATTTTATAAACAGTTGATATAAATATAACCATATCAATGATAATTCATGTCAGCATCTATATATATATAATCTATACCATAGCATTAATCCCCAAATAGACACGGATAAAACACAAATCTAACTTAAGGAAACTCAATAACTTTCATTTCCTATGGAAAGTAACATTGGAAAGGGAAGATAACTCTGCAAAAATGAGTCATTTATGTCAAGTTTTGGTTGATTTTCTTGAAATTCCTGTAAAGCATTTGGACACACTGCCACTGGTCAGAATTTTTATATTCTTGTCAAAATGTTTCGGCCAAGTTTTTCTTTGCAATAAAGGGACGGTCGTTTTTTTATACTGTAACACAGGAGCTCTACCGAATCTTAATCGTGCTTGAAATATTTCACTGGCCTTCTGAAAGTTACTACAGCAGTCTTTAAGAAGAAAAAATGTTCAATGTTGTATTCCCCCGTCATCGGAACTTGGGTTAATCTGAGCATTGTTTTGTAGATAAACGCGCGTCCGTCGTACAACAGGTAATCCTGAAATCAATGGGGAATTGATTTTAAATACTACAAAACTTTGATTATATGTATTTCGAAGATTAAATTTCTTCTTTTTGGATCAATCAATCAATTGAACATGTATAAAATCGTTTTTTTTTTATATGCATCTGTGGCTTCTGAAATATCTCGGTTGCTATGCCGGTTTCTCCTTTAAAACAATCCACTTCAAACGATATTGATGTCAAAAACTTTGGAAACACCAATTAATCGGACACAGTCGTTTCGGCTATAGTGGCACCGGTCTGAGCTCTGATATACTTTGTAATGTCGTTTCGACATGGTTTTCTTTGTTATAAAGGGGTTGGGGCACAATTTAATGGGGTCTATTAACAGACGTAAAGAAACCAAGATGTAATGTAATGTGAGGTTTGTGTTGTTCAGTCTTTGGGGTTTGTGCTTTTCTTTGTCTGTTGGTAATTTTTCTTTTTTAGTCGATTTGTTTTCGAATTATCAATTTGATTGTACCTCTGGTATCTTTCGCCTTTCTTTTTCAGTATATACTAATGGAGATTGAATTTTACAAAAGATGAAATCCCAAGAACTGAAATTAACAAAATTTTACTCACACCATACGCTTATTTTTTTGTTGCACTTCAGTGTTTGTTGTTCCATTGTTTTCCATTTTTGTTTGTGTTTCGCTCGGTTTTAGTTTGTAAACGGCTTTGTTTTCTCTCAATGAATTTATTACTTTTGAACAGCACCATACTACTGTAGCCTTTCTTTACCAGATCGCCTTATATAACACCATATATGAACATTTGGTATTGAAAATTTTTACTGCAATTCTTGTGCTAATCCGAGTTTACAAAGTTTAATCCTGGTATTAATGATGAGTCAATGCAAAGAGCTTAAGTGAAGTAATAAGATTTATATTTAATTCGTAAATTAATTGTATTTTTCTTTCTTCTTAATGCATCTTCATTGTTTTTTTCCTGTTTTGAATATATGATGAGTTTCATTTAATTGATAATTTTACAGATACGAAAAATTAGATAAGTAAATTAAGCTTCCATCCAGAAACCAAGTTTCCACATTTTTCCAGAAAGTTAATTTGACCTTAAAAAAGGTTTGTCTAATTGACCATATATGATCATATATTCAATAGGTATGTCTTTTCTTATTGTATTAAATTGCCACATATGAAGCATGGTCTGTTTATCCTAACAGAGCAAATGAGATGTCCCCTATTTTTAGGTGAGGTTTGTGTTGCTAATAGTTTTCTATGTTGTTTTTTGTACACTGTTATAGGTCTTAATGTTGTTTTTCGTTCTTTTTTTGTCAGCATTGTCAGCTCGAATTCGACTTCTGAGCTTTACTATCCCTTTGGTACTTTGCACCTATCTTTTTCATTCCCTATCCTTTTCATCTGTAAAAGTTTCATTTCGATTTAATAAGGAGTACCCAATCTATTATCAGGAAACCATTTGTTTCAAACACATGGTTGTTTCTTGTATTGATCGAAGGGGACAACATCGACTGCATACGAATTTATCCAAACAAGAGTGCAAACATGTCTCGCTGTTTTAATCATGATTGATTTATGTTGAAAACCAGTAATATGTGGTACTATAGTGTCATATAAACTAAACATTATTATTTTTCTATGATAATAAGGTCATGGTCAGATTATCCAGGCAAGACAGACATTCACCTTAAAATCATTTCATTCACAAAATATAGTTGACCTGTTGATTAAAGTATCTCATAAACTGACAAAAGTCAAACTAATCATTGACCAATAAATCATCAAAACGAGGTAAAGGTCACTTAAGGGCATACGATACAGTTTTGATCCTGTATTTACAAGTTCGTGAAAATTTGCATAAAGGCTATTTTTTACCTGATTAAATCAAATATGTAATAAAAAATATACCTTCATGTGCTACTTTTTGAGTAAAATGAGGTCGAAATTTTGTATATTTGCTCAAAATTAAGACTGTTGGCCATAATTTCTTTTTCGAAAGAAAGACATGACTTTTTTGTTATAAAAGATAAACACAAATTGTTTTTGTTAAATAATCGGTAATTTCTGTATTTTATATGTACCGTAAAAAATTATGCATTTTTTATTCAGAAATAACTCATATTTATCAAATGCTCATGAATTGAGAAAAATACGTCTTTTCTTGCTGCATGCTTATCAAAATTTAAAAAAATCCTCTATTTACATTTTTATAAAAATTGGGTCACATAATCTCCCTGCAAAATGAAACAAATTGCTGTTTTGAAAAATAGGAGTCCATGAACTCGTTTTCAAATTAAATCAGTTTAAATGATAACAAGAGTGCACACACTGAAATTTCTCGCCTTTACTAATCCTTGATACTATCTTGATAGACCTAAATATAAAGCTTTATTACAACTGTCACATAAACTAAACATTAACCAAGAAAAGGAAACATTGATCAATCAACCATGAAAATGAGTTCAAGGTCAGATGAACCATGCCAGGCAGACATGTACAGCTAACAGTTCTTCAATACAACAAATATAGTTGACTTATTGCTTATAAATAAAGAAAAACAGACCAAAACACACAAACACTTAAGACTTAGCAATGGACCGTGAAAATGAGGTCAAAGTCAAATAAAACCAGCGTAACCGACATAAAAAGATCCTAAAATATGTCCATACACCAAATATAGTTGACCTAAAGCATAAAGTATTAGAAAAATAGACCAAAACTGAAAAACTTAACTTTGACCACTGAACCATAAAAAATAAGGTCAAGGTCAGATGACACCTGTTAGCTAGACATGTACACCTTACAATCATTCCATACACCAATTATAGTAGACCTATTGCATATAGTATAAGAAAAACAGACCAAAACACAAAAACTTAACTATAACCACTGAACCATGAAACTGAGGTCAAGGTCAGATGACACCTGTCAGCTAGACATGTACACCTTACAATCATTCCATACACCAATTATAGTAGACCTATTGCATATAGTATAAGAAAAACAGACCAAAACACAAAAACTTAACTATAACCACTGAACCATGAAAATGAGGTCAAGGTCAGATGACGCCTGCCAGTTGGACATGTACACCTTCCATACACCGAATATACTAGACCTATTGCTTATAGTATCTGAAATATGGACTTGACCACCAAAACTTAACCTTGTTCACTGATCCATGAAATGAGGTTGAGGTCATGTGAAAACTGTCTGACAGACATGAGGACCTTGCAAGGTACGCACATACCAAATATAGTTATCCAATTACTTATAATAAGAGAGAATTTAACATTACAAAAAATCTTAACTTTTTTTTCAAGTAGTCACTGAACCATGAAAATGAGGTCAAGGACATTGGACATGTGACTGACGGAAAGTTCGTAACATGAGGCATCTATATACAAAGTATGAAGCATCCAGGTCTTCTACCTTCTAAAATATAAAGCTTTTAAGAAGTGAGCTAACACCGCCGCCGCCGCCGGATCAATATCCCTATGTCGAGCTTTCTGCAACAAAAGTTGCAGGCTCGACAAAAATCATTCGAAAAATGCATCTTTTCCAGATATGTCACAGTTTGACGTCGCGAAAGTAACATTTTACGTTAGCAACGTCATTACCTCCCCTGTAACTATATTGTATGCCCTTAATACCTGCCAGATAGACATGAACATTCCACAAAACTGCTACGTCTTTAAAATTCTTCTTTTGTCCCAGAAAAACATGAAAAGATTTCCAAATACAACAAATATTTTCTCCCTAGAAAAAGAAGTATTATTGACCACATTTGTAAATCTGAAGAAGAAAAAAATATATCTACATTTTTTAAACATTTATTAAAATAATAAGAACATAAAGAACATTGGATTTTTTATCAGATTTTTACAGTGTTATACAATGGAAGGCTTAGACAGGGATACCAGAATAAAACTATGATTTAAACTATATTAATTTCAACTATCAATTTTCAAATATGATTTGTGGAGTTAACAGTAGCTGCTGTGGATAACTTTTCTGAAAACAAATCAGTTCACATGATATTTCTTTTCAAATGGATTATAAAATAAAAACTGTAACTACTAGTGTGATAATTTATAACAATCAACAAAGTAAAAATAATCAAAAAATATTTCAAAAACCATTACATAAAATTATTAATCAATAACTGAATTACTATGTTGAATACCTGAGAATGTAAAAAACATGAATGAAGTATTTTCTAATAATATAAAAGTAATTAAGACACTAAAATTGGAACAGTCTTGACATAATATCGAAGATGAAATATGAATAAAAGTTTGCATAATTTTCAAATATCTAGATAAAAAAATTTCAACAGTCTATAGACTATTTCTACTTATACTGTAAACATGCTAAGGATTGGTGTGAAATATTACTGAGCATAATATACGTTTTACAAAATAATGTTCAAAGAAAGGTAAAATTTTCATCCTCACATTGTTTCAAAGTATGCAGAAATTTAATATCTAAGGATTTTATTCACTTATTAAAGACATTGATAATAGTTTACATGCTGCAAATAATATTTTCAAGCTGAGATTTTTGTTCATGCATTTCACAGTGAAAAATCACCCCCCAAAAAAAACACTTTAATGCAACCTTTTTTATAATATTTTCTACTGCAAATATTGAAAAGTATCATTCTTAAAGAGGTACAAAATAAGAATTTAAAGAAATTAAATAAGAATTGAGTAAATTGCTAATAAAAATTTACAAAAAATTATGAAAATTGTTAAAAATTTACTTTAAAGGGCAATAACTCCTTAAGGGGTCAATTGATAATTTTGGTCATTTGACTTATTTGTAGATCTTATTTTGCTGAACTTTATTGCTATTTACAGATTATCTATAATAATATTCAAGATAAATACCAAAATCTGCAAAATTTCCTTAAAATTACTAATTCGGGGGCATCAACCCAACAACTGGTTGTCCAATTTGTCTGAAAATTTTAGAACAGATAGATCTTGACCTGATAAACAATTTTACCCATGCCAGATAGGCTCTAAATGCTTTGGTTTCAGAGTTATAAGCCAAAATCTACATTTTACCCCTATGTTCTATTTTTAGCCATGGCAGCCATCTTGGTTGGTTGGCTGGGTCAGGCCACACATTTTCAAAACAAGACACCCAAATGATGATTATGGCTAAGTTTGGTTTAATTTGGCCCAGTAATTTCAGGAGAAGATTTTTGTAAAAGTTAATGACGGACGATGACGACAACGCCAGACGCCAGAGGCAAAGTGATGAGAATAGGTCAGTTGGCCCTTCGAGGCAGGTGAGCTAAAAAGAGCCATTCAATTCTTATAATTATATTTTCATGTTATAGAAATGAAATTAAAGAGTTAAATCAAGCTTTGCATTTGTTTTCCTGATTATTGTAAAATTGTCATGGAGATGACATGCAGTCATAAATATTGCATTTTATTGAGGAATAAAATGTAATATTAGAATGCCTCATGAAAGTTGTCTGGAAATCAAAACAATGAAATATCATGTAACATCTATGCAAAATTTTATGAAAAATTAAACCAGTATAAGTTCTCAGTTTACTATATTAACAAGTATAAGGTGATGTCATAAAACAGTATTCATTTTTTACTTTGCTTTTTTTTTGCAAGCTTGAGATCACTTAGTAAAAAGACAATGTATGAAAGAGCCAATAGAATATCATGTAATATCTTTCCAAAATTTTATGAAACATTAACCCAGTATAAGTTCTCCGTTTACTATATTAACAAGTTTAAGGTGATGTTATAAAATAGTACTCATTTTTTTTACTTTGCTTGTTTATTGCAAACGTGAGATCGCTTAGTAAAAAGACAATGTATGAAAGAGCAAAATGTAACTGTAAAACAGATGTATTGGAGCACAGTGGTCTAATTTGGGCGAGAACATGAGTCACAAAATCATGATATAAATTAAATAATATAAAGAGTTAAATCAAGCCTTTCTTTTGTTTTCCTATGATCTTAAAATCATCATGGAGATGACATACAGTCATAAATGTTTCTTATGAGAAGGGATGCCTCATAAAGGTTGTGACAATCAAAATAATGAAATGTGAAACATCTATACAAAATCTTATGAAACATTTACACAGTGCAAGTATTCATTTTAATATATTAAAATGAATAAGGTGATGGTATAAAATTAAATTGAAATTTTCTTGCTTGTTTATTGCAAAAGTGAGATCACTCCGTAAAAAGACATTGTATGAAAAAAGAGCAAAAAATGTAACTGTAAGCAGGTTTACGTATTGGAGCACAGGGATCTAATTTAGGCGAGTACATGAGCCTTGGAATTTTAATTCCGCTTACTGTTTTGTCAATTTCAGCATCCCGCTTACACTATATACAAAAGGGTGCAATCAACAGTTTTTTTCTATGACGTCATATTTTGAGGGACCATCTATAATTGACCCTTAGTGGTGTTAATGTTAATGAAGATACTTGTATAAAACTAGATATCATTAGAATCAGAATTTTCTCTAGTTTATAATGAGATAAAAATAAATTGTACTTTTAATAGTACCAAAAAGTTTTATCCAGAGAAAATGGGAAAAACATTGCCTAATCTATGCATAAAAAACATGAAATCAGGCCATGTGCACACCCATGCAGACATGATACATGCACATTTTTCATATTCAAAACTGTATGAATTTCATAGGTTTTTACCTGGTCTTTCTAAAAATTTATGCTTCAGGCTACGTTCGCCTGCTCCGAAAAGAGCTACAGTGGGTGCAAATAAGTGTTGCACATTTCACTGCCAAAAAAACAGGATGTTTACAGTTTGTCTCCCCTTAAAACATGTGTATTTAATCTAATTTTCAAAAATTATTTTAATCATTCAACCTGTTTTAATTGAAGCTATTTAACTTATTTTTACAATCAAATATAAAAAACATGACACTTTTTTACCAATAATGTTGATAAAAAGGGACTTCCCTCCAAGTCTATTTTTAGTCGGGGAATAACCCCTAGTTTTTTATACGAAACTGTTTATAGCACCCTAAGCAATTCTCATTTTTTTGTCATTTCTCCGTTCCTGCAAGACCTCATCACCCTTTTTCACGACACAATAATTTGACTTTCACATGTCACGCTAACAAAAAATTGGCAATCCCGCGTCCCTCTTAGACCCCAATGAGACCCATAATATAGGCCATATTGATGTGTTAAAGAAGAGTTCATTTATGATTAGCAAAATGTCATATTGATATAATAGCTTACACAAATAACCAGGTATGTTCTTGAGATGTGGACTTTTGGCAAGCTATTTATTTGTGTGGTTGTAGCAAAATAAAAGATAACATGTATAAATTGCCTGAATAATTTCTCTAATATAAATGAATTTTTAAAAAAGTCAGAAAATTGCTGTCATGTGCACTAGAAAGAGCTATACATGAAAACTAATCTCTGGTGTAAATAAGTTAACAGATAGTATATTAATTAAATTTCATTCAATTTCAATATATTTTCAAGCAAAAAAAATAAATATATCAATGCTGATACAAGTCTTATAGCTCAGTGTTGAACTATGAAAAATGTGAATTTCATTGATATTTCAGGTTAATAGAAATATGTTAACCACACATATCATTCAAAATTAACTATAAACAAACAGAAAAATACAAATAAAATATATTTTCAAATTTAAGAAATAGAACATTTTTGTTAAATATGAAATCCATGCATTTTGAAACAAGAAATTATTTAATTATAAAAAGGCACAAAATTCAATAAATCACTGGGAACTTCCTAAACTTTAAATAAAACCTTTGCCCTTACAAATAAATGGGAGTATACATGGAAAAGTAGACGAAAAAAGACTTATTTCATTGGATATATATGAATATACAGTGCAACCTGCCTAATCTGACAACTGAGTATTCCAACATCCTGCTTTAATTGACATATTTTCATGGTCCCAAAATATTCTTTCATTGTGTAATCATACGTTTTTTGATTGAGTTAAGTCTGCCAATTGATATTTTATCGTATGTTTTTCTGTGTTGTGATGTTATGCTATTGTTTCAGAAACAGGGAGACGGTTTGGATCCATTAAAACGTTTAATCCCGCTGCAAATGTTTGCACCTGTCCTAAGTCAGGAATCTGATGTACAGTAGTTGTCGTTTGTTTATGTAATATATACGTGTTTCTCGTTTTGTTTATATAGATTAGACCGTTGGTGTTCCCGTTTGAATGGTTTTACACTAGTAATTTTGGGGCCCTTTATAGCTTGTTGTTCGGTGTGAGCCAAGGCTCTGTGTTGAAGTCCGTACTTTAACCTATAATGGTTTACTTTTTAAATTGTTATTTGGATGGAGAGTTGTCTCATTGGCACTCACACCACATCTTCCTATATCTATCCATGATGATGAAGAAGAAAAACCTGAGCATTCGACACCCTGCAAAATTCAACATTTTTCTTTGATCCACCAGTGTGTCCAATTAGACAAGCTGCACTGTACACAATTAAAGAGATGGAGAAGAACTAATTACCATCATGTTCTCACTAACAGAGTTCTGAATAATGTCTACTAAATAACTATTCAAATGAAAAAAATAGCTTGATTGTGTTATGCATTTTGAATACTCTAAAATGGGAGTTTTTATCAAGGTTTATTTTTCATGGCAGATTTATATATATTAAACCTCGAACATATCCCCTGGATAAATTTGAGCTTGAAGACAGACTAGATTCAAAGTTGAGGAAAACACAAAAAAAATACCTCATAAACTTGTTTGGTCTTTCAAATAAAGAACTTCTAATATGAAAATACACCATTTTACAGCATAATTATCTAAGGCACACTAATTTGAGCTGCTTGTGTCAAAGACACTTTTAAAACAAACATAACAATTTAACAATATTGATCCAAAATATTGGATCAACATATTAATTTGACAAAATGGATTCACAACATCTATAATTATTGCATTTTTCATCTGTATTTGATTATTAGTAGTAGGCCTTTCCTTGGTCTTTTTGTGTATTGAATAAAGGCCATCCAGAATTTCTCTTGATGTTCATGTTCATAACTCCTGCTGGAGGGCCCCTGAAAAATAAAACCTAAAATTATAGAATTGTTTTTGGTCAACATTCTATATCAATTATCAAGTCATCTTCTCGTTTTTTCCACAGTTCCCTTTTATGCATGAGTATGATATAATTTTGATTATGTTTTTTATTTGTGGTTGTTCCTTTTGTTCATGCTTAATTATGACTGGATTTATGGAAAACAGTAAATCAGTTTTCACCCAAAGACCACAAAATGTTCCACTGAAGCTAAAATGTAAAACTTTGGTCATCAAGTAAAACAAAACCAGTTGTTATTCAAGATTAACTCTATTACTGTTATGCTATACATTGCAGGGATGGGCACGATTACTGACAAATGTAATCGATTAATAATCGAAGGATTTTTGTGCAATCGATTAATAATCGATTACTCAAATTTTAGTATGTAATCGATTACAATCGATTACTCTATCAAAAGTAATTACATTGCTTTTCCATTACTGTCAATTACATGCTAAACATTTCACCAAAAAAATAACATGAATAAACATCATTATATTGCTCAACATTTGTATAGTGGAAATTAAGAACTTTACCAAATGCCTTATTTTTAAAAAGCATTGTTTCTAAATTTTAAGTTAATAGGTGAGTTTTTTATATCAAATCTTTAAATGAAGATTAGAAATATTTAAAATATCTTCAAATTTTTACTTTCAACATAAATGAAAGATGTCATCGCATTGCAACAATCACTTATTCATAACTAATTGTTTTTTCAAAATTTTTCGTTCTTACTGACTTCAGTTAGCTATTTTGTTTTTATTTTTAAAAAAAAATAGGATAGGAAATATAAAAAAAAAAGTAGAATAATTAATAGTTCAGCTTATTTTTAAGATAAAATTTAATTTTTATAATGACATGCATTATTTAAACCTTTTGTTTGGATAACCACCCTAATTACAGATTATTTAACTGCCACTGGAGTACATTTTATAACCTGGGGCTAAATACTGTGAATTTCCTTCTTAATTATTAGACACAAGATAATTGTAATAAAAACAAGCTATTTTTGTTATTGACTAGAAGACTTTGATCACCTTATTAGGAAAGGCAAGAATGTTGTTAAGATTTGTTGACTTCTCCAATCAAATTATATACACAATATATTTATAGTGTCAAAGGGATTTCTAAAAAGAATTGCATTGCATTGCCATTGGTTCATTAATGTTTTAAGGATTTTTCAATCTTTTTTAATTCAATTTATATACATGTATATCATAACATTTAAGAAATCAATTGATTATCTTTTCTAAGCTTTAATTTAAACTCTGATGGAAAATAATGTTTTCAGGTTATATAATACAAATAAACTTACTACTTTTAAAAATGAAGTACAGAACTTAACGAAAGACAGACAAACACATTTCTTATTTTACATCTATTTTATTATTTCAAATCAATTTTATTATTTTAATATTAAAGCTCTTGAATTATTGACAAGTCCATACATCCATTTGTTTTAAAAGCTAGATATAAAGTAAATTTAGGTAGGGGATCTGGTTGCTCACAATGCAGCATGAGACAATAGATAGAAATAAGGCAGTTGCTTAACTCTCAAGTATTATTGATGAATAATATTTTATCTGTACTTCAAAGTGATAGAATACATAATTTCCTCTGAAATGTTTTTTTTTTCCATCAAACTATTGTACTAAAGTAATCGAAATGTAATCGAAAAGTAATCTATGATTACATCAATTTTTTTGCTGTAATCGATTAAATTACAATTACATGTAATAAAAAATGTCTTCGATTACAGATTACTGTCGATTACTTGAAAAAATGTAATCAATTACAATCGATTACGAATACAGATTACGATTACCCCATCCCTGATACATTGACTTAAAAAGAGAAAGACACAGTACTTTGGGTCCAACATTTCTAACCAATTTACTATAAATAGTCATTATTTTAATAGCCTAGCTAATGTATGTAAGTGTTCAACTCCTCCAAGAGAAGATCAAGCAAGGTCTTGTAAAAGTGTGACCTCTTCAGTTTGTTACAGAAGATCTACAGGTAACACCCAACCAAAGCAATACATTTTTTTAATTACTTTTGTACATCCACCCGTATCTTTTTTTTCTAGTTCATTTTGAATTACTTTTATATATCCACATGTATCTTTCTTTTCTAGTTCAGTATACCATTCCTCTTAAATCTCATTTATTTAAAAGATCAAATAATTTTGCTTGAGAAAACCCCACTACTACAAACTATTTTAAAATAGTTTGATCTGCACCAATTTGTGTCCCAAAATGTCTGAGACAATGCTGAAAATAACCTTGGATATAAATTTGATAAAAATCTGACAAAGGTTGTACACATGGGAACAGTAACAATGCAATGTCCAAGTAGGGTGGCTACAAATATTAATTGTTTTGTCGGAGGAAGCTGTAGAGAACTACCTAACATCAGCTGAAAACTTGCCAATTCTAGTCAAATTAAACACTATCAAACTCCCTTTTTTTATTCCAAGTTTAGGTAATCAAGGTATTCTAGAAAAAAAAAAGGTAATATCTATTGTTATAATTTACATAAATTGGGAATGTATCCATGTGACACAGATGATGCCCAGCTTGCATATAAAGACGTTGTAAAGGTACATAACTTAGGAACTGCATAAGTGATGCTACCCAAATTTGTACTAGATCTGAGTTTTGTGGTAAGAAGCATTGTCTAAACCTTTCATATTATTTAGTTGAGACAAACTTAAGTAAGAGAACAGAAATGAAAAATACAGCAATCTTTCCATTTATAAATAGGCATAACACTGGAACGGTATAGGTTACACCACCAAAATTCAAACTTGATCTGTGTTTAGTGATAATAACCATTGAGTATAAGTTTCATAACATTTGGTTGAGGCAAACTAATATTAGAGAGAAAAAAACAAAAATTCAACAGTTTCTCCATTTGTAAAGGGGCATAACTCTAGAACAGTAAAAGTGACATCACCAAAATTCAAATTTGTCATTTTGAGGCCTTATAAAGCTTTGCTCATTGTTGAAGGCCGTATAGTGACCTTTAGTAGTTAATTTCTGTGTCATTTTGGTCTCTTGTGGAGAGTTGTCTCATTGGCTATCATACCACATCTTCTTTTTTATATTGATCTGTGTTTAGTGATAGTAATCATTGAGTGTATGTTTTATAACATTTGGTTAAGGCAAACTTAAGTTAGAGAACAGAAATAGATTTTCCATTTGTAAAGGGGCATAACTCTAGAACATTAAAAGTGATGCCGACAAAATTCAAACTTGATCTGTATTTAGTGGTACAATGTAAAAAGCATTGTGTAAAGTTTCATAACATTTGGTTAAGGAAATCTTAAGTTTGAGGATGGAAACCAATTTTGGGATGTATGGACAGAAAGACAGAGGTACAGATGGACAAGGGTAAAACTTAATGTACCCTCTGCTATTGCAGAAGCATAATAAAATTTACCACTCGCACACAAAAAAATTGGAAACAAATATGTCTGGCCTATATGTATAAATTTGATAGTAAAATGCTAATGTTAAAATTCAACACCAATACTTTATGCAAAGTATTTAAAGTCAATGAACCATGACTGAAGGTACAAAGCAAAATAATTTTCCCAGTCAATTTACATACTTGAACATACATGTATAGAACAGAAATGAGGGGCCAACACTAAAAAAATCTCCATAGAACTGAGATGTGCTAACGCTTAAAATACTGCATTCAAAATATCATTGATTACCGGTAACCCTAGTTTATTCCCTTTAGAAACTGACCTAATTATAGACTAACAAACTGTTGTAGCTGCTGCCAGAGGGCATACAGAAATCTCACTTTTTTACTCTATCAATGACCAAAACAACAAGTGGTTGACTGACAACCTTAGCCATGTTTGACTAATTTGTAGATCTCGTCTTGCTGATAATTTTGCTATTAAAAGTTTCTGTCTATCTATAATAGTTTTGAAGATGAGGGAAAAGACTAGTTAGAACTCCTTTAAAATGCCACATCCCAGTTTATATGTATAAGAATAGAAGATAGATCCCTACATTCTGAACTTATTTTAAACATGCCCATTAGTAAGTAGTACCCGGTAAGTCATTTGTTGATATTTGACTACAACAAATGTCATTTGTATCTGATTTAAGGGGCAATTATGCATTATAATTTTCAGAACTTTGGTAAGATTGCCTTATAATGAAGTCCTCATATTAAACCAGAAAAAAACCCAGAATTTTTAACATTCATTATAAAAATAAGAACATGTGGTATAAAAGCAGAGTCCAAATGACATAGAAATGAACAACAAGGTCACTGTATGGCCTTTAACAATGAGTGAAACCCATACTGCATAGTGAAAGACTCCAAAATGACAAACTTAAAATAATTAAAGAGAAAACTTAAGGCCTGATTTGTGTAAAAAAAACAATGAACAAAACACAAATATGAAATACAGCAACAAAAGACAACCATTGAATTACATATATATTATTATCTCCCCTGAAACTCCAGCAAGTCTCCTAGCTGTTTATGGCTATTATTACAGCAGATAGATTTTGAAATCATTTTGCAATTACAACCGATTCCATATCTTTGTTACATAGAAATGTAGGCCTTTAAACAATGGTGAACAGAATATTTGACCTTAATATAAAATTTGTATCAATTCAAAGACTTCCAAAGACAACTATAAGGCCCCCTACTTTCAAATACATCATAAACAAGAATGTGTCCACAGTACACGGATGCCCTACTCACCCTATCATTTTCTATGTTTACTGGACCGTGAAATTAGAATAAATTTTCTAATTTGGCATTAAAATTAGAATGATCATATCAAAGGGAACATGTATACTAAGTTTCAAGTTGATTGGACTTCAACTTCATCAAAAACTACCTTGACCAAAAACTTTAACCTGAAGTGTAACAGACGGACGAACAAACAGACAGACGAACAAACGGACACACAGACCAGAAAACATAATGCCCCTCTACTATCGTAGGTGGGGCATAAAAACACTATTAGGACATCTTTCAAATCCAAGAACTTAAAATCTGTATAAACCAATAATAAAAGATTGAATACAAGTAAAATTGAATGATGTAAGAGAAAAACACACATTTTCAAATGCCTTTAATTCATAAATGTGATAACATTACAAAAATGTAAAAATAATCTTACAAATTCTTTGTTTATTCATTTTCACATCTAAGCACAATCAAAAATATACATTGTTTACTTATCTGTCATGCACATTATCTTTAAATCAACAACAAAAATCTGGCTTCAGTGTTAAAATAGTTACTAAACTCCAATGTCTACTAAGTTTTATATATTACAAGTTAGTTCTTAACATTGTTATTATCATGAAAATAGACTTTCAATATAAGCAAAAAAAAATACAAAAAGCTATGAGAAAAGTGTCAATCAGAATAACTGAATGTGGTGAAAATCAATCATCGTTTTGGAATTTCAAATGGATAAGAGAACAAGATATATGAAAATCTAATATCAAAATAAACATCTTTTTTTTTTTATCCATTTATTAAAACATCACTTATTTATCAGTTCTTTTAAAAATGATTTTTAAAATGATGTGCAGATATATTTTGAAATAATCATTTTATCAAAATGAAATACTGTTGCAAATAAACAATAAACTCAATGTTTCTCTTTTCTCCTTCTTTTGATCAGCTTCTATACTACCAAAATTATTGTGTGCATTCAATAATGTAAATAAATCTCTTACATCATAAAATCGCTTGGTTGCCTAATAAGTAAAAAAGCATCTTCAATTTGACTGACTATATCAACAAGTTGCACCAAAATATGCCCCAAAAATAATTCTAATCAAATGTAAATGAGCTACATTTCACCTTATCTTCAAATGAGATTCCAAGTGAAGTATATACACATACTCTACAGAAAAAAATCTCACAGAGACATTTTCTGATTTAAAATTTGCACCGCTCAAAATGATTACTATTCATATATGTGTCAAGCAAATAAATATATAGTAGAAGGTTACAGTGAAGTTAGCAGGATGAATCATAGAAGATTATGTACTTTTGATGTTTGTTTATAATTACAGTGAAACCAGACTAACTGAACTCCTTCAGGACTGAAGATTTTGTTTTAAATTTGAATTTAAGTTTACACAGGTTTAATTACAAAAGAATATTGAATGTGAGTCATGAAACAGGAGATGAGTGAAGAAAGATCTTAGGTTTATGCAGGATTGATGTATGTAAGTTTTACTGTGAAATTGAAAACGTTAAAAAGATGAAATGTAATACTGAAAATTGTTTAAAGGGTTTTTAGTTCTAAACTTGTCATCTACAAATAACTAAAGAAGAAATTTTTCAAATGATATTTATAATGAGCGACCTGTATGCAATATTTGTCTACAAAATCCAAAGTTTCAAAACCAACAATATTCAATATGTTTAAAATGAAGTGAAGTCAATGGGACAGCAACCTAACAAGAAAAAAGAATCATCATAATTTCAAACCTTTTTGTTTTTAATAGTTAGTCTTTCGTAATTCATTTTTTTTTCAAAATTGAATATTTACAACTATGACCCCTTGACATCATTTAAATGCAATGTTAACTATGTTTTCCATAAATAAAAATTCATAACATATCTTACGGGAAATACCCTGATGAGCACACACACATCCCTTTATACCTCATAGATATAGACAATCATATGTTAAATATTTTTAAAGTTATTTCCAATAATACAATCTTTAATTAATGCCAAACAACTTGAGGTGCCTGGGAAACTCTTGAAACCTGGAAGTACCTGACACCACTGTTAGATTGTCCCTGGCCGCCACTAGAGGACATTGAACTCTGATTGATGTCCATCTGTTGTACTTGACTTCCATCACCTTTCAACACAGCAATACATTTCCAACTTCCTAGATAATTTGCTGAAAAAAACATTCTAACATAAGTTTGCTGTCTTTTATTTCAAATTAAATTGAAACACATTAAGATGTTCAATAACAAATAATTTCTTGTTATAATGCCACACAAGTCATGTTTTTTCGGAAATTGTCTAAGTTTTAAATTTTTATGTGAAGTTTCCCTTTATAGTTTTAACATTTGAATGATCATGTAAGTTAGGTCTGGATATTGTGTTGTGTTGAAAAAAAACCAACTTCAGTCCAAGTTTCAAACATTCCATTCAGGTTTGACAAAGTTTTAAAAAATTTAACCACAGACTGAGCCTAAAATGTGGACGCTTCCAAAAAATGGATGACAAATTGTAAGATCGCTGTATACAGTATTACTTTTGCGTAAAAAATATTGCAGGCTCAACAAAATCTGTCTGATTGAATGATTTTATTGTGTTAATATTTCATACATCTCTTTTTTCAATATATTCACATATGAAATATGTTAACCAGTAACAAAACTTGTAATACCTTTCCACAACCGTACACAGCCATCATCTCCTGAGGAACACAAAATGGTACCAGTAACATTCCAACTAAGTCTCCATACCTTTATAATATAACAAAAAGGTAAAATTATTCCTAATAACATATTCTATGTCTGGCAAAGCGGTAGAATATTCTAATATTATTTTCACAAGTGCATTTATACAACAGTCTGAAATTTTATTGTTGTAATAACGTTCATTGTGTAGCATGTAAGAAGAACAGACTCAATTGCCAGCTTACCATGATAAAGAGAAATCAAAATCTATTAATAAGTTATAGTGTAGGAATATAGTTTCATGCAAAAAGTTAATATTTTGTTGATGAGATTTCAGTCATTTTTCAAAGTGTTACATTAAGGTATCATTTCTTAAAGTTCCACTTTAGGCTATAGGACAATGTTTGTATATCAATATTTAATAAAGTCTTGGTTTAGGATTCATTGCATTTCTTAATTGTAGTAATTTTTACTAAAAGTAGTTTTATTTCTTTCAAGTGAACAACTTTCATCTGGCAGGAAAAATTCAAATGATTTCGAAATTGATACAATTTATTGTGTGCTTTGTTAAATTTTTCAAGTAAATCATATTTTTTTTACTTTTTAAAATGTTGAAAACAAAAGGTTGTAATATGTAGTTACTCCAATCATAAGTTTTACAAACAAAAGTGAACCAACGCCTGGTGAATCTGTAGTACAATAGAGTCCCTAAAGTGGATACCTTGGGTATGCAGGGTCATTATTATAAAAAAACATAAAATGTAGAGTCTTATAACAACACTTTAGGGACTGCTGCAGAAATTTGTTGCTGTTATAAGACTCTCTACTATCATAAGTTGTGTCTCAACTTGATTGGATATTACATCAAAGTTCTCTGTCATAAAACTTTACTGAGTACTTTGAGTGTTATTCATTGCTCGAAAAAACAAACCCAGTGTTTTAAATGGTTGATTTCTGAGGGTGCGTACGATTACAATTCTCACAAGTTTTTTGATAGATATTAAAGTAGCCTTTTTAGTAACCAAGAATGATTATTCCAGTTAAAACTAAAACAAATCTTAACAATAAGGGTTCATACAGATATTGACATCTGTAAGTGCCATCTTTCTCATGTAACAAGTACTCAAACACTGGTCGCATTTCATTACCTGTGACTCATGTTCTGAAAAATCAGCTACCTGTTGCATTTTAAATTTACTTCCTTGAGTTGTCGATGCAGCATCTCTCCTAAAATGAAGAAAAAAATTCTTGTCATCTAAGTATTGCGTATCTCACAAAATCTACCCATCTTAGCTTTTACATCTTCAAAACATCTGAAAAATCTCCCATCCAAAAGTGGTTTTTTTTCTTCATGGCTTCGTCATGACTTGAAACGGTGTCAATGTTGATAAGCTTTAAAAAACTTTACCTTTTTCTTTGTTTTATGTACATGTAAAATTCATTTCTTGGTGCTGAATTATTTGTTTAAAAGAGGTCTATATATTCCATTGAATTATAGAATCCTATGCAAGATACTGCTAATTACAAGAATAGATTTGATGATCCAAAATCTGATTTTAATGATATAAAGATAAAGATGTGTTTGAGTTTTGACTTCAGTGAAATAAATCAACCTTATTATTTATTTTTATTAAATATGTGCATCATTTGTTGTCCAGAAAATCAAACAGAGTTCAAAATAAGAGTTTAAAATAACCATTTGACAATCTTTGTTCTGATTATTGCGATGTATTATGCCAAATTACCAATTTTTGTCCAGGAAATCAAACTTAATTTGAAACATTTTGTCCATCTTTTAAATTTAATTTCATAACAATATGGTAGATTAATTCTGGTAATTACTGTAACATGTAGTTCACCTTAGGAATAATATACTAGTATCCTATCATGACACTCCTACTACTTACCCATAAGGTGTGAGACTTATTATTTTCAAATCTTTTGATGCTATAGCTAATAAATGATGAGATCTTCCAAGGTTCGGAGCAAAAGCAACATCATGAACTGGATCTGTAACTACACTTAGACTTTCTACTTTGTTCCATTTTCTAAAATGATAACCAATTTGAATTAATGAGGCAAGTTAATTTCAATAAGAAAATATGGTATTTTATTATCATTTGAAATGCATTAATAATAACTGTATACATTTTAAACAGAAACAATTCAAATATAAAGAAAATCCTATGTTTAAAAGATATCCCATGCATATCACACTATTTAGAGGTTTTTTTGACAGCCTAAATTCTGAAATAAAATCTAGTATGAATTATTGCATTTCAGTCAAATTTTTGGAGAACACTTTACAGTAAGAAATGTTTATAAACATGTTATTCAATAAATAATCAGTTTAATCTTTATAATGGACTATTATAAAAGTAAAGTCCAGAGACATTACCAACATTTTATGATAGACAAAAAAAGAGGATCTGTGTATTTCATTAATTTTAATTTAGTCTTAATATTTACAAATTTGAAAAATATACAGCTGTGCCCCCAAAATTGGCAACATTTCCATAGTACATTCCTACATGTGCTAAATGTTGATGCACACTTTAAGTTTTTAACAACGTTTTTTTATCACCAAAATTCAGTGTGAATTGTATAACTTTAGTGGTCTCTGTTGAAATAATGTTTGTCTAGACTCGAGACAAAAGCAGGATATATATGGTATTGGCACTTGGCAGTTATGCAAGAGGACTTACTTACCTCTATATGTTTTCTGATTTTGTAGTGTTGTTTGGTAGTTTTAAAGGAGTAGGTCCGGTAAGGGCCGATTTTGGTCTCAATTTTCAAGTTCATCTGGCAAAATATTTTAGACACTTTTTAAACACTTAAGTGTCTATTTCAATTGATTCAATTCGTTTTTGTGAAAGATTTTAACTGATTAAGTCATTAAAAACGCTCGGATTTAAGCTTAAATATGAAAAATCTATCAAATTTGCCAAAAATCGTCACTTTTTAGATGGTTTTTGTCAAAAATGAAAGTGATCCGTGTTCATCCTCAACCTTTATATAAAATTATGTATTATCATCAAATACAACTTACATTTCAATATTATGAATGAACACGAATGTGACCACTTTCATTTTAGACAGAAACCGTCTAAAATTGAACTAAAATGCTAAAATTGTGAAGATTTCAGTAATTTAACATGACTTTATGATGCTAGTACCCGATATATGTGCATTGTATTGTCAAAAACAGCCCATATTTATGTAGCAGAATCATTCTACTTTCCAATAAATAGCTTAACGATTACATTATCACAATTTTGTAAAACTGCTATATTTTGGGGCCAAAAAGGGGTCTTACTGAATCTACTCCTTTGTTATCATACGACATATGGTCTAATTGACATTTACCCCTTGTCCCTTTTTTGTTCACGATCACAATCAAGATTAAGCATACCACATATATCATTGCTCATCTCCAACAACACGCATTTCCAGAAGATTGACCACTGAAACTCCTGTATATAGGTTGTAAAACTTTACTATTAAACTTAAAATTAGGAGGTTCTTCAAATATTGTATAAATTTACAATTTACACTTTTTACCTATTAGCACTATTAAATTCATAAATCTGACATTTTCCTCCTGCTGATGGACTTGGATCATCACTTCCTACTGCTATCATTGGAGCATGCATTCTGAAAAAAAAAAAAGAAACACAATTTATACTAATTAGTGTCTGCATACAAATGTGACTCACAAAATGTGTTTGATCCTGTCACATTTTTGCGCCTATCCCAACTCAGGAGCCTCTGGCCTTTGTTAGTCTTGTATTTTTAGTTCATTTATATGTTTTGGAGTTTAGTATAACATCCATTTTCACTTAACTAGTACACCTTTTTTTTTTGGGGGGGGGGGGGGGGGGGGGGGGCAGTTGAAGTCCGACTTAGAGTGCAGGATTTTCTTGTTGTGTAGAAAACCACTTGGTGGACTTTAGCTGTTTTGTTTTTTACTCTTTGGTTGGGTTGTTATCTCTAAAGCACATTCCTCATTTACATTCTCAAGTTTATTGAAACAATGAAAAGTTGAAAAAATTCATATTGAAATTAAGATTCATTTCTCTCTTTCATTAGTTTATATTATGTTGCCAGGTAATTACATCTACATTTTGCTATTTCTTATCTATTTTTTTATATTTAGCACTTTCATGACTTTAACCATCATTGTTTGAGGTCCAAGATGCCAAAATATTATGCCTTCAGCATCACTTACAAGACCATGTTTTTTAATGGGAGTTTTTGGTGGATTAATGGTACAGTGGAGATTCAATTTATGAAATCTGATAAGCAATGGTTTAAATACAAGGAGATGTGGTGTGGTTGCCAAAAAGACAAATTTAGCAAATATAGATGAAAAGTTTTCAACTTTGAGAAACTCATCTAAAAACATTTTTAAATGTCATAATTATTTTTTGACTGGCATGGATTGATTTTTTTATAATTCCATAATTTTCAAGGGAGAAAATTTGTTGTGACATGAACTGTTTAAAACGTACTCAACAGATTTCAGAAAAGGAGATATATTGTTTGTTATAATGTATAACAACAACGAAGAAATTTCATTTGATATGAAATCAACAATTCTCATTGATAAAATGTTTTGGTTTTTAAGATTATTGATGTTTAATTGTCATAAAAAAAAAATCTTCTTTGTACGTTTAATAGCCCATTGAATATATCAAGCTAGCGTGATAAGAAGTAAATTTGCAAGAAAAAAACAACAAAACTCTTTTCTACAAAAAGGAACAGATTCTACCCACAACTTTGACATGGAGTTGTACCAATTTCAATCAAACTCTGTTCCTTAGCATACAGAATAATACCCTGAAAGGGCCTGTTACCTAGAAGGATTCCATGATATACAGCTACAGCTGATTTTACACATAATTTCATGTTGTAAAGACCACTGGCTCAAGTTCATTACATCTGGTGCTTCATATATTCTCACAATGCCATCTGCTGAACATGTGGCCTGGATAGAAAAGAAAAGAAATATTGTGACAGTTATTTTTCTTAAATTAATTTAGCTTAGTGTTGGGGTTTTTCAGAATGCATGCTCCAATTTTTGGTTCTTGTTGCTGGTGTATTGCTATTAAGTTTTTTTTAAATTTTAAACAACTTTTGAAAAATAAAAATCTTTAGATACTAAGACCATTTTCTAATTGACACAAAAAAATAGCACACATGATTCAAACAAGTTGATAAAATTCTTTGAGTTTCCGCAAAATTCACCATTTTTTTTAAGCTTATGCTTTCTCTTTCTGTTAACAGTAAAATTCTAAATATTGGACTTTTAAGTGTACTCAACCTGTCAGATCTTCAAATTGCAACTCAATATTTAACACATTTAGTACTTTTTTCAAAGAAAATAAATACTTTTTACTTTATTCTATTTTCTCTTTTAAAATACTTACTAATAATAATCCTAAATGTTTTGGAGCAAATTTGACATCCATTATTGATGTACGGCTATCAACATGACTAGTTTTTCTAATCCAGTTGCTTTGTACTCCATCCCTGCCAGTGTCCCCTACACATTCTTCCCATACAGAAACAGTCCTGTCAAAGGAGCATGTTGCAATAACTTGTCCAAATTCTGGATGAGCCCATGTCACCCTCCATACAGACCCACTGTGGGACTTCAAAAAAAAGAGAAAGCTACGCTATCTACATGTATATTTTCCAAAATTAGTATACATAAATGTTTGAAAAGTAAATATTAATGACAAAAACTGTTTCAATCATTTCAAATTTAGCATTTGGGTTTTTATGTTCCTTTAATTCTTTCAATAATGACATGTTAAGGTTTTTTGTTTCTACGTGTTGAAAACTGATTTAGAACCTTCAGTCTTATCTGTAAGCATTCCTTGCATTTGACTGAATTTTGAATGGTGGTTTCAGTGAAAATCAACTAAAATCTGAACACTACAACTTTTGGAATTGCAAATACCTGGTAGTAAAATATTGATTCATAATAGAGAAAAACAAATCACCCAAACTACAATAACCATACTGATACCTTTATAAACATGTGTTTTTAATTCAAATATAGTAAAAGTAGTCCAGTTGATTTGTGCAGATTTTTGACAAAATTGCTCAGATTGTGGTAAAAGCATGAAATTTGGCATAGTAATAGTATATGACATGGACAACATTTTAAGCTATGGACCCACTCTAAAAGTCGAAAATGGTGGGAGAGGCGGCCATTTTAAAATGGCGGCCGTTTGATCTCTACAAATTTATAAAAAAAAAATCATAAAAATGATATTAGAGAAGATATTAATATGAAACCTAGTTAATAGTGTAACAGAGATGCGCAGTGTGTAATAATCTCCCTTTACTAAACACGGAATGACGCAAAATGAACTATTTCACTGTCAGATAAAGGAATAACAAAGTGTTTATTTAGATAAATTATATGGTAATGATTTGGTAGACGTTTCATCCAACTTACTGGATATTTAAAAGAAGATTTTGCCATTCTCATGGAGGAATGATACCTTCTTAAATGGACCTGTGAAAAGTAAAGACTTAAATTATTAAAAAAACATTTTGTACTGGGTCTCAAATTGACCACTTCGATTTATCATTAATCCGCTTTACAATATTTACACCACGGATTTATCATTAATCCGACCAATGAAGTCTTCTTCACTTCACTAAATTTATGTTTTGGTTTTACTGTTCACATGTGAACGATGTGTATTCTAATAAAGTATCTGAATATCTGTATTTTGTCTCATTTGCCAGAGCTCAGTCCCAGCGGAACGAACCATTAATCGACAAGAGGGAACGGTGACCCATAGCCACCCGACCCTCCTGTTAAAATAGAATAACAGTGCTGATTCCAATTGTTTGGTTGAACAACATTTTTGAAAATATTACCCATATTGAAAGGTGGCCATCTTGAAAAATCTTGAAATTTTTAAGCCCAAATAGGTAGTCATTATTCGATAAAATTTTAAAAAATGCACTATATGTACATTGACAAAAATATACAAATTTAATTGTTTGAGCTATATAAACAGGACAAAATGCGAGCCTATCCCCTCCCCCTCTCGAGTTTTTCTTCTTTTTTGTAGCGGGTACAAATAACTTTATATTTTCCGACAATGTACTTTTATTGTTTTTATCCAAAAGTTCACACCCAACACTTGAAACTTGAGTTGTTAAAATTTGAATCATGGTCTTTAATGCTTAAAAGTAATCGACATAGTTAAAACGCGGACCACGAAAAGGATATTAAAATGATCTATTACGCTAAAAGCAATATTCATACTACCGCTTGTTCAACATAGGATAACCAGAGAAATTTATTTTACAAGTAATACTAAAGCAAAAAAAGATTTGTTTACCTGTCATTTATAAAAGTTGGCTGATTATAGGATAATTTGTTTTGTTGATATTGGTGAAGGTGGTACATTGTACCTATAAAGTACTTTGAAATGTCAATTGAAATTTTTGAATTTTGTCACGTTGTACAACAGGAAATATTTACATGTAATCAATAGAATTTTTAAATGTTCTGTAACACATGTGTGAATAATTATGATAATTATTTACTTTCTTTGTCTGCAAAATTTGTTGAAAGTACAATGAGTAGTGTTTATATGAAACAACTTTCAAAAACCTTGATTGCAGACATAATGAGTTTCATATTACACAATTAATGTTATAAGAACATCAACTGCTCAAATGATCTCAATTGACGCTAAAAATATCTCACAATAAATGAAATGTACATGTTTTGTCAAACCACAATCTGTCTATCATATTCTATCACAATGTCAAGAAAAGCGCTTCGGACGCAAGAAATTATAAAACGTGTTGTTTTCAATTTTTTTTCTCCGAATGTACACAGAGTAGAACAACTTAATACTGCCTTTACACATTTGCAGTTCCTCGGTAACCGTGTTCACTTTGACTAATCAGTTAAACGCTTGCTGCAGGAAGGTATTATAAAGTCATATGGTACATGCATCACAGATGACAAGGACTGTTATCTGAGGACTTCATATATTGATTGTTTGGAAGCCATCTTGAATGATGGCCATTTAACAAACATGAATTTCCAATATATCATTATTTGCTATTTCTATTAATTCACTGTTTGCATTCATACTTTTTTTTAAATTTATATTCGATATTCACAAAGTGGTCAGATAAGGCGTGCACATGTTTATGAAATATTTAATAAAGATATCAATATCAGAATTACTGTTACTTACAAGTTTGCCTAAGTAATTTTTTAAAACATGTATATATGATATAATGTATGACCGAAAGTTGTTGTTGGAAAGGATCAAAACGAATAGACTAGAAGGAATGTGTGAAACAGCAAAAAAGGACATGTGAGGGTTTGCAATGCCAACAGAACAGACACAGTCATTTGAGCTGTCAATTACTCCTTTGATGCAAGTAACGAAAATGTTGGGTCATGAATTGGTTTTCCTTTCGCTCATTTTGAAACAGATGAATGAAGTCTATGAAACTGCAGAAACATTCCAGAATCACAAGGCAATATGGCACAAATCCTGTCAAAAAAATTTTCAGACCTCAAAATATTTCATCAGTTAAAGTGAAAACATACATCTGATATTGAAGATAAGTTGCCAATTGAAAGAAAACAATGTGAAACCAGACACTAGCTGTAAAGTGGTACTGAATCAACACAAAAACAATGATAGCAATGTATTTTTTCTGTGGTGATGTATCTGAAGATCTCTATGATACATCAACATTTTCAAATCGGCAAAAATAAGGCATGACTGTGCACCTGTACTACAAGACATATTCTCTTAGCCAAAGTAAGTGCTGAAGATTCAAATCCCTAGTATCCTGCTTGATGATTGATAAAACTTGACAACATAGCAAATAGGCAGACACAGAAAGAAAGCCAGGAATCTTTTATCCTTGAAGTTGTGTTTCCAAAATAATAAAATACATTTACGGCACACTGTCTGGAAGAGATATTGTACCAATCTCCAAGCTGGCAAATCACGCTAAATCCTACAGTGAACGCCTTGAACAATTTGCAGTTATCATGGAAGGACTAACTGATACAATGCATCTTACAAAATTGAAATGTAGCTGCCATGGGATATCTGCATGCCAATAAGCAAGGTAAATTAGTTTTCTGGATTTTCAACAAGGTATTCATGAAGCTCTGAAACAGACCTCATAATAAAAGGGTAAAATGAAGGCATCACCATAGTCATAGCAGGCAAAATATGTATGCTAGATACTAAGAATAGCTTTACCGGGACACTCAATAACAGCTGTTAACACGAATCAGTTCAACAGACATAAGTTTCCTTAGTAAGAATGATACAGGATGGCCAAACACCGAGACACAGTCCTGTAATATCCTTGAGTGACAGACAATACTAATCATTTCTCGGCAATAATAGTTCAATTGTGATGCTCGTCATCGAAAGGATACAACTGCAACTTATAAGTTCTCCGATAGAAAGTAAGATGTCTCAAATATTATGGAACTGATTCAATTTGAATGTCACATTGAATGTCCCTGCTTTTTTATAGTAGCAAGCATAGCTCTTCAAACTGTTACTTTGACTAGGGAGAGGCCTTCACCATCACGACTTTAAGACAGTCAGGGGTACTACTTGTACAAATGTATTTTAATTACTTGAAGAAGTAAAAATAAATATACATATATAAGTAAATTTGTAAGATACTTATACAAGTGAATTTTATTTACTTGTATAGGTAAAAATAAATATTGGCTGAGTTATGTCCCTTAGACATTCAGATTTTTTTACTTGTAGAAGTAAAAAAGTCATCCTATCTTCTTTTATAGAAATCTTTGGATTTCTTTGCTCTAATAGAATTTTAAATTATCTGCTCTTTGCAGATGTCTTTACTAATCATTTCAGTGCAATTTCATGGACAATGAAAATCCCATTTGTCTGTTATCTTCAGAACACTGCTCATTTACAAGCCCCCAAGGAGCAATTTTTGAAGGCCTTGCGCAAATACTTAAGATCTTTGCGCAATCAGTTTCTTTGTTGAACTAATGAGATGAAACATTGAACTTTAATTAAAAAATTTGAGCAAACCTGGGAAAAATCATTAAAGGCATGATTTTACATCTCAAAACTTGAGGATTTTTGTTGGATTGTAAGAAAAATTTACTTATACAAGTAAATTTTTGAGAAAATGAAGGGGAGATTATTTAAAAATTATTTATTTACTTATATATGTATATTTTTTTTTACTTCTTCAAGTAAATAAAATACACTTGTACAAGTAGTACCCCTGACTGTAAGACATGGCCTGTTTCAGAATTTACCCAACATATTCATTGAAAATCCAGAGAAAGACACAACCTTTCATGTATGCTTGCATATTACCTATGGCAGCTAGTATTCAATTTTTCAAAAGTGTTGTGTTAATTATTCCTTCCATGACAACTCATATTTACTAAGAACGTTTACTGTACAATTTACCGATATCAGCACTTTCAAATCATGAAAAATTATCTGTTCCAGACTGTGAGCAGTCACTGTTTTCTTCATTTTGGCAAGCCCCATTCCAGGTTCTTGACTTTCTTTCTGTGTCTCGAATTCTGTCTAATGGCCTTGTCGTACAGTTTTAACAAACAGTAAGCATGATATCTGCTCCTGAAATAGTAATCTCCAGCACTGAGTCTGGCTAAAAGAACAACAGTGGTTAGTAGTTCAAGTGACAGTCACATACTCTATTGTCGATTATAATTGTCAATGTTTCATGATGATAGTCAGATACCCCATCACAAAGAAAGAAGTCATTTTTAATAAATTCCATGTTTATTCTATACTTTAATGTTCTGTGCTGCGCACAACCCTTTCTATTACAAAGAAGATAGTACATTTTCAATAGAATGCATTGTGCTGCGCACAACACTATCCATACAAAATACATTTTATGAAAGGGTTATGAATTGCTCAAAACATAATAATACCAAATAATCATGGAATTTATCATAAATTTCAAGCACAAGAAATTATGCAAATTCCATCATTAAAAATAATTCCAAGTTCAAATAACAGCCTGTTACATGTACATGTATTTGCAAATGTCATAAAAGACCAAAACATGTCATTTTTCTGGGGCAGTCATATATTTTAACAATCATCCAACCAAGTCACTTGGAATTTTCTCCTTTAGTTTTCTGTACTTTATCCTTCCAATTCTAAAACCAAATAAAGAAAAAAATCAGCTAAGATAGGCCACAAATTCTTTATTTTTATTATATACCTTCCAACTTGCTGTACACTTCCATTCACCGTTATCTTGTAAATCCCATATCTACAATTTTAATAATATATTATTAAATAATATTCATTATGAAACATCATTCTAATAAATTTAAAGTCTTGTATGGTTTGCTTACTATACTAGTGTTATCATCTTTAGTCAGGAAAATAAAAATGGTCATCAAACAAGAATCAACAATGATAAGTAACTATAAACCTTATCACCATTTGAAAATCTGTCCCACTTGACCCAAGAATCTGTCCCACTTGAACTTTTCCATTGTGGCGTCAGATATTTTCTTTTATGTCATGATGTCAAAATTTTAAAGGGGCACTGGCTAAGAGATATAAAAAAAACCTTATATATTATTTTTTTTGCTCAATCATAAATGAAATGCAAAAAGTGAAATAATAATTCGATTTCAGCAGTCAGTATGGTTCAATTTTGTCAAAATCAGCTAAAAAAAACATAGATTATGAATTATTCACTTGCAAGACCAAGTGTACAATAATTTGACCGCATTGAATCCATATTCATGTGAACTTCAATTTACCCCCTTAGCCTGAGATGAATAACGTGAATTGTATGTGTAAAGTTATTTAAATGTCAACATTGAAAGCGAAACAAAGTCGATCCACAAAAATAATTCTTATAAAGGTAAAGACGATGATAAACATTTATTTTTCATCTATAATATGAAATTAAATAGACCTAGATTAATCCAACAGCACTCGATAATTAATTAGATGGCGCATAGACTAAAATACACACTAAAGGAAGCTACGATAAGATAAGATAAGATAAGATAAGATAAGATAAATTTTATTTTCCAAATTAGGTCCCCAGGGGGGCATATACACATAACATATATGATTGATACAACATACAGTATTTTACATAACATTGTAAAACAAACTATTGAAATAGTCATACAGGTATTATTTGTTAAATAAAAAAGTATTTGAGAGTTGCTACTCCAGAGATGTGACAAACCCCACTTTTTTTTTTCTCACTTGATTTTATAATATTTTGCTGAAAATGTATAAATATAAAATATAAAATAAATGATTGTTTAGCTGCAACAGACACCAAGGGACGATGCTCTAGGATTGTGATCTTAAAAGCTCTAACAATCCTCCTCGTATCTGATGCAGAAAAACAAACAAAAATGAAAAAAGTTTATGTATATTCACCATGTTCACAGCAATTAACATATATATACTGCAGTAAACAGGTATTGAGAATAGTGTAGGTTTCCCTACTGCAACAGACACCAAGGGGCGGTACTCAAGGAGCTGTGGTATTTACACAGTCCTCCTCGTGTCTGAAGCAGACAAGAAGGCCACATAATTAACAATTTTTCGAAATAAATTTACATGCAGCAGTGAGAATAGACTTATCTTCTGTGTTCATAAGCCATATCAATTTATCTCTTGCGTTAAGAGTTAAAAAGTTGGGGCAACTTTTAGTTATCTCTTGAAATAGATGATTCCGGTCGTCATTAAATTTAACACATTGGAAAAAAAAATGATATTCATCCTCCACATCTCCGGAGTTACAACGAGTACAAGTTCTGTCATTTAGGAGAGTACCCTGATACCTTCCAGACTCAATTCTTAAGTGGTGTGATGAAATTCTGAGCTTTGTTAAGCTTCGTCTCTGTTCAAAATTCCCAATAATGGAAAGATATTTTTCTCTTCCAAAAACTGATTTAAATGTAACATAAGTTCTAAGTTTACCATCTGAATGCTTTACCAATTCAGTGTTCCACAAGTCTATAAAATATGATTTTAATATTTTTTTCATATTAGCTTTGAAGCTATTAATTTTTGGTAATGGTGAAGATAGATGATTGATGTCTGGGATCATTTCAAGAATTGACTTAATAGAGCCATACCAAGATGGTTTTTTTGAGTGAGAAAGATTCTGTGATGTTACATAAGCATCTTTAAGAAGAGAAAATTGGGAATCAAGATTTTCCAAGCGATACCAGTAATTTAACATGGATTTAATCACATCATAATATAGTGGGAATCGTCCTAGCTCGGATAAAATTCCAAAATTCATGGATTTTTTATGAACACCTAAAACCAGTTTACAAAATTTTATATGTAGTCGCTCACATTTTAAACTGGAATAGATTTTTTCAAATGGTAAAGTTCCATTTCTGAATCTTGCTGAGAATGGATTAAAAGTTCCCCATATTTCAGACCCATATAGGAGTATTGGTTTTATGGTATGATCAAATACATGTAAGCTGGTATTTATGCTTGGATTAAGTGATAATAAATTCTTGTACAATTTATAATAAGCCTTCAAGGACTTTTTATACAGTTCATTTTGAGCATATGAAAATGACCCTGATGCACTAAAGTGCAAACCAAGATATTTATAATTATTTACACTCTACGTATTTTCATGCCTGTGTCCTGTAAATTGTTTATTTTCGACTTTTAATAGTTTGGATAAACGTTTTACATTGTTATAAATTAAATATGAGAATTTGATGAACATGAATTTGACCTCTAGTGCCCCTTTAAGAGATATTTGGTAATGTCCAGTCATGGTGGACAAATAGCGATAAGGTGTATCAATCAAGTGTGATATGCATTGAGATCATTAACTTCTTCTTCTTCCTTTATACAGTTATAGTATAGGCCTCCCATGGGAGTATTATCGTACTGTTTTATGTACATGTTCGATGTTAGCCCCAAACCGATCCGGCCCCAAGTCAATCCGGCCCAAAGTCGATCCGGCCCAATCGATCCGGCCCACGTCGATCTGTCCCCAAGTCAATCCGGCCCCAAAATAGAATGTGAATAAACTATATTCACTATATGGAGGAATTTGTGACAAATTTGAACCAGTATAAACGGAATTTGCAAAAAGTGTTGATGGTGGTCTTTTTTTGGTGGATGACAGGTAAGTGAAGTATTCGGGTACCCGAAGTAAAAGAACTATTTTAAATCGATACGAAACTGAGTGTTATAGCAGCTTCAACATATTTTAAAATGTGAAGATATTTTCCATGTTAATTTTGGATGTCATGGCGATTTTTTTTTTTACTTCTCACACACAGTATAGCTAAATAAATATTTACAGTCCAATGGAACAGTTAAAATTTAACTCATCATAATGTCTTGTTTAACCAAATCATTAGTCTATAATTGGTTTGTTTATTCAACATTGTCTGATGATTGTGAACTAAGGTAATGCCACTCGTAATCACTTAATTCAATCAAATCCTGATTAATTAAAGTTACATAATAAACAAGGTCTTTATAGTTTGATCTTTTGTTTGGTGTTTTAAAAATGTTGATGTCTGAATTCTTTTATATACGTTTTAATATAATTATACCCAATAATCTTGAAAACTTGTAATAAAAACCTGAGACTTCTCTAACACATTAAAGTAGTCTCAGTAAATACATAATCAACATATATAATACTCATCTAAAGAAAATATTTTTCAAAGGCCATTTTTTTTTTTACCGTACACCTTTTCACATTATAATAAAAATCATAAACATTTATGAATTACAATTAATATATATCTTTATTTGTATTCCTTATAAATATATATTTTATTGGGGCCGGATCGACCCAAAAGCGACTCCGTGTACCTGGACTGTTTGATCAGTTGAGCATGTTGCCATTCGTCTACCATGGAAATCGTAAGACACATCATGAATTAAATCCTGATGGTCTGTTGGTATATGACGAGTGACAAACATTATTCTAATCAGATATATCTGCTTTCATTTCTTTTGGAGCTCTTGCTTATCCCGGCGAGTAAACTAGAATGTATTAACAATTTTGGTTGGATTATCAATAACCGTTCAACCAATCGTATTGCGTGTAACATTTTTTTGTAAAAGGTCAAGGCTAAATATTAGACTGGTTTACTATCATTTATTTGTTTGTCTCACATACCCGCATGTAAGTGTGAGAACCAGGCTAAGCTAAAAATCAGAGAAGATGTCTTAATAATATTGTCCTAGAGTGTGTTATTTTCAGGCTTACATGCAGCTTGATTATGTTTGGTAGGAAGCCCAATATATGTCTTGTAACAAAATCCTTTCAAACATATGCATTTGTCCAAATGGAAGTCAAAAATATTTGCAGAAAATGCAAAAATATTTACAAATAATTTACAAGTTCAATTATTACAAGTAAATTTTTTTTATGGTTTACTTGAAATTATAATATCCTTATTGATACAAAATTGAATAATATCTTTTATAAAAAGTAGAACCGGATGCTTTCCATGTATGGACAGTTAGTTTGATCTGATTTAAAGCTTTCAACCAAAGGATGTGAATGACCTGTATGATGGCACCCACCTTTGGCATTGTCAGACAATTCCACTATAAGGCTAAAGCATTAGAGTTTCAAGTCAAACCAGTGCATGGTCAATTTTGGACCTATAGAAAAAGTCAATTGTGCACCTGATCAAGTCAGCCTCCTGTCAAATCAGCACCTATTTATAGTAATTTCTGCTATCATCAATTAGTCAATTTGATACCAAATAATTTTTTAACTTTTCTTCTCTTTTTTTTTTTTTTGAGATAGAGGGAGAAAAATTAATTAAGATATTTTTATACGACCGCAAAATTTGAAAAAAATTTTCGTCGTATATTGCTATCATGTTGGCGGCGTCGTCGTCGTCCGAATACTTTTAGTTTTCGCACTCTAACTTTAGTAAAAGTGAATAGAAATCTATGAAATTTTAACACAAGGTTTATGACCACTAAAGAACGGTTGGTATTCATTTCGGGAGTTTTGGTCCCAACTTTTTAGGAATTAGGGCCAAAAAAAGCATTTTCTTGGTTTTCGCACTATAACTTTAGTTTAAGTTAATAGAAATCTATGAAATTTTGACACAAGGTTTATGACAAAAAAAGAAAGGTTGGGATTGATTTTGGGAGTTTTGGTTTCAATAGTTTAGGAATAAGGGGCCAAAAAAGGGCCCAAATAAGCATTATTCTTGGTTTTCGCACAATAACTTAAGTTTAAGTTAATAGAAATCAATGAAATTTAAACACAATGTTTATGACCACAAAAGGAAGATTGGTATTGATTTTGGGAGTTAAGGTCCCAACAGTTTAGGAATTAGGGGCCAAAAAGGGACCCAAATAAGCATTTTTCTTGGTTTTCACACCATAACTTTAGTATAAGTAAATAGAAATCTATGAAATTTAAACACAAATTTTATGACCATAAAAGGAAGGTTGGTATTGATTTTGGGAGTTTTGGTCCCAACAGAATAAGGGGCCCAAAGGGTCCAAATTAAACTTTGTTTGATTTCATCAAAATTGAATAATTGGGGTTCTTTGATATGCCGAACCTAACTGTGTATGTAGATTCTTAACTTTTGGTCCTGTTTTCAAATTGGTCTACATTAAGATCCAAAGGGTCCAAAATTAAACTTAGTTTGATTTTGACAAAAAATGAATCGGATGGGTTCTTTGATATGCTGAATCTAAAAATGTACTTAGATTCTTGATTATTGGCCCAGTTTTCAAGTTGGTCCAAATCGGGGTCCAAAATTAAACTTTGTTTGATTTCATCAAAAATTGAATAAATGGGGTTCTTTGATATGCCAAATCTAACTGTGTATGTAGATTCTTCATTTTTGGTCCTGTTTTCAAATTGGTCTACATTAAAGTCCAAAGGGTCCAAAATTAAACTTAGTTTGATTTTAACAACAATTGAAATCTTGGGGTTCTTTGATATGCGGAGTCCAAACATGTACTTAGATTTTTGATTATGGGCCCAGTTTTCAAGTTGGTCCAAATCAGGATCTAAAATTATTATATTAAGTATTGTGCAATAGCAAGTCTTTACAATTGCACAGTATTGCGCAATGGCAAGAAATATCTAATTGCACAATATTGTGAAATAGCAATTTTTTGTTTAATTAGAGTTATCTTTCTTTGTCCAGAATAGTAAGCAAGAAATATCTAATTGCACATTATTTTGCAATAGCAAGATTTTGTTTTAATTGGAGTTATCTTTCTTTGTCCAGAATCAACTTAAATCTTTGTTATTTACCATTCAGTGATAACAAGCAGTTTTTTTACATCTTAATATTTTATGATGTATTTAAATGAGTAGTTATTGTTGCAAACTCCATTAGAAATTTTAATTGAGATTAGTTTTGGAATAAGGGAAAGGGGGATGTGATTAAAAAAATTGGGTTCAATTTTTCTCATTTGAAATTTCAGAAATAAAAAGAAGATTGCTTCACACATTTTTTTGAGAGGATTAATATTCAACAGCATAGTGAATTGCTCTAAGAGAAAACAAAAATTTAAAGTTCATTAGAACACATTCATTCTGTGTCAGAAACCTATGCTGTGTCCACTATTTAATCACAATCCAAATTTAGAGCTGAATCCAGCTTGAATGTTGTGTCCATACTTGCCCCAACCGTTCAGGGTTCATTTTATATACTGTAATAGCAGAAAGTTATCAAGTTGCATTTCAATTCATGTATTTACTTTTAGACTTGTATTCAATATTTTATATCTATAATTGCTGTACTCATGTTTTTTGGCATGAAATTATGTTCTGTTTTACATCTTACTTTGTACTCATTTAAAAATGGGGATGCTGATTGCGTAAGTCAATATAAAAGCATGTGTTTCACTTGTTAAACTTTTTTCTTCGTAACTGGATTTAAAATTATTTTTTTCAACAAAATTTTCATAAGCATTTGCTCAAACGTAATTAAATATTGCAACCAATTGTCTATCTTCATCAAGTGTTCTCCTGTCAGGTGTGTCAATCTACCTGTACAAGTGATTAGCGATCTTTAGTTGGACACCTTCAGGGCTCTAAAACTGTAACCAGGAGGACCCTTGGGATTATAATACAATAAGGGTTATGCAATTACATGCAATTTATTATAATTGCTAACAAAAATGGCAGCGGCAATCGGAAATAAAACAAATTTTGACAATGGCGGGGATCAATTGACGATGACGGAAGATAATTTAACGACAGGTCATGGAGATCCCTGTACAACAACATGTAAATCTCCAGTAAAATTTTCGTTCGGGATTTAATTTCCTTCATTTCATGGATAAGAATTGTCCACGAAATTAAAACCCCAACAAAAATTTACCGGAGATTTACATTATTTTATAATCTAAAAAAAATTGTTTTTCATTATATAAATGATGAACATAAATGCATACACTGAAAGGATATGAAACTGTTTTCTTTCAGTCGGATGATAATCCTAATATTTTGTTTATACAGTACTAGTAATAAAGAATTATCAAGAACTGTCAATCAATGTCATTTAAGTGCCAGTCTGCCTAAGAATCAGGCATTGGTGAAAACATGACCAAAAAAACCCACCCAATTTGACATTGATTTCAGTTCATAAAATGTAGTTATGCACAAAAATAACATTCATTTCCATTTTCTGTTCTGGTAATAGAAGATACAATTTGGTTGAAATGCACTAGAAATTAACAAATAAGGGGAGATAACTTCTTAATTTTTCTGTAATTTGCTATCATTCTAACCTATTTTCTAACGAAGTTATTTGATATTACCAGACACACACAAACGAAAGACTAATACTTTTTGACTCAGGATGATGGTTAGAATTGAATAGCATGATTAGCTCAGTGGGTTTTTTCTAACCATGTTTTAATTTTTACCTAAATTGCCTGATTCTTACAAAGACTGGCACTTAATAGTCTAATGCGGCTGTTAAGCCCTCAAGTCGTTATACATTTATTAATATCATTGTCCTGGGATAAAAAATGAAAGGTGTGTACAAGCCAGTTAGCATGTGCAGGTCACAACACTTAATTAGTGCTCACTGTTACTATGAAATACAAATACTGAATTTACTAAGGAGAAAGCAAAGATCAGTTTTATATGAGTATTGTCAATTATAAAGAGGCATTTACATAATTTTTCTCATCTTAAAAACCACAAAAATTATTCCGAACAAACTTACCTTTCGATGTAAAACCACGAAATTTTAAATTAACCCCACGAAAATTAATGTTTATACAAGTAGTTTGTTTTGCAAAACAGAACAATTGCCAAGGTTGCTATTTGTCCAGCTAGCTGGATGAATAGGACATGTACTCTGAAAATTTATCAAAATGAACACAATGATTCTGCTGTTTTCAGAAATGATCACACAACAGCAGTGCCTGATTACACATGACCCCATTGTGCTGACAGAGACATATATACTATTTATGTTATTTTTGTATGCATGACAAATATATGTTGACACATTAAGCAGACACATATCTTTAAAAATATGGAAAAATGGAAGTCTTCATTTCAATAGTTTACTTTGCAAAAGGTAATAATAGTCATGATAGTCATGGGGCCGAAATAACTACCTTGGATGTGAATTAACCAAGTGCTGAAGTGACCAGAATTCACTATAAGTATTATTTTGTTTTTGTTAAATAAGTGCAAAAATGTTTGCCATAGTTGGAAGTGCAGTCAAAATTTGTGTTTACTTCACTAGCTCATTTTTGTTTACAATTTTACTGAACTGCCTGTAATTGCACAACCCTATTGTATTATAAATTAATGAAAAGTGTCCTCTTTACTACAGGTGGGTCTTTTCACCACCACACACCACAAAAACACCCCTGAACACCTAAAAAAACCACCAACCACTTAAACATTTAAAAAACAGTGATAATACATGTACATGTATACATTGAAACGATTAAATGAATTAAGATTGCATATAATTTAATCAAGTTTTAAATTTTTAAGTGCATTTATAATCAATGTAATCAATCTACATGTAAAGAAAAACGTTTGGATATGGATTCATCACTATTTTTCTGGATTACATTGTGTACATGTATGTACATATATATATTTCAAATAAAATTCAAATATATTTATAATTATTTAGTAATCAGTTCAAGTATCGTCGATCTCTGTTCATTGGTTAGATTTTGATATTTGTCTCTTTTCTTATTATTGGTACAAATATTTTATAAATGAAGAATGAAATGGGGAAAAAATATGTTTAACATGATTGAGGTGTCCAGTGGCAGTGGTGGTTTGCAGAGTTTTGGTATTATAGACTCCTTTTCTGTTCGATGTAGATATTTGATGTGTTAATCTTAGTTATTGAATTAATAACTTAAATATTATATTTAGGTCACATTTATAACGATAAAAGATAAAAAAAAAAATTGAAGGTGCTTGGAGGCGAAAAGACCTACCGCCTTATTACTGTCTTAAAACCCTTAGGAATATCTTGCTAATGATCATTATTCAATATCTGATAAGTTTGAAGAAAAGCATAAACATGATAAATGGTAAATCATTGATAATTGGGTATCCATTTTGTACATGTTGTTGTACAGGGATCTCCATGACCTGTTTTATGATGGCGCACTGCCATCGTTAAAATATCTTCCGCCATCGTTAAATTATCTTTCGTCATCGTCAATTGATCCCTGCCATTGTCAAAATTTGTTTTCTTTCCGATTGCCGCTGCCATTTTTGTTAGTAATTATAATAAATTGCATGTAATTGCATAACCCTTATTGTATTATAATCCCAAGGATCCTCCTGGTTACAGTTTTAGAGTCCTGAGGGATATCCAACTTAAGATCACTAATCACTTGTACAGGTAGATATATAGATTGACACACCTGACAGGAGAACACTTGATGAAGATAGACAATTGGTTGCAATATTTAATTACGTTTGAGCAAATGCTTATGAAAATTTTGTTGAAAAAAATAATTTTTAAATCCAGTTACACGTTTAACAAGTGAAACACATGCTCTTATATTGACTTACACAATCAGCATCCCCATTTTTAAATGAGTACAAAATAAGATGTAAAACAGAACATGAGTACAGCAATTATCGATAATATTGAATATAAGTTTAAGGTCAAGGAACAGTAAATGGGCTATGTCGCAGATTTTGCTAACAATTTGTATACAACCTTCGCTCGTTGAACTACGGGTGCAATCAACAGTTTTTTTCTATGACGTCATATTTTGAGGGACCATCTATAATTGACCCTTAGTGGTGTTAATGTTAATGATGATACTTGTATAAAACTAGATATCATTAGAATCAGAATTTTCTCTAGTTTATAATGAAATAAAAATAAATTGTACTTTTAATAGTACTAAAAAGTTTTATCCAGAGAAAATGGGAAAAACATTGCCTTTAATCTATGCATAAAAAACATGAAATCAGGCCATGTGCACACCCATGCAGACATGATACATGCACATTTTTCATATTCAAAACTGTATGAATTTCATAGGTTTTTACCTGGTCTTTCTAAAAATTTATGCTTCAGGCTACGTTCGCCTGCTCCGAAAAGAGCTACAGTGGGTGCAAATAAGTTTTGCACTTTTCACTGCCAAAAAAACAGGATGTTTACAGTTTGTCTCCCCTTAAAACATGTGTATTTAATCTAATTTTTAAAAATTATTTTAATCATTCAACCTGTTTTAATTGAAGCTAATTAACTTATTTTTACAATCAAATATAAAAAACATGAAACTTTTTTACCAATTAGGTTGATAAAAAGGGACTTCCCTCCAAGTCTATTTTTAGTCGGGGAATAACCCCTAGTTTTTTATACGAAACTGTTTATAGCACCCTTAAGCAAAACCTTGTATGCGATATATAAAAACTTCTCAGCTTTTATGAATCTGTACATAATACCGATTAAAATGATGTCTTACTTTAAGGATTGTGACCCCGAATGGTGAAACTACAGCTAATTTTATATGTCGCATAGTTGTGGTATTTTGGCCAGTGGCAAATAGTTTAACTGGCATATTCCAAACATTTCCTGTATCCTATTGTCATCAGTTTATTTGAAAAGAAAAAACATAAAATTGGGTTTCTTTTGAATAAATAGAATAAAAACTGTAAAATAAGCATAAATAAAGTTACTTTAAACATATTTTGTCCCTATTATTATATGAACTAAGTTGTAGCTGAGTTGAGAAAAGTATTGAAATAGCGTATTTCTTATATATGATGCTTGGAGCCTTTTAACTATAAAAAGTACAAAAAATATAAATTAATGAAAAAAAATCCATGTTACACTAATCAGTAGTACAGGCCAAAGAAGAAAAAATCAACACTTTGCATGTGCAACTTTTGGTTCCATATATAGGAGAGAATTAATAAAAGTATTATGACGTCGCAATAAGCTGAAAAACTTCAAAATTTGAACAGAGTCTGGTTTTCTTATATCTGGTTGCTATGAACAAATCTGTAATATTTGCATTAAATATACCAAACTGATGCTTTAAAATTAATGTACACATGCCATACAATATTTTTCAGAATTGTTTTAGTCCATTCACTAGCACATTTTTATGCGAAAACCTCACTATATTATATATTTGTCCCTTTAAGCAAAACCTTGTATGCGATATATAAAAACTTCTCAGCTTTTATGAATCTGTACATAATACCGATTAAAATGATGTCTTACTTTAAGGATTGTGACCCCGAATGGTGAAACTACAGCTAATTTTATATGTCGCATAGTTGTGGTATTTTGGCCAGTGGCAAATAGTTTAACTGGCATATTCCAAACATTTCCTGTATCCTATTGTCATCAGTTTATTTGAAAAGAAAAAACATAAAATTGGGTTTCTTTTGAATAAATAGAATAAAAACTGTAAAATAAGCATAAATAAAGTTACTTTAAACATATTTTGTCCCTATTATTATATGAACTAAGTTGTAGCTGAGTTGAGAAAAGTATTGAAATAGCGTATTTCTTATATATGATGCTTGGAGCCTTTTAACTATAAAAAGTACAAAAAATATAAATTAATGAAAAAAAATCCATGTTACACTAATCAGTAGTACAGGCCAAAGAAGAAAAAATCAACACTTTGCATGTGCAACTTTTGGTTCCATATATAGGAGAGAATTAATAAAAGTATTATGACGTCGCAATAAGCTGAAAAACTTCAAAATTTGAACAGAGTCTGGTTTTCTTATATCTGGTTGCTATGAACAAATCTGTAATATTTGCATTAAATATACCAAACTGATGCTTTAAAATTAATGTACACATGCCATACAATATTTTTCAGAATTGTTTTAGTCCATTCACTAGCACATTTTTATGCGAAAACCTCACTATATTATATATTTGTCCCTTTAAACAGTCAGGGATATAACTCTATAGGGTTATTACAGGAAAATAACATACATTTGTTATTGTGGACTAAAAAATCAAAGAAATGTGATAACATACGTATGTTACATGTTTCAAAGGGACAATATACATCATTAGTTTAGTTAAAAATGTATACAAGTTCTATTGATATTACTATTGCCTTTATGTATACTTAACTATTGAAAGATATAACAGTTCATAGTATTCCAATTTTGAATAGTACAACTATATGTTATTACAGAAAAAATATGCCTGTAATAACTAAAGGGTGTTATCACGGCTTCTCTTTATCACTTCAAAGCATTTGCTCAGACATAAATCATGCCTAATTACAATGTATTTAAATTTATTGTAAGAAATAATGACCAGAGCATGTATTGAGGTTCTGCGCAAGTTTCTAAGTAATTCCCAAGTGTCTTATATAATAAGTTACATTCCTTTAATAACTAAGCCTTGTTATCACAGCTAAGTTAATTCCTTAATAGCCTTGTCTCATTGATTAACCCTGGTTAATCAAAAATGTATTAATTCAATTTAAAAATTAATTATCAAGGCTATGCATTTAGTTTCTGCGCAAAGTCTCAAGAGTTCCCAAGAGTCCACTATAGATTAAATAATTTTACAAATAACAAACATATGTTATTACAGATTTAGAAAATTTAAAGAAAAGTATCTGTAATAACACACGTAAGTTATTTTCTGTAATAACCCTATAGAGTTATATCTCTGACTGTTAAAGGTGCAATCAACAGTTTTTTTCTATGACGTCATATTTTGAGGGACCATCTATAATTGACCCTTAGTGGTGTTAATGTTAATGATGATACTTGTATAAAACTAGATATCATTAGAATCAGAATTTTCTCTAGTTTATAATGAAATAAAAATAAATTGTACTTTTAATAGTACTAAAAAGTTTTATCCAGAGAAAATGGGAAAAACATTGCCTAATCTATGCATAAAAAACATGAAATCAGGCCATGTGCACACCCATGCAGACATGATACATGCACATTTTTCATATTCAAAACTGTATGAATTTCATAGGTTTTTACCTGGTCTTTCTAAAAATTTATGCTTCAGGCTACGTTCGCCTGCTCCGAAAAGAGCTACAGTGGGTGCAAATAAGTTTTGCACTTTTCACTGCCAAAAAAACAGGATGTTTACAGTTTGTCTCCCCTTAAAACATGTGTATTTAATCTAATTTTTAAAAATTATTTTAATCATTCAACCTGTTTTAATTGAAGCTAATTAACTTATTTTTACAATCAAATATAAAAAACATGATACTTTTTTACCAATTAGGTTGATAAAAAGGGACTTCCCTCCAAGTCTATTTTTAGTCGGGGAATAACCCCTAGTTTTTTATACGAAACTGTTTATAGCACCCTTAAAATTGAAAATCGAAAAAATAATACATTTGTGTCTTTTATTATCTGAAAAATTGCAGATTGATTTCTTTTTATATGGGTGAATATTTGTATAGAAAGCACATAAAATCGGTGAAAAACCTTCTAAAATTTGGGTGACCCTATCTTTATTTTGCATCATTATAATGGAAATTCATGTATCAACAACATATAGTTTTTTAAGAAAAATCTATGGAGTAGAATTAGAGATTTGGCGATTTTAAGACAAATTTCAGAAGGGTTTTCGCCGATTTTATGTGCTTTCTATACAAATGTTCACCCATTTTGTAAGAATTCAATCAGTAATATTTCAAATGACAATTGAGATAAACGCAATATTTTTTCGATTTTCAATTGAAGTTCATCGAGTCAGAGTTGTATGCCAAATTTTACTGAAATCTGTGACATAGCCCAATTACTGTAACTTGACCTTAAATGTAAATACATGAATTTAGGCAATATAGGAAAGGTGTACTGACATAAGTAGTCTCTAAACACATTAGCTCCATGGAGCTTTCGTTAGTAGAAGCCATATTAACTATGTGTATCAGTGAGAAAAATGTAAAAGCATAAAAATATAGTATATACCAATACACATAATTAACAGCGCCTGGTGATGTTTTATAGCCTGACCGGTTTCGGTCCATAAAGGACCTTCATCAGAGGCAGAATGGTGGATTAATGTTTGCACCCTTTTTATATAGATATGGTAACCGGTGGTTGAGTTAACCGGCGGTTGAGTTAACCGGCGGTTGCGTTAACCAGCGGTTGCGTTAACCGGCGGTTGAGTTAACAGGCGGTTGAGTTAACCGGCGGTTGAGTTAACCGGTGAAAAATCCCAGTGGGATTTTCCATGATTACAATTATCTATATTTAGCTAATGTTCATGTTACAGTAAACTTTTTGACATGTTACGGTAAACATTTTTACACTATACGGTAAACATGTGACCTGATGATATAACCATATTTGGGCTTTAGCATTGGATAAAGGGTGTTTTAATAATTTAAGAAGTACATAGTAATCATTTAGTCTTGATCTTTGGCTTATGATCCACCTAAATATCAAGTCTTGGAATAGTATTTCATGGTAGTTATGTGATCTTAATATTTGGCTTATGATACACCTAAATATCAAGTCTTGAAATAGTACTTCCTAGTAGTCATGCAATCTTGACCTCAGGCTTATGATACACCTGTATATCAAGTCTTGAAATAGTAATTCATGGTAGTCATGCAGTCTTGATCTTTGGCTTATGATACACCTAAATATCAAGTCTAATAATAGTATTTCATGGTAGTCATGCAGTCTTGACGTTTTAGCTTGTGATACACCAAAACATCAAGTCAAAACTATTACCCCCCCCCTAACCAAACAAAATTTAGTTTAGGGGGGGGGGGGGTTCTTATTGAGAATGCTTCATTTAAGCCTTTAGTACTCCTTTCAAGATCAAAGGTAGATGAATATTAATCCTCAGTGTTAGAAAGTTTTCAACACCTTAAGTTTGTAATGTAGGTATTACATATATACATCAATTTCAGGTAATTGCTAGGCTTACGCTTAGAGGTCCTATGCCAGTGAAAAATCAATAGGCAATATAGGAAAGGTGTACTGACATAAGTAGTCTCTAAACACATTAGCTCCATGGAGCTTTCGTTAGTAGAAGCCATATTAACTATGTGTATCAGTGAGAAAAATGTAAAAGCATAAAAATATAGTATATACCAATACACATAATTAACAGCGCCTGGTGATGTTTTATAGCCTGACCGGTTTCGGTCCATAAAGGACCTTCATCAGAGGCAGAATGGTGGATTAATGTTTGCACCCTTTTTATATAGATATGGTAACCGGTGGTTGAGTTAACCGGCGGTTGGGTTAACCGGCGGTTGAGTTAACCTGCGGTTGCGTTAACCAGCGGTTGCGTTAACCGGCGGTTGAGTTTACCGGCGGTTGAGTTAACAGGCGGTTGAGTTAACCGGTTACCATATCTATATAAAAAGGGTGCAAACATTAATCCACCATTCTGCCTCTGATGAAGGTCCTTTATGGACCGAAACCGGTCAGGCTATAAAACATCACCAGGCGCTGTTAATTATGTGTATTGGTATATACTATATTTTTATGCTTTTACATTTTTCTCACTGATACACATAGTTAATATGGCTTCTACTAACGAAAGCTCCATGGAGCTAATGTGTTTAGAGACTACTTATGTCAGTACACCTTTCCTATATTGCCTATTGATTTTTCATTGGCATAGGACCTCTAAGCGTAAGCCTAGCAATTACCTGAAATTGATGTATATATGTAATACCTACATTACAAACTTAAGTTGTTGAAAACTTTCTAACACTGAGGATTAATATTCATCTACCTTTGATCTTGAAAGGAGTACTAAAGGCTTAAATGAAGCATTCTCAATAAGAACCCCCCCCCCCCTAAACTAAATTTTGTTTGGTTAGGGGGGGGTAATAGTTTTGACTTGATGTTTTGGTGTATCACAAGCTAAAACGTCAAGACTGCATGACTACCATGAAATACTATTATTAGACTTGATATTTAGGTGTATCATAAGCCAAAGATCAAGACTGCATGACTACCATGAATTACTATTTCAAGACTTGATATACAGGTGTATCATAAGCCTGAGGTCAAGATTGCATGACTACTAGGAAGTACTATTTCAAGACTTGATATTTAGGTGTATCATAAGCCAAATATTAAGATCACATAACTACCATGAAATACTATTCCAAGACTTGATATTTAGGTGGATCATAAGCCAAAGATCAAGACTAAATGATTACTATGTACTTCTTAAATTATTAAAACACCCTTTATCCAATGCTAAAGCCCAAATATGGTTATATCATCAGGTCAAATGTTTGTAATCATGGAAAATCCCACTGGGATTTTTCACCGGTTAACTCAACCGCCGGTAAACTCAACCGCCGGTTAACGCAACCGCTGGTTAACGCAACCGCCGGTTATTGCAACCGCCGGTTAACCCAACCGCCGGTTAACTCAACCACCGGTTACCATATCTATATAAAAAGGGTGCAAACATTAATCCACCATTCTGCCTCTGATGAAGGTCCTTTATGGACCGAAACCGGTCAGGCTATAAAACATCACCAGGCGCTGTTAATTATGTGTATTGGTATATACTATATTTTTATGTAAATACATGAATTTAAATGCAACTTGATAATCTGAAGAAATTTCATATCATAATTTCAAATTCATTTCGTAGTTTACAATCAAAATAATATATCCGGTTTACATTCAGATTCGAAAGATGCATGTTGCATAGTCTATTACTATGAAATTTGCATTAAAATTATTGAAGTTGTAAACGTATGCTTTCCAGATCTTTCTTCTTCTAAGTTATTGACCTATATCATGTTTGCACATGGTTCAGAACATATTTGCAATATCCTCAGTGAAACTCAATTTAAAAGAATCTAATGATAAAATATGCAACAGAAGAAATTAGGATCAACTCAAATTAAACAAACACGATAAAGGACTTCTTGAAGTTTATGACATGCCAGCTCCAGACCTCAATCAAACTTGATACATCTTTATTTTGTCTGTATTCTGTTGTGTTCTAGAAAAAAAAAATCTGTTTTCTCTTTGCAGGTGGTGATACAATGGCAGTTACAAGGTTCCATCCTTATCATGGGCAGAACATTCGCCTGTTTCATGATAACATGGTTGCCTTACGTGAGACAAGTTTTGCTCATGCATTGACTTTTAGTGAAAAGCATTTGCAGCCAGGAGAGATCTTCTTAGTTGAAATAGAAAAAAATGAAAGAGGTTGGAGCGGACACATGAGAATTGGACTTACACAATTTAATCCATGTGACAAGTTTGAGCTTCCACAGTATGCATTGCCTGACTTGCACAATATGGGAAAGTCATGGATATTTGCAGTGACTAAGTCACACAATAAAGTCTACTCTGAACATGACACAGAGGAGGAAGGTGTGCCATATCAGTCAGTATTGGGTAGTGATGCAGAGGTTGTGCATACACCAAGAGGGTCTTTTAGTCGTAGTCTTCTTTTACCTCTTGGAAAATTAAATCTTCAGAATCGTAATGGTGACAATATCAGTGCTTCTCAGAAAGACAATGTTCTTCCCACTGATGTTGGGAGTAGAATAGGAATCATGTATACTGTTGTTAATAATTCTGCCGAAATGCATTTTATCATTAACGGTGAAGACCAAGGACCATGTGTACGCAATATTCCGTATAATAATGGTGCATTGCATGCAGTGGTTGATGTTTATGGCACAACCAAGCAAGTACGAATAATTCAACTATATGGAGGTAAAAATCTTTTTCAAATATTTATGAATTCCAAGGGTTGACTTATATACAAAATGTTCATGTATAGAAATATGGTCATCCTTTGTTCTTCTAACTGTCAAAGTGGGGTTGTTGTGTCTAGCTGTGCGGGATGTATTAACCTGTTTCAGTCAGAATGGGAAAATTAAATTTTATGCCTTGGGTAGAGAAACTGTCACATTCTCTGCACATTAAGAACCCTTGTTACAACTCTTTGACTGGTTCATAGGTCTTCTGTTGCAAGGCTCAATTTCTGTGCCTATCCATTTAACCTTTCATTTCAAGTGGCATCCAAAATTTTCACCAATCATCATGGATGACCACCTTTATTATCACTCACCTATTTGCATTTATTGTTAAAATGTTTTCGTCCGGAAAATACATGGAATATTGGCCTATTGATGCTTAGCAAAAATCAATAAATTTATCTCTTAAAAAATGTAATTGAAAATAAACAAACAGAAAATACAACTTGAAAACTTACAAGCGAAAATCAGGCTATTGATTTTACTCATTGAAATGTTTCACATTTTATCATGTTGGGGCATTTTATACCCAACTAAATGATATAGTTTGCTGAGTGAACCTTGCTCAATGTTGAAGGCTGTATTGTGCCTTATAAGTGCTTAAATAAATCATTGTCCTTTTGTCTCTGGTTGATAGTGTTATAATTGGCAATCATACCGCAACTCTTTATTTCTATTAATTATAATTTGAAGAAATCAGTATACAAGAAAAGCATAGTTTGTGTACATTGTAGATACAAAAAAATATGAAATAAAACTAATGTGTTGCCTAAATGATAATAATTTTGTTTTCTTTTTCAGTATCATCATTACAGAATGCATGTCGTAATAGAATTTTACAGTTGATTGCCAAGAAAGACATTTCTAATCTTCCATTACCTACAAAACTCAAACAGTTCCTCAATTATGAATTATAGTGCTAGGAAAAACTAGTCCAATGACCATGACTAAATAATCATAATTGTTCATAAAGTTGTAGATATGTCCTTTTCATTGTTTTGGTTGTTTATAAATATTTTGTTAATTTTATTTCTTAAAAAAAACATATGTAAACGTATATTTTGCTTAATGCTCATGGGATTTATATAAAGAATCGACATAACACGCAAGTTTAAAATCACTCTTGTTTGAGTTGATTGGAAAACTGAGAAACATGTTGATTCAAATCTAGGTAACACTCATGTATCATGATCCTGTTAAATATACTTTTGAGAGGTATTTCAAAATGAATCACTCAAAACATTAGCATACCCCCTCAAATGAATTTAACTGATTTTTTTCTCTGTACTGTACCTATATGTATGTATTACATGTATATACAGTACCTGATGTTTTGAACATTAATATCAAATTGTATATATAGTATAATGCTGTTCTACTAATTTTGAGTCATTTTGACTGACATTTAATTTAGAGTGTTTGCATAGGCGGATCCAGGGGGGGGCCCGGGTCCCCCCTTTTGTGGGAAAACTTTGGTTGATTGTATAGGGAATCATTGAAGCATGACTGGAGCGGGCCCCCTCTTAGGTCAGTCAGAGGGCCCCCCTTAGGAAAAGTTCTGGATCCGCCACTGGTTTGGCTACATTTTGGTTCTTGATACACAACTCTGAAACTTATTCTGATATCTCACTTCTTACCTTGTAAATCTTTATTCAGCAACACTATATGGTCACAATGACCTACTTTTCATATAAAAGTGATTTTTGGTAAGGTTTTACAGTATTTAAAGTTTCATTTCTCAAAACCTGAAGTCTTATTTCATTTTCAACCATGTTAAACAATATTTAGGTCACTGTGATCTATTTTTTTTAAGTTGGATATTTTTGATTGAGTTTAATTTCTTAGTTCTTTTCTCAGGAGGTCTAGTTACATAGACAAATGCAGGGAATCTCTCGCTACATTGGAGACCTATTGGTGACCTTCTACTGTTGTTTTTTTTCTATGGTTGGGTTGTTGTCTCTTTGACACATTCCCCATTTCCATTCTCAATTTTATATAATAAATCTATCATTACTATAGTGGTCTTGCAAAGTAAAATATTGTTTGCACTATTTAGGTCACTTTGACCATATTTTTTTTAAAGCAGGACATCTGTGTCTTACAGATATATTAACTTGTTTAAAAGACAAACCTATTTCATTTGCCATGTTTAAAAATCAAATGGCATATTTTAGTCTTACCTGACAAGTTACCTCTTTTGTTTTCATTTCCATGAAATGATCTTCAGATTGTTGTTAGAATTTCACTAATGTGAACCTCTGTTTTATAAATTTTGAAACACAAAATGTTTTATTGCTGCAGTCATTTGTTATTTGTACACTGTGATTGTATGTAATTAAAAATTGTATATACAGATCTTTTGGCCAGTATATACATGAATGAATGTTTAGTATACATATACATGTATGTTTAAAATATTACTGCTATTTGTATGAGTGATTTGCATATTTTTTTCATTATTTTGTAATTTAAATGTTAAGTTGATACTTTAGATATCATTAAGAAATATTTTACAGATTTTTTCTCTAATATTTCATACATATGTATTTTTTTTATATTGATCCATTGTTATTTAGGTGCATTTTTTTAAGTGCTAACATTTTATTAACATCCTCTTTTCACATATAAATCACTTCATAGTAAATTAAAGCAAATATTTAAACATTTCAATTTAAAAAGTATATAATTAACCTTTAACATTTTTTTATTCTATTGTTGGGATGCTTTCTCTGATTTTTACCCCAAATCTTGTTTAATATGTAATACTAAATTTCTTTATTATATTCAAACAAGCAAAATTATTTGCACATTTTATGAATAATTGCATTATGTCCCACTTAATTCAAATAAGAAAAAAACGAACTACCGGTAAAGGTATACAAAAAGAGGATAAGAAATCTTAACTGTTTTGTTTTGCTAAAATGCTTGTAAAATGTATATGTAAGATGCACATGTCCACCTATCAGTGTGAACTCAGTTTTTCATATACGTTTATAATGTTCTTAAATAGAAATAAAAAATTACTTTTCTGCAATTGAAGTTGTCTAATCTGATGATGTCACAAATTTTTGATAATGATACTTTTGTTAAAGAAAATACTGTTGCTTGATACATGTATGAATAATATATAAAGCAAGAAAGTTAGCTATTCTGATCCAAGAATAGTGAATTTATTGTTTTGTTGATTATTGGTAAAAGTTTATATTGATATACTCATGTTAGAACTTTTAAGGCAAATAATGTTTTTGTGTATATATGTTGGGAAATTCATTATTTCCTACTCTGTTTTGGCTGAACATATTTTTGTATAGATGTACAATGTTATATTAAACTCAAATGGTGGGCTTTTACCACCATTTTGCATTAATCAGTAATCATTAGTATCAGTATACTGTAGAGATGAATATTTCATTGACAGTATTTGTTTAGTTTGTGGAAAATACTCTTTTTCATTTGAATTATCACAGGCATGATAAGTGCCAGTCTTTGTAAGAATCAGACATTTTAGAATAATTTCAAAACATTACAGAAAAAAAACACCAACCTAACCATCCTATTTTTTGAAGTTGCCCCTCATCCTAAGTTAGAAATAGTAGGTCTTTAGTTTCTGCATGTCTGTTTTTTTTAAAATATCTAGATAACTTTTAAGTGATAATGATAGAAAATTACAGAGTAAGCTCCCCTTAATTTCTACCAAATCATATCTTGAAATACCAGGTTAGATAAGAAAACAGATTTAATATTATATTCATTTAACATGCACAATGAACTTGAGCAGGTTTTTGTTTGTCATGTTTTCACCGCTGCCCAAATAATTTTTATTAAAAAATTTTGAAATGCTCTGAAAACCTTGCTTAAGATTTTTTAAGTACCATCTTAGGGGAACATATCAATTGATTGGGGTTGTGTGGTAGAACTTATATGTCAAATATATTTGACAGCAACCTGTATATCAATGTGGTTTTATTTTTGCCCTTAAATACATCATCATGCAGCATTATACTTAGAATAGCATTGTGTGTGTGATGTATGATTAATAAAAATTTGAAAATAAATATATAGAAATACTTATGTTTTGTTATATATGTATACACATCTTTTTAGCTCACCTGGCCCGAAGGGCCAAGTGAGCTTTTCCCATCACTTTGCGTCCGGCGTCCGTCGTCCGTCGTCCGTCGTCGTTGTTAACTTTTACAAAAATCTTCTCCTCTGAAACTACTGGGCCAAATCAAACCAAACTTGGCCACAATCATCATTGGGGTATCTAGTTTAAAAAATGTGTGGCGTGACCCGGTCAACCAACCAAGATGGCCGCCACGGCTAAAAATAGAACATAGGGGTAAAATGCAGTTTTTGGCTTATAACTCAAAAACCAAAGCATTTAGAGCAAATCTGACATGGGGTAAAAATGTTTATCAGGTCAAGATCTATCTGCCCTGAAATTTTCAGATGAATCGGTCAATTGGTTGTTGGGTTGCTGCCCCTGAATTGGTAATTTTGAAGAAATTTTGCTGTTTTTGGTTATTATCTTGAATATTATTATAGTTAGAGATAAACTGTAAACAGCAATAATGTTCAGCAAAGTAAGATCTACAAATAAGTCAACATGACCAAACTGGTCAGTTGACCTGTTTAGGAGTTATTGCCCTTTATGGTCAATTTTTAATCATTTTTCGTTAATTAAAGTAATCTTTTACAAAAATCTTCTCCTCTGAAACTACTTGGCCAAATTAATCCAAACTTGGCCACAATCATCTTTGGGGTATCTAGTTTAAAAAATGTGTGGCGTGACCTGGTCAACCAACCAAGATGGCCGCCACGGCTAAAAATAGAACAAAGGGGTAAAATGCAGTTTTTGGCTTATAACTCAAAAACCAAAGCATTTTGAGCAAATCTGACAGGGGGTAGAAATGTTTATCAGGTCAAGATCTATCTGCCCTAAAATTTACAGATGAATGGGTCAATCGGTTGTTGGGTTGCTGCCCCTGAATTGGTAATTTTGAGGAAATTTTGCTGTTTTTGGTTATTATCTTGAATATTATTATAGATAGAGATAAACTGTAAACAGCAATAATGTTCAGCAAAGTAAGATCTACAAATAAGTCAACATGACCTAAATGGTCAATTGACCCCTTAAGGAGTTATTGCCCTTTATAGTCAATTTTTAACAATTTTCATTAATTTGGTAAATTCATGTAAATTTTTACCAAATATAGTTCTCTGTTACTAATGGGCAAAGTTCATGATAGATATAATTGTAAGAAGCAAAATCGTTTAGTAAAGAACTTCAAACACATCACCATCACCAAAATACAATTTTGTCATGAATCCATTTGTGTCCTTTGTTTAATATGCACATAGACCAAGGTGAGCGACACAGGCTCTTTAGAGCCTCTAGTTTTTATTTGTAATTCATTCAAAATATCATAAGTCCTTGGGGATCCTATCTGAGTTTACTGGGATCTATAAAAAAAAAACATAATTTAAAAAATAAGGATGAGCAATCTTGTTTGGACAAAAAATATTTGAAGTACAGCCAAACTTCCACACCAAATTTTGGTCTCTATGAAATAATGAAGTACAGGTCTTGATTGATTTGTGGGTTACTAACACTTTTAACTCAACCAAAGTATAATCTAAATCAAATCAGAAACAATGATTTCTTGCATTTTAATGTACAAAATCTTCACTTTCTAAGATTGCACAGGTCAGACACAGGATTTATTTTTTCAAGGATAAATTTAAACTTTTCATTGAATAGCAATTGTATCTATTCAATTGGACAGTTCACCTTCTAATAACTTTAAAACCCTGACCAACACTGATTCTCATGAAAGGTTATATCCTTTGCAACAAATAAGTTTACAAATTACGTATTGGCTGTTAACTTTTACGAAAGTCTTCACCTGAAACTATTGGGTCAAATTAAACATTACTTGGCCACAATAATCAATGGGAAAATAAATTTTAAAAAAATGTGTCCGATTACCCTGCCAACCATCATGGCCGACATGGCTAAAATAGAAAATAGGGGTAAAAGTTTTGCCTATTATATTGAAAAGTTCTATGAAAGGAACATATATTGGGGCCCTTTATATTTACTTGCTGATCCTTTTTGCCCTGCTGTTCAGTGTAAACCAAGGCTCTGTGCCGAAGACTACTTTGACCTATAATGGTTTACTTTTACAGTGTGACTTGGATTTGCACTCATACCACATCTTATTATATATATATTCCATTAATGTTTCCTAATTACCTATTATCTTGAAATTGTGAATTGTAGGAAGAAAATTTAAAGGCAAAAAAGATCAGCAAGTGAATATTAACAAATAAGAATGCTTGGCAAAAATAGTCAGTCAAATTCTTATTGGAGTTATTGCCCTTTGAAAATGATTGTGAGCACGTCACCAATATAGTTTTTTCTATGTTTGCGTTCTAGGAATGTAATGAAAAATACCTTCAGAAATTTTTTCAATGACAGAAGCTACATTCATCCTTGCTGCATTTGGTCACCTTATAAAGTGCATTTCTTCCTGGGGTCCCCATTTTGTTGGTAGATATTGAAATGCCACTCTTGTACAAATGTCTAAGATTTATGTATATCCTATATAGACAAAGAGTTCACAAAATATTTGCTAAGTGGTGTCTTTGATATGCAACAGTGATCAAGTGGTCTTTATATTCTCTTAGATTCGGAACAGGCCTTTGTATAGCTCGAAATCAGTGGAATTCTGGTCACTTTGACTTTATATAGGTGCAGATTTGACTTTATATAGGTGCAGATTTGACTTTTTTTATGGGTGCCGATTTGACTTGTACCCGGTTGAGGAAGGTTTTCTATGTTCTTTGGCATCTGTGATTGCAGACTAGTACAATGTTTGAAAAATTGACGTCTGGTAACCGGAAATACTATTAATTTTGAGTCGTTTTTGAGAAAGAAGGACTTTTCCTGTTTTGTCTAAGTCTTTTTCCTGTTTTGTCTAAGTCTTTTTCCTTCATGAATTCCCCTCAAAATTAGCAGTATTGATTTCTCTTTTTGTGAATTAAGTAGAAATGAACTGCTTTTGTTTAATATTTCATTTAAATAGTTTTTTAGCAACTATTTTAAAATCGAAATATAATTTACCTATTTCGTATAACCCTTGTTAAAAAAAAATTACACACTTATGAAAAATTGTACATACCAAGCTTTTTAATATCGTGGCTTCAAATGACAATAAAACGAATCCTGTTTGATTCTTCGACCAGGCTAAAATGAAAATTCAAACATGTCTCGAAACAAAAAAAATCCTAAAATAGTGTATTAAGAGTTGTTCATTAATGTTGAAATTTGTTGGTTTGGACACTCCCCTATTTGTGTGTGTTTTGCTATTTAGTTTTCTTGTAATATGTCCTTTTACAGTTATTGTTGCCATGTTGAAAAGGTGCCTATTTTCATACTAGAGGTGAAAATGGTTTGAAAAGTACGGTAAAACATCATTAAACAGAATTGTTGCTTGAAAGCATGCATAGGAGTTTTACATACTATTTCCGCCTCTATCCAAAAGCCTGCCCATATTAAGTTTGGATGCATCAACCGTGAAATTTCTTATTGGTCCCAGTAATGACAGTCGTTTTTGTGTCAGTAATTTATGATTAAAATGACTTAAAAAATATTAAATGGCAAAGGTACAATCAGAACAAAATAAAACGAGATTGTTAAATAGAATGACAAAATAAAACATAGCCATATGAATATAACTTGCATTCGAGTCCAGGGAACATTATAAGAATGTTTAGTTTACTTTTGGTTTTCTCGACTGAGTAGTCTCGCATTATGATCTGTGTAATAGCTTACTATTTGGAATGGACTGCTGAATTCCGTGGTTGAACATAGTTTGCATACATTCACTTCATTATGTCTCTTATTGATTATCATTGCCTGGTATATATTCTTTTTACACTGCATATCCAAACAGACAATACATTCATGCAGTCTACAAGCCCGTTTTCATCGTGTTTCGATTAATTAAGTCAAGCTGTATTCAAATATGTTGCATATATCGAGTGCAGTCAATTTATTGAAAAGTCCTCTTTCAAACATTTTTAATGTACACAACATAATACAGCAAACACATAAATCAGTAAAAAATAAAATCACAAAAAACTAAACTCCAAGGAAAAATCAAAATGGAAAGTTCCTAATCAAATTGCAAAATCAAAAGCTTAAATACATAAAACGAAAGGACAACAACTGTCATATTCCTGATTTGGTACAGGCATTTTCGTATGTAGAAAATGGTGGATCAAACCTATTTTTAAGGCTACCTAAACCTCTCACTTGTATGACAGTTGCATAAAATTTCATTATATTGACAACGATGTATGAACAAAACAAACAGACATAATAGGTATAAAATGTAAAATATAATAGGGGAACAGCAATCAACATTGAGTCATATTTTTAATCACTATAAAAACAGAAAACAAAATAAGTAAACAAACATTTACCATGGCACAATAACACGGTTATGGACGGATACTATTTATAAAATACGCTTAATTGAAAAAAAAACATGTAAAGTGTCGTAAATAAATATATATTCAAATTACAAATATACCGAAATCCAAAGAAAATTTAAAAAGGAAAAGTATTTTATCAAATGGCAATATAAAAATCTGAAACACAGCAAACAACTGTCATATTCCTGACTAGTCACAGGCATTTCCTTATGTAAACAAATGTGGATACAACTTGGTATTATAACATGGTAAACCTCACACTTGTATGACAGTCGAATATAATTCCATTATATTAACAACAATTTGTGAGCGAAACAAACAGGCATAAAATAAACAAAAAAATGGGGAACAGCAGTATTGATAATTGGTAATTATCTCAATCACTTAAAAAACTAACAACTACGTCAAAAAGAAAAAAAATGACATATGGTCACTATATAGACAAAGCAAATGATTAGAAATGAAAGACAAGACTCTAAAAATGATCAAAGCACAATAAGACAATGCGGGATGTATAAATGTCAAAGCCTAGTCCAGCAAAAATAATGTTACCAAAAAGGATTAACTTGTAAAGGGTAACAATATACAAAGACAAAAACACAAGATGATGATGATGATGATGACTTTTATAATAATGTCCAGCGGCAAATAATACTGTATATTCAGGACAAGAAAATGTTAATTTCGGATGCATATTAACCATGCTTTGTACTAGACAGACACACTGAGCAGGGTTTTAACTATAAAGTTCACATAGAAACAGTCCGCATGAAGACACTTTACCTTACTTGGTCACATTATTCCGACTCCGAGCCGACAAGTCTTTGCTCTTATTCCATAATGCTGTGGGTTAATTGGAGAGGTAGCAAATACTAATTTCAAAGTATTTTGTTTGATCTGGCCAGGATTCGAATACACGACCTCCTACACTCGAGAGAAACACACACAACACGTGACCACCAATATGACGTTCTTTGAAGAAAACCCTGGTTATTTAACTTTCTGTTCAGACACTGCATGGTGACCTCTTATTCAGTCAGAGTAGCCGATGCAAGCTCTAGAATACCGAATCGTTTTGAAAATGGACGTTTTACTATATAGTTTTCTATTAATTATAAATCATTAATATCGTTTTGGTGTCAGTACTTGAAACCTAACCATATTTGAAAAAGGTCGTATATGGATGATAGGTTATAAATAGTAGAAAAAAACGAATGAGCAATGAGAAATCTATGCAAATTTTCAACCAAGGTTTGCCTTCCGCAAATACACAGTTACTTGCAGTATATCATTTCCAGGCTATCGATCGAATCAATGTTTTCTTAGAAGAACACATCCCTGTCAACCGTATTGATATATTGCAAACATTGCCAAGCTAAGACAAATATACAATGTAAAAGTCTGGTGTATACTGCGAGTAGTACCTACAAATAACAAATCACGAATCATTAACAGTGGTTTGTGATTACATATAAAATAACTATTTGTATTATGAGCTTTGATTCTAATTTTTAAACTTACCTCTATAATAATGAGTGCCATATATATACAAAATTCTATCATTATACTAGTATTATATATCGATGCATTTTTTACGGAATATTTGTTTTATAATTCTTGTAACTGTTCCGTCGGCACATGTTTTGAATAAGATTCTGATGATTTCTTACTATATATTTGCTCGCAGAAGTTTATGAACTGTGTTGTGACTTTAAGATTATGTGTTCTTGTTTTTTGACTCCAATCAAATTATGTATACACTACTCCATTTATTACATTTAAAAATATACAGCGGAAAGTAATTTTATAGCCGTTTATGTTGACATATCATTTACAATTTTACGAATAGTTAAACAAAACCAGTGAAATAGGATTAACCCAGTATAAATAGTTATCAAAGGTACCAGGATAACAATTTAGTACGCCAGACGCGCGTTTCGTCTACACAAGACTCACCAGTGTATCAAAATACTTATAAAACCATACAAGTACAAAGTTTAAGAGCATTGAGAATCCGAAATTCCAAAAAGTTTAGCCAAATACGGCTGAGGTAATCTATGCCTGGTATAAGAAAATCCTTAGTTTTTCGAAAAATTCAAAATTTTGTAAACAGAAAATTTATCAAAATGCAAGATTAAGTAAACCTTAGCATCAATCAACAATGAATTCCCCTACACTTTGAGTTTGTTGCCTCAAAAAATTGTGTGTCGTTTAAAAAAAAAAAAGAATGTTCCCTTATGACGATATTCATTTTAACAAAGAGGTTAGGCTTTTGAAAAAGATTAAAGTTTTGTCGTCATAACATAAAATTGAGTCTCGCCAAGAGTGTTCCTTTTTCAATGTTCCGTGTGTAACTCGTGGTCGGACCAAGATACTTTAAATAACACATGAGCAACGTAAAAAGTAAAACCACAAAAATACCGAACTCAAAGTAAAATTCAAAATGTAAATTCTCTTATCAAACTGCAAAATCATAAGCTCAAACACATCAAACCAATGGATTAAAGCCGTCATATTTCTAACTTGGCACAGGCATATTTTTTATCAATGTTTATGTAGAAAATGGTAAATTTAACCAGGTTTTAAAGCTAGCTAAAACTCTTAATTGAGGGACAATTTTATTACATTCACAACGATGTGTGAATCAAACAAACAGAATAGGTAAAAAAAATACAAAAGGGGAAGACAAGTCAACAGTGAGTCATAATGTTAACAATATAAAAACAAACAAACATGTCAACAACAATAACAAAATGAGGGAACATAGACCAAGTACTTTAATAGTACATTTATATTGTTCATTGCTACAATGCAGTATACAATATATGAGCAACAAAAGTCTACAGCTACTTGTAATTTAGGGTTCCATAATAAGAAAAAGAAAAAAAACGAATTCGGTATTGCAAATTATTAATTTTGGTACCTTAGAATGGTTTGTTTTACACCCAAAAAAATGATAGAAAAGGTGACTATTAAAAAGGGCGAACCAGTCCTCGCCTCCGGCCAATACAGCAAGCCTCAAGCCAATAACAAGGCATATACTGACATAATTAAGTAATGATATTTTTATCGATTAAATACTGACAGATTTTTTTATTTTTTTTCACATATTGTAGCTTTTGTTACATTTATTATGTTAACTATGAAGAACACATTTGATATTTTTAGGTAATACTATAAGAGCATTTTTGTGTCTTTTTCTTTTATGCAAATGTTTTGATATTAACAGACGACCATATCCTACTTGCCTGAAACGGGTTGGTTCCCTTTTGGCGGGGGTGATGGTGATTCTGAAAAAATTTAAGAAAACATAATTATATAAGCATACCTTATTCAACTCTCAGAAAGAAACATTTATGAATATGAACAATATAACGTTTCAAGGGTGAAGATGATATATCCAAGTACTATACATATGCTAAACAACAAAATGAATTGGTATTCTGGTTTTTTCCCCATACAAAACAATAGCCATATGCATTGTATATATACTAACTAGAGATAAATAAGTCGTACTTGTACATGTAGTAATTTAAAGTGTAAGATTAATCAACCAATAATATCTAAAAACGACGTTATCAAGATTCTTGATGTCTTCATTGACAAATTATTTGTTACGTTTTGAAGACTTGTTTTCTAACAAACAATCGTCATTTCATTAGAACACACTGTGCTCTATTTATTTCCGAATAGTTACTTTATTACAATGAGGCTTCATTCAGTAGGTTCTTATGAAAAACATATTGAAGCAAGCATTCTAATTTAACTTCACCTTCCGCTAAACAGACGATATCCTCTAAGTTTAGTGAGTTTGTCGAACTTAAAGAAACATTAGAAGCAGTTAGCTATGTTTCAAATATTGACATTTATTTAGAGAAACTGACAATGGAGGTTGGTTATGAACAAAACTATACGACAAAATAGATAATTTCACAACTTAACAATCGTGAACTTTCCATTTCTATGTAGCACCATTCATACAGACCAGCGACTGCATATGCAGTATACATATCTCCGTTAATATATTCCATTTCAAATCATGATTTCGTTGATTGCTGGTCGATTCTTACATGTAAGCTTATGAATAAATAGGTCGTAGTAGTAAAAAAATTGAAATGATCCCTTCGATATTTTAAAGGACACCTTCACAAGTTGATGACCGTAATGGAATAAATATTTCGCAAATGACAACGAATATGACCACTATACCGTGCTCTTTTCCTCCGATTTAGATATATCACTTGCATGAGCAACACCATGGGTGATAAAAAAATGCTTATTCTTCCGAGGAGCACTTTAAATTACGCCTAGTTTGTTTTAAGGGGTTAGTATTGATTGTGATTTTTAAGCGATGTTCCTTGTTGTTTATAGATTTTTTTATGTCTTTGTGGTTAAGATCGGTAACAGTTTTGTCTTACCATTGTCAAATAAAACTTCACATTCAACCAAGTTTCAGAGTTAGAATATTTTAAATGCCTATGGTGAACGAGTTTAGTGATGTCTTATGCTAAGATATGATAAGATAAAATATAATTTATCAACTTTTATAGGATAACAGGACGAATATCACATGTGGAGCACGATATGCTTTCCCTTCCGAAGGACATGGTATCATTTTACTCAGTCTTTAATTTTCTATGTAAGGATTTGTATACGATTGTTCATATATTTGTTCTTTGGTATCACAAGTTTGTTTTGGTCTTAATAGCATGAATATCCCTTTTTATATCTCTGCCTCTCTATTAATATATTGTTATAAGCATTGCTAGTTTTAATCTTTTCAAAGTCATAAAAGTATGACGATACAAAACTTACGTAAAATTATTTCAAAATAAGCTTCCTCCCCTGAAATGACACATTTCCATATCACACCATTTTCTGTAATTTCTAATGGACTAATTTGAACGGACATTCCAGTCGAATTAGCTGTAAACGAATAGTTTCCATCTCTTTTGATAGTGCAGAAATCAGCATTGTTACATAGAGTGGAAAATGTTTCATTTCTGTACCAGGAGCCCGATGCAGATGACGAATTAAATGATGGTATATTACAGTACAAGGATAAATTTGAGCCAACAGCAAGGGATCCATAACTTGTTATATTTATCTGACCTAGAATGAAAAACATTGCATCATATACTATATTTACCTGGTAAGTAATATTCAAACTTAATAAAAATCTTTTAAATAAACAAATTGCATATCATACATGTAATCAAGAACATGTATATGTTACAGAGAATTTGAAGAATGAGGAATTATGTATAATCATAAAAACTTTTGGGGATTACGTAGAATCACTGGTAACTTAAGTTAAAGTGATTATGTACACTTATTAAAATTTTCTGGAATATACATAATCACTAAAACAAAATGTCTGGCAATTGATAAATACTAAAATCTTAAGCACAATATTAAAATATAAATCATTAGTTTTAACACTCTACATTGTAATTTTCTATAACTATGAGGGTTTGGAATGAGGGTGTCCCTTATTGTTATTTTTGCTTTTTGTATGTCTCTGTAATAAGTAACACGAAATAATATTTCATGGCAACATTATAGTTTGAATTCAAATTTGACATTGAAGCTGTTGATGCTTTGCGGTTTTTTCGTTCATTTCAAAAACTTAACCTTTCCTGTACCCCCTTTTGTCCATGTTTCTTTTTATCTTTAAAATGTCTAACTGGGAACAATATTGATATTCATTGACCAAATAAACTATCGTATACAGTAAACAGACTGTTACTCCGCCTACCCATTGAATTTAGGGGGTCAATCTTAATTACAATGTATGGGCAAACAACTAAACAAAGTTTGCAAGCAAAGCATTTAAAGTATATATTAACCTGCTATATTATTTCAGCTCTTAATATTTATCATTCTTTATAAATAGTATTAAGAATACATTACCAAATATAACTTTAAATTCCAATAACAGTAGAAGAGCTTGTTGAACAGGTCCAAAATGCATATTCGCTGCTTCAAATTCCTTAATGTTGATAACTTTATTCTGTAATCTGTAATGAATATCAATCCGATAGTTGATAGGTAATGTTCTCGAATATTATTCATACGTTTATTTATGTTTATCGATCAAACTATCCAGAAAACAAAAGACTATTATTTCGAATAGTGAAAATAGCGAACAGTCACAGATACTAATAAAGTAACGGAATTCTGTGTAAATTTTAAAACGAAAGTAAAAACCCATTTATTTTTATAGAGTTTACATTTAAAGCACAAAGAACATCTTATACTTTAAATTTATTTTCTGACCTGATATGTGTCATGATTTATCACACAACGTCAATGCACTTTATTTAACTATTTCAAACTTTCAAACTTTATTGTTCTTAAAAGTCCATGCAATGTATACTTTCGTTCATCATTTTACACATATACATCCTCAGCACAATAAAAGTAATCTTACATTAAAATAAAACAAACATTTGTATACTGCAGTACATTAATCACAATCTATACCAATCAAAATATGTATATACATGAAACGAACCAAATCAACACTTTAAAATAATCCTATTGAATATTATGCTAATCAGAAACAATATTGTTTACCAATATTGCTGATTAATCTTAGCGGGGAGGGTTGGATTCCTGTAAGTCAAACATGACCAATAGGCTAGGCGGTGGCTCATTCCAGTTTGTAATGTTTTTACGAAGAAGGTATGTTTTCGCTGTTCAGTACTTGATCTTAATCTGATAAATTTTATAAGATTGAAATGACCGAGTCATTCATGGTGTCATCAAGTATTTTGGAATTGGGTTTGCGATTAGTTGGTGGATTACTTTGTGAAAAAGAAGTAGACGTAATTTTTTTCCCGTCCAAACTCTCCTGTAATCGTTGTTGCTCGAGGTCCTTTAACAAGGCTGTTCCTGTATTATTGGTAATAAGGCAACTAACCACAAAAGTGCATGTATTCAATGTAGAGTAAATTGGATGTAGTCTTTGGCAATTAGAAAACCAAATAACGTGTAGTTGGCTTTAGCTGACACAAAAAAAAACAGAAACCACTTCGATGGCCTTATTCATAACAAAACAATTTTTGAAATACCAAATATCACAAACATAGGAATCAAAGACAACCATGGATCTACAGCCTCCTGACTTGTGACAGTCACATACATTATGTAGCCAGGTAAACCATGAATGTAAGTACTCAATTCACCCAACCTATGACAGTGGTGTTACAACAAGACATACAAACAAACCATAAAAAACAAACTATAAAAAAACGAAACGTCCACCAGCAGTGGCAATGATTAATTGGTGTAAATAGTTATCAGTGTATATCAATAGTTATCAAAAGTACCAAACTTATGATATAATAGGCCAGACGCGCATCTCGTCTACATAAGACTCATTAGTAACGCTCAGATCAAAATCGTTGTAAAGCCAAGTTTAAGATCATTGAGGACCCAAAATTCCAAAAAGTTGGGACAAATACGGCTAAGGTTATCTATGCCTGGGATAAGTAAATCCTTAATTTTTGAAAAATTCATAGTACTTTTGTAAACAGGAAATTTATTTAAATGACCATATAATTGATTCACTTGAGGACGAGACGTCCACCAACAGTTGCATCGACCCATTGGTGTAAACAGTTATCAAAAGTACTAGGCATTTAATTTAATACGCCAGATGCGCATTTCGTCTACATAAGATTCATCAGTGACGCTAAGTTCAAAATCGTTATAAAGCCAAAGAAGTATAAAGTTGAAAATCATTGAGGACCCAAAATTACAAAAAGTTGGGCCAAATACGGCTAAGGTTATCTATGTCTGGAGTAAGAAAATCCATAATTTTTTGAAAAATGTATAATTTTGTAAACAAGGAATTTATAAAAATGAGCATATAAGATATACATGGCAACATCGAAGTGATTACTGCTGGGCTGGTGGCTAATAAAGTTTGGTTTAAATCGATCTAGCAATGTCAATGGACGGATAAGTTTTAATAATGTCAGTTTCTGTCCTTCTTAACATCTGAAATGCGTTCCGCAATCGGTACATTGTATGGTTGTTATATAAAAACGAAAACACATATTTATCTAGCATTTACAAACCAGTGGCTGAAGGTTTGTGGTAGAACACAACAGTACTTACTTGCGCCATAAACTAGATATTTATTAAAGGATTTGTTTGGTGCTATATAGTTTTCATCAATGTTATAGTCCTTGAACCACGTTTCCACAATTGCACTGCATAATTGCCCTTTTCAAAGTACTCCAAAAACCCAACTTTTAATTTTCATACGAGTCGAACGTCGCTGATTTCCAAATACAAATTACTTGGTTCTTGTTAGATTTTTTTCTGCTTTGAATCGATATGATAGGTAAAGCTTTTTTAAGCTTGTTTGTTTGTATGTTGTGCTGTTTCACCGCTATACTAGGTCCTGTTCCAAGCCAGAAGCCTGTTGTTTAATGGTTGTCGTTGGTTTACCTGTTATATATTTGATTTTCGTACATTATTCTATTATGAATTAAGATGTTATTTTTCTCGATTGAATTGTTTTATTTTTTTCGTCTCGTCATTTTTTTATAGCCGACTTTCTTGATAAGGATTTTCACACAGTTCAAAACCGTGCGGTTGTCTAGATAAACTTTATTTAAACATAGTCGTATTATTGGCTAAGACAATTAAACCACATTTCCTAATTTTTATAAAGACAACTCAAAAAAAGACTACTACACGTATTTAAGATAATAAACAACTTCAGTGCCTTCAATTTATACTTCAAGACCATCGTGTATTATTTGTGAAGTTGACACAAAATATTTATCAACAAGTTGTGGTATCACCGATAAACTTTTTTTAAAAAGGACTAGACATGCTTTGAAATGTCTCTGGATGATAAACTTTCTGCGAAGGCACTGGTGACGATTAATGAAGTAAAAGTAAAAGCTGCAAGCTGTTGAATACCTATAAGTGTTGTAATTCGAAATTTTATCGAAATGCATAGGTTAGCAGAAAACGTTCCATTTTGGTACGTACGTAGAGTAAAGTACACACAGCAGATAATTGTAATTTTCTAACAACTCACATGTTTTCTGACAAGAATTAAAAGGTTCTAGAATTGTCATGGAGTTTCTTCCATCTGTTTTTGTTTGTTGTTTTTTATTTCTTTTTTTTTTCTTTTTGTTTGTGTTGTTAATCAACTTTCCATGCATTATTATTCAATTGTTGCATTGAAATGTATTTGAGCGAGATGAAAAAAAAATCCTGTTGAAGAATACAAACTTCTTTAGAAAAATATGATAAAACAGATTTAAAAAGTCTTCTGTCAATCCCACTTAAAATAGTCGTTTTATTTTTTTCAGGAACTAAGTTTCTTGAAATATAGTTGCAGGCTTTATGTTATCATGCAGTACCGTTTGTTGAGTACTCCCAACCATTGCTCACCATGTAATTGTTATCATGCTGTACCGTTTGTTGGGTTATCTGTGGTAAAGCTAGATATAAAATCATGTTTAATCCACATTTTTTTTACATAAGTTCTGTACGAAGTCAAGAAAATGACAGGTGTTATCTTTTCCTTTGATATGTTTGAACTTTGATTTTGCCATTTGATTATGGACTTTCAGTTTTGAATTTGCTCGGAGGTCGATATTTTTGTTGTTTACTTTTTATCTCATTCATGGCTCATAATCTTTTAACTACACAATACTTTTATATAAGTGACCATTTATAAATGTTTCGCCGCATTTAAAAAAACAACGAGACATTTCCGAAATTTGATGTCAAGCTTTATGGGAGCTTACAATACCACGGGATTATTTATACATCTATGGAACAAGATTGTTGTGTCAAAATTTTGTGGTTATTATAAATAGGCAACAGCTCACAGTCCAACATGCGCATTTCTGTTTCCATTGAAAAAAAGATAAGTGGAATAAAATGTTCGAACAAAAAAGATCTCCAAGGTATATTTAAAAAGGGAAGATTCCATACAAACTGTCAAAAATCAAACACTCGTATATATAAACCAACGGATCGACTGGAAAACAACTGTCATATTCTGGACTTATATTTCCATATAATTGATTAGATAAATCTGGTCTCATAGCTAGCTAAACCTTTCGCTTATCCACCATTTTCTACACAAGAAAATGCCTGTACCAAGTCAGGAATATGATATTCGTTTTTGATGTGTTTTGTCATATGAGTTCAGTATTTTTGTGATTTTACTTTTTACTAAGTCAAGAATATGACAGTTGTTATCTAGTCGTTTGATGTGTTTGAGGTTTTGATTTTTCCATTTGATTTCCTCGGAATCACATTTGTGATTTTAAATTTTATATAACAATTTTATAAAGTTATATTATATTGGCACACTTGTGTTTAAAACCCAAACAAACATTATTGGTTAACTTGACAATGATTTGGGTCCAGTAAACAAAACTGTGTCAACATACATAATACTAGTATATATATGAATATAAATTAAATGAATTAGATAACCCAAAAAATTCAAATAAACATACACAAGACATTTACATCTTGAACATTATCATAGTAAACATTGTGGAATATATACTTTTTCGAAAAAGCATACATTAAGTAAAATATAAAAAAAGTAAGTTGATAATTCACACTGACGTAAGATGTTAGATTTATATTAAGTTTAACAAGTAGATCAATATCCTTACTAACAACGATTAATACCAACTATTATACATGGTGTATCTCATTTTATTTATTCTATATTTTAAAGAATTTTATGTCATTTCATATTCCTTCCATAGACTTTTTGCAAGTTGGAAGTTTCCGACTGTAAATAGTTTTGCAAACTATTTCATTCTTCTTTTCATAGGACAAAAATGTCGCTATTGACTGTGCGTTGCTTTGTCTTTATTGCATTGTAAGATAACTAAGTGTTTGTCATTGTCGATTTTTCTAAGTCTATTTGGAAACTTAAACAATACTTTATAGGAGCAATGTTTACAAAAAGATGCACGAAAACTTCATGTAAAATTACAAAAACATAATAAATAAAAATTAAAAACCAATTGTTCAGAGAACAAGTGAAGGACTTTCCACCGGAAAAAATCTATTTTGAAACAAAATTATTAAAAATCCGTTTAAAATGTCTTTTCCAGTGTCAAATGATAGCTTATTGTACGCTGATTTAAAAAATATATGGTTTCTAGACATTTTTTTTAATTAAGGGATATAATTTGCTAATTTCGGTTTGAAAAATGTCACTTCCGGTATTATTTAATACTTTTATGATTCCAAAAATATATGGTTCTATATGCTTGTACAGTACAATAGTACAAAAAATAGCTACTTCCGGTTTACACAGGGTCACTCCAGGTTGACTTTTCCAAGGTCATATGGCTTGCAACCTAATGCAAAAAGTCCCACAGCTTTATCATGTATACATATGAAGTAAAAGCAAAGGTCAAAATCTAGATCGTCAAATTTACCTATGACCTTGAGCTCAATTTGAACGTCATAAACACAGGCACTTGTCTCAAAAAAAAAATTCCTATATACCTTAATATAACACAAGGTACTTAACTAAATTTTTAGAAAATGACACCCAGTCCCGAATTCACGTCATTTTTTTTATTTCTCGGTTTTCAAACCTACTTAAACTTAATATGCCGTAAATCTAAATTGATTTATCTATACAATGGTATATGACACGACTATCACTGTTGTCGGGATCATTAGTAGCAGGCCTCAGAAGTCGGTCAACGGGATGTTTTTTTGCATTCGTCTCAATTTTTGGCAACACCCGGTCCGCATGTAATTTTATACTGGTTTCTCATTGGTCAATCGTCTGGCTAAAAATAAATGTGGGAAATTTTGGTCAATTTATAACTCTACATTAGTGTCGTTGTGTACACGTGTGTTTCATAACAAAGTTATTTGGGTTTGTTTCACATAATCTGTAAAGAATTTACAATAAAGGTAATAATTCATAGTCAGAGGGAAGCTAACAGTTTTTATTTTAATATTTTTTTATAATAATTCAATCACTGCGGGCTGGGTGTTGCCAAAAATTGAGACGAATGCAAAAAACATCCCGTTGACCGACTTCTGAGGCCTGCTACCAATGATCCCGACAACAATGATAGTCGTGTCATATACCATTGTGTAGATAAATCAATTTAGATTTACGGCATATTAAGTTTAAGTAGGTTTGACAACCGAGAAATAAAAAAAATAACGTGAATTCGGGACTGGGTGTCATTTTTCAAAAAAATTAGTTAAGTACCTTGTGTTATATTAAGGTATATAGGAAATTTTTTTTTTGAGACAAGTGCCTGTGGTCATAAACCAAGGACCTCAAATCAAAAGACACTAGGTCTTTATTATATATGGTGAATGAGTTTTATCACCATACGCATAATTTTAAATATTAGAGGGGAGAAAACTCCAATTTAATGTTAGCGTACCTTTTTAACCAAAATGTATGTGTTACGACATGTCGCAACTAACAATTTAGTAAAATATGTTGTTGATATCTTATACCGTTTTTGAAAATAAGTGAAAATAAGCCAAAATCTAAATTTAGAATATGACCTTGACCTCTCACCTTGACCTAATTTTCTTTTTTTTTTTACCAAGGACCTCAAATTAATGGCCCCTAGGTCTCTATCACTTATGATTTACCAGTTAGAACTACATATCCCTTATAACAAATGTATAAGGTTAAAAACTCTTATATGGAGTCTCCAGATTGCTTCCCTCAAAATAAAACGTAATATCCTGATGATATAATGAGCATTTTGGAAAAATAAATTTGTCGCTTTCTTATGTAGTTGCGAAGGAGATCTAATAACAAGAAAAACAGTGTTCGGGGACACAACTCTTACACAGTAATGTGTTAGGATAAACATGGTCAGTTCAAAAGACTGTATAATATTATATACAAAAAAAATAAGCGACATCTCTTGAAACATAAATAAAGCACAAGAAAAAATAATAATCAGAACAAAACCAATCTCGCGTTTTTCCTTAATCAATTGCATTACACAATAAAATGCATCATTCATGACACGAGGTCCCACAATAAAGTGCACAGGTGAATTAAATAAAAACTTTATAAAAATCGTGTTTTCATGATCCTAGCTAAAAATGTAATAATAAGTATTGAATGCTTCTTTTTGTAACTTCATATGGTTGTAAAAGCGTTGACCGTGCGCACATTTTTAGAATGAAGCGCTTCCGCGCTTCATACAAAATGCACTTCGGTCAACGCTTTTACACCCCAATGAAGTTACAAAAAGAAGCATTCAATTCTAAAATAAAACAGATTACTGCTTATGAAATAATAGCAAGTTTGTTGAACCTTTGTTACCAGTCAATAAGTGTGTACTTTAAATAATTATAAATTCTGTTTATGCTATGTCTAGCATGGTACCAGCTTGTGTGACAAGTTAAAAAAAATGTAAAGTACGTTTGCCATTCAGCGACTAGTGTTGTGTTACACGTCTGTATTTCTTTTTATTACTTTATAAAACTTGTAATTAACACCTACACTTTAATTATCTGATTTCTTATCCGGGTTGGTTTCATTTTTAGTCATTTTGTGGTTTTATATCATCATTCAACGTTTGTATTTGGTTTTTGATTTGCAAATATTTTGGCCTCGAGTATCACTGAAGAAATATTAGTAGTCGAAACACACATCTGATGGAGTCAAATTGTTACCGTTTATGTTACTATGTCCTTAGAATTTATCAAACCTAATATGTCAAATACGAGAACACAACATTTCATTAGTTGTTCGTTTTCGTGGTGTTTCGTTCGTTTGTTATTCATTTATATGAAAAAAAGAAGTTTTAATCATTTGTTGATAATCCAGAAGCAAGTTTTAAGTTTTGTATTTTTTCAAATAACACCTACGATAGAATTTTACAACACCTTTTTATATTAAAGTAAATATTATAAGTAGACATAGGTTGTTAAAAAGAACCAAAAGCAAGGCCAAAGGTAAACAAGAAATCGCATAAGTAAAATGACCCAATAATGCCGTGTAATGCCGCCTTTATACATCTTAAAAGGGGGCTTCCGGGTATAAATCATTTTTTTCTAATATAGGATTTCGCCATATTTTTATGTAAATGAACTTTATCATATACTTAAAAGAAAAATGAAATAAAAATGGGGTCACCATTCATTTAAGCTCACGATCTGCCTCCGGAAGAAGCATACATTTTTGTTAATGTCATTTTTTTCGGTTGAGCTAATAGGCGAAATAGCGGTAAATAGTTATCATAGGTACCAGGATTATAATTTAGTACGCCAGACGCGCGTTTCGTCTACATAAGACTCATCAGTGACGCTCATACCGAAATAGGTATAAACCAAACAAATACAAAGTTGAAGAGCATTGAGGATCCAAAATTCCAAAAAGTTGTGCCAAATACGGCTAAGGTAATCTATGCCTGGGATAAGAAATCCTTAGTTTTTCGAAATATCGAAATAAAAAAATAACCTAATTACAGAAATCGCTTAAATTTTACAATTATTTAGTTTATGTACAGCTTATTTGAAAACAATAATAAAAAATGTAGGTCACCGATGAGTTAAAAAAGATATTTCAAATTTAATGCCAAAAAATGGCATTTTTGCACCAAAGGGAGATAATTTGGAGCTTTTTCAATGATATACACATTTTAAGAGTCATCTGGGGCCAAACCGAATCGTTTTTTTTTTGGGTTGATTTTTGTACCATATCATAAAGAAATAACTAATAAAGTAATAAGTAAAATTTGTAATGAAAAATAACCCACGAGCCACCTTAATTGGTTCATCAACTTTCTGTTGACCGATCCCTAATTGCAGAGGCATCATAAACGATTAAAAGCTCACAGTCAAACTTGCCTATTGCTGCTTTCGATTTAAAACCCCAAATATAATTTATAGTAAAAAAAATATCAAATACACCAGGCTTATGATTTGCCATTTAGTACGCCAAAACAGCATTTCGTCTGCATAAAACTCATCAGTTTATTATAATCCTTTGCAGAGAGAGACGTCGTCCTGAGCACACCTATGTATAAAGAATGTGCAAACGAACTTAATTTTCTTTCATTTACAGGTCATTGATGTCGGATCGTGCATGCTTTTTTCGTATACGTATCTACGGGAACACAGATTTGGTTTTTAATCTTTAAATTTGTTTATTATTTGCCATTTAGTACGCGAAAACAGTATTTCGTCTGCATAAGACTCATCAGTCGCGCTCTGATCAAAACAGATAGAAAACCAATCAAATACGAAGTGGGAGCATTTAAAACCGAAAATTCCTGTAAGTTGATCCAAATTCGGCTAGGAAAATATGTAAATATGTGCCTGGGTGTTTGAAAACCTTAATATTACGAATAATTCAACTTTTCATTAACAATAAATTCACAGATAATAAACATAAAAATGTTAGTTCGTGTCAGCACAAACGTTTTGACTTCTTGACTTGTAATACCATAGGGGACAAAGCATCCAACAAGAGTGGTAAGACAGTAAGTAAGTAAGTAAGTAATGACTTTATTTAAAGAGGGTGACTCAATTAGCTTTCGCTTATCTACTTTGAGGTCCTCACGTAGAACAAACAGTACAAATAATACAAAGCTTACAGTTTTTAACATATTATGTAAATGCAATATTCATGCTATAAATTGTTTGTAGAACAAGAGAAAAATAAATTCATATATATATATATATATATATATATATAACTCGTCTAAACATCAACCCAACAATGTTAGATCTGTAAATTTGCTTTCGCAAATTTTTGGTTCTTCCCTCGCCGGGATTCGAACCCATGCTTCTGTGATATCGTGACACCAAATCGCCTGCACTGCAGCCGTCCCGCTAGACCACACGACCACCTGGGCTCTCAAAAAAAGAGCTTTCGGTGGCCATATGTTACCTTTCCACGTCAGTTTTAATCTAGCGGCGTACTACAGTACATGATATATAAGGCATGAAGATGTTATTGTTACAGATCAGCTAAATTATCTATAGTAAAGGATCCTACAAATTAATGTAAGATACATTCACAGAAAATAATTATATTCATAAGTACGTCTGAGTCAGTGACAACCCTACAACAGATGTATCCATCGGATCGCCATCAATGATGGTGATACATGGCTGTGTACATAATGTATATACAACTCGTCTAAACATCAACTCAACAATGTTAGATCTGTAAATTTGCTTTCGCAAATTTTTGGTTCTTCCCTCGCCGGGATTCGAACCCATGCTTCTGTGATATCGTGACACCAAATCGCCTGCACTGCAGCCGTCCCGCTAGACCACACGACCACCTGGGCTCTCAAAAAAGAGCTTTCGGTGGCCATATGTTACCTTTCCACGTCAGTTTTAATCTAGCGGCGTACTACAGTACATGATATATAAGGCATGAAGATGTTATTGTTACAGATCAGCTAAATTATCTATAGTAATTTGCATTTTATGTATATTATATGTCACTGACTCAGACGTACTTATGAATATAATTATTTTCTGTGACTGTATCTTACATTAATTTGTAGGATCCTTTACTATAGATAATTTAGCTGATCTGTAACAATAACATCTTCATGCCTTATATATCATGTACTGTAGTACGCCGCTAGATTAAAACTGACGTGGAAAGGTAACATATGGCCAACGACAGCTCTTTATTTGAGAGCCCAGGTGGTCGTGTGGTCTAGCGGGACGGCTGCAGTGGTTCGAATCCCGGCGAGGGAAGAACCAAAAATTTGCGAAAGCAAATTTACAGATCTAACATTGTTGGGTTGATGTTTAGACGAGTTGTATATATATATATATATATACATAAAATACAAATCATTTGAATATGTGAGTAAGTTGTTATAGATCAGTAAATCACACTGATCTACGTAAGAAGTTATAGTACATATAAAATAAAATAACAGTTACCATGTGGATCAATTTCCATACGAACAACGTTTAAAACCAATTGTTTTATCTCAATATTTTTTTTCTTAAAAAAAGTTGTATAGACAGTTTCAAGACTCCGGTAAATAGAAAATAGTTTTGCAATCACAATTTCCGCACTTTTTCATACTTTTTTTCTTCATTGGACAAAAATGACGTCATTGATTATAAGCGTTGTTTGGACCTTTTCGTATAGGGTTAAATACAACACTGAAAGAAACTGATTACTGTATGTGTCTGCCATTGCCCTTTCAAGTCTGTTATCAAATTAACAAATTTACTTAGCAGGAGTAGGATCAAAAGATATAGAAAAATCTACATGAAAAATTACACTTTTAAAGAACTAAACATAACAAATGTATGTTATGGTTTTGTAGTGATTTTTCAAATCTGTGAATTGTTAAGTTAACTGCTTTATACAAATTGATTACAGTTAATAAAATATTAAGAAATAAATCAAGGGCAATATGCATGTTTATGCGATTTATTGTTTTTACCAAATGCATGTGTAATTAATTTCATTTACATAAATATAGTGATCACTTCCACGTAGGCTTTTTATAGATGAGTACCAGCTTGTGTGACAAGGTGGAGAAAAAATAAAGTACAATTGCTACTCAGCAAATGTATAAAATTTAATTTTTTAGTATATATTCATATAGCTGATTTCTAGGAGACGATAGCCAAAGACGTGTTTGTAGACTAAAGGTACTTGATAATAACTTAGATATGAGGTGATTGTTGTCATCTTTTATATCAATTTTGGGCAATTTGAAGCCTATTTTGTAATTTTTCATTGATATTTTGTCCTTAGTAACGGTTTAAGATTGAAAAGTATCTTTCTAATGCACAGCTCTGATTTCTTGTCAGTTTATTATTGTACGTTTGGTTCTTTTCGATATATATCACTATTACGTTTTGGTTTTCAATCTTTTTTTCTGTTTGCAACGCCGAAGAGACAACGATTGTCGAAATATGCATTTGGTGTGGTAAATTTTGTTTAGACAGTTCGATTTGATTACTACCATTGAATTGACAATGCTATTTGCAGACTGTTAGTCTCCGAGGGTATAACAAGTCCAGTAGCTGAGTACCACGATTCATTTGAAATTAAGAAATATTTCTTCCAACTTGTGCTGTTATTCCTGGTTTGGTAATATTTTCAGTACGTTTCGATTATATCAGTTCTACAACTAACGCTTCTATTAGGTTTTTTTCATATATGGCCCAGAGGATCACGAAGAGAGTTATTTTAATTTGCATCTGGTGAGGTAAAATATGTACCATTCAATGTGATTAGTAGTAATTCATATTTAATACAATAGGTAAGTTCTTATAGGGATTCTTCAGTAATAGAAACAAAAAATATGCTGGATAAGCAAAAAGATGAACATCCCGTCCATTTCTAAAATTTATGATGATGTTGTTTATACATGTTATATATTTATATACGTCAACCGACTGTGCAAGATCATTTTGAGTAATCAAGAACATAAACATCCCCATATAAGTGTTAACTTCATAGTTAAGCGCAGAAACGGTCTTGCCGCTAAACTTTCATTTAGTTTTTGTTGGGTTTTTTATTTCGTTTTGGCAGTAATGTAGGCGGTATACCCATAATAGGGTTGGTAGGGGCAAATTAAAAAAAATTTGATCGGCAAACCCATAAAAGGAAATAGAAAGCTTTATTTAGAACTCATTCAGATCCGGTATCGGATCTGGTATTGCATTAACCTACATTTCTTCTGTTCAGCAGCCATTTTTCAAAGGAGTAGGTCCGGTAAGGGCCGATTTTGGCCTCAAATTTCAGGTTCATCTAACAAAAGTTTTTGGACACTTTTTAAACACTTACGTGGCTATTTCAATTGATTCGATTAGTTTACGTGAAAGATTTCAACTGATTTAGTCATTAAAAACGCTATATATGAAAAATCTATCAAATATGCCATAAAACGTCACTTTTCAGATGGTTTTTGTCAAAAATGAAAGTGGCCGCATCCGTGTTCATCCTCAACCTTTATATATGTTTGTATTATCATCAAATACAACTTACATTTCAGTATTATGAATGAACACGAATGCGGCCACTTTCATTTTAGACGGAAACCGTCTAAAAATTAACCAAAATGCTAAAATTTTGAAGATTTCAGTAATTTAGCATGACTTAATGATGCTAGAACGCGATATTTGTGCATTGTATTGTCAAAAACAGCTCATATTTATGTAGCAGAAGCATTGTACTTTCCAAAATATAGCTTAAAGATTACATTTTCACAATTTTGTAAAACTGCTATATTTTGGGGCCAAAAAGGGGTCTTACGTAACCTACTCCTTTGTTTTTTTATTGGTCAGAATGGTTTTTACTGTTTTACATAATACGTGTTGGCACTATTCTGCATAAAGCTAGCGGTTCAACAAACAGAAAATCGCTATTTCTATCTTAAAGGAACAATACAGAATATGCAGTTCAAAATATAGTTGCCCTATTTTCAGTGATAAAAAATAAGGGTAAGCTATCAAAAATGAGTGTAGGTAGTGGTACCGTAAACACACAGTTTTGTATTTTTTTGTTTGCCTGATAATGTTTGTGTAGACATCTTATATACCTGAATGACTTTTTATTTATTGATTATATGCTGATACAGTTAATCAATACCGGTAACTTAAATATTTGTCACATCTTGTAAATTTTACGGTTGATCAGTTCACAAGACAGATACCACAATCTCACATGACGTGCAATATAGCATTGAAGTTATACTGGATTTGAGTAAGAAAATGCAACTTTAAAGTTTTCCCCATACGGTTCAATGGTAAACTTTTCCCCAGTTTTCATGGTAATGGCGGCCATTTTGGAAATTCCAAAGATGAATAGCACATCTACACATGACCCAGAAAATATTCATAAAGTTTCATCGTAAAATTTTCCATTTTTTTCCCACATATTTGCTGTTTCTATGACAATGGCAGCCATTTTAGAAATTCCAAAGTCAGGTGCACAATACTTGGTGCTTAACATTATGTCATAGTTCAATCAAAATTGGTTCATTCAATTCCGAGAACTAATCTGGACAAAAAGTGTGAATGATAATAACTATTTGGGGTGACATAAAAAAAAAATCCGTTTGGGGTGACATAAGATTCATAATAATGATAAGGAAAAAGAAACAGAGGAAAAGCTATATATCACCAGACATTGTCGATCGGGTGAAATAATAAACAAATTTCCCTAAAACAATGCATTGAGAAATGGCAATGATACACTGTCGGCTCAATAACGAGACCTCTAGAAACAACAAATTCAATTCAAACTTTTAAATGCAAGTATACTAAAAAAGTTAAACTATTAAAATAATTGACGAAACTAAATATAAAAATTAAAACGCATAAAACATAGTATATCCAACTCCAACTGGCTTATTCTTCAAACAAGAAAATGAATCCAAGCTGGTAATCAAGTTATGAGAAAAATAGCTTTTCAAATCAGACCGAATTAAACTTTGAAAGAAGAAACTGGATTTTTTTGGTTGACAAACAACCACTGACTTTACATTCTTGCAAACCTTATTTGGACAATTAGCTCTGATATGCCCAAATATGGAACAATTAAAACAACTACTGAATGTTCAGGCTTGCAACCCTTATTTGGACAATTAGCTCTGATATGCCCAAATATGGAACATTTAAAACATATTTTATTCTTGGATTTCTTGTTCACTAATTTCTTTATAAATTTAACAATTTTATCAAATCGGCTTTTAAACATATAACGTAATAATTTTCTTCACTTTCCTTAACTTGACTTTTAACATTGTCAATTGACATATTAACAGACTCAAAGTCTGTTGCCAAACAGATAGCAGCATTTAAAGTATTCTAATAATTGAGAAAGACAAATTTACCCATTTCTTTATCCAATTTACCAACAAAAAGATTAATAAAATGAGAATCTAAATTATGAAAATGTTTTGAATATTCACGATATTATATTTAATATATAAGAGAGGCGAACGATATCAAAAGTATCTGCAAACTCATTAAGTCGAAAATATGACACCGCCATGGCGAAAAAAGAAAAAGACCAAAAGGCAAACAACAGAATACAAAACAAAACAAAGAAAACTAAAGACTAAAAAACATAAACCTCACCTAAAAACCAGGTCATACATCCAAGTTGTTGTTCATTGAAATATACTGTATTATTTTTAATGACGGTAAAACATTTGTTGTTAAGCCTGGCACTTATGATTATACGATTACAACCTTCCATTATGCTCTATTTTCAGCCAACCAGTTATGATGGGTTTCAAACTTCCTTTAATTATGATGGTCACGGCCGGTGTTGTTCTTACCCAGTATGCAGGTAGGTTATGGAAATTAATATGGCTTGGTCTAATCTTTATGAGATCTCTACCAACCTTACCTTGTTGTATTCCCGATTAGTGGACTAAGAAACAGTACTTAAAATTTTAAGGTTAGTAATTTGATCCGATGTGATGGATAACACAAACATCACAAGCAAAAAAATATAATGGTTTAAATCATTTCACGTTTATTTGCAAAAGCATTAAGTATGTTCTTTTAAGAATGCCAAATTATCCAAACAGTAGAACATCTGAAATTTTATAACGTCACAAATGTTCATACAAGGTACTTTCATGTACATACAAAGATGTAACAAATTGTGTAAGTTTGTAATTTTAGACCCTTGCTATACAGTGTTATAACACAACTAAAGATAATTCACAAGTTCACGTTTCCTTTCAATGTCATAGATGGGTTGGAACAAAGTAGATTTCTGCAACAGTGGTCGTCTGATGTCATATCTAACCGTTTTTTATTTGGTTTGAGAGTTCCAGGTAGGGCAAATCCAGACAAGCGCAGATTTTTTTAATTTGAGTTTTGGTTCTCATTTATGGTTAAGAGTCCCTAAGGACGCCATCACGAGTTGGTTGACCGTTATGGAATAACCGTTTTACAAATGATATGGGATATTTTCCTTACGTCGTAACTACAATCCCTTTCCCTTTCATGAATGTGACCTACTGAATAATACTATTTACCGGATTTGTTATTACATAAGCAACACCACGGGTGCCACATGTGGAGCAGGATCTGCTTACCCTTCCTGAGCACCTGAGATCACCACTAGTTTTTGGTGGGGTTCGTGTTGCCTATATTTTAGTTTTCTATGTTGTGTCGTGTGTACTATTGTTTGTCTGTTGTATTTTTCATTTTAAGCCATGGCGTTCTCATTTTATTTTCGATTTATGAGTTTGACTGTACCTCTGTTATCTTTCGTCTCTCTTTCATATCCTTTCTCTTTTAAAGGATGTTCACTCCTCTGTTTCCAAAAACTTACAAATTGATAGTATGTAAATGATATAACTGAAAAAGTCAAATAAAATGACAGGTCCGTGTCCTTGGTTTTGAGATATGAACATTTAAAAATTTTGCGGAAAACAATTTTCTCTAAATTTTTCATGCATTTAACATTGGTACCTTTGTTCTTTTAAAAACTATAAAAAAAAAAAGGTTTTACAAGATTTTCAAAAATGGTTATTAAAACTATATGTAATCCAATTATGAAAGGAAAAGTACTGTTAGCGGGCAAATTTTTTTTGACACTACATCGATAAAACTAGGGGATTCCGAATATCCGTCCAGGAATCAAAAACTATCTAGAGCAGCAAACATCATTAATTCTTTCAAACGTATGAACCAACCTATGTAATAATCTCAATTCGTGCAAACCTATCATCCTTAAATTCTTTCTACCTGCCTGTTTACTCCCTCTCTGCCAACTCCAACCAAATCCAACAACTGACTTGCCCCACATATTCGCCATTTCTACATTGCAATTCATGTTGTATTGTCATCAACCTGATATCCTTCTATACTAATAACAGGTGTTATTTTTCTTCACAGATAAGCTACCACGATGCTTATATCCGTGTGCATGGAGAGAAAATATACCACTTCTGTTTGAGTTGGATGGTATTTGGATTCTCAACAATCCATCCAGTGGTTTTATCACAAACATTTCTAGACCAATAGGAGATCAGACAGCAACCTCTGAATGCATCATGAGACATGGGCCTTTCTTTCTGTTAAGGTATGATTGCATATAACAGAAAATGAAGAGTAAATGTCAGTCTTGACAGCCATTAAAAACAAATCACTGTTAAATATATAAACATTGATCGCTATCTATATAGCATGGCCACATGATGGCCAACCCCCCTATTACGCAATTTAATTTAAAAAGAAAACCAACTCTCAATGTATAAAATAAGTTACTAATATGATATGATTGGCAATGAGACAACTATCCACCAGAGACAAAAATGTTACGTAGATGTAAGAAAATATTTGTCACCGAACGACGTTTAACATTGAGCAAAACCCATACCGTAAAGTAAACTATAAAAAAGCAACAACACAACCTGATTTATGTATAAAACACTAAACAAAATTCAATAATGACTACAGGCTTCTGCCTTCGAACAGACACATACATAATGTGGTGGGGTTCACACGTGTTTGCTTGTGCTCAAACGTCCCTTAACCTGTGATCGTTGTATAACAGCACATCATGATAACTAACTATAGGAATCAGTTGAAAAAGGCTCGACTAATTAAGTCACAAGCAACCGATCTAAGGATGATTGCAGATATCGAAGGTCAATAACAACTATAATAAATAAATCGAAGGATATCTTTATTTGAGATGTTAAAATCGAGATATTTACCAGAATTCGTCCAAAAAATGCTTTGAATATTCACGCAGAGGGCATGAATTTTTTTTTTATTATTATTATTATTATGCAAACTTTGCGGTGGGAAAAAGTAGAATAAAAAAAATACCTAACGCCGAGGAACATTCAAAACGGAAAGTCCCTAATCAAATGGCAAAATCAAAAGCTCAAACACATCAAACAAATGGATAACAACTGTCATATTCCTAATATTGTACATAGAATGTGAACAACACCGAAGCGAAATGTTTGTTTTGAATCATAGTTAATAATTTATAGTATTCCAAATGGTATTGTCTTTGTTTGATACTTTCAAAACTGCATTTGGGATGAATATTCTTCACTCCGTATTTATATTGTTCTAAACATACTCATGTTAGTGCATATCATTTTAATAATGACATAAGTATGACGGTAAAAGTCAAATTACTTATAATAGTTATCAAAGGTACCAGGATTATAATTTAGTACGCCAGACGCGCGTTTCGTCATCATAAGACTCATCAGTCACGCTCATATCAAAATATTTATAAAGCCAAACACGTACAAAGTTGAAGAGCATTGAGGATCCAAAATTCCAAAAAGTTTTGCCAAATACGGCTAAAGTAATCTATGCATGGGATAAGAAAATCCTTAGTTTTTCGGTAAATTCAAAGTTGTGTAAACAGGAAATTTATAAGAATGACCACTTTATTGATATTCATGTCAACACCGAAGTGTTGACTACTGGGCTGGTGATACCCTCGGGGACGAAACGTCCACCAGCAGTGGCATCGACCCAGAAAACCAATTGCAATTGCAACAAAAGTGAAAATTTGAGTAAATCAATCCAAGAAAACATACTTTTGAATGTGCCATAGTCCTGATATATTTCCACATTCCGTTAGCCATCCAATCAAATTACAAGTAATCATTTCATATAAAACTTGTCAGCACACAATTTACAGTTAAATATCTGGGCTTTTCAGACCTTAAGAATTATTGATAGATACAGAATGTATTTGAAGTAGCCAATGCTTTTATCCTTATTTGATTTAAATAAAGTTTTAATTATTGATTAATATTGCACAAAAAGTTGTTTACTTGCATAATATCTATTTTACCTCTTTTGCCTTTTAATGGTAATCATACATGATATAATAAAATTTGGTTTTCGTTCATTTACTTCAATAGTGAATAATATTGTAAATGATAAAAAAATAGTTTCCTAAATTATTGAGAGAAAATAAACTTCGACAGTAAACGGCAGAGAGGAAAGCGGAATCTGCCTAGGGTTTACGATTGATGTTGTATGAATCATATTTTAAGGAACCAATTAGATTTCACTTTGAAGTCTTGGAAGCAGTATACCTGTGTCATTGTTGGTACCTGTGACTTATCTACACCATACATAACTTTACTACATAACTCTGAATTAAATTTACTTTGGCGTCAAAAATGGTTGCTCGGTTTATGTTGCTATAGATATGAGGATATTTACAAGATGGAAAGTCAATGTGATCATCTTTCAATTTCTTTCCCTTTTTGCGTACGTTTATTGGCCCTCGTACAAAATAACTTCAAAGTGTAAAATATTTGATTCAATTGCCTCCATATCCGACACGTAAGAGTTCACACTGTTAAATCAACGAATATCTAGCGTTTCTTCGGCAAGATTTTCTACACACAAATCTTTTAAAAGCTAGGGAATTCTAAACCTAAACCTATTTTGGGCTTCCCATGAATACTTTGGACATCTCTTATTCTTTTGATGTGATTGACTGATTACTGGTTGCTAAATTCAAGTGGCAAATATTTTATAAAAATTCAGACGATGGCAAATTAACCGAATCAATAAATCATGTGAACTGTGAACCGATGATTCTCCTGGTGAAGGCGGAAAAGTTGAACTGTCAATGAAAAATGCAGGTATGCTTGGTTATTGCATACATTTTCTCTTCAATGTCAACAGTTAACATACGAGCGAACTAAATTATAATCCTGGTACCTTAAATAACTATTTACACCACTGGGTCGATACCACTGCTGGTGGACGTTTTGTACCCGAGGATATCACCAGCCAAGTAGTCAACACTTCTGTGTTGACATGAATATCAATAAAGTGGTCATTTTTATAAATTTCCTGTTTACAAAACTTTGAATTTTTCGAAAAAAACTAAGGATTTTCATAACCCAGGCATAGATTGCCTTAGCCCTATTTGGCACAGCCTTTTTGGAATTTTGGATCCTCAATGCTCTTAAAATTTGTACTTGTTTGGCTTTATACATTTTTTGAGATGAGCGCCACTGATGAGTTTTTGTAGACGAAACGCGCGTCTGGTGTACTTAATTATAATTCTTGTACCTTTGATAACCCATCCCCCTTTGAAAGAGTCGCACTAACCGTACGAGGCTTAGCTTCGGGTGTTACGTACTCATTTCGATCGAACGTCGCACAACCATACAGATGTCCCATCAGATTTATCGAGAAAAAAATGTATCTTTGATATGCCTCATGAAAATAGTCTTAAACATTTTGCAAATTTGAATATTAGAGATGTTTCCTTTTATAAAATGTATAAGGCATTATGACGTAATGTTTTAGCGACAAAGATGGCAATGCATATATTGCATCGGGATGCGTGCATAACAAAAGATATATACAGATAGAATTATATAATGAAACATTCCGATATACTGAATTTGATGCAGCATAACACTTATCAATACTTTTGTTTGACAGAAAACAAGGAAATGTCTACTACTGCCTCAAGTTTTTGACAATATCGGATACCGACTGGTACTTCTTTGTCAGCAAAGGTAAATGCTATTTTAAATATAACACGTAATATTCAAAAAACTTTTCAAAACGTGTTCTTATCATTAGGTGATTTCAATACCGAATTATTTTCACACTGCAAAACTTTGTTGATGATCTTATGGCAAAAAAAATATGTAATTCAAAATACAACCACACCTTTATATAATGATGACTTGTTTAATTTTTCAATATTCTGTCAAGTGAAACATTAACTATTATTCAGAATATTTCCAGAAAATTAAATAACATCAGTAAATATCGCTCTAACATACTCAAAAATACATACATAACAAAAAGGAGAGTACTTTGGAATTGTTAGTATTCATTAAATGTGAATTAATAACAAAAAAAGCTATTATAACGGTTCTACCTCAAAACTTAATGATTAGAGTATTTGGGAGTGGGGACCCATATCAACAAGATCAGTGAAGACAGATTTTTCAGGAAATATAATACTGAAGAAGACAAAAATCCTAATAGTAAACAAACAATTATTTATTTATCTCTCTAAAATGAAATGCTTTAAAAGTCATCTGCTAATTAATCAAAATGAAACTTGATTTTGCAGAAAGCGACACTTTATCTTTTTGCGAGCTGTGTGATGGGTCAAAATTTGCTGGGCCATTTTATGCTTCAGGTAAGAAATCGTGATATTTGTTCTCTCTATTCTCTGAATTTCATATCCTGATAACAACTGGTACCGTACGGGATACGGGAGCAGTTATCAAGTTTGTCGAAATGTTCATTTAAGTAATACAAACGAAAATGACAATAAAATGTTCAGTAGCGAATACATAACACGGATACAGATACCCGTCTTCAAATATGAGGGAGCGGTACTAATGTGAATTCATTGATATTCGTTGGATATTAATTTTTGTGGTTTTCGTGGGAACAGGTGAAGAACGAATTTAAATATTCAACAAATTATAAATTTTCTAAGGAATGTATGCAGACTTTGCCAAAACCAAAAAATCAAATATCCACGAATATGCAAGTTTTCCGAAAACCACGAAAATTAGTACCGAAGAAAATAAACGAATCCACAGTATTCAAAACGCCGTTTACATCTATTATTCATTGCATTGTTCTCTTTATATTCCGTGTCAAGTCGTTTATTTCAGAACATCAGATACTGACAGGAGTTCATGAATCTCTGAACATTTGAGGGTCAATGTTAGATTGCAGGATAATTCCTAACGAAACAAAGCCCTTACACATGAATTTTATAGTTGAAGGCTATATAAGTGATTGTGTATTTTTTCCGTTCTAATGAGATTGAGAATTTAAGTGTCATTGTAAGAATTAGTTACACGTTCCATGATTTTTTTGCCATCAATTTGTCCACCAAACAGAATGATTTCTCAATGAAACATTTCCAGCGCCACATCCAATAACGGCCTTCACAAAGCATACAGGCTTGTTTAAAACAAGGAAATGAGGTATAATTGCTAGTGAGACAACTATCCACCAAAGTTCATAGGAAGTTGATGTGATGTAAACAATAATAGGCAACCATACGGGCTTCAACAATGAGAAAACCCATACCGGCTATTAAATGCCCTGACATGAAAAATATGAAACAATTCAATTGAGAAAACTAACAGCCTAATTTATAACAAAACAATTTACGAAAAACAAATATGACAGACATAAACGAACGACAACCACTGAATTACTGGCTCCTGACTTGGAGCAGGCGCATAAAGAATGTGGCGGTGTTAAATATGTGTGTGAGCTCTTCCAATTTGGTAACATAAAATAATTCAGATAAAGATATGTTTGATTGCGTTGTACCATTAAAATAATGACCATACCTTTGCTACATGTATTGTGTACATTATTAATTAACAGGACACACTTCAAACTTCTTGCCATCTTATAGTGATGTACGTGTTTTAATACACATCAGTATTATACGTTTGTATTTAAGCCACCAACCATCTATCATGTTTAACAATTAATTACTGATTATAGGACTTTATGTCCTCTAACCTTTTTATGGATGCATGTGTCAATTTCATTAAATAATCAATATTTCTTTTCCTAACAGCTCAAAGTAAGTATCATATATTCATTTTAATGCATACATGCAAATACTTTTTTCTTGCAATGACTGTCTATAATTATCATTTGCAGTTCGGTATTTTTGTTATCTTACTTTTTGCTGTTGGTATATTTTTATTTTGGGATAGTCATTGGAACTGGTTTTAAAGTAACTATTTCAAAATAATACTGAAGCGTTTCTAGCTTAAGAAATTGCACTTTTCTTTCTTTTTTTCACATCAATGTTACAATTTATTTTTTTTTAGTGCCGAGGCGTTCTATGCGACATTAATTGTTTCCAGTTTAGCATGAATTTAGGTTCGTTACGCTATAAGAAATTCATAAACACACCACGTCAAGGTCGGAATGAAAGAGTTAAATCAAATGCTTTGTATGCTCGTAAAAAAAAAATATAGCAAAAGCTTTTTATAGAAATTCCATATGTGATCTACTGCAAATGGGAACTCCGTAGGATGGATTATAAAATATTACAAATACGAAATAAAGGATAAGAATGTAATAATTTGTGAACTTGCACATTATTCAGTGAACAGTCTTTTTCTGAGTTAAAGATAAGTCGTCAGGAAAAGACATGTGTCCAGTCTTAAATTTACCCGAGTACATGTCTTCAGCGAATGATCCGTGATGTTAGCGTCTTTCGTGAATTATTTTGAATGAATTGCTGTATTTATACCCTTAGGTTCATATTACATTAGCCTTATTTGGCTCAACATTTTTAGAATTTTCGGTGTGTAATGTTTAAAAAATGTTGAATTATTTAAAACTCTATTTTTTTTCTCCCCTAGGTATAGATTGCCTAAGCTTTTTTTGGCACAACTTTTTTGTAATTTTCAGTTTTAATGCTATTCAACTTCGTATTTGATTTGGCTTTCCAACTATTTTGATTTGAGTGGTTTTATATGCATGCACATTAAGCGTTACGTACCCTGAGAAAGCGCTTTATCTCACTCAATTTGATTTTCAGTTGATTCTCTCGTCCCCATTGTTGTCTATTTTATAGCTGGACTTAGCACCAGTACACTCCCTTAAAGCTAATGAAACGAATCTCTGGTGATTGAAATGCTAAAAAAAACATTGAACCAATGCATGTAAAATGTATATAATTAACTTAATAAAATGTTCTCTGTGTAAGTTTTTTTCCCCTCATATAGATATAACGAATCTATAACGTATAATCGACAAAATGCACTTCATTCATCTACTGTTGGTCCAAACTTTGGCTGCTATCTAAATTTTGTGGTTTTTGTCGAAGTTATCCGATCGTGATTTTATAGTAAAATTCGAATATATAAATTATGTCCATTTTCGTGAGATTAAATGTGAAGTATTATGTAACTTTGATTTTAAATACTGTTTTACTCAAATCCTTTTTTTTAAAAGCATAAGCCATATCGAAATAAAATTAACTCATTACTGCACATACTGCATTATTATATTTCCTGTTTGTCAACGGTATGATTTATATTTTTCATGTCGTTAGATCAACCGTCGTCCTTTGATAGGACTCGACCAATTGGCTGCAATCTGCCGTCTACCTGTCCAAAAACCAACGAAAAACAAGTCCATTGTTCAGATTCTGAGCCATATGATGATGGACGATACTGCAAAGTTCAAAGGTCAACCAGACGTTATAGGTATAACAGATATTAGCGATATGGTTAACCTAGTCAACTTGGTGACTCTGGATATAGGAAAAGTGGATATTTATACAGAAAATATGAAATAAATATGATTACGCAGTTTCCCATCGTTTGTTTCCTTTATTCAAAGGGGGAGGAGGTTGTATTTTTACCGCACATTCTAATCCCTTCACTTCAAAACTATGGAAAGCCAACGGGGTCAAAATTCTTACTTCGTAACTTGTCAATTTGTAACTTGTAACTGTGTGATTTGTCAATTTGTATATTGCTGTCTTGTAACTTGTCGATTCGTTAAATGTCGATTTGTAAATAGTCAACTTGTATAAATATGATGTTTTGTAACTCAAAATTGCCGATTTGTAAATTGTCAATTTGTGTATTGATGTTTTGAAACTTGTCGATCCGTAAATTGTCAATTTGTATATTGATGTTTTGTAACTTGTCGATTCGTTAAATGTCAATGCGTGATTTGTCAATGTGTGAAATGTCATCGTTGTATTATGCTAACGATCATTATGACGACAGACGGCGCTCGGTTTCTTCTTCGGTGTATAAGCCTCCTGAAAGTAGGAGCACCTCCGTATGGAATATATATACCTAAGTAATTTTAATCAATCAATTACAGCAAATGCGTCTAAAAGAAAGCAAAACAAAAATTGAATGTTAACAGGACCCCAGTTTTATTTTATTTACTGACGTGGACTTTCGTTCGAGAACGGAAACTATAAAAATACATCCCGACTAGTCAAGTCCCTCGACGTAATCGATCTCTCCTAATTGCAAGGTAATTGAAATAGTCATTGGTCCGTGGAATATAACGACTGGATTATTCAGGTAAATACAATAAGGAGATGTGGTAATAAACCGTATGATTGACAATGAGACAACTATCCACCAATGCGAAGTTCAAATAAAGTCGATGTAAGCAAGTATAGGCAACATAGGCCTTCAACAATGAGAAAACATAATACCAAATATTCGGCTATAAAAGGCTACATCATTACTGGAAAACCCAGGTTCTAGTAATAAACGTATCTGTTAATCCTAAAATGCTATTATCGGTTCATTTTATTCTGACAGGAGGGGAAAGGGCTGACATATATATATATTGATACACATGCCTACTGAATTTTTTCTGGTCAAGAAGCTTAAAAATTACCGCTACCAGATTCCCGTTCTATAAAAATTTACAACCAAAAAGATCAAAATATTCACGAGTCCCTCTATCGCAACAGCTGCTTATTAACGCCTAGTATTCCCGATATGATCCCCACCCGGTGACACACCTCCTTATACCCGGCAACTTACCAAATCTTATATTTTGTTGATCGGATCGTTAATTAACCGAAATGATTTACGATGTTAATCAATAAAGCTAAAAGATTTTAAATGTGCATGTCATGTAAAATAAAAAAATCATTTGCAATGAATTCGTAACAATAAAATCCTAACTCAATTGACAAACCATGCTGTATTCCGCCTGGCTCTTCTGTCCAGCAGTCAACCATGATCCCAGGTCTGGTTGTTGTCCCTTTGACACATTTCCCATTTCCATTGTCAATTTTAAGTAGGTGACGCATGTAGTAAAAAATAAACAGTTTCATAGTTTTACGATCATGGTCATTAACAAACTATCCAGAGGGACAGACGATAGATTGACGATTCACGAGAGCAGTTTTTGAAAGACTGTCAATGCTCGCAGTTTGCGCACTACAGTTTCTTCAAGGTGTTTCCACTCGAATACTGTTTTTACGAAAAATAAGTTGGAATATTGTTGTATTTTGCTCGTTGATATCTCAAAACACTTTTTGAAGTTCTTGATATGCAATTTTTTTCAATACGTTTCTTGACTGATAATTGTTCAATCGGGCACTTGGCAGAAATTGATTGTCCTATTTTGGACGAGCTTTTTTTTTTAATTGTCTTGCTCTATAGCACTGAAAAACTTTCTTATCAGGAATCCTAGCGTTAATTTTGACTTCTTGACTACGTTGCATTTTTGGAAATATTGGTAGTCCAATTTAGGTCCTCGTTTAGTTGTCTGGTTCCTTTAGATTTTATTACAAAATAGTGCATATTCAATACAGTTTTAATATATAGTATACATTAATTAAGTAACTCATTTAAAAAAAATCAGTTTGTCTTTTCAAAGTTCAAATATGATATAATAAGCTGTGACGTCTTTTATCTTCACTACTCAGGAGCCAAATAAAGATTGTTCGTCTATTTGCTTCTTGTATTAAAACATTATTAGAGAATTGCATTCTTTTATGAAATTTTTATATTGAGATTATAATATTAAGGAATACTGAGTGTCAAACCATTTCTCCCATTCATGATACATTTAGTTCAAAATTTGCTGCCCAGAACACTATTAGTATAAATTTTCCAGCACCGTCTTTAATATATTTCATGTATTTAGTCTTATTTTGACCCGGTTAAATATTAAGTTTAAATTTCCTGCCAAGTGACAGTAATATATTTGCGAAGTTGATAAGGAAGCCCGTTCCACCGACACATCTATGATATCTAAATACAGGATCCCATCCCAGGTTTGGTGACCAGTACAGTAAACTCTTAATAAAAGCGAGACCCTGATATACATGCTATATAAAACAAACAATGTATTTATCTATTTGTTTTCTTTTATATAAATGTGCTTTACATAATTGATTTAAATTACATTGGTATATATTCCATATGCCGGTGCTCCTACTTACAGGAGGATTATACACCGTAGAAGAAACCGAGCGCCATCTGTCGTCATAATGATCGTTAGCATAATACAACGATCTTCTTCTTCTTCTTCTTCTTCTGATATACAGTTACAGCTTCATTATTATTGAAGATTACGAACTGTTGCATGCGCGGAGTATATGATTAAAAAATATGAACAAAAATTTATCTTTAACTTATTAGAATACTTGGTGATATTTACATGAAAGAAAACAACAATTGATTAAAAAATATGTACATTGTTATTTATAGAATTAAATTATGTTGTGGAGAACAGTTGGTGTCAACTGATCTCTGTAAATTTCAATGGTTTGACTTGCTACCACAACTTGTGGCAACAAGTTCCATTGAATGATTGTTTGCGGAAAGAATGACCATTTGTAGCTGTCTTTAGAGGTGGATATTTGCCTAAACGTTTGAGTATGTAATTTTCTTGTTCTAGTATCTGATGGTATGAGGACTAGTGATGGGATTGCAATGAGTCCATGGATGACCTTGTAGAACATGATAAGTCTGGTTTTGAGGCGGCGCTCACAGAGTGAGGGCCATTGTAGTTCGTTTAACATGGATGTAACACTACTGGTGTTGTGGTAATTGTTACATACATATCGGGCCGCACGCCTCTGTACCATTTCTAGCTTATTTTTATAATCTGCTGTGTGTGGATCCCATAGACTACAGGCATATTCAAGTTTTGGTCTCACTATTGATTGGTAAGCACGGGATTTGATACTGGAGTTAGAAATTTTTAAGTTTCGCCTAAGAAAGCCAAGAGATTTATTTGCATTTGATACGATGTTGTTGTAGTGAATGTTCCATTTTAAGTTAGACTGTAGGGTTACGCCAAGATATTTTGCAGATGTTACTAGTTCTAAAGTATGGTTATGAAGGATGTAATCGTGTTTAAATGGTTGTTTTTTCTGTGTGATGGTTAAGATAGTGCATTTTCCAGGATGGAAGGCCATGAGCCAATCAGCCTCCCATTTCGCTGCGGCGTTAAGATCTTTTTGTAAATTTGTGCAGTCTTGTTGACATGTAATTTCTCGGTATATAATACTGTCATCAGCGAATAGTCGTAGTTTGCTGTGTTCCAGGTATTCTGGAAAATCATTAATGTATATTAAAAAGAGTATAGGCCCAAGGACAGTTCCTTGGGGGACACCTGATGTTACTGGTGCTGTATTAGAAGTTATTCCATCTATTACCACTGTTTGCGTACGGTCTGATAAGAAAGCCTGAATCCATTTTAGAGTGTTACCTTGAATGCCATAGTATTTTAGTTTATAGAGTAGACGTTTGTGGGGAACCTTATCAAAGGCCTTGGCAAAATCCATAATAATGAGGTCTGTTTGTATATTTTTGCTGTTGTTGTTATGAAGTTCTTGTATAAATTGAATAAGTTGTGATTCGCATGATCTGGATTTTCGGAAACCATGTTGGAGGTCGTAAAGAATGTTATTTGCCTCTAAATAGTTCATGATGTTACTTGTCACTATATGTTCCATCAACTTACAACAAATACAAGTGAGTGAAATCGGTCTGTAATTTTCAGCCTTGTATCGTTCACCCTTTTTAAATGCTGGTGCAACAATTGCATGTTTCCAGTCTTTTGGTGTTTTTCCCGATTTCAGAGATTTGGTAAATATGGTGGTAAGTATGGGTGCTATTTGTGCTTTGAGTTCTTTTAATACACGTCCACTGATGTTATCTGGACCACTTGCTTTGTGTGGATTTAGTTTATGTAGCAATTTTTCGATACCTGGTGTAGTGATGTTTATATCTGGCATTTTTGTGTATGGGCTTGGACCCTTATCAGGAATATTAGATGGTGGTTCCTTAGTAAATACTGACTGAAATTGTTGGTTAAGGATGTCTGCTTTTTCAGTAGTGTCTGTAACAAGTACACCTTCTTTTTTCAGAGGTGCAATTCCTGTATTATCATTTCTAGTGCTTTTGATGAACTGAAATAGCTTTTTTGGTTTTGTGTTTGTGAACTGATGTTGGTCCGGTTCATTGATTGGTAAATCACAAATAATTTGTTCTATGTAGTTCCAGTATGCCTTCCTTTGTTCTTTTTGAACTGTTTGTTTTAGTTTCTTGTATTTGGAAGGATTTTTATTTCTGTTTTTATAACACTTATTTTTCTTGTTAATGAGTTTCCTAAGGTTGTTGTTTATCCATGGTAGTCTATGCTTGTATGTGAGCATTTTTTGAGGTACATTTGACTCTATTGATTTGAGAAGATCGTTTTTGAAGGTGTTCCATAGTGTATCTGCATCACTCGAGTCATATATATTATTGATGGTATTAAGTGTTGTAGTAAGGTCATTTTTTATGTTGTTCCAGTTTGCCTCTTTATATTTAAGTATTTTTCTTGGTGTTTCTCTTACTCTTTTAAGCCAGGTGTCCATTTCTACATAAACTATATCGTGATCCGCTGAGCCAATAGGTGGTAAAGTGTTGAGTTTGTTTATACTAGTTGGATTGTTTACAAGAATGAGATCTAATATTCTGTCTTTACGTGTTGGTTTGTCTGTGGCTTGGTGCAAGTTATGATTTGATATTATGTCTAGTAACAGCTGATGTTGTTTAGCATCTGGTTTGCCTAAGATGAATGCTGGTATTGACCAGTCTATGTGTCCAAGATTAAAGTCCCCTCCTAACCATATATTTGTGGTTGTTGAATTATCTAGTCTATTTAAGGAGATGTTGAGTTGTTCCAGAGATGTACCTTTATCTGATGGGGGTCTATAGTAACTACCAACACAGATCTTTTTTGTGCCAGAGATGTTTATTTCTGCCCATACTATTTCACAATCTGTTTTTAGTTCTACAATTTCAGAACTAATAAACTCTTTGGTGATAGCTATTAGAACACCACCATGGCTTTGATTTTTGTTGTTTGTTGGTCTATCATTTCTGTATACATTGTACAAGTTGCTAGGAAAAAAGTCAGTTGATGGTATTGACTTGTCTAGCCATGTCTCTGTACCAATGATAATGTCTGGTTTACATGAATTGATTATTTCAAGTAGATCAGGTTTTTTATTGCAAAGTGATTGGAAATTAACATTGATTACTCGTATTGGTTTTCTTATTTTTGATTTTTGCTTTTTCTGTTGTGAACCCTTGTTGTTTTTATGTACCGGTAATTCTATAGGTGATGATGTTGCATTTGGTACACCTGGGCTGCTCAAGTCTGAGCATTTACTAAGATTAGAATACTGATTTTCTGTATCTATTGAGTATGTGGAGTTGAATAATGATGTTGAAAAATTTGGCATACCACATTGTAAGCACTCCCACGAGATGTTGCTTGCATCCATAAATTTGTAAATATTTGAGTGTATACCTTGACAGTTAATATGGAACCAGGTATCACAGCTGTCACAACATACAGCTTTGTGCTTCCAGGTAACTGCTTTGTTACAAGTACCACATGGCCATCTAGGACTTCTAGGCCCTGGGTTTGTTTCAGTATCGAAGGCATTTGCAAGTAGGATTATGAATAAATATTTATTAACTGGTCTGCATTTGTTTACTTTTAATTTCAGACTTGCTAAGTTTGTTATTGAACTGAGTGTTTTCTGATCATGTGTATGTTCATGTTCCTCTTTTTCAAAGATGGTTTTGAAGTTTGCATGGTGGCATATGAGCAATATAAAGGATGTGATCAGTAAAGTATAGTAAAGTCTCATTTTAATTTTGTACAATAAAATATGTTAAATCTTTAATATATACCTTTGTTCACTTTATCTTCGTCTCCTCGGCTACCAAGGAGTACAGGAAATTGAAATAGCCATGTTAGTATAAAGGAAAAGTAGCAGAGTGTTGTTATTTTGTTCTGAAGATTTTCTTGTTTTGATTTCTTTTCTCAACTTCCGGTTTGATCATGTGACTTTTATACTTGTCATGTGACCGATGACATTTCACACATTGACATTTCACACATTGACATTTAACGAATCGACAAGTTACAAAACATCAATATACAAATTGACAATTTACGAATCGACAAGTTACAAAACATTAATATACAAATCGACATTTAACAAATAAACAAGTTACAAAACAGCAATATACAAATTGACAATTTACGAATCGACAAGTTACAAAACATTAATATACAAATAGACAATATACAAATCGACATTTAACAAATCAACAAGTTACAAAACAGCAATATACAAATTGACAATTAACGAATCGACAAGTTACAAAACATCAATATACAAATAGACAATATACAAATCGACATTTAACAAATCGACAAGTTACAAAACAGCAATATACAAATTGACAAGTTACGAAGTAAGAATTTTGACCCCATTGGCTTTCCATACAAAACCTTCCAGAACGTTCACACTTGAGTTTAATCCCGATTTTTTTCAGTATTGTTAAGCTTAATCTTCTTTTAGGATTTATGTGTCTTATTTTGTTGACTATTGTTCATCTGTTCTTCTTTGGGCCGTCAATTAGAATTCTTCAAATGTCTGTTATAATATTTTCTTACGAACCACTGAAAAGAACGAAAACAGACTTGGCAGAGATATTCCCAATGTATGTCCCAGTTTTGTTACTTTGGTGCATTTTCATTAACAAATATGACCGTGACCGTCGAGTCCTTTTCTATTTTCCGATTGGTAAAATTTAATTAAAAAAGTGTGAACTGATGAAAACCAAACTTAAAGGATATGGTCCTGTGAAGATCTAGGCAATTGATATTATTAGGGCCCCGACTAAAAGTCGGGTCGCCCTATAGTGATCAGTCTGTCCGTCCGTCTGTCCGTCCGTTTTTAGGAGAAGGGTGTTATGGGGTTATTTGTATGTAGAACATGGAGTTGTGGGGTTTATCTGTATAGTGAGGTTAACCCCACAATATATCGTCTGAAATTCATTTTTTAATCCTTCTAAGGTTATTGTCCATAAATTTTATTTTGACCCCACAATGTGTTGTCCAATGATAGACGTCCACGTATAAGTATTGTAATGGACTAAACACAGTAAGTGGAGTTGTCTTTACCGCGCGAAGTTAATTAGCTACACGCATGCGCGTAAAACTGGTTCCCTTAAATCTGCTCTGTTCAGACGAAATATAAAGGAACCAGTTCAAATATAAAATGGCCGGATACATGAGTCTGAGAGAAGTCGTCATCATCATCATGGCATGGTAACAGATAAAAGACAAGACGAAAGGTGAGATCCATTTAAAATTCTTTTGTTTATTTTTCGTTAGGCCTGTAGATAATATATTAGATAACAACTTGAGATTTTGTAGACTTTGCCTTTGGCAGTTTCTTTTTGCGAATTACCACTTTTTGCCGGGTTTCCTTAATATCCATCCAAGAAGATAATTTACAATACAATACAATGCAATATACTTAAATTAAATCCCTGCACTCGCTAACCTTTTATCTTGGTCACTGCGCGCTACGTTCCCGTTACGTGTGTTTCACTAAGGCATCGTAAAGGACTACCATTAGTACCAAGTTGATCGCAAGTTACGAATAGTATCATCTTAAGGTTCATCTTTACACTTTGTCAAAAATGGCTGTGTTAACATCATAAAATTACCTCTGAGTACAGAGAAAACTGTCCATTTTAAAAAGTTTAAAAGCCTGGCAGCACCTAGATATATATTTCATACATCCATTTTGTGATTTAAAATGTTTAAAACTTTTATGAATTTTGCTGAACATTTTCTTTCCTTGCCACAGAAGATGGAAAAATAAAAAATCACCTGAGATTTAAATGATACAGTCCACTAACTTTGTTGGGGTCCTACTAAAAAGCGCCCGGGTGAAGAAATAGCGCCCGGGGAAAAGAAAAAGCGTCTGGGGAAGAAAAATAAGCGCCTGGGGAAGAAAAAATACCGCCCACAGTAAAGAAAAGGGGCACAGGGAAATATATATAGATATTGTATTGGCATGAGGCCCGGGGGGGCCACTTCAAATTTATTTTGGATGGGGTGAGCAGCTGAGACATCAAGTACCCCACCCTTTTCATATATTTTGTTAATCAAAAATATATACCTTTTCATATATTAATTAACAAAAAACAGACCTATAGATATATTTCAATATTTTTCCCGCTCATCATCACGTTCTTTTTACGAAGCAAAATAGTCGCAATAATATCACCTTCTTTTCCAATAAATTCCTCAATTTAAACACTTTTCTTACTGCCTTATCTTTCATTATGAAGATATTTCGATTCCAAAATACAATTTTCATTTAAAAGATGTTTGGTCAGATCAAAGATGGTATTACATCTTATGGTCAGATAAATGTAATATCACCCCAGAGTGTAACACCTTCACTAATTTTAACATATTTGAAAATTAATTAAAAACTGATAAAAAGTTTCATTGCCGTTCCCTCTTAAAGGACGCTGTCACAATGGAATTTCTTTAAATAATTGTTATCATGTTTTATGTGTACAAACCCTTGAATGTTAATTAGGTGCAAATGTCAAAATAGTTGGATTTATTGCATCTATCACTGGCATCAGTGGAAAAACCACATCAGAATAAATAGAGTTTAATTGGTTTGACAAATAACTGCTGCATTTACGACTGTGGTTTAACAGCATCAAGAATAAATACAGATACTTATGATATAATCAAGCAAGTGATATATTTAATCTGAATTTCTCACCCTTTTCATATATCATAGAGCATGAAAAAGTGACCTATTCCAGCGGCTCATCCCTACCACTAATTATATAGCAAGTGGCCCCCCCCCCCCGAGGCATGAGGCAACTTTGTGTCAATGAAATAAGTTATGCACATTTCTTCATTTTTAATTTATACAAGTATTTTGCAAATTCAGATAATAGACACTTGTAATAAAGCACAAAAACAAGTATGAATGTTTTAATTTTAACAATAATTTATGAATACTATTTCGATAGACAGATAATAATTGAAAACAGTTTATGCTAAAGATTTATAAAATGTTCGACATCAAAAGACATATATATGTTTTTTAAAAACGATATCAAAATGAAAAATGCAAAAACAACTTTAATTTCACAGATAATGATTAATTTTAAAAAAATAAAAAGAGTTACACATGATTTAAGAACGATAAAAGTTACACACACATGTATATCAGCATCAGCATTTTTTTTTTTTTTTTTTAATAAAAACGAAAATAATACGTTTTAATCGGGGACCATATCGTTCATGATTCTTCTATATACTCTTATTTATATTTACTAATATATATATATAATCATTTACAATTTTGAAACCTAAAATGTAAAATTGCATCAACATATCTACACACTTTAGATGTAGAATCGTACATATCCCCATTTATATTAAGGACAAAATAAGCAATATTTTTTTTTTTTTATTATTCAGGAAAACATTTACTGTTATAAAATAATATTATTTTCTTTTCCCGGGCGCTTTTTCTGTTTCCCAGGCCCTTTTAGTAGGACCGTTTTACCAATGTACAATCGTTACCTGAGGAGACAATCTCAAAGTTTTAACATTAAATTGTAATCATTTAGGATACCTGTGGTAAGGAAAGAAAATGTTTAGCAAAATCCACAATAGTTTCAGTTTTTCTAAAACAAAAAATTAATGTAACTTTTGTATATCTAGGTGCTGCCAGGCTTTAAAACTTTAAATTATACAGTTTTGTCTGTACTCGGATGTAATTTCATGGTGAAAACACAGCCATTTTTGACAAAGTGTAAAGATGAACCTTAAAACAAACAGAGTGCTTTCGAAGCGACCAGTCTTTAAAAAAATGAGGGAGCGCAGAGATTTGATTTTTTATGTTTATGAACTTCAACTTGGACCCCTGAAGACAAGTGTGTGTGGGGGGTGGGGGGTTGGTCTCAACGTGGGATTTTGGGTGGTAACGGGTTTGTTCGCTCTAGTAACATGTTGGCCCTAGGTCCGTTCGCGGTGGGTTTGTTCGCCCATGGCTTCTGTTGGCCCTAGGTTCGTTTGCATTTTGGAATACTGATTAGGTATATTTTTAATGTCTTTGATCTCAGTGATTGCCAGCTGGTGATTGCTTTTGATGGATTATTAATAAAAATAAAATAAAGAAGTCGGCTTGATATGAGTTTAAACAATGAATGTAAGATTGTAAAACAATAAAGGGAACTGTATTTTCACAGCTTGGCTGCTTTTATCTCAGGCTGAGAAAAAAAATCTGTGTTTCAGGTAACCAGACCGACCCTGTTTTTTAGCCCATACCCTAATTTTTTTATTGGATTTTCAAAAAAAAAAAAATTGGTATCAACCGACCCTGTTTTTTCTAGGTGACCATTTTTACTTTCTGCAGTCAAGATTCCATTTCTTTTGTTTGATTTCAACTGGGTGTCTGACTGTATAATATCAATAGGCCACTTGCCAATCAGCACAGAATTCCCAATTTTGACTTTGAATTTTACACTTCATGCAAAGGGGAGCAACTCTAGCCCTGGACGAATTCTGCATTTTCTAACGTTAACTAACCAAATGTAAAAATCATTTTCTCTTGACCTGTACGGTTTCAAAACTTCATCTTTGGTGTAACTTGTTGAAATGATAGGGACATTTTATCTGTAAATTTGTTTTGTTTAAAATATATAATTAGATTTCATATTACAAGATGCCGTTTTTATAAAGGTTTGTTCAGTAAATCAGGCATCATGTCCGGTGCCGCGTGATCTACTTTTTGATTGAATTACTTCCCTTAAAGTTGAAATTTGAAAGAACGGAATCGAAGTCAGTAATTGGCAAATAGACTATTCATTATAAGGTTAGTTGTCTTTCCTTGTGAAACAGGCAATGTGCTCTTGTCAATCATTAAATGGAGGCATGGAAAAATTTCAAGTGTTTCATATGAAGTACATTTGTACCTAAAATGTATCTTATAATCTTCTCCTCACAAGTATCTAAATTTGACTTCAAATTTACTATGTCATACATTCTTTATAATGACATACCTTGTAAGTTGCATTTAGGACGAGGTTTCATGGAGGAATTTGGGTTTGAAGTAAAAAATAATTGTGTGCTTGATGACATCATCAAGTTCTGTGATTTTCATGGGATTCCTGTGACCATTTACGCTTGCTTATGAATATGTAAGTATTATATTTATATCAACAGTGTCTCATTGGTGTATTTGTAAGTAAAATGGTCAATACCGAGGATGAAAAACAAAATGAAAGTAAAAATTCTTTTTTAAGCTATTACAAATAATGTACTTCCTGAGAAATTGTAGTTTTTTAAAATATATTTCATTTATATTTACATCAGAATGTTGTTATGTAATTGGATACCTAAGTGCACATGCTTTTCCATACAATATAAGGGAACGTCATGGTACCCAAATCGCCCAGTGTACCCAGATCGCCCACCCCATTTTATTTTGTCATTGTAAATGCTGATGAAATTTTTTCTTGTGCAGATGAGAGAATCATTTTGAAGCTTTAAAGTCATATGAAACGAGTTGTAGAAAAAAAAGTTGAACATGTTTTTTTTTCACTAAATTGTAAGTTTATAGTATAAAACTTTTATTCATATACTTGTTTTTGTGAAAACTCTTATGTTTCAATGTAAAACTTCATGAAATGTACAGCTTCTGAATTATTTACTTCCAGTGAGTAATTGTTCCGAGATTCACTGAATGCTTTTCCGTATGCATGATTTCTCTCCTAAACAATGTGAAAGCCGTAGCTGCGCAAGTAAAATTGAAAGTGAAAGTAGATAAATCAACACAGCTCAATTGTCACACTAATAAAGCATGTGATTTTTGAGCACGCTTTTGTCAATTGTTTGTCAATATTAACGTGTCTGAGAACATCGGAAGGTTTTCTCGGACTTTAATAAGCAAAGATGGTTTCCATATAAAATCAACGAACGCATTATTTTGTTTGTAAATTACACGTTACCGGTTCAATATAAAAAGTTAAAATATGTTACAAATGTCTTAGTTTAGTGCATGTGCATGTATTGGACAAATAATTTAGTGAACATAATTTTGTGCACTGATGTCTCGTTGGGACTTTTCACTAACTAGGAAATTTGGGTTCCCCTCCAAAATCACATGAAGTCTTCTTGTTAGAACATAAAAATCAACTATGTTGTTGCAACAGTTTCTCAGCAAATGTCAGAAACCACCCTCAGAACAGTGCGATTGGGTACCCCGACATTAAACTCGCTGAACGACCATCCTCATGAATTATAGATAATAATATCTTGGGGTGCAAATTAGATACATCTTCTCGGGCTAATGCCCTTGTGGTGTACACTACATTGTACATTATACAGGAGCGTTACTTCTCAAGATTTTTATGTTCGTGGACAGTATAAAAGTCCTGATATTATGGGGTTAAAAGGTGACTAATTCGCTAAGAGGTTCTCAACCATGTGGTCAGTTGGCAGACCTCACTTGACCTGCAGACAAAAAATGGATGTTTTACATCTACTTCTCTTTTTGATATGTATCCTTTTGTGTATTATATTACTTATATTGTTGCATATAGGTATCATAGCAGCTGTGTTTATAAGAAGGACCAGCAATTTGATGACAAGATGGGATGGCTATTTTCATTAAATGTACATGATGTTTATTTGTTTCTAAAATATGATGATAGTCCTTGCTTTGATACTAATTTATACCTGTTGTATAAATTTGCTCTTTCGTCACTTATTTTCATCAGTAGATAGATACCTTCAAGTATATATAGTGGAAATAGGACAAAAGCCTTTCATTTGCCCTTCACATCACAATTTTGAAAATTACTCTTCCACCAAAGACCAAAGGACATAGAAGGTTAGCAACTATAGGTCTCTGTAGTACTACCTTCAACAATGAACAAAACCCATCCCACATACATGTCATGTAGCAAGCAGCAAGTTGTGTAGGGAGTGTCAAATTAAAACATTTAAAATGAGAAAATTAGTTTTCTTTAACAATTAAGATATACCGTTTGATTTCTCACAGAACTCTATACAATTTTTTATGATAAAAAGTTTCCAGGATAAGATTTGGAATTAGGTCTCCAGGATAAGATTTTGTAATTAGATATTAACCTCACAATCTTAGACAAGTAACCCCAGAAATATAGGTTATTATTTAATATGATGAATTAGATATAAACCTCACAATCATAGACAAGTAACCCCAGAAATAATTAGATTGTTATTTAATATGACGAATTAGATATAAACTTCACAATCATAGACAAGAAACCCTAGAAATATAGATTATTATTTAGTATGATGAATTAGATATAAACCTCACAATCACTGTGAGACAAATAACCCCAAAAATATAGATTATTATTTAATATGATGAATTAGATATAAACCTCACAATCATAGACAAGTAACCCCAGAAATAATTAGATTGTTATTTAATACATGTATGATGAATTAGATATTAACTTCACAATCATAGACAAGTAACCCCAGAAATATAGATTGTTATTTAATATGATGAATTAGATATAAACCTCACAATCATAGACAAGTAACCCCAGAAATAATTAGATTGTTATTTAATACATGTATGATGAATAAGATATAAACCTCACAATCACAGACAAGTAACCCCAGAAATATAGATTGTTATTTAATATGACACAGTGTTCTCCCCAGGATTTTTGGATAGCACCATGGTAGCGTGTGACAAGTTGGATAAACGTGTGGACTTTTGTGACGCGCTGCGTCGATTTTTTATGGTGTTTTTTTTATACTATGGTTATACCCATATTAAAGGTTTGTTTTTGCATCCTTTTTATTGTTTTCTTCTTAGGCTGTGTCTGTTTTTTTATAACAAACAAACAAAATAACACAAGAGTCTGCTTAAGTTCTGGACTGATTAACAGTGACTTTAGATCAATACTGTCATATCTAAGTGAAAGAGCAAACATGACAAACAGGAAATTTAGCAATGTACAAACTTGATATGACTCTATTCTGAGAAATGGCCTTGGTATTTCAAACATTTCCCATTTATACTGAAGCCTTTGAGAAGAGACATGTTTTGATCTGAGATGTGTCATGTTGTGTTAAAACCTATGTATAATCATTAATTCCCTGTATCAAATCAATAATGCTTTAAGCATGAATTATCTCCCATTTGCAGAGTTATCTTCCTATAATTGGAATACTTTATGTAAACTTTTTGGCAATATATTAATATTTTGTTCTGCATACTCGTCTACCTTTGTAAATTGTGTTTTATTTAGATTAAGGAATGTTATTGTTATTCTTGATAATCCAGTCTAATTTTGTAATCATTGATGTTCAATTTTTATTTATTAAATTTTTTATAAGATAATTATTGTTAACTTAATTACTATATACATAGTAATTTAATTAGCTTTTAATTGCTGCAATGCTGGTCATACATAACCAATTATGGGATCTAACGGCCATTACACACAACCGCCTAAGCGTAAAATGTGTACATGTATAATTTTATAGATCTATATTTAACCGAGCGAGTACTGGAGTATGACTTGGTAAAACCAACGAGTTCTCGAGTATTAATTCTTCACCGAATTGACATCCTTAAATGTCAAATGACAGATTTTTTTATGCATTTTTCTTAGGAATCTTGCTGTTTGAAAGTCAGGGTGTATAACAAGTAACCGATGGTTGTTGAAATTAGTAACAACCATGTGTCCTTCATTATTAAAGCATACACCTCTTTGAGAATCAAGGTGCTTCCATAGAGATGGAAGGGGAGACATGTTATAGTGTGCTAAATCAATTCTTATTAATTCAATTATGAAATTGAGCCTATTGAAATGTTTCTCTGCAATGGAGGCTCTGTCTTGTTTTATAACGGAGTCTAAATTAAATATTGTTGGTTTACTCTTTCCAAAATCCCAATAAATCTCGACCAATCATCTAGTGAGAACTCAATATTCTCTAGAGTCTAGAAATATTTTTTTCGTCAAGAGGTGTGAAATTTTAGCAATAATTTGAGACACTTGAGATTGTCGATATTTAGGCTTTTAGCTGTAAAAAGTTTTGCACAGAAATGTAGCTGATTAGAGTATCCATGTTTTATGGGGTTGGGTGTCCATCAATTGTGAGCTTTCATGTTCATACTTAAGACATCTTTATTAATTTATTCCAGGATAGCTACTTTGGAAAATTTGGGTCAGAGGAGGTTAGGAAAAAATATAACTTTTCAAGAAAGTATTTTTTTAAAGCTAAAATTCAGATCTTTAAAGGTTTTTGTCCTAAGTTTGTGGGGTTACTTTGCCATGACGACCATGTAGCCTCTTTTTGGAATTAACATACATGTGGAATACAGTGCTTTCCTTTTAATTTTGCTTCTGAAATGGACAGCTTTATTCATGAAGAAAATTTGCCATTTGGAATTATAATTTTTTTTGATGACTATGAATATTCTCAAGCAATAAGTTTTTGCTCTGATTTTGACATTGATGTCCATGAGATGTATAATTTTTTGGGGTTTCCTATATTAATTTTCTACACAAGTGAAGAGTTGAGAGTTTGTTTATTCTTTTGTCGCTTATATGGATTACAATTTGAATGCCTCAGAAGAATTTAAGGTACAGTTGTTGCAGTGGAAGGAAAAGAATTCTTACATAAGCCAGAACCCAGTAAAAATTTATGCCCCATAAAGTTTGGACAAAGACCACATGTATTTTATCCAGTGTCCCATATTTCAACAGTCAAAATGGAGAAAGGATTCTTAATCAGATGAAAATGGCACAGCTTTGCTGGGAATTTCCTTCTGGAATTTTAGTTTTAATTTTTGATGATGAATTTTTCAAATTGTACAATTATTGTGTCTCATGTGGATTTGACTTTTATAACATGTACTGTCAAGGCAAATATTTCATGATTTTTGGAAGTGAAATGCAACTTTGTGCTGCTAGAAGGATTTGTTCAGATTTGGGCATTCTTGTCTACTACTATCATCTAACCTTAAGTAACATTTAAGAAAGGAAGGTAATTAAATGACTATCAGTTCTATCTAGGTATACATACTTGTTCGTAATGCATATTCCAGATGCTTGTTTTGTTAATTTTATTAATAGCTCATTTGTTGTCATTGTCATGGGCAGAGACAAAATGTATGGTGAATGTTAGTGTAGGGGAGGGGAACACCATATTGTTTGCTTTTAAATTTCTCTTCTTCATAGAAGCACTTTTTTATAAAATGCTTCAGTAAAAAACACTTAATAATTGAGCGGGCTGGTGGCAAAAATGGGTACATAGTTTGTGTAATCAACTCCTCTTAAAGTTTTCAGCCCGGATCCCTGAAACTTTTGACCCATCTGACATCATAATATTTAAACCCAAAATGGCAAAAGTTTGAAAATTTTAACAAAGTTGTACAAATTCCTTACACTGAACGATGTCCATTCCAATTGTTTTTGCACATAAAAGCGCATTTTATTATTTTTAGGTTTTTCTCAAAAATTTATTTTGCTATTTCTTTGTATATAGTCTACAAATAGATTCACTTTATCGGTCGTCCCACTCACTGTCTATATCACTTGATATTATTCCGTATCATGTCTTTGTGACGTCAAATACGTTGACCCGGACATATCAGCGACGTCATAATATTTTAACCGACATTAATAACTTTGACCTGAACTTATCAAGTCATCTTTTGTGTGCTGGTGAAACAAAGAAAACACTTCTGAAACGCACAAATATAGCCCGATAAATCGATTATCAGATTATCTGCATATTGATATTGTAAAATATCAGCTGCTTGACATTATATGAAGGCTTTTTGATCTCGTTCGCTACACTCACTCGACAAAAAGCTTCATATTATGTCTCGCAGCTGATATTTTACGATATCAACATGCAGATAACCTGATAATCGGTACAAGTATTGCACAACAGAACGAAATCTGCAATTGAAAATAAATTCAAATTATTTAACCAATTTCACGTTCTTTGACTACATTTATTCTGTGACAGAAACCTATAATGTGTCAAATATTTAATTAAAATCCAAATTCAGACCTGTATCAAGCTTGAATGTTGTGTCCATTTTTGCCCAAACTGTTCAGGATTGGACCTCTGCGGTCATATCATGCTGCGCTCTGTGAAGCACATTTTCTCTAACAGTTAAAATATGCCATTTGATTTCTCACAGAACCCATTACAATTTTTTTATGATAAAAAGTCTCCAGGATAAGATTTTGAAATTAGATACATGTATTAACCTCACAATCTTAGACAAGTGTCCCAAGAAATATAGATTATTATTTAATATGATGAATTAGATATAAACCTCACAATCACAGACAAGTAACCCCAGAAATATAGATTATTATTTAATATGATGAATTAGATATAAACCTCACAATCACAGACAAGTAACCCAAGAAATATAGATTATTATTTAATATGATGAATTAGATATAAACCTCACAATCACAGACAAGTAACCCCAGAAATATAGATTGTTGTTTAATATGATGAATTAGATATAAACCTCACAATCACAGACAAGTAACCCCAGAAATATAGATTATTATTTAATATGATGAATTAGATATAAACCTCACAATCACAGACAAGTAACCCCAGAAATATAGATTGTTGTTTAATATGATGAATTAGATATAAACCCCACAATCACAGACAAGTAACCCCAGAAATATAGATTATTATTTAATATGATGAATTAGATAAAAACCTCACAATCACAGACAAGTAACCCCAGAATTATAAATTGTTTTTTATACGACCTCAAAAATTTTAATTTTTTGGTCGTATATTGGTATCACGTTCAAGGGAATATTTTTTTTTTACCTATTTTTGTATGCAACCAGATGTGATGACATGTACTATGATTTGTTGGTATGACACCTAAAAACTGTCAAAACTTGGAACATTGTCTGTCTTTGAAAACTGTTGTCAGAAGTCTTCCTATCTGAATCAACTGAATGCAAAAGGTGCAAAGAAGGCCACAATAATACTTAGCTACATGTACATATATATATATATGCTATATCTTTAAATATATGGTATGGATTATTCGTTTCAACAACAAAAAAATGTCTGACTCTCCTTTATTTCTTATGTATTAACAGATTAAAACCAAAATGGGAAGAAAGAAAAAGAATAAGAAGGACATCTTCATGCCTGGTTGCCTTGTCTGGACATCATTGGCAGGAATACCTAAGAAAATGAAGTGGCCCGGGGAGATTATTAGATCTAGCGACGGGAAAGTGGAGGTGTTTTGTCACTCAGACAATTCATGGTAAGCACCAATATCATGAATATGGTACAACATCTTTGTTAAAACATCCACTATGCCAGTCTGCACCAAAAACTTTTTCAACTACTAGTCTGAAGACCAATATTCTGACATTTTTCTTATTGGTCCTAACAAAGTTTTGCAAAAACTTACTAGTCAGAATAAAATTTTACTAGTCTGGGGCATTGGACTAGTGGCTAACTGTGCAGACTGCTAGGTGTGTTATTCAAGTTAGTCACCTGCTAAAACAAAAATCTTGTTGATCAATGGTACAGTCACTGGTGAAATGAGGTATTTTAAATGACAACAATAGCATGAATAGACATGATAGATGATCAGGATGTAAAAGGCATGGTGCTGTTGTTATCAATGGCAGACCCTCATGGATTTCATTTTAATATTTAAATCTTTTTAAAAAATATGTTGATCCAATGTAATCATCAGTTATAAAAATTTAAGCAGATTTTTTGGTCTAAAGGATGTACTAGCATGAAATAAAAAAAAAATCTATAATTCTAAATTGATATAAGTAAAAAGAGCATTTATAAAGGAACAAAACAAGTTAAAATATTGATAGGTTATGGAAGTCCTTTATGAAGTATTTGATTTAAAAAAAAAAAAAAAACAGAACAGGCTGACTCAGACTTTTACCTTATATTTGCATTGGTATTATTTAGGTCTCAAATCATAAGAAAAGAAATCTAGATTCTGCTTAAATATTGGAAATGATCTGTTACAGAGCAAAATATTTTACACTGTATCGTAGGGGTAAAAAACAAGGAGTCCGAACATTTGACTAGCAGTATATATATAGACTATTTTAGTTTTCTCACCTTAAGTTGTGCTCCTTGGAAAAAGAAAATATACAGGATACTAATTAGTGATCTCTTGCCTATATTTCATGTAAGACTAAGATATTTATAAGAAGTTTAAAACAAAAAGAACCCAAAATGAAATTTAGTTTCTAGTCTTTGCACTTTTATATGCTGGGAATATTGGAACTCTGTTCTTTCATTTCATTAATATTAATACAATCATTATAGTGAAATTCATCTTGAAATGTTCAATTGACCAGTCATGGAGTATTGAGGGCCCAACCTTGATTGAGAGGAATATTCATAAAACTCTTGGTTTTAAGTGCCATACATATTTTAAGAATTGAATGCCTCTTTTTGTAAGTTCATTGGGGTATAAAAGCGTTGACCAAAGTACATTTTGTATGAAGCGTGAAAGCGCTTCATTCTAAAAATGTGTGCACGATCAAAGCTTTTACACCCCAATGAAGTTAGGATCATGAAAACATGATTGCATGGAATAATGGAATAGGACCTCGGTTCTATTTGCTGGTTTTTGGAGCTGGAGGTAATGATTAAGAGGGACAATTTTTGATTTAATTTACCTATGCACTTAATTGTGGGACCTCATGTTATAATGAATGATGAATTTTATTGTGTAATGAAGGTGATTAAGAAATAACGCGAGATTGCAGTTTGCCAATCAGAATAACGTATTATAATAAAACATACATCTAATGGAATTATATATATATAGTGAGAGATTTTAAATTTATATACAAATTTGACAGAATATATTCATATTTACAGTTTTATAGTAAACTTAGAGGATGTCTGTCCATTCCCTGGGGACATGAGTCAGTGGAAAAACACAGGAATTAGTAATTATTATTGTTCAAAAGAAGTTGATATTTTGTTTCTATTGAATTTGCATGTTACAGGGATAGAAATAAGACTTGCAATTATTGTAAAAACACTAAAGCAAAATTGTGGAAAACATTTCCAAAACAATATCATAATATTTGGAACATTCAAAAGAATTCCAGGAAAAAAATTCAAATATTTGTCAATGGCCTCCATAGCCTCAGTGCTTATAAGTGCTTATTTCTGTCCTTGTGTGATAATTTTTGTCTTACTTTACAAGACATAAGAATCTTATCCAGTTGTACAGTGTTAACTTTTTGTATTATGCATTATATTTTAGAAGGAAGAAGACTTAGTAGTGGATATTAGATATTTTGATACAGATGCTGGTTTCCTTCTTGCATGGCACATTTTTCTGTTGTCCTTAACCTCAAATGTTCAATGAAAATTATATATATGTTTTCAATTAAGACTTCTTTATAAGAAAAAATTATTATTAAGCGAACCCTTTTAAAAATTTTGTCCATCAATAAATTAAAAAAAATAATTAAATTCTTGATATACTTGGAAATACTAAATCTCACCACTCACCAAGTATTTAGAAATTAAATTTTGGATATTACTTTAGACCGTAATAGGTAAAAGTCATATTTCAAAATTTTCAGTTCTTTGACAATATTCATTCTGTGTCAGAAACCGATTCTGTGTCAAATATTTAATCACAATCCAAATTCAGAGCTGTATCAAGTTTAAAAGTAGTTTTCACACTTGCCTCAACTAATAAGGTAGCAATAAACAGTTAGCACAGTTAGTTTCGCATTATGGCCACGGTGGATTTTTTTTATAAAATAAAATACTGGGGTAAAAGAACTTAAAAATTAAGAAGGCTGTTATATATTGCTATGAAAGTGGTTTTAATGGAAAGGTATGGTTCCAGGGAAGAGATTGAGCCATATTTTGTTCAGTAGAAGTGTAAATTTCGGGTTCATATTCATGTACACACATGTCTAGTCCAGCAATGACTGAAATTATATCCGCATTTGTTGACAGTTTTTGAGGGGTGAGAATTTGACATGAACTTGAAAGTTCAATTGCGGGAAAAAGAGGTGATTGACCCCCAATTTTTATTTCATTTTCTTAAAGGTCTAAACTTTTTGCTTGAAAACATGTATGTCTGAGGTTCATTGAAATTCTAGTATATATATTTTTTTACGCCCAAACGAGTTGTTGCGACAGCAAATTTTGAAGAAGAAAAAACAAAACAAACACCAAATGTTTCCAAGGGTACTGAACTTATGTAATTTATTTTTAACCTTTTATTGCATGATTTGAAATCTGTTGGGAAATAGCATTCTGAATATATATACATGTTGGGGCATTGATGTAAGATTGCATATATCCATTTCAAAATACATGTACATGGTTCAGCACTTAGAGGCTCAATTTTATCATCAAGTGCTAACTGTTTATTGCTACCTAAGGGTTCAACACCCCAGTGTTGTATCAAGCTGTGTCCAGCTGAGCATTTTATTTGTTAAAAATGATTATTATACAGAAACTGTTTCCATACTTTGCTTACAAGGATCGAACGGGCGAAAAATGTTTTTCGAAATATAACTAAAGCCCCAATTAGAGAATGTTTAATTATTCAATATAAACTGGGACTATAGTACCAAATATAAATCAAACAACAAGGTTTATTCCTGTACTAGTTTTCGAATTATAATCAACTATTTGATTTAGGCGTTAAAACCTTTGGCGACCCCCAGTTAAAAGTCTACAACGTGATAAGTGGGCGTTACAGACAACCGCTCACCTAATCTGACCAAGTCAATTGATGAAATGGGCGTGCCAAGATATGGCCTAGTCCAAGCTGTTTTGAATTTGATTCTATTATGAACACAAGAACAGCGACACATTTCAGTGTCTCCACTCTTGTAAAAGAGAGTATACAAAATAGTTTCAATACTATAATACTTATTATTGTGAAAAAATTTCATGGGAAGAGTAGATATTTTCAATGTTTTTCATGTTTGAATTGTTAAAACTAGTCATTTAGGGGCTGTTTGGTTTGAGCCTAGACTCTGTATTGAAGGCTGTACTTTAACCTATAATTGTTAACTTTTCATACATAGAGTTTTCTCATTGGCACTCATACCACAACTTCGTATTTATAAACATGTCATATACATTGCTTTCTTTTGCAGGTGCATTGAAAAAAAGACCAAAAAGCACTTTTGATTTTATCACAGATATAAATTGGGCCTGCAATAAAAAGCATGAAATTAGCACTGAGCTTCCTATAACAGTTGGAGAAGATACACATGTTAGGGATATTCAAGAACAGAGATCTGTACACAACACTGAGCTTCCTATAACAAGTGGAGAAGATACACATGTTAGGGATATTCAAGAACAGAGATCTGTACACAACACTGAGCTTCCTATAACAAGTGGAGAAGATACACATGTTAGGGATATTCAAGAACAGAGATCTGTACACAACACTGAGCTTCCTATAACAGTTGGAGAAGATACACATGTTAGGGATATTCAAGAACAGAGATCTGTACACAACACTGAGCTTCCTATAACAGTTGGAGAAGATACACATGTTAGGGATATTCAAGAACAGAGATCTGTACACAACACTGAGCTTCCTATAACAGTTGGAGAAGATACAAGGGATATTCAAGAACAGAGATCTGTACACAACACTGAGCTTCCTATAACAGTTGGAGAAGATACACATGTTAGGGATATTCAAGAACAGAGATCTGAACACAACACTGAGCTTCCTATAACAGTTGGAGAAGATACAAGGGATATTCAAGAACAGAGATCTGTACACAACACTGAGCTTCCTATAACAAGTGGAGAAGATACACATGTTAGGGATATTCAAGAACAGAGATCTGTACACAACACTGAGCTTCCTATAACAAGTGGAGAAGATACACATGTTAGGGATATTCAAGAACAGAGATCTGAACACAACACTGAGCTTCCTATAACAAGTGGAGAAGATACAAGGGATATTCAAGAACAGAGATCTGTACACAACACTGAGCTTCCTATAACAAGTGGAGAAGATACACATGTTAGGGATATTCAAGAACAGAGATCTGTACACAACACTGAGCTTCCTATAACAAGTGGAGAAGATACACATGTTAGGGATATTCAAGAACAGAGATCTGTACACAACACTGAGCTTCCTATAACAAGTGGAGAAGATACACATGTTAGGGATATTCAAGAACAGAGATCTGTACACAACACTGAGCTTCCTATAACAAGTGGAGAAGATACACATGTTAGGGATATTCAAGAACAGAGATCTGTACACAACACTGAGCTTCCTATAACAGTTGGAGAAGATACACATGTTAGGGATATTCAAGAACAGAGATCTGTACACAACACTGAGCTTCCTATAACAGTTGGAGAAGATACACATGTTAGGGATATTCAAGAACAGAGATCTGTACACAACACTGAGCTTCCTATAACAGTTGGAGAAGATACAAGGGATATTCAAGAACAGAGATCTGTACACAACACTGAGCTTCCTATAACAGTTGGAGAAGATACACATGTTAGGGATATTCAAGAACAGAGATCTGTACACAACACTGAGCTTCCTATAACAGTTGGAGAAGATACACATGTTAGGGATATTCAAGAACAGAGATCTGTACACAACACTGAGCTTCCTATAACAAGTGGAGAAGATACAAGGGATATTCAAGAACAGAGATCTGTACACAACACTGAGCTTCCTATAACAAGTGGAGAAGATACACATGTTAGGGATATTCAAGAACAGAGATCTGAACACAACACTGAGCTTCCTATAACATTTGGAGAAGATACACATGTTAGGGATATTCAAGAACAGAGATCTGTACACAACACTGAGCTTCCTATAACAAGTGGAGAAGATACAAGGGATATTCAAGAACAGAGATCTGTACACAACACTGAGCTTCCTATAACAAGTGGAGAAGATACACATGTTAGGGATATTCAAGAACAGAGATCTGTACACAACACTGAGCTTCCTATAACAAGTGGAGAAGATACACATGTTAGGGATATTCAAGAACAGAGATCTGTACACAACACTGAGCTTCCTATAACAAGTGGAGAAGATACAAGGGATATTCAAGAACAGAGATCTGTACACAACACTGAGCTTCCTATAACAAGTGGAGAAGATACACATGTTAGGGATATTCAAGAACAGAGATCTGAACACAACACTGAGCTTCCTATAACAGTTGGAGAAGATACACATGTTAGGGATATTCAAGAACAGAGATCTGTACACAACACTGAGCTTCCTATAACAAGTGGAGAAGATACAAGGGATATTCAAGAACAGAGATCTGTACACAACACTGAGCTTCCTATAACAAGTGGAGAAGATACACATGTTAGGGATATTCAAGAACAGAGATCTGTACACAACACTGAGCTTCCTATAACAAGTGGAGAAGATACTGTTACAAAATAGGGGTAAGGTTTAAGGGTGATAAGTATATTTATGTAAAGCTTTATGTAAAGCTACTATTATTCTTTTCTTATTATCCAGACTGCACTTTCTATTTTACTTCGTTCGCGGTCGCTGCCGTTTAAGTCTGGATAATTGTGTGACTGAGATTATATGTACGAACACTATTCTATTTCAGGAATCGTGTCCGAATTATATTATTATTGTATGTATTTATTGTTATATTTATTGGGAATGATAGGATATAGAGTTCGTCTCACTGTTTGTCCAAAGGGGGGTCCCGACATGTTCCCAGCCTTATTTCTCCCCGGGTTATCATTGTCACGCTTTCTCACCTTTATCGTGTATTTATATAAGGGTTATATATTGTAACTGGGCATATCATTTGGTAATGCTAAGCTTCCATCGTCCCCTTTTCCTACATTTTCCCATATTTCTCCTACGTTTACTGGAGGCCGCCATTTATTTATCATTATTGCGCATGTGCTTGCCGTGGGAAAAGAAGACGACACACGACCTATAACCCCGTGGGCAACCAACCAATGAAGTGCCGTAGAATTGCCCACGGCTACCATGGGGATGTGGGTTGTGGGCGCTAGTATAAAAAGGGCATCTTCTGTGGGCTCAGGTTAGAACGTTGTAACCCGAGACCAGGGACCTTTGATTGTTATAAACCATTATTATACCTACGAAATTACCACCAACAACTGATAAACATCATTACCAGATATTATTGAGTAGGTTTCCCCGTTTTATAATAGACTGGCCTCTGACCTATATTTATACTACTATTACTACGGAATTTACAACCGAGACATTATGCTTGACACTCGACGTTCCACGGGGGGTCTCTGAATCGTTTTTATTCTCTGGTTATTATATTATTTGTATGAAATATTTCTATTATATGTGTATTAAATTGAATAGGACTTGATTTTGACTCTGTTTTCATTTGAAAGTGTTTTATTATATATTTACAAACCAGTGCCTTATAAGCCATGCTACCAATGGTTGAATACCAGTAACCTACTACCAAGGTTGATTTAAAAGTACATAAAACAGTTTGAGGTCTACAGACCCGAACCGTAACATTTGGTGTCCGGCAGTGGGATTTCGAAATTTAAAACCATACCTCAGAGAGAGACTGTGTGAATTTAACCTTTTGATAAAATTTATGCACCAAATAAATTTATTTTCATAGTGTACTTACCAAGTTCAATAAATTTTAACAAATTTTTATAAACTGTAAAATTAAAAACTGAAAATGAATCGGGGTGAAGGGTCAGAAGATGAAATTGAAAGTAGGAGTATTTCTCCATTTAGTGGAAGCTCAAGAGCTACCACACCTGAGATGCTTTCGCCATCACAAGTCAGATTTCAAGGGGATAACTTTTACCAGACAGCTCAGTTTAATGAAATTAAAATACAAGTTGACAAAATAACCAGTCAAGTAAATGTTAATACCAAAAACATAATAATGCTTAAAACAGATATTGGAAGTCTTGACAATAAGTTGGAATACCAGATGACACATATTGATAACAGACTTCATAGTAATGAACAGAATATGAAAAGACAGCTTGATAATCATGAAGAAGCAATGAAGAGACATTTAGAAAGCAATAATAACCTACTTAATAATATTGAAAATATGCTAACTAAAAAGTTTAACACAGAAAACGAGCAAGAAAGCTCTCCCAAATCACCTGTTAGGACAAATACAAATAGTCCAATTGAAACATACAGACAAACCTCTTTAACCATAATACCAGATGGTGGTGATTACAACACTGTGATCTCACAACAAAATTTACCAAGAACTAATACCTTATGTGACCTTGAAAATAGTCCAGCAGTACAACCTACTAGTGTAGTTAACAATAGTGCCTTTGTACCTATTTATACTATACCACAACAAGTACCACACACTGTCAGCAAACCAGCTGCCTCAAACAAACCACATCAGCATAGCTCAAATGTTAATATTGGCTACACCAAACCATTCACATATGACGGCAAGTCAGATTGGGTTGATTATAGGGTCCATTTCGACACAGTTTCAAAACTTAACAATTGGCCCGATGAAATAAAAGTATTAAAACTTATTTCTTGCATGCAAGGGGCTGCTTTAGCCACAGTAGGACATATAGATACTAATAACCCACCAAGTTACAATGATCTTATGCAAACTCTAAATAAAAGGTTCTCTCCTCCTAACCAGTCTGAAATGTATATGACCCAAATTGATGCTAGAATTAGGAGAAGAGGCGAGTCATTACCAGAATTAGCACAAGACATAAAGAGACTTGTACGCCTGGCTAATCCAACAGCCCCACTAGATGTGCAAGATAACCTAGCATACAGAGCATTCCGAAATGCACTTAATGACCAAGAGCTTGAATGGGCTATCGTTCAAACTAGTACTGATACCATTGATGAGGCTCTACACCTTGCCCTCAAATATGAAGCCTATCATTTAAGCCGAAAGAGGCCCTCACTAAGATATCAGACCAATGAACCAAATACCAAAAGTTCCAAAACTTCATATACCAAGGAACAGGATGACCAATCTAACCTTTGTTATTACTGCCATAAACCTGGCCATACTGCTAAAAAGTGCAGAAAGAGGCTTTTTGACCAGAAAAATGTTTTAAATGACGTTCAAAACCTAAACTATTCACAAAGGCAATCACTTGAGGACCCGGAAAACTAATTGGAGCTGAAAGTAAGGGTCAACTTTCAGCCGTAGGGGACGAAAATATCCCTAGACCCGTATTATTTCAACTTAAACAAGATATAAATGAAGGATTATTTATGAGTTTGTCTATTCATA